>NC_138576.1:43642195-44952820 GCF_964289735.1 Phaethon aethereus | reverse complement strand
GCTCAAAATAGACATGATTTGTGCACACTCACACACAATCACATATATATTTATAAATGTATATTTGAAAAACATCAGGAACAATTTAGTCATGAAAGACGAGAGAAAAATTCTGAGCAGTCAAAAATGTGACATTATCAGGAAGTTTTATGATATCAATTTGGAGGACTGTAGCTAGCATTGGATCAGGAACTAAAACATGAAAATACGTGTTCTAAAAGGTGAGGTGATCACACCACTGTAATAGCAATCTGAATAGCTACAGAAGTGAAGTAGATTTAAATCTGACTTCTATATAAAATGATCTCCATAACCAGCATAACCAACCCCAAATGGAGATGAAAACTGCATTTTAGCAAGTAGATTATAGGTACTATATAAAAAGAACAGTCCTCTTTGAGAAAATTTACACTCTAAGATTTAAGCAACATCTATAAACTGAAAGTGAATGTGTGATGTGATAACATATGAGCAGAAAGACTGGGTAAGACAGTCAGGTTTGATTGATTCATATTAGTCGTTCAAATGGCCTTCATAATCACAGCTGGTTTCTGGACTAACCAATAATAATGGTGATAAATTAATTTACCTTAATATTATTGTAAAATTTTTCTGCATTGGTCACTACTCTAGGTGACTCAACAGTACTATTTTTATAGTGACAATTGTGTTGACTTTCTGTCTGAGGTATTATTGATGTAATTTAATTAAGTGCCCTTTTATGTTGAGATGGATCCAACTTGAAAGAAATAACTTACAATGATTTAAAATTCAATCATACCATAAGATGATCCCCTGTTTTCAAAGATTTGATCAAATATCCACTCATTTTCAATATCTTTGGTCAATCTGAACTAGAGATATTACATGTTTGAGTTTTTCCTTTGGTTATGCTTTACTATAGATATTCTTATATTTCTGAATCCCCATCACTGAAGACCTTTTTAAATAAAGTAATTTAACTTTACCCCTTGTGCTATCGCAACAGGCCCTGCTAAAAAGTCTGTCCACATCTTTCGTATAGGCCCTCTCAAGTACTAGAAGGCTATAATGAGGTGTCCCTGGAGCCTTCTCCAGGATGAACAATCCCAACTCTCTCAGCCTGTCCTCCATAGGACGATCAGAGGACTCTGATAATTTTGGTGGCCCTCCTCTGGGCCTGCTCCAACAGGTCCATGTCTTTACTGTGCTGAGGGATGCAGAGCTGGACGCAAGACTCCAGGTGGAGTCTCACCAGACCAGAGTAGAGGGGCAGAATCACCTCCCTCGGCCTGCTGGCCACAGGTTTTTTCGTGCAGCCCAGGATACAGTTGGCCTTCTGGGCTACAATTGCACATTGTCATCTCACGTCCAGCTTTTCATCCACCAATACCCCCAAGTCCTTCTGGGCAGGGCTGCTCTCAATCCCTTCATCCCTCAGCCTGCACTGGTACTGGGGGTTGCCTGGACCCAGGTGCAGGACCTTGCACTTGGCCTTTTTGAACCTCTGGATGGCATGCCATCCCTCAGGCATGTTAACTGCAGCACTCAGCTTGTGTTTGATTTTTTACCCCTACTTATGCATAAAGCTGAGGTAAAAATTACCAAACGGTAAGAGGTACTAACCTATTGTCCAGTCTAACTAGGGCAAAAGCAGGAGTCCAATATAATATTCAGTATCATAAAATTTCAACCAAGTGAAAGACACAGATCTCAGTCAATATATTTCTTATGCCAGAATGATTATTCATTACTATTAAACAGCACAATCAGACTAAAAAACCTAGTTCACCAGTGATGTCTGTAAAAGTAATATTACACACCTTACACCTGTTCTTCACTTTACCTTCAAAGAATTTTGTAAACCTCTCTGAGGCTGCAAGGAGAGGTAGATCTGGATTGTTTCTCCATACTCAACTCTGAAAGAAGCTTGAGGTCTCCCATGGTTCACTGTTCTCTAACTCCCTCAGAGTCCCAAAGGGAGCCTGTTCCCTTCCTAGGGCTATGTTGCTAACAGCCTTGATGGTTTCTGGCTATATCAACTGCAGATATAATCTGTACACGCTGACATTTGGCTAGGGCAGATGTGCTCTTGCCACTTATGAATACTACAGTATGCCAGCACAGGGTGAAGCAAATGCATTATTTCCACTTCCCCAGTGCTAATCAGTCAGATGAAAAAAAAAAAAAATCTTATTCTGTGGAAGTAATATCAGGAAGCATGATATTGACACTGAAAACTGTCATCCAGGAGCAACCAGATCATCATGAGTGGATAGGCATGAACTACACAAGGAAATAGTATCAGTGTCAGAAGTAAGAAAGAAAAGTGAAAAGTAAATTCAATGGTTAAAATGCAAAAAATAAGCATGCATTAATTTAGAAGTGCTGCCATCATCCCATTTATGGTTCAGAGATGACTCCTGAAATTAGAATAGCTTCATACTGTTCATACATGGTTTAGGGGACATGGTGGCGTTGGGTTAATGGTTGGACTCGATGATCTTGAAGGTCCTTTCCAACCTTAGTGATTCTGTGATTCTGTGAACTCACTTAGGAGGTCTTGTGCAGTGAAGAAGACTGAATCCTTCAAGTATCATCTTGTTACTAAGAAAAAGCTTTTCCTCAGGTAACACCAATACAAATGTGAATATAAAATTACCACTACTGAGACCATGTGAAGATCAACTAGATCTAAGGTTCCTATGAATAATCTGTAATATTCCTGATGTAACCTGGTACAAAGACAGACTGTAAGAAAAACAGCTGGATAGACACCATATAACCCATGCCAAAACCTAGCTTCATATTTAAAAATAAGTCTTTGGATAGCTTCAATTCTCATCTAACCAGTGCAGGATCAGAGGTAGTTGAAAGCAAAACTGGAAATAAAACTGCAAGGCATAAAGGCTGATGGAGAACCTGGGAAATTCAGAGTCCAGAGACATCGTGGAGGAGAGGAAAGGGGTTAGGAGATCTCAGATGCATGGGGATACAGAAGAAGAATGGATTTTAGAAAAAAGAAGACAGTAATAGCTTTTTTGTTTTGCTTTTAATAGCTGGACTGTTTTAATGAGCTACAAACATGAAAATCAGTTGTAATAAATTGTTCTGTGATATTGTGCTATGCATGTCAGAGGCAATGCAGCTCTAATCTGAATAAACTCTATAAGCAACTGAGATATGCTGGCATGTGCAGGCATTGCCTATGGAGGATCCCAACCCAACTATCCCTCTCTCCTGCACCCAGTAACTCCATACTTACGGGCATGTAGAACTAGGAGCAATGGAGCTTTTCAGGGTATATTTGCAGTTGCAAAAAGGTATGAAAAAGTAACAATAGGTTAATTTTTTTGTTCTTTTTAAAACAGTTTGTAGCTTGCTTTCTCTTAAATATATTTGTATTTTCAGTACTAAAATTAATGTGAATGAATCAATGCATTTTTTCATACAATAAAAATAAAATTTCTTTTAAAAAATGACAAAAATTTCATTTGAGATTTTCATAATCAAACTGCTTGGGAGAAATTAATAAAAATGTTTTGAGTCAACACAAATCTGCATGTCTTATCTATATCCAATAATTTCTCATGTGTATTTGAATTAATTGATTTTTTTCCTCCAGATGTTGTAGTTATTCATTAGCATGAGAGGTTTTGAGCTTTGTCTCATTATTTTTCTAGGAAAAATGTAAATTATCTCTTTTTCCAAAAGACAATAAATCTGTAAATATTGTTTTCATTGTTGTGTATCCTGTGGATATGTAATAGTGACTATCAAGCATTGCAAAATACTTAACGAAATGTAGGGAAAAAAAATGTTTCTGAGGCAAAATAAGCACTCACTGAAAACATTAGGTAATTACATATACAATTAAACAAAGAGCTGTAAAATGAACTTCTTGAACCTGCGGGCCAGAAAAAATTAAGCTCTGAAGATGGCAATTTAGCTAATAATTCAAATAGCAAGGCTGGCTAAGGCAGGAATTAGTAATGGTTGCCCACCCCCCATTCCTATGCTATTATCACAGCTGGGTGTTCCAGTCAGTGAATTATGTGACATCTACATAAAAGCAGCCTTGTAGTTTTTTACCACTTGGTACCAAAGGAAAGAGCACAGTGAAGGTACATCTCATCTGGCCCCTGACTCCCCACAGGTAATTTGCTTTTGCCCTCTGACAGAGTTCAATCCTTTAATAACACAGGCAAACATTGGGTGAACACCTCAAGTAATACAAAGATTGGAAGAATTACTCCAATTTTAAAAGCCACCCTGGCACTAATGGCCAATTCAACAGTGCAGAAGCGCCCTTCCTCCTTCTAATCATGCCTGAGCTATTTGGCTTCATTGTTTTATTCATGTACTTATCTAGAGATATCCATTCTCTGTTATTTGATTGTATTTGTATGCAATGCCTTGCCCAGAAAATATAGTTAGCCTTGGAACAGCAAGAAAATTTTTTCTGGAGTTCCTGGGGTGGGATCTTGTCTCTGCTTTTGGCTTCAGTATAGTTGAAGTCCACCTTAGTTTTGTGTGCATATATTTTTGTGTGTGTTCAAACCACAGGGATAAAAGAACTCCTACTTTCTAGCCAAAGAATTGCAGGATTATCCATTGAAATAAAGATTTGGTAATTCAGCCTAGAGGAGAGAGGTGATGGGGAACTAACTCAAAGTGTTTAAATGACAGGAATCTGCTAAGAGCTGACACTCATTAGAGCACCATTTCCAACACACTCAAGCTCATGATTCATTCTTTCCTTTTTACCACGCTCTTTTAGACTATGCTGGGCAGCACAAAACTGCCGTACTTCAGTTTCTAAGTGCTATCTGCTGCCTTTTGTGCCACACCTTGGTAGTTTTCAACAATGGCTCTTCAGCAGTTTTGTTCCTAAGGTGGCTGTTCAGGACAGCTCAGTATAATTTTCAATCTGTTTTCAGCGAACCTGTTTATAACTAGATGTGTATCTACATAGTTACAATGACCTTGTGTCATAGAATCCATAGTGCTAGAGATTTTCTGTGCTGGTGGGTTAAAACTGAAACCTCTGTGCCTGTTTAGAGCTAAGTCCTACTGTTATAGCTATGCACTGAATCTGGCCCTTGGACGTGGAGAAAACTACATTATTGACCTGACATATAAGTAAAAAAAAAAAAAAAAAAAAAAGACAAAAAAAAGACATGAAATTTAGAGGCAAAACCTGTGAATTGTACTTAGTTTCAAAATTAGTCCCATTTTGTCTGTTTCTTGCTTAAGAGGAAGGGCTTAATTTTTTTCCTCTCTCAAAGAATGAATGAAAGAACAGAAGAAAATTATAGGTATTGTAATTGTTTATTGACAACATGTTTCTAAATCTTCCTAGAGTTGCCATCATTTCATCCCGAATTTACATGTTTTGGGCTGATGAAACATGAAAAATCTCTCCTGTCTCTTTTGAAATAATTGAACGAGCATGGAAAATAATTTCATCTTTTTCAAAGAACAGAGTTCTTCAGACACCAGAGGGAGAAGACTGATATGGTACATTTTTTTTTTCTTTTCTCCAGTAGCTGGTAGGTGTCTGGAGAAATGTAATAATAGACACCTTGGGTATTCAAAGTCACCTTATAAAACTACTATCCAGTGTAGAAGCTGAACCCTTCCCTATATGAGTAAGGGTTAGGCGAAAGAAGGGTTTCCTTTTGGGGTCGGTGGGGGAAGGCTCTCCGCTAGGTGGCACTGCTGAAATGTGTGAACATTCACAATTTGGCAGGTCTGGTATTCAGGGGTTTTTTTAAGAATTCTTTGCAAAAAGAACATTTTTTGCCCCCACAAAGGTATGCTAGTTCCATATGCCACAGAGAAAAAGATACATATATCTATGCTGAGGTTACAGAATCACAGAATTCTTTATGTTGAGATGTGGACCTATGTATAAGGAAAAATATTCTAAAAGAGAAAAAGAATAATGGAACTTCTATTAAATTCTAAATTTAGGTTTGTTTAGTTACATCCTTTTCAATAATGAATTATTTAAGGCTTGTTGACATCCACTTGAAATCACAAATTAGTCTTACCAGTTAGTAGCACTGTATTAAACCTGTCTTTAAAGATTATATTCAGTGAGCTTGAAACATTGGTGGACAGAGGAACATGGAACTAATGGGTGAAATCCCCTATGTTGTAGATGAGAAATTGAAGGACAGTGCATATTTGCTTGTGTTTCCACAAGTGAATCTGGATCTTCTGAGTCCTGATTCACCGATAAATCTGAATTGGTTATCTCCAACCTATCAATGTGGACTATCATTCAGTATGAATCAACTAATGAAACATTTGTGATCTGCACTACTCTCTGGATGCAAATTATATGGTGACAACTGAAAATCTTACTATATCTTCGGCTTAAAGATGGCTGGCTTTGCTTCATTAAAGCAGGCACAAGCTTTGTATATCATAGCTTCAGGCTTCAGTACTATGTCCCTGTCCCTAATGAAGTACTAGGTGTTAATACTCTGTAGTATGGCATTGCTCAGAAAAACTTGATTTCTGGGCGTAACTGATCATTCAGCACTGAATAGGATGACAAGAACCATAGTTCATTCAAAATACCAAACTGAGAGCAAAATTTTTACATTTTCTTTTCAATGAAAAGAAATCTTGTGTTTCTGAACACTGTCCACCTGCTAGACCTGCACTAACAGATGCTCATTGATGTATCCAAGCAGTACTTAATCACTTTTTTAAAAAGTTCAGAAAAGTTGCTGTGGTTTATTTGGAGACATCTCACACTTTGCTGAAGTCTCCAGGGCTTGCTGACATTACTGACTCCTCATGAATGAGGGCTTTTTTTATTTTCCCTTCATTTGTTTAGCTCTTTACCTAATTGATTTTCTGTGCTAATACACTAAAGGTCTGAAGAAGGCAGAGCCTCAGGTGTGACAGATGAAATAAGGTGCTTTTAGTCATTGCTTTTATCTTCCATGTCTAATGTGTTGGTTACAGCTGTGCAGTTTAACAGCAAAATCAATACATCATTTGCTGCTGTACCTGAAAGAATTTGGAAGCCTGTTGGTATTTTAACTATTAGGTTTCCCCTGAAAGGCCTCTACCCCCCCACCTCATCCCTCCCAAAATCAAATGTTGCAGGAAAACAAGAACCATTTCTGTCTCCTAGCATTTGTGTATGCATGTAAATTTATTAACCATTTATCCTACTGCCAGTTACCTAAACAACTTTTTTGGAAATTGGATCTTATAGTTTATTTATTAACTTTGCATTTACCTCTAATATAAATGCTATTCAGGGCATATTTACTGCTGGCGCATTGAGTATACAGTTCATAACATGACAAATATAAAGAACAAATAGGGAAATAATTTTCATGACAATGAATAAACAAAACTCATAGCCCTGTATGCAATGCTGGTTTCCTGATGCAGACACAGAATTAGTGCTATGAAACTACTTTGTCCTCATTTTTCAAATAAACACATTTTGACCTCAAAAAATTACAGAAAATGCCAAGAAAACAGGGCTGTGCCAAAGAAAAGGCATAGTAGTGACTTTTAAATAATCTGTTGAGTCATAAGTCAGTTTAGTTCCTTGTCATGTGGTGTGTGTTGTACTGTTTTCTCCTCATCTCCTGATTGTGCTTTAATTTGGGTGAACTTCATCCTTGCCACATTGGTGTACTGTTATTATATCTTCTTGTTCTTTGACTGATGTAGTTGTTTCTTTCACACTGCTATACTTATTGTCATTTGCTAAGGAAACCCTCAAACACAAAAATTGCTCTCTAAATAACATGATTACCTTATTATTGATTTATTTCATAGTTTGCTGTAAGCATCCTCAATGTTGCACACTGGGAGATCTGTGCCAAACAAATAACAGGTCCCTTCCCAGATAGTACGCACAGAACAGCATAGTCCTGCAAAGAGCTCAGTCATTCCCGTGAAATACTGTGCACCTTTACCTGATGTGAATTTTGACCCTGCCTGCTTTGGTCACACCCTGCACTGTGACTGATCACACTATGAGGCACTGATTTTCTGAATGAATTTTGAGAATATTTAAGGACTCACCTGAATTAAACAATCATGTGAGAAGGACTCATCAACTCAATATTACAAGTTAGTAAACTTCTAATAATATTATAACTAGGATTGACCAAATGATTATGAATAGTAAAAGCAGAAGCCTGAATGTTCACATGAGTAATGAAACAGAAGAAACAGATTTCAGGATTAGGATAACATGAATTTTCTGTGGTTTTTTTTCTTTTTACATGTATTTTGTGGATATGCTCTAAACTGTTATAATCAAGTATTAAAAGTAATAGTTTGAATGGTACTTTGAACATAGCTGAATCCAACAAAATTAGTTCTGCTGTTCAGATATCAACAGCAATATCCTCAGCAACCTACAACTGTACATGAAGATAGCACACTTGTGTTGAAGAGATCTTTTCAGATGTAACAGAATGATTTTAAGAGATTTTACTATGGAACATGTGTTCAATTTCGGACACTGAAGTTTCATAGTAAAACAAATTAATAGGACTTTATTATTGGTAAACCGTTACTTTAATATCTCCCCATCCTGGATTTCTGACTGTTAATAATTGATTCTGACAGTTGCTAGTTGCAAGTGATATTTACAATAATTTTAACTAAAGCAAGTCTTCATCTTTAGTTTAGCTAAGAGAATTCCTGATAAATTTCTAAGGCCAAAAGGTAGTGTCATGGTCAGCTTGACAGAATTCACATAATTTTAGCAAACAGTTCCTGAGCCAAGTTTCTGACTTCTTGCTGTCCAAGAACATAACTCCCAGAAAGGCACTCTGTCTCAATAATGATTAGCACGTTAGACAGTCACAACCTTCAGAAATTGTGCCAACTCTTAATTACCCTCAGAGTTTAATGATGTCAATGTGGATGGTCATTAGAGTTTATTACACCTTTGTTTGCTACTTTAAATACCACCCTTACCTAATTTCTATGCCTCCAGGAAGTAATCAGGGGCAGTGATCCTATTCTGAAAGAAAAAATGGACTCCAGGCTTCAGAATAATTTCATATAGATTTTGAATCCCTTTAAAAATATTAACATACTTTTCAACCTGTAGGTAACAGATGTGAATGTGGTGTCCAATTAATATTCTCGGCAGTTAATAATCTCATTAAAACTGACAATACCACCTTTCCTGCGGTAAGTTCCATCCCTCTGATCATTTTTGTGGCCTTCCTCTGGACCCTCTCCAACACGTCCATGCCTTTCCTGAGCTGAGGGATCCAGAACTGGACGCAGGACTCCAGGTGGGGTCTCAGCAGAGTGGGTAAAGAGCCAGAATCACCTCCCTTGACCTACTGGACATGTTTTTTTTGATGCAGCCCAGGATACAGTCGGCCTTCTGGGCTGCTAGTGAACATTATCGTCTCATGTCCAGCTTTTAATCCAGCCATCCCCCCATGTCCTCCTGGACAGGGCTGCTCTCAATCCCTTCATCTCCCAGCGTGGATGGATAATGGGGGTTGCCCGGGCCCAGGTGCAGAACCCTGCACTTGGCCTTGTTGAACCTCATGAGATTCACATGGGCTCATTCTTTGAGCTTGTTCAGGTCCCTCTGGATGGCATGCTCTCCCTCAGGTGTGTTGACCACACCACTTAGCTCATTGTGATCTGCAAACTTGCTGAGAGTTCACTCAATCCCACTGTCTATGTCATTGATGAAGACATTAAACAGCACTGGTCCCAGTATGGACCCCTGAAGGGGCACCACTCATCACTGGTCTCCATCTTGACATTGAGCTGTTGGCCACTACCCTATGGATCACAGAATCACAGAATCATTAAGGTTGGAAAAGACCTTTAAGATCATGAAGTCCAACCATCAACCCAACAGCACCACGCCCACTAAACCATGTCCTGAAGTGCCACATCTACACATTTTTTGAATACTTCCAGTGATGGTGACTCCACCACCTCCCTGGGCAGCCTGTTCCAATGTTTGACCACTCTCTCAGGAAATAAATTTTTCCTAATATCTAGCCTAAACCTCCCCTGGTACAGCTTGAGTTTTCCTCTTCTTTTATTGCTAGTTACTTGAGAGAAGAGACCAATACCACCTCACCACAACCCCCTTTCACGTAGTTGTAGAGAGCAATGATGTCTTCCCTCAGCCTCCTCTTCTCCAGACTAAACAACCCCAGTTCCCTCAGCTGCTCCTCATAAGACTTGTGCTCCAGACCCCTCACCAGCTTTGTTGTCCTTCTCTGGACACACTCCAGCACCTCAATGTCCTTCTTGTAGTGAGGGGCCCAAAACTGAACACAGTATTCAAGGTGTGGCCTCACCAGGAGCATGATCACTTCCCTGCTCCTGCTGGCCACACTATTTCTGATACAGGCCAGGATGCTGCTGGCCTTCTTGGCCACCTGGGCACACTGCTGACTCATGTTCAACCAGCTGTCAACCAGCACCCCCAGGTCTTTTTCTGCCGGTCAGCTTTCCAGACACTCTTCCCCAAGCCTGTAACGTTACATGGGGTTGTTGTGACCCAAGTGCAGGACCCGGCACTTGTCTTATTAAACCTCATACAACTGACCTCAGCCCATGGCTCCAGCCTGTTGAGATCCCTCTGCAAACCCTTCCTACCCTCCAGCAGATCAACGCTCCTGCCCAACTTGGTGTCATCTGCAAACTTACTGAGAGAGCACTCAACCCCCTCATCCAGATCATTGATGAAGATATTAAACAAGACTGGCCCCAGAACTGAGCCCTGGGGAACACCACTTGTGACTGGCCACCAACTGGATTTAACTCCAATCACAACTTTCTGAGCTCGGCCATCCAGCCAGTTCTTTACCCAGTGAAGAGTACACCTGTCTAATCCATGAGCCATCAGTTTCTCCAGGAGAATGCTATTGGACACAGTGTGAAAGGTTTTACTGAAGTCCAGGTAGACAGCACCCACAGTCTTTCCCTCATCCACTGGGTGGGTCACCTGGTCATAAAAGGAGATCAAGTCGGACAAACAGGACCTGCCTTTCATGAACCCATGCTGGCTGGGCCTGACCCCTTGGTTGTCCTGCACAGGCCCTGTGAGCACCTTCAAGATGAACCTCTCCATGATCTTCCCTGGTACTGAGGTCAGGCTGACAGGCCTTTAGTTCCTGGGATCCTCCCTCCGGCCCTTCTTGGAGATGGGCGTCACATTGGCATTGTCTGGGACCTCCCCTGTTAACCAGGACTGCTGATAAATGATGGAGAGTGGCTTGGCAAGCTCCTCCGCCAGCTGCCTCAGTACTCATGGATGGATCCCATCAGGCCCCATAGACTTGTGAGTGTCCAGGTAGCGTAGCAGGTCGTTAACTGCTTCCTCCTGGATTATGAGGAGTTTATTGTGCTCTCCATCCCTGTCTTCCAGCTCAGGGGTCTGAATACCCTGCGGATACCTGGTGTGGCTATTAAAGACTGAGGCAAAGAAGGCATGAAGGACCTCATCCTTTTCCTCATCCTTGCTCATAATGTTCCCCCCAACATCTGCTAAGGGATGGAGATTCTCCTTGGCTCTCTTTTTCTTGTTAATATATTTGTAAGAACATTTTTTGTTGTCCTTTATGACCATGGCCAGACTGATTTCTTGCTGGGCTTTTGACTTTCTAATTTTCTCTCTGCGTGACCTAATGAGATACTTGCACTCGAGTTGTCTTCCCCTTCTTCCAAAGGTGATAAACTCTCCTTTTTTTCCTAAGTCTCAGACAAAGCTCCTTGTTCAGCCAGGCTGGTCGTCTTCCCTGCCAGCTCGTCTTACAGTGCATGGGGACAGCCTGCTCCTGCAACTTTAAGATTTCCTTCTTGAAGACTGTCCATCCTTCCTGGAGCATTTTGCCCTTCAGGACGGTCTTCCAAGGGACTCTCTTGGCCGGTGACCTGAACAGGCCGAAGTCTGCCCTCCATAAGTCCATGGTAGTGGTTTTTCTAAGCCCCCTCCTTAGTTCACCAAGAATTGAGAATTCCATCATTGCATGATCACTAAGCCCAAGATGGCCTCTGACCACCACATCTCCTGCCAGTCCTTCTCTGTTCATAAACAGCAGATGAAGCAAGGTACCTCCCCTTGTAAACTCACTTACCAGCTGTGTCAGGAAGCTATCTTCCACACACTCCAGGAACTTCCTAGACTGTTTCCTCTCTGCTGTGTTATACTTCCAGCAGACATCCAGTAAATTGAAGTCCCCTACAAGAACAAGGGCTAATGATTGTGAGACTTCTGCCAGACGCTTATAGAACGCTTCATCTGCCTCTTTGTCCTGGTTGGGTGGTCTATAACAGCCAGCCAGCAGAATATCTGCATTGTTTGCTTTCCCCTCATCCTTACCCAAATGGATGGATGCCACCATCCAACCAATCCCTCTTCCACTGAACAGTCCACCCATAAATCCATATCTCTCCAATCTCTAGCCACTAGGTTTGTCTGGCAGGACTTGCCCTTGGTGAAACAATGCTGACTTTCTTGAATTGCCTCCCTGTCCTCCATATGCCTTAGCGTAGCTTCTAGGAGAAGTTCCGTGATCCTCCCAGGCACAAAAGTGGGGGAAGTGAACATAGGGAAAATGTACTAAATGTAGTGAAGGTATTTTGATATTTGATCTGTGAACTTGGATTGGCTATGTTAAATTCAGCACTGAGAACTTCAGTGCCAGACATTTTTACACATGTATTTTTTAAACACATTTGTACTATTTGGAGAGGGTTTTTTTGTTTTTAAACCTGCTATGGAACATCTTGAATCTAAGATGCCCCTACGAAGATCTGTCACACCCTTTTCAACTGATCTGGCAAGAATCAGAACTCACTATAGCCCATCATAGAGTCAGGGCTTTTTATGATGCCTTAATGATGCTCTCCTGTAGTAGACACTATGTCCTATTTTTCAGGCTTTGCTGCCCAGCTAAAGACCCCTGCCGCATGGATGGTTTGGGTACTTTTGCAACATGATAGCCTTTCCCTCTGAGAGTACACTATTCCGCTATTAGTGACTCTTTACTGCCTGAGAGGAGGAAAGTTGCTGACAACGATCACAAAGAGCAGACTTTTGGTGCCTTGAAGCCACAAACAAAGGAAAAAAAATCATTCACTTCAGAAATGAGCTTTAGATTACACAAGAACTAATCTTATCTGTATGGGGATAAATAGTCAATAAGATGCACCTTTTGAGATTCCCATACTACAAAGTAATGAATTCATGTAATTCTTCAAAAAACGCAAGCTTGCTTTTTCTAGATATAGAAGGCTCTAGTACAAAGTTAAGCCTCATGTACTCATATTACAATTGTCTTTTCATCTGGTACATGCCAAAATAATATGTTTTAAATGTTGCTATGAAGAACTTTATAGCATTTTTAAACCTGCATAACATCCCTGTTCAATTGGCCACTGTAGTGGCACAGTGGGGGCCAAGTGTTTCTGGCGGGCCATCAGCCAGGGTCCATCCCACCACCCCAGCCAGTCCTGGGTCTTGCTAGTGGAGCACAGCATCTGCCCTATAAGCAGATCACACATAAGCTTCTTGTGGCTCCCGGTGTGCATCTCGTACTTTCCATGCTTGAGTGTCAGAATACAGACTACTGGCACTTGGTCCTGGTTCATAAACACAAAGTGAATGAAAGTGTGGTTTGCCATGTTTATGTTTTAGGTGCCTTTACTGGTTTACAGTGGGGTTGGGAGGAAAGAATTAAGTCAGGTGTTTTTTGGCTATAACTATTTAGAAAATAAAAAAAACTCTTTTGAAGTAAAACAGCACTAAACAAAGAAAAAAAAGTACTCCTGTGTATGAACATGTCTCTTTTGAACAAGTCCTGGAGAAAATAACATTTTTGGTGATTATATCAATCACCATCAATGAAAAGAAGTGAAGGGGAACCTTAAATTTGGCCAATACAGCCATGCATGAAATGGAAGGCATCGTCTTCAGAGTTTGATTCAGAGAAAGCGGTATTCTACTCCTTTTTGTTTGTTTATGAAGCATGTTAGGCAAGGATGCTATTCTGTGCATTCCTTGGCTTCAAGCCAGGTTTTAGCTATTATACTGTTGGTCTTGTTTTGAAATTGTTTGTTAAAAGGGATGAAATAGAGAAATATGTTAATTTACATGTCAATACACACTCCTCCCCACATACTTCACCCCAGAGTTCTCCAGTTAATCAGCTACAGAGAGTAAAGACCTATTTCCCCTTAAAGTAATGAGAGCACCCTCTGGGATGAAGAAAGTGTATGTTCTTAGAAGTTTGTGATACCATGCCTCATGAAGATGGTTTCAAAACAGTCACTCTCTTTTTTTCAATGCAAATGAAAAACCAGAAACATTTTGCTGAAAACTTGTTTCATGGTCATACATTTTGTAACTGCTATTTAAGTTTATTTGGGTTTTACAATCAAACCTTTTATTTTTATCTAATAAATATGTCTTGGACAAGGAAAGCCATTGCAACAAGCTGGAGCTATGTGACTCCTTCTGCCAAGGCTGGCAGAACTCCCTGACATACCATATGATTTAGCTACTCTGGGACAGATGCTTCTTTTTGCTGCAAAATATGGAGGCGGTGTGAAGGGGTCGAAAAAGACAGAGCTTCATCTCCCAAATGGGAAAGAAGTGTGGATCTTTTGGAAAACGCTTCTCCCTGATTCAGAAAGCTCCATCTCTCTCTCTCTCTCTCTCTCTCTCACACACACACACACACACACAGAGCAAGAGGTGATTAGTCCTCGGAGCTGATATGGAAAATGGTTGGTAGATGCAGGATTTGTTCAGGCAGTAGCTACTCTATAAAAGATGTTTTTATTACAGATCAGTGGAACACTATTGTGCCCTTTGCAAGTTCTATTCTTCTCTTTTTCCGATTATTCTTGCTTTTTATTCAATGACACTTATCCAAGATATGTACTAGCATCCTCACTTTTTCCAAGCAAACTCAGTACATATTGAATGCCTACTTGCTTTCCTTCTGATGCATGAATAATACATTCTAGTTTTGCTATGGCCCAAATGCATATGAAAAGGTAGAGAGAGAGAGATAGTTTACTATATACTTTACTTTTTAGGGTGCTCTTCTGGGAGATGGAAATCAAAATGCTTATTTTTGGTTTTAAGCCAGTGGAGGGAAAAAGTGATAAGGAAAGTAGCTAAGCCATGGTTATTGCAATATGTACCTTGTAGTAATTTATACCTTTTTATCGCACCTGGCCTTTACTGACAGTAAGTCAACCAGGGACTGTCTTAAGCACATTTTTCCTTTGGCTGTAATGACATTACAAGGTTCAAGGGAAACTGTCATTGTTTAACCCCAGCCGGCAACTAAGCACCACGCAGCCGGTCGCTCACTCCCCTAAGGTGCTATGGGGGAGAGAATCAGAAGAGTAAAAGTGAGGAAACTTATAGTTTGAGATAAAGACAGTTTTATAGCTAAAGCAAGAGCCACGCACGAAAGCAGAGCAAAACAAGAAATTCATTCACCACTCCCCACGGGCAGGCAGGTGTTCAGCCATCTCCAGGGAAGCAGGGCTCCAGCACATGTAATGGTTTTGTGGGTAGACAGATGCCATCACTCCAAACGTCCCTCCACCCCTCCCTTCTTCTTCATCCCAGCTTTATATACTGAGCATGATGTCACATGGTAGGGAATATGGCCCTTTGGTCAGCCTGGGTCAGCTGTCCTGGCTGTGTCCCCTCCCAGCTCCCCGTGCACCCCCAGCCTTCTTGCTGGCAGGCCAGCACAAGAAGCTGGACTGTCCTTGACTACTTAGCAACAACTCAAATCGTCAGTATGTTATCAACATTGTTTCATCCCAGATTCAAAACAGAACCTCACACTAGCTTCTGTGAAGAAAATTAACTTTATCTCAGCTGAAACCAGGACAGTAACAAAGAAAAAAAACCCCCACACTTACACTATACAGAGTTCCAACATGAAATCAAAGTGGAATATTCTGCTTATCCTCTCAGATCCAAAATCAGAAATATTCTCCAGCTAGGCATATTTCTCTCCTGATTATGCACTAATATTTACCACAGATGTGCCATAAATAACCTTTCCACAATTTTCCTACAAAAATGAAAGCAGGTGATTTAAGCTGATGTGTCAAAAATGTGAGTATGTCTTACTGCTTGTACATTGCCTTTCTTATTTTCAATAATTTAAAAATAATGTAATCTATCCTTCTATACCTCTTCCCTTTTCTTTTCTGAAAGCACAGTCATTGGTCCTTTAATGACTTTAAAGATTTTTAATTCTGAACATGTATTTTTTAAATAAATAAGAGCTTTTGGCCAAAAGATTTTTATTACTGACACATCCCCCAGTGATCTAATTTGTTTTTCTTTGAAAGCACATGCTCCATTCCAGACCCCATGGAGACAATTGCTTCCATACCCTCCTCTGCAGCTCACAGGAGTCATAGGATACAGAGAAGGAAAAATAAACATAAAGGCAAAGATGTACTTTTTTTTTTTTATGAGAAAATGTCCAAAACTTAGTAGCATTCTTAAAAACTTGAGAGTTTAGCAATGTTCAGTTAAATTCAATTCAAGAACAAGTTGTTTGGAAATTTTGTTCAAAATGTAATTTCTACAACTATTCCTTTCATTTCATTAAAACTTTCGCTCCCATGTGTGCTTTTATTACTTCTTCAAACTGTGTAGAACAAGGAGGATTCACATTCTTGTTCTCCAGTTTTGATGCCAATTTTAAGCAAAGAGTTGCCTGTTCAACCCAGATCAAAGCTAAGATTTGCTGCACATCCTTTAGCCTGTGTACATGTTTTTGACAGTGATTTTGTTTCTACAGCTGAGCAAATGACAGAATCATCTTTTTACTTTCTTTCTCCATCTCCCTCCAGACTGAGATTTCATAAGAATATTTTGTTCAGTCATGTCCCCGATATCTCTGTGTCTCGCTTGTTTTCACTGTGTGTGAACGTTCACGTGCTCAATCTTCATTACTGCAAATAATCAGGAAAAGGACATGTTAATCTCCAGTTTGTCAAAAGCAATTTTAAAATTGTCTCTTTAATTGTAATACGCTGCTTTGGTTAATTAGATATGTTAACAGAGGCAAAGAAAAAATGTAGCAGAAACCTAGCAATGTAACTGTGCAAACAGAACTGTGAACATGCATTGAGTATGTTTTCTACACACCTCTGCATTTCTAAAATAAAAAGTTTTATAGAAAGGTTATGCCATTTTTTGATGTTGAAATACCTATTTTCTATATGAAAAAAAGTATTACACGGTCCCAATCTTACACCATGTGTGTATGTAATGAATGATAAAGTCATTGGGTTTTGGAAGTACAATGTTTAGTTTTCTTTAGTTTAAAGATGTTTAAGTGAAGCTGTGTTTAAAAATTTGAACAGCAGGTGTGTTATTTCAGCTTGCATCAAGCTCCTTGCAGTCCAATGCTCCAGTCTATAGTCCAAAGGAGGAACCAGGATCATATAATACAAGGGGAAAAAGAAAAAAAGAATAAAATGTGCAGGGGAGCGAGGAAGAAATTATCTAATGTTCCTCAACAAAAGGAAACCCTGTGGGTTTCCCTCCTCTGCAGAATCCCACTTCAGTCAGTTCTTAATACTCCCTTAAGGCAAAATTGAATTCCTGATGTCCAAGTCTCTCCTAGGTAGTTGATGGGTGTCCCGCATCTGTGCTCTGGTAATAAAAACCAAAACCACTTAACTAGGTCTTTCAAAAGAGTGCTAGTGCTTCCCAGAAGTGTGTCAGAAACTTAAAAATAATTCAGTTTTTTGAAGTAAAAAAATAATAATTTATTTCAACGGGGCCATTGAAAGTTCTTATTCTTCTTTTTAATGACACAGAATTAAATTTCAGTTCCATGTTTCCCATTAGAGTTGAAACAGGGTGCAGAGTAAGATTTGTCATAATATATTAGTGTTCTTTGACTTTTATTATAATACCATATAAATTAAATACTCCTAGCAGATGTGACAGCAAAGAGTAATTGTGTTTGTGTTGCAATATTTCTTAGTGATTTTTCATTTATTAATTTGTTTTATTGATTTGGTAAATCAATATTAAGCCTATATATGAGAGAACAAAAGAAAAGGAAATAGACTAAATTGGTACTTACAAGTATGAAATGAACATGAAGTTCAAGGTTTATCAGGAAGTGATAATCTGGTTGAATGAACTGAAAATGGAATACTTACGAGAAGCATTTATTCTATATCTTATAGTTAAAATTTTGGGATTACTAATGCTTTTATACACCTTTATATACATTCTAAAGTAAAAAATCAATAGAACATTAACTGATTATTATAATTTTATATACTAATAGTTGTAATACTTTAGGAACAATATAAAACTTTGACTATCATTGACAATCAAGATGAGAAAGTAAGTTGTATCAGTCAGTGATGCCAAACTCCTGAAAAACATGATGATATTTGTATTCTCATTTGCAAGAACACATACATAATACATTGGAATGTGATGGAATTGAAATTAATTTAAAAGATCACAGACACTTCTGCACTTTAGCTTTACCTTTTCCTTCATTTCACTCTACTTCAACGTATTTCTGAGTTTGATAATTCTAAGATTACCTACAATCTCAGTAAATATCTTAATTACATTTTATATTATTTCACATTTTTTTCTGAAACATTACTAAGTAATATATTTAGCAGAAATGATGGGGAAAAAAATCCACATTTAAACTATTTTTAAATAAAAAGGATTTTAAGACAATTTTGAAGATTTTTTCCATTTCTCCCTTTTTCTTTTTCTATTTCCTTCTTCCTCTGTTTTTGTTCCATGTCTCCACTGGTGAGGAGAAGTTAAGTAAAGAAACATAGATGGGAGAAAGAGAAAGCATGACTAATTCTACCAAAAATATTTTTATACAAAATTAATTGTTGAAAAAGTTTTTTTCAGTTGTTGAAATTTAGAGGATATTTTTCAAAGTCTTAACAAGTTTCATATTTTAAACTTTTTTGCATGTTTTAAAAATATTTATTGTATAATTTTTCAAATCTTAATTGAAAACGACAACTAACATTTAGGGAATGTTCCTTTCCAGACACAATTTATGTCTTCTCACAGGCTGATTTTGATAATTTGCCTTTTTCTCTATTTCCTCAAAATCATAATTTGTTTTATTGTTCAACTTAGGAACCCATACTTACAGAGTCAAAATATGTTTCTGTCTGGACATTTTAATTTTTTCATTAACGTGTATGTTTTAATATTCTTCATCAGGTTTTATTTATTCTTTTTTCTTCTATTTCCTCCCATGTCAGTTTTCCCAGTATCAGTCCCTGGGGCATACTGCTGGTCACTGCCCCTCAGCTGGACTTTGTGTCGTTAGTCACAACCATTTGAGCCCAGCAGTACAAATGGTTTTCAATTTACCTCACTGTCCTTTTATCTATTCTGTACTTTATCAGTCTATGTCTATAACGGTATTATAGGAGAAAGCATCAAAAACCTTAGCCAAAAGTCAAAATCAACCATACTCACTGCTCTCGCCTCATCTACCAAGGCTGTCATTTCATTGTAGGAGTCTATCAGTTTGGTTAAGCATGAGTTACCCTTCATAAATCCATGCTGACTACTCCCAATGACTTTCCTGTTCTTTGTATATTTGGAAAATATTTCCAGGACTATCAGTTGCTCTATCACTTGATCTCAGATGTCAAGGTGAAGCTGATTAGTTTGTAGTTTTCTGAACATTCCTTCTTGCCCTTCTTGAAGATTGGAGTGATATTTGCTTTATTCCAGGGTCAGGAATCTTCCCCAATCACCATAACATTTCAAGGGTAACCAACAGTGTCTTCAAAATAACATTTTCCAGCTACCTCAGCACTCATGAGTGCATCCTATCAAGTCCCATGACTTAAATATGTCCACTTTGTTTAAATGTACCCTAACCTGAAACTCTTACACCAAGGATAAGTCTTCTTTGCTCCACATTTTCACACTGGTCTTGGGGGCCTGAGATTCCTGAAGGCAAATCTTACCAGCAATGACTGAGTTGAAGAACACATTGAGAACCTCAGGCTTTTCCATGTCCTTTTTCAGGAGTTCTAATGCCCTATTCAGCAGCAAGCCCACATTTTCTCTAGTCTTCATTTTGTTGTTAATGTAATTGTAGCAGTCCATCTTATTGCCTTTCACATCCCTTGCTGTATTAATTTCCAGGCTGGCCTCAACTTTTCTAATCATATCTCTGCATGATCAAACATTTCTTTATTCCTTCTGGGTCACCTTTACTTCTTTCCTTCCATCTCTTGAACACTTGCTTTTCAATCAGGAGCAACTTTGTCCATGCAGGTCTCCTGTTGTCTTTGCTTGATTTGCTGTTTAATGGGATGGACTGTTCCTGAGCATGGAGGTGAGCCAGCTGGAGATCCAGCTCTCTTTGGACTGCTCTTGTCTCCAGGATTGTCTCTAATGAGTTTCTTCCAAGCAGATCCCTGCAGAGGCCAAAGACTGTTCTCCTGAAGTCTAGGTCTGTGATCCCTCCTCTCAGGATCTTGAACTCCACCATCTCATCGTTGGTCACTGCATCCAAAGCTTCAACCCCCGGTCAGTCCTTCCCTGTTTTTAAGTATGAAGTACAGCAGAGCATGTCCCCTCATGGGACCCTGGCTCACCTATGTCAAGAAGTTGTCATCAATTCACTCTAGAAAACTTTGGGATTGCTGCTATGTTGTACCTCCAGCAGATACTAGGGTGGCTGAATTTCCCCTGAGGACCAAGGTCTATGATCATGCAGAATCAGTTGCAAAGGCATAAGAAAAGTCTTCTGTCAAATAAAAAGAAAAAAAATTCCCCAAAATAAACCTTCTTCAGAATACTTCTATCTCCTAGACTATCTTAATAGTTTGTTCTGAGTGCCAATATCTCATCATATAATAATTATACCTGTAATAAAAAATTTATTATTATTGAATATCTGCTTTTCTTTCCTACTCAGATTTATTTTTCAATGTGAGGCTTGCACTTGGTGGCTCCTTATCCCTTAAGGTCTATTGGAAGAGCTGACCCTTTTTTAGGTCTGCTTTCAACAATTTCCAGAATAAATGTGTGACATTTTTCAAAATGTAATCTGGAAATTAATTGTAGGGAAAGGTTTCTGTGCCTTCAGAAAGTGTTAATAAGTGTGTGGGTGGTGTAATGTGGGCGACACATTAGTTGCTATACATAGGAATGAAGTATGCACAACAAGAATAAAAGGAGGTGATGTGATCAATGCTGCTACCCACACTGTTCTGGATTTTGGATGGATTGTAATTAGTTTCACCTCTATACTTTAAATGATAATGTCTGGAGAATTCTGGAAGGTGAAACATGCTATTATTAGCATAATTAACTGAAAATTAAAAAAAAAAAGATACTACCATTAAGAGGTACACTATATTCCGTACTCTCAGCTATACCTAGACATCCCCCCACCCCGCTCAAATCAATATCTGATGTTGTATCATCATGACATTTTTGACCATGTATACATATCCCCACATTTAAAAGTCCTAGGAGAGGGCAGGTATTTTGTTGTTTTGATAAAGTATCTGGGTTTTATTGTGCAGAAGTCTGGGAAAAATAAGTACAAAATATGTGTTAAACTGAGATTGTACTTTCAATAACAAAAAAATCAATAAAAAAGCAACAAAAAATCCTACCCAAATAGGCAGCACCTAGTGAGTAATAACTTCATTTCTGTATAGCTCAGGGGGGTTGCAAGGGGAGTGTGAAAAGTTCATTATTATCAACCAGAAAAAAAAGCGAGTGCTAAGAAGAAAGAATCGTATTTCCTATTGGGATTTCTCTCAGACTACATGATTTGCATGAAGGGCGCCACATCAAACACATTGGGTGCCCTTTTTCAAATATTAATGTGAAGCTTGTTTCAACTTCTTTCTTGACTTTGTGCCACCTTGTATCAAAGGAAGTTAAAAAGTAGGACTTGGGAGGAAAAAATACTTTTCCAACTGTTTCAGCACTTAGGAAAAATCTTTCTGTATTTGATCAGTTCTGCTTCAAACTTTTATTATTTTGACAAACAAGCACATTTTTATAGCTGTGCATTCTATGACAATCTGATTTGGACTTTTTTCCCCCTTTTTTTTAGGTTTTCCATTTTGCAGCAGTGGGTGTCATGACTGACCAACTCAGAACATTTATGTGGTACGTAATTTAATTATCTGACTTAGCCTTTTCTCCTACATGTGATAATTTCTGTTAAATATTTATATATCTGAGCAAGATTACACCAAAATATGCCACAGAAAATGAAGCCCTTAAGATTAAATGTGCGTACTCTGAGCTGTTTTAATCTCACCTAATTGAACTTTTAAACACCTACCTCTAAGCTAATCAACCTATGTTTTTCTTAGAGTCAATGGGGAGAATTAAGCACCTCCCCAGCATGGTACAGCTAAATTAGTTGTCTGAGAAAGATGACAGGAATTCTGCTCCAGAAGTGGCACATTTTTTTAACTGACTATAAAAGGAGCCTAAAATGTTTAGCTTATATTTCAATTACTAACATTTAGATGTAAACAGTAGGTAATTCCCACTGCAAGTAACTATATAACAACACCCAGAGGAAAAAACAAAGTGGACATACTTTCTGCCTGTTTCCCCTTCTCCTCAGAAACAAAGCAAGCTGAAGAAAAGTGGCAGGATTTTTTGCTGAGCAACTCAAGCATAAGTAAATTTCTCATAAAAATACAAGAGATGACACACATTATATAGCATGAGAGCAATTAATAGAGATAAGAAATGAAGTTGTGGAAATTTGCAGAACAGCAGTCCCAGGAGAAGCTGGTCTTTTCAGAATGCACAACCCACAGTTTGCAGGACAAAAATATGAAACTACAATGAAATAGGAATTGTAAGTTGGAATTGATAGCTTGAAGTAGTGTTATCCTAGCCTGAGAACTAAATGTTCTCCACGAATCCTGGGAAGAAATCTTCACTGAGGTCTCACAAGCTATGGCAGAGGAATATTTAAATTCACAATTATCATCCAGATTTATAAATGAAATGATCACCATGCAGGTGGTACAACTAAAGCTCCTGAAGCATTTTCATAAAAAAAAAATCCAAAGTACTCTGGAGAATACAGGTAACCAGGTTGTTTGGTCTGTAAAACACAGATCTTCCAAGCCCTTTTCCTTACTATTTTTCATAAAGAAGAGATTAGAGATTGAAGTGAACTACTGTCAACCAACATGTGAAAAACCTAGCAGTGCTACTGAAATACAGAGTAAAATTTAGACCTAATGGATTCTTTATGTGCTTCTTACTACACAGAAGTGTTTTCACACTGAAGTCAGTAAGACTGTTTTTCTTGTAAGTCACAGAAAAAGCAAAGTTTTATAGGAATTTCCTGTCAATGTTTTTCACGTTAAAAAAAAATAAATTAATATTATTCTGACCAGTCCTATCTATGGCCATAAGCAAAATAAAACATAATGATTCAGTCTTTAAAAACATTACCTAGCCCACAGACCAGAGAAAGAATAATCAGATCATTAAGAATGTATGATGTGGGTAATATAGTTCCCTTTTGCATAGATATAAAAATCCCTGATTTGAATATAGTTTTCTTTTTTGTCCTTATTCCCTCAGAATGAGTTTTTTGTCACTTTCGGGCTGGATGTCTCTTGCATGAGATTTTATTTCCTTTTTCTTTGTCTTTTTCTTTGATTCACTTAAATTATATGGGCATTTTGCACATTTTAAAGCATTAACGTCAAAATATTCATAGAAAGAGAAGAGCTGAACTTTAATATCATATTGTAATCCTATATATGTGTGTTGATGTTATTTTCTAATTTGAAATATTAATTACTGTTGGGAGACTAGATTCTGCGGTATACATTTTGGCAGCCCCATATATATTGAATTAGTCCATATTTCTGTTGGAGCATATAAAAGCAGAATCTAGATCTATGAAATTAGTTATAGAAAGATTTATTAGATTGTCTAGCTGATAATACAACAGATCACTATGAGTACTCTAAACTGAGAAGAACGGGCATAAGACTTTACCTCTTAACAATCCATTATCTGTGTATTTGCCGCATTCATAAATGACAAACATGTAATCTTAGACAAGGTCTGCAACTAACAATTTTTGTTGGCTATTTTCCATGTAGTATGTCTGAGCTATTTGGTTCTTGGTTTCCACCATTATCAGTAAAATTAAGTTAGAGGAAAGAAAAACAGCATTGCACGTGCAACTATCCTCACTCTTTTCCTACTCTACCAATGTTTCCTACTGTAGATCATTTATACTGAAAAGACTATCTAGGGTCAACTATGTTCCAGAGCTGAAAAAAACGCAGTTTGCTTTTCCAGCCTTTCTCTTAACTCACAAGGAAAGGCAGCAGTCAATGCCTATCTGAAGCTAGTGAAGTGATTAAAAGATTTTTATTTAAAAAAATAAATGTTTTTTGCTTTTTATCTTGGTTTTAGTGACAACTTGAAACAAAGATAAACAGAAGAATTGGATCACTGTGGTTACCTATTGCAGCCCATTCAGCTTTAAGCTACATTTTCTACCCGGTTTAATTAAATTTCAATTTCCTATCAGCTTGCTCTTATGGACTGTATTGAACATCGACATCCTGAGCTATTACAGAGTAGGTTGAAAGGATAAGTGTCTTTCTAGGAGAGGTTTTCATGGAAAAGGCAGAGTTTCAGAAAGTGTTATTCAGTGTAAGTAGTGGTAAACAGTAATTTCATTCCTTCAGCCTACATGGACTGTGAGCCTATTGAATTATATTTAAGATTCTGTTGCAGATGCTACCCCACTGTAAAAAGCCCTGGGGTATATCACACGATCTCAAATTATAGTAAAGCACAGTACATCACCAAATGGCTCTTAACAAACATATAGCTTTAAGATTCTTGTACCTGTTTCCATGCTCCTGCAACATGCCTGCATCAGGAAAAAAAACATGAACACTCCCCTACCTGTTCCAGATAGATCCTATCTTTCAAAGCTACCAATAAGACATTAAGAAGCTCAGCATGACCTGGCAATGTGTGCTCACAGCCCAGAAGGCCAACCATATCCTGGGCTACGTCAGAAGCAGTGTGACCAGCAGGTTGAGGGGGGTGATTCTGCCCCTCTACTCCACTCTCATGAGACCCCACCTGGAGTCCTGCATCCAGCTCTGGAGCCCTCAGCACAGGAAAGATATAGACCTGTTGGAGTGGGTCCAGAGGAAGGCCACAAAAATGATCAGAGGGCTGGAACACCTCTCCAGTGAGGACAGGCTGAGTTGGGGTTGTTCAGCCTGCAGAAGAGAAAGCTCTGGGAAGACCTTATACCAGCCTTCCAGTACCTAAAAGGGGACTACAAGAAATCTGGAAAGGGACTTTTTACAAGGGTATGCAGTGCTAGGACAAGGGGTAATGGTTTTAAACTGAAAGAGGGTAAATTTAGATTAGGTATAAGGAAGAAATTCTTCACTGTGAAGGTGGTGAGACAGTAGAACAGGTTGCCCAGAGAAGTTGTGGATGCCCCATCCCTGGAAGTGTTCAAGGCCACGTTGCATGGTGCTTTAAAGCAACCTGGTCTAGTGGAAGGTCTCCCTGCCCATGGCAGGGGTGTTGGAACTAGGTGATCATTAAGGTCCCTTCCAACCCAAACCATTCTATGATTCTGTGGCTCTACAGAATGAGCCAGTGTTCCCCTGCTCGCTGTCAAGGGGTAGACATCAAGATTTTTTCCTGACTACGAAGTAAGTTATTTCTGTGCAAGAACTTTCTGCATCTTTTGCTGTCATTCCTCTGCTATGAAATGCCCTGAGAATGTACCATTTTGCGTGATGCTGTTTCCAGAATGCTAAAGCAGCTTTTAATTCTCTTCTTGAGAACAAAACCAAAATTCCGTCTTTTTGCACAATTGTTAAAAACTGTTTTTCAAAAACTATCTTCTTTTGCCTCTGCTTTTTTCTGAACAGAACTTTCTGCCATTTCAGCCCTTATAAAAACAGGAAAAGGAGAGAACAACAAATAATTTGGTCTCTGCAGTCAGAGCATGGCAATTTGTAAAGACAGCTGAATGTTTACTTTTCCTAAGTATTAAAAAAACTGTTTTCCAATTAATACACATCTCTTCAAAAAGCTCAATTTCTGAGGTGGACAAAACTCAAATTATCCTTAAAAAAGTAATTTCCTGTTCGACATCTCTAAAACTACATAATACAATGCATTGTGACTGCCAAACTCTGAATCACCATTTTAAGAAAGGTAAAGAACCACTATTTACGGTCATAAAATACAACTTTATATCTGTCTTTCCAACTGCACTTTCAGTACACACCAGATGAGAAGCTCTCTTTCCTGGACTGAATTGGAGCTATTCAAGCACCTACCGACAGCAGTTCTGGGTAATATGCGAAACCTCCAATTTTGTATTGTTGGGCAATGGTACCATATGGCTGTGTAGCCTTATAGTTCTGACTAGCTGCATAGCCATGGCACATACACTGTATTGCACAACTCAGTATTTATATTATGCTAAAACTTGTGACAGGACAAAGTTGTACTCATAAAACAATGCAATTCACTCTCAGGACATTTATCAAAAGCATGTGTGAAATAATTTTCCATCTTGACTATTCTAGTGAATCAAGCCTTTGCTGTGTTTGAGAGCTGTACTTTCCCACCTTTTTGTCTCAAATCACACTTTTAAAAATAAAAACAGTGTTTCAAGTCTCAGTAGAAATATGATGAAAACTAAGTTTTCCAGGGGAAAAACAATAGAACATTTGTTTGCATAGAACTGAGGCATCTCAGTGCCTATATCCAAGTCTCCAGATACTGTTTTCTAGTAATTTAAGTTGGAGCTTATCCCTTGGTATATGAAGTTATCATTTCTTCACACTGAGGGCTAGTACAAAATGCATGAACTGCAAGTTGGGAGCTATAAAAATCCTGAAAGCCAATGGCTTAATACATGAATTTCCAACTCAGCTGATACTGTATAAAGTATTAGCAGCAAACATTGGGTCACAAGGGGATTACCAGGTCATATTGTACACTCAGCATAAGATCT
Organism: Phaethon aethereus; assembly: GCF_964289735.1. Lineage (NCBI taxonomy): Eukaryota > Metazoa > Chordata > Aves > Phaethontiformes > Phaethontidae > Phaethon > Phaethon aethereus. The sequence continues at coordinate 44,925,758 of NC_138576.1, read as the reverse complement.
CAGCCATGCTTCTGTTTGATGCCTGCAACATTACTGTTTGCCTCCCCATTCTGAAAGGGGAGCAGCACAATCAGTTAGTTATATTTCACTGGTGTCTCTTTTTTTGAACAACAAAGTATACGGACAAAAGAGGATTTAAAAAAATTCTTAGGATAAGGAAACAAGAAACAGTCTTTGAGATTATCTTAATACTTGTTTGGTACTGTCGGTGTATTCTACATGTCAAAAGAAAAGAAACATAAGTATAAAAGCTCTATGAACAGTTAAAAGTTAAACTGATATAATACACTATGTAAAGGAAAATATTCTAGAAGTATCCTAGATTTAATAAAAGTGTGATAAAAGATCTACAATAATGGGAAATTAAATTATAATATAGTTCGTAATATCTTAAGGAGGATTGTAAGTCCAGGATCTAAGGCCCAGGTACTTTAATTCTACATTGTTTATTTAGAACTTTTAGACAGATACTTCATTTCTGAAAGTGGCTAGTTTTATAGATATGTTACTCAGTTGAGCTGTTCTTTTCCTAAGGTAGGATTTTATAAATTAAATATTATTGGATCATAAAAAAAAAAAATCCTAGAATGGCAAGAAGTAATAAATCCGTAATTTCATTAACTGCAGAAAAGTTAATAGACATTTTAATTAAAGAACCACCCTAACAGGATTAGAATTCACCGCTTTATAAAGGCTGAATCGTGCAGTGTTTCATTATCATTTCTGAGAATGTACAGGTGCTAAATTAACTACAGAGAACCTCATCTTTTGTTCCTTGCATAAAATACAAACATATTGTAAATTGAATTGAAAAATTAATTTACAAGGTTATAACTAAAAAGTTCAGACAAAGCCTGTTGGCTAATAAAGCTGGTTAGGAATTTGCTGAGGTGCTTCTTTATTTGAGAATGTTGATCACAGGAATGAATGATTTCTGGGAAATGGATTTATTTTATAAAATTTTAATCAGAGAAAGTATCATAACTGGAGCACAAGAGACTCGAACATCGCAGTGGTGAGACCTCTTACCTTGCAATACAAGCAGCTGCTTTGTGCAGGGCCACGTAAAGAAGGGAACCTGAATTTCCTACATCTACAGAGCATGCCAGTGGTGACCATGGCGAGCATCACCCAGCCGGCCTGGAAGACTGCCGGCAGCCTTTCCCACCTAGCAGCTGAATAAATGCCGTGCTGTGTGCCAGCTAGAAAGCCGTGTCTTCAGAGCAGTGCTTGACTCCTGGCTGGCATACTTTTGGGAGACAACTTGATGTGTCTGACCTGCGCTGAACCATGTGGATACAGTATCTCAGTTTCAGGCTATCTTGGAAGTTTCTGCATGGTACCTTCCTGTGAATTGCAGCGGAGGAGTATGAACCCCTTTTGAGTTATTTTTTAACATATATTAAACTCCTCTGACTTCTCTGTAAGCAGTCTTGCTTTCAATCACATGAAAAAAGGATTTAAAAATAAGAGACAAAATTTTCACATTAGAGAAGAAAGAAAAGGTCCCATTCAGTCAAGTCTCTACTTTGTACCAAGCATGTATACAAAGTATCATGAAATTTAGACTAAATACTATGCGTTGTTTTGATACTTGACCACCAATTTTTTAAGTCAGTGCAGAGCATTTTTCATGCTAAAGATTATTGGAAGAGACTGCTGGACACCGTCTGAATGCGTCATTTGTCAGAAGCAATCTGTTGATTGAATACTGAATGCAGATGATTATTTCCAGCAGTTGGAGTAACACATAAATGATCTCTGCCTTTAACTTTACTAACAGCAATGCTTTTCATTCAGTCCCTTGTTGGATAAAAATGAAATAAAAAATCAGCTAGCATCTCTCAACTCAGCAATATGATGCCAAAAACTATTTGCTTCATTTCTGTGATAAATGCACTATTCTTTGCATAAATTTCTGCCTCTGAATTCACAGGCTTTATAGATCAGTTTCTATAAGTTAAATGTTTCCACAAATTGGAAGACTTTTACATGAAAAATTCTTTTATGTAGCATTGAAGGTTGGCCCTTCTTAGAAAAGGTTCACATACTCGTCCACTTTCTTATCAAAGGCTTTCTATACTGACACAGAAGTTCAGATTCATCTGATCTAACAGACATCTGCTTTGTAAATGTTTGTATTTGAGCTTTTCATCAAGGTTCACTTCAGAGTCCATGGACTCAAGTTGGCACTATACATGCAACTCATGTTATCTTAATGTTTACACATATAAAATAGATAAGGAACAAATCCTAATATATGTATGCCTATTTCTTTCCATTGGCTACAAAAAGAGCCTAAGGTACTAAGATCTGAGTTGCAGACAGTGAGATGTAGATATCTGAGAAAAGATGAGATGAGATGAAAGAATTGTTTATAAATATGTTTATAAGGCTTTTATTCCAAAAGCTAAGCTGTTAAAAATTAGAGAAAATATAATATAGATGCACAGGTACACTGCAATGGGAACACGATTAATGACATATAATATTAATGATCACATTGATAATGAAATATTTCACTGGCTTTTGGAAACTGCTGCAGTTACTATCTTTAAAAATGGCACACTGTCCAGGTTTTGGCTGGGATAGAGTTCATTTTTTTCCTGATAACTGGTATAGTGTTATGTTTTGGATTTGGGATGAAATTAATGTCGATAACACAATGATATTTCTAGTTGTTGCTAGGCAGTCAAGGACTGTTCAGCTTCCCGTGCTCTGGCCTGCCAGTGAGAGGGCTGGGGGTGCACGGGGAGCTGGGAGGGGACACAGCCGGGACAGCTGACCCAGGCTGGCCAAAGGGATATTCCATACCATACGACGTCATGCCCAGTATATAAACTGTGGGAGCTGGCCGGGGAGGGTCCACAACTCGGGAACTAACTGGGCATCAGTCAGCAGGTGGTGAGCAATTGTGCTGTGCATCACTTGTGTTGTATATCCTTTTACCATGATTTTTATTATTTCATTATTATTATTCTCTTTTTTTTTTCCTTGTCCAATTAAACAAGTTCTACCTTTTTTTTTTCTTTTTTGATTCTCTCCCCCATCCCACCGGCTGGGGGAGGGTGAGCAAATGGCTGTGTGGTGGTTTTAGCTACCTGCCGGGTTAAAACACAGCACAAACACACAGGTTCCTTTTTCAAATCCAGTTCCCTTTCTTGCTTAAAGACAGCAGCTATAAGTTTTCAACAATAAGACTAGTACTACTGCACCAGAATTATTTCTTTATTGTCACTGTTACACAATCTTTATGTTAATACTATATCAGATGCATCACTATAAAAATAGTGTAGAGTTATCATTTATAATTTCCCAGAGCCATATCTGGATATGAATTTTAAAGAATGTATTTTGATTTCAATACATTTTGAGAAATGAACTCTCCATCTGTTCCTTCCCACTCTTACCTTATGGTTGATATTTAGTTTAAAAAACAGTGAAGTCAGTACAACCCATTACAAAAGAGACTTTAGTAGGCGAACATTTCTATGCTATATTGAATACGCTCTGTATAATAAAAGTGATTTGAACAACCTGCACTCTACTTCGAGGTTATTAGTTCGCATAAAATATGGGCTTATATCAGAAAAGAGGTACAATGCAGTTGCTGTTGTATTACAGCAGTGTGAACAGAGAGAATGATTATCAAAATAGGACATCCTGAATAATCTTCACATTTTGTACTCTAAATACATGAAAAGATAACTTGGAAATAATGTCTTCATTTTACACACATTGAACTCCTTTGCAGTCCCCTCCCCCTCACACACTGATTTCAATGGAGGAGGCCCCCAGCCAAGAACATTTTATTTACGTCTTTCATCATTTTGTGGAAAATAATTTCAATACAGAGAATGGGAGGGGAAGAAAACAGAATTTGCCATATGTTATGCTATATAAAGAATAAGCAAATGCTGACACATCATGGAATAAACTCTTCATTTCCCAGGCTGTTCCCTGCACTCCATTTTATATACAAATGCAATCTGTGCCCTTGCGCTGATGGAGAACTTGGGCAGAACCTCAGCCTCTGTCAAGGGATCAGGGTCCTGAGGTATACCATGGTCCAGGATTGTCTAGTTCCCAGCAGATATTTCATAATCTGTATGTACATATATATACACTGTACATACCAATAGATAATCTGCATGCACGTAAAGGAATGGCCATGATTCTAGTGCTGAGCTTTGGTTTTGTTTTTATAGTATCACAAATAAAATAATAGAAGGCAAATGATGATTAATCCTGTCATCCAAGTTATTCCATGACCAATTTTTTTGTTTTATTTTATTAATTTTTTTAGCTATTTGTATGTTGCTTATTTATATAAATTATAATTTTTTTAAATACTAAAGGTAAGCTTTTTTGCCTTTTTTTATTTTCTTTTTTTTTTTCCCCCATTTTATTACCAAAACCACAGCTAAAATAACTAGAGATATCTGCAATATAGCACGGAGCAAAGGAACCTGAAATGAAGGTCCTGTGTGAGATTTGTGATTTCGCTGTGCTTCTACCTGTTTTCAAACCAAGAAGAAATGGGATAATAATTACCACAGTTCCTGTGGTAGTTATTGTAGAAGTTGTCCCCAAATCTGCGGGTTGGTGGAGGCTGGGTGCAGACAAGCTGGATTCCTCCACATCCTACATCAACCCTGCCTTGGCTTGGTGGGTTCCTGGCAGCCAATTGCTTGGTGTAGCAGCCACATCCACCCATTTTATCCAGGGAATCATAGGAAAAAAAAACTTTATGCCCCACACATTTTTTACTGCCTCATTGTGGGTATAGCCTGTTTCCTTACAGCTCTATCAGAAGACTACCTGCTAAGTGTCAAAACCAATTTCTTCTAACCCAGACGCCTTTGCAGGATGCAAATGGGTATTTGCAGGATGCTGTGATTACTGTTCTCTCTGTCTTGTGACAGGCAGGACACACATTGCTCCATGCAATCCTTTTATTATGTTTGAAACATGCAAGTTTATAAAAAATTACTTTTAGTTACACACAGGATATTTAGGCAAGCTAAGTACTTATTACAGGAGTTTTGTTTTTTTTTTTTTCTTTCCTCTTGCCAATCTGTTTACTCCAAGAATACAGGTTGCAGGGCTAATAAGGTACAAGCTAAGCACTCATTGTTCCTTCTGACTATCTTTTTAAGCAGTAATCTGATTACTCTTCTTAAATATTATTATTATTAATAATAATAATAATTATCCTCCCATAGTAAAGTAGAAAATGTTAATATTGCCTTCATAATTCAGGAGCTTATTTTCAAAATAAAATAAAATAAAAACCAGAAAAACTTTTCAGAAAGACCAAAAACTCTGTGGAAAGTATTTATAAACATTAATTCTTTGACTTTTGTAATTAGATGATTTTAATCCATTTGATCAACTAATAATTTCTTGCTCTTCTCTATTAAAGCCTCAGACAAAATAACTTTAATTCTTTGAGTTGTTCTTTCAGGTTCACATAAAAATCACAAAAATAAAACCCAAGCTATCAGCCTGGGTTAGAAACAAATTTAGGAATTAGGAAAATGAGAAAACAGAACAAACTTTGTCATGCCTATCAGTTTATACTGTCCATTTCTCTAAAGTAGGCAGACAGCATATACAATCATTTCATTCTGCAAACATTTCTTACTTGGACTAAGTGTAAATTGAGACTAACAAAGAGTTCATAGTATGGTTTCATAATGCTTTATTCAGTATTCTACAATCCATTGAAGAGTCTCTGATGGACCTAATACAAAAACTTAATGTAATTTTACCTTAACGTCATTGTGATAAGCTGCCTGCTATCCTTCATGACTTTAAAGATTCACTGCTCCAGGATCCTGTCAATTAACACTTTCCAGGAGCTCTTGGATAGTCTGACTTGGCTCTGATATGTCTAATGTACTGAAGAGGACCTGAGTAGCATGTTACTAAATATCTGTTGTGTGCAGCAGCTATCTAGGCAGGACTGAAATGATGAGTCCATTTTTTTTTTATTCCCTCTGGTGTAGCAGTTTGACTGCCTATTTAAGCTGTTCAAGCAAGTTTAAGAGTTTCATGTCCCATCTCAGACTCAGGGTTATCTAGAAGCTGCCTCAGGTTGTTGCAAGTACTTGAAGTAACTAAGGTGAATAGACTATTTGATGTGAATGTGGATAAAGGCCATATGATGCCACTCACATGCTTTTTTTTCTTCTTCCACCAGCCCCCAAATAGAATCTGGAGGAATACATGCAGAGGGATCTGCGATTTGACACTGGGTGCAATTCATAAAGGGTGGCTCTGATTTGGAGAAGCCATACCATTTTTTACAAGTCACAACAGCAGGTATGAAGCAGGCCAAAGGGACTTCACATGGTAGACTAGTCAAAATATCATCCAGATAGATAGATTTTAGATCCAGCAACTTGAAAGGCACCATAACTCTTGACCAACATTTGAACAGATCAAGAAAAAATATCAAAGGGATTAATCTAGGATCGTTTACTGTCCGTATGTTGTACACGACGACTTTTCTTCTGTTGAATTCTAATACCTTTTAAGCAACCCAAATATTATTTTGTAAATGTTAGCTTATTTTTAATTTAACAAAATGAAAAATTCTTTACATTCTATATGTTGATTTTTTCACATGCCATGAGCTTATCCAAATTTTTCCTTCAAATTCTTTATGACATGTCTATTCTAAATCTCTTGAACAGAAAATATTATAATCTTTTCCTAAGATTGGGCTGTTGGGTTTATATTTAATGCCTTTGAAATCTTTGTTAAATTTAAAGCAGGAAAATGGTGTCTAAAGCAATATCAATTATTAGAATTGGTGGTTTACTGGAGTCATAGAAAATTGAGTTCTCAGGTTAATTGAAAGTAAATGCATACTGATGTGAAGGAGAGTTTAAAAATTCTGGTTTTGCATGGAAGATTAAAAGAAAACACCTTAAACGTTTAATAGCTTTATAAGTTCTAGTTCAGAAGCCCTGGAATTCTGGACAGAGCACAGAAACATGAAACTGCTGTTTATAAGTGGCTGATTCTTCATTCTAAATTTGTGGATATGAATAGATTTCTGGCCAAGACCTATGGAGGAATTTAGGAACCTGACTCTCACTGAAGTTGAATGGAAAATTAGATTCCTAGATATACCTTTGCATCTAGTCCCTAACCTTTTTTACTGTTGGGATCACTCTGCACGGCTCGACCTTAAGGAGAAGGAGCTGCAGCATTGAGAAGCTGGTAAACAGCTGGATATCTGCAGGGCTCGGCCTTGAGGAGAAGGAGCTGTGGTAAACAGCTAAGAAGAAGCACTGTATAAGAAAAACAGGATGGAACCCGGACCACGTAGCAGTAACCACAAGTAGGAGGAGTATGATAATGCAATCTTTAGAGCTAAGCCAATGATTGTAAGACAAGTATGCATAAGGTAGAACTTAGTGTATAAATATGTGTAAGGTTTTGCAATAAAGTTGAAGCTTGCCTTATCACTCATATTGAGTCGACTGCTTGCCTTCCCTCGCTCGTCACATTTTACTGCCTCACAGAATGGCAGATGTACTGATTTCATTTCAAGATTTTGAATTTTAAAACCTTTTTTCAAGTGAAAAATAAAATAGAGGAAAAAAACACAAAAAATATATTTAACTATTGTTGCCCAGAGCTATGTATTAATAAGGAATACAAATATTGCAAAAATTAAAATGTAGTACCAAGTTGAAATGTTGCAAAAAAAGAAATAGGAAGATAAGAGTTTGTTTACATATGGCTTGAAGTGCACATAGTATTGTCAGAGAAGGTCCTGAGATATCTAAAGCTGAACTGATATTCAAGTGACCGTTGAACACTACAAAGTTTGAGTATATTTGCATTCAACTTTCCATTTTATTTTCAATTCTAATTAGAAAGATTTTGCATGATTGGAATAATTGGACTAAAATTTCTGTTTCTAATTGTTTCTTGGACCTAGGCCTATCCATTTAGTCTGAGAATGTCTTTTAAAAAAACACCTCTGCCCTTTACTACTAGTGTCTCCTTTCAACAATTATAATTTTACATAGCGGTGACTTGCTTGCTTTTTTATTTTGACAACATTGCTTTAAGGACTCATTATTCTTGAAGTAGGAGGCAACCTTTGACGATGATAAAGGCCATGCAATGTGCTCAGTTCAAGTAGCAAAAATAGTACTTGAATTCACCCTTCTTCCAAGTTTGATCTGCCTCTGAGAATCAGGAATGGTACAATAGAAATTAATATGTGTATGAACTACCTACAAAAAGACTTTCTGCAAAGGGTTCTGTCTCATCCTTCCCTTGCTCTTTTTTGCTCTCAGTTAACTTTTTTCGAGGTTGTTGAATGGGATATATTAAGAATTTAATCTTGGCTCACTAGAATAGGCACACAAAGCAAGTAACCAGAGAAATAAAAACAGTACCTCTCTTTTACCCTTTTACTCTTTTATCCTAAGACAACGTCCTATGGCAAACAGAGCTGACCTACAAGGGATTTTCAATCAGATTCTGAAAAAAAACCCCAACCCTCATTTCTGAGCAAACTTGAAAAAATTAAGAAAAAATAGGTAGAAATACTGTGATAGCTACGTAGATACCTTGATTAATATCATCCTGTGAAAGTATAAACAGAATACAATGCCTTATGTGTCTGCTTGATTCAGTGAGGCAATAGCCTTGTAGTTTGCTTATTTTTTATTTCTTCCATTTGCTGTCTTATGTTTATTTTACATTACAGGGCATTTATTTTGCAGGAGGAACTTTTCCTCTTATATCATTTCTCTCTTGTGGTATCATACTGTGCATGTTATGTTTATTCATGAACACTGAAACACATATCCTGGGCACTAAGGAATGTATTGTTTTAGATTGAGTCTCAATTTATATTTAAGACCATTCCTGTTCATAATAATTTACTTAAAAGGACTTTAAGTAAAGCATTCAAATAAGTCAATTACATGCTTTACTTTATAGCTTTATTTGTTTTGTAGATATCAGAGTTCGATTAATGATTTCTTTTCAGTTTTTAAAATGCCATTATTTTATCAACTATGTTCTGAAGATATTGAGGCTGGTATATTAGCCTCACCTTATTATTAGATATTCCTTGCAACATGATTATATACAGCTTCATCAGAGACACACAGCGAAGTCTTATGTGTAAGAGTAATTTTCAAAATTATTAATTAGAGAAAGAACCAAACTATAAATGCTACATACTATTTGAATGCTACTCATTATTTGGCTAAATAGATCCACCTACAAAAATCACGGGCAATGCCATCCCAGGCTATGTTTTTTATTTGCCTCTTCTCTTTAGATTGTATCACATGGAAGCATAGTTATTTCACAGAGCTGATGAAAATTTTATTTCTACATTCTCTAGAGATTGGCAACAGAGGGCTCAAGAACCTTGGAAGTGGGTGCTCCTGCAAAATCAAATAATTTACAGATTTTTGATTGCACCCCCTCTGCAAATTGTACACAATATCAAATGTCGTTTGAGTACACAATCAACCAAAGACCCTCTAAAACTGCCCAAGAAAGTAATTATGGAAGATAGCAGTTTAGAGGTAGCTAACAGTCACTGCCTTTGCATACTTCCCTGATACAGTCATATATTCTGGCATCCTGTTTGGCTGATCAGGGTTATAGAGCACCTATAATTTCAAAACTACAGACAGTTCAATGGGGAGCAGAAGAGTGGGTTTAGGTCCAGGGCTTTTATTTCTAGATTTGCCCAAACAAAAGCAGGACAAGTTTGCATCGTCTTCAGTGTAATTGGCTTTTACTCAAAAGTGATTTTAACATAAATATTGAGATTTTTGTTCTTGAAGCAGCGTCATTGTTTGCATTTCCCCTTGAAGCAGGATGAAAGTGCAGATGCCATTCGGCTGGAATGCTGACAGCCAGCCAAACTCCAAGGGCCATGACCCGACTGAAACAATTATTTATGCTGAGGAAAAGCCCGCAAGTAGCTTTCAATGCAGAAAGTAGAGAAGAAGCACTTTGTAACAAATATAACTCTTAGTTATAAGCTGAGATAAAAAACAAGAAGACAAACAAACCAATTTTTCATTCAAATGATCATCCAAAACTTTCCATCAGCAGTTAGGATAAACACAACTGTACTAATATAAATAATACAAGTAATATAAAATTTAGAAGTGAGCGTGCAGCCCCACGCTGAATAGTGTTGTCCCCTCATATCAGACCTTTGAGGGAAATTTAAAAGCTAGATTGTCACATGGACTTTCTAGGCACCAACATAACCAAGGTAACATGACGCTACTCCTCTCACTCTTATCTATGTCAGCAATACAAGCACAAACAAGGTTATATTCCTGCTAAATTACTCTCCAGAGTTGACGGCTGGAGACAGATGAAAGATAAGAAAAAAGTGAACTGAAAAAAGGTTATTTACTGTTGCTAGCTATGGCAACACAGCTGAAATAGCATGTATGATACTATAAACCAAAAAATCTCAGAAAGAGTGTTGTTTGGGTATGGCTGCCAGGACGTATTTTGTCAACAGGTATGACTTCACTTTATTTACCCTCTGAACTAACTATAAACAAGGCCTTTGCAGAATAGACATGTACCTAGAAAATCATAAACTCAGAATTATCTAATAAGATTTCTGAGAGGTAGGCAGTGCTAGTCCAGTTCAAGAATCATGATCCCTGACAGCATCCTTCTCCCTAAATTGGAGAGGTATGGATTTCATGTGTGAACAGTACGGTGGAAGAAGAATTTGTTGGATGGTTGCATCCAGAGGGTAGTGGTCAACAGCTCAATGTCCAGATGGAGGTCAGTGATGAGTGGTATCCCTCAGGGGTCTGTACTGGGACAAGTACTCTTTAATGTCTTCATCACTGACATAGACAGTGGGATCGAGTGCATTCTCAGCAAATTTGCAGGTGACACCAAGCTGAGCGGTGTGGTTGACACGCCTGAGGGATGGGATGCCATCCAGAGGGACCTGAACAAGCTCGAAAAATGGGCCCATGTGAACCTCATGAGGTTCAACAACACCAAGTGCTGGGTCCTGCACCTGGGTTGGGGCAACCCCCAGTATCAGTCCAGGCTGGGGGATGAAGGGATTGAGAGCAGACCTGCTGAGAAGGACTTGAGGCTACTGGTGTATGAAAAGCTGAACATGAGCCAGCAATGTGCACTCACAGCCCAGAAGGCCAACCATACCCTGGGCTGCATCCAAGGAAGCATGGCCAGCACGTTGAGGGAGGTGATTCTGCCCCTCTGCTCTGCTCTGGTGAGACCCCACCTGGAGGCCTGCATCCAGCTCTGGAGCCCTCAGCACAGGAAAGACATGGATCTGTTGGAGCAGGTCCAGAGGAGGTCCACAAAAATGATCAGAGGGATGGAACACCTCTCCTACGAGGACAGGCTGAGGCTGAGAGAGTTGGCGTTGTTCATCCTGGAGAAGAGAAGGTTCAGGGGAGACCTTGCAACCTTTCTGTACTTAAAGGGGGCCTACAAGAAAGATGAGGACAGACTCTTTAGCAGAGCCTGTTGGAAATATTCAAGGTCAGGCTGGACAGGGCTCTGAGCAACCTGATCTAGTTGAAGATGCTCCTGCTCATTGCAGGGGTGTTGGACTAGATGTTCTTTAAAGGTCCTTTCCAACCCAAACTGTTCTATGATTCTATGATTCTATGATTCTATGATTCTATGATTCTATGATATATGTAGTTTTTATGACCATTAGCTCAATGCTCAGGGACAAATGCAATGTTAGGGAGTAGTAGGAAGAAACTGAAAACAACTGAAAATCCCTGGGAAAAAACATTTTGCTTATTTATTAATCCGTGATGCACTCATAGTGTGAAAACCACATGAACTCAGGTCACAGTATTACAAAAATTAGAGAAGATCTTGAGAAAGACACAAAATATTATCAGTGTTGAAGAACAGCTTCATTACAAGGAGAAATGCATTAATGTGATACTAGGAAGCTTGGAAGGAAGATAACTGGGGAAAGAGGGAGGAAGACACAGAGAAAGGAATGGATAGTGCCAGTGAATTGCAGCTGTTATCTAGAATGTTTAACAACAGAAAACCCAAGGGGGCACAAAAAGGAAATTTTTGTGGAGTATTAAGGCACGGACTCTGGCAGGGATTCAAGCCAAAGACCTTTATTGCTACAGGCACTTGCTTTTTATACAGTTACAGCTCTCTCACGCACCACAAAATGCCATCTGATTGGTTACTACACACAGTCCACGCACTTGTCACACAGTCGGGATTGGCTGCCTATAGGTGTCCATGCGCTCTTCTCTAACCATTCTCCTTCCTTCTTCTGCTCCGGTACCTCCCCTTTGGCTGCTCATGAGAATGTCATGCGCTTCTACCTCCTCCTTAATTGTTTACCACCTTCTCAATGCCACAGCTCCTTCTCCTCAAGGTCAAGCTTTTGCAGGGTGTTCCCAACAAATTATCATGTGGAAGCTTTAAAACAAACAAAAAGAAGCTTGTTTCACACAGCACATAAGTAAAATATGATGCACATTTGCAAAGGATGTTTGGATATCAAACTATAGATGTGTTTGAAAGGTGAGTAAACAAGTTCACAGAAAAAAAGTTAATTGAAGTCTGCTAATCAGAATACTGAGGATAAAACATCCAGAGCTCAAGAAGTCCATAAACTGGTGATATGTCACAAGATAAGAACATACTAGGGTCAGAAGGAGGGTATAATGATGGAAGTATCATTGTAACCTGTGTGCACTGCACTGAAGAATCAACTACTCATGTCGTCTACTATTTTGCGCAGCATGGACCAAAGAGTACTTAGTAGTGCTTGCATGTGGCTGAAACACTTTTACCATGGAATGCATTGTTCGGGCATTGCAAAAGCTGTGCAAGCTTACCTGACATCATTAACAAAAATGTTAAAATATCTGTTATGGAGAAATTATATCAAATAACATTCTAACTGAAAATGGATACGCACATTCTAACAAATGCAGGGTGAAAACTGTACAAAACCCTCCTGGATAAGAAAGGTGTTTTAGGAGACTGCAAATCTTCAGCCAAAAGTTGATGCATATATGTAAAGTTATTTTTAAAATAATAGAGTCTTCCTTTATATTAAACAAGATTTTTCTTGTAAAATAGCAGTGATATTTATACCAAAAGATATCAGTTAATTCACTTATTCAGTGATTATATTAGCCACTATAACAATCTTGTTTAAAAAAATATTTTGCTGCAAAGTCAAGATTTGTTAAAAACATCGAGAAAGACAGTAGTTATGGTTGATGGTTGTTAAACAACTATTTCTTTTTCCTAGATAAGAGTAATGTAGTTTTTTATTACACGAGCTGTGTGAGATGTGTGATGTCTTTGATATTAATTTTCTTACTTGTAAAATGGTTGAATAGGTAACTTATGTGGACTTAAGGAATTCACTGCCTAGCAAACCTTTTTCTAAACCTTTTTCCAAACCTTTTTCCGTGTTGAGATTAGTAGAGGGAACTATAGACACCCCCACACAACAAAGTTCTTAAATTATGTGTGTATATATGTCTGTATATGTGTATGTAAAGATACACATATATACATGCCTTTTACAATATTGTCTGGGTTTTATGTTCCCAAAGTTAAGCATGGGTGTAAGTGCTTTGCTAAATGAGGACCATCAGTGCATACAATCACTAATCAAAATTCCTACAGAAATATATTTAAAGTTTTGTCTCATTAATGTTTATATGAGGTTGTTGTTTTGGAACATGCTAAAATATTCTAAGGTATTAAGACTCAACCTTTTTTTTTAAATACATTGAGCCAAATCCCGATGCCTGTAATTCCAGTGTAACCTGAGGTCAATTGAGTTAATGGATCTGGGAGCCAAACCTGAAAGCAGGGTTTGGCCAAGACTTCAGAAAGGCAAAGTACACTAAATTTTGAAAAATCTCAGCGCAAAAACTTTCAATATCACAAAGTTTATATGTGTAAGTAAGTAACTTCAATTGAAGTGTGGATGAAAGCCATACTATTTGTAAAGAGGGGGTTGTACCTGTAACTTCCTATATGTGGGCCTGAAAATTTACTGCACAATTTACATGTACATCCACTATTTCTCTAATGAACCTTGGTTATTTGGCAACTAGGAACAACTAAGCTAGCAAAATTCAATCTAAATGCTCTATCTTGCTAAATCTTCCTAATGAATACTGTAAACTGAAAGATAGTTGCAATAAGACACAAATCCTAAAGTTAATTAGTATTTTAGTACAGTTGTTTGTCATGTGGACATAACATCTAAAGAGTTTAGGTGACAGATTTGTTCCTGGTTATAGGTCCGAAATGCAGCTTGATGTTGATTGTACAATTAAAATTCCATTTACTGTATAGTCTTCTACCTTCATCATGAAAGGGAAACACAGTGTATTTGGGATGATTCCATACGAGAAATTCATGAATGGTCTTGAATGTGGTTTCCAACAAACTAAAAGTTACACCAGAGTTATTAGGTAGATTCTGCATTATGGAATTACTATATGGTTTGCTTCCTTGCTGGGCAATGCAACTCTTTCTCAAGCTAGAGTTCCCTGGGTAATACAAGACACATAGAGAAACTTGCAGGCTGTGAACCTTATCCTGTTCCAAAATAACTCCTCCATGGAACACATTAGTTTCAGAACCAGCTTTAACTACTTTGTCTTTTAGCAGAGATACGTTGAGCACTGTGCTGATTTTATGTTGTTTTTTTTTAATCTGAGACAACGTCTACAGGAAGCATTTACGCTTAGTACTGGTTAATGTTTATCCCTAAATTTAAAAACATACAAATTTGTGGAGTATTAAGGCACGGACTCTGGCGGGGATTCAAGCCAAAGACCTTTATTGCTACAGGCACTTGCTTTTTATACAGTTACAGCTCTCTCACGCACCACAAAATGCCATCTGATTGGTTACTACACACAGTCCACGCACTTGTCACACAGTCGGGATTGGCTGCCTATAGGTGTCCATGCGCTCTTCTCTAACCATTCTCCTTCCTTCTTCTGCTCCGGTACCTCCCCTTTGGCTGCTCATGAGAATGTCATGCGCTTCTACCTCCTCCTTAGTTGTTTACCACCTTCTCAATGCCACAGCTCCTTCTCCTTATGGTCAAGCTTTTGCAGGGTGTTCCCAACACAAATTTTCCCTTCCATACCTTAAAGACATGTGTCCTTCACAGAAAACAGGTCTTTGAGGTGGCCATTCACACTGCTCTGTCCTCTCTCCTGAAAACTGGACCCAATGAACCAGATATGGGATGTTTCCAGGATGTAAATACTAAGTATGTAATGATTTTTTTTCTAATCCGTGTGATTTCGATGCCTTACTTCTACCAAAAATCACGAAAGGTTACTCACTCTGTACTCATTTTCCTTTCATGCACGAGCATTTGTACAAAGTAGAAAAGCAGCAGTAACTTATGATGCTTTAACTACCGTAATAGCTAATGGACTTTGAAGGGAGCATAATGGGCTGCATACTGTTCTGCTAACCTGCTCCCTGTCACCCGCTGCCCTTGACAGCTACAGAGGTCTGCACGGCAGCTATGATGTGACTGAGCAATGCATTGCTGCTTCTGTTGCTGTCTTCCTGGCTCTTCGCCTCTCCTTTGTGGGATTTGCATACAGCCCTTTGTGAATTCTTCTCAAATATATTTTAAGTACAGTAGAATTCTTTACAGCTTGTCAGGAATACACAATAAAGATGCACTAATACCTAAAAGCTTCAATGGAATACAAAGGACTTGCCTTTGGGATGCCTGATTTACTTTCCCTTTTAAGGAAAGTGTTATACAGTACATCATTCTGGCTGGCATCACACTGGATGTCTGTCAGAAGCTACCTTTTTTAACTGTCAACCCATCAAATTAATTGCTTTGTTCTGTATGTGGGTTGGGTGATGACATTCATTTTTTTTCTTTTTCTTTTCTTTTTTTTTTTCATTTAACCTGCTGATAAAGGAGCTAGATGTTTGGAAGACAAAGTATAGACATTTTTGAGAAGGACAAAATGGACATTACAAGAACTGAAAAAGTAATCATGTTTATAACCTTATGAGGTAAGTAAAACTATACTGAAAAGGTAGAACAAGTGCAGGCATCTTGCCAGCCTACCACTCAGACTGCAGTATAGCTCTTTTAAAACTTTGTCAAGTATTTTGGCACTGAGAAACTGCTGACAAATTAATATGTTTATGTGCTGCATACAGCATCTATTTTGGACTGTAGTGCTGCACTAAACATATTTTTCCAAATACACTCACTTTATCAGATTTTTTTTTTTCCCCCTGAGAGTTTTATTTTTCTACCTTCAGCGATGCAGGAAGGTTTTTATTTCAACTGTTTTTTGTAAATATTTCAAATTAACAATTCATTATTCAATCCTGTAGGGACTTTGGACACTGCAATAATTGTATGTAATTTTGTTATATAGCGTGTAATTTTGTCAAACATGCAAAACCCTTTAGGCCACTGGAAACTTTAGGAGGGTGCTCATTATGGATATACAAGAGTGGTGCTGTATAAGTGATGTTTCATTTCCCTTGCTAATTTAAAAAATAAAACAAACAAAAAAGCTTTGTTACTACTGGACCAATAAAATTGTGTATACACACAAATTAATACAAATATTTTATCTCTGTGTATATATATATATGCACACACATATTTGTATGTATGCATTTCATTCAAAGTGAAAATGCTTCCAAGAAAGGCGTCATGTTTATATTCTGTTAAAAGGTATCTCTAATAAAAGAAAGTAAAGAAAATTAAGGGCTAAACTTAGATACTGTAAAAGCAGTGAGAACAATAACCTTCTTTAATTGAAAAACCTAGTGCTCACAGCCCCTATCCAGACTGCGGGAAACTGAATTCAGTTCCTTCTTCTCTCTGGTGAAATTTGAATCCAGTTCACCCACGTTGAAAAACTTCCCGCAAAAGGATACAAATAAGGAAAAAGAAGCAGATTCATTCAGTCTCCTCTCTTCATGTTGTTGCACCCTCTTTATACTCTTCACATTTCCATTGTGTGGAAGTGTGTGATGTGTATTCAGGGCACATTTTGCCCTGTGCCCTCAATAATCCCTATAATGAGAATACGAGTCCCTCAACCCCACTCCCCTGGACAGCCTGTAACGTGACAGTGTGTATGGATCCAAATCCAACAGGAGAGAGTCGCACTGTCTCCCAACATGAATAATGTTATGAGCTGAAGCCGGATAAAAGAAAATATTGATTTTGTGTACCTCCGGTCTCCCCTCAGATTTCAGGTTCAATCGGTGGATCTAACACACATATATAATATTTTTTTAATTTAATGAAATCCGCATTTTTCATGAATACATTATTTATCAAAACAAAAACATTAATTTCATGCAAGACTGAAGACAACAGGCTTCAACAGCATAGGTTCTTTTTCTTATGTCTGGCATGGCAAAGCATTACTGCTATGCTAGAGATAAGGCTGATTTACGTTGTTTAACATTTGTAAACTGTAAAGTTCAGAAGCTGCTTTAGATGATCTGGATAGGAGAATGTTGTAGGTACGTAGAAGTATATACCAAAAGACATCAAAGTTGATGATGATTTAATGTAGTAACAGACACACTGTAACTTCCCTTACTACGATGTCATTAATTTTTTCAGTGCTAGCCTTCTTTCAGATTCTTACAAAACCAGCAGATAGACTATCAGTAAAAAGAGGCAATGGACACTCTATACTCCAACCATACTATTCAGGATGAGCAAAGTACTTCACTAGTAAATGGCTGCACCCACATTCTGACAGCTCCTTGTGAGATGCCTATAATTATCTAAAACCTGATTGTCACCTTTATCGTTTTACCCACTCACCACTAAAGGTTGGTAAGTTAATTCTCTTTACTTTCACTAAAAGACTTTATAGAATAGGCAGTACCTGTGTTTGGAAATGCTTAATGGGGAAAGATAATCACTCTTTTTCCTCCCTTCCCTTCCAGCCCTTTGAATTCTAAGTCAGAAAATAGTTGTCAACTCCATTTTTCTGATTGTATTGCCAAATCTGTCAAATTCTAACCAGCCAAAATGAATATTTGTATCTCATTAATACAGTTCTTGCAATGCACTTTGGTGGCATGAAATTGTGCTTAGAAAAGTGCTAATATAAAGTAAAACACAGTCAATAGGACACCGAGGAAGGCAATTAATGCTATTTAGCTCCCTTTGTAAATGCCTATCTTCCAAGAGCAACTTGTGTTTATGTAGTGATGTTAAACTGAAGATGTAGTCAGGGGTCTTGTACTAGATGACCTCAAAAGGTCCCTTCTAACCCAAAGATTCTATGATTCTATGATTTACATAAAGACACATTTACAAGCAATGAAAGAAAGAAAAAGCCTGGGAACATTATGTTCTCTGATAAATTGATAATTATAGAAGTCCAAATAAAGATATCAAGGAAGTTCTAAAGTGTGTGTTCAAACACAGTTGTCTTATATGCAACAAGAAGCAAAAAAAAAAAAAAAGAAAAAGTTTCTGGAAAACCTTGTAGTAACTAATGCAAACAAAAGAGAAGCAGAAAATTGATAAGAAAATAGAACTGGCTTGATTAGATCAATTCTATTAAAAGCTCTGAAAGACAATAAATGATTCAACAGAAGTAATCTGCAGTTCAGGTTTACTCAGTAATCCACTGGAGGTCTTTGTCAAAAGATTTTGACAAGCTAATTAAAAGGAGACAGTTACACAGCACTGAGTATTTACCTCTGTGAAATGAATCAACCCATCTTCAAGTTTTTATATCTATATTTTCTTTTTAGCAGTGTCACAGTGACCTTTCTGGATACCGTTAATAAACTCCTCCTCCATCATGATAGCTTCAGAGTAACATGCTATTTAAATGTACTGTTTTGGGGAGGTTTTTTTACATTTAAGTAAAATCATGGAGAAAATATTATGTAGTAAAATCTAGGTACTGTAAGCCTCAACAAATGGTATAGTCTGAATATACATTTCTATCTTACAGAGAAGGAAAATACCATGAAAACAAACATAATAAAACCCTATATAGAACTCCAAATAACCAGCATATATGATGAGAATACTGAAGTGGTTAAGATACTACGATGACAATATATTTCATTTAATAGGCAAGTATATTATTTCCTGAAGGATTCCCAATTTGTCTGGAACAACATTATTTCTTCATGCCATTTTAAAAAGGTTGTTTAGAAAAAAAATAATGAAAAAATCCCAGGTCAAATTTTAGCCCAATGCTTCACATGTTTGTTTTAGGATTATAAAGATCTTAGATATTTTCATCCCCTCTCCAAAATGTTATGATTTTTCTGAAATCCATCTCAAAAAGAATCTAAAAAATCATTATCTGCTTTATTCTGCCAATGACAATACTGTGTATATTTATGATTTGTATTTTTTCTGTGTCACATAAGAAAGAGTTGTTAGTCTGCATGATTTTCCCTAAAATTACAGACATTCTCAGTATGAATTGTGTTCTTTACTTGATAATTACAAGTTTGTTTCAGCTGTCCTTGACCAATACCATTTCTACAGTGGAAGTAAGTTGATAACCAAGAGTCTAGTCACTACTCTGTGATTGATTGTCCCTTTTCTGCATTTCACTTTGTGCATCAATAGAAAGAGACTAACTATGCTTGCACTAGAAAAGTTTTTTTAACTATGTGAATGGTAAGATACTTTGACGATTTAAGCTAAAGCTTGTTTTTCAAAGCTGGGACGGAATTTTAAAAACCACACTGTTCCAAGGGATACGTGCAGAATCCATAAAACAGTGTCCGGATGCTGCAGCACTGATGTTAGGGCCAATAAAAGCTACAAAGGAAAGTCTGTTCCTACAAAGGAAGAAACAAAGGGAATAGTCTCCAGAGGGGACTGCATGTAACAACTGTTAGTTTTTCTACAAGAGACCTCATGAGAACACCTTACAACCTCTGCACTCCTTCAATCGGATGGCTTTTATGTAACATAGTTCATAGCAGTATTTTGGAGGGATCAGATTAGGGTCAGTCTAATTTCTTTCAGTTACCTGTTAGCTAGTGTTAAGTGGCAGGTAAATGGCATTGTTTCATGGAGTTTGAGGGAATATTGGTTTATGCCATATGTCCCCTCTGGTAGAGACCTATCAGCCACACAGCTGAATTAATGCAGGACTCAAAAGGGTAAACTGGTACAGCAGGTACAACACCACCAATAGTCCCCTCTCCCAGTGCTAGATTAGAGCACACAATCTGATTCCTTCTGGACAACCCCTAACTGGTGTGCATGTGCTCAGGGCACACCTCAGGTACTTCTAGGGCTAGCAAGCGTTCAGGCCTCTCGGTCAGGCTGGAATACATCTGAATCACCCCTATCCTCCAAAACTCAAGTAGTGAGTGCATCATGACCTCATCAACAAATGTTATGCTCTAGATTCACATCTACTCGGAAAAAACTACCTGCTGGTATAAGACATAGCCTGTTTTAACACTGAGAACTGCCAATGTTATCATATCATGCAAAAAATATATGGTCCTCTTTTTCTTACCATACACATTCTCTTACACAAGTTAAAAAGCAATTATTTAATGGATTTATTGTAAAATAGAAATAATGACTGAGCCTTTAGTTTTGCGACACTGCAGAGTCATATATATATGTGTGTTAGAAATTATGCCAGTGGCATGTTTGTGGTTTTATTGATTTATTTTTGAAAGACTGCCTCTTTTTGAATGAATAAATCAATGTATCACGATATAATTTTAAGTAATTTACTAGTGTACTCATCCTTGTTAATTTAAGCCAGCTTGATTTGGGCTGTAACATTCCTGTGAAGATATCTGTATATTTTATATCAGCTCTCAAAATTGCTGAAACAATGTCATCGTCATTTTAGTTCCATCTGTCTGTTTTAGATGTTCTCAGTGTTACACAGATTTAAATTTGCATTTTGTAATCTTCAGGGTCTATTCTCTAACAATTGACTTACATTTCTCTTTCCAGTTTTTGTTGACTGATATTTCATCTGTATTTTAAGGTATGTTTAGCACGTTCTTGTTAGATACGTGAAAAACTAGAACACTCTTATCATAGTGAGACATCATAATTTGATACACAGCTCTGTGCACCACAGAGATCCTCAGTATTCACTGCACTTCTTCACTGGGCATGGGAAAATAAATAAAAAAAAAAATATTATTCTCATAGAAACTGAAGCCTGTCCTCTAGATATACGCTTGTACTCCTTATTAATGCCAAGTGAAATTTTGTCATTGCCCCATTCCCCTTTTTCCTCTGATGATGTCTGGGGCTGCTTTCAGAGAGGCTTCATCTCACAACATAGCTGGCTGAGAAAAGGTACACAGCATGCTAACGTTCAGGGACTTTATTCATGAGCCTAGCAGTTATCACATCACACATTCCAGCCTATGATCAGGTCTCACGTTGCATTGTCAAAAAATCACTAACTGATTTCCCCTGCGCGGTTCATTTGTATGCTAAGTCAACAAATGATCCTTATTTCAACAATGTGTCTTAGAGTGAAGCTCTTCTCTACCAACTTTTGTATTCTAAGAGTTTAATCAAAATGACAGCTGGTCATTTTGGCTATTCCTGTGCTTAATGGAGAGTACTAAGTTTTGTGAGAGGGTAAATCCTGTCATCTGCTTTAGATATTTAGTTTAAAACAGGATAAATTTCTTTTGGAGATGTGTGTCTCTTTCTATAGACAGAACATGGATGCTGAGGATGGGATTAATCTAATGTTTATTAGTCACTAAAAAGTTAGTTGATCAGATTCAAGATAATTACTCCAGACTCTCTGTATAAAGAAATAAAGAAATCCAAGGAGGGAATCAGTCTAATACATTGTGTCTGTGAGGGGAAATGACTTCTGGAAATGCCATTTTCCCTGCTTTGTGTAAAAGAAGACTAGTTCTGACTACATTGTACAAAGAACTTATAGATGTTTAAATAAATGTGAAATGAGTACCCTAGTATGTGAATGCCTTGCTTGACAGCACTTAGGTCTGTGGGTAATGGGTTTGTGGAACAGGATTGCTTAACATTTGTATTTATTCAGGGGTCTAGCCAATGTGTGATACTCTACATACATTAGATAAATGTACACATAGTGGTATAATATCCAGTGCAGCTTCTTTTCTCTCTACAGTGGATACCCACAGATATTATAACTGATTAAAAAATTATCATAGTCTTTTCAGTTTTTGGCATAGATGATGTCTCAATGATTTTCTGTGACAGTGAATTTACCTGGCTGACCACATATTGACTTTTTAAAAAAATTAAATTCTTATAATTGTGTTCCATTTTACTGACTTTTAATTACATTGAAAGACTCCCTGTGTTATGGGATCATTATGCATTGTGCCACTGCTACTCTGCCACAAGATAATGAGAAGGAACTTTTCAGTTCTGCATTTTTAGTGCCTTGGTTAAATCCCTTCTAACTGGATTCAGTTCAGCATTAAATAATGTTAGGCTTTGTAATTTCTCATCAAATGCTAGGTCTGCCATGAAGCTTCCTGGATGAACCTTCACGGCTCATCTCCAGATTTTTCATTTGGTACGAGACACACTCTGATTTCAGGCATCTAAAAGTGAAAACTCTAAATCCAGCACATTGGCTTGTATGACTATGCAGTTCCTAATATGAATCAGTATTTTTTAAAGCCAGTCACTTCATGCAAAGATGCTATCTCTGTGTTTTCTCTAGTTTATTACCAAACACAGACACAGTGCTACTCTCTTCAGATTAGAACATATAACTTTTCTTAAAGGTTTGCAAGATATACAGTTCTTCAAATTATAATTTTTTTTTTGTTATTTTTCTTTCTGGTAATTGTTTCTGTGAGATGTAATTCAATATTATCATTTCATTCCTCCATAATTTCATTTGGTGAGAATTGCTAAAATTTGGTTTCTTCCAGGGGACACTTCACAGGGGCTAATGGAAATAATTGCACTGAACTATTTTGAAGGTAAGAACTAAAGCTTATGATACACTTTTTTTTTTTAATATCTTATTCTTTGGTAACCTTTAGAGGAGCGTAAAGAAAGTTGATCTCTCCTTGTTGATCATGTTCCACTCTTCTGTCATATTAAACCCACATTCTAGGTCTTTGCAATGTGCTTTTCAATTAGCAGAAAGGAATTTTTTTCCCTATGTGACATAGCTTACCCTCTTATTTCCTTTTCTGTACAGTAGTTCTGATCATACAACAAAACCCTACATGATTAACCACTAAACTTGTCGCAGCTCTTCTCGTGACATATTTTCCTAGGATATTAAAAATCCTTTAAATGGCTGTATAGTTGTTTTGTCCATATGTTCAAACCACTGTTCCTTAATTTTTATTTTGCGTTGTGCTTTTTTTTTTTTTTTTTCTTCCTCCCTCCCTTAACTTTCACAATCAAAACAGGATGGAGTCTACTTTCCATGGTTGACTGTCTGGGCAAGTTAGTGTTATTTCAAAAACACAAGATAAAACCCTCAGTCTCTAGAGTTCTTTCAATGTAGTGAAATATAGTTCCTGGCTTTTGGTCTTTTAATGTAGGTCTCAAGTTTCTTTCAGAGGAGTGCTGTGTTCTGTGGCCTGTGATATCCAGGACATGTGAAACAGACACTATGTTCCACCTCTGGACTAAGAACCTAAGCATCTCTTTCCTGAGATTTCAGATGATTCTGTCCAATTAACTAGCTATGCCCCTCTAGTCTTCTGCTTCTTTATATTCAGGCCCTGCCATTTTCTCAGTTAAGTCAACATGAGCTTTTGAAAGCAATTTCAGCAGATTAAGACCCATAGGATTGAGGCAAATGTTAATGTAGCACCTGTAGTGCTAAATCCTGAGATTGTGGCCACAGAATCACTCATAGGAGGTGTTTGGCACTTGGGGACAGTGCTCAGCATCTTAATGAAGTACATAAGCCCTCATCGCACAAAAGCCAATATTTGCACCTAGTTTTCACAAGAGAAATTGATTCTGTAGAGCTGAATCTGCAAATAAAACTGTTTCTGTTAGAACTCATGCCAGGAAAAGATTTGGGTTTTTTTGCCGTATTGTCTGTGTATGTATACACTTGGCAGGCTTCTCCAAGGAAGTGTGTTTTCACATCAAGTAACTGTATCTGCAAAGGTGTCAACAGGCATCCCAGAGTAGCCTAGCATCCAAAATGTTGTAGCACCTTTCTCTTCCTGATCAGTCTTTCAGTATTTGTGGAAGATCATCCTCTGTCAAGCCAAATAAAAAGCCAGTGTTACATGAAAGACATAACACGGAAGAAAAGACAAGTGATGAAATGGAAAATTATGAAACTCTTTTAATAATTCATGTAAAGTTGATCATAACATATGAAGTGAATCAAACTTGTTTCCAGACATGTCAGCAGGTCTCAGGGTAGTTCATTACTATTTTTTTTATATTTTCTAAACTTCTGGCCCTGTTGAAGGTCTCAGTAAATATGGATAAACTTATTGTAAGGAGAGGTGATTCTGGTTCTTACTGCTCAGGAGACAAAGGCTCAGGTCTCCAAGCATATCTCCCTCTGTCAGGACTCCTGTGGCCCTACTGAAAGGATCTTGTTCTTTATGGCAACTATGGCTCATGATCATACTGTAGTATTGTATAGGAAGATTTTATCAGCTAGAAGAGACAAAGTATCTCTTTCTGAAGGGTATGGCCAAAGCCATTACAGAAAAAAATGTCTGAAATTTTGAAAACTGGCAAGTGGGAGGTAACTCTGTGTATGTGTGTGTGTTAATGTACAAACTTTGACTCCTGAAATCTCAAGCAGAATCATAGAATCATAGAATGCTTTTGTGGTTGGAAGGGACTGTAAAGAACAGCTAGGCCCAACCCCCCTGCCATGGGCAGGGACACCTTTCACTAGACCAAATTGCTTAAAACACCGTGCAACCTGTCCTTGAACAATTCCAGGGAAGGGGCACCCTCTGGGCAACCTGTTCTGCTGTCTCACCTTTTTCATAGTGAAGAATTTCTTCCTTATAGCTAATCTAAATTTACCCTCTTTCAGTTTAAAACCATTACCCCTTGTCCTATCGCAATAGTTTGTCCTTGTTTTTCTTCTTTCAAAGTTGTAGTGAATGGCATTAAATCCGGCTGGTGGCCAGTCACAAGCGGTGTTCCCCAGGGCTCGGTTCTGGGGCTGGTCTTGTTCAATATCTTTATTGATGATCTTGATGAGGGGATCGAGGACTCTCTCAGTAAATCTGCAGACAATACCAAGTTGGATGGGAGTGTTGATCTTCTGGAGGGTAGGAGGGCTCTGCAGAGGGATCTGGACAGGCTGGATCGTTGGGCAGAGGTCAACTGTATGACATTTAATAAGGCCAAGTGCCAGGTCCTGCACTTCGGTCACAACAACCCCATGCAATGCTACAGGCTTGGGGAGGAGTGGCTGGAGAGCTGTCTGGCAGAAAAGGACCTGGGGGTGCTGGCTGACAGCTGGCTGAATATGAGCCGGCAGTGTGCCCAGGTGGCCAAGAAGGCCAACAGCATCCTGGCCTTTTTTCAGAAATAGTGTGGCCAACAGGAGTAGGGAAGTGATTGTACCCCTGTACTTGGCATTGGTGAGGCCGCACCTTGAATACTATGTTCAGTTTTGAGCCCCTCACTACAACAAGGACGTTGAGGTGCTCGGGCGTATCCAGAGAAGGGCAACAAAGCTGGTGAGGGGTCTGGAGCACAAGTCTTATGAGGAGCGTCTGAGGGAACTAGGGTTGTTTAGTCTGGAGAAGAGGAGGCTGAGGGGAGACCTTATCGCTCTCTACCACTACCTGAAAGAGGGTTGTGCTGAGGTGGGTGTTGGTCTCTTCTCCCAAGTGACTAGCAATAGGATGAGAAGAAATGGCCTAAAGTTGCACCAGTGGAGGTTTAGACTGGATATTGGGAAAAATGTCTTCACCGAGAGGGTGGTCAAGCATTGGAACAGGCTGCCCAGGGAGATGGTGGAGTCAGCATCACGGGAAGTGTTCAAAAAACATGTGGGTGTGGTGCTTCAGGACATGGTTTAGGGGACATGGTGGTGTTGGGTTAATGGTTGGATTTGATGATCTCGAAGGCCCCTTCCAACCTTAATGATTATATGATTCTTGTAGCACCCCTTTAGGTATTGGAATGCTGCTATAAGGTCTTCCCAGAGCCTTTTCTTCTCTAGGCTGAACAAACCAACTCTCTCAGCCTGTCCTCACAAGAGAGGTATTCCATTCCTCTGATCATGTTCATGGCCCTCCTCTGGACCCTCTCCAACTGGTCCATGTCTTTCCTGTGCTGAGGGCTCCAGACCTGGACACAGTACTCCAGGTGGGGTCTTGCCAGAGCAGAGTAGAGGGGCAGAATCACTTCCCTCGACCTGCTGGCCACGCTGCTTTGGATGCAGCCCAGGATACAGTTGGCCTTCTGGGCTGCAAACACACATTGCTGGGTCGTGTTCAGCTTCTCATCAACCAACACTCCCAAGTCCTTTATTTCACGGCTGCTCTTTATCCATTCTCTGCCCAGCCTATATTTGTGCTTGGGATTGCCCTGACCCATGTGCAGGACCTTGTACTTGGCCTTGTTGAGCTTCATGATGTTTGCACAGGCCCACCTCTCAAGCCTGTCCAGCTCCCTTTGGACGGTATCCCTTCCCTCCAGCCTGTCAATCTCACTGTCCATGTTGCCAATAAAGATGTTGAACAGTGCCAGTCCCAAGACAGACCCCTGAGGAATGCCACTTGTCACTGGTCTCCACTTTTATATTGAGTTGTTGACTGCAACTCTGAGTGTGACCATCCAACCAGTTCTTTATCCTCCAAGTCGCCCATCATTCAAATGCATGTCTCTCCAATTTTGAGACAAGGATGTCATGCGGGACAGTGTCAAATGCTTTGTACAAGTCCAGGTAGATGACATCAGTTTCTCTTCCTTTATCCACCAACACTGTAACCTTGTCTTTGAAGGCCACCAAATTTGTCAGGCATGATTTGCCATTAGTGAAGCCATGTTGGCTGTTACCAATCACCTCCTTATTTTCCATGTGTTTTAGCATAGTTTCCAGGAGGATCTGCTCCATGATCTTGCCAGCACAGAGGTGAGACTGAGTGGCCTGTAGTTCCCCAAGTTTTCCTTTTTTCCCTTTTTAAAAATGGTGGTTATGTTTCCCCTTGCCCAGTCAGTGGGAACTTCACTGGGTTGCCACAACTTCTCAAATATGATGGATAGAGGCTTACCAACTTCCTCTGCCAGTTGCCTTAGGACCCGTGGATGCATTTCATCAGGTCCCATGGACTTGTGCACTTTCCGGATCCTTAAGATGGTCTTGAACCTAACC
Organism: Phaethon aethereus; assembly: GCF_964289735.1. Lineage (NCBI taxonomy): Eukaryota > Metazoa > Chordata > Aves > Phaethontiformes > Phaethontidae > Phaethon > Phaethon aethereus. The sequence continues at coordinate 44,898,387 of NC_138576.1, read as the reverse complement.
TTCTCCTACGGTGGGTGGTTCTTTATTCTTCCACTCCTTGCTTTTGCCTTCTGCCACTTGGGCAGTATGGCTTGAGCACTTGCCGCTGAAGACTGAGGCAAAAAAGTCATTGTGTACCTCAACCTTCTTCATATCCCAGGTAGCCAGATCTCACGTTTCCTTCTGGAGAGGGCCCACAGTTTCCCTAGTCTTCCTTCTATCACTGACGTACCTACAGAAGCTTTTCTTGTTGCCCTTGATGTCCCTATCCAGATTTAATGCTATCAGGGTTTTAGTTTTCCTAACCTGATCCCTGGCTGCTTGGACAATGTCTCTGTATTCCTCCCCAGCTACCTGCCCTTGCTTCCACCCTCTGTAGGCTTCCTTTTTGTGTTTGAGTTTGTCCAGGAGCTCTTTGTTCATCCATGCAGACCTTCTGGGGGTTTTGCCTGACTTCCTCTTTGTTGGGATGCATCACTGCTGAGCTTGGAGGAGGTGATCCTTGAATACTAACCAGCTTTCTTTGGCCCCACTTCCCTCCAGGGCTTTATCCTATGGTACTCTACCAAGCAGATCTCTGAAGAGGCCAAAGTCTGCTCTCTTGAAGTCCGGGTAGTGAGCTTGCTGTGCGCCCTCCTCGCTACCTTAAGGATCTTGAACTCCACCATTTCATGGTCACTGCAGCCAAGGCTGCCCTTGAGCTTCCCGTTCCACACCAGCCCCTCCTTGCTGGAGAAGCCTCTTACTTGCTAGCTGCACTTGGTGCACACTGATTTTAAACTTTTCTATCAATCACCTAGACTGAAAAAAACGACACATCACAAACCTTCCAATTAATAAAGAGACATGAGACAGTATCACCTATGAGGAGGATGAGCACATGTTATACTTCTGTATGTAACTCATATAGACAGGAAAACAAAGTCCTTGGGTTCTGGGAAGAGTGTTCTTGAAAGGAACTGGTCTCAGAAAGAAGGAAAGGCCCTGGAAAGAAAAAGGTGAAGATCATGCTGGAAGAAAGGTCCTGTAAATGAAGGAAGATCCTGGAGATGAGAGATGCGTGGAGACAAATACCAAGGGATGCCCAGGGACCTTGGCCAGTGATACCTGAGACGGGCAACTGTAAGCAGTGACATGTCAGCAACCAACATGGCTTTCTGTCCAACCAACCAAAACCAGCAGTGACCTCCCTGCTGGTTGCAGGGAAGTCAAAACATAACATGGCAGGTGGGAGCGAGTGAGTGAGTAAATCTCTCATCATGTTGGCTCCTTAGTAAACAGCAATATTAAGATCTGCTGCAGATGGGGTTTTACTCTGGCACGTAACAAAAGCACAAAAATATTGACCTGAAAATTTGTTGAAATGGTGTGAGTGAAAAAGGCTTTTGATCAAAACAAATGAAGTCTGATATAAACAGAGAATGATAGAATAATTACCTTTCTATTTTTATAAAGAGAACCTTTGAGCTTAGTAGAGACCTCTCTACCTGTTTCTAATCCTGAACACTATGACAGCATGTTGTTCCTTTGCTTAGCTTTCTCCAAATACAAGAACAAAGCAGTGTATTTTTAACTGAATCCTTCCATTGAGTACCTAGGGCTTGATCCAGTTGCTCATCTTTGGGAAAATTAGGGTAATATTTGTTTAGCTCTTAAAAATACTTTAAGTATATTCATAGTTTACGTGATCCAGACCAATCTTATTAGGACAATTTTTATTCAACGTGTTCCTTTTCTAAGAACATGAGAAAGTTACAGTTATGTGTGGAATGGCTGTGTGGTCCCTGCATCCAGTAAAACATCTGGATCCACAGAGTAGCAGCAGATTTGGAGACAGCTATTTGGTCCCTGGTAGGAACACTGCTGAAGATAAAATCAAGGTTATGCTCATCTTGTAAATAGACAAACAAGGGACAGATCAATCATTTTTTGGCTTATGTATAAAAAGATTTTGCTCTTTGGTGTCAAAAGGAGAATTTCTGAGCCTTACTCTAAAGTTTGCTCAACTGAGTCATCCCAATATAGTCATGACAAAGTAGTAAAAGATCCATCACCTAGAGCCTCCTCAGATCTCTCCATGTGTGGGAAGTCTGTGAGGCCACAGTGCTATCTTAGAGCAAAGACAGATCTCTACTTGATAATAAATCCTTCAAAATTTCAGGCTAAAATATGAGCCACTACTGCCACCTCAACCGTTCAATATTTAGGAGGTAAAATAAGAGAACAGTTAGTAAATATATCATTTTAAGTTCCTCACAACACTATATGACAAAAAAACCACATTGTCCATAACTCCATAGAAAGTATAATACACGTCAGCAATAGAGTTGTTGATGCTTAGATAACATTGTTTAGTGCTTCTGTATAAACTGTCAATGCAAATCTATGGATTTAGTCTGTACCTCTAATGGGTACTTGTAAGCCACATAAAATCTTTTTGTGAGTCATCTGAGTGAGGTCATTCATATGATTGTAGACAGTATTACCAAAGTCTTGTAGACCTAAAAAAAGAGGCCCTTGGATCTTCTGCAACCAGCTATGGTGTCAAATAGTTCCACATCAGAAGAGAGAAGAAAATAAAGAAACTTCTGGTTTGGCTTATTTTTCATGAACGTGCATGCATATATTTTTGAACCAAGAATACATTGTCCATACCACAATCTAAAAACAGATTTATTTTGATTTTTTTATAACTTATGACAATATCACTTATCATTTTTTAATATTATCATCAAGACATTCTGGAAATTTTCTAGATATAACCTTGATCCATAGTCACTGGCTTGACTAGCCAGCTATTGACCCAACACTTGTTAGTAACCCTACAAAACCATACAAATATGTGCATGTATAGGAAAACAAAAAGAAGGAAAAGCCTTAAATTAAAAAATCAAAGCAATTATATCTTTTTCATACTCGTGTAGCATTTTTGCCTATATACATTAATTTATTATTTTGCCTGTGCCCGTGGTCCTTTAAGTTTCAGTCTTGGTGAAACTTGGAGGCTATTTTGACTTGTACAAATGCAAATGTTAAGCATCCAGGCTAATTCCTCATGTAGTTTTTATATACCATAGGACACTGACAAAGCATAGGACTCAATCCCTCAGGAAAATTTTAGCAGGGAGACATTGAAAGAGTCAGCCAGCTCATAACAACTACTGCACATGCAATTGCTTTCCAGGAAAGTGACAGGAGAACTTTAAAATTTAAACTCAGCAAATAGCTAATAAAACTTTCAGATGAATAATTTTTCAAAGAAAGGAGCCTAAAGCAGTATCTGGGTGGCCTATGAAGGAATAAATTAACAATCTTACTTGTCTACTATCCTAATCTAATCTCTTACCTGCTCCATATAGTTACCTCCTTGTGAGAGATTTGGATTCTGATTAAGCAAAGCACTTAAGTTCCTGCTTGATTTTAACCTGAGGATGTGCTTTACGAGAGAGTGTAATATGGGTATTTCTTCCTCAATCCTTCTCCCTGATTATCCAACTAGTTGGGAAGGAGGGGAAAAAATTATAAAACTGTTTTCATTTTTTCATATCATGTTCAATTTGGATTTTCAACAATCAAGCACCTTAACTAAACCGTTTACATTCAACTGTACAGAGTACAGAGAAAGTATGGAGAAAAATATGAACAGATGTGAAAGTTCAACCTATTGAGATTTGTTTGTACAAATTTAAAAATTCTTTCTTTTAAAACAAGAAATAGGAAACTATAATATTTTATATACTAGTCTGACAGCAAACTAATTTGCTTTTGAAGTGAGAAACGAAGTTTAATTCCCTCTCAAACTAAGAGTTTCCATATCTGGATCCTCCATCTTGCAGGATAAAGCTTCACCAAAAGTTGCCCCGTGAATTATTATGGTGAGAACATTCTTACACCTGTTGCTATGGTAATATTGATGATGCAGTTAAATGACAGTGTTTCTACCCTTAAAAACTACACTTAGAACATTTCTTAAGTTTAAAGGAGATTATGGTCTCTACAGACAGTGTCAGCACACTAGAGAAGAGAACAGTGACTCCGGACAAAAGTTCAATGATAATTAAATTATATTGCTTCTTAAGTGATGTTTTAGATACTACTTGTTTTGTTTTGTTTTGTTTTATCAAGATAAAATCAAAAAAGGGAATTGCTAAATGGATAAGCAAGGGAAAGGTGAAGTGAGAACCTACAGGTTGAGAAATAGAATAATGGGCAAATTAGCTAGTTGGGTATAGGATATTCAGAAAGAAATATGAGGACTGATGACTTCATATCGGTTTTTGGTCAATTCTTGAACAGTCAGTTCTGGATTGTCTGCTCTGCCTACAGTCCCTTTCCTCAAAGCCACGATGCTGAAAGAAGGGAAAACTGCCTGACATCTAGAGCCTAGGAAAAAACAACCGCATGGTTCTGAACTTTGGTAAAAAAAAATGGACTGGGCTGGATCCTGTCACAGAGGAAAAAAAAAAAACCAGTCCGTTCATATGGTTCAAACCACATCAGGATTGAAGTAGTTCATTGATTTATTAACAACATGTGAACAAAGATCAATATCAACACAAGTGATCAGTCACGATATTAGACAGTTACAGAGCATTAATAAACAGCCACGCATTGCCCAGCCCCATAACTGTGCCCCAGGAGCACACACCATCTCCCGACACGTCCCCCCCAGCTCCCAGCTAGCGCCCCCTCTGCCCCCGGCCCGTGGGTCACAAGCACACCCCCCGCGGGGGCGGCACACGGCGTGGGTCCCCGCGCGTGGGTCCCCGCGGCCGCCCGGCCCCTGCCGGGGCGTGGGCTGCTGCCGGCGCCCGCGGGGCTGCGCTGCCCGGCCCGGGGACGCGGCCGGCGGGGTCCGGCCGGGAGGCGCTGCTGCCGGTCCCCCTCGGGGTGTCCCCCGCCCCACAAACCCTCATCCTGCCTTCATGCCTCTTTTCAGGCTGGCTCCCTCTGTATTTCTGTTTCTGGCGCTGTCCCCACAACGCACACACGCCCCACGCTCACTCACAGTCGTGCCCTAACAGCTGGGGCTACCGGGGCCACCCCAAGTGTGGGTCATGCAAGCCTCCCCACAAACCCATTATACTTTTCTCTCCAGCAATTGCTCCATGAACAGTTTTCTACAAAAGATTTTGAGGCTTTGATCTGTCTTTGCTCCCTGAAATTTCATGAAAGGGAACTGAATAGACTACTTGATGGAATGTATTTACACCAGTTATTACTGAGAACACACATGCACACAAAAGTTAAAATGATGCAAAGTCCCTTAGGGAAAATATTCCTGAGTTATCAGACTCTAAGTAATGAGCATCCAGCCATTTGATTTTATCAGAATTTGTCTCCACATTTTATACAGTGAAGATTAATGAGCCCTGAGCACAATACAACTTTTATGAAGAATATATAAATTTTTATTCTTTCTAGAATAATCTCCAAAACAATCTTGTAGCACAGATCTGTAATGCAATTGGTACCACTGTCCACTGCTTAAATCATTTGATAGTATTGTATGCCTTTGAAAAAGATTTCTTTCTGGACTTGAACTTAATCAGGGATTTGGTAGAGTTTGAAGTATTTATTATTCAAATATTTAAAATGGACAAATTAAAAAATAAATGATGTGCTATTATTTTAGACATTACGACAGTAGACTAGAAACAATATCCATTTTTACTAGGGTATGGATTAATCATTATCAGCTAAGGAGCATAGTTTTAAAGTTCAGTGCAAGTGCATTTTAATGTCTGACCCAACCATTCAGGCAAATCTGGCCCAAATTTCCACCCCATTAATAAGTTAGTTAGGAAGAGACCTCGATGTATTTGAAGGTAACTAATTGAAGGCATACTTGATTTGATTTTCTACTGAGTGGATATTTTGTTTTTAATATGCCCTCTGAACTCTTGAAACAATAGCTGTCATTTGACTGATTGGCTTTACTAAGTAAGTAAGTGAAATGGGACATTTGCTCTTGTGAAGGTATTAATTTAATGTATGTACATTAAAATTATCGCATCAAGTCTAAATTGATCATCTTGTAGTCCCTCTATATTTTATGGGAAAATTAATACACCTTGCTCTAAATGAGGTGTCTCAAATAAGAAGGATGAATTTTGTTTTTCTCTCCATTTGCTGTAAAAGAGAGGAAGGGATGGATGAATAATTTGATCAGTCTCCTCACCTTTAGGCAGCTAAAGTTATGGCAATGACTCTTTCAGGGCATGATTTTCCACTTTGTACTATTTGTTCTTTTTATTTCTACTGTGCAAGTCCACAGATCATTTGTCCTTTCTGTCTGAAAAGCTGCTGTCTTGTGTATCAATGGCATTCTCGCTTTCTGCCGGGAGTAAAAGCTTAGCTATGTAAAAACTTCTGAAAAGTAGGAGATAAAGATGTAAAGTACTTTAACTTCAGTCTGAGGAACATTACACTGCCCACTTCATAACTTTCCTTATCTTCCTTCTGTTGAATGCTAATTTTCTTCATGAAAATGCTAAGCTAAAATTAGAGTCTACATACGGATTTTAGAGATCTTTATTATCTCTTTGCTTTTTAACTTCAGCCAGTCTTGCATAAGCAGCCTCTATGTACAGAATAAATGATGTGCGAAACAGGTGGTGTCTGAAAGGTGCTACTAGTAGTACTTACAATATGTGGATAGCATTCAGATTCACAGTTTGTCACTTTCATAACAGCTTTCATGCAGCCCTCATTTTGCTTTACATATGTATTTTTCTCTCTTTAGCCCAAATGTAGTTCCCAATTCTATCATAAATACCTCTGATAGTATTATTTTCCTTGAAGATATGTTCAAGTCTTTTTCTGAAAAGGTAATACTGGTGAGTGAATAATTATAGCCAGCACACAGTCAAAATGTGTGCAAGTACTGGGCAACAAGCAATAACAAAACTCAGTATTAAAAGAACCAGATGAATCTGTGACTACCAGACCTCTTGTGCAATGCAGTAGGTTCATTCAGAAACATCTATATTTTCCAAATTATGCCAGCTGTTTGCTTTCTGACTTTATTACTATACTCCAAATAATGACACCACTTTCAGAAAACTTATTGGGAGTTAATTGATTATAGAAAATTTTATGTGTTTTAGAGTAAGGCATGTCAGATAATCGAAGAGCTATATCTCTCATATGTTGGGAGCATTTACAAAAGATAGACACTTGAGCTAGCACTGCAGGTTCATCTATATTATTTATCTTTAAATAGCTTATAATAGCCACCAGAGGATTCAGACCTGTAGCTATTTTATACAGCTACCACTTATGTCGCTTTTTGGGGGGTGTTTTTTTTTGAAATATCATGCATGGGATGAAACAGAATATCTAAGAGAATTTACAATGGAACATACATTTATTTAGGTAATAATCTTTTAAAATATGTTAAATACACTCTTATTCACAGATTAATAACTATGTTTGCATAATCAATTTAAAATATTTAATCTCACAAAACCATTCAGAGTTGTTTAACCATGAAGTTTCTGCATTTACATGGTGCAACCTTAAGAAAAAAGACATTTGAAATACCAAATATATGGAAGGTGGGAACTATCAAGTGCCCTGCTAGCCTAAATAAGGCACACAGGACTGTTCAGACTCTCCAAATTTGGATCTACATGTTTGTGTAAAACAAAATTCACAGTGACCTTTTCCCCTCAAATATCCAGATTTTTTCATTGGCTCTGATGATGATATTGCTGTAGAAATCATAAAACATATGGAACTGGATGAGAAGTCCACGTGGCAAATATCTAGTCTTTGCTAGCACAGTTTATCTGCATTAACTTAAGTTATTTCATAGTAAGTCTTCAAGTCATCCTTCTTGGCTCCCACTGAAGTCAAGAGAGCAAGCCAGAGGAAAGCATATCCCATCCCACCTCTCCTATCCACCAGGATGTGTCTTCCTCTCACCTCCAACCTGCGCAGGAGCACAGGCAACCAGCCCAGCTGCCTCTCAACTTCAGACAACTGAATACCAATTTCTGATGGCTCATCAGAATCCTTTTTTGCCATTAGAGAAATAAGACGTGGACCTTCCAATGGGAGCAATGGGCAAGGCTGAAGCACTATATGGGAGAGGTACATCACTCATGGTGTGCTGGCCTGCAGTATCAAGGGAGTAGAGCTGATGATCTGGAAGATCTCTGTCAATAGTATGGTCCTAAATATGATATCCATGCAGCTGTCATCTTTTACATCTTTTACAAAATGAATTAAAATTAAGACAATATCATGGAGTTTATTTAATATTGTTGTTGGGAATAATTAGCATACTAATGCAGTATATTACAAACCTGTCAGTTGTCAGGAGGGGTAATATGTCTGACTGGAATGTTACATGTTGAATAATTTCCTTCAAAGGACTTTCTCTCTTTAAGAGAGATATTCTTAGAATTAAAACTCACAGTCACAATTAAATTTAACAAAATTAAAATAGAATAAAAGAGAAGAGAAAGAGCTTGAATCTGAAAATAATGTAGCAAGGTTTAGTAAGAAAAGATAATTTTCCATTTACATATATTTTACAGTATATAATTATTTTAACAAATTACCTTGATTAAAATAATTTCTTGGGAATATAGGAATGAACTAAATCCACAGATTTTGTGAGGTGACTTGTATCTTCTAGTAATTGTCCCCCTTTTGTCACTTCTGTAACATTATTGTTTTCTAATTGTTTCAACAAGTTAAAATGTAATAAAACTGTTATTCAGATACTGGAAGTGCCAAACTGCCTTTTCAGCATTATATTTCAAATTTTGATAAAATAAAAAGAAATTAAGTAGGCTTTAATGAAGAGATTATCATCTGTTGTGAATAGAGCTGGCTTCAACTATTCGTTACAAACAATCTATTTAGGAAACTTTCAAATTTTTTTTTTCTCTTTCCCAATTGTTTGTGAAGAGAGTTTGATTTTCATAAATTTGTTCATTTGTTCATTCTTGGACTATCTGACTAGTTTCTGAAAACAGTGAGTTGCAGCAGAACATTTTATTGCAATAGCTTTTCTCCGTAAGAGGAATTTTTAAACGTGTCACATATTTAATCAGTTCCATTTCTAAAAACAGTATTTTATTATTGTATAATAGATTACATATTTTGAGATGAGAACTGTGTGGGTCAGAGGAATTTTACGCTCCCTGAGGTGTAGGCAAATGTCCTTGCTTTATAAACTTACCAGTTTGATAAAATGCCAGGCAGGAATGGATTGAACTAAGGCAGCAAGCACATCCCCGTGACACCTAGCTTTTTACATACGCAAGTGTTTGGATAAATGGACAAAAGTGAAGACCAAGGATGCTTATAATAATTATTGTTTCCCATTATAGACTAAAAGAAATTGAGTCCATTATTAACTTTGTGGGTTGTTCCTGCTGTTGCATGTCTGATTACAAGAGCAAATCATGTTTCCTGGGTTTACCCAGGAAAAAAATTTGCAGTAGACTGCAAGCTGTCACTACTACTTGCCTTATTATATTTTAATCAGTGCTGCTTTCCTCATCCTCTGTCTCCCTCAGTGTTGCTTCTCTTGGCACACATTGCTAATATTTAGAGTCAACTTCAAGAATGGCTCCCACCATAACTTTTAGCTCACCTTCCCAGAGGAAGTTCTTCCTGTCTCAGAGGTGACTGTAAGCTTCTACATTTTCCATTGAAGGCCCTCTCATCCTTTTTTTCCTAAGTTTATTCCTTATAGCAGAGTGAAAAGACCAAAAGTCTCCTCTCCTTGGTATCATCTCTCTGTCCAAATTAAACTTCTGATAATTTTCCCTTTTATTCTCTTTCTACCAGCAGTTTCTGCACCAGTAGTAGATTCTGGTCCATTGATTTTTGCACACAGCAACCTGTTATCAGAGTTGGTCCAGAGCAGGTTCTTTATCTATTATATACTGTTAGCACTTCTCCTGGGTATTATTCTTCTTTGACGTCTCTCCTATTAACTGGTTTTTATTTCTGACTTAATTTCTCCTTGCATTTATGTTTTTGCTGTCTATCCATTTCTTCTACCACTCCCTTCTAGATGGATGTAAATTCTTGGTCCCTCAAGACCCCAGTCTTAAGGGACTAAATAAACTATATTTATTTCCCCTCTATTCCTAGAGGAAGTGATGTGTCTAGTGAGCTTTGAATCTTCGGCCAAAGTGTCCCAATACTCTCCAACCTACTATTGTACTACTTACAACCTTGTTGCCTAAAGGCAGCCTATGTCATTGTCATGTATCCAGAACCCTAGCAAAATGCCTTCAACACACAGTCACCAGTCCCTGCTCCATTACACCTGTTTCGTTATGCTCTTGCATAGTTTAACATTTAATGGCAGATTTCTTCTTCACCCTTACAGGCAACAGCTTTTGATATTGATTCTGGATTTCACTAACGTTGGAAACTGAGAAAAGGAAAAGGAGTCAAAGAAAAAAGGAATAATGGATGTCTGTTGAAAGAACAAAAAAATTGTAGAGGTATTTATTAGACCAGGAATTTAAACTAAGAGATCTGTTGGAAGTAATTGTGGTTCCACCTGTGTTCATCTGCCTGGATTTTCTCTTGTGTTGGGTTTTCTTCCAGTGGGACTAGGGCACAGATGGAAAACAGGTAATGGTGTTTGCTTGCACCTTGTCCTGAGAGATGGGTACGTGTTCTTGTATGCCAGCATCAATCCATGCACATTTAAAACATCCATAGAAAACATTGAAAGCCAAGGTGCAGTTTTTTCCACTCAAGTGATAAATTTGGTGAGGTAAGTAGCTTTTCCAGCACATCTTTTTCTCAACACAAATCAAGCAGGATTTGGTTTCACTAAGTTATTTGTTTGATTTTTGAGAAAAGCTTAAGAATTCAAGATGAAACTTTAGGGCAGATTAGCAGTATCAGTATTTTGTGCATGGTGTAGATAGTTCTAACATAAGTGATGATTCCTTTGTGTGAGAATCTGAAGTCCTTTTCCCTGGAAACTATTTTGGTTTCTTTTTCTTTTCCATTGTCTGACTTGGAAGAGAAATATAATTACCATTACAAGACCACACAAGCAGAGCACTTTCAAACTGATAAACCTTCATTAAAGCTTCAGATTTAATCTGAACATTTGGCAAGCACCCTTGTTAAAGATTAATTTTGTCCATGACACTTCTGAATATGAGACACCAAGCTAAACAAAGATACACTCTAACAGCAATAGTTTTCTTCTTTTTTTTAATAAATGTCCATCTGTAGCAGATTGGTATAAAAATGTCACCAACTTCTTGTAGTTAGGTTTTGTTTTCTTCTTAACCAACCTGTTCTGTTGAATGGAGAGTATGTGGGGCTGACTTGCCTTATCAGGTGGTGTGATGCAGTGCATTCTCATTTTGCTCCAGTGGGATATATGAACTATATTTCCCAGGTGTTAATAGGAGCTACATGTGTGAAGCTGTTGTATGAAGACAGTCTTTTATACATAACTTTCTGAGATGATAATACAGTCCAACTTTTTTCCAATACTTCACAGCAGTCAGAAATCTACAAACACAAACTTACACTCATAAAACATTTCTGAATCAAGAGTAATGATCTTACGAGAGGAAGAAAGGAAATAATAAAACTTGGCTTTAAAGAAATTTAAAATTAATAATTTTAATTTCATTTGAATGGTCAGTTTTGAATGATTTGAAAACAGAAGAATGTATTTTTTACCTGGGATTAATTTTGAATCCTTCAAAGTTGAAGGCTGAAAATTATTGCCTTAGTATCAACTGGATGGAGCCTCAGCTCTCTCTAATTCATGTCAGTGGGACTGTTAGTGCCTTTACCAGCCACAGAGATACTGCTGGGACAAATGAACATCACACCAGTAAGAGTTTTGAAAACTTGTAAAGAACAAGTTTTTACCCCATTCCTTGTTTAGGTTTTGAGATTAGGTAGTCAATTTTCAGACTCCTCTTTTGAAAATAGCAACCATTATGCTTACCTTAAACTTAGAAAAAAATTTGACATTTATTTCATTAAATAGAGCACATATTTTTCCTTATTTATAGCATATCAAATTTTTGGGAAAAGATAAAACTTTACCTTGTGTGGTGATACTTTAAAGAAGTCAAACTCTCCTGGATTTATATAACTCTAGTTATTTTTAAGTTTACTGGACAAGATCAAAACCAACTAATTGAATTTGTTTAAGAAGGTCTTTTCCGGACAACTTATTTTACAGCCTGATTTAGCAAAATAGCTTCCTGAAAAAAATTGTATAGCAGACTGTATATCAGAATAGGAATTTTGATGTGCGATCGACATTTACACAGTAGAAACACTGTTGTAGGTTATAAGGGTTATAAGGCAAGATTTGTACTAAGCCAGCTGGTCTAGAGAGAAAACAAGAACTTCCAAGCTCCTTGAAATAAATCTCTTTGTGGCAAAAGATCTAAGATTTTCTTCAACCAAGATAAACAATGTTCAATGGACAGCATTCATCGAGAGGAGAAAACAAACAGACAAGAGAACTCCAGATCTTATCAGACTTGTTAAATCTGGCCCTTAAACCATCTTGTTTTTCAATGATTTTTTTGTCATTTTTTTTTGTTTCTTTTTAATCCCTTATTCTCTCTGCTCAGTGTAAAAGCTATTGTTTTGGTAGGTTTCTACGCTGAAAGAATTTGATTGAGATACTCATGCAGTATGTGTTATACATAAGAGTGTTTGCTGTATACACAGCAGATTTACACATATGTTTTCCGTTAATGCTGTTTGCACGGCATTTAGCAACCTCCATACGAGCAAGATGAATATATATTGTATTCCAGTACCCAATCACTGACACAGTTCACTTCAAACAGACAGTGGGGCATGAAAAAACAAAGCAAAGGACCCAGCAACCAAACAGTAAAGAGGAGAGGGAAAGAAAGAAAAAGGAAAAAGAAAAACATAAAACAGTGAACAGAAGACATTGTATAAAAAAACACCCGTTTCAAACAGCGTAACATTTTTAACAACAACAACAAAGGTTGAAAATGTTGAATTTCTTTGTAAAAAACACTGGTATTTTTAACAGAGTTCACCCAAATATATCTAAAATGTTGTACTGTCCAGAATACAGGGCAGAGAATGGGACAATCCATTTCTGCCCATTCTGTTTCACAGAATCCAGGAAAGATAAAGTGGGCTTGGACATTGTGCATCTTTTACCCTTGTCCTTCCATAGGTTATACTTTTGGGGCATATAAAGCTGCCCCATTGCACCAAATTCTCCCCCTTTCCAAAGCCACTTCTCTGTCCTGCCCTTGCTCAAGCAGTTTGCATCATCAGGAAGCCAAGGATGAGCTCAAGCTGTGTGAGGAGCTGCACTACTTTCCCTATAAGGCTGCGTATGAGCTCTCAAACTTTTCTCACAGAGTCTTCACCACTTTTACAGCTAGGAAATTTTATCACAACAAGAGTAGCTTGAACCTGTTGCCTGACCTGGAATACTCGGGGAGATTTTGCATAGTTTAGCTGGTTATCTGACCAAGAGAAATGTAGTGCAGCATACCAATAATTAACACAATCGATGAATTATTGCTTTGTGCCAAGATAGTACAAAGGTGTGTTTATCTTGCATACCACATCTGGATTGATAAGCCTAATTGATACAAAACACATCTTTTTTTCGCTCCAGTAAATTATCATGTATGCGAGCAATGCTTTTTGAATTCACTTATATCAGTACCTCTCCTTGGAGTTTTTTGGAGAGTGACTGTCATTTCTGGCTCATTATTAATAAATATTTTAGAGAATAATTTAACAAAACCTCAAAGGTTCTCAATTAAAAAACAAAAAACCAAAGCATAACAAGAAATAATTACATGTGATAATATCAGTGAGAAAGAAAGATCTTACAGACTCACTTGACAAACTACAAAAAATAGCACAGAAGTTCATCTTTGGTATAACCAAAGTCATGCGACTCCAGACATAGAAGTGTCACTTTCTTCTTAAAAAATGCTCTTATAGTAGAGGCCAAGAACCCTTTAAAGAACCATTGAAACCACCCAATCACAGCATGTGCTGTCCAAAACCCCTGTTAGAGGTTTAGTCTCACTGCTCCCATGATCTACTTTCTGATCTTATTACTGTCTTTTTTACAATATTTCATTTCCCTTCCCCATAGAAAAAAAAAAACAAACCCACAGTTAAAATAATATCTCAAGCCATTCATGTAGGTATAGATTTTCACAAAAGAAAATAATCTAATTTTTAGGTATGCAGCAATGATTCCTATTCACAAAACTGGGAGCAGCAGACAGATGTTTCTTAAACATGTTCATAAAAAAGATACAACAAAAGAAATTCCATTATCTCCCTGGGTCACATGTTCCAGCACTTAACTATCCACACAGTTTAAGAAATATTTTTTGATAATAACTAATTTAAATCTCCCTTGCTGCAAATTAAGTCAATTATGATTTGTTCTGTCCCTGGGTAAAGTGGAGATCACGAATTGTCTTTCTAATAATCTTTTACATATTTGAAGACTATTTTAATGTCTCCCCATAGTCTTCTCTTCTTTTCTAGACCAAACAAAGCAGTGCTTTCAGCCTTTCTTCACAGGTTATTCTTCCTAAACCCCCCATCATTATTTTGGTCTTCAGTTTTGTTCCAGTATTCCTACAATTTACCTAAATTTTTGGTGAGTACAGCTCAGCATAATAAACCTTCTGAGGCCTCATCAGTGTTAAACTTATTAGAATAATTTTAATAATTACCTTCCCTGTTGAATATAAAATGTTCCTATTTGGCCATGTCTCTTTTCTGTGTCTGGTCTAGTGACCTCAGTGAACTCCTAATCCAACCTTGCTGTATCCTCATCTGGACAGGCAAACAGCTCAGTCCACAGGCACCAGGCACCATCTTCCTTAAGATATGGCATCTCAAGGAAGCTTTGGGATTATACGATGGAAACTATGACTCTCTGGCTTCTTCTCCTTTGCTCTACCCAGGGTACAATCAGTCAATGACACCTGAAGCAAAAGAAGCATGGGGAGAGGTTGCACAGCAGGAGACTGCTCTCCAGGATGGCTGTCACTGCCCTGGCATTCAGCTGAGATGGGTGTGTGACTCGGTGCATGCTCCTGCAGCAAGCATTGAACTAATAACATGTATATCTTTATGGTATGCACACTTTAAGGATGAATACTTCTTCAATCAGTCAGCAAAAAACAATCCTGTGCTTCCACTGGCAGTTTTCAAAATTGCCCATGGTCTTCATTGCATGTAGAAGGACATTCAACATCACCTGGATGAGCTAGGTCCCCTCTACAGTAAGATTCCCTAGAGTTGAATGTGATGAGGGTATAGCACAAGCTTAGTCTATTGCCAGGTCAGAGCAGGATCTGGCTAAATGCAAAGTGCTGTCTTAATCCATTTCAGAGTGGCATTTACCTGAAGTGGCATCATTTTGTTGATGTCTATGAAGGTTGCACTGGACTTTGATTCCAGGTGATCTGTAATCCTTTGGCCTGCCCAGATATTCCCTGGTTCACATATGCACTAACAAGCAAATGTAGTACTTTACATTTACCTTTATTGAATTTAATATTCTTTGCTTCAGAACATTTCTTGGGTTTGGAGATAGATTTCCCTGATTTATTCCCTAGTACCCTAGTGGTACTACTACTTCTACATGTTTGTGTTTTACAGTAGTAGCCTAACCTATTAGCACGCTTCCTGGAACGAACAGATGAGACCCAGGTAATGCCCCTTTTTCGCCCCTCTATACCAGTTGCCTGTTCTTTTGATGTAGTCATTGATAGTCTCTCCTGTCTAGGGGAAGAACAGGAAAGCAGTAATTCACTTGGGTAGATGATACATTTTCCTAGCTCAGAGCATAACCAAACATGCATTCACACACTGGATAGTGTTTGTGGGTTTCCGTGACTGATTCTGCAGCTCTTGATTACAATATTGCATTGCACGTTTATCTTCTCAGCAACGTCTGTGACTGTTCTGCATTAAAGGAGCAGACACTATCATCTGACATGGGGCTTTGCAAGAGGTTTCATGAGAACTGAACCAAAGGGTTTATGACCCCAGTTGTGTTTCTTTCTGTACTCTGCACATGCACTAATAAAATCTTATGTCTGATAGAAAAGGAAATAAGTTTGTTGCTACTGTCAGCTTAATTTTGCTTTATTCCTATTGGAGGTGTTGGTACACTGGAAGTAGAGCTTCTGTCTTGCACTGGACAAGCTCTTGGAACATCTTTGGAAGTATTTTCTTACATGGTGATTTATTTCTTATGATCATACAAACCAAATGCTGTTACACTGTACCGTGGTCATTGTCATGTTCTTGTAAACACTGCAAATTACTATGACTATTGCCTCGTAAAAAGATCTTTTTCCCTGGTTATGAGGAATTAATAGTCCAATCATCCTGAGAAACTTTTGCGCCATGGTGGTTTCATAGTTACTAACTGCAGCTTTGCTCTAATCTGTCAATCATCTGTGCAATGTGTTCGGGGTATTTGATTTCTTTTATCATAAACAAAATCTTATATCAACTTTTTTTTCAAATCTTTCCATCATAAATGTGACACTGCTATCCCAACTCCCAACTTTTCAGCAAGTCCTGAGGTAAGATGAACCATACTTCAGAAATACTTGTTTTTCTCCATAATTATAAAAGAAACTAGTCATGATTTCTTCACATGTGATTCAGTCTTGCATCTTAGGAACCTCAAAGAAAACGTAGGCATGAAATTTGAGCCACAGCTCCTTTTTATGTACCACGTAAAAGACATTATCCAGACTTGCAGAATATGAACCAACATCTTTTTCTTCCTGTATCACTTCAGTGATATATAGCAATATATAGTATCCAACATCATAACCTACTTTATAGTAATTTAATTTAGTTTACATCAGCTTCTGAGAATGCCATATATAGGAAATGCTCCTAAATGAAAGATAAATCACATCTATTGCCTCCTTTCTATCCATCAGGCCAGTTGACTTCTGTATTCCTCACATTCCCGTTCATTCACTTGCCTTTCTTGGGTTCTTGAGAATCAACATAATTAACTCATACTATGAGTTTCAGCTGTTTATCACTTCAGAAATAATATCTATATACTTATATACACACACATACACATATATATATTATTTTAACCCACCATGAATAAATATCTTCTACTAATCTTAAAGCCATATGATTTAAAGTCATTTATATGGCAGTTTATGGGATCCAGTTAGTTTTTCAATTTTCCAAATTCCACATTCTCTGTAGCACTTTAATAATCAATTGCATGGTTGTTGGACTGTATTTTTTTACAGAGATTTTATCTTATTTATATACTTATTCCACTGCTAGAGAAAATAATTGTCCTGTTAGTTCTTTCTCCTATATGGAGACTGATTTATATCCTAAGACACATCTGTGAGACTCAGCACTGCTGTTACTACTGGTGATTTTCTGATTTGTAACATTCTTGGGCACTATAGCCTGTCAAATCACACTGAAAAAGAGATGAACATTTTTAATTGTTTGTGAAAAAAAAAAAAGTGTGCATTTCTCTTAAATCTAGCAATGGAGGCAAAATAATGCTTCACTTATTTTTTTTTTAATGCAAGTTCCTAAAACAAGTTTATATAGAAATGGCTCTAGAAGTCTCTCTCTCAAAGTCTCTCAGCTTTTTTCACTCTTTTTCAGTTTTATTGGCACATGGTCTTTACTTTTCACCTGGGAAATGTCTTAACTTTATCATTAGCCTTTGGCCACATGAAGCTTATGCTCCTGCAACTAAGTATAGATGATTTCTGGGGAGCTGAGAATTAACTCTCCTTTTATGCAGCTGCTTTGCAACAGAAAGTAACCTCCAACACATTTGATATTCTCCACTGGAGTCAGCTCCTCTGCCAGAACTTATGCAAGAGAAAGAGAGGACTTAATCCCCAGAAGCCCCCAGAGACCATTCAAGTAAGATTCTTCTAGCCAGTCCACCCGGGGGCTTTAGATAGGCCTTCTGCATGTGTAACCTTTTCACTTGAGAGTCTCATATTGAGGATTCATATTAAACAACACATTTCCTTACCACCTTTTCTTGTGACATTTTTAACTCTCTTTATGGTCACTCAAGCAGCACCTGAAGATCCACCAACTTAGCTGACAATCTATTTTAACTGTTATGCATAGTAAAAACAAAATCAGCTGTGACTTATGGAAGTATTTACCGTATTTACCACAGACAATTAATGATACGTTTTGATATTAAGTGACTGAACAAAACAAAACAAAGAATATAGGTCTGAGATTTGCCATAAAGGTGCAGCTCACAGTATGTCTGGGGATATTATTTGATGAAAATGACTAAGAAAAGATGCATATATCAGAATTACAGTAAACATACAAGCAATACACAGGTCATTTAGGAAAATAAAGAAAGAAAAATTGCTTTTCATTTTCTTGTGGAGGAAGGGTTGTAAAACTAATATTATTAAACACTAGTGATGACATTTTATTATCAAGCAGTAAAAAATAAATTTTACAAAATAAAGTGAAAGCTCTGTCAAGCACTTATGTGGACCTATAATTCAGAGAAAAAAGACTACAAGAAAAAAGAGAGGACAGGGGAGGAGAGGAAAGGAGAGAAACACATTTTCAATTACAAAACCAGAACAATTACATTTAGAAAACAATAAAACTTTTCACTTTTACGGCTACATGTATACAAAAATATCTAAAAATAATTCCAACAGAACTAATGTTTTTCCTCACACATGGCCGAAAATCTTACTTTAAATAAAAGTTGTTCTGAATGCTGGATTCAGATTCAATTAAATTAAATATAAGTAATAAAATGCAACATTCAAGTACAGGACTAGTTTGCTTCCTTAAGAATACTACAGTGAAAATTATTGACCTAAATATTTTAAATACCTAAGAGGCAAACTTGCCTTTTACTTAAAATGCATGTACTTCATTACTGGTGTCAGAGGTCTTCATTTCATTCAAGAAAAAATAAAAAGAAATTATTATTTTTTGTATATTCTGAAAAACAAGATGACATTGAAATTTTTCATGTCCTTGACATTCTATCCAGCCAAGACAATTTTCTGTTTACATGTCCATTCCTGAATATGAGTTAGTTAGATTCTTGATTGTAGATACTGGTCCTCCTTTTGATGGCATGTTGATAAAAAATTCTTCTAAACATTCTTCTAAAGAAGATTCGAGAATTTTTGCAAAAACTATTCAGTCATGGGACTTCTCACTGAACCTTCTGTTCTGACTCCTTTTGTGCTTAAAAACCTCTGAAATGTTGAACATTTGATTCTTTTTTTTTTTAATTTAGGTATTTTATTATGCTTCGGTGGGACCATGTTTTTAAATCCAAGCATGTTTTAAAATCACCACGTTGAATTGTTTTCATTTATGTAAAGTAATATTCCTTGATTTTTGTTTTAACATCCACAGCCAGAAAAAAAACTTCATCTCAGAAGTGTGCGCTCTCTCTCTCCACCCCATCCCACCCTTTTTTCCTAAGTAGAGAAGCCCAGTCATAAGCAATAAACACAAAATTATAACTATATACTTACAGTTATTATATGTAATAGTTATAATTATAAATCTTATATAACTGTGCTTATAAAAATATGTAATTTTTATAGTTAACACTATCTGATAAAATTGTGTAGTTAACCCTTGAACCCCACCCCCAACCTAACAATTATTTTAATAAAAACAACTAAAAATCCCAGACTATCTCAATATTATATGGACATCATGTATTTTGCTACAATACATGTTCCACATCTCCTGCCCGCTCAATGGAGAAAGACTTAATAAAGTTTTATCATACTTCCTTTACTAAAACCATGGTCAGTGTGACAATTCCAATAACACCCTCCAAAAAAATATATTTTTTTTAATTCAACAGATACAAGAACTGCTACTAAAAAAGAATAAAGGTCCAGAATTCCAGGACCTTCTTCCTGTTTTCAATGAAGTTTAGCATTAAAATCTGAGCTCCACTTCCTCAACAGCTCCTCCCTGAGCATAACAAAAACCAGCTTCTGCTCCTGTGAGTTTGAGCACTTAACCCTTCCCCCTTCTTGTAAGGGGAAAAAAAGGAAAAAAGCTGTATGAAGACACAGCTGAATTGATCACTCGTTTATTGTAGAGATGCCTTGTCAACAGGAAATTAGTAACACTAACTTTAAATATTTGGAGAATCAGTGACTTACAAAAGCCACAGCCCAGTAAGCAAACATTCTTGAAAAATTACCCTAATTAAAGCTGTGTCACACTTGAGAATGAGATATTTGCTTCTATGGCCTTTTCTGTTTTCCTTTCATGATGATGGTGAGGTAGGTGTTGATTTTGATTTAAGAGTATCATATAGAATTTTCTTCGGTAATATCTTTACAGAACAGTACCTTCTAGGCCTGTAGGTAACAACTGGTGTCAACTATAAAGCCTATTCCTTAAGATTAACAAAGCAATGTGTCTTCTTGAAAGATCATAATTACATAGTAATAAACAATTAAGTGTAGTCATTTTTCACAGTACACAAATATTAAACTGATGATCAATGTATTTAAATGGGTTTTCCTTCTGTTAAAAGGATTTAATAACAAATACCTAAGATTAAATAAATCCTTTAATAATTAAATGAAACTTAAACCAGTAACTATCTGAATCTCTCATAAAACATGGAATAATAAACTCTGTTCTTAAATGCTATTTTTGATGGGAATTCTGCAGACAAGACAGTGTTCATGTCTTGGCCTTTCTGTCCTTGAAGGCTTTTGAGACTGAGAAAAAGAGACTTCTGTACAGACTTTGTAAAAAGGCAGTCTTTGAAATTCTCCTTGATGTGGTATTTTAGGCTTATTAAAAGGCTGAATTCAAGTACTATGTCAAGTCATAATCCAGTTCTTGGATTCTCTATTTTTTCCTTAGGTCCCCCCCAACCCAACAAAACATAGCTCACAGTTTGCTCTTATTCAAGTACTCCTGAGTAATGGGGTTTTGTATTATTTTTGTAATAGAAAGCTTTTGTGGACAGAAGTAAATCTAAATACATGTGTCTATTTTTCAGAGAAGTAATCAGCTTCCAGGCAATTGTAAACATTATTTCTGTATTATCAGAATAGGGCTGAGTACTGGAAACCATCACTCTCACACACAACATGCTTTTTAAGTTGTTTTTTTTTTTTAAAGAATGTATCTTGATGCATTACAACAATGATCTGGTTTATCATGTTGTTAAGAATGGATAACGTTTCAGATTTTTCCCCCCTTTTATGAATTCATTGGCTGCTTGAAAATAGCTGCAAGTAAAGTGGATTGAAATTAGACAAAAAAGGTCTAAAACCTTATTGACTAACAGAAAATGTACAGTTCACAAGTAAACAGAGGTGAATAGTTTATAAATTTGAGAGAGGACGATAATATTTTTTTTCCTTTCACAACATAATGACTTACACTAGTGAGATTGTTTAATTATAAAGCACATAACTATGCTCTATAGTATACGAGCATTAGATAAAAGCACTATCTTGTTTTCAATACTAAATTCATTACCTATACTGAGTCTTTTAAAATTCCCTTTATCTTGTGCCTTCAAATGAAAAAAGATGTGACCCATTCAGGATTTAGCTGGGTCTTTTTTTATTATTGCATCTCAGCAACAGAATGAATATAATGTTTCAAAAGAATAAATAAATAATTAATAGTCTGAATATCCTAGTGATTATACCAGTACAATGCTTATTAATATTAGCCAGATTTGGCTAACCTATGAATTCATTAGTATAAATGTATTTTTGTTTAAAATATATTTAAAACAAATTAGTTACTAATCGAAGAGTACTGAATAGAACTGAAGCTCTATGTTCACTACACACAATGAGAATCAATTAGTGTTTCTTAAAGAAAAACAACCTTGTAAGTTCTTTAGATGGCAGGTGAACTATTGAGAAAAATGACTGATGTAACCAATGGTAGATCCCATATAATCTGACAGTTGGCACTTTACCTATGTTCACTAGGTCACTAGATGATTTCACCGGGCAAAACTTCCAGATCTGACAGATTTGGTTACAGGGTCTCTAAACATTAGTGTTTGTGGGGTCACTTCCACTGGAAAGCCACACACCAAATGTAATGTAACTACTTGCTATGTGTATTGAAAATATATTATTAGGTTGAGATCTACAAATAGTCTCAGATTCATCCCTGTAAGTTATGAATACACAAAGAGGTCTTATATTATTGAAACTAATAACAGAAGCAAACAATTTTCCAGATTAGGTAACTGAAAAATAGCTGCAAGACTTGCAAAATTTCATATTAAGCCAACATAGTCTTGCTTTATGTCTCTACTCAAGCAGAAACTGATGTTGTACATGAGATGAATGGAGTTTCAGATCTAAAAGTGAAATCCTGTGGGAACTTAAAGAAAAAATGAAGAAAACAATGGAAGTAACACAAAATTCATTGTTAAAATATGGATATTAGAGGCATTGTTACAGAAGTTGGAGATAAGGAATCACACCTGGAATGAAGGTTGCAGTGGGAGAAAGTGAGGTTTATTACAGACTCCTCAGTAAAAACCAAAGCACACTTCTGAAAGTTGCATTACCAGGAAAAAAGAGAGATTTCAGCCTTTGTGGTAGCTGAAGCTTGGTGTTCTACTGACAAAAAGGCTGGTGGTCGTACTAAATTGTGTCAAATAACATGCAGTAGTTATAAAATGTGTATTATTGTCCATGAGGAAAAAAGATGAGGCCACTCATTTTACTTAGGACTGAAAGATGGATTTAAATTATATTTCTCGGGATGAAAGGGTAGCGCTTCATTAAGTAAGCTGCTCAACCTTTGTGCTTACTCCAGTTTTAAAACTATTATCCTACAATCACAGTGAATACCTTTGAAATAATATTGCGGTCATTCTTTGATAAGAAAGCTTGTTTTTTTCCTTTTTTCTGCCTTGCAACTAAGTATCAGATACATAATTTATATTAACCTTGACTTGTTCTTCACCTACAGATTCTGCTGATTTTATATCAGAAGGGAGAATCCTTTTTTCTTTACAAGTAAAAACATGAATTAAGTATTTCCCTTATGCAAATCCTTTATTTTTATTTTTTTCAGAGGAACCAACGTTCATAAAGCACTGTTCCTAGCTTGCATGAAGTAGCAGCTTGTTTCCAGCCTTCAGACTTGTCCAAAATCAATCTTGTCATTTTAGCTTGGATTTGCATTATATTCCTCCCTGAGTGCAGTTTCTGTGGCTTGTCTACAGCAGTACTGTAGGGAGCAATGGGGAGTTCTGTTTAAAAACTGATGACACAGAATTGCCACTGGTGTTTTCAGGTGCTCATTTTTACACAGCTGTATTCTTTGCAGAGTGCTAAAAACAATAGTTCCAAAAGTTGCACACAATTGCATTAGGAACTGCATTTGTACTGAAAGCATTGTCATTAGAACGTCATATTTCCTCAGTACAAAGGCTCTATGGCTCACTGCCCTTCTGATATTTCAATTATTTGGTTGTAATCATGTAGCAAAGCAGATATTGATTTCCTGGGTATTCAGATTACACCTCTGAATGCAAGAGTTAGTAAAAGGGCTTTATGATTTAAAATTATACACTATTTGGTGAAGCCAGCTTGTTCTAGTGTAAAGGAAAATATTCTTTTATTTTAAAAGTGACATTACAAAGAGTGTCTGTGGGGGTGTTTCTTTAAGCCTATATTGAAATTCAATAAGCCCTACCTATTTTGAGAAATATCTTGCTTTCAGATGTCTTCTGAGACTTACTAAATGTGAATAAAGAAAACCAAAGCAGTCCTTGGGACCAGATGGATATACCAGTGCATTTTTTGGTTGTAGATTTATGTGTGCTTCAATTTATGGATGTTAAAATCCACAACTTTTCTTTTTGATACTTGTCAGATGGCAATGGTTTGCTATCCCATTCATCATTCCTCTTTTACATGAGATAGCTGGTACTCCCTTCCCAATATGGGGCAAACAGAAACCTGCAAGAAGTCAATTTCTTCAACAACATGAACCTGAAATGCACTTTCAAGATTCGGGAAAACTTGTGTCATATGCTCAAATGCTCTTCAAATTCCAAATGTCTCTTCTTTGTCCATTCCATACTTGAGGTTGATGGCCTAAATGCAGAGATACTCTATCAAATCTTATGGTGAAAGCTTCACAGAAAACAAGTTTCAGCTTGGCTGTCCTGCTTGGCCATGAACATCACAGCCAAGGCTGGAAACTGAAGTAGCTGCTCCCTGGAAAGCTAGAGATTAGTTTAAAAAGCCAGGGAACCAGCTAAACAAAAAAATCATATGCAGTTTCCAAGAGGAAAGCAGGAAACAACACACTGTTGGGTTATGGTGAAATAAATGCCCCAAAAAATCAAAATAACAATACTTTAGATTCCCAGTGACCTCATCATTTTGGTCATTTTGCCTTATTCAGTGAAGCAGACTTCTGATGCAGCTTGCAGATTTCCTAATTTTACTTTAATCATGAACCTTCTCCCTCCTAAAAAGAAGGAAAGTTCTTTGACTGCATCCTCTTAATAATTTATTTATGTTCTCCCCTGTTTCCTCATCTTTGTTTTTTTCCTTCCTTTTCCAGGAGAACTCTTAGGCAAGGAGAAACTTAAAATAATTTTTAAAAAATATTGTTTTTTAAAATGTAGTTGATTTTCTAAGCATAAAGCTGTATGCACCTATATGCATAATGTTTTATGGAGGAAGATAAAAGAGTTTAGACTCCCGCGGTCACATCTAGCCTACCTGAGTCTATCGTCTCTCTATGCACACATTAAAAAAATGCCAAACTGCACAATTGGCAGCTCATGGAACACTCTGAGAGGACTGAAGAATTCTTATAGATGCAATTAATTGCTAATAAGTTACTGTTATCATTGTCCTAGAAATCAAAGAAGTTAAAATGTTTGAAAATGTACAAAAAATATAATCTTCACTAAAATGAGGCAACATATCTGAACATCTAAAAGCCAGTGGGATGATTTATTTTCCTTTTATGTTATCCAAAATTTCCTGGTTTTCTTAAGTGTTATTTAGTATTTTAAAAGTTTTTTGTTTAAAATGTTTTGCAGACTTTATGATGGTATCATTCAAAGAAAACCAAATGCATGTACTCTGAATAGTTGATACTTGTTTGGAAATTAATGTGTGCAGTGGCTTAAATTTTTTATGCTTATTAAAAAGGTTAACAATCCAGTATTATTTAATTTCTACCTACTTTCTCAGGTAAATTCCCAGTGCCAAGAAGACTTAAGAGTTTTAAAAACACTCAAATATATTAATTTGTTTTTCATAAACAATTCTTCACTCACTGCCAGTTTCAGATTGATCCTGAGGTAAGTCAATGTCATGCAGCTCCATGTTAAATATATGATTTTGATTTTCAGGACATTCTTGTTTCATAGGTACAAGCTGTGACAAGGTCCTCAGAAATAATACTTCAAAACTGGAATAAATGACAAAGCTGCTGCCACATTACACCTATACAGGAAATGTTTATACCCACAGAAGGCAAATATGTAATCTAATTTTATATCTTGTTTATCACAGATTATTTCTGCTTCATTGAGCATCACTGAACCCAGATTCCTGAATACAATGAGGTTATACCTTAAGTCTTCCAGAAACATACCCAGATTCTAATAGCATCTTTTCCTAATGAATTACCAATCTAGTAATTCACATGAGGATGGTTGTTTTCAGTTTAGTATATACGAGCTATTTTTCCACTTAGTGAATAAAAATAAAATTAGTAATAAATTTATGGATATTTTGCATCAGAAATTATAGTGCCTGTGTGGTATACTATCATGTACACGTCTCACAAGCATATGATCCTGTCTTTGGTCATAAAACGACCAAAAGATTCTGGGCTTCAGAACAATCCATCTTATAAAATGTCTTTCTTACTTAATCTTTGCTTCCCCCTGTTTTTGAAAATAGGTTTTTACCAAGAAGGTAGACATCAGCCTGTATTTTCTATCAAATTCTGTCACCTTTTTAATTAGCACCTTGCAAATAAGAATATTTTAAGGCACAGTGAGCTGCCCTAAAGAAGCCTATGCAATTCCAGATTCCTTTTTACTCATGATGTACTTACAGAGTGTACAACGTTTGTTGAGTTACATCTTTGCTCCCTTACTGTGACAAATGTATTGAGCAACATCTGTTTTAGCCAGTTATATGGGACGCCCTTGCTTGGTGGACCCCTAAAAAATGCACACAAAAAAATAATGATTATGCAGCAAATGATAAACTTTAGCTGAAGAGTGTGTGTAGAAGTCATTAGAAAAAAAAAAAAAAATTGCATTTGGTAATAAATTTTCTCTTTCAGAAATGATGACTGTGAGCTGACCAAAACCAGATGGAAAATAAAGAAAGTTCAGTCATCTCATAGTAAAGAAAGATGTGTTTGCTTCCACCCATGTTACTCTGTTTACATAATGGCTCATGTATTCATCTACCTTTACTCAGATTCCAAGTCATTAATTTTCTTCTCTTTGAATTGGAGGAGAAAAACAAGTTGTCCTTATATGCCAATCTATCTTAGCTGCTTTTACTCAAAATATTCTGCTGCTTTTTTTTGCCCTATATATTATGTAAATGTTAAATGTAGTGAGGATTGGCATCCATAAAATCATAGAATCATTAAGGTTGGAAAAGACCTTTAAGATCATCAAGTCTAGCCATCAACCCAACACCACCATGCCCACTAAACCATGTCCTGAAGCACCATGTCCACACAATTTTTGAACACCTCCAGTGATAGTGACTCCACCACCTCCCTGGACAGCCTATTCCAATGTTTGACCACTCTCTCAGGAAAGACATTTTTCCTAATATCTAGTCTAAACCTCCCCTGGCGCAACTTAAGGCCATTTGCTCTCGTCCTAGCACTAGTTACTTGGGAGAAGAGACCAACATCCACCTCACCACAACCCCCTTTCAGGTAGCTGTAGAGAGCGACGAGGTCTCCCCTCAGTCTCCTCCAGACTAAACAACCCCAGTTGCCTCAGACACTCCTCATAAGACTTGTGATCCAAACCCCTCACCAGTTTCGATGTCCTTCTTTGGACATGTTCGAGCAACTCAATGTCCTTCTTGTAATGAGGGGTCCAAAACTGAACACAGTATTCAAGGTGCAGCCTCACCAGTGCCAAGTACAGGGGCACGATCACTTCCCTACTCCTGCTGGCCACATTATTTCTGATACAGGCCAGGATGCTGTTGGCCTTCTTGGCCACCTGGGCACACTGCCGGCTCGTATTCAGCCGGCTGTCAACCAGCACCCACAGGTCCTTTTCCGCCAGGCAGCTCTCCAGCCACTCCTCCCCAAGCCTGTAGCGTTGCATGGGGTTGTTGTGACCCAAGTGCAGGACCCGGCACTTGGCCTTATTAAACCTCATACAGTTGACCTTTGGCCATTGATCCAGCCTGTCCAGATCCCTCTGCAGAGCCCTCCTACCCTCCAGCAGATCAACACTCCCGCCCAACTTGGTGTCGTCTGCAAACTTACTGAGGGAGCACTCGATCACTTCATCCAGATCATCAATACAGATACTAAACAAGACCGGCTCCAAAACTGAGCCCTGGGGAACACCACTTGTGACCAGTTGCCAACTGGATTTATCTTCATTCACCACAACTCTCTGGGCTCAGCTGTCCAGCCAGTACTTTACCTAGCAAAGAGTACACCTGTCTAAGCCATGAGTCACCAGTTTCTCCAGGAGAATGCTGTGGGAGACAGTGTCAAAAGCTTTACTAACGTCCAGGTAGACAACGTCCACAGCCTTTCCCTTATCCACTGAGTGGGTCACCTGGTCATAAAAGAAGATCAGGTGGGTCAAGCAGGACCTGCCTTTCATGAACCCATGCTGGCTGGGCCTGATCCCTTGGTTGTCCTGCACAGGCCCTGTAAGTGTCCTCAAGATGAACCTCTCCATAATCTTCCCTGGTACGGAGGTCAGGCTGACAGGCCTGTAGTTTCCCGGATCCTCCTTCTGGCCCTTCTTGTAGATTGGTGTCACATTGGCAAGCCTCGAGTCGTCTGGGGCCTCCCCTGTTAACTAAGACTGCTGATAAATGGTGGAGAGTGGCTTGGCAAGTGCCTCCGCCAACCCTCTCAGTACTCTTGGGTGGATCCCATCAGGCCCCATAGAATGGTGTGTGTCCATGCAGCATAGCAGGTCCTTAACTGATTTATCCTAGACTACAGGGAGTTTATTCTGCTCTCCATCTCTTTCTTCCAGCTCAGGGGTCTGAATACCCTGTGGATATGTGCTCTGGCTGTTAAAGACTGAAGCAAAGGCGGCATTAAGTACCTCAGGCTTTTCCTCATCTTAGCTGACAATGTCCACCCCCCGTGCATCCAATAAAGGATGGAGATTCCCCTTGGCTCTCTTATTGTTGTTAATATATTTGTAAAAACATTTTCTGTTGTCCCTTACGACCTTGGGCAGATTGACTTCTACCTGGGCTTTTGACTTTCTAATTTTCTCTCTGTATGACCTAACAAAAATCCCTGTACTCTTCTTGAGCTGCCTTCCCCTTCTTCCAAAGGTGATAAACTCTCCTTTTTTCCATGAGTCCCAGCATAAGCTCCTTGTTAGCCAGGTCGGTTGTCTTCCCCGCCAGCTCGTCTTATGGCACATGGGGACTGCCCGCTCCTGTGTCTTTAAGATTTCTTTCTAGTAGAATGTCCATCCTTCCAGGACTCCTTTTGCCCTTCAGGGACTCTTGACCAGTGACCTGAACAGGCTGAAGTCTGCCCTCCGGAATTCCATGGTAGTAGTATTTCTGACCCCCGTCCTTAGTTCACCAAGAATTGAGAAGTCTATCATATCATGGTCGCTAAGCCCAAGACAGCCTCTGAACACCACATTGCCCGCCAGTCCTTCTCTGTTTGTAAACAGCAGGTGAAGCAAGGCACCTCCCCTTGTAAACTCACTTACCAGCTGTGTTAGGAAGTTATCTTCCACACACTCCAGGAACCTCCTAGACTGTTTCTTCTCTGCTGAGTTCTATCTCCAGCAGACATCTGGTAAGTTGAAGTCCCCCACGAGAACAAGGGCTAGTCATTGTGAGACTTCTTTCAGCTGCTTGTAGAATGCTTCATCTGCCTCTTCATCCTGGTCTGAAATCCACATTTGACTCCTCCTTTTTCTCCCTGGCTTTGCATATTACACCAAACTTTAGATTCATTTTCACCCTTTAGTCCAATGACTGTTATATTAAACTGTGGAAGCAAGATGGAATTGCTATAACATGACAGGTTTAGGAAAGTAACTTAACCGGTCACACAATGGTTATAACATTCACCTCTGACATGAGTTTCTCATCCCTCTGTAGCCCACAAACTACATCCTGACCATTCAGGTCAGGATAATTTCCTGCAAAGTGGAAAATTTTAGGCTGATGAGTGAGTTGGCACAGGCACTGTACTTTGTTTTAATCATTAAGACATTAGATAAAACATGCATCAGCCACAGTTATACTCGGCTTAAAACTGTCAGTACTGATTAGACATGCTCTGAGAAGGAATGCCCAACCAGACCCCTCCGGGAATTTAGGCAAAGGAACACTTAGAATGGGATTAATCTCATGGAATTTTAGGCACATGAAAGAAAGACATCAGAATCTGAACTAATCGCTCCAGCCTGTGTGAAGGAGAGAAGTAGGCATCTTCTGAAGCATTTAACCACACATATTTCAGATGCCTCTTGGATGAGGTGAATCCCTTTTGGGGACATCAGTGTCTCACATATGGCATTTAAATGGACACAAGGTGATTAGTTCAGTCTAACTTTAGTTATTCCATATTTAGCTTCTGCATCTGACTGAACTGATATCTGAGCCAGGCATTGTGCTGTTTTGTCAGGTATGTCTGCGTGTGGCCACTGTTTTGGGTGTTATTTCCCAAAGTCCTTACTAGTCCTTCTGTAGGTACTCCCGTTATGTATTGGGTGTTGGTTTGACTACATCAGGACTCCCTGGGAATCCAGTACAAGGTTGCAAAAATAAAAATCTTGAATGTTATTACCTAGAATAAGACAAAGTTCTGCCACTTCAATACTACTTTTTAAATTCCTTTCTAGATCTAAGCAAACATTAGCACAGATGTGCAGCTTGTATTGTTGATGTTTACTACCACATACTCATGATACACGGGTAAGTTCAAGTGGCACATCAATACCAGTTGCTTTTTATAATGAGACAGTCTCTAGTAATTATAAACCTAATTAAACAGAAATTGATTGTCCAGGTATCCTGGAGCTAAACGTTTATTTGGTAGTCCCAGTTGACGTTTTTTGGCCTTTTCTATATAAGTACAAGGGCTTTATTTAGCACAAGAAACAGGGAGAATTTTAGGGGTTGTTGACTTGGTGGACCTACCACAAATATGTAAATAAAACAGAGAGGTTGATATAATTTTGGATACAGAAATCTATCATTTAGACTCATTAAATGCTGGGGGACAGAATCTGAAATACAGGCATGAGACATCATTAATGTTTCTATGGGGTGGCTACATAATAGTACAAATACTGCTGTGCAGCTATTTAGTTAAAAATGAACAATTAATGGAGGAAAAGTTAATATATATTGAGATACTGGGACTTCAGTATATTAATGAATAGACTTAGCTTATCAGTGTGTTGTGCCTTAGTATTCAAGCAGACAACACAGTAGCAATATGAGCTTCCAGCAAACACATGGACATTTGCAGATGAATGGTACACTGCTAGATTTACAGCAAAGCCATTCAAATGTTTTTTTCATTCCTGACCACATATGCTTCAGTTTTCAAAATGTTGAGCAGGACTCTTTCTGGAAAATGTAACTTGAGAGCAACTTGATTTAGCACTTGGTTCTAGAATCAACTACCACGTACTGTCAAAATTGCAATTTTTCTCAAAATACAGTTTTTGCATCTATTTTAATTCAAAAAGCCATTTCATGTATCTCCTTCTTCACTTTTTCTGCAGTAGCCTAGTAGAGAGATAACTCACTCCTTTACGGGTATTTCACAATTATTATCTAAAATATGTCAGTAGGACTGGAAGCAGGGACTAAACTCCAGTCTTTCCTGTGTTTGATTTAGCTGTTAACCTACAAAGTCATCCTTTAGTTTCTTGGAGATGTTGTTGTAGACAGATCCATTTTGGTTTTTGCTTGTTCTTGACCCTGTTCTGAGGGGGTTAACACTTTCCATAAATTGTAATCCTATTTCATCCTGTCTTCTGGATTTCATTCTGCAGACTGAGCTCAGACCTACGAAGAAATTTTGAATCAAGTTTAACCAAGTGATTTTTATGAAACTTACACCAGAATTTTAGAAAAAGTGAAGAGAATAATTCTTGTGAATTGTTCATTCTGAAGTTCAGTTCTTGACTTGAACCCATTCAGGCATCCCTCAGCTAGTTGTTTATGAAACTGAGTGATTCAGAATCTAGTATCTCCTGACTTAGATTTTTTTTTCCGTCTTTAAATAAAGAGAGTTAGCTTGCTTTTTAAACAAGAGCAACAATAACACTCCTCAGATGACCATTAACAAATGGGTTTAGGCATAATAATGGTGAGATAAACTGGTCGTCTTTGAGCAGATAGCAGATGTGGTCTAGTGGCTAACATTTAAATGATCATGGTTTTAGTATCAAGAAACATAAAGTCTTATAAACTCTCAGTAATCAAACACTTAGGAATTTTGTTGAACACTTACAAAAGTGTAACACTTGCTAAAGTTACAACTCTCTGAAGTTCACCTGGAATGTTACATCATTGGTTCAGTTTAGCAATGATTTTTTGACCTCTTTTTTTGTTGTTGTTGCTAAAGCAACAGTTGAGCTTTTGTATAAGTCACCAGTCATTTCTGAGTCCAGTGCATGAGTGGGAAAATGCATAGATCATGACATTAACTGAAACGTCCAAACAAGGATGTCATTTACTTCTAAAGTAAAAAAATATTATTAATGTGATTAGAGTGAAAAAGGGGAGATTGATGCTTGTTTTTGCTTTAAGAGAGAAATTCTAGAAAAGCATAAATGTTTTATCTCAGTGATTTCTTAGCTTGCTTAACTGCATACAAAAAAAACCTCAAAACCAAAAAAAAACCCTCCAGCTAAACAAACAAACCAAACCCCACAAAGGCATAATGTAAGTATTTTTCTTATTCCTTTTTTGTTTTCTCCAGCATCACTTTTAGGATTGCAGCTCCTATATTAGATTCGTAGCTGCAGTAAGCTAGATTTTTAAAGGCAGAGCAGAAGTCTTGTGATCTAACTCCAATGACTAAGATTAGGCATGTCTTCTTCTCCCCCATGTCCCTGTCTAGCAAAGACAAAGCTTTAGAGATGGAAAAAACAAATCTTCTCAATTCCTCTTCAGTATTCCGTTTACCTTTTCAAGTTCAGAATTATCATAGTTGATTTTCCTGTGCTGGATATTAATCCCTCAGAGAATGTTTCTGTGTAAGCTTTTACTTGGTCTCCAATCCCCTTCCATCCAGTGACTTTTGTGGCTTGTTTTCTTCTGTCTTCTTTTTCCTTTTCAGCTAGGAATAATAGCCCTGACACATAGTGATGAGCCTCAGCTGTTCCTCAGCTCAGGTTATGCTCTTTAATGAAATAGAAGAAAAGCAGATGCGAGATCCAAAGAATAAAAAATTTAAATCAATAGCTACTGCAAAAGGACATTAAATGGAAAAGAGATTTGTAAGCTGAGAAAATTCAATTCAGAGGTGGTTATAGAATAGTCTTTTTCAAGTAAGAATTTGGGGATTAGTAGAAAGTTTGGCAAAGCAGTAGAAGAACATTTCATTCAGGAGAGTGGGAAGACCATGAAGAAATTGGAGATGTTTTGGGTTATGAATATACAGGAAAAACTTTAAATAAACTCAAGTAAACAGTTGAAATCAGAAAGTTATTGGAAAACCTAGGTGAAAGACACTTACTGAAACTTCTGAGAACTTTGAATACTTTAACTTACCAAAAGCATCAAAATACACACTCTTCTGTGCAGACCACTGTAGAGCAGCCACAAACAGTTCTGCGAAGGCTAAACTAGATAAACATCTCGGATAACTGATCCTCATCACTTCTTTTAATGGTCGTCATATATATACTGAAAGCGTTGCATTTATTTAATTACTATGTCTATCCAGCTTGCAGTTTTTTGTACTTGCAATATCAGCTGTTCATAATAATGATTTTCAGCCATGGAAACAAAGTGGCATTGGCACTATTATTCTTCCAAGAGTACCAGCTAAGTTCTTGCAGATATTCAGTCTTTCATCAATCAGTTAAAATATTTATTTTTTTTTATATATATATATAAAAATAGTGTATATTTCAGACTCTGGAAAACAGACACAATGCCAAGTGTGTTCACATTTTTTTCTATTTTTCAATTTGTTTTTGTGAAAATGAATGCAAATCAAATCAAGTTTTTTCCTTTTTTTTTTGAACCTTCCCACTATTATCTCCCACAGTGTCATGTTTAAATTCTGATCCTGATATTGTAAGAATAAAAAAAAATAAATCCCACTCCTTTGATGGGATTCTCACACAATTCTCTGATGCATCTGGTGCTAGCCACTGTCTGAGGTAGGCGTCCATAACTGTGGTTACAGGATAGCAATGTGTTTGCGTATGCATGAGTAGATAGGGTCAGCACCTGCAGTTATGAAATGCAATAAGCAGGGACTGTATCATGTAACATTTTACCCTCAAGTTTGGGATTTTTATGCATATTAACTTAAGGATGAAGTCTAAAATAATCATTCCAAGCTTTAAAATTATAAAGCAAGACAGGCCTTTAAAATTTTCATTCTGTAATACTACTGACTTTGTATGCATATATAGTTCCTATGAAATTTTGGTGGGGTGTATGAATACTAATGTCAAATGGTAAGCATTTTGTTCGTGTTTGTAATACTGTCTCCAATTCATTAAATTGTTTGTTCCTTTGTTCTTGTACTATGGAATATCATGAGAGTGATCATTTCTCCTGTGTTTCTTATAAATATAATTTCTTGAGGTTCTCAAAGCCTTTCAGGCTCAGAGTGCTGAGGGAGGGGTGATGATTTTTCTGTACCTAAATCTCTCTGTACCTCTATATATGCTTGTCTTGCCTGCATGCCTACAACTTTGGATCTACTTTCTATAATGACAAGGTGAAAATCAGATACAATCTCTAGTTCTCTTATATTCAAATTCCAAAACAGAATTTCACAAATAGCTGCAGGCTATCCAGAAGCATGACTCTTGCTATGTCTGTAAATCCATGCTTTTAAACATCTGAGCTTTAATTCTAGCCACTGTGGAATCAAATACCATATATCTGTCCTCTGATTCCAAGTCTCATCATACATCAAATCCATTGAGATGGCTCATTATATTCTGTAACCATTAACTCACTTTCATCCTTTATGTATGTCAACATTAAGGCATAGAAGAGCTTGAACAGATATGAAATGTTTTAGAATAACAAAACATTTGGAAAAAAAATACAGCTTGCAATAAAATATGGCACTAGTAAGTGAGGTACCATGGTATTCAAAAGCTCTCAGCAACTGTCACAGACAATCAGACCTTCGTGGTCCTGGCTTCAGTGGGAAGGAGGGGAGAATACTATGTGCATGTGATTTCCCTGACCACCTGTGGCAACCACTAATGCTGAAACATGATGGAAACAAAGCAAAAAAACAAATTACTGTTTGCAAGTGTTTTAACTCACTACCAGTAGGAACCTCTGTAGAACAATTCATCCTTTCTATTTTAGACAGCAAACTGAGGGTGGGATGAATCAGCCTCTGGGGGTGCTTTAATGACAAGATGGTGCCTAGATATGACTACATGGTCAGATGACCCTCTTAGGTTAGAAACCTATGTTTTAGATGGTTTAAGGTAATCAGGATGAATCCGACACACTAATATACAGCTGAATAATGCAAAACAGGTAGGCATTCACATAGTTTAATAGTGATGAAGCTGGCATAAAAGCTTGAATGGAATAGAATTAAAAGAAAATATCAAATTCATTTTTAGTTGAACTCTTATTAAATTGTATTTATCTTACATTTTAACAAATGTGTCCAAAGATAGATGATTATTTCTCTTACAAAAGGCAGCACATATGGCACCATTTGATAACTACAACATGAAATGCTGGTTTCCTATAAATATAGGCTTTGAGAAATTATCCTTAGAAGAGTAGCATATGAGGTAAATAATTAATAGGAGTGCTAATTATTCATTAAATTTAGGAAAATGCTAGGAAAATATATAATATCTTATGTCTTTGATTAATCCATTCTGTTCTCCCACGCTTTGCATGGGTCTTTTATTAAATCCTATCGTTTTATTAATTGCAGAAGCCAAAAAGCAGAGCTAATGTAATTTGGTAATGGTGAAAATACCTCTTGAAATGTTTTTTTTTATACTAAGTCAGGAATAATTTAAGGTCTTTTGGCCTGAGTAAATGAATATTAAAATGGTACATTTAAAAATAACAGATGAGTTAATAATTTTCTGAAAAGCTGGAACTTTGATATTAGGAGAATATTATTATATTAGCTTTAGGGAAGTTATTAGAGAAATAGAAATGGTTTGAATGCATTAAATCTCATCAAAGATTATATACGTTTTTAAGAATGTCTCTAAATCACTTGCCAGTGTGATATCTGATGCTATGTCATTTAAAAGGTCAAGTGATGACTGTCTAGAAGAAAGGACAAAAAGGCTGTAGGACAATACATACAGTAGGGATGAAGAACTACATTCACAGGAAGACTTAAGTTCTGCAAGGCTGACAACAGTATAAAGCACAGGAAGATTTAAGCCTTCCTGCAAAACAGCAAAATCCAGAATGCTGTTCATTGATTCACCAACATTACTGAGTAGAAGACACAGCACTACATCTTAAATATTGCCTGTTCCTTTACTCCCCGTGATATCTGAGCCTCACTGAAAAATAATGAGAAGCAATGCTTTTTGCAGTCCCTAGAAGCAGCTGTGCAAGTCTTGGCTTTGTAGGGACACTCTGAAAAATATCTAGTAAACGGCCAGCACATTATATGCATGAGACTGAGCTTTAACCACCTTGACCAGGTTAGGTGGCAACAGGCCTGTTGTCATAAACATGGTTAGGTAACAAGAATACTTGATGACTCAAAGCTGCTTTAAAGTTGAACTTTTTTTTTTTTTCTTTAATTGGCATTCAGGTACTACAGACTAGTTCTTTGTGCCCAGGAACATTCACAGACATGCTTTTCTTCTATCCTTTCTTCTAGATCATATGAATCTTTAAAATGGGGCTAGCACCATCTCTACTGGTGGAAAAGGAAGAATGAAAATTAATCTCTTTAGAGAAGTATTACTGTTGAAGCCAGTAGGGATTCTCCCATTAAAGCTATCTGACCTCTTTTTCAGTTATTTTTAATCTTTCTATACTAAAGCTTATTGAAGACAAATTGTTTGTGATACCTATCTGTAGCAGTCCAGATGGATTTTTGATTGCTACTATTTTAATTAAAAAAATAATTAATAAGTGTGGAGACCATATTAACTTTCACAACACAAATTCTGGAAATCTTTCAATCTAGTACTTGATTCAATAAGGAAGGTGGAATTTGTACCAGAACTGTCTCTGATAAAATTCATCTCAATTTTCTGATGTAAAAAAGCTTTTGAAAAAAATACAGGCTTCACATGAGAGCTAAGACTTCTCAGATTTCAGCGGCTAAACTACCAAAACTGTGCTACACATGTCAATCTGAGGCCAAGGATTTGATATGCTACTCCATGCTTGGGTATGCCACCCCGTCTCTCCTCTGCTCAAGATCCCATCCTCACAGAATCACAGAATCACAGGATCACAGAATCACAGAATCACTAAGGTTGGAAAGGACCTTCAAGATTATCAAGTCCAACCATTAACCCAGTGCCACCATGATCCCTAAACCATGTCCTGAAGCACCACATCCACACGTTGTTTGAACACTTCCAGAGATGGCGACTCCACCACCTCCCTGGGCAGCCTGTTCCAATGCTTGACCACCCTCTCGGTGAAGACATTTTTCCTAATATCCAATCTAAACCTCCCCTGGCGTAACTTGAGGCCATTTCCTCTTGTCCTATCACTGGTTGCTTGGGAGAAGAGGCCAACACCCTCATCGCCACAACCCCCTTTCTGGTAGTTGTAGAGAGCGATAAGGTCTCCCCTCAGCCTCCTCTTCTCCAGACTAAACAACCCCAGTTCCCTCAGACGCTCCTCATAAGACTTGTGCTCCAGATCCCTCACCAGCTTCGTTGCCCTTCTTTGGACACGCTCCAGCACCTCAGCATCCTTCTTGTAGTGAGGGGCCCAAAACTGAACACAGTATTCAAGCTGCGGCCTCACCAGTGCCGAGTACAGGGGCACAATCACTTCCCTACTCCTGCTGGCCACGCTAGTTCTGATACAGGGCAGGACGCTGTTGGCCTTCTTGGCTACCTGGGCACACTGCTGGCTCACATTCAGCCGGCTGTCAACCAGCACCCCCAGGTCCCTTTCTGCTGGGCAGCTCTCCAGCCACTCCTCCCCAAGCCTGTAGCGTTGCATGGGGTTGCTGTGGCCAAAGTGCAGGACCCTGCACTTGGCCTTATTAAACCTCATACAGCTGGCCTCGGCCCATCGATACAGCCTGTTCAGATCCCTGTGCAGAGCCTTTCTATTCTCCAGCAGATCAACACTCCCGCCCAACTTGGTGTCATCTGCAAACTTACTGAGGGAGCACTTGATCCCCTCATCCAGATCATCAATAAAGATATTGAATAAGATTGGCCCCAGAACGGAGCGCTGGGGAACATCACTTGTGACCGGCTGCCAGCCGGATTTAACACCGTTCACCACAACACTCTGGGCTTGGCCATCCAGCCAGTTCGTCACCCAGCGAAGAGTAAACCCGTCCAAGCCACAAGTTGCGAGTTTCTGCAGGGGAATGTTGTGGGAGGTGCTGTCAAAGGCTTTACTAAAGTCCAGGTAGACAATATCCACAGCCTTTCCCTCATCCACTAGGTGGCTCACCTGGTCATAGAAGGAGATCAGGTTGGTCAAGCAGGATCTGCCTTTCATGAACCCGTGTTGGCTGGGCCTGATCCCTTGGTTGTCCTGCAGATGCCCCGTGAGCACTCTCAAGATGAACCGCTCCATGATCTTCCCTGGTACGGAGGTCAGGCTGGCAGGCCTGTAGTTCCCAGGATCCTCCTTCCGGCCTTTCTTGTAGATGGGCGTCACACTGGCAAGCCTCCAGTCTTCTGGGACCTCCCCTGTTAACCAGGACTGCTGATAAATGATGGAGAGTGGCTTGGCAAGCTCCTCCGCCAGCTCTCTCAGTACTCTCGGGTGGATCCCATAGACTTGTGGGTGTCCAGGTGGTTTAACATGTCCTTAACTGCTTCCTGCTGGATTATGGGCAGGTTATTGTGCTCTCCATCCCCATCTTCCAGTTCAGGGGGCTGAATACCCTGCGGATACCTGGACTAGCTATTAAAGACGGAGGCAAAGAAGGCATTAAGTACCTCAACCTTGTCCTCGTCCTTGGAGACAATGTTCCCCACCATATCCAGTAGGGGATGGAGACTCTCCTTGCCTCTCTTTTTGTTGTTAATATATTTGTAGAAGAATTTTTTATTATCCTTTTCAGCTGTGGCCAGACTGAGCTCTAGCTGGGCTTTTGCCTTTCTAATTTTGTCCCTGCTTGACCTAACGAGATCCTTGTACTCTTTGTGAGTTGCCTGCCCCTTCTTCCAGAGGTGATAAACTCTCCTCTTTTCCCTGAGTCCCAGCAAAATCTCCCTGTTCAGCCAGGCCGGTCGCCTTCCCCACCAGCTCTTCTTACAGCACATGGGGACCGCCTGCTCCTGCACCTTTAGGATTTCCTTCTTGAAGACTCTCCAACCTTCCTGGACGCCTTTGTCCTTCAGGACTGTCTCCCAAGGGACTCTTTCAAACAGTGACCTGAACAGGCCAAAGTCTGCCCTCCAGAAGTCCATGGTAGCAGTTTTACTGACCCCTCTCCTTAATTCGCTCACAATTGAGAATTCTATCATGTCATGGTCGCTAAGCCCAAGACGGACTCCAACCACCAGGAAGGAAGAGGAAAAGGCTTTAGCAGAAAGGGAGATGCTCAGAGAAAAAGCATGGGATTGGAGATTGCCACACTGTGATGTTTGTATGGACTGAGCAAGGAACCTTACTCTGAAATGAGGAGTCTAAGTAGAAGAACACACCCAAGATTTGCTGTATGAGGAAAATGAGACTGAGATGAGTAGCCAGAAGTTCAAGACAGACTGTTAGGTCAGAACAGAGCCTTTATGGAGATGTGTGTGATATGATTGATAACTATGTCAGACCCCCTACAATGAGAGGATGGCAACCTGTCAGGGTGAATCAGTACTAAGGAATGAAAGAATGTCACTTGTATCAACCTTTTTTTCCTGCAAAACTAGAAATTATATGCTGAATATGTAGGCAGAGGATGGTTAAAATGAATAAATAATGTCTTTATGAATTAACCCTGTTCCTACCTCTACTACAAAACATCTGTGGCGATATTTAAGCCATTGAAAATGAAAGTTTTAAAAGGCTGCTTATCAATGGCGTCTCCCTTATTTTCTGCAGGCTTAACTTGGGGAAGGTTATCTTCAGAACTGCTGAGAGTTCACAGCTGCAGTTGTTGTCTATAAGAACGGCTGTGAAAATAGAAAATGCATTAATGTTAACTGTGTTAATAAGTTTGATTTCAAATTGTGCTTCTTTGTAATTCCCCTCAGTTTTGTTTAACAAGATTTCCACTCCTCCTTCTTACCAAGATACTTTGAAGAGTCCCATTAATATTTATGAAACATTCAGATACTTTAGTGATCAATGCCATAGAAAAGCTGAAGAGATACATAATCATTACATTTTTTAATAATGTGAGGCATATTAGCCAGAGGCCACACTATGAGCAAGACAGGTGAAATAATACTTATGTTAGTTTACTTAATAATGTGTTGAAAGTGGCAGTGGACCATGGCAAAATAGTATTAGAATGTAGGACAAAATAAAACACTAGCAAACTTTTCTGCACCTGGGGATGAACAACCCCATGCATCAGTACAGGTTAGGGGTTGACCTGCTGGAAAGCAACTCCATGGAGGACCTTGGAGTCCTGGCAGACAATAAGATACCCATGGGACAGCAATGTGCCCTGGTAGCCAAGAGGGCCAATGGTATCCTGGGATGTATTAAGAAGAGTGTGACCAGCAGGTCAAAGGGGGTTATCCTTCCCCTTTACTCTACACTGGTGAGGCCTCATCTGGAGTATTGTGTCCGGTTCTAGGCTCCCCAGTTCAAGAGAGACAGGGAACTTTTGGAAAGAGTCCAACGGAGGGCTATGAGGATGATTAAGGGACTGGAACATCTCTCATATGAGGAAAGGCTGAGAGACCTGGGGCTGTTTAGTCTGGAGAAGGCTGAGAGGGGACCTTATCAATATCTACAAATATCTGAAGAGTGTCTGTCAGGAGGATGGAGCCAGTCTCTTTTCAGTAGTTCCCAGTGATAGGACAAGGGGCAATGGGCACAAACTGCAGCACAGGAAGTTCCACTTCAACATGAGGAAAAAATTCTTTATTGTGAGGGTAATGGAGCACTGGAACAGACTGCCCAGAGAGGTTGTGGAGTCTCCTTCTCTGGAGACCTTCAAAACCCAACTGGGCGTGTTCCTGTGCAGCCTGCCCTAGGTGATCCTGTCTTGGCAAAAGACTTGGACCAGATGGTCTTCAGAGGTCCCTTCCAATCCCTACCATTCTGTGATTCTATGATTCTGTGAAACTTATATCTGGCATTTCCTAATTTTTTAAGCATTTGACTTTATAGCTTTAAAGATATGTTAAGAATTTTTTTGTGCGCAACATTATTGTGCATAATACTGTTATCAAGTGTGACTGGATATATTTCATATTTAGGCTAAAGGAGGGAACATTTGAATGCTAGCTTGTTTAGTGTTGTTGGAACAACACAATATAATGTCCAGAGTCCTGATCAGATTGGCAGGGTCTCAGCAGTTGACTTATGCAGGGAGTGTCTAGGACACAATATTTGG
The DNA here is from genome assembly GCF_964289735.1 of Phaethon aethereus. Lineage (NCBI taxonomy): Eukaryota > Metazoa > Chordata > Aves > Phaethontiformes > Phaethontidae > Phaethon > Phaethon aethereus. The sequence goes on along the minus strand of NC_138576.1, from coordinate 44,857,239 downwards.
AACAGTGAAAACTTGTATCATATTTGAATGCATCAATGTCAGAAGGAAAACAAAAGCAAGCCCTTCACCCCAGGGCAAAAAAAAAAAAAGGCAGAAATGGTCATGACTCCTAGGGGACCACCGTGGGTCATGACATTGATGGCAAGTCAAAGCTGGAAATGTTTGGGGTTTTTTTTAACAATGTTCAGGAAAATGAGCTACTTCTCTCCCACTCCTTTAAGAAAAAAGTATCAAAAAAAAGTATCAAAAAAGTATCACTTTAAAACTAGCAACAGTTTGTGGTTTTTTCCCTTCAGAAAAAGAGTCTTTTAAGATCTCAAAGACCAAAGACTAGCTGATCACTTGTAGACTCAGCTATTCTAGTTATAGGGAGATGTCAAACATACAGAAAAAAGACTTAATGTTTAGTCTACAGGGTTACAATGGAGAAGCAGCAAAGATTTTTTTGTGACGGAGAACTTAAGCTTATATAAAGAACTGTAGGATGTGTAAGGGATCATGATAATGTCAAAGACTAAAACATGTGAGTCTGTGGGTGTCCTGCACCCAATAGGGGCTAAAGGAGTCATCTCTCTCTGTTGATTGTGTTAGATGCAATATGTCTGATACTGTATTAATCTAAAGCTCTAAGGGTTTGAGTAGACAGCTACTTGGTCCAAGAATATGTGTTGTCCTTTTGATACTTATCTTCACTTTGTAGCATAGGATGATAACATAGCATAAAGCATCAGAGATTGGTCACGACTAGATGTTAGGCATGTTCCTATAGGCAATAAAAACTCTTGTCAGCTGAGGCATGATCCTTACATCATCAGTGCTGAAGTTGCTGTTGAGAATGTGTTTCCCACGGGTCAAATCTTGGAATTCCTTTTATCTCCCTTTGAATGAATGTAGTCTAATTCCTAGACTTATTTAGCAATATTTCAGTTAATGTATTCCCTGAGTTTATGTGTGTCTAAGCAATGGCAACAGCTCTCTTCTTCCCTGGGCATGGTGGGCATGGTTACTTACATCGCTTTCTCTCTTCCTTGTCCTTTTTTTTTTTTTTGGGAGAACCTTAGTCTGCATGACGTCCTGTGCTTCGTGCGTGGGCTGGGGGCCAAGAAGAGAAGGTTCCTCTTAAGATTCTGATGGACTTATGCAGTTGCCTGGACTTTCTAATCTATGTTTTTGATGACCTCACATGTTCTTATGTTGTGGAAATATATAAATATTCACACTATAGCTTTAAATATTTTTTTTAGTTTTCTGCATGAAAGAATCAGTGATATTTCTCTATCTTTACTGGCCATGACTATAATTTTTTACCAGTGACATCATAGTCTATCATCACAGGAAGAGACTCATGTGCTGGTGCCCTGCTGCTCATGTTCAATTTGCAAACAGTAAGAGAAAGTTTGTCATATTCAAGTGTTTACAGCATGCTAGTTTATCACCATCTCGCAGGTTAAAAAGTCACCACATCAACTGCTGCATTTTTCCCAGCAGAAAACAGGTGTATGTTGATTACTTCATCAGCAGGGAGACAAGCAACTTCAGCTCCCACTTACAGTGTCATTACAGTGTAAACTAGCTGTTGAAAAATGGTGACAAGCTGATGTGTAGAGAGCTAATGATAAAGTTTCCAGGTGTCTACCCAGTTTGCAGTATGAACTCACAAAACTTTTACATTCCTCCATAGAATTTAACACTATATCGCAATTAAGACTATTTTATTTTCCTGAGTAATGAGAAAAAAAAGAGGAATGAAAAGGCCAAAAGAGACAGGACAGGACTAGTATCTCTTGCCAATGTAAGCTTTGTTCCAGACAAGAGAAAAAAATGTGATTAATTTTTTTGTACATAACTTTAAGGACATTGCTTCTGTGCTTAAAATTAAGCATCTTCTTATGGGCTGGCCTGGATCAGAAGACAAGTCTTCAGTTTACTTTCTGAAGTAAACTCCACCTGCCTAAACCTGATAAATCATATAAACATTCAGCAAGCTTTATTTAACCATAAACATTTCATACCCTGGTAAAAGCAAGAGAGTTATGAAACTTCAGAGTAATATATTCTTGATTAAATAGTTCTATAGATTTCTTCCTAACATGGAAAGATCCTTTGGATATAATTAAATAATATAAAAAACCTATGCACCAACATAAAATAGTACTGTGAGAGCATGATTTATTGATTTTGCTATACCATTGTGCTTATAAGCAGTAATGTAGTAAGTATACTTGGGCTGCCTTGGGCAATTAATTTTGATTTCAGTTGGGTGTGTTTTGTTTTTTGGTTTTTTTTTTTAAATTCCTTAAACCAGATGGTAATGTATTATCTAAAGCTGTAAAGAACTATTTGAAAACTATTTAAATGCATTTTGCATATTTTTTAAAGTAATAAATACTTTGATAAAATATCTAATGAAAACTGCAACAGACGGTACAAAAGAAGAAATATTAATACTTGTACATATGAGTAAAATTTTAAGTATCTGAAGGTAAAATAAAATAATAAAAATAAGTATATTTTTATCATATCAAACTAAATGTACCAGAAACAGATAAAATGTATATGCATTCATATTATATGTGGTAGACAACTGTCATTTTTAAGTTCTGCCACTGCTTTGCTTTTGCTAGACAAGACAAACAAAATCAGAAGGCACAGAGAAGGGATGCAACATGTTCCAAGAAATGTCTCAGTTCGTATAGTAGTATGTCATTGGCATGGAAAGTACTGGGGCCACCAGTGCAGCCTGTTGGCTTGGCATCCATCTGCATCACCTAAATATGTGATAATCATGTCAATGACAGCAGGTCCATGAAAACAGCAAGAAATGTAAGTCTTTTTGGTTCCTAGTAAATTATAAAACTACAGTTTTGCAAGAAAACCATAAACAAGATAATTCACAGTCTTCCGACAAAGTTACTCTTATCACTCCTTATATTTGCCTTTAACGACCAGCGCCACTTAAACACCTCTTATTTGATTTCTACCAGAAGTTAACATGAATATTTGTCTTTGAAGAAAACTCTGATTAAGATTGAATGCATGTGTTATTGTTACAGTATATAATACAGTATGCATGAATACGATTCTTTTTATATGGCATAAAATTCAAGGCAAAACATTGGGTTTTATTCCAGTTGTCACTGCATGATGTTGTAAACTAAAAATGTAATAGAAGATTTAACAATAGGGACATTTCAAATGGGATAACAGTACTTCATTAGCTAGATCGTTCCTGTATTTTTTATTTCAACTTTATTTAAAATAAAGTTTGTGTAAGTCTGAAACTGGCATGAGAAACATCCACCAGAGGTGGAATTCTAACTCTACATACTTATATTTTGAAATAATATGCTAATTTACATTTTTATTTTATTAATTTTTAACCAGAAGATATAAAGGCTGTGGGGATAATTTTATACTAGTGAGCTGGATCTAAAACTTTACCATTTACCACCTACTGTTTTGATGCATTAGTTTAGCTAGATAAAGTATTCTGTGAACTGCTAGATATTTAACTAGCTAGAAGTAGACTTGGACTGTTTGAATGCTTCAGCAGGAGGCCTGTCTTTTGCCACTTAGCTGTATACAGTGTTACATTGCCTAACAGCAATTAATGCAAAAGTGATGGATGAATAGCTCGTAGGTAAAAACTTACAGTTTTATGTTCATCTATTAAAAACCACAAGATTTTAAAGTGGTCTAAACAGATTAAGGGAAGAGGCATATGGGCTGCTTTTATACTGGAAAATTGCACAGTGCCAGTCAAGACTCTCATGCAGTTGTACTTCACTTGCCACTCTATTACATTTTTAACATAGTCTCTGACATGGTTTTGATTTATACCAAGCAGTACTATCTGAACAGTTCCTGAGTGCAGCTGGGGAATTAACACGGTCCATGGACCACACCCAACAAGCAATTTCTATGCTATTACCTCATTTTGGAAAAGAAAAATTTGGGTGCATGAGGTCATAACATACAAGTAGATGCCTGTGTCAGAGAACACCCTGGACACTGTCAACTAATTAATATGGGCATGTTACCCAAGTGAAACCAATCTGATCTACATTTAGCTGTGTAAAAGTCTAAGCTGTCTGCCTAGGATTCCTCTACTACCATAAGACAGAGTTGGTCACCTTTAGAAGCTGATTCCTCCCAGCTGTTGTAGACACCTATGAAATACTTTTCTTGGGAATAGTGAGTCTGTCTGACAAAGCTTATATTAGTTGCTCAGCTTTTAGATGGTTAAGGTAAAGTGAGGCAGTCTGGAAACTGGGAAGTTACTGATCATGGTGTTCTGTCCATGTCCTTTCCAGCCTAGTCACCACCCTTTCCTGCTCTCTTCTCCCAATTTTCTTAAACAGAAAGATTCAGTACTTACTTACTGTGGGCCTTTAAAGAACAAGAAACTGTCTCATTTTTTCTGGTAAGGCATTTTTACTATCTAAAAGGAAGCAAATTTACTGGTGCTGGGTTTTCACATATATCCACAGTTGTTTAAATGCTATGGATGTATTGTCCTCAATGGCAGAACTAACCACCTTCAAGCTTATGTTTTTGTCTCCAGGACTTTCAAACTGGAACTCTACCACTGTACGCAGAATTTGCATTTCTTGCTACATTAATAGCATAATTTTTACTCATCTCTGTTACTGTAGAGCCTTGGGCATGGGTCCTGGTGTCCCACTGCACTAATGCTTTTGTTTTTTTACATTTTCTTCTAAAACTTAACTCTAGATTTTATGACCAGAGAGAGTATATCACTGTAAACAACTAGTCACAAGATAATTCTTCATCAACTCTACGTAATTTCATCATTTTCTTTACAACTCTTCTGTTGCAGTGTGCTTCTTCAACTAGTTTTGGCTATATTTTTGATGTGATATGTTTCCCAATAATGCTAGTAATATTAATAATAAATATATTGCTTTTAAAACAATAATAAATACATTGCCATTTTAACAATAATAATATATTGCTTGGAAATTTCTGATGCAGATCAGAGAAAAAGAAAAAAACACTACATTATTCTTCCTCTCTGAAATTTGTACTGAAAAAAAAACCTTCAGAAGAAGTTGTCCTTAGTTCTGCTTCATTTCTTTTCAATTTCTAAGCTGTGTACAAGCTAAACAGCCCAAGAACTTACGGTGTCAATCATGCTCTTGGTTTCTCATCTGAAATGGGAAGAATTGCCCCAGATCCATCTATAGCTGCACAGGGCAAGATCCTACCTATTGCATCCCACTTCACCGTTCAAATTGTGAGTGAAACCGAAGTGAGGAGAGGTACTTGTGGAAAAGTCTGGAACTAATTTTCTTCTTGCTTTCTGGTCTGGGTCTGTTCATGACTCCTGACCCACAAGAGTATTTGTGGCTACATAAGGCATTTTAAATGCCAGGAAAGGTGTAGGGTTAATGAGAAATATGAGATAATTGATAGAGAAGTTCCTTTATCGGTTCCTTGCAAATGTCAGGTGAATTAGCATATTTTAGGAAAATAAGTAAATATTTTCTTTCAGCATTTTAGAAATTCTGTGGAAATTTCATGTATCTTTTTCCTGATTCTTTTTCTATATTTGTGTGCTCAGATTGTATTAGATGCAGGCTAGATAGTCAAAATGTGCTAAGCTGAAAAATTGTCACTTCCGGACAACTTTCTAGGAGATTCTAGCAGTTTTCAGCTGACTAAACTTGGAATTCTTATCTTGTTATTTTTCCTTTAAGAAAAAGTAAACCTTTATAAGTAAAATGTTGTAATTCTGTGTAGTCAAAGCTTCTATTATGTTTAAGAAACATTTTCAAATGAATAGCGTCTCAGAGGTGGCAGATAGAATTAGTCACAGTGGATAAGTGCCATAGCCTATTGGTTCTGCTATGACAATCAGCAGTTCTTCGGTTAACAGTGTAGGTAATCACACTGTTATATTTAACAATGCAGTAAGATGGATGTAGGGAATTTACTTTTCTGTTAAAAAAATTTCTTTCTTCTGAACACACTTTGCACAGTGAAGGTTTTTCCTAAAATTTGGTGTTCTGGGAACTTTCTTTTTTTAAATTCTGGAAGATACAGCAAAAGCTGCAGGAAGTCCATTGCAAGGCTCTAAATCTTTTTGAGGCAGCAGATTTTCTTTACCTATAGTTTCCTATTGTCCCAGAGTATGAGTACTGAACAGGATGAATTTGAATCAATAATGCTGGAGGAAAACTGTGAAAACATAGCAATTACTGCAACATGGTGGGATGAATCACACAGCTAGAATGTTAATATGGGTGGATATACATTGTATTAATGGGGGAAAAAAAATAGGAATGGGTGGAGAAGACTTTTATCATGGTCCATTTTCACACAAAGAACATTTTAATAGTAAATAAAAATTGAAAATAAATATATATTTGATAGTATTTTCTTAGAATATAGTAGTTAAAGAAAAGTCAAATATCTACAACAGAAAAGCCAAATATGTACGTGAATTGTATTTTAATGTCTTGTTTTTCAAAACACCATGATCCTGAAATCTTACCTCACCAGCTATAGCCATGGACAAACTCTCAAAACGAGGATGATTCAAGACCAAGAATGGATATAGAAATTCATTTTCCACATTTGTAATACCAAAGTTATCTCAGCTCTAAGCAGAGGGACCGACTACATGATTTGGTGGTTTTGCCAACCTAAATTGTATATGATTATAAATGTACACATGTATGTTCCAATAATTTAAATACTTTTGAAAACATTTGAACCATTGCATCAAAGATCCTGACCTGGAAAAGACCCTGAAATTAAACATACTAACTTCTGTAGAAACTTTTTTTGTATTAAGGAAGGATGTGTCTGCACAGAGTATTGAATGTTAAATGTTTTAAAGTTTTTGTTTTCTCTCATGTTGGGTAATTAAGGAAATTCAGGAAAACTATGTCTTTAAAAATATTTTTTATTTGCAAAATATGTAAAATAGACTTTTTACAGAAAGCATCAGGCTTACTGGATTCTGAGGGGGACATTTTACCTGTCCTTCTACCCTTAACATCTCCTGATACATCACCTATGCTATACACAGATGTCCTGTGGTAATGCAATGAAACAGTGGCTCACATAGTGTCCCAATTGAATCAAAAAGTATTCATTGCTGTTTAAAAAGAGTTGGAGGATTGCTTGTAGCAGGCAAGTTTTTTAAAGTTCAAAGTCCTGTAAGTTACTCATACCTTTAAGAATTTCCCAGACGCTAGTTACTTGCTTTCTTATTTCCAAATAAAAACTTTTTGATTTTGTCTGATGCAAGATACAGCTTTCTCAGACAACACTCTGCAAATGGTTCTTCACAAACTTTAGCAGAACAAGTTTACTCATGTTTAATCATTTCATGGTCTGCAAATTCATGTAAAATTTTGCCTTTCTTTCCTGTATTAGCAAGTTAGATGCATTTCATTTTGTGCTGCTTTGTCAGCTCACCATTTCTGAAATAAATTTAAAAATCCAGGAAAATAAAATGTAGATAATATGATTTTTTTTTTTAATGGTCTTTTTTTTGTTTCATCTGTATTACCTTCTGACTGTCTGCTGCCAATAGCAGGAATTCTCTGTAAGTACTAAAAGAAGCCTACGAAACATTATCATTTTACATTTTACTTGTATGAAAAAAACATTTTATTCTTTGTATGTAAGCATTGTCTCTCTATTTCTCATCACAGTCTCCAGCTGGAGACTAAGTTATAATGTTAGTTAGGGCATTTTGATGCTCTTGCATTTATTTCTTTTTATGTTTTTGTTCTAAAATACAGTACTTTCTGGAAGGTAGATTAGAGTACTAAGCTGGCTGGTTCAAATAACCTTTTTTAGATACTTCTTTTCAAATTCTATTCATTTTTTACATTGCATTAGTGAACATTAAATTTAATGGGAGAGAGGTATGTCAGTGACTAAATTACTGTATTTAAAAAAATAAATCATAAGTATGTAATCAAAGACACTTAGCTACAGTCTCTAGGCTGCTTGTTTCTATTCTCAGATTATTTTAAAAGAAACTCAAAACGTTTTTCTTCCTGACTCTTGAGAATCAAAACAGTTGGAAACATTCTTGCATGTTATAACACACTGCATATTTCCTGAAATGGGACTGGAAAAATATCATGATCACTATCATTTTTGCACAGGAGGAATACATCATTCTTTCTGTGCATTGGAATTCCAAATTTCTTGAACATGCAACAGTATAGGGAGATACAGAAAATACTGAACTGGGTTAAATGTACTTTACCCTATGAACACCTTGTTCTGCAGCCCAGAACACCACCTTTAAAATGACATAAAATGTATTTATTTTATGTAATTATTACACATAAATTAAATTAAAACACATTATATGTTTGTGCAAGCTCATCTACCTTGAAGGTGGTTATTAATACCTACTTAAAATACAATAACAGGTAGTGTCTTGTAACAGTTATCTGTGTCAGAATTGCCAGCTCTTTTAAAAACGGACAGGAGTGCAGGTTTTAAGATGTTAAATGAAGCATCAGAAATAGCTATTTAAACTTGATACTCTAATCATTCTGATCTTCAGCTACAGTGAATCAAACGGTTTACCTGGGGCAATCTTCAGTAGGAATCATAAGCTGCTAATGGCCGTGGTTTTTGCCTAACTCTGAAATATCAATCTGAAGTCTATATTTGCATAAAAAAACTGACTGTCATGAAAACTGCTAAAAACAGTGGAAAACGTTAGACTTATCAGCTCCTGTGAATTTTAATTGGCTTTTTAAGGCTAAAAATATGAAGAACGTCTGTGGTAAGAGATACTGTTTGAAAATGATAAATACTGAAAAGATATAGCTGACATGAGGAAGCAAGAATAGTTACTGTAATTGGATACCAGGTCATGAATGAGGAAAAAGATAGAAAAGATTAAACGCATCACAGAATAAAAATTAGGCCTGTGAGAAAGAAGGAATCTAAACGTGAAAAAGAGATTGCATCACTTCAACCTGTCTTGGAAGGCTTAAATAGCAGAGCTGGAGAGCTGTTCCTCTCAGGCTGACATCTCTTAATAACCTCGTTGGTTCCTCTCTTCCTTCCAACTCTTCTATTATCCCCAGTAAGCCAGCAAGAAGCAAGCGAAACATGCACAAAATTTAGAGGGGAAAAAAAAATTAAAAAATAATTGGGAGGAGCAGTGTAAGTGAGAAACAAGCCTGATGATATGCTGGAGGAATGCAACTATACTAAATGCAATACTGCTAAAACTTGCATAGGTTCATTAAGAAGCAGCAGTTTTAACTGTCTTCAACACTACTAGCTTCATGTGTATTAGCCGCATATATGGCTAACATACATCTGTTAGCCAGCTAGTCGTAAGGCCAAGGCACCTGAGCAAGGTCACTTACATCCTTTAAGTATAATATTTAGCATGATTCTGGCATGGGGTTTTTTCAAGCTGGTTAGTATCTTGGCACCTTCCTGAACAGGGCAGGGGCAGTTCCCTTTGTGCAGCATGTGTGAGGCAACCGTTTTTGGAACAGATGAGAATTCAGCTGTGTGATGCTGAGCTGTGCTGTGCCATTTTCTCTCGGCTCCAGAGAATGAGCTTTGGCTCATTTTACTTAGAGTCTGGGAGATGGCAGGTAACTAACCCCAAGCTCCCAATCAGACTTAGTACTATGTAACATGGAAGAGAAATTTACTCAACTTCGTACCTTGTTATCCAGAACTTAGAAAAACCTCTGCTTTGAAAAATCAGGCTGCTATGGAAACAGGTGTTAAATTTAATTAGAAGTTTGTCTTTATTTTTAAATTTTTTTTTAAGAGAAGACAAAATGACAAATGCTACTAACTAGCTCTCTAATAATTTAATTTTTTCATTTGTGTGTTATAAATGTGGATGCTGCTCCTGGACCATCTGCTTAGATTAGATCTGAGCAGGATCTGATCTTGCTGTTTAAGCTGGGATAGAGCACATACTCATAGCTTCAAAGTAGAATCTTTCTCTTAAATGAGTGCCTGGTTTTGTGCTACCTTCCCAACTCAAGAGTCTCCATGTCCACATTTGCAGTGTGCTACCCTTCAACTTTCATACCATTTCATATAAAAACACTGTTCTAAGCAACTCGTTGACAGTTGATCAGTCACTGCAAACTGCAACCTTAAGGATTCTCAGTGTAAAAATTGTCTTACTGAAATCAGAATCCTTTCTCTGAGGCTGATTGGCTCTTTAAGATGCAGCATAACAGTCTTTTCATGATATATACAAATGAATGTGCTCCTTTTATGCATAACTGAGCCTCTATTTCTGTATGAGTAAATACAAAACCTGATCTTGGAGATTTTTTAAAATTCATTTTGCCCAGTCAGCATTTCATGTTGCTGCTGAGTATATGAAAATGGTAAGAATCTAGATGACTAACCCACTGAAAAAGTTTCTGCAGAAAATTGTCCTTGATCTGCATGACATTTTGTAATAAGAAAAACTGAATATTTTTTTTAATTTATGATTAATCATGTCAAAAGCAGAAGTTGATTTTTACATGTTTCTTCATAAGCTACAGCAAAAGGGATTAAATTTTGAGAATTGTGATCTGTGAATATATACTTATGTGAAATATGTATTAGAACTTACAGATGCTGATTTGAAGGGAATTGAACTTCTAGATATTTGGGAGTAGCCTTGTTGCTGAGGTGTATATTGTGTACGTAAGATAGGATACAGAAGCATTCTAAAAAAGAAAGCACTGGTACAGTGTCAGTGCTTTGGGATAAGACGCATGTTTTGTATAAATGTCATTTTTCTGTATTGGCAATGACTATAGAGATGACTACAAAATGAAGGGAAAAGTTGAGGTACAAGGAAATGGCAGGCTTGGTTTTACATGATGGTTTCCTATAGTGGAGAAAAAGTGCTCACCGGTGTGTTTAAGAAACAGTAATACTTTGACATTTGGAAAAACTGTTGCATAGTCTGAAATGAAATAAATGTGCTGTCTGCCCAACTGCATTTTTGGCTGGTAGAGCAGATAAGATAAATATGATACTAATATGGCAGAAATGTGAAGAAAGTGAAAAGGACAGTAGTGCTTAAGGTCAGTAAAGACAAAACTAAAACTTGTTTGCATTCTGATGACAAGTTCTTTGACAAGATAATCTTGTTGCTGACAACAATACCTACAGCAAACTGGATAACCCAAGCGGCTCAGAAAATTGGCTATTAACAGTAGTTTAGTATAGACAGGAAATTAAATATTGCATGTAATGCAGAAATTTCTGTTACATTTCTCAACAAATAGTTTATGAGTCTTGTTAATGGATATGGATATGGATATGAGAGCTATACAAATGCTAGGAAGGACAAAACCAATCTCAAATCTTTCAGCTAAAATATTGAACTACAGTTCAGAATAGGATTTAAAGAAGAAAAGTCTTGTCAAGATCAGTAGGAGGTTTGTCAAGGACCAGCTGCTCTGAACATGGGAAAACTCTAGCAAAGTCAGTGTACATGGAACAAGTGAAGACACTAACAGACCTTAGTCTCAATCCCCAATGTCCCCTGGGGCCTCCCCACTGCCTGCCCATGGTCCTGGAGTCCCATTTCAGCTCAGCACAGGGATGTCAATCCCTGCCTCAGAAATGCTGCAGGAGTGCCAGTCTCCAGCCATGTCACCTGGAAGGACCTCAGTCCTATGTTACAGGTAGTCCTGTCCCCTGCTGGCAAGACATGCTGGCTGGACCCTGGACCTCACTCTTTACTTCACCTTCTCTGATGATCACCTACAGATGACTGAGAACCTGTCACTGTCACCACCTTGGCCCCATTCAGGCATGGAGGATCTCTGGCCAGATGGTGCAGTCACTAGTCACTTTGACTCCTGGCTCATGTACCCTCAAGGAACAGGTAGCAATGGCTCCTCCACTTTTAGAAAGTCATGTCTATTCTGATTTTGGTTTCAATAGAAGTAGAGGAAAAAGTTAAGGCATATTCCTTATAAGATCATAAAAGCTGAACTTAATTTTTGAACGAGAGTTTAAAAAAAACAAAACACTTGTCATGAACAAGCAGTGGTAACTGAGGAATTATGAGAATGATCAAAGAATGACATGGTCTATAGAGCCTTAAAGAGTACCAAAAATAGGGGTAGGACAGACCAATAATTATCACAGGGAGAAAAACATGTAAAACAGCCAGCAACAATGATTTTTAATACTTTTATTTTAAAGGAAACCTATAAGCAGTATGACTATACAAATTAAATTAAATTTAAAAGTTCAACTAACTAATAGCAACACTTTTTTTTTACTTCGAAGCGGCAGATTAGTTTTCAGTAGGGCATTTTTCTTCTGAAAGAATTGCCATATAAAATCGTAACTGCTGGAAGATTGCTGACAAATTTTTGATAACAGCAACTCCCACTGACTTCACCTAAGGGAAATTTCCCTCAAATCTTTTTTCCTGGCACAGAATGATCAATAACTTTCCTAAGAAATGATGCCAAATCTATTTAACTGAAATACAATTTCATGAAGTTACAATAGCAAACACAGGGTGATCTCATCCCACTTTATCTGTTTCACACACCATGCTGTAAATACAAGAGATAGGATAAGATAAAAATATCCGTATCTTTAATGGGGCACATGGGTATGCAATTGGAGGATATTGATCAGGAATTAAGATCTATCTAAACTTACTTAAAAACCCACAAAGTAGTGTTTTGAACACTTCAAGATTTAATTAATGTTGGGAAGTGTTTACAAGCAATTTGAAAGTATGTACCATGTTTCATAACAGAAGTAGCGCTGATCTGTTTCTCTTGGGACCGTATTTGATGATACCCAGGCCTAGCTGCCTGGGCTAAAAGGATATGTTATAATTAAAACTTCAAGATTCAGGTTGTTGCATTTCAGCTACCCATTCATGTTTTTCATTCATGTTAATCTAATTCAATTGAATTAACAAACATGGCAAAACTTCATCTTTAACCCATACCCTTAAGTTCCTACAATATCTTCATTTTGGAGAAAATTGTTACACTGATACATATTTTAATTAAGAAACATAAATATTAAAAACTTGATGATCTCACTACTGTGTGAATTAAGGTATAGGTTTATATCTTTATATATATATATATATAACATAAACAATTTCACACAGAGTTCTGTGTCAATCAGTTTATACAGCAACTGACAAAAACCTGGTAGATTTTCCTGATTGTGCTTTGACAGCTACGCATAATATTTAAAGAACAAAACTGATTAAATGTCGCTTATAGTTTTACATTTACTTCACCTTTACATTTGATGAAAGGGTTTCATGTTTCAGTTTATCTCGATAAATTTAATATTATTTCTTTTTTAGACGAAAAAAGTAAGACAGTTGGAAACAAGTGAAAAGCCTGAAAGTTTAAATACTTTGCAATGCAATATTTTATGCTTTCCTTGCTATTATGGGATTGCTGATAAAAAATTAACTTGCTAACTTTGGAAATTCATTAATTTCAACAGAATTGTCTTTGTCACAAGAATATGCTCTGGTTCAAGATCGAGATCAGTGCCAAAACTTCTCCAGAACTGCCATTAAGAATGGACTTTTCCTATATTAAAGGCCTCATACTCAGTCTTTGTTGATGCTCAATGGAAGTTTCTTAGGAGACTTCACTTTAATTGAATCTTTTTCTTGTCTGAACCTTGAATTTGAGAATTCCCATGTAAATGAAACAGGACAATTTTTTTTTTTTTAATTACCAATCTCTAGATGTTTAAGTACATATAAAACTGGAATAAGTTCCTGTTTCATCCTAGGAATTAATTTTTCCAAGTTTCACTTCTAGAACACCACAATTTTTGAATGCAAGATTTGGACAAAAGGTTCATTGGAATGTAAATAAGTGAAGCACTCCACTGAAAAACTGAAAATCAGCAAGATCACTCAACACACAGACTATGCATATTTCTCTCAGTGATTCAGTCATAATACTTTTTTTTCTGCCCTTACATTGAGGTGACTAAAAAAGGGTGGTAGAATAGAGAGAAAGTTAGTCTGCGAAAACCTGGAATTGTTTTAATTGTAATGGGTTACTAAAGCTGTTTTGATTAAAAAAAAAAAGTTTATAGAGTATACACCTTCATTTTCTAGGTGAAAGAACTGATTTAGTCAAATTAAGCAAAAATAATCTTTCCCTGCCTGGTGACTTCCCTTTTTATTATTTTATTTGTTTTTTCCTTCCCAGTGATCAGATCTCTCGAAAATCTGTTCTGGTAGGCTGGACTGCAAAGTTAATAAACTAATATTAAGTATAATGTAAAAGTACATATTTCTAAGGGATAGCCCATCTGTTTTAGGAGAGCAGAGCAGTTCCTATTGAGTAGGCCAGTATAGGTCATTCAACACCACTGGCTGTGAGTCCCTGAGAAGCAATGGCTTTGTAGACTTAACATGGGATCGCATTTTCCTGCTACACAAGGTCTGTGGGACAAAAACCAGAAATGAAATGCAAAAAAATTGATAGCTGTTTTGTTCTTCGTATCTGGACCCAAAAATATAAAACCACAATGTTCTTAAACTCTACAAAACTCTGTTACAGATCATGTTTGTCCAATAGCATGAAACCTATTTCTTCATCTGTCCAAATTGCTGTACACAATTCATTACTGTATGCACAACTGGTAGCTATAATTTTCATACACATGCAGTAATTGTATTTGCTACTCACCTCCGAACAGATCATCTATCTTTTTCCTCTTAACTTACCTCCACAGTTTTTTCCCTTTTCAATATACAATTCCCATGCTTTCAATATGCAGCTATAGATCATAACGAGCATAAATAAATAAATAAATATGAAAAGTCTTCTGCTGAGTATTTCCTCATTCAGGTAACAATGGAATTTCCTTGGATTTCAAATCTTTATCCTGCTTCAGATAAATATCCAAATTTGTTGGGTGTCAATGGTGTCATCACACATGACACTTCTGTGAAAAGAAAGGGAGACTGGTGTTAAGTACACTGGCACCTCCCACATATAAAAGAGCTAAGTGTTTGTGAATTCTTTGTGTATAGAATCATGTCCAATAAAATGCGTCCATTATATAGAGAGTGATTAAACTTCTAGAACTCAATTAAAGAGCAAAACACAAAATTGCTCAAATTCAATGGAAATCTTACTGTTGACGTGGCTTTTGATCTGAACAGAAATTACTAGGTATCTAACCAGATCCTTAAAAACAATCATAAGCAAGCAGTGATTTATGATAGTAACTATGAAGATCTCCTCTACCAACATCAGGAAATCTTGATGGTTGAGAAATATACATACCCTCTGAATCTTCACTGGAGTGCTCACTACATACCTACAGTAGCCATACTGCAATTATGCTGTAAGCTTCAGTATCTTAAACTATCATCATGCAAACAAGTGTATATACTGGCATTGTCCTGCTGGATTACACCAGAATACTCAACTGCAACACAGTAAAGTGCTTTTTTTTGCATAAAACTGTGGAGCCATGGAAAATTGTATACTTCTGGCCTCTTTATGTGCACACAATCTCATATATATTTTTGTATGTGAATATAAGGGTGTATGTATCACATGACTGTCCTGTTAAAGGACAACATTTATTAGGAAATTATGATATGATTTATGCGTGCAGAAAGTGAGTGAAACTCTTTACAGGGTGTGCATCTGGTCAAATCAGTAATAGTGCAGTCCTCAGTGGAAGATTGAAAGGGGCTTCTCTGCAATAAAACTTTCAACATTCCTTCAAATTTCAACATTCCTTCCATTCTGTATTGATTCCAAATTATCACTAGGGTAAACTACAAAGATAATTTTCCTTGTCTGTATAATCAAAAGTTAAATATTTTCACTTCTATCTGCATTTCTCAAAATGAAAACAATTAACTACCCTGTTATATAAAACACATTTGTATTACAGCAGCATTTATTTATCTTGAATCAGGAAAATAGGAATTGAATCTTTTTATGAAAAGATGGATAGTGAGTCTGGAACACCGTCAACAACAACAGCCCAACCAACATAAATTTTCTGAAAACTGACAGGAATATTCTGGATGATTTGGATATATCCTGAATAGTGTTAATTTTTCTCCATGCTCTATTTATTCTGCTCTTGATCATTTCACTAACATTTTGATTCCTATTGCAAGACTTTTATAACTACCAGTAAAGTTTATCTGTGTCATGACTCTTGACACATGTTCTTTGAAAAGAACTGGTACTTTCTAACACATACTGTTGTTTATTTCTATTGTCTTCCTTATGTCTCTAAGTGCCAAGTGAGAAGCTCCCTTGAACATTGGAGACATTTTGTTTCCTGTCATATACTTCTAGCAGTCTGTCTTCCAATAGCATATGTATTTGAGACAGGGTATCCGGTCAAATGAAAGGGTACTTAATGTTCTTCGGCAACATGGCTTATACAGCTGCCTACATTTTTTTGGCCTTTACTGTTCTTTGTTAGTTTACCCAGAGGACTCAGTTGAAAGATCATGTACAAAGTATCAAGTAAAATATATCATAAAAAATGACTCACAGAGAATCTAGTGACCTGAAAAAATGCTACTTGAAAAACTAATGACCTAAGTATGCCTCTAAATCTGAGATCATCCAGCATGGAATTCAGAATTCCTCGAAGTGCACATGTAACTAGTGATCCAAATAGAAAATTAAATCCAGCAACTATTTCTTTATAAATCTATATCTAAAAAATGTCTCTGAAGTCATCCTTTCCACTTCAAGCTCTTTCTTCTATACCACACTTAAATCTGCAGCTGATAGAATTTCCTGTGAATGCCTTCTATATTCTGCTCGTTTTGTTTACTCTTTCCTTGTATTAAAAGAACCAAGAATAAAACCTAATAGCGGTTCAGGTATTGATGCATGAATATAAAATGCTATACCATCAGAGGAGCTATGATTTTAATCTACTGTAAAAGATATACTACATAAGCTGACTTATAGATGTTTAGTGCTGAGTTGTTCTCTATTGCCATTTAGAAACCATTAATCTGTAAATTAATTATGTCAAAAATTATCTTTTATAATAATAAACTTCTCAAGACCAGAACAACTGGAAACAGCTTTATTACAGGCCTAGAATTTCACAGTAAAATGTCAATGAATATGAAGATAAATTCAATTTTCACAAGCTCTAAGGAGAATATAAATGATTGACTTTCTATTCTTCAGTCAATAATGTATTGACAGTTCCAGGTCCAAATGACAAAACAAAGAGCAGCAATCAATGGCAGTGGAGCAAAGATCAGATCAATAGCTGAATTTCTCATTAATGGAGCGAATGGCAGTTTTACTCACTTTGACAGAAAACAACAGCCTCATGCCCTTTCTGACTGAGAATGGAAGGGCAGAGGTCAAATATGCACAACAAATGTGAATCTGAAATTTCTTTAGACAAAAAAAACCTTGCATCTATTAAATGTCTTTTTAAAGAGATATATGATCCCTAAAGTCCAACAGATATCATTAAAAATTATGTTTAAGCACTTACAGTTCTGTTAAGGGCTATAAACCTGCTTTCACACACAGCGCTGCTGTGCAGATACAGGCTCCAGAGCAGAAGAATGTTCATAAATTTACCATTTGCACAAACAAAGTAATTGGGGGGGGGGGGGGAAGGGGAGCTCTACTGTGTTTGTACCTTAGGTAAAAAAAGAAACACAAGCCTTCAAAATTTACATCAAACATTTATGTCACATTTATTTTCTGATCTTCAATTAAAATAAATATAAGGGGGAAGTTCCTAATAATGATTGAGGACTGTATAGATTAATAAAAAGTTAAATTAATAATGACAAATATTGTGTCAATTCAGTCTAATCGTACAGAATAGTGATTGTAGCGGTTTCTCAATGTCCCACCCTGTTTCATGGGTAACTCTTGTGATTTGTACATCATCTTTTAATTATTTTTAATAGCTTATTGTATTAAAGAAAACTCAATTCAGTAGCAATACACTGGTAAGTCTTTGTATAATACATAGGTTATTATAGACTTAGAAAGTTATCAGCCTAGAAGCACCTATGCTTCTCAAGGAGCTTTTCCTTCATCAGAAGAAGAGTTTTCTGAGAGAAAGATAAAGCAGAAAGCAAGGGGCAGGAGCCCTCAAAGCTATTGAAGCTCATAAATCAGAACTCACAAAAAAACAGTGATAGTTATCAACTAAATAAATATAGCTATATATGAGAAGTAGTTTTAAATATGCATTTGAATCATGTTTTATTTTAAAATATGCTTTCTAAATGGGAATATATAAAGGATAATAAAGGAATATATATGACTTGTTGAGTGGTCAGCCAGTTACTGTAAATTGTTATAGAGTTCAATGAATCAATAGGTTAAATGTAGAACCTTCTACTTATACGCTTATAATTATCTATAATACATGGTACTTAAGCCTAACATGCTTATGATATTTATTAACCTTTTATAATCTATTTACACATACAATGCTCTCTCAGTAATAATAATGTATCTGCAGCATGAAAATTGATCTATATCAGAGCAGAATCTGGAGAAGCTAATACTTCTTGTCCTCAAATCAACTTCCTGTAACACCTCAGAGAAAAAAGCATGGGTTTCTTCTGTAAGATAAACATGTATAAAAATAAGAAACTGTGTAAGTAACATATTGCAGATGTCCTACTCATCTCTTTTTATACATTTTATAGATTTTTTTCATATTGCTAAGTAATAAATAGCAGTAATCAGCTGATTGTTATATAAATTTGTGAAGCATGAATATACCAAACAGTATTAGGTCATTCTTAGTTCAAATGTACTTCTATAAGACCGAATTGATGTAAAATTAACAGGTTAATTCAGGTTAAAGTCTTTGACTATTTTTCACTGGCTTGTAATATTTTAGGCTTCACAAATGGTGAATGATGGTCATAGCTTCTTCCAAAGTTATCAGTACTTTGGAAATCCTAAATCATATAAATGCTATCAGTCACATTCCCCAGATTTTGTATGCCTGTTTCTTCTTGTTTCCATGAGTACTCTGCCTTTAGATGGAGTCACAAAACTAATTAAAATATTAAGCAACACAAATCAAACAGACAGACAGTAATCAGGATCAGAGAAGAAGTGTGGTAATAATCAAGTTAGGCAACCATAAGCAGAAAGGAGGAAAATAGGCCCATGGGTGATGAGGGAAAAGTTATGTCCAAATGTATGCTTACATGCCACTGGAACAATGGAAAAGACCTGGTTCTACTTAGAGACCTGTTCAGTTGATTAAGTAAGAGTATTTATGGACTCTTTTTCTGGTCTTTTTCCTGATCATTTTTTGTCAAGGAATATAATGGTTGGAAAAGAGCAAATGATAATGAAGGGAAAACAACTTGAATATGAGGAAATTTTCTGGATGTTCAAATTCCGTTGGAACATAAAAAGGACCAGCTACCGATGAACAACCTCCAGAAATCTCACTATGTTTTAAAACAAGCTCCATCCTGTACCAGCAGGAAGGTGAACGGAAGGAGGAAATATGAACACTGAATTTAAATAATAGCTGCCCCTTCCTTCTAAAAGTATTCTTCAGTATTCTTCTATCTGCTAGTTAAAATAAGAAAATTCCCCACACATTTTATGGTATATTAACAAGTTTCAACTGAACTGAGAAACACAAAGACCTATAAGGAATCCTGAACCTCTAGTGCTAACTGAATACAGCCTCCTTGGTTTGACTTTCAGCCTCTGGCTCAGCTGCTGCATTTCTATATGAAGCCTTTTAGATGGCTGTGGTTTCAGGGCTTCCTATTCAGTATAGAAACATAAAATCATAGAATTATTGTGTTGGAAGGGACCTTTAAAGGTCATCTAGTCCAACAATCCTGCAGTGAGCTGGGACATCTTCAGCTAGACCAGGTTTCTCAGAGCCCCGTCCAACCTGACCTTGAATGTTTCCAGGGATGGGGCATCTACCACCTCTCTGGGCAACCTGTGCCAGTGGTTCACCAACCTCACTGGGAAAAATTTCGTCCTTAGATCTAGTCTAAATCTACCCTCTCTTACTCTAAAACCATTACCCCTTGTCTTATTGCAACAAGCCCTTCTAAAATGTCGGTCCCCATCTTTCTTATAAAAGCCCTTTAAGGACTGGAAGGCTGCAAGAAGGTCTCCCCAGAGCTTTCTCTTCTCTGGGCTGAATAACCTCAACTCTCCCAGCCTGTCCTCACAGGAGATGTCTTCCATCCCTCCCATCATTTTTCTGAGCCCTCCTCTGGACCCACTCCAACAGGTCCATGTCTTTCCTGTGCTGAGGGCTTCAGAGCTGGACGCAGGACTCCAGGTGGGATCTCACCAGAGCATAGAGTAGAATCACCTCCCTCACGCTGCTGGTTATGCTTCTTTGAATGCAGCCCAGGATAATGGCCTTCTGGGCTGTGAGTGCACATTGCCATCTCATGTCCAGCTTTTCATCCGCCAGTACTACCACATCCTTCTGAGCAGGGCTGCTCTCAATCCCTTCATCCTCCAGCCTGCATTGATACCGGGGGTTGCCCCGACCCAGGTGCAGGGTCCTGCACTTGGCCTTGTTGAACCTCATGAGGCTAACATGGGCCCATTCCTTGAGCTTGTCCAGGTCCCTCTGGATGGAATTCCATCCTTCAGGCATGTCAACCACAAAACTCAACTTGGTGTTGTCTGCGAACTTGCTGAGGGTGAACTCAATTTCACTATCTATGTTGTTGATGAAGATATTAAAGAGTACTGGTCCCAGTATGGACTCCTGAGGGACACCACTCGTCACTGATCTCCATTTGGACATTGAGCCGTTGACCACTACCCTCTGGATACGACCATCCAACCAATTCCTCATCCACCCAATAGTCCACCCATAAATCTATATCTCTCCAATTGAGAGAGAAGGATGTTGTGGGGGACTGTGTCAAAGGTATTACAGTTGTCCAGATAGATGATATCTGTAGCTCTTTCCGTGTATACTGGTATAGTCACTGCGTCATAGAAGGCCACTAAGTTGGTCAGGCAGGACTTGCCCTAGGTGAAGCCATGCTGGTTTTTGTAAATTCTTTGTCTAAGTATATTATCTTAGTGCATCATGTAGGAAAGCTGGGACATCTTAGTCTCCTGGACACTTAAAAGTTAAGCATTGCAGTGTTCCTTGTGAACCTAATCCCTAGTTCTTTAGCATGTATTTATTGATATATGTAAAAAAGACAAGATGACCTCACCTGCCAGCTTCTCAAACATGAGTACAGGGAAGAATTTATTAGGTCTTTGGTTTAAGTCTACTCATACTCCTATATGTTAACAGAGAACAAGTTCCTTTTTGGCTTTAGTTTATCAATGAACGTGAACTTGTGAAATGGCAGTTCCTTTGAATTCATCTATACTTATGTTTCCAGAACTTTCAAAAGCAGTAAATACTAGGCATTGATATCTATAATCTAGAGGATTTGCAAAGGTAGTCACAGACTCTCTGCTATTTTACCTGACTCATGAGGAGAAACAGGCAAAGGGCCTCTAAATCCTAAATTACCGATGTACCAGATAGAAAGAGCACAGAAGGGATTTTCATATTAATAAGATAAAGACCATTTTAATTTATTCACAGGGCTAAAAAACCTGGTTACTTCTGAAATCCATTAGAAAGACAAGCATTTATCTTTACATATGTTAGTTTTCAAAATTAGAATTAATTTTAATACATTCCTTTTCAAAACTTGTTCTTAAATTTTTCAAAGCAGGAAATAACCGCATTTTAGTCTAAAGTGAAAATTCTACATAAGTAACATGATGTCAGTAATGTACACATGATCTAATCACTTCAATTTACATTTTTATATAACAATAAATCTGTTCCACAGTCATCTGTTAATAAGTGAATTCTGTTTAAGCACTTCCAGGTGTTGGGAGAGCCTACTGTATATTGGTGTATTTTAGAAGTTACAAAAGATTTCAAAAATAGTTACCTGTCTCATTCGTGGGCCTTAGTAAACTAATTAGTGTCTTCCTGTTGTTCATGGGAATGATCCGAATTCTGTGATTTAAAGTACATATATGCAGCCTTGCTGACTGGAGGAAAGCATAACTGAAATAATTCCTCCTCAGCATTAAAGTTAAAAATAACTAGCTGCACATATGATAATAACATAACATAGACCTGATACACAGAGATGGTCAAACAAAGATTCAGAGCACTAGCTCACACATTGCACAGAAGTACAGTTTGACCACTTCTATTTTGGGATCAAAGAAATCTCAGCAATCACGGCATGCATACTAAGTGTGCAGTTTCAAAGGTTTGCAACAAAAAAGACATTTCATATTTCTATTTCCTCAGACATTAATACTGTCTCCAGAAATATTTTTTTATTTTTAGTGTAAAAATATTCTTCTTTACTTTCTTTTTAACCAACAAGTCTTTCACTAATAGAATTAGAATCCAAATGTTTAAATAACCTTGCTATTGAGTTCTGCTGTAATACAGTACTAATCAAAGGATAATTTGTAATATATTTTAAATGGATGAGGTATGTGAAGAGAAAGATGAAAAAGATATATACACTAAAGAAGACATATACACCTAGGTTGAAAAAGATACATAATTACAGTTCATTAGTAATAATGAGAAAAACACTTAAAAAAAAAAAAGACAATGCCTCTAAAGATTTAAGACAAACTGTTGATTTTAAAGTCAATCCTTCTGCATTTTAGATCCAGCTCACAAGAAAAAAAATGTGATTGATACGGAATTTTGTAACAGCACTGCTAGAGGACAAGAATTACCAAAGTTTTTATTACCTAAAATTTTCCGCTTGCAGGATCTGAATAATGCAAACAACCACTGAGTATCTCCAGTTCTTGCTGGCTAAGGCAGGAAATGTTACATTCTGTAATCTTTTGAGAACCATTTCTGCTATAAGCCACCTAGGAAATTTGGGGGGAAAAATCCCCCCAAAAAACATTTTTTAATAATTTTCTGGAATTTTTAAAATATATTTTCCATCATTATTTTCTACCACCTGTAGTCATAGTAGGATCATTGTACCTGTGAGATGGTGAGGTAAATTATACTGAAGCTAAAACATCAGGTTTTTTACACAATTGTGCATACAAAATTGTCAAGATTTTAAATTAGCTCTACAGTTTCTGATCTTGAGTCTAGAACCTTCTGAAAAGGAAGACAACTCATGATGTACACTTATTTTTCCTCGCCTGAGAATTCTTGACTATTTCTACAGCAGAATACCTTTATGCCAAATTATAAGGTGGGTTCTAGTTTTCTAATGAAAAAAATTGCTATATGTTAGTTTTTAGATAAACAATATTTTGAAATCTTTGGAACAAAGGAAGTAAGTAAACTTCCTGGCCTGAAAAGTTTATAATCCAAAGTCCCTATCCAGAAAAAAATAAAATATTTTTTCATAAATAGGTGTTAGTCTAATTAAAAGTCTCTAGGCTTTACTGGAGAAGACAGTAGCTGAGATGACAAGTTGTACAGAGATGCAATTCAGATTGGATTGTTTTATATTCTGGTATTCTTTTTTTTATTTTCAAGTACAGAAAACAGATGGAAAGGGTATGCTTCTATGGGACTTCAGAAGGAATTTGAGTGACAAAAGAATCTTCACAGTTGGGACCATAATCTTAGGCTGGTGAAATAGAGGATATGTACAAATGCATAGTGGTGTAGAGAGGCAGATACAATGATGTGCAGACAATTTAAGGTAGCAGAGAGAAACCCTTTAAAACTTTTTCATGTTTTCAGTTCTTTTGAGCAGTATTCAAACAGTTAATATTTTCTCATTTTCTACTGATACCTTGAAGAAGTCATTCGTATTTGGAATAGACCCATTCAAACTTCACCAGGATTAGAAAGTGTAGATGTTTTCTACAAAAAAAATTAACTGTCCTTAATAATAAAGTTATCTAAAATATTCAGCACATCAAATTAACCTGGTAAAAGACTGTCTAATTTGTGGACTGTGAGCAGGAAACAATTGCTTCAGTGATCATGGTAGATTTTTTTCAGTAGATAGAATTGCTCCAGATGAATATTTTTATTCCTCTGGAAGAGGAATAATTTCAGAGTACCTAGTTCTCTGAAGGCAGTTTTGAAGGTTGATGTTGAATACAGGTCTATGGTAGAAGGATCTGCAGGTCTTCACACTTCTTGTCCAGTAGTACATACTTTCATAATAATCAAATTTGGGGAATTATGTTAGGAACGAAATTAGGGGAATGTTGTCAAGAAAAGGAAAAATGCAAACAGAAATTATAAGTGAGAAAATAGTTGTTCTTTTAGTCTTTAAGGCAGTAGATTGTCATGACTGTTACTGGTTTTAGTACTAACATGGAAAATGTGAAACAGGGAAATGCTCTAAACTGGCTTTACCTCAAGCTTCTATGGAATCACAGAGTAGCTGAGAGGGGGAAGGGAACGTGTAGAGATTGTCTAGTCCAAACCCCTGCTCAGGGCAGGGTCAGGTAGAGCAGGTTACCCAGGGCCGTGTCCAGTTGGGTTTTGACTACGAAAAGAATGAAAACCTTTTGACTACCAAAAAGTTAAGACTCCACAACCTCACTAGGAAACCTGTTCCAATGCTCAGTCACATTCACAGTAAAATGTACATTAAAATCAGTAATTATCTTATTTAATTAATTATGGCATTAAATAAATAAGTGGATGGAAAGTGCTGCAGAATGGAAGACAAGCAGAGGTCAAAGTTCTCTATTCTTGGTCTATAATCTGCCTGGCATGAGATAAGGGTAAGTCATCCTTGAACTTTCAGGTTTTTCTCTAAGATGCAAAAGGCCTAAACACACTGTCTGTCCTGAAGACACCCACTGACTGAAATGGTGTTCATACTGGCCAACATGTGTTTTGAGTTTGGTTGCAGACATTCACAGTGAGGAACAAAACAATGAGGAAAGGACCCCTCTATGCTTTATATCATATTTCTACTGATTTTGCTATACTAAACTAAAAGAGAGAGAAAGGCTGGTGTATCAAGCCTTATCAATGTCACTGTCCCCAAAGGAGAGCACTATCTTCCATAGTTGTTAGAGGAGACGAGGTGTGTGTTCTTTTTTTTTTTTTCCCTGAGAAGATCAACCTGGTTCCCTATTTGTCTATTGCTCAATGTGCCAGAATATAATATCAGGAGATGTCAGGGAACACAGGCTTTTCATGTACAATTCCAATAAAGAAATCGTTCCAAAGGTGCAGGATAAAACAAATCTACTGCCTACCTGTTCCCTGCTGCTGACACACCTACAAAGACTACAGTAGTGGAAGAGGAAAATGAGTTTTACACTTCTTGGAGGAGTGGGAAGAAGGAGTAGAGCAGCTTGTTTCCCTTCAAATATAGCAAAGGTAATGAGTCAAGAGTGTTAGTTTGCTAGAGAGATTAATTAAGAATGTGATATGATATGTTTCAAATGAGTTGCTATTTAATTTAATATTCCTACTATCTCCAAGGGCTGGAATTCATTTGCCAAGTGAATTTCTTCATTTAAGATGTATCATGATCTCCTGTCTTGATGAGCAGATTCTTCAAAATTTAGCATTCACTCAATAGAATTCATTCTCAATAGGGCTTGTTATTACAGACAGCGGGAGCTGGAAGAACAAAAAAGCCAGGAGGTACTCCTGCTTCTGTTTCCACAGGACTCTTCAATTGTTTGTCTGTAAGAGATGTATTGTAAGAGAAAACAAATACAATTAACAAAAACATGGAATAAGATGAAAGCTCATATTACTTTAAAAGTCAGTTTTGATTGAAAATGTCAACTCTATCTCTTGCATGGAGATATTCTGGCATTTTTTTTAGTATTTAGTTATGAGTGCAGAGTACTTGAGAGTAGCAGAGCATGTTTGGCAGGCATGGTCATTGGACAGGGGCTCTGAAGCTCTGGGAAGTGATGGCAGCACTAGAGTTGCTCCAGGAAAGCTTCATGCCTGTCTGACTCCAGTGCAGGTGTAGGATGAGGCTACTACCCATTTCTGCCTTCTTCCAACTTCTCTGAAAGATTCTAATTTGAAAATTCTTTGAAACTTTTATGATTTGATTAAAATTGGCACCAATTAAAAACATTCCCTGTTCCTCTTTTAACTGACTTTCTTAATTCCTGAGTGACTCTTATGCAGGCTGCACAAGGGCAGAATAAATATTTCATACCTATACAAGGCTCAGACTAATACCCATCAGTTTAATTTTATGTAAGCAATTCCAATAATAAACATTTGCTTTGTGAATAGTCTTTTTTTTTCTTTTTTTTTTTTTTTCTGGTTGCTGTCTTATATTGCAACTTATTTGTTGGGACTTCCCTTCTGCTGTTGATAACACAGATAGTGAATATTGATTGCCATGGTGCCCCTCTTAATTTTCAAAGAAGAAAAAAATTCCACAACATGACTGACAGTGCCTAAGCCCAATGATCTTAGACATACTCAGAAATGCTCTATTCTGTTTAATTACTGGTGTACAGGCTGGGCAGACATTTTTTGGATGGATTAAATCTTGTCCCTAATTTCAGTTCTTCAGAAAAGTTGAATGTAGTGTAACCAGATGGCAGGAGCTCTACAACTCTCCCAAGTAATTGCACGCAGAACAGTCAATGCTTTGCAGTTGCTCCATGCCACAGTCATACATAGAACTTCCTGTGTCAGGTATCTCAAAGTATATCAACACTTACAGTGATCTGCTTGTTGTACTATACTTGAAAACATCCATCAAGGATAAAGTTTAAGAGCACCAGACTGGACAAGTTCTAAATAGAGCAGGCTATCAGACATGTTCCTTGGTCTGGTAAAATTTCTGATCAGAATAGCTATGTCAGGAAAATCTTTAAATGTAACCCAAACTTAATTTTTTTTAATGAATTATTATCCTGCAAATTACTGAGGTTTTTTCTTTGATATCTTTTGATATTTTTCTTTGATATCTTTGGCCTGTTACATGCGAATAACATTATTCCTGCCTTTAACTAAGGGATCCCAGATGCAATTTCTTCCTCTCACCTACTTTGCCTTCAGTTAATGTAGTTCTATTTAAAGGGAGTAGCAATGAAAAAAACTTATGTGGAAAATACAGTCTGGAAAGCTAAACTTTCATATGTATATGGAAAAGGACAAGGAAAGGGCGTCTTTAAAGTGACTAAACTAGTAACTGAACATGTTAACAAATATTTCCGGTTAAATTAGTATGGCTGGTGAGCCTCAGTAAGCACATTTCGATATATTTTGTTCAAGAGTCATAACACCCAGATAAGTAAGATAACATAAGACCCAGATTGGTAGGGGTTTAAGTTTTCGATTAATCTCTAATTCAGGTGGTGAATAAGCAAGCAAAAAAACATACTTTCTTGATATGCTGAATGGTAGTGAAGGAAATGTTCTCCCTCAGTTAAGTGGTGTTTCAAGGTTTAGGAGAATACTCTGGTCCATTACTGTCTGCAGAATCTACTTTTTTTAGCGAAGACTTGTCTTGTGCCTCACAATGGAGCACATTCCACTTAACTTCTGTAATAGGCTTTCAAATACTTAGAAATCTTTATGCATCAGGAGCGACAAGAATAAAAAGTTTGTATTCTACAATTAGGAGTTCTTCATTAATCACTTTTATGAGATATAACAAAGCAACATGAATGTCAAACAAAAACATCATCACAAGTAATAAAAAAAGCATAACTGTTATCTTAAGTGGAATTAATTGACCATTGAGTAACAGCATAAAAATTCAAAATAGCCAAGGAGTTCATTTTTAGGGCAGTATGTATCTACATACTTCATAAAAAACATCAGATGAGAGTGGGATTAGCAGTAAAACAATACAAAAACAACAGTACTTGTAAATGGTCTACTAAGGCATTCTTCCTAAGGTTAATTAAAGGTTAGTGGGAATACCAAGACTATTTGGATGTCAATGGAGGTATGTTTGGTACAGAACATCAATTGCCCAAGTGTTAGGTCCTGCAGGATGTCAGGCATCCTGTGTCCCTGAGTAGGACAGAAGAATAAGGCAGAAGAACAACTCCACAACTGAAATGATTAAGTGATTTTTTTTTCCTCTCACTACCTTCAGGGTTTAAATAGGCTTTTCATCCACTTATCTTTCAAACAAAATGCCTGCTCTACATTTTTTGGGTCTCTGTTCTATGATGTTTACCTACCAGAGCAGAGGTAAAACTTAAGTTTTCTGAATTCTGAATGGACTTTAACAGAAGACATCTGTTAAAGAACTTAAAGAAGACATCTGTAAAAGACTTTAACTCTGAAGTTATCCTACTTAGCTTAAGTTACTCCTGAGTCTGAATTAGAAAATTAGCCAACTTAGATCCAATCTTCATTTAGATATATTAGAGGTATATGGGCACTTCTAAAGAGAGTTTCTCCCTCATTAAGGTAATTTGCTTCACTAAGAATAGATGAAGTCCTAGCTCCTAACTTAATTACTGCAACCAAGTGCCTGAGGTTAGGCGATAAATTTGATCCCAAACCTCCAGAATCAGCTTGCTATACATAAAAGATTTTTGGAGATTGTTTCACTTCAGTTATGTGTATAACCTACATTATGAACATTTTGCTGGGCATGTGAAAAAATATTAAAAAAACATTCAAGCTATAGGAAGCAGTGTTGAAATAGAACAATTACATCACTGGCCAGAGGATTGTGAAGATGGAAAGACATACAAGCAGCTTTTAATTTAATTTTATTTTATTTGTTTTGTTTTGTTTTATTGGGTTTCTAACACAAAGAAGTTAGACAAGTTGGAATTAAGGTTGTCTAGGACATCTTACTTATCCTTGATCCCATATGTGCACCACTGATATTACACAGCCCTTCGGGACCTGATTTTGTGTTATTATTTTCTTTTTTCTGCAGGATGCTGCTCATTCAATGATTCTGTTGAAAATAAAATGTGTTTCTATATTTAATTTGGCTGCAAACTTTAGGTCTTTCACCTCAGTTTTATGCAGAAGTTGGCAAGTATATAGAGTTTAGGCAGGAATTTGGAGGATGGTGATGTAATTTAGGTTGCTGAATGTTATCCTAGGGGGTTGGATTCTGTGCTATGCATGCTGTGTAAAAGCTTGCTTAATTCATGTAGAGTTGTTTTTGCAATTTGATTGAATCATTGTAACTTTTCTAAACCATAACATAATAGAAAATAACAAATAAACAGTAATAAACCACAGTAAGGATACATGTGGTTTTGTTCTCTTTTGTGACTGGACTATGTATAAGACTGACATGTACACTAACCCAAAAAGATTAACCCTTCAGTCCATAGATTAGCAATCTGAGGGATCTTTTTGAAATCCCACTTTTAGGGCATTCCTGGCCATAATCTAGCTCCTGTCCCTGTACATATCTGCTCATACTTAAACTGTTTTTATAAAATTAAGTTCTATGAAGACTAACATTATGAATAGACAATTTTTAATTAAAAACATAAAGATATTTTACTAATTATTTGTAGATAGTGAATACATTCAGTTGAAACCTGAGGGTTTCCCCCCCCCCCCCCCAGTATTCATGCAGCTTTTTAAGAGAAAGTTAGGGAAAAAACCTAGGTTGAAGGGTTCCAAAGAAAAGCTCGAAATGTACCACCTACTATGATTTAGCTATAATTTAAAACATTCAAACTTGTATGAAATTTATCATTGAACTATTATGTACAGAAAATATAAAAATAATTGAGCCTGTTTGAAAGTATTAACCACATTTGGACTAGCATCCTTAAAATTAGCTTGTATTAATGCAGTTTTCTGTCTCAGGGACCTAATTTCTTGGCGTGAGTATTTCTTGAGAAGAAATATTCTGACTGCAGGAAAAAGTAAATGACCTCTAAGATTAAAAAATGTACATACTGAAGTAACGCATTAGGCTATTTTTAAGCCTAATTTCTTTTTTTAAGAATTAAGTTCATGTTGAAATATTTGAATCCATTATTTTTAGTCATTAAAAATAGTTTGAGAAAACAGTTGGAAATTGTCAGAAATGTCAGTTAAGTCTTAGATATATTTTCTAACTTCTAGAAAATGAATTATAGGAAAACAGAAAGTGTAATTAGTACAAGTCTCCTTCACAGGCATTTTGAATTCACTTGTTTCAAATGAACTGCTATACAAAGTTGGCATACAGTGTGCCTCTTTCTATTATTTTTAGTAAAATGGATTTCTTGCTGTGATAAGTGATGCAATTGTAAATTTCAACTGAAAAGTGATTCTGG
Source organism: Phaethon aethereus (assembly GCF_964289735.1). Lineage (NCBI taxonomy): Eukaryota > Metazoa > Chordata > Aves > Phaethontiformes > Phaethontidae > Phaethon > Phaethon aethereus. Next base: position 44,827,006 of record NC_138576.1, on the reverse strand, counting down.
TAACACAGTGGGTAACATTTTTATTTAAGTAACAATGATGTTATTCAAGAGCTATTATAGGTGGTCTGAAATATGAAGCTATATTCAAAAACAACTGTGGAAACTCATCGTTATCTTTTAGCAATTGGAATTTTTGTCCTTGGGAAGAAGTCCTGGGACCTGTCTGGATGAATTTAAGTATGAACTAATTAAGAGTATCAATGAAATAGCACTTCAATGTAAAGAAAGATTTTTCAGACTTTTTCATAATACTGTCAAGATTGAAACAATCCTTCAAATAACCTAAAATTAAAGGAATATTACAGGCTACATTTCTTCATTCGTATTAGATACACCTGGCCACAGTAAATGAAGAATTAAGAGCTCATATAGTCAGAGAAATCAGTGTTGTCAATTAATCTAGAAGTCTTCCATACAAGTTTTATCCCTTATCAAGTCTATCCAACAGCTACGGAACAAATAACGGAAGTATCTAGCCTTAAGAAGATGAACAAATACTCTGAAGTAAATTATCTATGAACATTTATTTTGCCTAGTTAATAAAGAGAGGGTGAACCAGTTCACTTAATTAGTGACAAACTTTGTTGACCGTATGTCAACAAACATCCAGTTTCTCATGTAACTTTAATACTCTGTCCCTGACTCGTACCTCCATGTGGAAAGCGGGGTAAATAACTTTTCATAATAGACAAGTTACTATGTGTGAATATGAAACTGGTGACTTATGCTCCTGGCTGGTATAGAGCAGACATGCTGAATCATCTTACAGTATGAAGAAGAGTGATTACCTCATTTTTTCCTGAAAACATGCAAGGAGGAAATGAAGAACAAAAGATGAAAATAATGAGGAATTTCAGTTGTGCCTCATATATTGTTAAGAGGTATAAAAGATTCAATGTTATGTTTTCCCTCTTTTCTATTGCTTCTTCATGTAGCTTTAACCTGTCTGAGGCTGAGTACTTGTTTTTCCTGTAAATCCTTTTCACAGACATTTCAGAAGAAATTCCACAGAAGACTTGCAAGGGAGAACTGAAGCCACATAATGCAAAGGACAGATAACCCTGGTGATGAAAGGACATTACTAACAATCTCAAACCCTCTGATACAGCTGGATTCAACAGCCAAACTTTTAGATACGTAATCCCTTCGCTTCTATTCAAAGTAATGAAAGACTGTTTATGGAACAACTTTAAAAAATGCTCTGGATGTCTTCTCTCCCAATTGTCTGGCTTCCTCCCAATGGATACCAGCACATGAAGGAAGTCATTATGTTCTTGAGTGTCTTACAGCCTGGCTGGAATTTACATCTTTATTAGTGCTACAGGACTGATGTAGCTAGGAGATACTAAGGGAACAGCAATAGCACATATAGTTCAGACTACTGCAACAGTCTCCATGTTTGCTGTGCAGCAAAACCAAGTCTGAGAAGCTTGAACTGTGTCAGTTTACAGAAGCTGTAGGAAAGGCTCTCCAGTATCACTGTGAGTTTGGAGAGTGAATGAGGCAGGTAACCTGGGCTGCTCTACTAAGGCTCCACTTTTGCTGGCTCTCAGCAATCTATGGCTGGGCAAATTCCAAACAACCAGGCCTTCCTGAGCAAGGGGAGTCTCCAAAATCAGCACAAAATTTCTTTAATCAAGCAATTTTTAAATTATTCTTCTATTTAATTACCATTTCCAGAAACTTCTCCAACCTACACTTTTTCAACTGTTCTTTAAGAACCTTGGGTTAAGTTAAGCCAGCATTAGAGATCTTAAAAGTTGTTAGTTGTTAGGGTTATTTTATTCATGTAATTGTTCTTTCTTTATTTTATTTGGTTTGAGTTCCCAGCTTTCCAGGTTGGAAGTTCTATTCCTTTAGGATAAGTAAAATTTCCTGGTAGAGTTTCATGCAGCAACACTGGAGATGTCTGCTTCAAACTTCAGTTCTACATTGACTTTATTTATTTGTCTAAGAATACTAACCTAGAGATGAGAAAACCTGAAGGATTTTTCTGTGAGCTTTTTATGAAATAATTCAAAGTTTCTAAAATATCGGAGTTCTCTGTGTTTTCTCTGGAAACTTAGCTTATGAGTAAACTGTGGAAAATTATGACATTGCAATAAGGTTATATACCATTGTGGAAAACTGGAAAGTTCCTCTGAATGAGGAGAAAAGTATTATAGGTAAAAAAAACAACTGCTTTTGGCTGGGGTAGAGTTAATTTTCTTCATATTAGATTGTATGGTGCTATGTTTTGGAGCTGAGACTGAAAGTGTTGATAACATACCCATGTTTTAACTGTTCCTGAACAGTGCTTATACAGCATCAAGGCCTTTACTGCTTTTCACACTTGCCCTGCCAGCAAGTAGGCTGGAGGTAGCCAAAAAGTTGAGAGGGGACACAGCTGGGACAGCTGACCCCAGCTGACCAAAGGGATACCCCATACCATATGATGTCACGCTCAGCAAGTAAAGATGGACAGGGAAGTTTGCCAGGGCTGCCATTGCCTGGGGACAGCTTGGGCATCAGGTTACTTTTGTTTTTTGTTTTGGTGGTGATGGTAGGTTTTTGGGGTGTTGTTTTGTTTCATTTTTTTGTCTTTAAAAACTTCCTTTATCTCAACTTTTTCTTGAGGTAAGTTTATCTTTACCTTTTATCTTTATCTCTTCCCCATCCTGCTGAGAGGGGTATTGAGCAAATGGCAGTGTGGTGCTTAGCTGCCTACCAGGGTTAAACCACAACAACCCTTTATTTGGAAAATAAATAAATATTCAGTTATCACAGAATTAAACATTTGTAGATTACTGTGAAGCAGGATGACTATTTTCCAGACTACTCTTAGTTATAAATGTTTTCTAGGTTATCTATAATATTGAACTATTCCAAAATTAAAATCTCTTGGTTTTCTTATTGTAATTGTTTATAGGAAGAAAAAAAAAAAAAGAAGCCTAAAGTCTATTATCCCAAGAGAAACAATCCTCATGTCTTTCTACTCCAAAGTAACTCTACTAATACTCGTGAAAAAGCAGATCATATATTTCTCCTCATTCTTTTTAATAAAAAAGTACACCTCATCTAATTTAGCTAGTCACAATTGTTGACACAAGTGATAGTTAGATAATTGCCCTATCATAGACAATGAGCTATCCTACAAAACAATTTGAATTAACATATAAAAATGCCAAATCCAGGCCACTGTAACATAGTAAAAATACAGAACTGTAAAATGACACTAAGTATTAGCTTTCTAATCATGATAGAAATGCAATTGTTAACAATCAAAAAGTACAGAAATAAAATAAACCCCAAAAGAACAATAACAAAAAAGACCTCATGGACAAATGAGAAACTATTAATTAAAAGATTTCAGTTTCAATGTTTGAAATGGACAAACATGTTATATGGGTTATATAATTTTGTCAATTATTTTTTGCTAGATTGCATGTTCTAGTCTTGTCGCACTTCTTTATCAGCCAGTTAAATGAATTTATTATTGATACACAGACATGCCATTATGAGAGACTTATGGTTTTGGAAGCTGCAGATGAATCTCATGTTGAAAGTTTTACATAATTCCATGAATCCATACTGGAAAAGTCCTTGTAACAAAATTCATTATTTCTGTTACAGTGGAAAAAATGCAGTTGGACAGCATACAAGCTGTATCATCCAGATTAATTAGGAGAAAAAATTCTGTAAGTATATCCAACTGCCTACTAAGCAGATACATGCTACTACATTAGCTGAATAGAAACCTCTTGGATTAGCATGATGTGCAATATTCTTTCGTCACACTTGGTTGACAGCAAAGGAAATGGAAATAGTAAAATGGAAAACAAAAATCTACTCAAAAAATCCTTAACTGACTGTATTGAAACCGAGCTCTGTAATGCTTTATTTTCTTTGCCATAAACCATTTAACTCAAAGAAAGTAAAAATAAACAGGAATTAATTTAACTGTTTCTGTGGCACCTTCATATCTCCAAACAGTAAGGAGCTGAAATTTAAAATAATAAAAATGTAAGTAAAATGTATATTTTAAAATTATCATAATTATCAACTGGGGCAAATTAGCAAGAGATGTCATAGATGGATTGTTTGAAATGCTTGTGTGAAAACTAGATGTAAAAGTATGTTACAGTTAAACAAATGGCAGGAATATGAGTCATGGAATGAAACTATTTCAAAACGGAGGTCAATAAACGTAATGTGAAATTTTGCCCTCACAATCTAAGAATCAGATGAATTTTTAATGGGCTTTTGATTAAATACTGATTTGAAAATATTGTTTAATCAATATGAAAACATTCAGTAGTGACAGGGAATTGATAAATGTAGAATAATATGATTTTTTTTACAATGCATCTTAATTAACAAAAACTGCAATGATAATTTTAATAAGAACATAGGATATATTATAAATCACAATGAGCGTCTCTAGTTAAACAGTTATGGGACATTTAAAGATATAGGATACATTATACTAAATATATAAATATACAATAATGGACAAATTCTGAAAATATTTTTCAAAGATTAATGAAAACACTTTCATTCAATATTGTAATGAAAACAAGTGAGAAAACAAAGTAGTATTTCTTTGCTGACAATCCAAAGGTACATGTATAATCTTGCAAGTCATCTCTAAAAACACTTTTAAACTGAACATTAAATGATTTTCAGATTATGGCCACTAAGGAAGTGGATGTCAGGGGGAGCATGGAGCGGTTGAAATGGTTTGAACGATGGTTGTTTAAAACATTCTCCTGAAAGATCCTTATGTGAAACAAATAACAGGGACTGATGCCAGTTTTCTGTGACAAGAATCATAAGAATACACTTGAAAGAATAATATAAAATGTTAATTATCCCTCCTCAGATATGCAACAGAGATACGGTGACTGAAAACTAAAGATGAGTTCTTCCTCATGAAAATGGAGTTGATTGGCTGGTTGGACACTTAATGACATTGTCGTGGTTTAACCCCAGCCAGCAACTAAGCACCACTCAGCTGCTCGCTCACACCCCACCAGTAGGACGAAGCAGAGAATCGGGAGAGTAAAAGTGAGAAAACTCATAGGTTGAGATAAAGACAGCTTAATAGGGAAAGCAAAAGCCATGCATGCAAGCAGAGAAAAACAAGGAATTAATTCACCACTCTCCATGGACAGGCAGGTGTTCAGCCATCTCCAGGGAAGCAGGGCTCCATCATGCATAATGGTTTCTTAGGAAGACAGATGCCATCACGCTGAACATCCCTCCACCCCTTCCTTCTTCTTTGCCTCAGCTTTATATACTGAGCATGATGTCGTATGGTATGGAATATCTCTTTGGCCACTCTGGGTCAGCTGTCCCAGCTGTGTCCCCTCCCAGCTTCCTGTGCACCTTTAGCCTTCTTGCTGGCAGGCCAGCATGAAAAGCTGGACAGTCCTCGACTGCTTAGCAACAACTCAAAACATCAGCAAGTTATCAACATTTTTTCATCCCAAATTCAAAACATGTCTCACTAGCTTCTGTGAAGCTTCTGTTTTAGCGCAGCTAAAACAAAACGGACATACAGTGGTGAAAGTTAATCTTACTGAAAACAAATTTAGGGAAGCTAAATATCTTGCAATAAACATGTCTAAGGAAGAACGGAAGAAAATAGCTTGCAATGACAGTGGACAGTAGCTATCCATTGTGAGAAAAAAAACCACAAGTAAATTTAAAAAATCAGGTAAGTGACAAACTGTCAAATGTTTCTATGTCTAACATAGACGTATATAACCCACCAGTTCCAATAAAAAATATGTAATAAAAAAGTGAAAACAAGCTATTAATATCTCACATCATTAAGTTGATACTTCCAATTACAAGATCCTGCTCACAGGTGTGTAATTGCATTACCTCTTAAGTAAGCTTAAGCAAGTTAGATGTGGGAAAAACCTTAGTTCAGACATGCTAAATAAAGTAGTGTTAGAATTTATTTAATAATTAAAATACCTGAAGATTTCTTCTTGGCTCAGAATGTTACAACTCAGGATATGCAAATTCTGCACAGGTTTTGAAATTACTTTTTCTGATACTACCACAGTACACAGCACAAGAAAGAATAGGAAACTATCCATCTGTTGTGGTTTAACCCCAGCTGGCAACTAAGCACCACATAGCTGCTCGCTCACTCCCCACCAGTAGGTTGGGGCAGAGAATCAGAAGAGTAAAACTGAGAAAAATCACAGGTTGAGATAAAGACAGTTCAATAAGTAAAGCAAAAGTTGTGCAGGCAAGCAAAGCAAAACCAGGAATTCATTCACCACTCCCCATGGGCAGGCAGGTGTTTAGCAATCTCCAGGGAAGCAGGGCTGCATCACGTGTAATGGTTACTCGGGAAGGCAAATGCCATAACTGTGAATGTGTATCCCCTCCTTCTTCTTCCCCCAGTGCTTTATATTGCTGAGCATGACATCATATGGCATGGAATATCCCTTTGAAATATGTGAAATGATTTATAGTGTGTGTAAATCAAGTCTGGATTGTTATAAGAAGTGGTTGAAATAAGGTGTCATATCTTAGCTTTAGGAAGTGTCAATTAGCATTCCCAATAAAGTTATCTGAAGACTGTGTCTTGGAATGTATTACTAAATTAAAAAAAAAAAAAGAAAAAAAAAAGAAAAATGTCTAGCTAAGGAGGAACCTGTGGGGAAGAAAATAAAAGCCCTGTGCCTATCCTGTTTGTCTTGAATCTGTATAGTTCTACGGTGTTTTCCTATATCTATCTATCTATCTATATGTTGATCTGTATCTATCTACATGTACTTATTTAATACTGGAAGTCGTTACTCCTTAATTAAGAGAGAGTTATAAAAGCTGGTGAGAGGATTTTCTTCGCTAACATTGGTAAATCATGAAATGTATTACATTCTATGTCTCCCACCTATCCCAGAATCCTAAAGAAAAACATTGGTGATTTTCTGGAACTATTCTTCCTGGGACTCCTCCTAACCTAAAATTTATGTGGCTTTTTGTTCAGTTGTTTGCAAAAGTTGTTTATAAAAGCACAGTCCCCCTAAAACAGATTTTCTTTCACACAGTTTACTGAGTCTCCTTTCTTACTTTCATTGAATTAATCTATTATGCTACCATCAGTGGTTCCTCTGCTGTACATACTTTGACTTTTTTGAACTATGGCTGTTATTGTCCCTAGCTGCTGCTTCAATAAGCTTTTACATATAGGAACCAGACTACGGTAAAAGGAAAGTTTTCAGGAAAAAACAACATTTTCATGCAAGGCAAATGTCATTCAGTAGCATTTTTTCATGTCAGGGAAAATGTCATTTTAGGTGGCCAGGCTTCTATTTAGCTCCTTGTGTGTTTCATATAAATCATTCACTTGAGCATACTGATTATTTTTCTTTTTATTTATTTATTTATTTTGTACAGCTCACTGAACTCCTACCGATTTGTCAGTATCTTGATGGACAATTGATACCCAGAGCTGAATGCACTGCTGTAGGTGAAATCACACCAGTGACTTAGAAAGAGAAGTTCTATTAGACCTCTGCTTTGTAAGGTAATGCATATGCAGTCCAAAATTTGTATCAGCTTTTTTATTTTACTGAAACAATATTTCATATTAGAAACTGATATTTAATTTGCTGTCCAGTATTCCCAGAGTTAATGTTTTCCAAGTTGTTGCATCCCTTCCAAACTTTGTAGGGTTTGGTTTATATCTTCACATATTCTTGAGCTTGCATTTTTTCAAGTTGAATCTCTGATTTTTCTGCCCATGTTGCCAAGTTCTGAGTCCACATTGGTGCTTGCAACTCTTCTAAAACTATAATTGGAAAATTTCCTTAGCAATTTCCTTGTTTGCTATTTCCTGTCAAACTCTAATAGAAATTATATATCTGATTTCTGGGTCTTCAGTTTTTTTCTCAAGTTGACATATGGAGATTAGATAGTATCTTAAATATATAGCGAATAGTATTTCAAATATGTTCTTCAGTGAGGCTTCAGTGTGTTATTTCTCTAAAGTAACTGTAAATGCAAAAATTTATGAAAGATGACAAATGAAGAACTTTCCTTATTCAACAGCTGATTTGAAATCCAGGTTCAAAATTGCTTCTAACAGGAGAAGTAACATCACTAATTACGGTATCACTGAAGTAAACACCATGCAGGAGTTTTTTGTTAATTTTGTTTTTAACATATGTACATTTTAGGAAGGGAGTTATTAATTTCATTTTATTGAAAAAAGAATACTTACCAGGTTTTTCTTTTACATAAATATACACCCACACATCCTCACACACGCAGAATACATTATTTCATTGGTTTGCTGAGCTAGCTTTCTGTGGATTGCCTTACTTGGTTAGCTGTTCTTGATAATAGATATCTTCAGCCTCAAGGGTTGTTACATTGTCACCTTTAATGAACATAATAGATCTGTTCCTTAGCAAACATAAAATGGTTTTACCTAAATTAAGAGACTCATGACTATTTATACAAGATGAAGCTTACTCACACATATGCGTGACTGCATTTCATTTCACATTTCTATGTGACAATTCTGAGGATGCTGCTCTCTACAATATTCAGTTCAGCATACTGTCATATACTTTCAAATGAATGTCATACAATCATACGTTAAGAATAAAACATTCTTCTCCACTGGGAAGCTGTATCCCAAATTATTAGTATATATAAGGTATGGCAAAAATTATATGTCTAAATCTCTGAGTATCAGAATTACTCAAAATTGTTACATTGAGAATACAGGCATTTCAGTATTATCTTACTCTTGATATATAGACATACCAGTGTGTGTGTGTGTGCGCATGCATGATTTATCCTTATTGCATTAATAATTTTAATCTTTTATTGTATGAATAATGCATGAACTTTATTTTCTTTGTACTTTGTCATTCAGAAAACAATATCACAAAATCACACCTCCAGATCGATCCTCATTTGGACTGAACACATTAAATATTATTAATTCAAAAATATGACAGCTATGAAAATATGTGGAGTCCATGGATTCCAGCTGAGAATTGAAGGGAACTTTTAAGCAATATTACTAAATGAGTGTGTTGACTAGGCCTCTTATTTTTCCAGGAGTTAGGAAAATAGAGAATTGTAATATCTAAGCTGATTTATTCTTAACAAAAATTTCCATTTAAAAATATGTGAATGGATTATATAGTGAATTTCTTTCTTCTTGATTTAGAAAAAAAAAATCCTTTACCTGAGTGTAGCGATCTCATCATTGTTCATGTGAGATAAGTGGGACTCTAAAAAGACTGTCAAAAGAGTAAAAAAATGTTGGGACTTAGATATTTAGCAGTAGACTTATAACAATCTTTAAATGGAAAATATATCGATGAAGTGAATAATTTATCATTTTCCAAACCCATCTTGAAGGATGTATTTTCTCTATGAGAATGTTCTATTCCCAATGAGAGCAGGAGCATTCGGATCTATCCCTGTGTCATATAACCTAACAGTATCTAAAGGTCAAAAGTACCTTGCAGAATGTAGAAGTTTTTGGGAAAAGTGAACACATTATCCATATTAGTGGAATAACAGTTCATTGAGTAAATGAAAAACTGAAATACTTATTTCACTTTCAACATGAGGAAGCTCAAATCAAAGTAGTGGGAACATTTATGTCTCCAAATATTACAATATGTTGAAGTTTTGTCCTGAATGCCTGTGATGTGGTTCAGTGACACAGGGCACCTTGCCCCCCAGATGACCTACAAGCAGCTAAAATGCAGTTACTGTGCCAAAGTTAGACCAGGGCTCCTGCAGAGATGTTCTGTTAAGGACGCTGGAAACTACTTGCAGATATGTATTCTTTGGGGAGGCAGTGAACAACAAAAAAACCTGTCAAGGCCACTATAGTCAGGGACAGGGTCCATACCTGACATGACCATGACATAGTTGGCCACCTTCTACCTTCTAGCCTCCCTTGGAGGTCCTGATCCTTAGGATATGTGTCATGTGGTTCATAGACACAGCTCCTAGGACCTGGAAGGCCATCTTCCTTGTTAATAACCTTCACTTTGAAACAAAATATATTGAAATACATTATCGTAAGGGTATTATACTTCCATAAAGCAGTTTTTTATGTTGTTTAAGTAAGGGACATAAAATTACTTCAGTTACAACCAGCAAATCATTCTTAGGCTGTTTGTTTGCTTATGAAGTCAGTTTTTGCAAGTAATCTCAGAAACCTGAATTCAAATTTTAGCAGCTAATGTTTTTTAGAGTAGCTGAGCATAAGCCACCATCTCATAAGCTAGAACCTTATAGAATTAAGCTCTGAAAATGGGTTAATCAGAACTTTCTAATTTTGCAATGCATAATAATAATTCAGAAATGTCACTTCATGCAGAAAGATGCCAGTACACAAACTACCAAATACCTTCTCAATAATTTGAGTCACTGAATAAAGACTAGACTGCCTAGAAACAGAAAAGACTGGACAACTGTTCCACATGGTTTTATGTTCTTAAGTGTTTACTAGAAGACAAATCAATGTGTTTTGGGATGGCAGGCTGAAATTGCTAAGACAAGTAATAGAGAAGTTAATAACAAGTGGGCGGAAAGGTGGCCAAAGGTCAGATGTAAAAACTGAGCTGTGAAGTACTTACTGAAGCAAAAAGAATAAAATCCCTTGGGAGTTTTTCTGGTAGGTAGAGAGACTGACCATTCTGTGCAACTTGGGGGAAGTCAGAAGAGTCCCCTTTTTCTTTTTTTCTTTTTCTTTTCCTTTTCCTTTTTCTTTTCATTTTTCTGTTTCTTTTTCTTTTTCTTTTTCTTTTTCTTTTTCTTTTTCTTTTTCTTTTTCTTTTTCTTTTTCTTTTTCTTCTTCTTTTTCTTTTCCTTTTTCTTTTTCTTTTTCTTTTTCTTTTTCTTCTTCTTTTTCTTTTTCTTTTCCTTTTTCTTTTTCTTTTTCTTTTTTCTTTTTCTTTTTCTTTTTCTTTTTTCTTTTTTCTTCTTCTTCTTCTTTTTTCTTTTTTCTTTTTTTCTTTTTCTGTTTTCTTTTTCTTTTCCTTTTTTCTTTTTTCTTTTTCTTTTTCTTTTTCTTTTTCTTTTTCTTTTTCTTTTTCTTTTTCTTTTTCTTTTTTCTTTTCCTTTTCCTTTTCCTTTTCCTTTCTTTTTCTTTTTCTTTTCCTTTTCCTTTTCCTTTTCCTTTCTTTTTCTTTTTCTTTTTCTTTTTTTCTTTTCTTTTTCTTTTTCCTTTTCTTTTTCTTTTTCCTTTTCTTTTTCTTTTTCTTTTTCCTTTTCTTTTTCTTTTTCCTTTTCTTTTTCTTTTTCTTTTTCCTTTTCTTTTTCTTTTTCTTTTTCCTTTTCTTTTTCTTTTTCTTTTTCCTTTTCTTTTTCTTTTTCTTTTTCTTTTTCTTTTTCCTTTTCTTTTTCTTTTTCTTTTTCCTTTTCTTTTTCTTTTTCTTTTTCTTTTTCTTTTTCTTTTTCTTTTTCTTTTTCTTTTTCTTTTTCTTTTTCTTTTTCTTTTTCTTTCTCTTTCTCTTTTTCTTTTTCTTTTTCTTTTTCTTTCTCTTTTTCTTTTTCTTTTTCTTTTTCTTTTTCTTTTTCTTTTTCTTTTTCTCTTTCTTTTTCTCTTTCTTTTTCTTTTTCTCTTTCTTTTTCTTTCTCTTTCTCTTTTTCTTTTTCTTTTTCTTTTTCCTTTTCTTTTTCTTTTTCTCTTTCTTTCTCTTTCTCTTTTTCCTCCTCTTTTCTCTTTCTCTTTTTCTTTTTCTTCCTCTTCTTTTCTCTTTCTCTTTCCTTCCCTTTCTCTCTTTCTTGTACAGTGTAAGATCCTCACCTAGGAGACAGTCTGAAATATCGTTTTCCTTTTCCTAACAAAATTGGAGACCATTCCATTGAATATCTGCCATCTGTTGGTTTCAGTGCTTCAATTGCTTCAGAATCCTCTGGAAAACAACTCTTTCTCAATAAAGGGCTGAATGTACATTCAAAGGTAACTTCAGCTGAGCAAGCGCCCAGCTAATCCCCTTAGCACACAGGGACAAGGCTGCCACCAGCTCTAATTGATTCTGAAATGAAGCTGTATAGAAAATTAGAAGGTTTGGATTCCCATGTGAGCTTCAATAAAGAGCCGGGATGTAAGCCTGGCAGTTGAATGGATTCAGAAATTAAAATCTGATAAGCAGCTTAAAATTGTACTTAAGTCCAGAAATGACTTGAATGCTCTTGTTAATGGTACATTGTATATTGTCACCTAGTTAATTATCTCTGAAGATGAGTTCTTGCAGAGGAGAAGATACGCCAGCCTTTCACAGCCTTTTCTCATCACATATTTATTGAATTCCACCCTCCTCACCAGTAGCTGGAAGGCAGAAAGAAAGGATTAGGCAACTGCAGTTCCTCTGTGGCTGTCAGTTCACTGTGCCAAACTTCAAATATGAACTGTTGCATGTACTGTCACAGACATTTCCTTTACATCTTAATTTGCAAATGAGGAGTTGACTTTTTTTATGCCTTGTATTTGCACACATGAAAAGCAAATACTGCCACTGCTGGCTGTTTTGTTTATCCCTTTGGATATAGTGTATGGCTTATTTATAAATTTTCTTCAGATTTTTTTTTACTAACTGAGATAGTCAGGGAGCTACATGTCCTCATATTTTATTCAGTAAGCCTATCTGCAGTTTATGAAGCGTGCTCTACATGCGACAGCTATTTAAAAACAGTATCTTCACATCTATTTTCGTTTTGCTGTTTTGCAGTTTTTTGATAGATGTTCCTATTTTGTATATGTTTTATACATATGGGAGAGTTTTTGTATGCATACAGGTACCCCCTCCTTTTTGTGTTTCATATGTGTTTATCTGCCTATCTGCATTCATATTAATAGTGGAGGGGCAGAAACATTGTGCTGGAGGCAAAGACTGTTCTGCCCATCACATTATCATAATCTACTATCACATATAAAATGGAGAAGAAATGAAGATGGAAGAAGAAGAAAAGAAGAAATTAAATGGAAGATTCATTGGAAGAAGGTATACTGAGCAAAATAAATGATCAGAGACAACACTATAAGTATGCAGAATCATCATCTCAAATACCCAAGAAAGTATCATTGAGGAGTAAAATCTGTAAGATTTCCATTTTTGTTATTAATTACAAACTTCAATATATTTATCTAAAAAAATTAGCTTTGCCTTTTTACATTGAGTTTGAGGAAACTTTCCTAAAACAGCAGTCTATGATGACTTTTCATAGAGAACCTCTTGAGGAATCATCAAGTTCTTTCTTCTTCCACTTCTGCCTCATACTTTGGGCACAATTCTTTTCAATTTGACTGAATTTGAATGCACAATAGTGCATCAAGGTGCAGAGTTAGAATACTTAATTTTAATTTACTCTGAAAACACACACGTCTCATCTGACCTCAAACAAGATGGGTTTTTTTACAATACTCAAATGTACATAACAGTTGCAACTAAAAGTGGTATTTCTTTTTCTGCATGACAAATGTAGATTCCTAGAAAAGAAAGCAGAGCACCCAGAAGCAGACGTCTGTCTTCTTGTGTCACATGTTCATGTAAGTCTATGTTGACATACATATATTTAGACATTTAAATCAACCTCAGAGGCCCTATGGGTCCTTTCAGGGTTTTTACTGGAATGATAGGTCCATTGATTATATATCTGAGTACTGTTACAGTTAATGCTACTTGGTTGCTATTTCCAAACATTCTCCATACTGAAAAGTTGAGTAGATTTTGAACTTCCTGGACAGAAAACAAAACCAGCAGGAATCATTCCGGCCAGTACTTTAGAGTCAGTGCAGAAGCACTGGCATATGCCTGAGATTTCAACTCTCTTACAAAGCTGTGTCATCCCCCCGGCCTCTGCATTCTTTGTCACTTTCAGCAAGGGCTGAGTTAGGAAATTAGGAGCTAGAGCAATAGCAGCAGCTGCCAACTGCAGCAGGCATTATATCTTCTTCATCTGGAGGGTAAGTAGGACACCGTTGGTGACAGCTGAGTTTGTGGTTAGCAAATTAAAAAGTGGCAGAGACAGTGATCTTCCAGACTGGGTGAATATAAAAAAAGAGCTGAAATGTTCATTTATAATTAAACACTATTCATGGAGTTTGAGTCAAAGCCCAAGAAAGTCAATGGAAACATTATTATTCACATTAATGAGCTTTGGATTTGAACCTAAGCAAAACTGTTGTGTACAAAAATATTTCTCATTTAAATGGATTCCACTTCAGCTTGTAAAGTGTCTAGAGATCTTAGGAACAACAGGAAGGACTCGTATGAGAATTCTTATCAAACCGTCACCAGGGGTAACTGTTAGTATGTACAAAAGGTATTTCTGTTGTCTTAACATTGCATCTGCATTAACTAAAATAATCCTTTCAACACTCAGTGAGGTATGGTAACATTATTCTACATCTGCATTTTACTGTTACAGAAATTGCCAAAAATATCCTCTTAAATGGCACAAAAAAAATTCCCAACATAAATGTCAGAGGCATAAAAGACATGGAAGGAAACAAAATTTGTGCTCCTTAGATGTGCATGCACACATATAATTTAATTTTTTAAATTAATATCCATATACTCCTATAGAAGATAAATGATTGTGTATGAAGCTTAAAGTAAGTCTGTTTCATATTAAATGAGAGGGAGATGGTGGAGGACCTTGCCAAGGCCCTCTCCAATACTTATCAGCAGTCTTGGGTAACAGGGGACATCCCAGACAACTGGAGGCTTGCCAATGTGACACCCATCTACAAGAAGGGCTGGAAGGAGGATCCCGAAAACTACAGGCCTGTCAGCCTGACCTCCGTACTGGGGAAGATCATGTAGTGGTTCGTCTTGAGCTTGGGTGCTCACAGGGCATGTGCAGGACAACCAAGGGATCAGGCTCAGCCAGCACAGTTCATGAAAGGCAGGTCCTGCTTGACCAACCTGATCTCCTTCTATGACCAGGTGACCTGCCCACTGGATGAGAGAAAGGCCATGGATGTTGTCTACCTTTGACAGCGTCACCCACAACATTCTCCTGGAGAAACTGGAGGCTCGTGGCTTAAACAGGTGTACTCTTTGCTGGGTAAAAAACCATGGCTGGATGGCCGAGCCCAGAGAGTTGTGGTGAACGAAATTAAATCTAGTTGGTGGCCAGTCACAAGCGGTGTTCCCCAGGGCTCAGTGTTGGGGCCCATCTTGTTTACTGATGATCTGGATGAGGGGATTAAGTGCTCCCTCAGTAAGTTTGGAGATGACACCAAGTTGGGTGGGACTGTTGATCTGCTTGAGGGTGGGAAGGCTCTGCAGAGGGATCTGGACAGGCTGGATCGATGGGCAGAGGTCAATTGTATGAGGTTTAAGAAGGCCAAGTGCCGGGTCCTGCACTTTGGCCACAACAACCCCATGCAATGCTACAGGCTTGGGGAGGAGTGGCTGGAGAGCTGCCTGGCAGAAAAGGACCTGGGGGTGCTGGTTGACAGCCGGCTGAATATGAGCCAGCAGTGTGCCCAGGTAGCCAAGAAGGCCAACAGCATCGTGGTCTGTATCAGAACTAGAGTGGCCAGCAGGAGTAAGGAAGTGATTGTGCCCCTGTACTCGGCACTGGTGAGGCCGCACCTCAAATACCGTGTTCAGTTTTGGGCCCCTCACTACAAGAAGGATGCTGAGGTGCTGGAGCGTGTCCAAAGAAGGGCAACGAAGCTGGTGAGGGATCTGGAGCACAAGTCTTATGAGGAGCGACTGAGGGAACTGGGGTTGTTTAGTCTGGAGAAGAGGAGGCTGAGGGGAGACCTTATCACTCTCTACAACTACCTGAAAGGAGGTTGTGGTGAGGTGGATATTGGTCTCTTCTTCCAAGTAACCAGCAATAGGACAAGAAGAAATAGCCTCAAGTTGCACCAGGGGAGGTTTAGACTGGATATTAGGAAAAATTTCTTCACCAAGAGAGTGGTCAAACATTGGAACAGGCTGCCCAGGGAAGTGGTGGAGTTGGCATCACTGGAGGCATTCAAAAAATGTGTAGACATGTCACTTCGGGACATGGTTTAGTGTTTGATGGTTGGACTTGATCTTAGAGGTCCTTTCCAATCTTAATGATTCTTTGATTCTATGAAATATCAATTTTTTAATAAACCAATTCTGTAAAGATTTACTGGCTTTTTATATATACTTTATACATGACACATAACATCTAATCACAGAAGGTTCACAAGTGGTCTGTTTGTGGAAAGCTGTGTCATTCCACAATCTTATTTTTGGTTTAAAATCTCAGTCCTCTGAGGAGTTTATAACTCTACCTCTGGTCTGCAGGAATACACCTCTGTTAACTGGAACTATCCTAGGGTGGAGCACTAGTCTCTTTAACTCCTTTATAAAAAATTGGAAAAGCAAACAACAATATCCTGTTCTACACACAAATTCAGTGGCTAAAATGGTTTCCAAAACTTGGAAACTGGAAGACAACACCCTCCATGACTCAATCTCTATGTGGTTCGAACACAAGGAAGCTGTGTGACCCATTGCCAAAAGCAAATAAATAAATAAACAGACCAAGTGGACTCCTTGAACTGGGGACAGGTGGGATTGAGGATGTGGAGAGAAAAGGAAATGGGTCTGTAATACGTTTTATATTGCTAGGCTTAGATTCTGGACAAAATTTGAATTTCAGAGGACACTGAATTTGAAATAGACTTTTCATCTGGGTGTCTAGAAAGCATTATTCCTTAGCTTGCACAGGATGGAGGACCTGACTTCTGAACCCTACTCCAAAGATGATCTGTGTATTTTATAGAGACAAGAGCATGGATCCAAGAAGGGGAAACTTGTTTACTTATTTTAATCAATGATGACTTCATTTGGAATTAACTAACTACCTTTTGTACAAGGATCAGTACATAGATCTCTTTCCAGAAGATTTCACCAACTAAAATTAAATTATTTCCGTGTCTGATTCACATACATCTTTTCTATCTTTATTTGTCATCTGTCTATTGATCTATCATATAAATGTATCTATAAAAATTATTCTCTCAGGGATGAGAATAAGAGTATCTAAGCTAGGACGTAAGTGCATAGTCTTGTGTCTGTCACAAGACAGTCTATGCTGTCAAGATGGTAACAGTTCTAGATATGCCCAAAGCAGAATGTTCGGCAGCTACAGACCTTTATCATTGGAGAGTTAAGAACTTACAGGCCCAAGATGGTAGGGAGCTAAGTAGGGATTGCAGTCATGGACTTCAGTACATCAATTCCATTTTAAGTATAAAAGTCTTGTTATGAGCCTAAATTGCTGATTCTTCAAAGAAAATATTTTTGAGCTATGTGCCTTGAGGGGTATACAGGAATTCTTTCTTCACAGACTCCTTTGTAGTAAGTCTCCATATAAGTACTTCAGGATTTAACTCCCATTGTAACTATTATAAAAGAAAAATATGTCATAGGAAGATATAAAAATAATTCAGATAAAAAAATAACTGTTCCTCATTTTTCCTTATTTTTGCACCTATTTAATATTTAAAGGGGGGGAAAAGAAAGAAACAAAAAAACCCCAATAACCAAACAACAAAGAACAGACAAAAACATTCTTGGTTGAGGCATTATGCAATTATTTTTAAATTCTTAGTATTGAGCAGAGCCATAACCCAGCTTTTTTAGGATAACTGCCAATCCCATCTGTTTTGCAAAAATCTTTCCTTTTTTTTCTCTCTCTCTCTTTTTGTTTTGTTCTCTTTCCACAGATGCCTCTAGGTTTTGTGTCAAGCAGGAGCTTCTGACAGTCTTTCAAAAGGCTTTTTGTATCAAATACAGTCCTTGCAAAGGCCAAGGAGGGAGTTTTGGGTTTGAGATAGTGTCAAAACCATGTCCAAGTGGATGTGACAGAAAGCGTCTGTGCACTGCATTTAAGGAACATTGTTCATCGTGTCTTTTACTCATCTTTACAGTGAAGACAAACATACAAACCAGCCTATGGTCTCATGTAAAGTGCTTCAAGGTATCAATGGTGGCAGGATCCCCTCATGTCCTCCTAAGTCTGACTACCCTTTTTTAATCCTGCTATTTAATGGAATATAGGATAGTATAATGTGATATATATATATATGATATATATATATAACCAAGTCAATAGTACGTTTATGAATAACTAAACTTGATATCTTAATTTTCTTAGGAACTTTAAATTTCAATTGCTAAAGCAAATGTTAGGTTAGGGAGTTGGCAAGAAAAAGGAAATAATAGTGCTGCCTGTATCTTGGTGGTGGTGATTTTTTAACCAATATATTATTTGTATTTGTCTTATCTTAATATGTGAAGAAAGTGATTGAATCAAAGGCTGCTATGAGGAACTTCAGTGAGTTTTTAATAATAAAAATAATTGAGTGTTGATGAAAAAAGGAAGGCAATAAAAGAATTGCTTATGTATGGTCACTAATAAAAGTGGAAAGAGGGAGTTTACCAGCATCTTGTCTGAGTGATGAAGACTTTACTTAATCTTACAAGTATCATGCAGTTAAGATTGGCCACATTTCTACCTACCTTTACAAAGCTGGGTTCTACAGTGAAAGCAGAATTTTCCTAACACTGAAACAGAAATTTAAAGTAGCAAAAGGGCAAAGGTTGTTGACGGGTTCTATGGTACAAAGCAGGAATTACAAGAGAGAAAGAAATTTTATGTTTTCTATCAGTGGAAATGTATATTTTGATTTCATATTTCACTTCCGAAATTCATTTACCTATGGTGGTATTGTTTTTTAACAATCATTATTTATATTGTTTAGTTTTAATTGTATCTGAGCTTTCAACAGCAAGATTCCAGCAAATCTAGAAAAAGCTAGCAAAAAGTAATGCTTTGCTTCTGGAAAATTTCAGTTATTTTACAGGGAAACCTTGCTGGAAGGTACAGGATCCCAAATCTGTCCCATAAGAACTACAGGCTTTATCAAGGCTGAATGTTTGTTATGTAATTAAGGGTTGCTGAACTTGGCTTTTTATTTTTTTATGAGATTATGTAACTGAAAAATTTTATAAATAACAAGGAAAGTTCTAATTAAATAAATTCTGGTGGTTTGGGAGCATGGGTAATTTTAAAGTCACTTTTAGTCAAAATGACCAGTTGACTCAAATGAGACTTTTTTTTTTGATCTGTTTGGATAGTCATTTCCTTCCTCTTAGAAACATCCTTCGCTTTTACAACTTCTTTCACATAATGGAAAAATATTAAGAAAAGAAACTCTAAATTAGCTTTATATAGGAAACAGCTAACTGTATTGAAACATTTCCAGATGCAAGTAAAAATGTTTGTGATAGGATATTTAATGGTCATTTACATCTCTTTTATCCTTCCCCTCCCCCCCCCCTTTAGTCTATTCATCTTTCTGTATAAACAGGAAAAAACTTGAAGTGTTAGATTTGGTTTGATAAGAAATTTAGATTTCTTATAAAAGGGAAGGGAAAGGGAAAAGGCTTGGGGAGTTTTTTTTGTTACTACGCTTTCTGTTTTGCAATTGCGTATGCCAGACCCAGTACTACCAATAAACAGAAGAGAAAAAAAAATGGAAACTGGGGTAAACATACTTTGATCTGTAAAGAAAAGTTAGAAGCAGTATGACCCAGATAAAGATGAAGGCCAACATGAATCATCAGGCAATGGGGAAAAGTAAGAAATACAGAGTCAGAGGTAAAGATGTAAAGCAGCGGAAGAAAATAGAGTCATGTGAAGGAGGAACTCCTGAGATATTGGGAGTTGAGAAAACAGCACAGAAACAGAGGATGTGGAAAATGGCTAAAGATTTAAATAGAGTAAATAGAAGAATGAAATATAGAACAGAGAGAGAAATTAATAAAGAAATGAAATTGAAGAGTCACATTACTTCAAAAAAAGAAGTACACTGAAGTCTGATTTTCAGCTCTATTTTTATCTCCTTTTTACTGCCTCGGCAATACAAGGTAGTTATAAACTTGCTACAAGTTACCAAGTACGAATCCATCCTGTGACAATTTTCCACTGACATCTATTTCATATGTGAGAGGGAGAAGTTTCCACACTGTAGTGCAATGAATTAAGATCCAGGCAGCTGCAGGCTTAGGAATTCATAGTTGTCTCTATGATATTACCCATTCCTTCTTCTGAATAAAAGATGTAATCTGACACAGGAGAAGACCTGAATGTTTTTACTTATATTTCACAGTAATTTTGCATTTGGGAGAATGTTTAATTAAATCTATGTTTTTGGCAATGATAGAAAAACTGAAGAGAGAAAAAAAAAAAGAAAGGAATACAATAAAGATGGAAAAGAAATTCAAAAGCTTTGGAGAGCTGGGCTTGCTCCCAGAAGAGGACTAGAAATGAAGATCAAGTCTTCAAAAGACTTCTCCAACCCAGCAGGAGATACTGCTCAAACACCCTCCTCCTTTTCAGGCTGACAACATTCTGTCTAACTTTCCAAGTCTCTGGCATAAGCAAAGTGGACAGCACACACCGGGGTCTGTTTGCTGCCCCAGGAGCTCTGATGCTTCAGCATACACCCAGGTGGAGCAAGCACTTATTCTATGGGAAGCTCTACCACAACAGGAAAAGAGTAACAAATGGCAGTATTCACCTTATCTAACTGTGGATGTGTAAATATAAATAATTTCAATTTGAACATTAAATTTTTATCTGCTCTGTGGGAACCTTCAGTTCCCCTCATTGTCAACAGGGAAATACAGGCAGTTCTAAGGGGAGAATTCATCTCACTTATCCTAGATATTTATCTTATGATGAGATGTGTTGCTCTCTGGAAATGCCTGTTTTTCTTTCCTGATTTTAAAGGAAGCCTTGGATGACTAACTCATCAAGAAATGTTTCATTTTTTGACCCTTAAGTGAGGTGAAAGGACTTTTAGAGCAATACTCCCTCTCTCTAAGGTACATTGAAACTTCATGAAAAGAACAATAGCTACTTACTAACTTCAAGACACGGAGTTTTATTGCAGCACATTTTGAAAGTGGGCTATATTCAATGCTAACTCTGCATCAAACCTCAAAATTCATGAAACAATCAGAAAATGTGTTCTTGTTTTCTGTTGTATCAAAGGGGATGACTTAAAATGGTGAGCAAAATTTGAAGTCCTTCCTGCTCTTAAATAAACTCAAATGGATCCATTCTTTGGAGTTAAATAAACCTGGAGAAAGAAGGAAGCAAGATCAAGGAAACCAGCAATTTTGTCATGTCATGTCCTCAACGCATTTTAGTAAGGTCAGGATTTTTCAAGGCTCTCTGCAGTACACACAATTCCACAAGACAGATAGTATCATTTGCAAAGACGAACTAGTGGGTGGAAGAAGAAAGACAAGCCTGTCCATTGCCATGCTGAGGTGTGCTGGAAAGAAAGACATAGCAGGGAGGAGTTATGTGCAAGTTTTGCAATTAAGGTTGTTCCAGCAACTTGTAGACCAGAGGGCAGATTGAATAATTTCCTTTATTCAGTTTGAAAGTTTTACTCTCATTTGATGGAGAGGGTAGGGGCTGGGGGTTGGTATAGATTTCATTACATGTGGCTGCATAAATGAAGTGCATAGCACATCCAAAAATTGTGGCCAGTTTTTTTACCTAGTCTCTAAGAAATAGCCTATAGCTTGCTTTCCTTTACAAAAATTTCCATTTACATCACTTGTAGATATCCGTAAATTATATTCCCTAAAATAATTGCTCACTGGTATCCACACTGGCAATTGGAAATCAATCACATTTTGAAGTTCTGGGATTAAGAAAAAAAAACCTAAATAAACACTAAACTACAATTTGATCAAGTAAGAAAAGAGGCATTAAAAGATGCACATAAAACTATTTTTATTTTCCAATTCTGTCATTGAAATAGTATTTCTTTCCATTCTCTATGGTCTGTCACTTTTAGCATCTCCCACAGCTGTAACAAAGAAATGGTAGAGAGACTGGGATTAAGATCACAGTTGTTAAAAGAGCAAGAGTGCCCCCACCAAGGTTATTTGAAATTGAAGGCACAGAGCACACTGGACATTAGAGGACTCCAAATGTTCCCCAGAACTTCTGAAGAGCTTATCTGTGCTGCAGGTTGATATACTCCCAGATGAGACAGGAGTTTTGTCACTTGGGAGTAACAAAGACAAAATTCTTAGATTTTGGTTAATTTATGTGAAGTTGTTGTAAACACTAGATGAACTTAGAGCCTTGAGTCCACCATAGCTAAAGCACATCAACTAATGTTTATAATGATGTAATTTTTTAAATTATGGATGTGCCAATATGTTTCTTCTTAAAATGTTTTAAATAGGTGAAGAATTTTTGTAAAAACAAATGAAGTTTTAACCTAGGTACAACCTAAATTAGTCATAGTCATGGAAATGTCTCAAAAGTTTGGTTAGGTAAATTAGCAGAACTAAATAAATCAGTACCACTACAATATCTGCCAAGTTCCTTGACTTTTTGTATCCGAAATTGAAAAGATATGTTTGGATACTAAGAAATTTAAATTTACAGTGCATCTCTGAGTTATTATCGTAATTTCCTTATTTTACAAGTGGGAAAAACTGATTGTCTGGACAATTAGTAAGATTTTCCATAAAAGAAATGACAGTTGGATATCCAAGTCCCATTTAAAGTGAGCAAGAGGCAGGAAGCCAAACTGGTTTTTTACCTTTAAAATTACCTTTGCATGACTTGCTGGGAATCACGTTGGAACTTGTGGGAGAATCTGCTCAATAAACTATTTGTCTTTCCTCACACTCCTCACCTCAGCCACAAGAAAATCCTTTATGTATCTTTTCAACAGACCGGGATATTGTCCCAGAGGTTCCATGTAGGTTTATTTAAGCTCAGTACAACGTTGATTGTAAGCTATCATTGACTGGGGAAGACAGGTAAAAACTTTTGCGAAGCAAAGATGTATCACATATACCATAAATCTATTTTAAGTATTGAAGACTAAGTGTTCACCCCTTACCTTTTGCCTGGTTATAGAAAAAAACTAAGTACTGTTATCTTGGCAAAGAACAAAATGTGTCATAGTATTTTTTTATATTCAATAAATATATAACTGAAAACCTGACTTCTCCTTTTACAGTAATTATTTTTTAATTTCCTTACCTGTGCATCAAAAGGATATGGAGAGCTTAACTACAACCTCTCCACTTTCTTCCTTAGCATTTTTGCACAATATAATTTTTCAAAAGATGAAATGTTTGACATCTCTCACAGGAAATACTGCACTTATTTTGACAGTGTTATATCTGGCATGTGTTCCTTACTAGGCAAACTGTCTGGAAGGGAAAATAGAAATAACAACACATTGGTTTTTGTATTTGTTGCTATGGATAAACTGCATAGCAACAAGACTTAGGGCACTTGCTTATATTCAGAAAAAAATCTGAAAATTTACCCTTCCGCATCAAGTGCATAACACATGCACACAGAGCAAAACCTCATAACCCGATAATGACCTCACATCTTTTTCATACTTTTCAACAAGCAAGATAGATGGACCTTAACTTTTCAGAAGGTTAATTAAGCAAAAGGTAAATTAAGCATGACTTGTCACTGGGAAATGCTTCTTTATATGAATTAACTATTTTTGTACAGACAAAGAAAGAAATGTAAGATGAGAGACTGGTAATGTGGTATAGAAATTGGAGTTAAAAAGCAAAGGACAAACTTCTGTTGACAGACCAAATTTCTAGCTGTTTTTCATTCATCTTACAAGTGATGAGCCTTGCCAGAGAGTTTCACAGAGCATAGGAATTATCAGGATATATTTTGCTGTTCAGTTTATTGGTTTCTCTATTCCATGTACTTCCTGTAGTTTGCTTCTAATTGTTTGGAGGGGGGAGGGGTGTTTTTTGGTTTATTTTGGTTTGGTTTGTTTTTTTCCTCCAAACCTTTATGTGAGGGCTTTTCCAAAATTTACTGTTCTACACTCTGAACAAAAATCTTAACTGAGCTTCTATAACATGTTTACTCAGAACAGCTATAGAACTAGTGAATGGAAGTAAGGCAATAAAGATTAGAGTGATTTTCAATTATTTTCCTTTAATTCTTTGAAAGAAATGGAGAGCAGAGCCAGTTCAGAAAAAAATAAGAATTTTTAAAATATGAATGTCATTCATATCCTCAGTTTAAAATGTCGGTATCTCATAAGACAACTTCACTGTTGCAGATGAAACCAATCATAAGATATCTGGACTGAAGACTATAATTAAATATTGTTTTAGCGTTTTGCTCCTATATTTGTCCATGACATTTTGCTTCACCTCTCTGGCATATTTTTACTCCCAAATGTCTCAATCTTTGTAACAAAAGTGAGAGTTTGGCTTCCAAAGTTGATTTTGTCCTTTAAGAATATCTCCGCCTCCTCCTTGATTATATACTTTTGCTTGAGTAGAAGTGTTATATAGCATATAATCTATTGTACGCATGTGGACAGATGTAAATGGAAACAAGGAGGGGAAAAAAAAAAACATGCTGAGGGACACATACATTTCCAAAAGACTGAGCAGGAGGTATGTAGACAAATCTTATTATTGGGTAATGAGATTTGTGCGCGTACTCGGACACTATTATGAAAATGTAGCTCTTTTTCAAAACAAAGTGAAAGAAGGGGGCAATCTTTTCAGCTGGGGTCAAATTCTGCTTCCAGTAAGGATGCAGCAAGTTCCATTAAGATCAACCTTATTAGAGTCCAAAAGTAGCTGAAAGAAAGAAATAGACTTTACATTCATAAAATTTTCAGTTGACTTTGAGCCTGATCATGCTTTCATTGAAATTAACAGGAATTTTGCCATTGGGACGTAGCATCAAGCTTATTAATTAATAATGTACTAAAGCTCTCTCAGTGTCAAGAAGTTTGTATTCTTTACAATAGTCTTTTGTGAAGCAAAATAATTCATATAAAATCAGGAATGTTATGAATAAAGGATTCAACCATTATATCACT
Source organism: Phaethon aethereus (assembly GCF_964289735.1). Lineage (NCBI taxonomy): Eukaryota > Metazoa > Chordata > Aves > Phaethontiformes > Phaethontidae > Phaethon > Phaethon aethereus. Next base: position 44,802,090 of record NC_138576.1, on the reverse strand, counting down.
GATGGACTTAGAATAAAATTCCAATAGTACCATATATTGTAAAATCATAAATCAAGATCTTGATAATTATTTAAAATCATGAGTTTTAATATACATATATATTTTTTAATATATATATATTTATAAATGCTGTATGTCTTCTGCTACTAGAGTACATAGAGTTATGTTCACAAAGAATTTTTTTGTAATCCATATGACTAAGAATATACTTTTCCATAAAGGAAAACTGGAACTCTTCAGTAATAAAAAAGATTCTACCAGCAAAGCGATTTAAGAAAAACATGCAACATGCTAAAGTGCAGAAACCTGAGAACATTGAGTCTTTATACATTTGAAGACAATTATCTTTAAAAGATAAAGACTTGAAGGCAGCTTTAGACAGTGCAGGTAGCCTTTATACTTTACCAGCTCATACATGAAAAATATTTTATAAATAAAATATATCTTTGTTTTGTTTAATCATCCTTGTAATGCAGAATTATTTAGTAGTAGAAAGACAGATAACTCATGAAAGGTAAGTAATCATCTTCTACTTCTAATTTTATAAATAGGCAGATGTTAATTGTTTCATACATGAGAAAGTAAGGTCTTCATACCTCTTAATTTCCTTTTTACAGTGCAGGTTTCCTTTTTCCCAAGGAAATTTCTTGAGGAGAGGACTGCACACTCCTCTTTCAGCTTGGTAAGTTCCAGCTTCAGAAGCTGCAGTGACTGCAATACTGACCAGTGAGGGTAGGGTTTTCACTATCATGTCCAAAGTCAAGTCATTCAGCAGAAACTCTTTGTGGTCTGAGGTCTCACTACTATTTTTAAACACACTGTTATATGCTGTCTCCAAGATGTGTGTCAAAAAACTAACTGTTCAAATCAGTGGACAATCAGTTTTAAGGAATATTTCTAATCCAAATAACGGTCCTATTTATAAAACCTTTCTGCTGATTATATTTAGTTTGATAGGTGTTAAGGGTGAGAAGATTGGTAGAAAATATTTGGTGATACAAATGGAACAAAGAAGTGTATTAATTAATTTCATCACTAATGAGAACTGTGTAAATTTGTAACATTTGTACCTACATTTGTAGTTAAGTATTGTACAAATATGTTTGTAACAACATTATATTTGTAACTACAGAAGCTAATACCTCTGTCTGTAAGTTGTTCACGAATTAATGTTCAGACCAGATGCTACTTCCTTTTTCAATAACCGTGTAATAGATTTGAGAAGACAGTCATAGAACAAAATGACAGAGGAATAATCTGGATATTTAATAAAACAGTGTCTCTCCCTCACTCACCAACTGGATTTTTAAGAAAATGTGTAAGGGTCAATGCAAAAAGTGACAAAACCTTCTCTCAGTGGCTAGGGTTTCCTCTCACCAGCTCAGGAGGAAGAAGCTCTTGCTGTGGAAGGTGTGGCTCTATCCATATTTTACTGGTATGGGATATAGGTTGTCTCCTACTTTACAGGATGTCTACTACTTTCCTTTTTCCCTTTCCATTGCAACTGCCAATCAAGTGAGGTGATCTCCCTATTTTTTGTAATATGCATTTCTGGGCTACAAGCATACATTATGAAGGAATGAAGGAAATCAACTGGAAGAGCTGTGAAAAAAATTTTGAGTGATGAGAACTCTGTCATGATGTCAGCTACAACATGACCTTATTTCTGATCTGTTTTTCATTGCTGTGAGTCAGACTAAACTTCTTTCTTACATAAGCGTGACACCCATGTAAAACTAGTGGAGGCAAGATCAGAGTGAGGCTCCATGTCGTTAGGAAAAAGAGAGCTAGCACAAAATAATGATTCAAAATGAAGACATGGGTGAAACACTGCTTCCACACAGTCAGGGGTGATATACTAAGAATGTGTGACAGGAGCAGAGCCCCACTGTTGTCATGGAGACTTAAAAAAAATTGTTAACTTCTAAAAACAAATATAAATGTGTTTGGAACCTCTCCCATCATCCTCCTTGCAAGTACTAATGTACAGTTCTCTGATTCTTGTTTTAGACACTGATGAAATAAACAACAATAAATAGCATTTTCTGTCTCTAAATGTATGCTTTTATTTTGCCAGAATGAATTTTAACTATAAATAATTGAAAAAAATTCCTATGTATGTTTGTAAATGCATACACAGCCAGTAGGCAGGAAGCTAGCATCAAAAAATCATGTAAAAACTAGAGACCGCGGCAGCTACCTTACACAGGGGAATCCACAGCCAGGAATCTGGCCCAATGCTCCTTACACAGAGTTTGAGAGGATTTGAAGGACTGACTTAGAAAGAAATTTGCAACAGACAATTTACTGCATGAGGATGACACCCAAACTACTCAGTACAGAAAGCTGAAGGAAGGAATGCATCTTTTCAATTCTTCCCTCCAATTCATCTGGAAAACGCCAACTTCTCAGCTTCAGCAATTTTGAGTCATAGCATGGAGCTGTCACCTGTCATGTGAGGTCTGTGATATGCTGCAGTAGAGGTCACTCTTTTCTTTCAAGTCACAGCTAGAGAAGACAGTTTCTATTCCCCTTTCCCTCATATGTAAAAGATTAGTGAGTAGTCACCTAGGAATAAGATGCTCAAGTTATTTAAAATATATAAATGATAAGGTCAACTAGAAGAAGAATGTGGGTTTGCAAGTTTAAGGTGAGTATGAGATGATGTGGGAGGCTGACATTTATTCTCTCTACCAAGACATAGTAACTAATCACTCTTCAGTGTAAAATGGGTAATCCTGGGACCAAACCTAGACTCTACCCCTTTTTAGGGAAAACTTTCAGCTGTACCATGAGTGTTATGTATTGCTATACTTTTTGCTGTGCTACGCTGTCATCCTGTCACAGAGCTGAGGAAAAACAAATTTTCATAAACCTCCTAATTTATTCTTGTCCAGCTGATATGATATTTATCCTGAAACACAGCTGGTTGTCTGTACTTTTCCCATAGGATTCCCTAACAACATTTAGGAGCCTTATGGATAGTAAGTCATCACCTACTGTGAAAGTGGATGTTCACAGAGGACATGTGAACTCAGGAGAAAATTCCTTTCTTAAAGTATTTAGGAACAAATACAGGTGTGTTAATGATTAAAGACCATTTTGATGGACTGATATTAATGCAGAATAAGACCGTAGCTTTGCTATGATAGCTTTTTATTGTCAGGACTGAAATTCCTGAAGGTAACTGTATAGCCTTTAGGTTTTTATATTTTGTATATTGACAATAAAGTAAAATACACTGTAAAATTCTATTGTACTGTAAAGGAAGCCTGAAATAAAAAAAAAAGGGAAAACACTAAACAGAGTGTAACTATTGTTTGATACCAAACCAAAGCCAAGACTTTGAATGATTGTACTGGCTGCTTGTGATTACTCAAAATTTAGCAGAACATCAAAATAAGATTAAAATTGCTGAGTCAGCAAAAGTCTTTTTGCTATATCAGCTGGTATGTTATTGCTAGTTACTGGTTTAAACTAAACTTAAATTGTTATTTACTGTATTTCGTAGCTAAGACTTTGACTTCCTTTAGACAAAGCTGGTTTTTTAAGCCTACAGTTATTGTTATCACAGCAGAAGGTCACTTAAAATCTGTTCTTTGGTCTAAATGACGCTTAAAATCAATAGTAGTTCCTGAATAGTTTCTCACCCTTCTTGGCTCAATAGATAAACAGAGGCCTCGCTCAAAACAACATAGAATTTTCTGGATCAAAGTCACCTTTCAAAATGAGGGAGACATAAGAATTTGTTTCTGTTGATTTCATTTTGGAATAGTGTTGTGATTTATTTATATCACCTTGACAATTGTTGCTGGAAGCATGCACCAGGACAAGAGAATATATTCTTACTGTTCAAAACTGATCTGTTTAAGAAAGAAGGTTAATGTTTAGCTCCACATATATATATGCTGTTATGCAAATATCCGGGTGCAGTGAATCATTAAATAAAGAGACAAAGTCACAGCTAGTGTAAGAGGGCAGTACTTGTGAAATGAATGGAGCCAGGCTTGCCTTTTTCAGCAAAATATTTTGCCTGAGGCTTTTTAGCATCCAAAGTGTAAATAGCCAGCATGCTATCATTCTGCCTGAGCTGTACAGTTTTGCTATGGAACAAAAGATCTTTTTCATTAGCAACAAGACCATTGAAAAGAGAAGCAATGGATCTTTTGAGCTATTAATGGAAAGAACATTAGCATAACATTAAATACACAACTGGGGAGATCCCCAAATTAAAATTCCTCACTTGGTGTGGGTTCAGCCACACTTTGTATAATTTACATCATACTCTAAAGCATGGGGGGCTAATTTTGCCAGGTTCATATGTATACACATTTAAGTGATTCATTTCAACCCAATGCATATGTATAATTTCAGTAATTGTACACACAAATCACACATTTGTCTGTAAATGGCCACCTATTCCTTTACAGATGGTGAAAAATTGGCTAAATAAGAACTGAAATATTGCCTTTAGGTAGCCCATTTAACCTGTCAGTAGACCCAAATAACAACTTCATGATGATGCAGGAAATATCCTGTGTCCAGTCTTATAAGAAGATGTTTAAATACGTTCTTGAATTTTATTAGGTCAAATACAGGCTTAAATTTTCTTTGGAGAAGGGGTATTTATCTGAATTTGAATTTATATGCATAACTTCAGACTTACTTCATGTGCCAATTATTTTGTTATTTAGAACCCACAGTGCAGTAGCAGGGAACTTAAAATTACAGAAAGGAGATTACTGCAAATGAACCATTCCATGTCTGTAAGTGTAGTCCCGCTGATCCAACTGAAATGGATAACATTTACAAGACTGGCACCCTAAAGCATAAGGTCTTATGATTTAGTGAAAAAATACATTTAAGAAAAATTTCTGCTGGTCAGTTTATCTTTGCACAAGACTGTTACAGTTCATAGACCATGATAGAAAAAGGAGTTCTTCACAGATTTCAGTGGAAGCTGAATAAGGCCCAGAAAAAAAACATCTTTTGACACATTTTGAGGAAAGCTAAAGGAACAGAAGATGAGAGGAGTTAAACAGATTTCAGATCAGTTTCTGCTTTCTGACAGTGTTAGCAGATTTTTAGAAGTAAAAGGCAAAATCTCCTGCCAGTTACATCTGTGTAACGTCGACTTCAATGGCATTTCATAGTTAACAGAACACAGAATTAGATCGAACATGTCGCTTCTCACTAAACACATCCTAATACCTTTGCCTTTCAGTTCTTAAATGTCCTGTTTGTTAAAAAAGGTGAAATAGAACCATAAAATCTTTCTATTGCCTTTTGCAATGGCATAACTGAGTCAAACTACGCAGATGAATAAAATCCTTTAGCAACAGCAGGAGTGTTTGTTACCAACGAAAGCTATAATTCATAGGGATGCTGTAATCTTGAGTCTCCTCTGAAAAAACATCCTCTCCCTTACCTATCACATTTACTTTCCTTCTCCTCCTTCTGCTTTTTATTATTTAATTTTGTAATTATTTTACCTATCTCTGTGACAATGTTTAGGGATTGGTTTGTTTGAAAGATGTTATGTACAACACATTTGCATTGTATTGTGCTATCTATACATATGAATTTATTATCTGTAACTATGAAAGCTGGTAAACCCATCTGTAATAAAAGCTGTAACAGATAAAAGCTGTCAGATACAGAACCTGTCTTGACTTCTGGTTTATTCCATTTTCTTCAGTGCTATGTGAAATTGGTCTCTTTCACCTTCTAGAATAGGCAAAAGTTTTTCATCTTTTATCCTGACTCTTCTTGACTTACTCCTGCAATTCAGTCAAATTTTCTCTCTGTTGTTCAACAAAGTCAATAGATTTTGCACAGGTGTAAGAGAAGCAGAATTTGCTCCATTTTCTCCAAACATGCTGTGAAAATACTAATGTGTTTACATAAAAGCACAAGTCTGAAAACACAGTAAATCAACCCCATGCTGTTTCAGTGTCAAAAGCAAGAATTACTGAAAATGTTATTAAATTATTGTAAAAATGGTAAATTAAATCTAAACTGTGAATGATGAACAGATTAGAAGGACTCTGAGTACAGTTGGCAATGCTTGTTTTATATCTCTGTAAATGCCCAAATTTAAACATTAATCATGAAAGCCTAAACTAGATTCAGGTTTGGGTTTTGTTTACAAGTAAATATATTTTCTTCCTTTCTCAGGTTATAATGCAGGCAATGTTTCTTTTTTAGCGAGGCATTCAGACATTCAGACTGTTTCATTACCCTTTTGATAGTTCTAACATTTTAGGATTTGAGGATGGTGTGCAAGTCAGAGTGAAGAAAGTAATATTTTTCATGTTACACCTTTAATGAAATAAAGAAAAGATTATTTTCTGCAAAGCCATTAGTCTATTGTTTTTAGCCCTAACCAGCACACTGATGCGGACTGGTACATTCTACCTGGAGAAAAAACAAATAACAAAAGTATACAGCCATATGGCTGTAGGACAGGAAGATTACTAAATCACTAAATTATTTTTAAGTTTGCACATTGCATAAAGATTGATTGACTGCAATAAATAGATTGCTCATTTGACTTTTTTCAACAGCAAATCCAAAAGGCTAACCAGATGACTGTAAAATTTACAGGGAGAGGTTACATTTTCCTATGAAGAAATCTGAGTATGTAATACTATGAAAAGCTTTTAAAATTCCTCCAAAGATGTGACCTTTCATATATTATGCCACAATTCACACACAAATGTTAATGATACTGAGGATATTTAAAACTGTTTTTTAAAGATTCATGCAGATGTTCATTATTTTACAGGAGAAATATCTTCTTTTAATTGAATTATGTTTTCAGTTAAATTTTGTAGTGTAGGATCAATAGAAATGCACGAGGTACGGCCGAGAATTTTAATGCTATATTTCCAAAGAAAATATAAATATTGCCATAATCTGAACTACAAAATTGAGGAACCTGAGGTGGTTGGTATGTCAAGAAGACTCTGAAGTCCTGACTTGTGATGAATTAGTCCCCGAAGTCCAGTCTAAAATGAAAGGGATAAACATGAAATTCACAAAACTTGATCTTATTTCAGAAGAGGACACCTAATGTAGGATGGTCCATTGCTGAAAATACAATGAAGAATTAGTACTGGGTTTATTATTATATCCCATTTATACTACATTACTACATCCCATTTACCTATAGAAAACTCTGGTTTATCTCCTCTTTCTATTCTCTGCTTATTTTAGAGGAGACATTTATACCTAATACCATTAAGAACATCATGACTCTGGACTGTAGAGTATTTTGGAGGAGGCTATCCTCCTTTTCTGCCCAACTTTTTAAACTTTTTTTTTAATATGAAAGAGAAAATTACTATAGTTTGAACATTTGTACATTCCCGAAAGAGATCTAGGCAGATTGAGATTGATCCAGATCCAGAATTATATGATATGCTTTAATAACACATATAATATAGATGTCTCTATATATGTATGCACTGTTGTGGTTTAAACCCAGACAGCAGCTAAGCACGAAACAACCGCTTGCTCACTCCTCACCAGTATGGGGGAGAGAATCAGAAGGGTAAAAGTGAGAAAACTTGTGGGTTGAGATAAAGATAGTTTAACAAGTAAAGCAAAAGCTGCAAGCAAAGCAAAGCAAGGAATTAATTCACTACTTCCCATTGTCAAGCAGGTGTTCAGCCATCTCCAGGAAAACAGGGCTCCATCATGAGTTAACAGTAACTTGGGAAGACAGATGCCATAACTCCGAACGTTCCCCTCTTCCTCATATATATGGTATGGGATATCCCTTTGGTCAGTTTGGGTCAGCTGTCCCAGCTGGGTCCCCTACCATTTTCTTGTGCACCCCCAGCCTACTGGCTGGTGGGGTGGTGTGAGAGGCAGAAAAGGCCTTGACTCTGTGTAAGCACTGCTCAGCAAGAACAAAAACATCCCTGTATTATCAACACTGTCTTCAGCACAAATCCAAAACATAGCCCTGTACTAGTTAATACGAATAAGATTAACTCTATCCTAGACAAAACTGGCACAATACACACATATATGCATACGTATATAGAATCACAGAATTGTAGGGGAGACCTTATCTCTCTCTACAACTACCTGAAGCGGGGCTATAGTGAGGTGGGTGTTGGTCTCTTATCCCAAGCAACAAGTGATAGGACAAGAGAAAACGGCCTCAAGTTGTGCCAGGGGAAGTTTAGATTCTATTCTATAGAATGGAATCATAGAATCATAGAATCGTTATAGAACAGAATTCTATAGAATAGAATCATAGAATCGATAAGGTTGGAAAAGACCTTTAAGATCATCAAGTCCTACCATTAACCCAACACCACCATGCCCACTAAACCATGTCCTGAACTGCCACATCCACATGTTTTTTGAACACTTCCAGTGATGGTGACTCCACCACTTCCCTGGGCAGCCCGTTCCAATGCCTGACCACTCTCTCAGTAAAGAAATTTTTCCTAATATCCAATCTAAACCTTCCCTGGTGCAACTTGATGCCATTTCCTCTTGTCCTATCACTCGTTGCTTGGGACAAGAGACCAACACCCACCTTGTTACAGCTCCCCTTCAGGTAGTTGTAGAGAGTGATAACGTCTCCCCTGAGCCTTCTTTTCTCCAGGCTAAACAAGCCCAGTTCCCTCAGCTGCTCCTTATCAGACTTGTACTTAAATAGTAAAATATGTGTATGACAGTGATACAACTTCACTAGAAATATTTACACACCTTTTCTTTTCTCTGACATGGGTTTCAGTGACAGAATTAATGGGTACTTATGAAAGTTCGCCTTTGGCAGATAATTGATTCAATTATACCAAAGCAAGTAGTCATACACTTATCCTCTCAATTTCCATAGAAATTCTGTAGAGTTCTGTTATTGGTTTAAACATCTAGTAGAAAAAATAAATGTTCATCCAACTCCCTCCTTGGTATAAGGAAAGGGGTGATTTATAAACAAAATGTCAATACCCTGGGTAAAATCAATAACCGGGCAAAGGGGTGGGGGCCATGTTATACATGTTACTTTTCACACAGAATGGTGAAAAGGAAGGTAGGTAATACAGGAATATCTGTACATACTCAGACCAAAACAGCACATAACCCAGTATTTATCTTACTTATTCTAAGTAGGTGAAAAGAGAAGAATATATGAACAGGGAAAGTACCACAATACCACCTCAATGTTCTCAAACTATGTTCAGCTTAGGGACTATTACTACAAACCGCATGTGGTTTCTGTCTATATGGTAATCCTCTGTGGATTTCTCTTCCTTTAATTTTATTACCTGAAATTATGCAAACTCCTTAAGAATCCTGTCAAGTGATACATATACCTTTGGTTGTCCTAAGGTTTTCCAGGTGTCTGGGAAACCTAATGAGCAAACATGTGAAGAACTTACTCTGTGTCTAAACTGGTAAGTTAGGCAGTGGCAATGGATGTTCCCAGGTGCTAGAATTTTATGATGTGCATCACTAAAGAGTTAAAATGGTCACCAAAATGGTTTTGGCCTAAGCTACCACTTTCTCAAGCATTCCCTGGGCGTGATCAAAGGGATTGGAGGTTCCAGAAACCCTTGCCTATAGGCAGTCTGCGAAACAGATTTTAATAGTATGGATGTGGATCATGCCATGTCAGTTAGACTTTCTCAGAGACCAAACCTAAGCACATTCAATTCACTGATGTAAATGTAGTCACAGAGTATCAGTAGGGACTCTCAACATGTCTAGCAGAAATGCCTTTACTAGTGAATTCACAGATGTTTCATAGAAAACAATGAATGACTTTTCAGTGAGTGCAAATTATTTAATTCATTCTCAGCATCTTAGGAAACCACAGTGGAAATATTGATAATGTGGATAATGCAGGATAAAAAAGAATTACAAGAATGTTCACATGACCATGTAGGTGCAAAAAAAACAGATGGGGGAGAATGTTTTCTGGAAAGAGGATGTTGCTGTTTCTACATTCATTTAACAGCTTGTAACAGTGAATTGTCATCTCACTTGGGTGCCTAAAGGACAGCTCAGTTTGGAATGCATTGTCTTTGGACACATTTTTAAAGAGTTTTCTCAGCTGGAGTGTGTTTGTGCTATTGATCCTCTGTCTATGAAAATTCAGGAAGAGAGCAACACAAACCAGGTTTATATCTCTACTAGCATTGATGAAACTCAAACTTTAATTTCTAGACAGCAGAGAAACAAGTATTTCTATGGAATAGGTATAGTTTACACAGACAATTTTGAAATCCCTGTGATAAGCCCAGAAACAGTTTAGACACTGCAGTATCCTGTGGAGAAATACTAAGAGCTGTTAGCTGTGGCAAAATGACCTGTGTGTAAGTACCGACTTGATATAAACAAGAAATGGCCTAAGAACCACTTGACAATAGGAGATGGTCTGACAGTGACTTTCTTACTACAGCTCAATAAGGTGTAAAATGAGACATAGGAGCAGTCCCACTGTGCACAGCAAGATATAAAAGAACAGGACAAAGAAAAGAATTTCATTCTAACAAGAACTGAAGGAGAAATGTGCGTAAGGTAGAGGGTAATTACCTGATCTCAGACCTGGAGCTGTCTGTGCCCTCACCATAAAAAGCGATACAAGGTTCCAAATGCCCACAAATAAATGATTGATAAATGTATAAACTACATTGTTATAGCTACCTTTCTGTGGGATGTCTCTGAACGGTCTAGTAAAAGGAAATAAATATCATGTGCATCACTAGCCTTGCCCCAGCCTCTCAAGGAAACAAACCAAAACACCAGTAACTCCAGAGTGTTCTTCAGCTGTGATATTTATCTGGTGATCTGAAGGGCACAGGGAGATGTATATATGAATAACAGTTTTTCTTTACTGAGAAAGTACTTTTTTCTGCGATTATTTTCATTTATAATTTGTTTTAAAATAACTAATGTTTGCTGAGTCCTCTTTGCGGATGAAAGAAAATCAACAGTAATCAACCTGACATTACAAAGAGTGTTTGAATTTTTTTGTCTGATAAAATAGTAGGCCTAGATTCTTAGGCTGTTTTGTGAGGACTTTGTAAAAGAATTAATTCATAATCCAGTGATTACTTTTCCATGTGCTATTGCCAAGTTCATTATTTTATTGAAGACTGAAGTCAGCATTGTGTGTACCCAATTTTGAATGCTAAGCATCATAGTTTCAGTCAGTCTTGGGAAAGGAGACCACATGGAAGGCTGGAGTGCCCTAACTGGATGCTTGAGGAATTACAGATGAACATTTTAAAAACAAACAAACAAAAAAAACCATGGAAATGAGTCAGTTCAAAGGTTTAATTTTCCCCATGGAAGCTACTCCATGGATGTGAATTTAAACAATATTTGAAAACACTAACCGTCAGTTATGTATGAACCTCCATAGGCTTAGGGACAGCTTCAGTCTGGATAATATACAGGTAATCAGCTTCTGCTTTCTTTCCTCACCCAAAACTGGAAGTACCCTTGCAGCTAATCAGCATGGCACCGGTCACATTTCTAGTGAGACTGAAGGCAAGATCCCATTAACTCAAATTGTATTGAGGTCATATGTACAGAGACTTAGGAAATGTTCCTCTCAATAATCTATTAGATCATGTCTAATGTTAGAGCATGTCTATACATCAGGCTTCAGTTAATATCTCCTCTTATCTACTTACATAGGTGTGGGTCCTGACATACATATTTCCTTAATTAACTAATAATGTTACAAATTTACTCAAAAGCAGTAGAAAACCACCTCTTTTCCCTCTGAGTTCTTGAATTGTGATAGCAATACCAAAGGTCTATTTGAACAACCTGCAGAATCAATATAAAATGGCAGTTAACTGATAAAAGACTGTGCAAGATAGAGTGTATATATACATACAAAAGACCAGTGGGTAGAACTCAAAACATATTCTGAAGGAAAAATGGAAACAAGCCAAGCTTTATTTACTTCCTAACACATTCATCACCATAGTCACCTTGAAAGTATTGATATACCTATCTAAAAGCCCTTCAATTAGGCTATGTATCCCATGTGCAGACACTGTGGTCTAGATTCATGTGGTCCCATTTTAGATGTCTATTTCAGTTGCCAAAGTTGGATAACTAACCTCAAGGCTTCTTCTGTAGTTAATGGTGAGACAGAGAAAGAGAGGCTTCCAAAATGTTGTGCAGCCAATTTGAGCTCTGAATTTTAAGGTGAGAATAAAATGCTTATTTCTCTCCATCAGCTCTATAGGGTTATCTCCATCAGCTATTGGTGGAACATACAGCATCTAACATAAAGCCCTTGAATACCTCAAGTTAATCATAGAATCATTAAGGTTGGAAAAGACTTCTAAGATCATCAAGTCCAACCGTTAATGCAATACCAACATGCCCACTAAACTATGTCCCAAAATACCATGTCTACACATTTTTTGAACATCTCCAGTGATGGTGACTCTGCCACCCCCCTGGGCAGCCTGTTCCAATGTTTGACTGCTCTCTCAGTAAATAAATTTGTCCTAATATCCAGCCTAAACCTCTGTGGTGGTGCATCTTCCCCTTCCCCTCGCCTTGTACCTGGGCCGCTTTAAGTTGCCTGACAAGCCTTGGCCTCTAAACAAAGGGTTTGGCAGTTGAGAACCCCTCAACCATACCAAGCACTCTTGTGTAGCTAAGGAGGAGAATGGCTTTGAGTGTATCAGGGATATGATCGCCTAAACAAGGTACAGAACAAGAACAGAACTAATCAATTATCTCCAGAAAATCCTGGCAGTGGTATCGTTAAAACTTGAGAAATCACCTGCCTGGATTGTGGAAATTCACTGATGCTTAAAATCAATTATCTTCCAGTCCTATAAATAGTGGTCCCAAGTGAGACCCTTTGAGCTCTCCTGGACTGCAGCAGACTGCAACCAGTACCTCCCTCTGAGTGAGACACCTCTCAGAGTCCATAAATAGTCAAGTTCGTGATCAATTCAGAGGCTTGACTGTGCACCCATTAAGCGATGCAAAGCATTCAATGTGAGTATTTGACAGGATTTGAGGCGTATATTTAATAAGTAACTTTGTACAAATCTATCTCTTTATATCTCTTTATGTGTCTCTATCTCTACACCTATACATGTGTGTGATTAAGGAATCTTAGTAAGTTTTAGGTTGATTAAGCTGCTAACTTTTACATGATTTGATACTGTGATTTATCTCAATATTGTTAGTGAATTTAATTGCTGTTGTCTTGTATTAGAATGTTGCTATCCTAAAGTAACAACAAACACAAAATACAACACCACTCCAGAATCCCGAATACCCTATCCCTTTAGTCATAGACCATTGACCAAATCTGGGACTAGGAGTGGATTCAGGCACACCTAGACTTCTCTCTGAGAAGGAGCTTAGAAAGCAAGGGGGTCCTCTCTGAACCTTGTGACTCAACAGGAGGGCATTCCTTTACTTTCCTTACCTAACCTTAGTCATAAACCATTGAAAAAGTCTGGGACTAAGGGTGGATTTCAGTCCACACTGAACTTCGTGACCCAACAGCAGGGTCTCCCCTACTTTCTCTCCTCAATATACATATGTTAACTCGATTTGATAGATGAGTAAACAATTCCAATTTATTTGTAATTTGGTTTCTCTCTGTATACCTTTTCCATGTTGAATAAGTAATAGAGTGGACCTTGCCAGCAAATTCTGTTAAGTCACACTTTTCACAAATTTATATTAAAATCATTCGCTTTCTGGTATCTTTGGCAGTGATTCTTTAAGCAACCTAAGTTACTCATACGTGACAACCTCCCCTGGTGCAACTTGAGGCCATTTCCTCTCATCCTATCGCTAGTTACTTGGGAGGAGACAACACTACCCACCTCACCACAACCTCCTTTCAGGTAGCTGTAGAGGGCGATGAGGTCTCCCCTCAGCCTCCTCTTTTCCAGACTAAACAACCCCAGTTCCCTCAGCTGCTCCTCACCAGCTTTGTTGCTCTTCTCTGGACACGCTCCAGCAGCTCAATGCCCACTAAACGATGTCCTGAAGTGCCATGTCCACACAATTTTTGAACAGCTCCAGTGATAGTGACTCCACCACCTCCCTGGGCAGCCTGTTCCAATGTTTGACCACTCTCTCAGGAAAGACATTTTTCCTAATATCTAGTCTAAACCTTCCCTGGCGCAACTTAAGGCCATTTCCTCTCGTCCTAGCACTAGTTACTTGGGAGAAGAGACCAACATCCACCTCACCACAACCCCCTTTCAGGTAGTTGTAGAGAGCGACGAGGTCTCCCCTCAGTCTCCTCCAGACTAAACAACCGCAGTTGCCTCAGACACTCCTCATAAGACTTGTGATCCAAACCCCTCACCAGCTTCATTGTTCTTCTTTGGACATGTTCCAGCAACTCAATGTCCTTCTTGTAATGAGGGGTTCAAAACTGAACACAGTATACAAGGTGTGGTCTCACCAGTGCCAAGTACAGAGGCATGATCACTTCCCTACCCCTGTTGGCCACACTAGTTCTGATACAGACTAGGATGCTGTTGGCCTTCTTGGCCACCTGGGCACACTGCTGTCTTGTATTCAGCCGGCTGTCGACCAGCACCTCCAGGTCCTTTTCTGTCAGGCAGCTTTCCAGCCACTCCTCCCCAAGCCTGTAGCGTTGCATGGGGTTGTTGTGACCCAAGTGCAGGACCTGGCACTTGGCCTTTATTAGACCTCATACAGTTGTTCTCAGCCCATCGATCCAGCCTGTCCAGATCCCTCTGCAGAGCTCCTACCCTCCAGCAGATCAACACTCCCACCCAACTTGGTGTCATCTGCAAACTTACTGAGGGAGCACTCAATCCTCTCATCCAGATCATTGATAAAGATATTAAACAAGATTGGCTCCAAAAGTGGGCCCTGGAAAACACCATGAAGTGAGGTGGATCTCTGTCCCAAAATAATTGATTGTGTTGAATAATTTTAATAGATAAAAATGAGACAGGGGAAGAATGTATGAGTTTTTCAAGTTCATATGCATAATATATGTGTGACAGAAAACTGAGAGTAAAATGCAGTTTTCTACCTTGCCTCCTATTTTATTTATTATATATTCCCCCTGAGGTGACATTCATAGCTGATGAGCTCTCCACTTTGGTCACAGAGAGTAGGTAGAGAGAATGTACCACATTTAAAAGTCTCAAAAAACATTTATGTAGGATTCAAATGATCACACAGAATCACACAGAATGGTAGAGGTTGGAAGTGTCCTCTGAAGACCATCTGGTCCAACCCCCATGCCAAGGCAGGATCCCCTAGGGCAGATTGCACAGGAATGCGGCCAGTCGGGTTTTGAAGGTCTCCAGAGAAGGAGACTCCATAACCTCTCTGGGCAGCCTGTTCCAGCGCTCCGTCACCCTCACAGTAAAGAAGTTTTTCCTCACATTGAGGTGTAACTTCCTGTGCTGCAGTTTATGCTCATTGCCCCTCATCCTATCGCTGGGCACTACTGAAAAGAGACTGGCTCCATCCTTCTGACAGCCACCCTTCAGATATTTATAGACATTGATAAGGTCCCCTCTCAGCCTTCTCTTCTCCAGATTGAACAAACTAAACTAGTACCTAATGTGTTGACACTTTGGTGATACAAAACAGAAGGTGAGGTGGACATGTTTTGGTCCATTTCTCGGTGGACCATGATGATCCTATTTGGATGTTGGTGAGAACATCAGCAGCAGTTTTAGATATTCTAGAACTCCTTTGCTTGTTTCTACCATGCTACAGCCAGAGTCCCTTCCTTGCTGTGCTCCATCGATGAATGCTGACCCAGAGATCAGCAATGGGCTGCCTGTACAGTGTCCCAGCTGTTCCTTTGTGTGTCTCTGACAGTGTAAGAAAGACTGCAGAGGCAGCCAGACTCTGTCCTATTTTTTCCAGTTCAGCTTGGACTTCAGAACGAAATCTGTTTGACTTGGTTGATTTAAAAAAATGGTTAGTTGTGAGTATTAAAATGCCTTGTCAAAACTTGTATTCCTTGCTTTAAGCTATCTTTACATGCAGTAAAGGGTAAATGATTTTTACAGTGTCCTGGCTTGTCTTGTACTTGATTTTGTCATATTGACAGCATGGAGCTCTTTCTGAAGCAAACACACAATGAGCTGTGCCTTGTTATATATGTCTGATGTTAAAAAGCAAAGTCAGACAACATATACCCCTTTGAATGGGCATTGACTGCTGAACTGCTAGCGAGCATCAACAAGTCTGCCTTCTCTGAAAGTTTTGCAGGACAGTATGTATCAATGAGGGAGGAGGATATAAACATCTACAGCTTTGCTACCAGGAGAGATTCACAAGAGATACAAATCAGCATAAATTTACTCAGACACCAGTATCTTCCAATTACAATATGACATTGAAAAAACATCAATGGCAATGCAATATTTAAAAATGTGTTTAATAGTGAAGAGATGTCTGGATAGTTCAAAAGTAAAGTCGTACCTAATATCTCTAACCAGAGGCATTTTGGGGAAATTTTTTTATAGCATAGGGGAGGGTAATCTTGTCTTCTGTTTTTGTCCTATAGCTCCTAGAAGCATGGAATATGATAATCAAGCAGTCTATATGAAATTCCTGTACAATGGTTCAATTGTTATTTAAATTATCTTTTGAGAGTTACTACCCTGCTTCTGCCTATCAAGGGAACTATGGGGAAGAAAGCTTTTTACCATAACTGTTAATTTCGCCCACATATAGGAGTTTGATTGTAAAAGCTAAATCTGGATGGGTTATTGTGCTAGAAGAATATTTTTAATTTAGGGGTGGGAGTAATATTCATTTTTTTTTAAATTAGGAGATAAAATCAAAGATAACAAGTCTTGTGAATTACAAGCAGATAACGTTATGTTCCACAAGCCTCCTTGGCTCACCTTTTAGACTGACATTAGAAAAACTGTTTATTAGCCTTAACTTTTATTATGTTTGATCACAAGTGTGGTAATTCTTGAATTTTCTCCTTCCTGAAGCATTATCAGAGCCCTCGGGAGTTCAAAAATTTTTGCTTATCTCTGAGAGCAATTCATCTACCAAATAAACTTCAAAACAAATTTACTCCTCTTTGAAGTACAAAATTGCAATGTTGAGGTCATTTGCATTTACCCATTAAACTATGGTGTTCCTTCTTTTTTTTTTTTTGAATCAAAATGACAACCGTTAATGACAAAAAACCTATTGATTCTTTCTTTCTCTTTCTGCCTACCGTGAAACTTACGGAATGATGATAACGAATCACCTCAGACAAGCACAGATGAAAATGAGATCTGCCCACTACTGTATCTGAGCAGCTAAACATTTCCGAACTGCTTTGATGGCTCTTACTTTTTAAAAGGCTTTATTTGAGCTTCCATATTCTCAACCACATTGAACAGTGTGTTATTAAAAAGTAGTTAAAGTTCTCTTTTCTAAAGTGATTAATCTCACCCCAGCTAATCTCCTCATCCACACTCTGCTTCCAAGGCATAACAGAAGCTATTTTTCATTGGATTTCAGCTGATTAGATAGTCTGATTTAGGGCTAGTTAAGCTGTGTTTCAATTGTGGTAGGGAGAGATTCCTTCTGAGTGCTAAAATCCTATTGTATCTTCTGGGGGTGTGGGGCCATGGGGTTGTTTTCCTTCTTTTTTTTTTTTTTTTTTTAATCTATTGAGCTAAAGAAGAGACCAGTCCCAGCTGGATGTAAGAGCACATCCTTAGAAATCTTTTCCCTCCAGCTAACACATTTACATTCTTTCTTTCTTTTCTCCTTCTAGCTTCCCATGACATTCACAAATAAAGCTGTTCCACTATTTGGGGAGAAGTTCCCTCCCCTCTCCTCCTCCCTACTTTTTGCTTTGATTATAAGTTCAGAGCCAAAAATGCCGGGAACAGAAACCCCACACAAATAATTAACATTTGTCAACAAGAACCATTATGCTGCCGGGTGCAAAGCAAAATTACATTTGCTACTGAAGAAATCAAGTATGTCCCGAGGAGGGGAGAAATTAATGATGTTTCAAAAGTGACTGAGATACTGAATTCTTTTTTAGTGAATAAACAAATAATGCTAATAAGTTAACTTTATATATAGGTGATACGAATATCACGTTAGAATATTTCCCATTCTGATGAAGAGCAGATTAGGGAATAATGGGGGAAATATGAAAGTATAGTTCAGAAAATCTGAATATTTTGCATCCTACTGTGTTGATGCAGGTTACCTCAAAAATATATTGCATGATATCAGAAAGAATAAAGGGGGCTTTGAAAGGTTAGTGTGAAACTATTTTTAAATACAAAAGGAAATATGAGACGATTATCATACGATCCTTTTATATATTCAGCACAGCAGCCTTGAGCTGGTAGATACTACTTCCAAGCATGCAAGTATTTCTATTGACTCCAGTGAGACTATGCCTGCGTTTAAAGATGGCCACGTGTTTCATGGCTTTGCTGGATTGGGGCCATCCTGCTCACTGTCTTGCTCTGCTTTGTCCTTGTTCTCCCTCAAACAGTGAAGCTCATAGCAAGAGGAAAGACAATGAATAGGCTAATGCACCTAGCAGCAAGAGGCGGAATAGATGCAGAAAGAGCAAAGGGGTAGAAGATAAACCTGATTTATTTTTTAACTAGAACTACAAAGAAAAATGGGGATGTGAAAAACAATAGCTGAGATATATGTGGTTTGCAATACATGTTAAAATCTTTGTCAACATTAATTAAAATTTGCTTCGATAGAAACACTGTCTTGTTGAAAGATTGAAAGAGCATGAAAGAGCATAAACAAAGGATAATGTCAGCAATATATCCAGATGGGAAGAGGTGTGTAGCATGGTGCTGCAGGGATCTGTATTAAGTCAGGGATTAATATCTTCACTAACCCAGGAGAGAAGTAAATAGCATTAATTACATTCACAGATAATACTAAAGAGATGCTTAGAGGACAGGGAAGTAATACAAGGAGACTTAATTATCTGAGAGCCAGCATCAGAAAATACCTGTATGCTCACACATACAGATGTCTGAGTATGCCTGACACAGCAGGTCACTGATCTTGACTGAAGCCCCTCAGAAAAAAATATAATAAAAAAGTGAATTGTTATGAAAATGAACAAGAATAAAACATATATATATATTTAAATGTAAGATGAAAAGACAGAAAACAATATCACAGGCATTCAACAGAAACAGAAAATTGCACAGCAGTAATTCTGAAAACAACTGTAGGTGTAAGAAAAGAGTAATTTACACACGTTTTTCATACCCATGTGGTATGAAGAAATCAACTCATTTTTGAGGCATGCATACAGAAAAGCATCAGGTCTTGTGGCAGGAAGATAAAAGCACTTTGGTTGTATGGTCGAACTGTGACTGTCTTTAGAAAGTTATGTCTGATTCCGAGCAAAGCATTACAAAGAAGGTATTAACAGACAGACAGGAGAGTGCTCACAAAAAAACCCCCCACAACAAACTTTTTAAAGTGACTGAAGGTGTAATTACCCCTGTCTGGAAATTTTTCTTAAATTATAGAATTTATTCATACTGTTTTTACACATTTATACAGTCACTTTGCATTAGAGGATGCTATAAATGCATGTAAACCTATATATATAAAAATAGAGAGCATTTAAGATAAAGTATAAATAAGCATATAAAAATAAAAATATAAAATATAAAATATAAATACAGACATATATTGTATAAATATAAAACTATAAAATAAAAAGCACATTTTAGATAACATTATTTTAATTTAAAGTTTTTATATCCAGACAAACAATCTATACAACTATTTTTAAAAACCTTCTTACCTTCCTACACTTCCCTTTGCATATGTGCAGAAAGCATTAGTAAAGGTGATTCATTTGATTTATATTACACATGTAATTATTTTTATATATAATTGTATTTTGCGTGTTAGATATTGCAGAGGAGCATGTTTTATTTTATGTCAGATTTATTATCCATTTATTGTGATGTTTGAAAAATGAGTTATACTTATTATGGTTACCTTCTAAGTATTTAAAACTGTTAAGAAAAATCAGTTTGGATTGCTTTATCGTGTAGCTTATAGGGGCAGTATAAAATAATGATCCAAGCTAGCTTAAATATCTGAAAGAAAAAAACCCCAAACTTCCCAGCAGTTCAATAGGTGACTCTGTTAAATGGGATTCAGTTGAACATTTCCATCTCTTGAAACACACAAACCAAAAATGAATAGCGCTCTATGAATATCCCAATGTGATAGTCACAAAGTACCAGGGAGACAGGTGGCATGATTCAATAGTTTCTTTCCATGTTTAATTTGTAAGACTGATGTTATTATCAATACACTCTGAGCAAGTGGGGTTAGGGGGTGTTTGAACCATATGTGATCTATCACCTCCACTCCCCTGCAGACTGGTAAAGTGCTTTGCTGAACCAGGTCTTAATGCTTGCAGCCGTGTTAACCTGCAGGGTAAGAGCCCTGGGAGGATCAAGATCACTTCTGAACTCAGCCAACAGCTGAATTTTTAATAAAGTGTCTGCCAGACAGAGGGATTTGAAATTCTGTATTTGTTTCATTAATACTGCAGCTGACAATCATTTCTCCTAAGCTACCATTCTATCATCCAAATTTCTCTGAATAGACTACTTTTAGTAGCTCTGCCAACATGACACCTGCTTTCCTTTTTCACATAGGAAAGCAAAACATAGTGAAGGAAGTCTAAGTGCTGCTTGAAGTTCAGCTTTTTCTTAGCCATGTGAAAATGCAGAAATATCTTCATTAAATACTAGAATTCAGAGTTTCTTTATTATGATTAGATTGAAAAAAAAACGTTTCTTTGTTTTTCTTTTTCTTAGAAAAAATCCTTGGATAAAAGTGTTATGTTTGATGGATAGATTGAGCCTTGCTATTTTAAATCTACAGCCAAGAAACAGGTAAAAAAAAAAAATTAAACTGGTAACCTAGGTTCGTAACAGACAATACTGATGGCACCTCTCTGACTCATATAACATCTGTGATCATTGTTTATGGGAGCTTAGCCACTTGTGGGAACACAATGATAATAAAACTATTTAGCAGTTTTATAGCTCACTGTATTTTCAGAGCAGCGTGGTGGTGTTCAATAAAGATGCTCAACAATTCTCTTTGCAGTAGATGATTAGACTGTATTATTTCCATTGTAGAGACACAAAGATCAGATGAGTTGCCCAAGACAGAAATAATGGTAGAGGCAGAGGCAGGATTAGGAGACAATAGTGAAACCTAGTCAGTGTGGACTGACGTAGCCAGGTAAGAAGTCTCTCCTTTCATAATATTTACTTACAGAACCTTTACTGTTGTTCCTATACCCAGATGAGTATTTTAAGAACAGAACTGAAGTCAAAGCTATTCTTACGTGTTCTGCTTAATACAGGGAGAGACTTCAAAGTCCCAATAATCACACCTTTTTACATCTAATTTCAGTAGTAGAGTATAATAAAGAATCACTTTAAGTGGTATTCAGAATGACCAGCAGCTTCAGCCCCTGTATGGAGCATTTCCAAACAATTGCAGCAATATTTCATCAAAATGTGCTGTCATTTATGTTGTGCAAAACACAGAACCAACTTGTCTTTGTAAAAATGTTATTTGTGATATGAGTTACGAACACAACAACAAATCTATTTCTGTTACATTAACTATACATGAAAGATCTGGGTCACAGAAGGTGATTTTTAATTCAAGTCACTAATATGCCATCAGTTATCAAGGAGCAAAGAAGGCTTAGTCTGTGTTTTAAATCACCTCAAGGTTTGAGGTTATGTACTATTCTCACATTTTTTAAAAAACTGTAACTTGCAGTTTTTACCCACAGGTCACACACTGTCATTTCCGAGCTAATACCAAATAAGACATAGAGAGAGATGGCAACACACTGCACAATTTGCAGTTCAATTACCTTGTCGTCATACAAGCTTTGCTTTAGCACTAAAGAAACAATTTATGGAGGGTAGAACAGAGCTTCAAAGAGTTCTTGGAAACCCCAGTAAAGTTATTTGTACTGGATTCT
Organism: Phaethon aethereus; assembly: GCF_964289735.1. Classification (NCBI taxonomy): domain Eukaryota; kingdom Metazoa; phylum Chordata; class Aves; order Phaethontiformes; family Phaethontidae; genus Phaethon; species Phaethon aethereus. Next base: position 44,780,069 of record NC_138576.1, on the reverse strand, counting down.
CTGACAACTGTGCTTTGCAAATTCTTCTGTAGATGGTTGGCTGGTTTCCTCATCACTGATACAGATCAAGCCTAGCTTGTCTCTGTACATTGTTTGTTTTCAGATATCTTCCTTCAATAGCACTAAAATAAACTGCAAGTATGACATTTATATCTCTCATACTGATTTAATCTCCCTGTTACTTTCTTTGAATAGAACAGGGAAGGGAGAACGTGCCCTCAAATTAATATGTTTTTCGATGCTCCTTTTTATAATGTTTATTTGGCCATAAATTTTGTATTATGAATGATTTTTTTTTTTTCTACTTGAAGATGATTACAATGTATTTTTTACCTTTTGGCCTAATTTCACAGTGAATTTACTGCTCATGAAAACTCCTGAGTTAATCACTAAGAGACTGAATTACACTAATTCACTCAAAGACTCCAGCAAGCTGTAGTGTTGAACAAAATAGTCAAGTCATTAACAATCCCCCATCCCCTTTTCCATCCTCTTTAATTAGGAGATTCCTCTCAAAGATAATACAGATTGAGGTTATCCAGTATTTTTGTGGCAGTCCTGACTGTGGAAACCATCCACAGTGGGAGCTGTCTGAAAGGGGAACTCCTCCGGCATGAGGCTGGCAGGGAACCAGGGAAGAGGGGGATACACGCTACAGTCTTGCCACCAAAAATTACTTTACACATAGCCCTGGACTGCTCTGTGTCTCCTAGTGTCTATCAATTTCCTCCATGGAAATTGGGGGATAAGAGAGAGAGAAGGAAGGGCAAGAGAAAGGTAGATGAACTGACTGAGCGGTAGACTTCTAGGACGGTTAGGAAGGCCTCACACTGATAGCTGACTGAGCATTAAGAGATATTGTGATATATTAAACATCTTCCCCACAGGCTTTCCTCTCAGCAGTGCTGTAGCTGTGCATGGTGGCCGATGATGTAGACGGTCCCCTCTGCCTGGGGAGATTTCACTTGTCTGGTGCTGCACCAGCCCCTAAAGATGCAGTGAAACTCTTTTAGCAGGAGGAGAGATCAGGAAGGCACACAAGTAGGTATGAGCCTTTCCCCGGTACACGTGCCATACCCAGCAATTTTGTATCTCTATGGTCCACTCCAAAAGCAAATCGTTTGAGCTGGCTTTTTGTAGCTATACAATCTTGTTATCCTTTCCTTTCTATAAGGGAGATAGGAGGATGTAGAAGAAATTCAAGTGTTATTTTGCTTCAGTGTTTGCATGTACTTTAATTGACAGAAGAAACAAAAGAAAAAGAAAAGAAAATAGATTACCTGGTAATAGAAAGCGTCTTGTGGTGACCAAACACTTTATTCATAGTAGTATATTAAGATTACAGGGTGAATCCTTTTTGTCAGATGTAGAAAAACACTGAGGAGTTCCCTCCTGTAACTGCAAAAATTATTCAGTTATTAATGGAGAACTGTTAATGAATAATAAATCAGGGTCCATACTTACATATCTAAAGTATAGTTTTGTTTATGAGAATATCTTTCATCGAAACTGTTTTTTTAATGAGAAAAGTCCCTCAAAGTTTTAGTGTAGAATACTACATTAAAATGTACTTCCACACAGCAAAATATTAATAATGTATATATTGTATTTTACAGTTTCATGATAGTTATTATAGGTGCATATTTTTTAACTTAGATTTTAGTTTTTCATATACTTAGCGGCATTTTAAATATAGATGTCAAAATATGATTAAGAGAGGCATTTTTTTTTCCCAAACATTTTCATGCTGAGCACAGCAGTTAAAGTAATTGCTTCTCTCTCCGAGAAGAAACATGTGGGTTCTTAAATTCTAAAGTAATAGACACCTTCTCTAGACTGAAATAATATGGCTTTCCTCAGGAGGGAAAATTGCTGTGCCATGGAGAAGGTTAATCTCCTCTGAAAGCTGCTCCAGTTTGGAATTCCAGCAGTTTTCATGGATAAAATTCTCCTTGAGAAACAGTATAGGACAGGGAGGAGAGGACAGTATGTGGAATAATGCCCTTCACCTTGTAGCAATTGCCCTACCCGTAATTCTGCTGTGGTTTGCAACTTTCCTATTTAGGTATCATTGTGTATGGAAAGATCAAACTCATTTATACAGGTGTTGATGATGGATGTTTGGGATGCGTGTAAAGGTCTGAGTACACATCCCAGATAAGGTTTTGATTTGCTCTGTGACAACAAGACACCATGTGTAACTCGTGAGCTGGGGTTCCACTGTCAGCATTGAAAAAACTGTATTACGTTCAAGTCTGGAGGCAGGTCGTTTGGTATGAATTCAGAGATAATTTCACAGTGTAGGCATCCTGTTAAGCATGTGCACAGTTCTCCAGAGCTAATAAAAAGTATAACAGAGGGTTAACCTAAATTAGTCCACATCTCAGGTGTCTTAAATGAAGCTGTAGGCAGAAACATGATCCCATTTTGAACCTTCAGTTCCAACCCTTCCCCAGGAGATGCATGTCCCAAAGAGGGAACAATGTCTTATTTGGAAATATTGCTGAAAGAAATAAAAATTGACAACCTCATTTTACTTGGTGATTAGAAAACTTGCCCAGCAAAATGTGTAGATGCAACTTTCTCCTTTGCCTGAGACTGTGCTAAAATACATCTGCTTTAAGGAGAAGCATACCCACGAGCGCCCAAGATGCCCTGGATATTCTCAGGCTGTTGTTTTGTTAAAGATGTGCCACTGCATAAGACAAAATTCTACATCTGCTGGATCAAAATAGGAATAAGATTAAGACAGGACATAGCCATTTGACCTAATGGTCATAATACTTACTATAAAATCCCTTGTCTTGATTTTTTTTTCCACACCTGTTTCAGTACTTTATTCAAATCACCGGAGGAAGTGAATCCCATTACTCACTGGGTAAGAGAAGGAAACTAGAGGGCCTGAGAGCTGGAGAGTGCCCCATTTCCTTGCTCTGCGTAACCAACTCAGTGTTCGGTAGTCCCCTTTTGGAAGTTTCAAAAGAGGGTTTACATTACCTCAGACAGAATGACACTGAGATGGATCTCTCCTTTTCTGCACAAACTCTGTGGCTCCTGGACTAATACACAGAAGTCATACAACAGCAGCATCTCTTAAATAAGTTGGAGGAATGTAGACTTCTCTGAACAAAACCCACAAGAATTACAGTAGAACTTTAACAATTGGAATGAATGACAAATAAGTAGTATATATTGCTGGTCTCTTCTCCCAACTAACAATAGAACGAGTGGAAATGGCCTCAAGTTGCACCAGGGGAGGTTTAGACTAGATACTAGGAAAAATTTCTTTCCTGAGAGAGTGGTCAAGCCTTGGAACAGGCTGCCCAGGGGGGTGGTGGAGTCACCATGACTGGAAGTGTTCAAAAAACGTGTGGATGTGGCACTGCAGGACATGGTTTAGTGGGCATGGTGGTGTTGGGTTGATGGTTGGATTTGATGACCTTAAAGGTCTTTTCCAACCCTAATGATTCTGTGATTCTGTGATATTGGAGAATTCAAATGGAAAACAGAATGGATACCACTTTCAGTAATAGCTATATGACAGTTATATTTAGCTAAAAGCCCGCATGTACAGAGGTTGACAAAATAAATTAAAATATCTGGGCTGCATCTGCAAAAGCAGTACCTGCAGGAAAGCAGAGGAGTGGGAAGTTAATAAAATTCCAGTATTGCAGTATAATTTTTTATTTATTTGTTGTTTGGGGAATCTTGTTTATGCTCAATTACCTGTTTACATCGTTATGCAGACACTGTTTTTTTGCCTGTTTTGAGACATTTTGGTTCTATATTTTCTTGCAGAAATGAGAACATTATAATGTTTTTAGTTACTTTAGAGGAGTTTGGTAAATTAAGTGCTGTTTAATATGAGAGTGTGGCTCATATATTTATTGTGCTTTAAAAAATGGAGAATAATTTGTGGCATATGTTTGTACCATTATAAAAGAATTGAACAAAGTAAGATTAATGCAAATTAGGCATTATTGTGCTCAGAGGCACCTACTACTAACAACATTCAGTGTAATGAAGGGTGAATGTTTTGCATGATTAAACTAGTCATATACAAACAATAGCTCAAAGACACAAAGCATAATTTCAGAGCATGATTTTTTTTCCTGCCCCCTCCCATTTTCCCCGGTAAAGACAGAAAGAACATGAGGAAAAGAAGAGAAGAGCAGGTAAAACCAGAACCAAGAATATGGACTTCACTACTGAAAGCAGAGCTGTTCAAAGCGAAAATGGACCCAAAAATAGTGATTGTAACTGGACTTCTATGAAAGTTAGGGATGACTTGGAGCTAGTGTACCAATCCAGCCTAACAGCCCTTAAACAAAGATGTGCACCTAAAACTGAAGTATTCTTCTCAATTTTTATGTCTCGGATTTTGTTGTGTAAGCCAAAGATGGCTTCTGTATGCTTCCTTCACAGTAAAAAGAGAAAAATAGCACTTCTAGAAGGCAGTTCACTTTAACAATCTTAGACACTTGTCCAAGGATGTGATGAACCACTCCATGAAAATGTGTCTTTATCTCTGCCAACTATAGAAGGAGCATTTGAGGAACACCTTAGCCTGGAATAACTAACATCTTGTTGTTTGAATGAGATGAGATTAACCTGGTATCAAGTGAAATCTGCTATATAAATGACTAAACAGATAATGTCTGGTCTTGTAATGACCTCAGTACATGCTTCTGTCAATAAGGATTGGATCAGACTGGACACAAAAGAATTAGGACCAAGACAGAATCTCAGTATCAGCCTCAAATTTCTGAATCATTCAGTTACAGGGTTTTAATTCCCAGAGCTTCAAACTGTTGGTTTATATACCAATAAAGCAAATTTTCCCTGTTCAGAGAACCTTGCAAGATTATACCTAAAAGGTAAAAATATATATAAATTCCAGTGGCATCAGTACCATTTAAATATTGTGCTTCAGTGGCAAAAATAGTTACTAAATTAGGATTTATTTGGATTAGATTTTTAAAATACTATTTCATTTTGTGAATAGATAGATTAAAGATTTCCTGATTTTCCTTCTATATTTTAAGTATTGTTTGCTTTTTTTTTGTTTGTTCCCAGAAGTTGAATAAATTGTTCAATTATGCTTAGGAAATTTTATTCAGAGAAACACTAATATTAATGAGTTGTTTCTTCTGCACTTACAGAAAAAAATATTCTTCTGATTTCCTGCAGCAACCTGGACTCTGGTTATTCAATAAGCTTTTCCTTTATTCACTGAATATGAAAAGTTCTGGTGCTTTCTTTTGCTCAAAGTCTGGGAGTGGGAATCCTGTCCCAAAGTCCTTGTCTGACTTCATCAAAAATATTCAAGGCAGTCAGACACTTCTGGACATCTTAAAGTTAAATGAACCAAGTCTGAGCTCTGACAGTATTCCCTTTATGGAGAAGCTGTCCTCTATTTATTGCATGGCTTGTTTATATTAATGCTTTAGTTTGGTTTAGGAGTTCATCTGAGAAACAGATCTCCCAGTTCCAATTTTTTCTATACTTTTGTTGTCATTGTAGAGAGGTATTGGAGTGCATGAGCTGGCTGGATGCCTTTCTGATGAAACTAAATCAAAAGACACACACCAGGAGCACATGCAGAATCCTACAGCCATTAATGGGCATTCAGACTAGAGCTAATCCCAAATACCCCCTCAGCGCCGAAACATGTGTACTCTGGGTCCTCAGCGTCGTTTTTCTACAAGGTTTCACTACAGGTCTTCTCTATGCACTGCACAGCCTGCTAAGGTGGACATAGATTCAATCATTTGATATTTCCTCCCTTGCTTATCTTTTAATGGTGTTAATGAATTTTGAAATACTTGTATTTCTTGGCCAAAATTATTTAGCTTTGTTTTACTAATGATACACACTGGTTTTTATGTTCTCTCTACATTCTATTTTTCCATTCTCTTATTCACTTAGCCATCATTAAATTCAAAGAAAATAAAATAATTCTCTATGACTATAATACAAACATGCATTGGCAATTCTTTCAATAAAAAAAATCTGTATCTTCTTTTCCATTTAATATGTGATTAGTTTTGAACTATATGCCGCTTTGCACTGCCTTTAGACAGTTACACATGAATAAATTATGTTCAAAAAGCACTGATGCTTTAGCATGACTTGAACTCCTCAAAGCTCAGTTAAAGTATCTCCATCTATATTCCATCTTATTATTCCATGTGTATTACAGCATATAAGCTATTTTCATCTATGTTATTATTACTGTTTTAATTCTGAGATGTCACTAAAATCCTATGGGAAACACTGGAGTTTTTTTAGATTTTCTCTTCGTCACAAGTAAAATTTTTTCAGCTTCATACTCACTATTTATTTACTTTATCATGACTGTGCAAAATTTCACAAATATTTACTTTAAAGTTGACTTTCTTTACCCATATACCAATCTGATATTTGATTTCCATCAGCATTCAAGGAACTATATGTTTTTTCATTCATAGAAAAGCTTATTTTAAATTCGGACAAGACACACTGTTCTAAAAAGCCAGTAAAGAAGTTTTTCAAGCACTTAGTAAGAAAAGAAATAATGAGCCAAGCAATGTATAGACTGCATCCTTTTCATTTCAGATGTGTGCAGACAGGAGTCTTAATTTTTAATCAATAAAACATATAATAGCCTGATGCTGATTCCAGCTCTAGAGGAGTTTTGTTGTTCCAAAAATGTCCTTATCCAGCTGGACTTATTGCTTCTCCCTGAGAAATGTAGAGCCCCAGCTGTATTTCAAGGACTGCCCATATTATCTTTCACACAGGTTCAACTCAAGGAGTGTGAAAGAAGACAAGGGAAAAATCTGGGAAGAGTTTGAAGACTGGCTCTTAAGGGAAAGAAGGTACATTATGTGGGAAGACCTGTATTATAAGGAAGTGAGTAGAGATATGAAGAATGACATATACACTCAGTTTCAATGTACGAGTGGTAAGTGGGACAGCAAGGTTGTAGTCTAGCATGTCTCTGGTGGGTAGGTGGAGGAAAAGTTTTTGTGTTTAAGTCTTTTCAGAAACCAGGTTGTGTCACATGAGTATTAACAAGATGTGCACTCTGGGACTGTCAGGATCTCTGTTGAGATTTATTTTATATTTATTTATAGAGATTTATTTATATTAACTCCACAGGGGATTAAGGATTAACCATATCAAGTGTTAGAAACTGTGGAGATCCTTGATAATAGAATTTTAGTTATTTCTTTGGAAAACAAAGCAGACATTTTGTTTACAACTGAACATTAACCCATATTCATAACTGGGCAACTTCTATAATTGAAATATTCCTAGAACTAATATGGAAATTTAATGGTCTTAACAGTACTAACAGGAAAGAGAACTGTATAATTGGGCTTGAAATAAAAAATCTAAATAGTTTTCTTCACTCAGCATGAGGATTTCTCTTCAGAATATATGACATTCTAAAGGTAAAGAAAATAAACTAATAGACCTCTTACAGCACTTTAAGCAAGACAATGCAGCGAACATTTTCAGCATCAGAATCTATAAACACAAGTCCCATGGGTAGAATACACTGGGAGCTATTGACCTTTGAAAAATCTGATACAGCAAATGTTTTCCATGCACTAGTGTACCCAGGAGACAAAGAGTAAACATGTTGAAATATGAAGAATGATTTCAAGTTTACTAGTACAGAAGAAAGGAAAAACTTTAGGCCAAATGCTTCCTTGACAGAAGAACTTTCAGTTCTATTTGTTCAATTTAATTAAGTTCTTTTCTGCTGGCTTCTAACAGTTTTTGTCAACAGACACTGGAATTACAGCCATATGACTGTCTTCATTAAATGTGATCATAGCCTGTTTCATCTACAACACTCTTCTAAGGCAAGAAGAAGACCAGGAAAACGTCCATGTCTTCCTTTCGGATAAAGCCAGAAGATTTCCCTATATCATTATTTCTCTGCTGGTAAACCTATTTGGAGAAAAATGTCCCACAAAAAAAAAAAAAAGTCTAACTATTATTATTATTATTATTATTATTATTATTATTATTATTATTATTATTTACCTTTCCTAATGTCTAGCCAATGTCAGCTAAGACTCAGCCAGGTGATGTTGGCAGAAGTGATGACATACTTCGCAAAACTTTCTTCCTTCACTTACTGTTGATGATTCCCACTTTCAAGTTGCTTGAAGCTTTGAATTATACATGAAGACCCTGGGCTTGTTTGCATGCTTAGTTAGCCATAACAGACAGAAAACCAACAAAAAATATTTTCTTTTTATCACTAGTCAGAAGTAGAGTGGTAGGGATCCATGCATTTATATTCTCCATGCTCAATTACATTTTCTTTCTCCTGGACTGATCAGTCTGCTCTTTGCTACGCAATTAGAAAGAGCAGTCAGCTTCACCCTCTTACTGTAACAATGGCCTACCCAAGCCCTACAATGAATTTGCTGTATCAAATTACTTACTGTAAGATGAAGATATCATAATAGAGTAGACTTAATTGCAAAGATGTTCAGAGTGAAGGAAATCCCCATTTGTAGGGAAAAACAAATCGAAACAAAAAATACCTTCTGCTCAGTTTTTCCTAAGATCAGATAAATCCTAACTTTAGTGGAATTATCAGGCATTGAATAAATGCCATCCAATACTTCTGATCTATGTTTTTTTCCCCTTATTTTTTATGCTTTATGTTGTCTTTATTTCTGAAATGTAAAGAGCAAAGGAGTTTAAAAAACTGTGGTCTTATTTTGTTCTGTGTGATACATGATTTTTTAACATTTTTTTTAGAGTGTGCGTCTTTCTTTAATTTCTACTTTTGAGCGCTAGGATTTACTACAGTCCTGGGTTTTTCAAGAAACCCTGGTAGTTTCTCACAGACATTCCATTCCTGAAGGAAAGGAATGGATTCATCTGCATCAGGAAGTTGTAGTGCTTAGAAGCAACATTAGCAAGAGGGAGGAATTACATGAGCATACATTATGTTAATATTAATAGAATAGCTTCTCCACTTTGACATTTATCGTCATGAATTCTTACCATAAATAGAATAATTGCAACAATTCTGTATTTAACTGCAAACTGGACAATCTGCAAAGCCTCCTTCTACAAAAACAGGTTTTTTTAAATGAAGAAAGTTTAAATGCTTGACATGCTTGAAGCACAATTAGCCTTCCTGAAGTTACTAAACCTGAGAATCGTACTAAATCACTTTATCAAATCAAGAAACAGATTTTTTTCTAGATTAACAGTGTTTTCTGGGCCAGTGTAGGAGCAGTAAAATGGCACAGCATCCTTTACATGCCTCAAGACAAACAGCAAAATATTCAAAGTAAAAGCATAACAACCCTACACATGAAACAAATAGCCAAAATTTTGCTTTGTGTAGCCAAACCCACACTGAGAGGGAAGAGAGAGAATGATACTAAAAACATATCAAGTTAGGCTTACTGTTCTTCAGAATTTCTGGTTGGTAGAAACCATTCAAAATGTGTAATTGAAATTTGGCATAAATCCCTGCTAATAAGAAGATACTAAATAGAAGACAGACATATACAGTTTTGTTTGTTCTAAGCTTGATTAAACTTACTTTCCTGCACAATGTGCAGGACTTCCTTAATTCTAATGCTAGAATTAGCCTTATCGAACAAAAGAACTGGTTTTCTTATGCTAAAAACACTGTACATTAAAATAGCCAGTGTTAGAGTGGCTTTTTAACCCTTCTCTGATGACCTAAAACCACAGAATCTAATTTCTCACCTTATTTCCTTTTCTACAGAGGTATAAATTAAAATATGGGATATTAATGAAAATATTCATTTATGCTGCATCTGGTACTCTGTTTTTCTGCTACGGAAGGAAACATTTCGACATATGTAGCTCAAGAGTTTGTGCTGTGATGTGTTCATGAGTATATGCCTGTATACATACACACAGATAGAGAACTAAACAGTTTCAGAAGAGAAAAAGGATAAACAGGCTTATGGGTACTCTTTCATGTGAGAAGATATTGAACAGACTGGGACTTTGCAGCATGGAAAAGAAATTATTTAAAGGGGAACACAGGAGGGATCTATAACACAATAGATTCGGTGGAGCAGGTGGATAGAGATGGAACAATCAAAGTTTGGCATAAGAGACAAAGATGAACACAATTAAATGTAACGGATGACTCTAGAGCAAATTAGGCATACAGTGCGTATGCATTGCAGAATGCACTGCCAGAGTATGTTGCAGGATGGATTCAGGAAGGAACTGCATACCTTCATGAAAGACAAGGTGTATGGGTGCAATCTCTTGCTTCAGAAGTCAAATTTCAGGTTTCAGGAAGCTGAAAACATATGCTGTGAGAGACTGAACCATAAAATATTTGTCTCAAAGATTGTTTGTCTGAGCAAAAATCCCTTTGGCTGATAAGGATGGCTACAAGGCCACAGAGACCTCTGGTTGATGAAGAACACCCTGCCAAGATAACAACGGCTACAAGGGCTACAAGGCATATGATAGTCGTGTGAGGAGCTCATGAGGACCTTGGGGCTGGAGCCACCATGAAGCGTATGCACATATGCAGGAACGCAAAGATGTGCTAAATTGCAGGCCTTGACTGAAAATAAAAAGGGTTGCCAAGACAAGCCCTTTGTGCAATCACCCACCACTGAAACACCGAGAGGCTTGGAGCCCAGGACGCCGCGGATCCATGGTGGTAACTATCCTTGCAACTCTATCCCGAATGCTTGCTTGATTTCTGTCTTTTTATTCTGTTCTGTTGTACGACTATTCTGTCCTATCGCTACTAATTCTTTACTTTTGATAATAAAAGCTGTCTTGGGTATATGGCATTTGACCTTGTTTGTGTCTTAATCTCGCTCTCGGGATCATATTGAAACCTCCCCCAACATTGGATTGGGTCATATGCCCAGGTAACAAACTCTTGTCCTCTCTCCTTAAGCACTAACTGCTACCACTATACCTACTGGCACAAGTGGACCTTTACTATAACCAAAAAACCCCCCAAAACCCAAACAAACAAACAAAAAACCCAGTGTATGAACAATTTGGAGACGACACATTTCAGCTGTATCTAGCTTAATAAATTAAACAGTGCCTGGGACCATTCTCAGATATTTTGTGCCAACCAGCACAAAACAGCATAGGTCTGTTCTATTAAACTCTCTTACACTAAAAAGAGAGTGCCCAAATCCAAACTGTTTATTCAGAGAGGTTCCTGGTTGGTGTTAAATCCCAAACAATGTCCAGGAATTATGTTACAGAGTACCAGTTGGTCCAGGCCAAAGGCATGCCATGTGCTGTTCAAACAATTAAATGGGGGGGGATAATTTTATGCCATTATCCAAGAATTGTTTAATATCCTGCTATAGACATAGATTTCTTATACTACACATACACCATTAAAAGGACAGCAGCAATAAATACAGCAGGAAGGTGAATTCCATTCTTCATTACTGTACAACAGATCATTTATATTTTTAGTATAATCCTATTGCACAGGAGACAACTGTTGATAGAAATAAAAATAATTGCTGAAGACCTTATATCTTTTCCAAACATTCCTTTCCCGTGCTTTCTCATGTTTATCATCACACTCTGTTAAGAACAACAAACCAAAAAAAAGGAGAGCAAGATCTTTAACAGTACTGCTTTAAATTCACTTGCATTTTACCCTGAAGTTAGCAATGACAATGAACTAAAACTTGCATTACACAGAAGTGTAAGTACTAAAATTATATAGGTAAAGCACAATATATTTAATTCCATGGCTACCGAGCTATTTGGGCTATTTCAAATACCATGGTCCAGAACTAAATCTTGGGATAGTAACGTTATCCCAGATAAACCCTGGACAAGGCAAATCATAGCATGAGCATCACCCTCAGGGCACCTCATATTTATCATACCCACTGAAATATGGAATAACAAAATAAAACCTAACCCAATTACATGATAATGAAATAAAGTTTCAGTTTAAAAAAATGTTTTGGCCCTCTCTTTGTATCCTTATCAATCTGCTAATCTAAGAGCAGCTAGTTCTACAGAGGCCAAATGACTCTAATTGCATAATTACAGCATTAAGACTATTCCATTTACCCAGCAAATTGATTGGCTAAACATACCTAAGTACTTTATTATAATACAGAATTTCATAAGAAAGTAAAAAAAAGTTGATATTCAGGCCTGTTGAGAAAAAATGCATGGCCAGGGTTTTAGCTAATGTAGATTGGTAAGGATCCACTAACTTAAATGGGCTTCATTGATTTCCACCAGCTGAAGCATACAGCTATACTTACAAGTATATTTTGCATACTTTTTCTTCTTCAGTATAATCGCACTTCAACTGCTCATGTTGTTGGTGTTACTATGTCTAAGACAGGCTAAATTGTAAAGGCATACTGCTTACAGGAAAGGTTTTATATAAGGCTGTCAATTTGCACAATCCTATTAAAATTACAACTACATCATTCCAGTAAGCAAACTCTTAAAAGATTTAGTTGCTTTGTCATGAAGCTAACTAGAATAAATTAAAATGTAAACCTCAAACTTGCAAAACATTTCAATGATCAAACTAAAACATTAGTGCAGCATAAACTTAATCTTGGCAGTAGAGGAATAGTGCTTTAATAGTATTTGTCCTTCAAGAATCAATAAATGTTGCAGAACAAAATTAAGCAATGTGTTTTACAGTCAGGTCACTAATACACTTATTCTGTGTTTTTGAGAGGAGGAGTAGGACCATATTAGCTCATGTTTCTTTTGTGTCTTGGACTGTAAATTAAGCCTTTGTTCCTTAGGGCTGCTATTTTTTTAATACAAAAACTAAGGGTATAAAAGTTAATGTTGCCTAAGTGGGGAAAATATAATCTATTTTGTTCTTTGTAGTATATTGAAGCAAAATTCAGGAAGACTCTAATGTGAGGTCTCTCTTGTGACATCATTACAATATTGATTGATATTGTGGCAGTTATTGTTTCATGACTTTGATAACCTTCATAATTAATCCTATAATGGGAAATTTAATTACCTAAAAACAGTTGGGTAGTTTTAGATGTCTTAGAGTACTGTGGTTGGCCTCTAGCTGCCTCTTAAACGGCATCTATCTTTTACAGATTCCATGGCATATTTGCTGGCCCCATACAGAAGTACAGATACACAAACATCCAAGATAGTACTAAATGACCAGGTTCATACACTTGACTATCATCTATAATGTAAATTGTAGCTCACTATAACTGTTGTGAGGACTTATGAAGATTACAATTCCAGACTTTGAATTCCTCAATCACCTGCCACTTTAGATGTCAAAGCAAGTAACAACGTCATTATGTAAATTTAGCCTTAGGACCTTGATATAAAGACATCCTATGGTTTTGTTTTGAAAAAACAAAATGGTATATACAAAGCTTAGGAAATAAGTAAAGCATAAATAATTTTCAGAATGTAAAACTGATCTATTTTTCAAACAGCAAGTAGCATCACTATAAACTATGTTTGTAAAGACTATGTGATTTCTAGAACAGCACTGAGAAATAATCGCTGCCAAAAAAATCAGCATGGACCCAAAGTTACCACAGAATGTTGTGCAATACTGTATATTATCTTCTCCTTCGGTTCAAAAATCTATTTTGATACATCAGACAGATCCCTATAGCAAGAATGATAAAGAATTCTGAGAATTAAGCATTATGAGTGGGATTCAGTTAAACAGATTCAGTTGTCTATGGGTGAGGGAGTGGTCAAAGCTTCCCCTACAGTCAGTGGAAGCCTAGTCAAAACAATCAGTGAAATCTCGAGTGGGTTCATGGACAGCACACAAAAGGTTTGATTCAATTGCCCACAACCAAGAGGTGGATTAGGTAGCCAGGTGCATATGTATGTGTGGCAACTGAATCCCACCCTGCTTGTGCTATGTTGCATTACAGTGTGTGGACATCTTGTTAAATTAATTGTTACATCCCTGACCCGCCTAGTGGATGAGGGAAAGGCTGTGGATGATGTCTACCTGGAGTTTAGTAAAGCCTTTGACGTTGTCTCCCACAGCATTTTCCTGGAGAAACTGGTAGCTCATGGCTTAAACAGGTGTATTCTTCGCTGGGTAAAGAACTGTCTGGACAGCCGAGCTCTGAGAGTTGTGGTGAATGGTGTTAAATCCAGCTGGTGGCCAGTCACAAGCGGTGTTTCTCAGGGCTCGGTACTGGGTCCGGTCTTGTTCAATATCTTTATTGATGATCTGGATGAGGGGATCGAGTGCTCCCTCAGTAAGTTTGCTGATTACACCAAGCTGGGTGGGAGTGTTGATCTGCTGGAGGGTAGGAGGGCTCTGCAGAGGGATCTGGACAGGCTGGATCGATAGGCAGAGGTCAATTTTATAAGGTTTAATAAGGTCAAGTGCCGGGTCCTGCACTTGGGTCACAACAACGCCATGTAATGCTACAGGCTTGGGGAGGAGCGGCTGGAAAGCTGCCCGGCGGAAAAGGCTCTGTGGGTGCTGGTTGACAGCCGACTAAATACAAGACAGCAGTGTGCCCGGGTGGCCAAGAAGGCCAACAGCGTCCTGGCCTGTATCAGAAACACTGTGTCCAGCAGGAGTAGGGAAGTGATTGTGCCCCTGTACTCGGCACTGAGGCCGCACCTCAAATATCGTGTTCAGTTTTGTGCCCCTCACTACAAGAAGGACGTTGAGGTGTTTGAGCATGTCCAGAGAAGGGCAACGAAGCTGGTGAGGGGTCTGGAGAACAAGTCTGATGAGGAGCGGCTGGGATTGTTCAGTCTGGAGAGGAGGAGGCTGACACTGAGGAGGACGTGGCGCTTCAGGACATGGTTTAATGGGCATGGTGGTGTTGGGTTGATGGTTGGACTTGATGATCTTAAAGGTCTTTTCCAACCTTAATGATTCTGTGATTCTGTCATTGTGGAGTCTGAGGAGAGTTTTATCTCCCACTATTGCAAACATCTGAGATGGGGTTCAGTTGCCCACACGAAGGCATCTTGTGTTATTTGAGAGATGGCTTAGGTGGCCATCCAAGATGTCCACACAAAACTCATGGATAAGATACACGGAAAATTACTATCTTTCTGGTGCAAAAATTAGAGGCCATTTTGAGACACTTGCCACTCATCTCAAAAGACAGAAAAGGTTCATGGCTAAGTAACTGAATCACATCTTAGACATTTGCATTCAGTTGGGCTGAATTACTCTGTAGGTGCTATCAGCTTGACCTCCTTCAATTATAGACAAGTAAGATGGGGCTCAGTTGCTAAAACATATGCATCTAACACCACTCTAATGATCTTGTGCACTACTGTATATTTCCTGAGCATCCATCCGTACACAGATGGCAGTTTATACCACAAGAACTACAGGAGATCCATACCTTCTGGAACAAGAACCAGAAGCCAAGTGGGTTTCGTTAGGATGTTTCAAACACTGTAAGATGCCTCTGTTCAGGCAAGTGAATGTTACCTGAATGTCTGTAGATATGGAAGCCTAGGTGTCTAACTCTCAGACTGAATTCCATCCTGTCCTTTGTTGAATTCTCTTCTCCGTAAAAGTGCAATAGGATCAAAAAAAAGTAAAGCTGTTTACGGCTGATAAAGTAATAGTTACAAATGCTTTTGCATTTGTTATCAGTCTTTGATATAAGCAAAGAAAAATCACTTTCAAAAACTATTAAATCCTTGACCAAACCCTGACATCTGTAACATTAGGATCTCATCTTAACAAAGGATATGCAAAATGTCTTAACTGAATTAAGACTTTATTTTACTAATTTCTACTTTCCTGTTTAAACCATGAACTGTCATAGCTTGTTGATTTTACAGAATATTGTATAAGACTATTCTGAAACATCTATTACTTGAGAAAATATTTACAAACTGAGGAACATAAATTTAAATTTTACATAACAGTAACTGTACCAAAAGTTTAATATACACTTAATACATAATATGAGCTTGTCTAAACTTCTTAAGTGTTTAAGGTAGATCGTGTTTAAGTACCTGGTGCGTGATCAAGCTCACCTTAATGCAAACAACCTAGATGGGATTCAGTTACTTAAAAGGGACAGGTATATTTAATTTATAAAATACATATTATGAATATAAATTTCAGGAATAGTCTTTGATAAAAGCTTTCAGACAAAATATTTCAGGAATAAGATCATGGCTTTGAGGAAGTAGGGTGGTAAGTTTCACTAATTCCTAGAACTGTCTTTTGAGATGCATCCCTCTTCCTGCCTTATCACAGGTGGATAGAGAAGCCATTTTCTGCTGGCCTGTGCCAGTTTATAGCACCTCAAGTCTCGTGATGACTGAGACATGAAGCTGCAAAGAGGTTACATTTTCTTTATTCCTTTCTATCATCTACTCTCGATATGCATATTTTCTCTTTGCATGTTATAAGCCACCACCTATACAGGCACATAGTGGCAGATGCTGTGCAGTCCAAGTCCTGTCTAGCTTTCAATAAGAGATTAAAGCAGTTCAGCTGCCAACAAACAGCAGCAGAGTACTCAGAGACCCTATTCTGTCTCTGTCCCTTATCAACACTAACAACTTTTGAACAACTACATTAGCTTTAGGGAGAGCAATGCACTCTTAGGCTTTGCAGGATAGGTCTGATGACTAGCAAGACATACTCGGCACTGATGAGGCCGCAGCTCAAATACTGTGTTCAGTTTTGGGCCCCTGACTACAAGAAGGACATTGAGTTGCTGGACACTGTCCAGAGAAGGGCAACGAAGCTGGTGAGGGGTCTGGAGAACAAGTCATAAGACTTCTCCCCCAGAGAAGCAGCTGGGGGAACAGGGGTTGTTTAGTCTGGAGAAGAGGAGGCTCAGGGGAGACCTTATCTCTCTCTACAACTACCTGAAAGGAGGTTGTGGTGAGATGGGTGTCAGTGCCTTCTCCCAAGCAATAAGCAATAGGATGAGAGGAAATGGCCTCAAGTTGCACCAGGGGAGGTTTAGATTGGATATTAGGAAACATTTCTTTACTCAGAGTGGTCAAACATTGGAACAGGATGCCCAGGGAGGTGGTGGAGTCATCATCACTGGAAGTGTTCAAAAACACCTGTAGATGTGATGCTTAAGGAGATGGTTTAGTGTTGGACTTGACAGTGCTAGGTTAATGGTTGGACTTGATGATCTTAAAGGCCTTTTCCAACCTAAATGATTCTATGATTCTATGTTCATTTAATAATTAGAGATGGGAATAATTACTAACATTCAAACTTGCATTTCTGCTTCTTAACACACCAAAGATTGAAAGAATTCAAATCTAAAGGGTTAATATAACCTATCACAGAGATACAGGCAACAACTAATTTTGGATTCTGATATGGTGAATTAAACTGTAATTTTTAAAAATAATATATTTATATAGAATACATAATTCAAGATATCATTCCATATATGATAATATAGTCAGTATATTACAGTTTCACCTCTGTGTTGTTTAAAACAATAAAATCAGGATTACTTATCATCATTTGGCTAGCATATTCTAGTAAATATATTTTGTTAAAAGAAAACTTCATGTTGTGAAGGAAAAAGTATTAAACATAACTTTATGTTCACTGGTTAATTATTTTTCCTGACCTATTTTATATTTTAAATAAATTATTATATTTAATTCACAAGCTTCAATATATTTAAGTTTATTAAAACTGCCTTTTCCTTAATTCAATATTTACATTCATTTTTCTTACTTTAAATTAAGTGAGAGAAATGTGAGAAGTACTACTTCCTTGACATGAACTGGCCTCATTTCTGGATCCTTGATGGAAAAGTCTGAAGTTTAGGCTTGTTTCCTGTCTTATTTCCCACATCGATCTTAAAGGAAGCAAGCATCCAACAGTGGTTGAAATTGCAGATCTTTAATCAAAATGCAGTATCTGCGATTTTCCAGATTTCTTTTCAGAACTTACCCTTGTAATCTTATATCAGACAAAACTGAGTGAACCTTCTAGCTTCAGAAACAGCAAAATTGAGCCTCTCATTTAGTCCTATGTGGGACAAGATTTCACCAAAACACTGGGATATTGGAAACATATGGATAGAAATACTTATTTCTGATTTTTTAATTATATAATTAGTATGGATTTACATTGCTTTACAAGAGAAAAATTTAGCACAAATATGAGAGATAAAATGGCAGTGTAGAATATAGGCAAGGCAAAGAGAGATACTAACATCACATATGGAAAGAAAAAATGTTAATTAAGTGTGCTAAACTAAAAATGGTGTGAGAAAAGGGAATTACCCAATCTTTATCACCAAGAAGAACTCTTTTTCTCTTTTTTCTTTTTGTCTAGAAGTCTCTTGTGTCTGTTTTCTTTTTTTCCGCCCAATAATGTACTGTTGTACATTAATAGAAACATACTGTAGAAGTGTACAGATGTGAAATGAGTTATTTGATGTGCTCTTAAGAAGAATGAAAAAAAGAAGATGAAATGGATAATTCCATACCTCCTCCTACATTTTAATTCCTAAAGAGTTTCCTTGCAAATTAAATAATGTACAGACTGCGGAGCAGGCCATATAATAACTGTGTTTTAATGAATAACAGCAGGAAAAAATTCTGTAAAAATTTGTTTGCACTCAAACAACAGTTTTCTTCAACAAAGTGAGAAACTTTTTTGAAGACTGCCTCTAACAATCTCTGATGCTCATGTTTGTTCAATTAAGTTATCCATGCTTCTGTCAGCTGAAAGTTAGATGGTTGTTTTTTCTTATATGGGGAAATAATTCAATAATGCAGAGTATAACTGTTTCACATTCTATGGAATAAAAAAGGCAGTATCTGAGGGCAATTTATATTATTCTAAAAAAAATTTGAAGTTTTTTAAAGATGACTCATCATCTGGAGGTGACTCGATCCCACTCCGTTGTCTGCAAAACATATCTAGTACCACAATTATACCTAGATGTTTGAGGTTATAAATGAACCCCATCCTCAAATCACAGAATCACAGAATCACTAAGGTTGGAAAAGACCTTCAAGATCATCAAGTCCAACCATCAACCCAACACCACCATGCACCCTAAACCATGTCCTGAAGTGCTATGTCCACACATTTTTTTGAACATTTCCAGAGATGATGACTCCACCATCTCTCTGGGCAGCCTGTTCCAATGCTTGACCACTCTCTCGGTGAAGAAATTTTTCCTAATATCAAATTTAAACCACCCCTGGTGCAACTTAAGGCCATTTCCTCTTGTCCTATCACTAGTTAGCTGGGAGAAGAGACCAACACCCTCGTCGCCACAACCCCCTTTCAGGTAGTTGTAGAGAGCAATAAGGTCTCCCCTCAGCCTCCTCTTCTCCAGACTAAACAACCCCAGTTCCCTCAGACGCTCCTCATAAGACTTGTGCTCCAGGCCCCTCACCAGCTTCATTGCCCTTCTCTGGACACGCTCCAGCACCTCAACGTCCCTCTTGTAGTGAGGGGCACAAAACTGAACACGGTATTTGAGGTGCGGCCTCACCAGGGCCGAGTACAGGGGCACAATCACTTCTCTACTCCTGCTGGCCACACTATTCCTGATACAGGCCAGGACGCTGTTGGCCTTCTTGGCCACCTGGGCACACTGCCGGCTCATATTCAGCCGGCTGTCAACCAGCACCCCAGGGCCTTTTCCACCGGGCAGCTCTCCAGCCACTCCTCCCCAAGCCTGTAACGTTGCATGGGCTTGTTGTGACCCAAGTGCAGAACTCGGCACTTGGCCTTATTAAACCTCATACAATTGACCTCTGCCTATTGATCCAGCCTGTCCAGATCACAGAATCACAGAATCACAGAATCACTAGGTTGGAAAGGACCTGTAAGATCATCAAGTCCAACCATTAATCCAGCACCACCATGTCGCCTAAACCATGTCCTGAAGCGCCATATCCACACGTTTTTTAAACACTTCCAGAGATGGCGACTCCACCACCTCCCTGGGCAGCCTGTTCCAATGCCTGACCACCCTCTCAGTGAAGAAATTTTTCCTAATATCCAATCTAAACCTCCCCTGGCGCAACTTGAGGCCATTTCCTCTTGTCCTATCACTAGTTACTTGGGAGAAGAGACCAACACCCTCATCGCCACAACCCCCTTTCAGGTAGTTGTAGAGAGCGATAAGGTCTCCTCTCAGCCTCCTCTTCTCCAGACTAAACAACCCCAGTTCCCTCAGCCGCTCCTCATAAGACTTGTGCTCCAGACCCCTCACCAGCTTCGTTGCCCTTTTCTGGACACGCTCCAGCACCTCAACATCCTTCTTGTAGTGAGGGGCCCAAAACTGAACATAGGATTCAAGGTGCGGCCTCACCAGTGCCGAGTACAGGGGCACAATCACTTCCCTACTCCTGCTGGCCACACTATTCCTGATACAGGCCAGGACGCTGTTGGCCTTCTTGGCCACCCGGGCACACTGCCGGCTCATGTTCAGCCGGCTGTCAACCAGCACCCCCAGGTCCCTTTCCGCCGGGCTGCTCTCCAGCCACTCCTCCCCAAGCCTGTAGCGTTGCATGGGGTTGTTGTGGCCAAAGTGCAGGACCCTGCACTTGGCCTTATTAAACCTCATACAGTTGGCCTCTGCCCATCGATCCAGCCTGTCCAGATCCCTCTGCAGAGCCCTCCTACCCTCCAGCAGATCAATACTCTCACCCAACTTGGTGTCATCTGCAAACTTACTGAGGGAGCACTCGATTCCCTCATCCAGATCATCAATAAAGATATTGAATAAGACCGGCCCCAGAACCGAGCCCTGGGGAACACCGCTTGTGACCGGCCGCCAGCCGGATTTAACGCCGTTCACCACAACTCTCTGGGCTCGGCCATCCAGCCAGTTCCTCACCCAGCGAAGAGTAAACCCGTCTAAGCCACAAGCCACCAGTTTCTCCAGGAGAATGCTGTGGGAGACGCTGTCAAAGGCTTTACTAAAGTCCAGGTGGACAACGTCCACAGCCTTTCCCTCATCCACTAGGCGGGTCACCTGGTCATAGAAGGAGATCAGGTTGGTCAAGCAGGACCTGCCTTTCATGAACCCGTGCTGGCTGGGCCTGATCCCTTGGTTGTCCTGCAGATGCCCTGTGAGCACTCTTAAGACCAACCGCTCCATAATCTTCCCTGGAACAGAGGTCAGGCTGACAGGCCTGTAGTTCCCAGGATCCTCCTTCCGGCCTTTCTTGTAGACGGCCGTCACATTGGCAAGCCTCCAGTCTCCTGGGACCTCCCCTGTTAACCAGGACTGCTGATAAACGATGGAGAGTGGCTTGGCAAGCTCCTCCGCCAGCTCTCTCAGTACTCTCGGGTGGATCTCATCAGGCCCCATAGACTTGTGGGTGTCCAGGTGGCTTAGCATGTCCTTGACTGCTTCCTGCTGGATTATGAGGAGTACATTGTGCTCTCCATCCCCGTCTTCCAGCTCAGGGGGCTGAATACCCTGCGGATACCTGGAGTGGCTATTAAAGACTGAGGCGAAGAAGGAGTTAAGTACCTCAGCCTTGTCCTCGTCCTTGGAGACAATGTTCCCCGCCATATCCAGTAGGGGATGGAGATTCTCCTTGCCTCTCTTTTTGTTGTTAATATATTTGTAAAAACATTTTTTATTATCCTTTACGACTGTGGCCAGACTGAGCTCTAGCTGGGCTTTTGCTTTTCTAATTTTGTCCCTGCTTGACCTAACGAGATCCTTGTAGTCTTCGTGAGTTGCCTGCCCCTTCTTCCAGAGGTAATAAACTCTCCTCTTTTCCCTGAGTCCCAGCAAAATCTCCCTGTTCAGCCAGGCCGGTCGCCTTCCCCGCCAGCTCTTCTTACGGCACATAGGGACCGCCTGCTCCCGCGCCTTTAAGATTTCCTTCCTGAAGACTGTCCAGCCTTCCTGGACCCCTTTGTCCTTCAGGACTGTCTCCCAAGGGACTCTCTCAACCAGTGACCTGAACAGGCCAAAGTCTGCCCTCCGGAAGTCCATGATAGCAGTTTTGCTGACCCCTCTCCTTACTTCCCTCACAACCGAGAATTCTATCATGTCATGGTCGCTAAGCCCAAGACAGCCTCCGACCACCACATCTCTCACCAGTCCTTCTCTGTTTGTAAACAGCAGGTCCAGCAAGGCACCTCCCCTGGTGGGCTCACTCACCAGCTGCATCAGGAAGTTATCCTCCACACACTCCAGGAACCTCCTCGACTGTTTCCTCTCTGCCGTGTTATACTTCCAGCAGATGTCCGGTAGGTTGAAGTCCCCCACAAGAACAAGGGCCAGCGAATGCGAGACCTCTGCCTGTCGCTTATAGAATGTCTCATCCGTCTCTTCATCCTGGTTGGGTGGTCTGTAACAGACTCCCAGCAGGATGTCTGCCTCATTGGCCTTCCCCCTCATCCTTACCCACAAGCACTCGACTTGGTCTTCACAATCTTCGATTTCTATGCAATCAAAACACTCCCTAACATACAGAGCCACCCCACTGCCTCTCCTTCCCTGCCTATCCCTTCGGAAGAGCTTATAGCCATCCATTGCAGCACTCCAGTCATGAGAAGCATCCCACCACGTTTCTGTGATGGCAACTACGGCATAGCTGTCACGCTGCACAATGGCTTCCAGCTCCTCCTGTTTGGTGCCCATGCTGCGTGCATTGGTGAAGATGCACCTGAGCCGGGCTATCGATTTCAACTCTGGCACGTTGAACCTAACCCTAGGTTCAACTCTAGTGAGCCTGGTTTTATCCCCTCCCCCCTCCAAATCTAGTTTAAAGCCCTCTCAATGAGGCCTGCCAGCTCATGAGCAAGAATCCTTTTGCCCCTCGGCGTCAGTTGCACTCCATCAGCTGCGAGGAGGCCCGGTGCCGTGTAAACCGCCCCGTGGTCAAAAAACCCAAAATTCTGACGACGGCACCAGCCCCTGAGCCACGTGTTGATCAGGTGTGCTTTCCTGTTCCTTTCAGCGTTCTTCCCCGTCACTGAAGGGATTGACGAAAACACTACCTGTGCTCCAGCTCCATTGACCAGTCGCCCCAGTGCTCTCAAGTCCTTTTTGACTGCCTTTGGGCTTCTTAGCGCAATCTCATCGTTGCCAACCTGCATGACCAACAGCGGGTAGTAATCAGTGGGCCGAACCAGACCAGGGAGTTTTCTGGTGACGTCTCTCACCCAGGCCCCAGGGAGGCAGCAGACTTCCCTGTGAGTTGGGTCTGGTAGGCACCTCCCCTGGTGGGCTCACTCACCAGCTGTGTCAGGAAGTTATCCTCCACACACTCCAGAAACCTCCTAGACTGTTTCCTCTCTGCTGTGTTACACTTGAGCAGATGTCTGGTAGATTGAGGTCCCCCACAAGAAGAACGGCTAGTGATAGTGAGACTTCTGCCAGCCGCTTATAGAATGTCTCATCTGTCTCTTCGTCCTTGTTAGGGGGTCTGTAACAGACTCCCAGCAGGATATCTGCCTCGTTGGCCTTCGCCCTCATCCTTACCCATAAACACTCAACTTGGTCTTCACAATCGTTGATTTCTATACAATCAAAACACTCCCTAACATACAGAGCCACCCCACCACCTCTCCTTCCATGCCTATCCTTTCTGAAGAGGTTATAGCCATCCATTGCAGCACTCCAGTCATAAGAGTCATCCCATCATGTTTCTGTGATGGCAACTACATCATAGCTGTCCCGCTGCACAATGGCTTCAGGCTCCTCCTGTTTGGTGCCCATGCTGCGTGCATTGGTGTAGATGCACTTGAGCTGGGCTGTGGATTTCACTCCCAACTCTGGCACGCAGCCCCTAGTCTCATCTCTAGTGAGCCTGGTTTTATCCCCTTCCGCCTTCAAATCTAGTTTAAAGCCCTCTTGATGAGGCCTGCCAACTCATGCTCTAGAATCCTTTTGCCCCTTGGAGTCAGTTGCACTCCATCTGCTGCCAGGAGGCCCAGTGCCATGTAAATATTGCAGTATACATATGCCATATTGTCGTGGTTTAGCCCCAGCTGGCAACTAAGCACCACACAGCCGCTCGCTCACTCCCCCTCCCACAGTGGGACGGGGGAGAGAATTAGGAAAAACCTCGTGGGTTGAGATAAACACGGTTTAATAGGACAGAAAGAAAGAAGGGAACAATAATGATAATACCAACAAAGGAATGTACAAGAACAAGTGAGGCCAAATACAGAGATTGCTCACCACCCCGTGATCGACAGCCCGTCCCCGAGCAGCGATTTTCACCCCCCAGCCAACTCCAGTTTATGTACTGGGCATGATGTCGGATGGTAGGGAATATCTCTTTGGCCAGTCTGGATCAGCTGTCCCAGGTGTGTCCCCTCCCAGCTCCCCGTGCACCCCCAGCCTGCTCGCTGGCAGGGCAGCACAAGAAGCTGGACTGTCCTTGACTGCTCAGCAGCAACCCAAAACATCAGCACATTATCAACAGTTTCTCATCCCAAATCCAAAACACAGTCTCACACTGGCTTCTGTGAAGAAAACCAGCTCTATCCTGGCTGAAACCAGGACACATATATATTTTATATATATAATATATTATATATATATTATATATTATATGTATTTTATATATTATATATTATATGTTATATAGTAATATTATCATATATATTATGTATGCCATATATATTATACATATATATTATAGTATATATGTGCTGTGTAATATTACAGTTTTGAGTTCAATGCCTTCTGAAGTTGCCTGTTTCTTTCTATATAAATATGATGAGATTAGACTTAGAAATTTAGCCTTAAATGCCTAAAGTCGAGTAAGATTAATTCTTTCTAAATACAGATATTATTTGCAACATGGTTTTACCTGTGCAGTTTTAAAGGACATAGGACATGCTTCCTTGCAACATTGCCTGGTAATATTATTTAAATAACCGAAGTTTAAAAAATGCAGTCAATATGCAATACATTTTGTTTAAAAGAATTGGACTATTTAAAGTACTTTCAGTGTGAGTCCCTCAGCTTTGAAAACTGGTAGACTGTTTTATTTGAAACAGCACAGGTCTGCTGACATTCAAGATACACCTCAAAGTCAGGCTGTTGGTTATTTTGGTTATTGTACTTAGCAAGGACATGACTGTTTAGACGCAGTTATTTTTATAACTATTTGTTGGTGTATTGAAAGGCAGTTGTACTATCTTGTTTGATGTATGTTACCCCCTTTTTTACTTCCATTGCAATTTCTCTCAGGGTACCCAGAGTTACTGATGGGTGCCTTTGTATCTGTGCTAATTTAATGAAAAGAAACAAAATTAAAATTTAAAAATGTTAATTTTCAGATTCAATGCTCTGATTTTCATCAAAGCCGAATTTCATCTGTAAAATGAATAGGTACGTAATTGGACTGTGAAGCACAGCTGGTTAGGGAAGTTTGTCACTTTACTTTCTCCTCATTATTTTCTGCAACAGGGATCCAGAATGCAGTGTTGGAAAAGTTTCACGTAATATATTGTTCAATAGATAATGCTGAGAAAGCTCTTTTATGTTTTATCATGTATTTTATAAGGTTTTCTTTTGTTACCTAGTCCATCTTAGCATATAAGCACACATTAAACTATTAAACTTTTACATTAGACAAAAGTCCCTTTAAATGCATTGAAAACATTGAGGTTTTTTGCTGCAGATGGTTTCAATCTATGCTCATATTTACATCTGTGTCTACAGGGGTCATGTGAAGAAAATTTCTGGACCAGAAAATATAAGAAAATATTTTTACTCTGACAAAAACACCAAAACCTTTTTGCTGCTTCCCCTTCCAGAAATAAATCCTGGCAGACTACTAGCTATTTACTTCCAAATTAATTCATGGAGCTATATAAAGGTATTTTCAAAATTTTTTTTCTAGGTGGTCTTCACCTTTCTACTACTGGTCCATTTGATCTAACTTTAGTTTCATTATATACACTTATTCTCAGTTTTCATAATAGGTATCAATTCTGTGCAGTTCCTACTTGATAGGTTTACTATAAAAGACAATTGATATAATAAATATATTTTTTCTTATTTTATATTATATATTTAGTGGTACATGACTAGGAAGAAAATAATGCATAGTTAAATAAATACCTTGTAATAAAAATAACATTCCTTAATGGTCCCTTGTTTGAATTTTACATTTCTGTCTTGGTAAATTGGCATCACTACATTTCTAGTTCCCTAGAATAAATTTCAAGACATCATAAAGATTGTATTTTCTTAGCTGATAAGACTAATCTGGAATCTGAAATTCCATCTTCTTCTATGCCTGAACAGAACAGAACAGAAAGGGGAGAAATACCATGAAGTGAAGAAAATTACAATGAAGAAGTCTGAAAAATTTCCTGTATCACCAAACAAACTCAGAAAGGATGCAATTCCCTACTGTGCATCAAGAGCATGTAGATCTGATTCAAATTCTTAAAAATTATTTTTGCTGAGACTTTCAGGTAAAATCTACATGAACCCAGTGCAAGTTCCTGAAACAGAAATCTGTAGAAAAACCTGAGGAATAACCTTGTCCATTCTTACGCTGATGCTATGTCAAAAATATTATGGTCAATTTATTTGGTTTTAATATTCCAAATGCCAAGGCTATTATGAATGGAGTACAGTTTACTTCCTCCTGATGCAGATTTCTACAACTAGAGGAGATTATTCTTATCCTTGAGGATTTGAAAAACAAAACCAAAACAAAAAAATTCTAAATTCTGCACCTCAGCATGTCAGCAAAAGAGAAGTACACTGTAGGAACTAGAAGAGTCGCAATTTGGAAACAACAATCTGAGAAAAGTTAGTTTCAGGAAAGCATGAAGGAAGTTAAAAGCTAAATCCCTATGAAAAATCTGTCATTCACAGGCTGAAAAATAGTACCTTGTTTTCTTTTTTTTTCTTTTTTTTTTTTTTTAAGGCTTTAAAATAACAGACTCCGAACCTTAACAGAAGGAGAGACAAAAGGAATTTGACTTACCAAATTGACAGGGGTGGAACAAGACAGATTACTGAAGCTGTAATCAATGCAGTTTACCCACAACTCAGCCTTAGGAGCTACTGAGAAGAAAGAAAAAGATATGAAAAATTGATATAAACTCATGAGAAGTTACATAGATTTACCTTAAGTCCTCAAGATTTTAACAGAAGACAGACATGCATGAAAGTTACCTGCAAGTTTTAAGGGCAGCACGGAAGACACCTCAGAACTTCATCATCCCTTTAATAAACTTGATTTCAGACAGAAAATATCATTCATTTTGTAAGACGCTGGATGTGGCTTTAGGGATCTGAAGATGAACAAAAATCTTAGTCCTCCGTTTTGCTTAGGAAAGTTTGCATAATAGCAAGTCAAGTTGTAGAGAATGTGTAGGAGCTGCATATTGCTGTAAGGGGAAACAGAACTGGTAGTACAACGATTTGCAAAACAACTGTTCTTTGAGATCCGTTTACCTAAGGAAAACCAACATTTTTAGCACAATCAAGCACTGGGACAGGTTACCCAGAGAAGTTGTAGAGTGTCTGTCCTTGGAGATATTAAAAACCCAACTGGACAAGGTCTTGGGCTTAAGCAGGCTTGTCCTGCTTAAGCAGGTGATGCTGGGACTAGATTATCTCCAGAGGTCCTTTCCCACTTCAACCATTCGGAGCTTCTGTGATTTTTTTGGGGTAATTTTTTCTTTTTTTTTCCCCTGCAGTCCATTTAGTGGAGTGCATAGGCATACCCAAATTCTGTTTCTGGGAAAAGATCACTTAGTTTAGTCAGGTATGTGGTGTAAATGACAACAAATTAAGAAGAGTTAGACAGAGTTAGCAAATCAGAGAATATTCATGTTATTTAAGAAAATTATGGCCTATGCCACAGTCTCTAGCACTGTCAAGACCACAAGTAAGTAAAGAGACTAAGCTGAACTGTCACTTCTACAATGAGCTGATTACAGGACAAGATGTCTCAAGCCTTTCTTAATGAAGTAATTGATTCCCAATAGCTAAGTCATATTAAATTAATTTACTGGACTAGTGAAAGCAAGTGTCTTTCAGAGGCAATTCAAAGTCTCAGTTCTGAGTCATGTCTTGAATCTTGTGCAAGATGAACATGAAAGTATAAAAGTGATGGTGGTGTAGATACTGCCGGTGTAGACACTGCCACTGTAGATACTATATTTGCCATTGTTTAAATAACATCACAGATCTGTTTTACATGACTATTTATTGATAACATCAGTGGAAACTTAAGAAATTTAGGAGGAAATTATAAGAACATATACAGGATTTAAGATTTCTTGTAAAATCTATTAAGCATTTTTAGCCTCTGGGATTACAACTAAAATGAATAGATTAATAATAACCTTTATGTTTTCCATTGCTTTAGATATGCAGTTTATAGCCCCTGACACACACAGAAGAGCTTCAGGGGAAAGAATAAACAAATTAAAAATCGGAAGGTGCAGTCTAGAGTGTAATGTAACCAGAGCATTAATATATACTACAGAAGAAGCATCTGAACTGACTCATGCAAGTCCAGAACTCCAAGCAAGTCAGCTAGATGTGGGTATTTGCACACACGTCTCCCACATTCCGGTTACATAATAGGTACTAGAAACAATGTCTCCTGGTGTGTCTTATGGAATCACAGAATTAGAGAACAATTGAGGTGGGAATCACAGAATCACAGAATCATTAAGGTTGGAAAAGACCTTTGAGATCATCAAGTCCAACCATCAACCCAACACCACCATGACCACTAAACCAAGTCTCAAAGTGCCAGGTCCACATGTTTTTTTAATACCTCTAGTGATGGTGACTCCACCACCTCCCTGGGCAGCCTGTTCCAACGCTTGACCACTCGGGAAATAAATTTTTCCTAGTATCTAGTATAGACCTCCCCTGGTGCAACTTGAGGCCATTTCCTCTTGTTCTATCACTAGTTAGTTGGGAGAAGAGACCAACACCCACCTCACCACAACCCCCTTTCAGGTAGCTGTAGAGAGCGATAAGGTCTCCCCTCAGCCTCCTCTTCTCCAGACTAAACAACCCCAGTTCCCTCAGACGCTCCTCATAAGACTTGTGCTCTAGACCCTTCACCAGCTTCGTGGCCCTTCTTTGGACATGCTCCAGCAACTCAACGTCTTTCTTGTAGTGAGGGGCCCAAAACTGAACATGGTATTTGAGGTGCGGCCTCACCAGTGCTGAGTACAGGGGCACGATCACTTCCCTAAGGGGAGGGACATCTTGAAATCATACAGCCCAACTATCCTGCTCAATCAGAAGCCCAGGACCATGCCTCGCTGGGTTTTGAATATCTCCAAGGATGCAGACTCCACAAACCCTTTGGGCAGCCTGTGCCAGTGTTTGACCACCCTCACAGTGTTTTCTTGTGTTCATATGGAATTTCCTGGGGTTTAATTTGTGCCAGTTGCCTCCTGTCCTGTCAATGGGCACTGTGGCAAACAGTCTGGATCTTTCATTGTCATTCCCTCCCATCAGGTATTAACACATGCTAAGACCTCCCTGAGCCTTCTCTCCTCCAGGATGAACCGTCCCAGCTCTCTCAGCCTCTCCTCATATGAAAGGTTCTCCAGTTGGAAAGTGGAGGTCATAAAGTGACTGCTGAAATCATTTTCTGAATCTAGACCAAGTTGGGTGGAATAAATACTTTGAGAATCCCTTTGGATTTAGGCATCAAACCATTAAGTTATCTCAGGAGTTGGTAGATGTGTAGTGGAACAACATAACTTCAGAATTCATCAGCAGCCACGGGACAAATAGTTTAATGCCTTAAATTTTGTATTTAACTTCCTAAAATAAGGCATGCTCTGTTTCTGTTTGTAATCATAGCCCAGAAATAATATCTGTTGCTTGAAAAAATTATTCAGTATCTTTAATCAGATATCTTAATGTATCTGCTAAGTATACACAGACCTTCAGTAACATACTAAATAATTATGTATCATTTACTGCAATATTTCACACCTCTAAGTATGATGATTAATTTTCTTTAAGTGATCAGCAATTATTTTACAAAGAGAAGAAATTACATGAAAGAAGAATGATATCAGTAGGTATAAGATAAAAGTACAAATGCCAGTCCATTTCTGATCAGCATGAAACTTCCTGAAATCACCATGCAAAATCTAATAATTGTTTCACAAATGTGGATAATGAAGATGTGAGTTCCAGAGCATGTGTCAAAAGTATGTAAATGAATTGATGTTTAATCTACCTATACCTAAGAAAAACAATCATCTCCTGCAGAAGGATTGCTTTTATTTAAGTATTGCTAACTGATGAAATCCCAGCACTCTAACAAGGGTTTATAATTTGATAAAAATTACTGATGACTGGATCTGCATTTTCTTCAAACTGATGCCCTGCTTCTTGCTAAGTGCACTGCTGACATGTTTGATATTGAACTTGAACTTAAAAATTACTATCCCAGTAGATGTTTATTAGATTTAGCTGGCTGAAGTAAACCTAGACACAGTGCCCACAGTACAATGTAAAAACAGATCTTATTTATGTGTGCCGGGAAATGTTGCACATTTCTTCCAGGAAAATCAGAAATAACAAGAACAAAAACACCCACAAAGCAAAGTATTACCCATGCTATTAGAGGACTGGAGAAAATTGACCTGGGTTAGGGTAATGTAATGTCATATTTGAAAACATTATGATACTGTGTAATGCAATTTATTTTTATATAATCATTTTAATACACATTATTGGGAAAAAGCTTGACAGAAAGAAGCAGTTATAAATCCAATACATACCATGAGCTGTAGCAGAAGAATCTTAGTACGGGGATCTAGTTTTTCATGTGAAAATATTGCATGCATTTTAGTAGGAACTCAATGTATATGGTTCATTTGAAATTAGTTTAAAGAAAAACTATAAAGTTAGCAGAAATGATAATTTATGAAGGAAGAAACTCCCAGAAATTATTAAACTCTAATAACATATGCTTATCCCTACAGAACCAATATATTTTTGATTAAAAAAGAGTATTCTGACAAATAAGTCAGAGTTTTTTTCTGCCTACAGATGACTGGAATGCTAAAACCTTAACAATCATGTAACTATCTGCTTGTATGCTAAGACTTCTGTTCAGTCAGACACATAATTATGTGCCTATATCTACTAAAGTCAATTGGAGAAATACATATTATGGTGACCTGTGCTCACTGGTGTCAAATGTCTCATGTCTGTAGGAATCTTTCTGCTGAGGTTCTGCATGATTTCTGTCATCCCACCATCTCCTTTTCTTCTACAGTTCATTGCCATCACTGATCAATAATATTGAGCTAGTACGGGAAACCTAGATTAGTAGAGCACATCTCAGAAGTATTCAATGTTGAAAGTCAAGTGAAGTTTGACAATGTTATACATCATTTAGTGTCAGCTGTTGTACAAATATCACAGGATTTGTCTTGGTGAAGGAGAAGGAATGATAAGTAAAGAACAGAAAAAAGAGGCAAAGCGGCATAAAAAGCAACAAAAGCATTAAGGAAAAGAATGTGTATCTAAAGGGAACAGGAGCCGCCCCAGGTGAAGTGTCATACATATAGAGAAAAGAAGGACAATGCAGAACATGGCACAGCAAACACAAGACATATCTAAAAGAAATGAAGCCAGAGAAAACAGTTACGTATTTCTACCAGGTAAAAGAAAAGAAACTGAATATAATGCTGAACCATACTAAACCTCTAAAATTGCTATGGTATGAAGACAGCTTTCTGCTCTGTTACTGTCTTCTCTTTCTCCTTTTTTTCCCCTCCTTGAAACACAGGTGTAGAAGAAATAGCTGTTACATGTATGTCAGTGATTAATCCCTAAACCACCTCGGTGAGATAACATGAATACTAAAAATGCTAACAATGATATTAGTGCTTATCAGATCACTGATATAAATCATAGAATCATAGAATCATTGTGTTGGAAGGGACCTTTAAGGGTCATCTGGTCCAACAATCCTGCAATGAGCTGGGACATCTTCAACTAGACCAGGTTCCTCAGAGCCCCGTCCAACCTGACCTTGAATGTTTCCAGGGATGGGGCATCTATGACTTCTCTGGGCAACCTGTGCCAGTAGTTCACCAACCTCATTGTGAAAAATTTCTTCTTTAGATCTAGTCTAAATCTACCCTCTCTTACTCTAAAACCATTACCCTTGTCCTATTGCAACGAGCCCTGCTAAAATGTCTGTCCCCATCTTTCTTATAAACCCCCTTTAAGTACTGGAAGTCTGCAAGAAGGTCTCCCCAGAGCCTTCTCTCCTCTGGCCTGAATAACCTCAACTCTCCCAGCCTGTCCTCACAAGAGAGGTCTTCCATCTCTCTGATCATTTTTCTGAGCCCTTCTCTGGACCTGCTCCAACATGTCCCTGTCTTCCCTGTGCTGAGGGTTTCAGAGCTGGACGCAGGACTCCAGGTGGGATCTCACCAGAGCGGAGTAGAGGGTCAGAATCACCTCCCTGGCCCTGCTGGCCGTGTTTCTTTGGGTGCAGCCTAGGATACGGTTGGCCTTCTGGGCTGCGAGCACACATTGTTGGCTCATGTCCAGCTTTTCATACAGCAGTAGCCCCAAATCCTTCTGGGCAGGGCTGCTCTCAATCCCTTCATCCCACAGCCTATATTGACACCGGGGGTTGCCCTAACCCAGGTGCAGAACCCTGCACTTAGCCTTGTTCAACCTCATGAGGTTCACACGGGCCCATTCCTTGAACTTGTCCAGGTTCCTCTGGATGGCACATTGTCCTTCAGGCGTGTCAACTGTACCACTCAGATTGATGTCGTCTGCAAACTTGCTGAGGGTGCACTCAATCTTACTGATTGATGAAGATGATGAAGATGTTAAACAGTACTGGTCCCAGTACGGACCCCTGAAGGACACCACTCATCACATATCTCCATCTAGACATTTAGTCATTGACCACTACCCTCTGAATGCAACCATCCAACCAATTCCTCATCCACCAATCAAATCCTTATCTCTCCAAGTTAGAGAGAAGGTTGTTGTGGGGGACCATGTCAAAGGCCTTACAGAAGTCCACATAGATCACATCTGTAGCTCTTCCCTTGTCCACTGATGTAGTCACTCCATTATAGAAGGCCACTAGGTTGGTCAGGCAACCAACTGACTGTATTGGACTGTGGGCAAAATTGTCCAAAGAGGAGAAATCCTCCCAAATGGATTCACATCTCTAAAGGATTTTACTGCATTTAATGTCTATCCTGAAAAGTTTACGCTTATCTTCTGCTTAATTAACAAGAAAACATTACTCTACTGGTAACCTAGTTTCAGCATGAAAACTGTGTGGACCCCAGAGAGTTTCTCTGTACACTCAGAAACAATGTAGTGTGGATAATACTGACAATCTGGACCCTACTTTATGCCCAGCCTTGACTGAGACCCTGAAAGTACACATTCTCCACCTAAGTTCCCCATCCCGGAACTTATTCCAGGAATTATTGTCAAAATGGTTGTCGTGGTTTAACACCAGCCAGCAACTAAGCACTTCGCAGCTGCTCGCTCAGTCCCCCACGGTGGAACAGGGAAGAGAATTGTAAAAGTGAGGAAACTCATGGTTTGAGATAAAGACAGTTTAACAGGTAAAGCAAAAGCCACACACGCAAGCAGACCAAAACAAGGAATTCATTCACCACTCCCCATGGGCAGGCAGGTGTTCAGCCATCTCCAGGGAAGCAGGGCTCCATCACGTGTAATGGTTTCTTGGGAAGACAGACACCATCACTCCGAATGTACCTCCACCCCTTCCTTCTTCTTTGTCCCAGCTTTATATACTGACCATGACATCATATGGTATGGAATATCCCTTTGTCCAGCCTGGGTCAGCTGTCCTGGCTGTGTCCCCTCCCAGCTTCCTGTGCACCCTCAGCCTTCTTGCTGGCAGACCAGCATGAGAAAATGGACTGTCTTTGACTACTTAGCAACAGCCCAAAACATCAGCATGTTATCAACATTTTTACATCCCAAATCCAAACTGTAGCCTCACACTAGCTTCTATGAAGAAAATTAACTCTGTCCTGCCTGAAACCAGGACAATAGAGCTCTTAGAGCAGGAGCCATTCAAAAGGCAGTGATGGCAAACTTTTCATTTTTCGATGCAATATTGCTATACTTGGAATACTCGTGCAGGAGGAAGTTTTGTCTTCAAATTTCTCCTTTCACTTAGTATTTAAAACCTAACTTCCATAACCTAATAAACAGGTTAAACATCACGTTTTGAGGAAGGGTTCAGAGTTGTTAGTATGAGGTGGAGTAAAAATAATTATAAAAATGCTCAACAAGCACCAAAGAGAAAAGTGTTTCAAGAAACATCTGTCTGT
The DNA here is from genome assembly GCF_964289735.1 of Phaethon aethereus. NCBI lineage: Eukaryota > Metazoa > Chordata > Aves > Phaethontiformes > Phaethontidae > Phaethon > Phaethon aethereus. The sequence continues at coordinate 44,745,784 of NC_138576.1, read as the reverse complement.
AGCATTTCAGAGAAGTTTTCCCACCTGTCCTAGTCCACCTATCAGCATGATGACTTCTACAACTTCTTTTCTGAGATACTTGATTTTGTCCCCATCACCACTGTGGAAGCTTAATGCAGGGTGCTGCTTCTTACGCCAGACACAATCCCAGTTATACTCCTGTTATTAATTTTGAAGGGATTAAGTTCCTTTCTAAATTTATATCAAAATTCCAAATGGGAAAGTAATTTAGATCAGATTTTTCTTCTTTTATGTGTTGAAACTCTTAATTACCACTGATTGAAAATCATCAAAACACAAGTCAGTAATAGTACAATTATTGGTCACTATTGAGAATGTTGACTGTCATGGTTTTAAAAAATATTACCTGTATTTTTCACTATTTTTAATGAAAGAAACATACTTTTGCACTTTTGGAAAATATAATTTACATTGTCCTCATTAGCAACTTTATTTGCATGACCTGAAGTTTTCTAGGAAGTTTTCTTGGCATTATCTAACCAACCACTAAGGTCTCATACACATGTGAGTATTTGACAGAGGTTTCATTCCTTTTCTGAGGTTGTCTTTTTTTGTTGAGTGGTTTATTTTTTTATTTCCTTTATCTTTTTTTAATTTAATTTATTTATAAATTTTTTATGATCATTCATGACAGAGAAATGAGCACATTTCACAGTTTTCTTTTATTTCTTATTGCTTATTTCTATTTTTTCATATGAAATACATATAACACACTATCCGTAGTTTTCAGTAAGCTGTGCTAATTAGATTTAAAGCACATATTTCAATATGTTATCTACAACAAAGCTTCTACTCCATCACTGTCAATTAGACCAAAATAATTCAACAGTATATCAAAAATATGGTAATTTTGCAAAGCTCTGAATATTTCAACTTGCTGGGAACTTCCCAAGAAAGATAGGAATGCTCTATATTTCATGCTAAAAATTAGGGCCCTGCAGTTTTGGGATTTTTTCACAGATTTTAGAGAGATCTGACTACACTCCAGGCAATCACTGTTTATTGTGTATACTTCTAGTTAGTAAGGGATAGAGTAAGCTTTAAATGAAAACAGCATAGAGCCTTGTTGTTATGTATGTGACACTAGCTGGAAAATAAATGTGGTGTTTATTTTTCTAATAGTTTTCTGTAAAAAAAACAAGCGGTTGAATAATTTCATATTACTGATTATAATCAAGATGAAAGCTTGAAAAACAAAAGTTATGAAAGATGAAAAAGAGAATCAGAGAAACCAAGGTAAAACAGAAATATGTGTCTAGATTCTGGATGCAGAAGACAGGCTTACATTTTTTATTTACATATTTTAGGTAAATATTTTGCTGACTAGCTGCTTTAGATAACCTGAAGCTTTCCCTCTCCTAACAAAGTTTTAAGAATTCTTGTGAGTTTAAAATAAATGCACTTATGTTTTCTTTAGAAATGTAAACCTTTCAAATGTATTTTATCAAGAATTTTTGTCTTTGCACCTGCTGTAACTGAACTTTAATCAGTAAAGTATCCATGGTATTTAAAACACAAGATTCATTTTTATGCGCATTGGTTGATATTACACGTGCGAAACAATATTAGAAATGTGTTGGAGCATCTGAGTGGTGTCTCTCAAGAAAATGGAAATTTTATGCTGATGTGTGTTTTTCCCATCTTACTCGGTAGTCGTGGAAAGACACTAAGAATTAGAAATTAATTTGAAATAGCTGTATGTCCTGGTTTCAACTGGGATAGAGTTAGTTTTCTTCACAGAAGCTAGCGTGAGGCTACGGTTTGGATTTGGGATGAGAAAATGTTGATAACATGCTGATGTTTTGAGTTGTTTCTAAGCAGTCAAGGACTGTCTGGTTTTTCATGCTGGCCTGCCAGCGAGCAGGCTGGGGGTGCATGGGAAGCTGGGAGGGGACACAGCCAGGACAGCTGACCCAGGCTGGCCAAAGGGATATTCCCTACCATATGACATCATGCTTGGTATATAAAGCTGGGGGGAAGAAGAAGGGGTATGGGGAGATGTTCGGGGTTATGGCATCTGTCTTCCCAAGAAACCATTACGCGTGATGGAGCCCTGCTTCCCTGGAGATGGCTGAACACCTGCCTGCCCATGGGGAGTAATGTATAAAATCCTTGTTTTGCTCTGCTTGCGTGCACGGCTTTTGCTTTGCCAATTAAACTGTCTTTATCTCAAACCGTATGAGTTTCTTCACTTTTACTCTTCTGATTCTCTCCCCCTTCCCACTGTGGGGGTGTGAGCGAGTGGCTATGTGGTGTTTAGTTGCTGGTTGGGGATAAACCACAACACTGTTGTAATAAATTTTCTCTCAAAAATCGAAGTTTCTGATCTGATGAGTGAAGAGGACAACCACCCTTTTTAAAAAACTGTTTGATTTTTTTAGCACAAAAAATTCTGGCCCTGCTGGACAAGTCTTGTGAATTCCTGTGAGCCGTGGTTTTATCCAGATCTTCTGGTACACATTTGAAACATTCCTTTCATGTGGGATGGTTAGGCAGAGAAATCAGTATACTGCATGATCTCTAAACTGGTAGATGTTTGAATGTGTTTTCACACCTCAGAGCAACATTTGGTTCTGCATTATCCACAGGTTTAGTGTCTGGGGATAGCATTTGTTGGAAAGGCCCAGTCAGAGCCACGCTCAGACTTAACAGAGAAATAGTAGCAAAAAGCTGTCATACATTTATAGGGTTACAGTTAATTTTCCATGCAGATTCCACCTGCAAAATATCAGAGATTTTCCTTTTAAGGCCTCTCTCGCCTTTTCTTCTTTCTTACCCTATTTCTGGTTGGGAGAATGCCCTGTCTCATTCCAGGGATATTTTTAGGAGAAAACTTGAAATGAAATTCAAGGACTCTTCAGATCTCTGCCATAGTCCTTCAGCTATCTTTAGAATCATAGAATATTTTGGGTTGGAAGGGACCTTTAAAGGTCATCTAGTCCAACAATCCTGCAGTGAGCAGGGACATCTTCAATTAGTCCAGGTTCCTCGGAGCCCTGTCCAACCTGACCTTGAATGTTGCCAGGGATGAGGCACTTAGAACCTTTCTGGGCCACCTGTTCCAGTGGTTCATCATCCTCATTGTGTAAAATTTCTTCCTTATATCTAGTCTAAATCTATCTTATTTTACTTTAAAATCATTACCCCTTGTTCTATTGCAACAGGCCCTACTAAAAGGTTTGTCCCCATCTTTCTTGTAAAAGCCCCCTTTAGGTACTGGAATGCTGCTATAAGGTTTTCCCAGAGCCTTCTCTTGTCCAGGCTGAACAACCCCAACTCTCTCAGCCTGTCCTCACAGGAGAGGTGTTCCATCCCTCTGATCATTTTTGTGGCCCTCCTCTGGACCCGCTCCAACAGATCCATGTGTTTCCTGTGCTGAGGGCTCCAGAGCTGGACGCAGGACTCCAGGTGGGGTCTCAGCAGAGTGGAGTAGAGGAGCAGAATCACCTCCCTCAACCTCCTGGCCACAGAAGAGACCTGTGTATTTTTCACGATGAAGATTTTGCATGTCGAATGGTGATGAAGCAAAGTAGAATTCTGTGCGTTGTTGTACGCACATGTTGCATTTACCGATGCCACCTACAAATCTTGAATTAAGTCAGTGGAAGGAAACTGAGTCTGAAGTATTTCAGGTACTGAGAGGGCTGGAGGGTAGAAGACTAAAGGCAGATAGTTGTACAGAAGATAGAGTAAGACGTTAATAACAAATACAAATGACTTCTAAAGTTTTGGCTTGCAGTACATTTGTTCACACAATCTTAAAAACAAATGGTGGAATTTAAAACCATATTTTCATGGCTTTATTAAAGGAGAGAGGATATCTTAAATGTGTAATTCAACAAAACAATAACATTACAAAATAAATGACAAAGTAAAAAATATTATATTGCACCTAGTTACTGACATAACTTACTTCCTTTAGGTAGAATCATTCTTAAAATCTTTGAGTTTAGGGAAACAGGAAATATATATCAGAAAGAAAAACCTTAAAATTGATTGTGATAAGAATGTATATTATTTGTAGGAGAGGACTGTACCTGCTATTCCTTGCTGTTGGGAATTCAAAGAGTGGAGGATGATCTTCTGTTCTTAATATGTTGTACATTTAGTTACATATCATGAAGTTCATGCTTGGGTAAATATATATCCTTTTGTGGGCTTCATATCCTTAATCTTTGTATTGTGGAGCTAAATGGGATCAAGCTGGAGCCTAGATTCTTCTGCTAGGATTCTTATAAAATGAGAAAAAAAATCTCCTCATAATTCTTAATGAATATATTTTAAAATTATAAAAAGTAGGACAAGATATTGATCATTAAAAAAAATCATTCATAACTGTTCTAATGGAAGTTTAGTTGCTCTGGCACAGATCACTATTATTTTTATCTTTATTGTCCTCATATGGACATAAAAAATTATGGTTTCATACATGCAAGATTGCCAGTGATTCAAATGGGACATTGACTCCTCAGAATGTATAGAAGAGATGTTGATGTCCTGCAGGACTCACAAATCCTAGGCTGGAAAATTGCTACAATGACGTTTTTTAGCCAATGCGATTTATATGTGCTTTATATTTAATTCAGTACTCACCAGTACAAAGTGTCTTCTTTTTGCTTGCACAGGAACAGGGGTAAGAGCAATGACTTCTCGATGAGGAAGGGAACTACATCGTGGCCACTGCCTCATGTCAGGGGCAAATGCTCTTGGCCCTTTGATATAATGAAGACACTCTGACTCTTCTCACCTCTTCCATACACATACAGCAGCCGTATCTAACCCTTCATTGAAATCAGCTTTTCTCAATCTAGTGTAAAGTATCTTGGAAAAAAGGAAAGTGTTTGTTTGCCTAGTTTCTCCACTAACATAAAAATAATTATATGGGAAAACCCATTGAAAATACAATTTTACAGTAGGTGACTGGGTTCATTCTGAATGAAATGTGTCAGGGTGTCTTTTCAGCTGTTCACCCAATGAAAATATGGATAAATCCTGTTCCATATGGCCTTTTTTTTTTTCTTTCTTCATTTCCACTCCTGTTTACAAAAGTTTAAATGAGAATGCTTGAGGGATCAACACTTGGATGACAAAAAAGGAATAGTATGTAGAGGCTGTTGGCTGCATAATCCTCTTTTGTATGACAATATACCTTGAAGTATCTTTAACTGACAGTCATATTAGTATTTATTTCTATCAAAAGCCACCATTTCTGTCATCTAAAACCAACAACGATCAGAGTCATAAGGATAATAATAGCAATTGTAATGATAATATTGTATATGCTGTTAAAATTCAGAGTTTCACAAGACAAATCCGCTATCATAAGGACAGGTTCATAATATCTAGAGAGGGCATAAGGCTTAAGGTGTTTTGATTGGGACCCAAAGGTTCAAAAGCAAGTTACATCATGAATTTGTGCTGAAGATATCTGTCCTCAGTGCACATGGGCATTACTTCATCAGAGTTAGGAATCCAAGGCGGCTGTCTGTGACACAGACTAAATCACCCCATTTTCTGCTGTTGGTCTCAGAAGCAGAACCTTTGTCACACAGCCTGATGAAATTCCTGGAGTACTCTGATTTGAGCAACAGGATGCTTCTGTGGCAAGTGTGCACTGTTTCGGGCAATCCATGCCTCATGTTTAATGAAGACTTTAATATAAACACTGAGTCTTTAACAATATGATATATTCCAAAAAAACTCCCCATCACCACCTGTTATAGTGTGCTAAAATTGCATATTTGTAATGAAAGCATAGGTATGGATATATCTCTCCCTGACTTGTGTTTCTTTAAATACAATATCTCAGATTATTTATATGTATATTGAAGTATCATGCAAGAAAAAAGAAGACAGAATATACCAAAACAAACCCCCTACTTTAGAAAAAGTACATTAGGACCTGTAAGAAACAGAAAATTATTTTCATGTATGCTGCTCGTATGTTTTATTGCAAAATTTGGTGAGTACTGTGTTTCAGGTAATGTAGGTAATGAGGCAAGCAAATGGCTTAATCAGTGCCATATAAAAATAATTCTACTATCTCTTCTAGGAAGAAATACTTTAACCTTTTTTTTTTTTATTAATAATGAGAAATAAAAATATGCAGAAGCAACAGAATTGATCTATAAACTTTCAGGTAGTTTACTTCATGACAAAAAGTCAAATGCTGTCATTTTCCAAGATTAATCCACAGGACAAATCTTGATAAAGCAAAAGCTTCATGTATTGAAAACAATACATCAACTTTTTCTGGTTTGAAAACAAAACAGTTAATTATTTACTGAAAACAATATATTTTTCCCTATATCTAGCAGAATTATAAAAAAGTTTGTGATCATTGTTCCATGATGCACACTTGAAAGAATAATCTACTGTTGGCTTGATTATCTTCAGGACATCAATAAACCTGAATTAGGAATATTTGAAGAAAAAATATACTACAATCAAATGGTTTGAACTTTGACAGCATATCATAATTTGCAACCAGTACCCCCAAGGTTAATTTTAGAGGACATCCCTGTGACTACAGAATTAATGGGAAAAGAAAATGAATATTTGCTTGAAGTTAATTGCTTGCCTCATATATTGCATAATGCAGTAAGTACACTACCGACAAGTTCTCATTTGGTTTAAAAGCTGTGTAACAAAAGTTTTCAACTGTTTTATCCTCATCCACCAAAGCTTTTTCAGAACTATGACAAATATTTCACTTTATCAGTGTTCAAATGAAATGTTCAGGCATGTCTCCAAAGTGATAATCATCCCACAGATTAAAAGTATTCTACATTTTCTAGCAATATGATGTAGGTTTAATATATGAGAAATAGTAATTCTGAAGGTTTTTAAGTATGGTGAAAATCTCTCCACTGTCAAGCTCACCAGAGTAAAAAAAAAATTCCTTTGAGTAATCAAACTTTGACATATTATAGATATCTTCCTATTAATGGATAGGTTAAAACTAAGTTTTCAAATTAATTTCGTATGTACATGAAGTGATATTTTAAAAAAATATTGGAGTACATGAAATCTGAAAAAAACATTTTAAAACTACAATTGGAAGTATACAATAATATAATGATGCCAGTAAGGATAATAATAATAAGTAGGTGAGAAAAAATATGGAATACGCTAACATGTTTTCTTTTCACCCTTGAAAAGACAGACATTTTCTCTGTGGTTTCTATGTCATGCAATGAGAGATGGTGAAGCCTAGACCTATTTATTTCAAGTTTTCTAAGTTCTCAGTTTCACAGGTATACTGCTTTCTAAAAGCTGGGGTTTTTAAAAATATATTTTAAAATTAAACTTCATGGACAATATTGAAGAAAGTCAGTCTTAGGAAAACTTGTAATTTAAAGTAAAATATATGTGGATCAAAATAAATTTTTCTTCATTATGGACAAAGAAAACAAAATGATCAACTAAATAAATAAGATCAACTAAATAAAAACTTAATAGTAAACAAGTTATGTCATTGTAAAACACAAAGATAAGACATGAAATGAGCTTCAGTAGGCAGGATAGTGGTATTGTACCAGGTATCAAAAATAAACACAAAGACCTCTCTTACAGTTCCAATGTAATTCAGTATGATAGATGAGTAAGTACCATCAGAAACTTGCACTTAAAATTCACAGTGAATTTCCAGGGAAAAATATAAATTTTTAGTCATTCCAGTCATCATAGGTAATGCTGGGTCTGAATAAAAAAAAAAGTTTCATTTTTTAGGAATTCACTTGGTTATTAAATGCTTTCTCCTACACTCAACTTTATTCCGAGCTTCAGACAACCCCAAGTAAAATGTTAAAATGAATGACAACCACAACAACTGTGATAAATTGCAGATTTACTAGGGAGATTAAAAGGGCTTTTTGCCATCCCATTAACAATATCCAACGCAGCAGGCACTCCCAAAGCAGGAAACATATCCAGGTCACATAATTTCCATTTATTTTGGGATTAGTTATCCATTGGGTATGGTTCTAAACCGGTATAAATGTTCACCTCTATCAAGTAATTTCAGATTGAATCTTATGTAGAGAAAGCTTAACCACCTTCTTTATCCAAACCATTGTTTGAGGAGTTGGGAAACGGGGGTTTCTCTAGCATTAAATATTAGATCAAAAATACTTTAAATATTAGTTTGTGTGTTAATAATAAAGTATTAAATGGGGCTCAGAAATCATTAAAATGGTTCTACATGGGACAAATATAAAGGAATGCTGCAGCACAGTAGATTACAGAATCATAGATATTTCATTAGTTCAGCTGAGCTCCATATTAGGCAAGCACCAATTCTTCTAGTTTCAGGAATGTTTAAAGAGAAACATCTCCACTGCTTAAGGGATCTCACACAATGGGAAGGAGAAAGGAATTTGATTACAAACACCAAAAAATAGGTAGTTCAATACAAAAACTACACATATCCATGCTGAGACCAGAAACTGTGAAACGGTGGACAGAGTGTTTGCAATACATGAGATGGTGCTTACTATGGGAAAGGTCTCTGTTGATATCTGTGCCGAAGAGCAAAACCTTTTTTCCAATGGTGCTTTTAATAATGACAGTAAATGAATTTCTCTTCTGGTGTAAGTTTAATGACTTACAGGTAATGAGGAAGCCCCACACTGTCTCTATAAGATACTTGAAACTTCAAGTTTCATCTTGGACATCTTCTGGACATGCAAGAAAGATGCACCAAGCTATGGTGGAACTATGAGAAGATAAAATGTAACAATCACATATTTTTTAATACAAGTGCAATGTATATATATGTATAAACAAATACTGTTATGTGTGAGACAGGTTCTCTCCATACACATACAAATCCATCCATACTCTTGCTCACCTTCTCTTCCTTTATCTTTCCTTAGACGGTTAAGTTTTTTATTGCATAGTAAATCACTGTATGTTTTCGATTTACTTCTCCCTATATTTCCATCCTGTCATTTTCAAATATAAGTTCCATGATTTTTTGAAGAGTGCACTGGCTTGCAATTACCTATGAATGTTAAACTGCTTGTTTAAGTGACACCCATCTTTCCTTTATTATTCACATAGTGGCTTCCAAAGGTTTCTCAGACCTTTAAGAACTTGTGTTAGTCCATCTTCCATATAATTGAAGTAAAAATGTTTATTTGTCTTTTTTTTTTGGAGAAAGCAACACAATGAGGAAGTGACATTGAGATTCTTTGATCAAACTCTACTGGATGTATGAGGTACCCTACTACACTGGATTTATGAGGTACATGTTATGTTTCAGGCATATGAAGAGGTAAAATCTTCTTAGACTATTTACAAATGTAATTGGATTGTCAAAGAAAAATGGAGCTAAACTATACTGAAACTAATAAACAAACAAACAAACAAACAACAGTATGTGAGACGTTTCTTTCATAATGTATTTTTAACGATACTTTAATGTCATCTACAGGTTTAATACATATTTTAACATATTCTGAAACTAGACTTAATCTTATAATCCATTTATTTTTCAGGTGGTACAAGGGGTATTAACCAGCATAGAGGATGACCTCTGACTGGTTAATCCTAATTAAAGCTGAGCAAGAGATTTCTTTGCAAACCTTTCTGATTAATTCGGTACTAGGCTGAACTATAACTCTTCTGAGGTGTGTTGTTCCCACTGCGTGGACAAAGATGGGTACAGCGTCACCCAGGTTTTGGACCAATTTGAAAAGTTTCAATGGTACCTGTGCAATAACTGAGCTGAACTGGGAACAGCATGGCAGGACAAAGTAGTGTTTCCAGGGAGACAAAGCAGAAAACAATATAATTAACCTCTACTTGACAGATTATTAAAAATTCCTGTCTTATCCCCTGCCCTCCACTATTCATAAGGGTATGTTAAACCAGCCCCTCAGACGTTTTAAACCCCCTGCATGACAACGGTAATTCAAAAAGACCTCAGAAATGGAAAAGGGTTAGGTTGAATTTGCAATTCTGGCTTGTATTACTACTGAGATGGACAGAAACCCAAAGGGCAGTTTAAATGTAAAGTGTGGTTTATGGCTTCTTTAATGATTTAAAGCAGGACAGAACAACTGAAAGGAATAGTACAACTCAACCCAATGACAGTGACATTCCTACTCCATTTATCTTGATCCTGTCCATGGCAGCAGTTGGTGAGTCTACATAGTGGTAGATTTATCTGCCATGTCCCTGCTTCCTGCTAACTTTTCTTCAGATGCCATCAACTGATCATGATAAATTCCTACCCTATTGCATTATTTAGGTGGGGTTCACAGACCAACACTGTAATATTAGAGGAAATCAGTGCTGAAAGTGCTCTCAGCCCAACATCAGTAATCCATCTGCAACAATACTGAGTAATCCACCAGCAAAACACACAAATTAAAACAAAAACAAAAAAACAACAAAAACCTGAACAAAAACTCAGAGGAAGAACTCTGAACTTACCTACTTTAGTTTTCTTTGAAAGAGAAATTTCTTCAGGGTTTAATCTATCAATTATAGGTTATCCTTTAGATTCATGTTCACAATCCAGTAAAATGAGATGTTTAAATATTTTCCCCTACTGGCCAATAAATGTCAAAATTAGAAGTATGTGAATTCTGTTCAGCACCAGTTATTTGTTTTGCTGAGAAATGGTTCATTATCCTCACTAGGAGTATTGTGTAATTATCAAAATATCATAAAAATTTAATTGAATAGTCAGAAATGTCTTCCTCATTTCAAAAATGAGGGCTGATCTGAAAAATACTTCTCCCTTTGTGGCTGATCTGAAAAATACTTCTCCCTTTGCATTGGTAAAATTTAGGTCTTTATAATTTGAGACAATAGAGTTGTGTCTCAAAACAAGTTTTTAAAGCACTCTTCAGAGAAAAAAGAGTTTTCAGTACAACATATGTGTTTCTATTGAAAACTCAAAATGCCAAAAGCCACTTTTGCTTTTAAACATTTCCTAAAATAAATAAATAAATAATTCTGCAAAAGAAAACAGAATTGTTGTTTCTTTAATGTAACTTTGTTGTAATCAGGTTTCCAAAAGAAGTTTTCCACTTGGTGACTTTCCTAACTATGCTTTTATAGGAGACAAACATATGTGGTAAAGGCTGCAGAAAAACTAGCTTCCTACTGAACCTAGTTCCTCACTGGAGCAAATGAACTTAGTTAGACCCTTTAATATGATAATAAATGTAATGTATACTTCCAAATTTAGAAAATATACCTAGATCTTTAACTCATGTTGAAATGGTTGGAAGTTAGATGAGCATGTGCCCTTCAGCACTTGCCATTTCAAACAACAAAACAGAATATGCTGTGGCCTTTACAGTGGCCTGGTCAGCAAGTTGGAAGTTCATATTCTAGGGCTGCAGTGGCCATTGAGTGAGAAGCTGCTATTGCCCACTACTTTACCTTGATTTTCATGCAGTCTCTTTTCCCCATTTCAGCTTAATCTGTAACAGCTACAGCAACGGTTACTCATACACAGCTTTACCAGGGCAGAGAGAAAAGAGCACTGAGTCCTCTGAAGTGAGTTGGAGAGCATTAAGCAGTCCCTTCTCCACAGGCATAGTAACTAGTCAGTCTTTTGAACCTTTGAGCTGAACTCAGTTATTTTTATGCTTTGGTCTAGTTTATTTAGCCTTCTAACTTTAAAGAAAAAAGATTAATATATTTATTTAATGGTAGAGAATTAGGCTCAAACCTTTTGCAACATGTACTCATGCTGAACTTCAAGAGATATTTTTAGTTTGGCTTTGTAAGCATTAAAAAGAAAACAATAACTGCAGCAGCTACCAGCTAAGAAGTAGAATCTGAGCCAAATAAAAATCAATTATTTAAAACTCCTGATACATTCCTTCCTCCAGCAAATATAAACCCAAACAAATTATATGAGTATGTCAATCAGAAATAAATACAGGGGGGTGCGGGTGGGGGGTGTGAGGAGAGACAGTTCTGCAGTATTTCTTTTCTTCTGCAAATGTTTAGCTTGTAACAAATAGGGGGTAAATCCCCTAACCTACAGTTTCCTGCTAATATCTTCTATTTACATTTCTGTTAATTCCCTTCTGAAATGAAAAACGTAATCCCTTCCTAAGTTTATCGTGGAAAACCACATAGCATTAAAAATACACTAATAATTTAAATCAAAGTTAAAGTTTTTAAAGGTGGGATTGGACCCCTCTGTTTCCCTTAACTAGACAACTGAGAATGAAAAACACATCTGTCAGGATGTCTCCTGGCTTGCGTTACAAGGAACTTAATCCATTTACTCACTAGTGTGGTGTCCTGCTAGCAGGAAGCAAGCACACACTAATTAAATGCTTCAGTTCTTTATTTGAATGCTTACACAGCATCCCCAAAGAGAAGAGTGTCCAGTGCAAATTGTTCTTGAGGAAATTACGTGGATTTTTAAGCTTTGTTTGCAACAGAAGTGTAGCAGTTGTTAGCAAATTAGTGGTTATGGTTACAGTAAATGGGAAACAGAGAAGCAATTATGGTTACAAATTATTTCAAAAGGATTAGAAAAACAAGATGAGCTACTATGTTACTAATGCAACTGGATGAAACTAGAGCTGGAAACCTGTAAAGCAAGACTAAAAAGCAAATGATTTAGCATCAAAGGAGGAAATTTTATAGAAAGACATAATGTTTCCAGGTGCCCATTGAAGTTCATACGCCATGAAAACCAGTTGGGTTAATACTCCATGAAAACTGCTTGGCATGATTTGTGTATTACATATTTGTAACCCTTAAGTTTTAATTGCATTACATAATTGTGACATGGAAGATTACTTTGTTTCATATCAGCTTCCCAAAGTGAGGTCAGTAAGCTCCAAGAGTGTAAATGAAGAAAGAGTGTGGCGTTTTTTGAGGAAACAACTTTTTTTCCCCCCCTTGAACTTAGTGATTTTAACAAATAATTTATTTGCAGAATTGACTTTCATCAAATGTTAGTTTGTTACGCTTACATTTTCTAAATAGCTATTTGGTTTACTTATTTTACTTTTTTGTCTTGTGCCAACAGATACATAAAGCTTGGGACAGGTTCCTTCAGTCAGAAGAAATGATAGACTCCTCTAATGAGGGGTGTCTAACACTACAGATAAAGAAAAAAGGATGTACCAAACTTGCAGCAGAAAGTGCATCAACTGAAAATATTTACTGTTCCTATTAAATATGAATTAATAAAAACAGGTGGCCTTTTAATTGAAGCCTTTATCACTCTTTGCTCAATTTCATTTAAATGCAAATTTGAAATCCTTTTTTTAAGCCAATAGAAAGTTGAAACTGAACATGAACACTGGTTTACTAATGATGCAATTATGTGGCAAACCATTAGGCATAATATGAGATACCACATATACTGGAAATACTAAGACAGCCAGTGAGGGTCCTCTTCTTTGAGTATACATTTGTAAGCTGTTGAACTCATCATCAGTACAACATACTTTGTCTGGGTTTGGTAAGACACTTCAGTTCAACCTTAAATATAGTGCCCAATATTTCTTTTGGGCTGTATCTCTCACTTGTCCCATCAGGGGGAAACTTTACACCAGGAAGAGCCAAATCTTGTCATAGCTGTAAAAAAGAGGCTCAGTTATACTCAGGTCTGACATTCCAGACTCAGATGAATTTCTAGGTAGGAAAGAGTAAGTCAAGGGCCTAGATTGAAAATTGGTCTTCAGCTTCTTGCTAAATGATGGAGATTCATATGCAGGGTGCCTCTTCTGCTGAGTGATCTGATGGAAGTAATTTATGGGTCATTCTGGAATTTTTTTTCCCTTTAATTTTTCCTCTCCCTCTCATAGAAGACTTTGCTAGTAGGTCTTTTTTATCTGCTTGTCAAAAAGATTTTGTTGAGACATCCTAGCACATGTTTACTTCAAGTTGCCTTGACCCATGGAATGGATTTCATAATTGGTTTGGATTTTTCTTTAAGATGTTTGTAGTCTATACTAGGGTGAAATACGTTTTGCTTAAAAGGCTGTCACAAAACAGTTGAGAGGAAGGTGGCCTGGTTCCTCTACACAGGTCAGGTGAAATATCTGGGATAAAGATTGTAAATCCTCTTCCCCTGAATACAAATTGAATGGCTTATTTAGAATTTAAACAACAACACACACACCCACAAAACAAACAAACAAAAAGAAACAAACAAAAAACCCCCACAAACCAAAACCAAAACCACAAAAAAACCCCAACTGCCCCCCCACACACAAAAAATCCCACCACTCCGATGTCATGGAAACCTCTAAAAACACTAACTGGCTTCTAGGGAAGAAAAATTAGCCCCATGGAGCTGGTAGTACTACCCAGAGTCTGCATAATGTGTTCAGTGCTTAATTGTGCCCCCTTTTTTTGTCATCTCGGTTATATTAAGTACATATAATAAAAAAAACAAACAAGCAAACAAACAAACAACAAAACTGGGTGGGTTGACCCTGGCTGGATCCCAGGTGCCCACCAAAGCCACTCTATCACTCCCCCTCCTCAACTGGACAGGGGAGAGAAAATATAATGAAAGGCTTGTAGGTTGAGAGAAGGACAGGGAGAAATCACTCGCCCATTACCATCATGGGCAAAACAGACTTGATGGGGGGGGGGTGGTGATAATATAGTTTATTACTAATCAAATCGGAGTAGGATAATGAGAAATAAAAACTAAATCTTAAAAACACCTTCCCCCCACCCTGCCCTTCTTCCTGGGCTTAGCTTTAGCCCCGAGTTCTTTACCCACAGCAAACAAACAAAAACCCACAATTGAGATACCAATACAAAAGAGACAAAACAGAAGTCACACCTAGAGAAATAAACGGCTTTGTACCTCAGAGAGGGTTAGAGAAAGAGTGAGAGAGAAACTTTTTTTTTTTCTTGGTAAGATTTATCTCTCCTCGGATATTAGAGAATATTTATTTTGAGTTTGCCACTTCTGTACTCCACCTTCACACTAAAAGAAATAAGAACAAACATTTTAGGAAGGGGTCATACATACCTTCAGTGATTCAGTTATCACAGCTTTAGAGTGGCTGTTCCAGACTATAAACAGGAATATTTTTCATTTGTCAGGAAAGAGTAGTACGCCCTATCAAAACTCTCAGGACTGTATAAAAAGCAAATTTTACAGCTTCCAGGTTCAAAAATTCAGGTCAGAGGTGTGATTGCATGCCATTTATTTTGCATATGAAAGAACGAGTCTCGTGACTTTTCATATTAATGGTCCTCTTTCATTATAATATTAAGTACACTGGGAAGGATGATACATCACACAGGATAATATAAATTGACACATACAAAGGAAGCATAAGAAAGCTTAGCTCCTGATACTGTTATTTTGCTTCTGGGTATCTCTGAAATGCTGAATACATTTTTCATTTGATCTTAGCTTAATGCAGGCATCAGCTGTTTGCAGAGGAAAAAGCAGACTTAAAAAACCACCCAGCCATCATTCAGTCAAACATCTGACTCCAAGAGTTTTCCAGTAATTGGTGAACTATTGAGATTCCTCTGACACCTACACAAACTATTGTGCAGAAAATGGGTAACTTGATGAATACAGCTAATCGCTGTCTCCATAGTAGCCCCTTTAATTTTATTGCTAACCTGTTTTTTCTGTAACCGAGTCAAGTGCACAGTATTTGGGTTTTCACTCCCTGCTTTCCTTGGTAGCAGGAGGGGTCCTCTTCCAGGCTGCAGAGGCAGACCAGGCAGCAGGGAATCTGTAACAGCTGATTCAGCTGCTTCTCCCTAAATAAGGAACTAATCCAATTGACACATGGTGAAGTAAACAGATAGTGACATATTTGTAGACAAACTGTCATACTCTTGATTATTCCCAAAACCAAATTATTTCTGAATTGCAAGCATGGAATTTAAAAAGTCTGCCAGCCTCAGCAGCTGGTACATTTCTATGAGACCCAACTATTAGGGGGAAAAGTTAATTTCAATATCATGTAGTACATTTCCTTACATCTCCTAATAAAACTCTCTTGCACACTGCATTGAAGAAACATGCACATGCTCATTTCACACTATAGAATTTGTAATATGGCTTGTGTTTTATAAATTATAAATTTGTTTTCTTTTTATTTTCTGTTACGTATTTGAATAACTCTTTGAAAAGCAAATTGACTTTGCCCTGTCTTAAAATGTTTTTTCTTAATGAATTCTTTTTTCCAGTTAGACATTTTGTTTGCAAATAGAACATATTTGAAAAAATTATTTGGGTTTGCATGTACTAAATAGCTTGACTTTTCAAAAGCAGAATTGGTTTAATATTGTTCTCCCTGAATACTAAACTCGTGCGGTGCAATGAAATCAGGACTCCACCTGCCTTGCAAGGAGCCTCACAACTACAGTGTTGGGGCTGGGTGTCCACCCCTTTGAGCCTTTTACAGCAAAGTAAAAATAGACTATTTAAACAGGGTGATGTACTTATCTGTAAAACTGTATCACATATTCTTCTAGTGTGAATACCTCCCTTCTGAACAGAAGCAAAGCGTATTATCCTGCCCTGCCATTACATATTTGTAAGGGATAAAGAATGAGGTCTTACTCTAATGCATGTACTGAAGATTCCCCTAGACTGAAAATATTTTTAACTACACTGTTGTTAAAAACAGGGCCAAGTAAATTGTTGATGCCTCTAAGTTCATTAGCCCAGCTGTAGGATTCAGAGAGAGGACTAATTTCCCTCAGCACTTCATATATTAAACAGAGGTGTTCACATTGCATGAGTCCCTAGGGTGTCCTTCCCCCCTGTTTTCTTGGGTTTAGGTGAGAGTCCTTGTGGAGGGTTTTGGGGTTTTTGAGCTCATGGTTGAAGAGTCAGATCACTAAACATATTTAGTGACTGCAGTAATTCATGCCTTATCTTCAGTTAACGCTAGTTTAGTTGATCAGATTTAGATGTCTGAGGAAGGAATTTGTGGAAACTAAGTAAGCAAGGCACCATTTGATCAAATTATGATTGATGTGTAGAGGAAGGGCAGGGAGTTATCTGGTAAAAGTAGCCAGAGATGAGTAAGCATCCCTGAAATTAGACGTAACTTCCTTCTCTTGGGTTCTTGAACTATGAAAATTAATCTGGAACTAAGTTCCTGTTCAAAGTTCCCTATTAAAGCAAGGCATGCCTCTTACTCTCTTTCCTTTGAGAAAAGACAAAAACACAAAATAAAAATCTGAAGAGAGAGGGAATAGTTAGTAGCTTGATAGGTTACCAACCAGTGCTGTAGGAATCTTAAAACCCCTATGTGGTCTTGACTGCAGAGAAGAGATATAAACTGATTTTCTACATCCTTCAAGAACATCCTTATTACCAGGCTGTCTTGAGTAAACTAAAGGAGGAATTTTTTGATCCTGAATATTTTATTTTTAATTTTATGGTGACTGTCCTCACCATGGTCTGTTGGCTACTCTGGTAAAAATCTGTCTCTCTAAATCTTCTTTTGGAGCTACTCCACCATATATAAATAAGTTTTACTTATTGGAGGGGAGAGAGAAATATGCTGCATCGTCTGGTAGCCACTCACACAGTGTATACATCCAGAGCCGTCCTGCTATGTAATCTGTTTGGGTTTTTTTCCTGGACACGGTCTGAAACTAAAGGATCATGGTCTTGTAATAAGAAAGCTTTTCTCCTGGCAGAGTTTGAAACTCTCAGGAATCTTAACTCGAACAATAACTTCAAGCAACTAATTAACTTCTGTCAGGATCCAGCTTCAGCACCTTTGTGTGTGCAGGGGCTTAAGCAGTTAGGCAGCAGAGAATGGATTTTAAGGATGTAACTGGTCGTTAAATAGGAACTGAAGAGGAGGATAAAGATGAAGACTTTTTCAGAATAACTTTAAAGATGCAAAGTAAAAAAGCTGAAGAAGTACTTTTGGCAAAAAAATCAATTACACAGAATTTAAATTAGAGATGAATATATTTCATTTTGAACTCGTAAGCATTCTCTGCTAGAAATTACTAGTTCAAGTTCAGTTCAATGAAGCTGTTGTATCACAGCAGTGGAACCTGTGTGGCAACTCAGTGTTACAGCACTGAGTTATATATTTATGTATTTTTTCATTTATTTAATTTTTTCTTACAAATTAACATACTCTTGTGCTGTATCAGAATACTTAATGCTTTCAGTTTCCTGCTAAGCTTACTTTTTGAAGAGTATTTAAAGACTGAAACAAATAACATCTATGATACTAATTACTGAGAACATTCTTGTGCTTCAGAAATATTAAAAAAAAAAGAGGCCTGCTAACATTTACTGTTCCATTGAAAAGAGGTTTTGCTTAGCTAAGCGTTGTATTGTGATATTAAGTCTCTGATACAGCTTTTTCCATCTTGTCATCTTTTGTTTTATCCCCTGTTAATTAGCTCAGTCATCAAGAATACTGGTATTTTCTTCATGATTAATTTTCAAAACTGTATGTGTATCTCATTTGTTTTACTCTTGCCTTGTTTCTTTGCAACATTTGTAGGAGACAGAACTTCAAAGTGTGATGTAAAAGATCCTGCAGCAGCTAGTAAATGATATATTTAAAAGGCTACTACTTTTCATTGTTGTCCTTTATAAAGTTTTTAGTTTCTTTAGAACTTTTTTACATTTTACTAAATGGAGTAATAGAGATCATCCACATCCACGTGCGTCTAATTTTTGCTTTTGATGAGCTTTAATAAAACCTACAAAGAAAACCAACAGTGAAGTCTCTTGCAGATAGCCTGGAATAAGTCTTCTTTCTGCTACCAGCCAGGTCACCAAATGGCAGCAGTGTTTTGCAGTCAGCAGGCTTGTAGCAATACAAAGGCTCAAAAAAAGTGTACTGAAAGAAAACCACAACACTTACGTGAAGTATGCTATTCATATAGCTAGCTTAGACAGTGGCTGGATCCATGAAACACTTCCTAATATCGAGCCTGACTTTGCCTCAAATAGGTTCGTTTCCACGTACATAAAGTACGTCACCACAGCAATTGTCCCTCACTCTGCTTTTGCATTACACAAAAGGAAGCGACTGCATAAGCTGTGAAGGAGCAAGGAATCAGATTGCACATGTGCACACAGACACACACACACACACAGCAGAACTGCCAAGACCCCATCCGGATTCCACGCTCCCGCAAAAGGAACACGTGATGACAGCTCAGTAACACACTCTGCCCCCACGCAGGGCTCTTAGGCAGGAAATAAATCTATATCCAGCTGCAAGTGGATTTTGTAGAGCAATAAACAGAGACAGAGCATAGCTAGGACTCTGCTGTTAACACCTCTTGCACAGGAACTTTAAGGACAGGAGATGAGTTTAATTTTTCACTAT
This sequence comes from Phaethon aethereus, assembly GCF_964289735.1. Taxonomy (NCBI): domain Eukaryota; kingdom Metazoa; phylum Chordata; class Aves; order Phaethontiformes; family Phaethontidae; genus Phaethon; species Phaethon aethereus. The sequence goes on along the minus strand of NC_138576.1, from coordinate 44,726,462 downwards.
GTTCCCACTGTTATAATCACTAGCAGCCTGGGAATCCTTCTTAGGGTGAGATCGGCCGCTGAAGTGCTGTGGTGGCAGATTTCTTCTCTAAATATCATTGTCTCTGTTTTACTGATAGGGAGCCTGAAGGGCTTGCTGAAGGTCATGGAGAGGTAGGGGCAGAGGAGGAACTCGGTAGCGAGAGCTACCGAGCCTCTTCAGCATAGTCCGAGATTCTTACACTTTTCAGATTTATATGCATGGTGAGGCATAACATACCAATATTCACAAATATAAAAAGGAACTTCCTATTTCATTTGACCTTATTTTATTTTCCTCTGGTGATATTTGAATTCCAATATTTCTTGTATTTCAGTTTTTCTTTACATATTTAACACCAGTAAAGAATAATTTTATGGGTGTGTTATTTTTTGTCACCTTTAGACTACCCTTCCATCTTATCAAAATAAATAAATACTATTTTTGAACATATAAATTACCTACCAGATTGCCAAGTCAATATTTCTTTCAGGTTTTAGTGCCTTCCTTCCTTCCTTTCTTTCTTTTCTTTCTTTCTTTCTTTCATAATGCATGAAACAGAGGGGATGCATAGGACTGCCAGTTAGAATCACCTTGTTTTGTCCTGAAAACCAAAGATAGCTTAAATTACTGAAATTCCAGGAAGTGTAAAAGGAAGTGCAATTGCCAGTTGTCTTCAGGACAAAATTAAACTTTTGTTTTGTTTTGTTCTGTTTTCCAAAATGGCTGCTGTTATTTTTCTATTTTGTTCTAAGAGCAACCGCTAACACTTATTTCTGATTTTGCTTAATATTTCTGTAATACATTTACTCTTTGTGAAATTTATTGCCTTGGAAACCCTAGAGACAAGAAAGAACACTTCCAAAACTGCCATAAAACTTCAGAGCACAGCCTAAAGTCAGTGGATCTTTTTCGCTCAGGAAGCTTTGATCATTAGGAAAGAAAATGAATAAATAAATGAGTAACACCCTCACAGCCTTCTGAGAATGGTGATTCCAGTTATTGACTCACCAAATATTTCGTTTCTATGAAGTTTTGGGAGATAATTTATGGAAGAATGTATTAGTTAGCTGATAATAACTTAAAACTAGTCCTTTATAGTTATGTCCAAGCCCCAATTTTACCCACAGATAAAATGTAAAACTTGAGTGTGGAATGTGACAAAAAGGACAAAACAAAAATAAAATCTAATAATAAAGATGGGAAAAAAAAAAAAGAAAAGAGACCAGGGGCAAAAGAGAGAGAAGGAAGGTGGGGGGAGAACACTGTTCAAGAAAATAGATGATCAAATTTCCAGAAGTTACCTTCTAAAAGTAAAGCAGAAAGGAAGAAATTATTACACTACACAAAGGTTCCAGTGATTTAAATTGTGAACTTTCCAAAAGTTTAGTGAATCAGACCTTTTGAGGTTCTCTCATCTATTACATCTTTTTGCAAAACATTTCTTGCTGACTACAAAATGAATGAATGTGAAGGTCTGATATTTAACAGCCTGGAGCAGCTACAACCCATAGAGCACAAAGGTATAAGGCTGACACCATTCTAGAAATATGTTTCCGATGAACATATTTAATATGTTCCAGAAAAACAACTGAATATTTATCCAGTCCATCAGTTATTTTTATGTCAGACAACAAGATCTTAATGCTGCAATCTTTGATCAAGAATGGAATAAAATGACTAAATTTCAAAGATTATATTTTATTATCCACCATACACTATGTAAGTAATGTACCATTCCAGTAAGAAGTGTCTTAGACGTTTTGCTTAATACAAGCTTGTTTTCGTTACTTGTGACAGCCAGGAAACAGGGAAAAACACATTTCTAACCCCCGTACTAGGCTGGCCCATCCCCATAAATTGTGACAATATGACTGATACCTAAAATAAACCTAAAAATTCTGTCTCTTTCAACTTTGAGGAAGTTTACAATTTAAATCACTGGAACTTTTTTTTGCAATGTAATTATTTCTTCCTTCCTCCTCAACTTTTCCTGAAGTATTATCTTCTAAACAGGTTTTACATCTGCTCTCTTCAGTATTTTTATTCTTTTCAGTGGTCTATTTTCCACAGTTAGGAAATTATCCTAAGAGGATAAGATAACTAAATTATGTGAAGCCAGACTAACAGAAGTGATTAGCAACCAGTTTCTACAAATATCTGGAAAGTAAACTGTGTCAGCATATGCCAGCATGTAAATTTACACACATACACATACTCAAACACCACTTTTATGTACTTAATATATTAAACAAACATTGTTGGAAGATGGTAAAAAGGAAATCGCTACTCCAAAAATGCTGTTAGTGTAGAGTCATTCCAGTTAACTAGCTATAGCTTTGTAAATTTTTGGAGTGCATTTAGAAAAAAAAATAATTAAACAGTCAAGATGTAGTTCTAGAAACTGCAAGTAATTTCCAAAGCGCATAATATGTACAATAGTACTGTACAGTAAATTGGGAGCAGCTGCTGATACTGACATTACAGATGGTTACAAAGTGTATAATTTATGTTTTCTGCAACAGTAAGTGGCAAAGCCATTTAGACATAGATTCATAATTTCTTTTTTTTCCAGTTCTTGTTATTGTGGACATACACAGTCAAAGTCTGTGTTTTGACATTAATCCATTTTTATTATGAATTTCTTAGCATAGTATCTGCCTTTTAGATTTGTTATGTTTTTTCTAGAAAGGTGATTGTCTCAGTAGATTATCTACTTCTTGACTTTATAGAAATGTGGAAGCAGTCAAGCACTCTGCAGTCTGTATGTAGCCTCTATGAAGCAGAATAAATACATGGTGAAAGATGAGAAGGTTACCATATCTAATATTAGAAGATACGGCTGAGCATTTATCTACTGCCAGTAAATCAAGATTATTCTTGTGCATAAAACATATTGAATAGAGGGACAAAATTTATCAACTCAGTTATTTACTTACATTTTCTAGGAAAAAAAAAACAACTACTGTAATCCCGTTCCCCATCTTCCTCCCCTCCCCCCCAAAAAAGTCCTCCCAAACAACAACAACAAAAAATGGAGTCAATGTGAAAACCTGTCTTTGCAGAGAGACTGCACGGATGCTGGACAGGCTGACTGGGTTTTATCTCATCTACCCTTAAGCCACTGGAAGGCCTAGCCACATAAACTCAGCTCATCACCTAGGATGCCTCTGTGGTTTAGTGGGAATAGATAAGCCTCTCCAGATGGTGATTTATCTGCCTCTGTTAGACACCTTAGACACCTATCTGGAGATGAAATAGTTTGCTAGCTAGATGAATCACTCTCTGGAGGAGCCCCTCTCTCTCCATTGACTACAGAGCATGTCTGTCTGAAAAGCTGTGACTAGGACCTTGATGCTTGGGGACCACAGTTAAGCAACATGATCCTTAGACCTCAAAGCACTAACTGCAGTGTAAAAGCTGGTGAAGAACAAAATGCTTGCTTAGTGACTGTAAGACATCATTCTTACAGTTTTGTGTTACAGGTTTGTGTTAAGAATTGACTTAGCATTTTCACACTTTAGGGTGAAAGACTACAGGAAAAAAATTATTCATGCCTTGAGCTAAACCTTTGGTTGCAGTTCCTGTACAATAGAGTCTTTTGCCAAAATGCCACAAGTCTAGGTGGTCCTTGGAGCTCTTGGTGTCCATCTATTTTATCACAAATTCCCCTTTCTATGCTAGATTTTCAAAAGCACAAGATAATCCCTGTAGCTCTATAATCTCCTAGCAGCACAAATCTCTCAAGCATAAACACTTTAATTTCTGCCCTGAACATTGGCAGAAGCTTTAAATTCTTGACAATACAGTGGCAACTGATGTCTGACTCAAATCTTAACGTCAGCAGGGTTGGAAAAAATTAAGGATTTTGCCACCACTCACACCTCTAGGGCCTAGTCTAACTATGCATAATGAGGAGAAAAAATACTTTTTATGACTAAGTTTAGTGGTTAGAACATCATCCTTTCTTTACTGGGTTTGATTTGTGGGCACCCACAGCCTTAAGCATACTGGGCTCTTACATATTGTGAAGTGAGCCTTTGTCACTGCCTCCTTGTGTTATTCTTCCTGATATACATATTCATCAGAACGTGTACTGGGCTGACACTCCAGCTTTCTATGACTTAATCAGCTGGTGAGGAAATCTTTAGTTTGCCTTTCCCCACCCCCACCAAGTGAGTATTGCAATTTTTTTTTATTCAACTTGAAACAGCTTTAACCAAGACTCACTCTGTTACGGTACTTTATCATTAAGGATAGAGACTTGGAGAGCAATTCATCTGTCCTAATTCAGGCAACTAAAAGCTTCATTTATAAGACTGAAGTAGTCACCCTAGGCTGACTTTATAATCCATAGAGAAATAGACACATCCAGAGATACCTCCTAGAATAGCTGTCTGGGATAATCAGCAGAAGCTCCCATTCTCTTACGAGTTCCCTACAAAGGGAAGCTAGATGGATAGTTCAGATTTGAATGACTCACTTTCAAATATTTAATTAGGCAAGAAGACACTCACACTGAGATTCAACCTCAGACTGTCAGCAGAGGGATTTAGACTTCAGTCCTTTGCAGAACAGAAGAAAGATCTTGAACCAGAAAGGCTTGTTTGAGGAGGGTCCCTCCTTCTTCTCCAATTTGAACTGAACTGCCTGTAAAGCCTAACCCCAGGAGAGGGCTTGAGCCTCTTTAGTCCAGATGGAGAGAGGTGCCCCCCATTACCTTGGAGCTAAACACTTAGTCCTTGTTGAACTCTAGCCACAGCACATTTTTTAACATATTTGACAGATAAAAAAAACCAATTCCTTATCAGTTGGGTGGCTGATGTGAAGGACCCCTCCAGGAGTCTAATCCTTGTCAGTGTCCAAGTAACAAGTGAAAAAAATCCTTGCTTCAGTGGCGGCTAGTCTTAAATTTCTGTAATGGGGAAAAAAATGGGATCTAATTCAGCTCATATTAAACCAGGGACCCAGCAGCCAAGTACAGTGTTAACTGTGACCTTTATGATACTGGCTCATGTTTTACACTGAATCAGTGAACCTAAGATGTTGTTTGAAAGGAAATCTTTCATATGGAGTTCATTGCTAAGCATTAATCTTTTTCAAAACACACTAAGAATCTATCAACACTGACCTTCACTGTTCTATATTACAATGGAGTAAGGATGCTGATGGCTAAAAGAAATATTACAATAGATTTTCTTCAAATTCAGAATAAACAATTAATGCAGGAACATCTGGGTTGCACTCAGTTTCAGCACTGCTGGCTTGTACTGGTCTCTGGTATGTGTATATTTGAATGCATTTATTCACAGATATATACGTATATGTGCACATACACGCAGAGTGAGGATTGTTATACTGTCATTCCCATAAAAACCACTGAGGCAAATAAATTACTTGTTAGGTGAATGGAAGTCTTAGCAATGACTTTTTTTCATTCCTATGCATGGAAAGGTGTTGATTGGCCTTTTCTTATTTCCAGTGAAGGCTACATATATTTTCAATTTTTTCTATTTTCAGTCAATAAAAAAAAACCAAGATGAAAACAGTAGCAAAGTAGTTCCCCCTATTCTTTCCATAGAGGAATTGCTTTCCATACACAAGGCCTTGCATTGCCATTCACCTCACTTCATAGCTATATCTCACCCAAACTACTCCCACTATTTTCTCTAAAACCTTGCTAAAAACTCATCCATAAATGTCCTTATTACCTTTTTTGTTACTCCTTTTCCTACTAGTGACATCATGAAACCCTAAAAATTCTCATGATTAACTTTCTCACATTTCACACAGAAACCAGGGGTATTACCTACATGTATATTTTTATTAAAACAATGAATAAATTGCTTTTCACAGACGTGCTGCCTTAAGTAAAGGCATCAGGAGATGGTACTGCAAATGCGGAGCAGTTGGATTTCAGCAGAAACTCTGGGATAAGCTCAATTTAATTATGAAAGTGGGGAGTATTTAGTTTGTTTATTTTAAGAGTAAATGAGGAAGAGTTTACATATATAAATATTGATGGGTGTAAACCAAACAAAACAGGGAAAACAGGACAACATTTCAATAAGAAAGTTTTGTAAAATATCTCAAATATTGGTAAAGATCTCACGAATTGAAAATTCTCTGGAAATTCATATTTTCTATTAATCTTAAAAATTAAAGCGTGAAACAAATATAATCTTGCCTCAAGTATCCCTCTCACTCATAACAAGACACAATTTTTTGGTTCTTCCTCAATGAAATGCACCACACACAGACAAACTCAAATCTACTGTCATTTTTCAATTTAAAATTAATCTTCACCGATTAGTTTTTAAGGAGAAGCTCACAAAAAGACTCTCAGAAAGTCTGGGTCACATTAAACAGAAATCTTCCTATTGCCAAACTGTTGATATTTTCATTTATTTCCTGACATTTAAAATCCCATCATCCAAGTATTGGGCGTATGGTGATAACTCACTGCATATATCACACAACAGAAAAAACATGTCTGTTTCCACAGCTGAGCAGACTGATTTTTACAAAATTGAGCCAATGGTGTATTATCATTTCAAACAAGGACAAGTTGTCAAGCTTTTTTTGCCTGAGAGGCAGGCATACATTAACTCAGGGCTGCTAACAGAATAGTGACAAAAGAGGCACAATGCTCCTTCTGATTCCCTGCTTCCTCCTCCTGAGACTCAGGCTCATTTGCAGCGCTGATGCTCACCAGACTCTACAAAAAACACAGCAGCTGTTGTCGAGAAATCTCCATTTGCAACAACAACAAAAAAATCAATTAAACAAGCACTTTAAAAGAGAACTGAAAAGTGCTGCACACTTTGCAGGCTACGATATATATATTTTTTCTAGTTTTAAACATACTTAAAAAATACCAAAAACAACCCGTTCTAGAGCTACAGGATCTCAGGGGGATTTAGTTCAAAACCTGAAAGCAGATTAGCTACTTTTTGTTGGCTTTGATAGAAATCTTTTGTCTGTCTGCACAGCCATGGCTTGTACTAATAATACTGGGATGGGAGTAATTTCTAGTACACTTGGCTCTTGGGTCCCAAACAAAACTGAATTTTTCATAGGTCTGTATCTCTGAGAAGGTAAAGGTTAGTGCTTGATGTCTGATTTACTCTCAGTCATTTCAAAGCCTGTGGAAAGTATTAAGAGGCAAGAGATCCAGCTGGAAGTTTAAAGGGAGAAAACGTGGAGCTTATTCTCCATTTTGCTCCTATCGCTGTGTTACCAATTAAAGATATTAAAAAAACCCAAAACAAACAGGCCCCAAAATCATAAAAGTAACTTGGAGGATGACTTCTGAGTGTTCAGTTTGTTTTTGATGTCCATGCTTTTATGGAGATCTATAGCTTCTTTCTGACATAGTGCCTTAACTATTGACCAAGTAAATATTTAGCATTTGTACAGTAATTTTCATTCCAAAGCATACTAGACTACAGACCGCTGAAACAAAGTATAAACCCCTCAGACAAGATAAAGAGGCTTTATTTACACATACATATACTGCACATTTACTTACTTGCTTTCAAAAATGCCTAGAGTTCTTTTCTGAGATAAATCATTGAGTTTTATCCATATTGCTGCAGTGTACAGAAAGCAGGGCACCATCTTACTATGAACATAACGTAAAGAGATTTCCTATAGTCCAGATAATAATCTCAGCAGAATAAATTGCAACATTGTTTTTGTTTGAATTTGTGTGTTTTTTTCCCTGCAATGCAAAATTGGGGCACCAGGAAGTCCAAATATTTCAGGCTTTAAAGCTAGAATGCTGAAATCATGCCCTCTACACAATTAGAATGGAAGGAACACAAATTCTATGATATAAGCAGAAGCTGAAATAATGTACAGAGGAAAAATAATCTGACCCAGGATCCTACAGAATAAACCAAACAAGTCTTAAGAAATAGCTTCTCCTTAGATATTGGCTTTCTTAGCAAACTTTCCTTGCATTTGGCAGTGTGTATGTATATGCATGCGTACACGTATGTATATACTCATAATTTAACATATACAATAATCCTTAGTAATAATTTCAGAAGTCCCACATTTCACTGAAAAATGCATGTGTTCTGACAGAAAAATCTGCCTTGTCATGTCAAGAAAATTTGAGGTCGAATAGAGCATTTTTTTTCTGCAGTCAATGAAAAAGTTATTTCTCCATTTATTTTATGGTGGTAAATCCTCAACCAGAGGAAGAGCATGAGCTCTACAGAGTCGGTTCACACAAACAGAGGTACTGGATGCAGACTTCTTATCTATGGTAGCTTCTAGTTTGACTGCCCTTTTATTTAGTTTGCATGTTAGGAAGATGATATGAATTCATTATATTACTCTCATGAAGAAAGAAGCTGGCTGCATTCTCAATGCACTTATTCCACTCAAGGCCAATTTTTGAAATGGGGTATGCCAGACTCTCTAAATGGCAATGTACAAAGCAGCTGACATTTGGCATTTCCACGTAAGACTCAGAAGAATGAACAGATCTGTTTGTAGTTAGGCCTGAGTGAAGCTGTTCAGTTTTGGTTTGTCAAGTTTCAGACAATACCACAAAGGTTGAGTTTCATCTCACACTGATATAAATCGGTGGTAATCTCTTGACTGCAGTGAAGTCAGTGGGAGTTACGACTTCAGCAGAGCCAGGATTTTCATTCCACAAGTAATTGTTTTGAGACTAATGGTGTTACACTTCCACAGAATTAGCAATAAAAGACAGAAGATCCTCTTTATTTTTAAATTCTCTATTAGCAAAAATTAGTGAGAATAATTTTTTAAAATAAATACATTTTTTCTCAGGTTAAAACTTCTTTCTGTAACACAATCTAATAGTTTAAACAAGAACTATTTACAGCTGAATAAGATTGAAGAGGGAGACTTTATTTGCTGAAGAAGTGGTTGCTTACATACTCAGTTACATACAATTAATGTCTTTCTAGAATTATACTTACTTCCCATGACTCCACCAATGAAATGAATTCAAAATATATTTTTAACACATAACCTAAGAGACAGTCTCTCTCCCCTCACAATTTGTCCTGCCTGTATCCTTTGCCCATCAGGGTAGCTACAACTATACTATGAGTCCATTAACCAATGTCCTGTTTGAAAATATTTATTTATTTCTTCATGCAGGTACTAAACTGTATAAAGGAAGAACATAGAACGAATTAAAACTAAACCAAAATCATCCTTAGAATGTCTGTTAGTGTTCCTTAAGTGGACTATGGAAAACACAATAATTTTTAATTAAGATACTCAAACATTTTGCTACGATACACCATGAAGACTATGAAATGAACTAAAACCAGAACAAATGGTACAGCTGACTATATTTTAATTTGTAATGTTAAATATTGACATGTTTTACAAACAGACAATGTATATGCATTTCATCACCTTTGTAGTTCTGTCTGCCGTGTTCTTTTCAGGGATTTATTAAAAGCATGTTTTTGTTACAGACTGCAGAATTTTTTACACTTGGAAAAATGCACTGACACAAAAATACTGCTGTAACCCATGGAACACATGGAATTACTTTAGCAAAATGGATGATAGATTTGAGATATTGATTATCATACATAAAAATATTTAGTTTCATATATTTTCTCATTTTGTTTTGGTTTGTTTTCCTGAGCTAGACATAAAACTTTTAATGTGTGTATATATTCTATCATAATTAATCCATGAAAATGTCAATAATACAAATTTAAATGTTTTAAGTAAATCATGTGCCATCTTCTATCAGCAATTTTTAGACCACTAAAACAAAATTAAAATAAAATATTTTAGAAGTGACAGTCATAAAAATATTTCTTTCACAAACATTCAAAATATGATACAAAAATGTGACAATTATTGTTTAAGGACAATCTTACGAATTCTCACCACATTTTTCATATTTTCATTTTTTCTTAGAATATTTTCAAATATTCTAAGATGTAGTAACACAGCAGTTCTGGGTTTACTTTAGCATATCAGAATAAAATATAGCCAGTCATTGTTATGTTAATGTGAAACGAACAGAATTTAACGTGGCTTCTGAGCATCAAGTAATTTCTTATTTATTTCTGATTAGCTTTTTTCAATTTAAATAGACATGTATATTTTGTTTTGCTATTTTTTCTAGGGCTTTTCATGGTTATAATATAGAGTTCTAGACAGTTATTGTTTTTTTACAAAATTAATTTATGTGCCATATTAATAATTCTCTGTAAAAGCAGAAATAACTTCATGAGATAAATAAAGTCCAACACACAATTTTCATAGAAATGTAGAAACTTAGAAACATATTTGCCAAAGGCTTTCAAAACATAGTTTTGGTGACAGGTTAAGAGTTTACATTATAGTTTTTTTCCTCTCTATTCTTTCTAAAGGTAGGACTGGATTATCATTTGAGATGAAAATTCATATATAGGGCCCAGAATGTATAGAATACACATACCACTATTTGATATTTGCCTTGTTTGTATAATTGACTCCTACATTCAAGACAGAATGTGCTTTGAAACCATTGCCAACATCTGTATCTGCAAGACAACTCTCATCTGAAATGTCTATGGGCTCAGTTACATTGTGTTGCATCACGATAGGATGACTGATCATGTCATAAAAGTTAAATGAAATAATCTAGCCCGGAAGAAGAACGCATTTTAAGAGTTCAATATTTCAAATGAATTATCTGTTCTTTCATAGTGACTAATATTTGAGTGAAAAACATACTTCTTTTCTGGGAACCCAGAGCTTGATTCTGCTCCACTAAATTCAATGAAAATACTGTTGTACCTTTCTGAACACAGGATAGGAGTATTTTGTTAGGAAGACAGTGACACATGTGCATGTGTTTTAGAAAAAACATTACTTGTGTATGATTTTATTTTTACCTCTGACATACTATGTTACTTCAAAAGTCTTCAGTAACAGGAGCATATACTCTTCACTGCAGCACAGAGAACAAAACAGTATGACACGGTATGTATGTGCTCTTACTTACATGAAGTAGCATGCTAATTTACTTCTTTTACACAGTGCTATGCTTGTATTGATATAAATATTAAGCTTTTCTGTATAAAACACTGATGCTATAACAAGTTTAGAAATGTAAGAAGCTTGAGAATACAATTAATCATGGTTGTAGCCTGCATGTGAGGCATTTTAACTTTTAATGTTTTTCTTAAGCTCCTGCTATACATTTTCACCAGGAATTAACTGAAGGAATGTTCAAACAATCTTTCTGTCCTGTGGAAAAATGCCATGTGTCATTAGGCAAGCTGTCTTTGCAGAATGGACAGTGTCCAAAACACCAGTCTGTAAAAATGAAAAAAGCCAAGATGCTCCACATCTTATCTTAGGAGAATTATTGACTCAGAGGCACCATGTGCGATGGCTGTCTACAGGAAGCGTGGTCAAGATTATCATTAGGCATGCCACACACCCAACACTAATTCCAGTGTCAAGAATTCAGTTCTAAAGCAGCTCTGCTGCAGTCAGTTTTTGGCATGACTTCAAAGCTAATATTCAAAGTCAGAAAGCTTAAAACCGTGCAAGCTTATTTAGATTCTTTAAATGGTCTGGCTTAGTAGATTTGTGGGCATTTGAAGCTTTGTAAATCACTTCAGACTGAAAAAGTAAAAAATAAAAAGTTAATCTTTGCAGTTAAATTTTTCAATGACGTGCCATTGGATTCATTTCAGAATGTTTTCTTCCTGCCTATCATCTACTGTCCCTAAATCTTAGGGTTACTAGAGCCATGTGTATTGTAACTTTTTTGATTGTGGAATTGTTTCCTTGGTTTGATGCATTATGAATCTCACAGGAGCTTTGGAAAACAAAAAGCAAAAAAACCCCTCAACCTCTTCACTTGGAATCCCATCTACCTTAAGAAGTTACCGTTTTTTTATCTGCTATGATAAATTGTTGGACTTGAGTCACCACTTTTTAAAGACACTATCTTGTGACTTGATGGCTGTCATGAAAGAATGTGTTGGTACTTATGTCACTTAAATTTTAAACAGCTTTTGCAATGAGAACAGCTGAAAACTCTACTTACATGAATGACAGTTCTACCTCTACTATGTGTATAACTTCATGTACTTATGTTTAATATCCAAAATATAAGAGTGGCATACAGAACAACACAAATAGAATATCATCACCTGTCATGACATCTTGATATAACATTACAACTTCATCAATACCTTAAAAACAGCTTGCAAATACTCTACCAAAGGAAACTTTCTTCCCTCACAACAGAGTAATTTACCTTCAAAGCTACTTCAGTTCAAGAATGGAAGGGTAATGATTTGGTCTGTGGGCATTCAGAGTTTTTCTGTACTGAAACAGGTGGTGGCTTGAAAATCAATTATCATACATTTTTGTGGGTCAAGGCCTATGTATTACCCTTTCAGAAATGAAAATCTTGGTTTTGGACATCGACTATGATCTCAAAAAGCATTTTGGTATTAAATATTATATTTGTGAAGTTATGCATAAAAATTGTTCTTACCTATGTTTTATATTTAATAACTTCAAATATTTTCTACTGTGCCGTCATATCATTTGAGTCTTAGGGTTTATGGTGGAACCTGAGCTAGCTGAAGCCTCAAATTGGAACTATTCAACTTTTCTTTAAAATAAGTCAATCAAATTACATAGAAACTTCATTCTCAAAAAACACAATTTAAACAGGGAAAGTGGAGATTCCCTGGCTGAGATTGCTTACAAAATAAAATAACAGTTCAAAGTAAAACTATATCATGGCCACTGCATGTTTCCAGTAGCAAACGGAATGTCTTTCCTCTTGCTCTTCTTGACAGCCAAGCAACTTTAAGTAGCTACATGGTTTGAACAAAATCTGGATGACCTTTTTTCACCATCTCTGAAGCCTTACTTCAGTAATGCTGCAATAGGCCCCGGTTCCCTTTAACATTATAATCCCAGGACATGCTTAGGCTGCATGATCCCTACTTATTACTCCATCCCATACACAGTTGCTCTCAGAGAAGGAGCATTCTCCCCCTCACTTGCAAATGATCAACCCATACTCCAGCAATAAAATAACACCCTCACTGTCTGCTTTCCACCCTTTTTGCCTTTCATAAAGACATAGACTAGTCTGTAATATATTTTAGAAATACATTCTTACTGTGGAAACGTACTTTAATGTGTGTACCTACTACAGTATACTTGTAGGATAAGTTATGAATGAACAAACCAAACAAGTTCTACCACCTCTCAGTGTTGAGGGCAATGCTCCAGGTTCCCCCAACGAATTCTAAGGACTTAATCTATATCTTGTGCGCTGCCTGAAATAGAAGAAATAGGCTCATCCAAGTTCTGAAAACATATCAAATAGTGTAGGCCCTGTATAAAATTAACAAGTGTGGTAAACCACATCAGATCTCACTTGGAATGGTCTGCCTGCTTCACCTAGGACAGAAGGAGAACACAGAACTGCTCCAGATTTGCTAATTCCATATCTACCTGTTGAAGTAGAGTTCAGTGCTCCGCTGTTGCAGGCTGACAGAGGTAAGCAGGATTTAGTCTCTGATTTCCAATATGGGTAACAAGGACTTTCCAAGGCAATATGTCTGCATTTACTAGAAGGCATTCCTTTTTTTCCTGAACCCTATGGATTCAGCTGTTTCCTAAGGTTTCAGATTAATTCTTTAGGTTTGTGGGTACACAGAATCTGCCTTCTCAGCTTTCTGACAAGAAGAATTAAAGAAGTTAAAATTATGACCAAAGGCTGATGTCAGATGTACATGAGGGGAAATGCAAGATTGACACATCTTCCTAGATGTAAAAAGAAGGAATGAGGAAGGACAGACCTGCTCTCAGGATACTTCCAGACTCGTTGAGGCTAAATGATTGCACTGAGTTTTGAATCCAGCTTAGAATTTCTCTGACTCTTTTACCTAGCCATTTACAAAGGGAATTTCCTGCCCAGACAGACTTCACCAAAACCTTTCTCACCATTCCCATGCAGTGAAACTACAGGAAATTCCTGTGGTTCTCCCTTAGATGAGGGCTTTATTAGTGTATTATTGTGGCGTTTGCTCTCTGAATTGCTCCAAGTGATCTAGCTAGGGTTATGTGACTAATTGTTCATCTCCTAACATTCCTGGGAGGGAAATGTTCATTTACTTGGATTATACTTCAATTTCAGTAGAAATGCTCAGAAAATGCCATATCTTGGCAATGTTCCAGCTATACTGCTGGCCTCTGAGGTAATATAGCAGTATCTATATTAACCCTTTCTTTCTCTCTCTCTTTCCTTAACATCTTGGATTAATGTTACAATGTGCTTCAAGCAAACCTTCATTGATCCAAAACTGGATCCACAGAAAATATGTTAAAAAAATTATTCTTTTATCTTGCAGAATTGTTTAGAAAAATTATTCTTTTCTCCAAGAGTTGTTTTACTGACTACTTTATCCATTACAAAGATAACCAAAACTGATTTATGCATAAAACACAATCTGAATTTGAATCTTGAAATTCATAATCTTATTTGAAAATGACATTAAAAGCTTATCAGTGCTTTACTTCTGCTCTCTGCATCAGTTCCTGGTTATAATTGATAAAGACAAGACATCTTGCAATATTTTTCTAAAAGAAGTCCTGTTTTCATGTCTTCCCATCAAGCTGACACACACAGATATAGAAACCCACTAGTTTTATTGGCCAGAAATCATCAAAATAAATGTATCATTTGAATAAATTATATCCTACCATTGCTATGAGGAACTGTATGCTTTTTTAATTTAAAATTGGAATTTTCAAAAGCTTAGCTGTGAGTCCCAAAATTGGTACAAATACAAATCATTGTTGTATTTGAAGTTGAAACTACCAAAAATGAAGAAACACAACTTATAAACTGTTCCCTGTGGAGGATGGTTACTCAACACTTACAGGAGGGGAAGATATTTTTTCCTTAAACATTTAATCCATTCAGTACAGACATTTGTATGTTTTATACTTGAACTGCTATGAAAACAAGGAAATTTTTTTGGTGCAAGAATGAGAAAAGAAGAAGCCTGACAGGAATATCTGAATTAATTCTTTGAAATACATGCAGTAAAATTAAGCAGTTAAAATCCTTTCCTTTTTAGTCGTCTTTCATAGTTTTTTCCTCATGAGGAATATTCAGGATGGTCATTTGTCAGAAAGAAAGGGGGTTTTTTTTATTATTATTTTCAACAATCAAAATAAAAATATTCCATTAGAAATGAAGCCGAATGAAAAGCTGCTGGTTTGTTTCCAAAGAAAAATAAGTGACAGAATAAAAACATACATTAACTTTTTAACACTAGATTAATAACTATTTCTTTGCTAACAAAATATACACAAGCAATTGACAACAACAGTTAGCTGTCTTTAATAGACCAGCAGAGGAAGGAAATAGGGAGAACAGACTGAATCTTTCTGCTAGGAATGGGGGGATACTACTTAACCACCCTGATCTGGAGCAGATGAAGGAAAGGGGAAGGGAAGAGCTAGCAGGCTCAGAGCTAGCTGTGCTTCTGTCAGCAGCAGCCTCTCAACGCCCGTCTCCGCTGGCCCATCTATCGTGACCTTCCTCACAGCCGCTGAGTGAAGATTCAGCTAGAGACAAAGGATGTGCAAGACTGATTCTGCCTTTCCAAAATCTTCCAGCATTTGGAGGTAGTGCGAAGGAGTGGCAGAGACACAGGCGTCACCAACCTGCATGGACTTCCTGCGTACTTACAGAGAAAGGCACAGGCCCGGTGTATCCGATGAGAGGGACAGTAAGTGTTGAGGCAAGGTAGATGCCACAATGTTCCCCGTGAAATGGTAACATGAACTTTGCTGACACTGCTCGGCAAAGAAGGGGCTCTAGAAGGGGTGTAAACAGCTGCTTTCTCTTCACCCTAAGCTTTGTCTAAACTGCCTAAATTAAGAGCTTAATTATTCTAGTTCTTTTTTCATAGCTGCTGGTGAGAAAGACATCTGTAAAGAAAGGGTCAGTCTACCTAAGAAATACCTCCCAAAAGAAGAAAAATAATGTATCTATTTCCTTGTGTTATAAAGACAGTGTAGGACGACTATACTCTGAAGGCAGGCATCTTTAATCAGGAAGATAAAACTAAGGCTCAAATTGCAATGTCAACTCAGTTGCACGTGCACATGTGTTTTCTGATGTTACAAGAGTATATTTTCCATCAATTTTTTGCAAATACAGCATCCTTTGATTGTGAGTGTTGCTCTAATAGCCCTACAAATATGGAGACAAAAACTAGGCTGCATCTGATGACTTAGTTCAATTTATTTTGTTCTTTTCACATCTTAAGATACCTGCTGGAAATAAAGAAATTATTTTTTTATGATAAAACCTTGTCTAGTGTTTCTGAATTCATAGCTAAATGAACCACCCATGCATGAAGAATAAACCCCAAATTATTTTTTATCAATAACTACACTATATGAGGAAAAAGAAAATTACTGCATAGATGCAATACATGATTTACTTTGGATAGGCTGTGATCAGACCTTTAAAATTCTTATGGGATTCATCTCACACTAATATATATATCTAAAATTAACCATCTGACTCAAACTGGTCAGCTTGGATTCTCTTTCCAGAAAACAGAAGTGGCGTATCCAGGAGGCAATTATACTCATTCTAAAATAGCTGTCTACAATACGAGATGCATTTTTCCTAAGAGTCTGGTTTTCTCCACTGTTTATAAAGATGGTCTAGCATGACCAGCCTAGTCTTACCCAGATTTTTAGGCATCTAAACTTAGGTCAAATTAATCCTACACCCAATTTACACTCATATAATCACTGAAGAGTATTTTTATGCCACAAAAATTAATTTGATAAATATAAAACTGTATTCATGTGTAGCAAACATTTTGGGGAATTATGGCTGCTTTGTGGGAATTCATAACTTTTTTTCTCTTCTGTAACTTAGAATAGACTGAGATTTCATTCTACTTCCTGATAAATAAAACAGAGTGCACCCCACATTTGAATGGAGAGTCTCGGAAATCTCAATAATATAATGAAAATATCAGAAAAGTAATTTTCGAGGGTTGCCTTATTATATTAGCATGACAGTATGGCAGTGACACCTTTTGAAGTCAAGATCCTGCCTTTGAGAAAGAGCTGGTTCCTATTGTTTGCTTCATTTTACTTGATTGCATTCTTTATTCCCATTATAAAAGTCAGTTTACATTCAAAGAACCTATATCCACTGCTACTTTCAGTCACAATAAAAATCAAGCAGCTTCCTCAACAAGCCATCTAATAATAATGAAATACCATTCAAAATTTTATTGCAAAGGAAAGAAAAAACGTATCATATATTCCTTTTAAAACTGAAGAAATGCCCAGGGAATGCAGAGTCACCTCTGTTAAACCAGCCACTCACTTCTACACTTGCGGACGTCTCCCAGAACTGTCTCAGGACAGGCCTGGAAGGAAGTACATATCCAATATGGACTGAGGGAGATGCAAGATTAAGGGGATACTTGGTCTACGTTATTGTCCTCTCTGCTTACACAGCTTACTCTAGAATTGTGGACAGTCTGTTGGTTTTCATTAAACATAAAGCCTTAGGCATATAGAAAGCCTTGATTTAGGAAGTGTGACCAGCACAGACCACCTGGAATCTCCTTTTCAGGGAAGGAAGCAAGCTGTTGAGTGCAAGACTCAAGGTTTTCCACAAGAAGATTAGCATTATATGACTTTTGCTAAACGTTTTGGGGCTTTTCTGTATCTTTTTCCCACAAATAGTTGTGGAATTTTTTCATGAAAACAATTTCTGCCTAAGACTTACGTTTATTTTTTTCTAAAAAAATGGATAAGCTAATGTGTAATCTTGGTCTGATCATCAAGTTAAAATAATCCAGAAGAACTAAGTTTACATATATATGAACACACAGTTGTCTTATACCAGCTATATCAGAAGCAGTTTTGTCTTGATCTTTATACCGGCACGGACAGATCACAATAAAACATTGTGTGTTTGTGTGTGTACATGCACAAATTGATTCTAATATTTGTCCTGATGCAACCTCTCATTATAAGGAAGTGATAAAAAAGAAAAACAGCAACACTATACTGCTATTGCAACTAGCAACTACATTTGAATGGTTAGGACTTTTAAAAAGTTTGGTATATAAGATTATGAAAGCAAATTAACCAACATTTCTTATGTCAGCATAATTTGTTAACTTGTTCTGTAGATGGGAGCCAACAATGAATTTCTAACCAGTCTGATGAGTACTAAAAAGAAGCTTAATACATTTTTTTCATATTCAAGTGTTAAAGAAATGTGAATTTTTAATAAGATGCAAGAAATTTTGTAAATCTGAAAAAAACTAATTTGCTCTAAGAAAAATACAATGAAAATACCTAACAGTATTATTTTAACTTACTTTTACAACTAGTTAAATGGTTTTATATTGTTAATGTATTTTAATGGAACTGTAGATAACACATGATTTTTTTGATAAAGCATACTGAGTCCATGCTGCAGCATATTAAAATGAGCGAGTGGCTACAGTAACCTATTTGCAGTAGTAGGTAGAAAGGAGCTGTAAACTAAATAAATAAGCCTGTAAACTGGATAAGTCAGTCTTGTTCCCAAGACCAAAAAGACACAAGTAGTAAAGGAAAGATGTTTGTCATGTCATGAGGAGAATAAAAAGAGTATATTTATGTACTTATTTATTCATTTAATATCAGCAGTGAGAATGGTGAAGAGCTGAAAACCAAACAGGACATGTCAGTTATGCAGTGGATTGAAGAAGTCATGACACCTCTTTGTTCAGAGAAACCAGAAGGTGAATGGAAAAAAGTGAGCTGTTTATTACAGTGATGAGTTCTCTTGAGCTAAGAATTTTGCCTTATTATAATTAATATTTATTGGTTTTATAACAATGGCAATTAAAACTGTACCCAGTAAAACTAAACAATTAGAAGTCTAGATAAGAGACTAAATATCCCAACTGATTAAATACTTTTTAGACAAACAAAATTGAAGCTAATGTAGATAATTTCCTGTCTAAGGAAGAGATGACTATGCAATGACTTTTAAAAATCTTTTTGTGCAATCATTTCATGCTAAATACCCATTTTCTCACTATTTTGTAAAAAAAAAAAATTAAAAAGAAAAGGAAAAAAGTTCAAGTTTTATCTAGAGACAACATGGCAGAGTATCTTCTACATATAATAGAGAAAAATGTTTGATTAATAAATAAAAGTACTTATCAGCAATTATGAAATATAGATGAGAAAATAATATTTCCCAGTTCATGCAAAGTTACATCACACGCTGAGGTAAAACATAGCTAAATGAGTTTGTGTTGAGTATGTTGTTCTCTGTGCCTCTAATATACCTCAGAAAAGTATCTAGCATTCTTCTAAAACAGTATAATGCAGAACAATTTCTTCTCTGTGAAAGGCTCAAAAAAGCATTCCCAGAGTGTTTTATGATAGTATTATTTGTTATTCGTTTTTATATATGTGCATCTGGGTACATAAAGTCAAATTGGTGATATGGTCCCTACCACAGTCTTCATTCACAGACTTCATTCACACTTATCCTAAACATGAATAACCTAAGTTCAAGTAATGAAAACTAAACACTGCAAAAAAGACATGCATAGCTCCTGAAGACAAAATGTAGAGTTTGCTAATTAAAAACACCAATTCAGTTAGCAATGCCGGTATCTTTGTGTTTCTACTGTTTGACACAATGATGGATTATTTATTTACTGAACAGCACTGGTGGCCAGAAAATCTGATTTTCATGCATGAAATCCATGAAACCCCAGCCACTGAACAGCTTCTTTTACACATGGCAAAGGTCACCTATCAAGGGATTTTCTCACGTTTTGTGTGATTGGTCATGCCTCATTTCCTTCAAGAAAATATGATTTCCCCAAAGTGTGTGCATTTTAAGAGACTCACAAAGACTGGGAAAGTTATTTCCTCTTTGTTTGTGATAAGCACAAAATATAGGGACTAACCTACAGGGAACGACAAGCAACTGTTTGTAGCTGGAAACAATATTTAATCCTATCATTAAGGAAAACCTCAGAGCACACTAGGAACAAAGTGAGTGCAAAACTAGACACTTAACCTTGTCACTTAACCTTTGAGACTTGCAAGTATTTAAAGAAAATATTCAGTATATTTGATGAGTGATTTCCCTTTATTGGGAAAGCATTACCCATACATACTAAGACCTTCTACTCATTTAAGCAAGGGGAAATCAAACCAAATGAAATTATATTGAATTTTTGCAGAGGTTTCACTACTCTTAAACACTAAACAATTTCATTTCCATGTTCTAATCTCTTGGAATAATTGAAAGAAATTTACAGCTCATGTTACCCACTGTTGGTGCAGTACTTTTAGAAGGTGGCATTGCAACACATCTTCATTTTGAGTTTTCTTCGGAACAAGAAGTTCTTGCCTCTCATTGTTGCATGCTTGTATAAAGTGCCTATCACAATGGAGCTCTGATAACATCTGGGGTCCTAAGATACAACAGTGACAGGTAACTATATGAAAATAGAAATGTAGAAGAATCCTCTGAAGTGCTGCCTTTTCTTTTTTGTACACACATGGGCCATAGACCTGTCTTTTGAGAAGCTGAGCTTTAAGATGTTGATGGATGTTGACTAATAAATGGAGAAGCTTCTGCAAGATCTTTCAGCTTTTCTGTAGTTTCTGGCAAAGTCTACATATCTGCAAGTGACAATCTATGCCTTTCACCCAGGGAGTGATTCCCCATTTTGTGATTTCTTTCTTTCTTTTTGTCTGAAAACCATTGAAACTAAACTCCCCCTGCACTGCCAGTAGATTTTATTACATCATATAGTAAGTCATCATGAAAAAAGTTCTCACTACTCTTTCTACAGGGGAAATACCCGACTATAGTGCAATAATGACAACAATGTCTAACATGAAGAATACACAGAATGAGAGAATACACAGGCTACAGAAAGAATACACAGGACAAAATGTCAAAAGGAAAACATTCTTATCTCAACTGAAAAAATGTAATCTGTTCAAAGAGAAATCCTGTAGCTTTTAACTTGCTATGAAAATATCTGCATATCAGAGAAAAAAAAAAGAAAAAAGGAAAAAGAATAAAATGAAAAATTTATGGTTAATGAAGGTTCTGGGCTTTTTTTAATAATGTGGAAATGTTTAAATACTTGCACAGTGTTATATTTTAACACATTAATGGTAATACACATTGTTCATTTAGCTGTGTTATTTATAAAGGTTTGTAATCTTCCCCGTATCTCTGGTATGCAGTGTTGATTGAGCATTTTTGCATCTTTTTGCCAGTAGGGTAGTGATGAATTATTGTGACCAAAAAAAAAAGTCAAAAACAATTAATGAATAGAAAAGATTAAAATATAGTGATAGGAAAAGAAATATTGTACCTCAGCAGCTGTGAGGAGGAAGGTGAGAGTGTAAGAATGTTTAAAGTAGGTGGGATCAACAATTTCTTAGAAAACACAAATTGACTCACACACAGAAATGAGAAAGATCATCATAGAAATTCTTCTGTGCTAGCTGAAAAGGGGAAAAGCTGCTATTAGCATAAGTCTGTAATCAGTACAAAAGGGAAAGGATGAATAATTACTGTTGAAATTTTAAAAAAGGAAAGATTTAAGCTGCATGTCTGAAAAAAAGTGGGAGTGAATGAAATCTTAATGATGTTTGGTACTGGAATACGGAATATTTTTGCATGGCAAGTCTTGAAAATTACAAAGCTTGAGACATTTAAAACAAGACTGGACAATAAATGATTTAAACATACAGAAGAGTGCTTTCACAGTTGGATAGAGAGACAGAGTAGAAAACCTCATATCTGTCTTCTGCATCTATCCCTCTCCAATAATACAAAATAGTCTATAGTACTTAGTTCCACTGATCATAACAAGCAAAATACAATGCTTATGTGGAATTTTATGTCTGCCCCTTTTTATTCTGGGGCAGAATCGCATATCAATATTAATGACATATCATCTTCTAGGTTGTCTACAGCCATGCCACTCTCATGATAAATGGATTGGATACTGTGCAACGGTGTTGTCAATACTGATGCTATTGAAGGGGTTTGTGCCTCTCTGTTATGTTAATTTTGCCAGCTCAAACTTGGCTGCTGCTCCAGCTGCCACAGCTATTTATGGAAAGCAAGTTTGTGCTAATAAACCTCTCGCATAGTTACAAATTGCCTGGGATAAGTATGACTGTTACTGCTCTGATTTGTCTGGAACTGGAAGGAATTTTACATGTAGGTAATCAGAATAAATCAAAACAGTATAAACATTGTTTTACTTGTTCATTACTCTCCAGGTAATATTCTTTCTCTAAGCATATGGTATAATGGGGTGAGGTTTGTATAAAATAACCAGGAAAACTTACCGAGAGTTTTAGATTCTGTACAGAAATTCCTTCTTTTTTTTTCCCCTCCACTGAAATAATGAAAAATGAATTTAATCCCTGAAACAGGATGGTATGTCTTCATTTTGCAATAACTTTTTGTTAATTTGCATCGTATTTATATTTAACTTTTCTATTTTGAGATTGCATGCAATTAGGTTATTTACAGATTTGTCCTGCCTTTCTATATATATAAAAATATATATATCATTTTTATATCTATCTATATAAAAATATTAAAAAAAAAGTCATCCTTAAATATATAAAATAAGGAAAAAAAAAGTCTTGAATTCATGCTTCACCTTATAATAAGGATTCCCAGCATTTCAGAATTCACATAAAAAACTTCAATAAAACCACCTTCCTCCTGTCCCCGCCGCCCCGTATTGTACTAAACTACATGTGGCAGATATCCTCTATTTTCCTGCAAGATTAACAAAGTTTGGTCAAAATAGATGAACAATATATAGTCTGGGTTTAGCTTAATTTTTCAGAAATAAGCCCTTTCCATTTAATGAAAACATAATATTTAATGCAACATTTTGTTCAGCCATAGATAACAGTTGCAACACTGTTTACCAATCAAAATAATGAAGATATGGTTGCTTTATTTTTACTGACAAATACAAATTCACTACAGCTGTACAGCTGTTCCATTTTAGCTCTAGTGAATATTTATTTTTCAATTTTGTCATCACTATAAAGAAGATCAACAAATTGTTTTAGTGACAAAACTAATTCAGTGCCAGAGAAAGACAGGGGAAAAAAAAAAAACGGACTCCCCATAGAATCAATTCTTTTATGAATTTGGAAAATAAACAAGTAATCATTGCTTGTTATAGTTTTTGACAGCTTAAGTATAAAAAAATCAATTACCATGAAACTACTATCCAGATTAATGTTGAAAATAAACCTGCTTCTTAGGTACCTGATAACATAGCATTGATTTTTATTGTTTGAGGGAGACTAGTTATATTTAATTTCTTTTATTGATTTTTTTTCCTTAAGTCCTATATTCAATACATGTGAGATACAATACAATTTCTTATAGCAAAGTAATGCCAGGCACCAAGCCTGTGTATTAATTTTACATGAGTGAAAGCAGTGCATAGTAATTCGCTGAGTATTTGAGAGCAAAACTAGTAATTTTCCTCTTCATTATTTATAAATACCAAGAGGTCCAGAAGTGGGCATGGTGGTGTGTGCTCAAATGAGAAGACCTTGCAGTAATTTCTAATATCTTGACACCGCAGCACCTCATGTCCTATACCTCATGTACTTTGAATGCCAGTAGTGATTGAAGGTTTTTGAGGGAAAAATAGAATCAGCAAGATTTCCAATTGGCTTTTGAGACCATGAGTTTCAAATCTGAATGCAATTTTAAAGAGAAGTGAATACATGATTTGAAACCACATACAAATATTGAAATTAAAAAAAAAAACATATTGTTTGGAGCTTAAAGTGTTTCTAGTCTTTTTTTCCAGCTAACAAATAACTAAAACCAAATAGCATCCATGAGCCTTTATGAGTAGAATTTTAATGTTTCCTGCATCAGCAAAGTGAAAGCAATGTCATTTTGATAAGAGAAATGCAAAAGTTTCCTTCAAATACATGTGAAATATGCAAATGCAGTGATTCAGAAAGGTAGAATGAAAAGTTTGGAGCAGTAAGTATTTCGGTTTCACTGAAATGTGACTTGTTGTGTCATGCATTATAACTTTATAGCAGCAGCTCTCCTTGTCTAAATATGCTAGATAAGGTGGGTGCTTATCACAGAGATTGCCTGTTATTTGGACATAGCTCAGAGGATGAGTTTCTTTGCAGCAAAGCACTAGTGTATTTAGCCGCAGAGGAAGATGGTGAAAATGGGTAAGCAAAACATGACACATAAAGGTACTGTAGTGCTCAGAGCCAATTTACTGCAACAGGTGAAGATCATACTCCATCTGATTCAAAACAAAGTAAGTAAAGCCTGCCCAACTTACCCTGAGGAGCTTTCAAAGCTTAATAAAGATGTCATGACTATACCTGGAAAGGCTTGATTACTCCTGAACATTTATCTACCCTCATGACTTCACCTGTGTGAAGCAGGGCAGTGGGTGGCAGTGTTACGCTGCTGCTTCCTAAGCAGAGAAGCTGTTCTAATCAGGGGAAAGAGAAAAGATGTATCTAAATAAAGTTTGAGAAGACCCTTCTTTACTGATCATTTAATCAGATGTGCCATAATAAAACTATTCATTTGATTTCTCCTGGTTTCTCTGCTTTCATTAATATAATTTCAGTGGCATAATGTGGTCAGCTCCAGAGTTTTATTAAAAAAAAAAAGATTGAGAATATTCTATTTGAAAGGAGTGGAGAGAGGTTGTTGTTCATTTGGTTTTAATTGGTGTACATATTTAATAGTCATGCATAATTATCATCACTTTTTATGATGATAGTACCTACCAATTTTCCCTCTGGGAGTAAGAACAGTTATAGTATCATAGAATCATTAAGGTTGGAAAAGATGTTTAAGATCATCAAGTCCAACCATCAACGCAGCACCATCATGCCCACTAAACCATGTCCCAAACTGCCACATCCAGGAGATTTTTGAACACCTCCAGTGATGGTGACTCCACCACTTCCCTGGGCAGCCTGTTCCAATATTTGACCACTCTCTCAGTAAAGACATTTCTCCTAATAACTAGTCTAAACCTCCTCTGGTGCAACTTGAGGCCATTTCCTCTCCTATTGCTTGGGAGAAGAGACCAACACCCACCTCACTACAACCTCCTTTAAGGACCTTATGCTAGGTCCTGTTCAAATGTAACTACTTACCAGCTTTATACAGTGTCTTGATACTGAAATTTCTATTGAACAATTGGTTCTAGAACAGATTTTTGATAGTCAAACTCAACATCAATAGAAAATAACATAATGTTAATGAGAAATTATCCCTGTACGGGAAAAGGTTGAAATGAAAGATGGTATCTGGGCTGTTTAGGCATCTGGGAGGCTAAGTTATGAGGCCCTTTCTCTAAAAATGAATTAATTCCTGCAGAGGAAAATTAGAAATGGAGCTGACTCTCCACCTCTGGAGTAACTTGTTACTTTCACTTGGTTTCATGAGGTGTATAGGGAAATTGGCTTCCTAACAACAGTGCCAAAAGTTAGAGGGTTAAAAAAGAGGATGCATGTAGTATTTAACAGTCCTATTATGCAATATTTTGTGCAGCAAACCTAAAAATGAAATAATATTTTGGAGTTGTTGATAAATCTGCTGAAAATGTATAGCTGAGTGGCATAAAGTCTGACCTGCAGAGTCAGGTATTGCTAGAATTCATGCACTGTCCGGCATCCACAGTAAACCTGCAAGTCTAACAGTTTAACTTCCTACATTGGAAAGTTGATCTGGATATCACTAAAACACAATAAATTTGGTCCAAAAATGCATCACTTTACTCAGTAATTTTTTTCATATTCAGTTCTGTTCTGGAGCCTAAGATAATCTGCTTTCTACTGTAGGTAGGTGGGAGTGTGTAAAACTTAGCAAACTTACTTGTGCTCTCAGAAAAAACCCACTCCACCTTCATTTTTTCAACACCTCTCAAGATTTTGAAAAGATGAAATATTTTTTCCTTTAACTTATAACATCGTTACCCTTATGTTGTTTCAAGAAATACTGGATGAGTCCATCAAACCAATATGCTTTCTAAGTCTCCTCAAGAAGAATTAGTAAGTTGTTTAGTCCTCTATGTATGGTGCCCAAGTGCAAATCTACTTTATAAGAAAGTTTAGTTTTAGAGAAACAGAACTGAGTTAGTCGTCTTTTTTCTCATCTCATCTGAATAGCTGATTGTCAAGAGAAAATGTAAAACAAAATGATGAGTTCAAAGGGTCATTATACAGATATCTCACAATAAGTATTGGTTCATAGTAAAGGTACTATATTTCCGTCTGAGATGATGCCCATACTACATCCAAAATGTAAAGCAGGAGTGTGCTTCTACTCCCTGGCATCCAGGTAGAACCCCATGCTCTGTAGGGACAGACATGAGCATACGCTTTACTCCATTTTCTTTTCTTTATGCAGGGGAAAAAATGCAGACGTACACATAGGCTATAAAGGCAGTCACAGCACTAGATCTGGACATCTGGGTATTCAGGACCTGAAGTGTACATCAGCATATCTCCGCTGTACAATCTACTTAATGCCTATGAGAATAAATTTGACGTGCATTGCTATGAGCAACTGCAAGATGCTTATACAGCAGATGTTCCTGTATTTTGGGTATCTAGAGAGTCTCACAAGTCGTAAAATTATTGAACTATAAGAATACACAGAAAATGGGGTCTGAAAGTCTTCGTTAATGTAGGCCAAGCATGGCTGAAACCAGATTTGATGTGCTGAAGAGTTTGGGGCAACCCATAGGTGTTCTTGATTATTTTCTGGACAAAATTGCAAGGGATACATCTACGGAGACTTAACAAATAGTTAAAAGTCTACTTCTGAATGAGTATATCTCTCAGGTACAAATGATGGGAGCCTGGGTTAGAATTCCTTTGTTTACTGAATGATTGCTCTTCTCAGAACCTCATGACTGAGGAAGAGCAGACATTACAAGGAACCTCCAGAAATTAAATTCAAAGCATGTAGCTCTTTAATATGGTCATTATCAACTGGAAGCTGAGGATATTTATCCCAGTTCTGCTATTCCTGTTTCTGCTTAAACCTGGTAAAGGAGCAAGAATTCACATAATGTTTCTCTTCCATTCTGGAAGTACAATACATGATTGCAGTTTTCTTACATTCTTTTTCACAGCCCAGTTTGGGCCATGGCTAGAGAGAAGTTTGGTCTGGTCAAGTAAAGACATTCATAAACTCTTAAATTATAATCTAAATAATGGATTTACCTTTTTTTTTAAATGCAACACTTTGACAAGAAATAGTACTTATTTTTTACAAGTTGTCTTTTCTGTGATATGATTTTGTGTATCAGTTTATTATTATTATTATTCTTTAGGTAGTGCTCAAGAGACCTCAGTCAAAACTTGGAGCTCCACTGTTGTATATAGTCTTTACCCTTACAATGAATAAAACTACTTCTGTGCTAAAGCCCTGACTAGCCCTGCCCATGATAGGACAGAACAGGTTGGTCCTACCAACAAAGAAGGAAAAATGAAAACAAAACATCTGTATTTATGATAAATTGATCAAACAAATACTATTGCTAATATAAAATTTTAAATCATATTCTAGATAAAAACAAATGGGTAATCATAGGAGATTTTTTTTAAAATCTGTCATTGTTACAAATAGCTTGCTTACAGATTGCTTTGCAAGAAACCAGCCTGTCAGTAATTTTCATATAGCCTTAGAAAGCAGTAAAAAAAGTGCTCTACCTAGGGAAACATTCACTGAAAATCCAAGAAAGTATTTTCAGAGAAATGACCTACTTTAAGCTGCAGTCTGTGATTTCTGTGTGTGCAGTACTGTTTCTGGCACTGGAGGCAGATATTCATTGAGGATTTGCAAGACCTGACACTGGTGGATCTTGTGTTTCTGGCAAATTATTGGAATTATTAATCAGAATTATTTCATATCAACACTTTCTGGTTTTGTCCAAGGGAAATGCGGAATGGCAAATGTGGTGTAGAAGGTTCTTTAACTTAGTTACAACATAACAAAGAAATATGGGGAGAATTCCAGCCCCACAGTAGTTACCCACTAAACTCTTGTTGGAGTTAATTAAATAGATGTTTCACCCATAATAATAAAAATAATATAAAAATAAATGTTACCCACTGAAGCATGAGAAAGGCTATCTACAGTAGGGCCACTCAACAAGAAAATGTGCTGGCCTACACAGAGGCAAGTGTATCCTTCTTTATGTTAAACAGGCAAAATTGACCTCAGCTAAGATTGAGATGGTTACAAAATAGAGCTCATTTACCCTGTTACTTACCTGCTAGAGTTCCCATGGTCCCTGAAGTTCCACCTCATTTTTCATATCTTTCTTCTAAAGCCTCATCACCCAAACCCTTTTCCACACCAGTTGCCTCCCAGTCAGGAAGCAGGAGCAGCCACGGTCCCAAACAAAGCAAACGTTGAACTCTTACACTCACCCGGGGAAATCTTCACCACCATGCTGATTATCAGGGCTAAACACCTGAGGAGCATTCCTGGAAACTACCAAGCAACCTGGAAGTGCTAGGTGCTCCCAGAGTGCACTCACCTTCACCAGCCTCACCTGAAATTTCTACCCATACACCCTTTGCTCATGATTGATTTTCCCATATGGAGTAGCCCTTCTTTTTTTTCTGTGCCCTGACAGTATTTTTTCAATAATTATGAGCCAAATCTGTAGAACTTCTTGCCAAGTATTTTACAGAGAATAGAGGATAACAGCTCTAATATTGCTCCTGGGAGACAGCAAAGGCAGTTATTATTTTGATTTCCATTTTGCAGTATTGTTTATTTTTTTAATAAAAATGCATGTAAAACATAACTATTCAGTGTATTTATCAGGAATTAGATGCAAATGTTCCAGCAAAGAGCATAAAAAATGTGGTTGTCACTCATAAGACTTACTTCTTTCACATGTTTATTAAGAAAGAAAGAAATTCTCCACACACTTTTTTTGCTGACACTGACATTTTTGGCCAAGAAAGAAAGTTGATTGGAAAGCTCCACACATTGTGAATTTATTGACGTGATTTCTCAGTAAAACGTTTCTTCAGATTTTGCTTACATAAATCTAGTGTGTGGTTTGTGGGGTGGTGGTTTAAGTATTTTTTAAATTAATTAATTAAAAGTAGGGTTTATGGAAAATGCCAGCTCCTCGTTCTTTTTTGAGTGGCCTATCCTCCCAAATTTTTTGTCATACTTTCACTTCAGCAAGGAACTTGGGCTTTTTAGCCTTTAAAAGAGAGCTGGAAAGCCCAGCTGGCATAGCTCTGGAGACAAGCAAATGAAACCTGATATCCTGTCACAGGAAGCATTAGGCCAAGTTCTAACTTGAAATGAATTAGCATGGTTACATAAAATTGAAGGAATAGGTTCATAATAATGTTTTCAATCAAGAGTATCATTAAAACACAGAGTTGAAGGATTCATTGCTAACAGGGCTAATACTTGAATGAGGAAAAAAGATGAGATCCTTACACAGGAACATTAATCAGAATTGTTTTATTCAGTTCTGTAGAGCAACTCTGATTTTAAACAGATGTAGTTCTCATTTAAACAAATGGAATTATCCCAAATTCAGTGAGTACAAAGTGTTTACATACCAAATATATTTTTATATATTGATTATTTTGCTGGTTTGTGTGTTTATTTATTTGCTTAAATGTTCAAAAAATATTTGGTCAGAATCTACTTAGGAAAAAGATGGGGTAATTCAGTGGTTACTGCTTTAATCAGAATAGATTTGACCAGAAATGATCAGTGAATGTCTCTGCTGCAGATTTCTTGTGTGGGCTCAGGTAAATCACTCCATTTATGCCACAGTGCAGGCAAAGGTAATTTCATATCACAGAAAAGGTGATTTTTATAGAATGAGGGGAAGGAAAGTTCATCGACATCGGAATAGAAACATGAGTTTCTCTGTGTAAGTGAATGGAGCCCAGGCTGCAGGAAAATATGCAGTTTATTTTAAGAAATATTGCAAGGATTTTGTAGAGCTAATACAGTTTTGACCATCATGCTCCCACACCCCCCTCACCCCAAACCAGCTCATGTTATTACTCTAGGACTTGGTTTCAGCTGTGTACTTTGTGCAGCTCAAAGGCTTATGTAAAATCAAGTGAACTATGAATCATCAGTTCCACACTGATTATTGGGGGGCAGGGAGAAAGGAAGATATGTGGAGTGGAATAGAATGGAATGCAAAATGAAAAGGTGAAATTGAAATACTTGCACTTCCTTCATACTAATAGTAATGGGTAACTTTCAGACATAATAGAAATCTGGTATGGTTGTTTCCAAACCTCTTTATACTGCAGTGCAAGAGAGGAAAATTCCCACCACAATCTATTTTGGTATAGGTTCAGATTAAATAAAGGTTTTACTTGAGTTAAAATTTCATTTCTCTTGGGTTTTATCATTCACAAAAAAAACCAGCAAACCACCACCCCACAAAACCCCTCACACCTTTAAGAGGTGTACCACTTATTATTCTGTTACAACGAAAAGAATTCTTGCTAAATTCTCAAGAAAAATTGTTTTGTTTTGTTTTTTACTCTGGAGAACCATTGAGTAAAATGAATTATTTTTTTCAATCAGGAACTGCTAATAAATCATGTCAGACATAAACATATTAAAACCGCCTGATACAAACACTGTCTTTTCAAAGTGTTGAAATTCCTAGATGCAATATACCTATAACATCTCCAGTCACAACAGTAAAAAAAAAAAAGGGGCAAAAAGAAATCCATGTCAACTTTAATCTCTCCTGCCTCCTGTGCTTCTAGTCTAATTCAACATTGCAGTCATTGATACTGAGTTGTGTCTCTATTATTTTTTATTTATTTATTTTAATTTAACATCACTAGGAACACCTGTCTCCTGGCATATTTTTTATTTCAATTACTTTTGGCAGTTAAGTACATTTTCGCAAGGTGGATGACAAATCTAACAACTTTTGGGCTCAATGGAATCTTTTTTTCTACATATTGCAGTTGTTGTTGCATTTTCTTGGTAGTCCTCATGAAAATATACCCATGACTCTAACTGTTTTGCTCAAGCATTTCATGGAAGACAGATTGGCAGTAGGTTTCAGATATTTATATAATTAACTTCAGGTACCCCTTTTTGAGATTACAATTTATCTGAAAGAATTTGCACTAGATTTCTATCACATCATTAAAGGTAAGGAACGGAACTGCACTAATTCTGTCCTTGGATATGCATTTGTAATGTCTATGGATTTCTGTAGGCTGTATCCTCTAGAAAATTGGATGGGTGACATTGGACAAGAGCTTCAGTTATTATTAAGAGAGATAAGGAGGGCTATTGCCTCTCAAACTCTTTTTTCCTCTCACTCTTTACATGCCCAAGGCTGCAGAGTCAGAGAGCACTCACAGGAGGCACAGAGCATACACTAGGACCTCCCATCTTTTCTCCTGAAGGCTTTGATCAGCATAGAAATAGTTCTTGACACTAAAAATTGGATTGCATTAGTATTAATATTCAACAGTGTGATAAATGAAAAAAATTTACATTCATTTCATGCTTCAGACCAAATGAGACATTGCTGATAAAAATAAATACATTCACCTCACAGTTTGAAGGTTATCTTTGCAACTAGAAAGGTTAGAGGTTGTGTTTGTTTAATGAAAGATCAGGTATGACAGCATGAGATGACAGACATACTGTGAAAATCCTGTGACACAGAATTGGGACAAAACCCAATAAACATAGTCTGTCATGAAAACAAACACACAAACATATATTTTCCTAATTTCTTGGAAACTGTTTATAATATGACAACATTTCCTAAGTGGGACTGTAATGAGGTCTTTCAAAACTGAATTCATTGTCAGAATAAATAATAGTAAGGGCATTGCATTCCAATTTTAGATAGTGAGGTTTACATCTCTGCATCTTATGGGTCATTATAGATATAAATTCAGGTCTTTTATCTCAACTGAGTTCCATAACTACAAGACAACTAGTCTATAGGAGGGTTCCTTTCTCTCTTTTCCATTTTTGACTAAAAAATCTAATGAAATCTTAAGAAAACTTCCCAAGGAAAAATAATCACTGAATTCTATGTATTTCTATGTGAGGTTTATTTTTAATAAATCCACATTTTTCATTGATATCTCTTTTGTCTGAATAGTCCTGAATAGCATTAAGTCTGAGGTACATAGAAGGATAAAGGACGTTGTTCAGTCATCTGTCCTTCCCTTTTTCACCTGAAACATGTTTCTGCTGCATGTTATGCCTTGCATTTTATAGGGAGAGGCAATTGCCCCTTTTGCACTCTTAGAGGCAAAAACTGTCACAATTCAACAAATGATGTTATCTCAGAATCATTAAAAAAGAAAAAGAGAAAAAAAAGACTTTCTAGTTGTATGAATAAGCAGAATGCCATGTCTGTTGTGGAAAAAAAAAATGCTCTCATTTTGACTGTGACTAGTGAAAGCTTTTTAGTGTGTCACTACCAACAGCTGACATCTGTGCAGAACTGTCCTGTATGACACTGGTGTTCCACATCTCACATGTAAGTAACTTTTAATCAGGGATGAAACAGGATCTGGGCCAGAAATCCCTTAGGGACAGTCTATAGGAAGAAAAGTCTCTGTAGCCAGATTTCCAAATCATTGCCTGTAGGCAACCGTATTCCAAACAGAAAGATAAGAACCAAAACAAAACAGCAGAAACAAAAGGTATATAGTTTTCTGACTTCAGAAGCATTTCCAACCTGATCTCCCCTCATTTGTGTATAACAGCAGTTGGAGATCCATAGTTGCCAGGTAAGCTTTCAAAATAATTATAAATGTAGAAATCTTTCATGTTGGGGCAACTGTACACATTGCATCATGATGGTTAAATATAGTAAGCTACCTCCATAAGATTTGCTATTTTCTTTCTGAGCAAATACCCATAGCTAAGATACAGAAAGAGAATTAGGAGACAATAATGCAGATGGAGATTCAGGCCATCATTCACAGGACATCATTCTTGATGTCAGTGACCTGAAATGCTCCATGACTTTAGGGAACAGAAGAACCACTTCCACCCAACACTGTTTATTCAGGGTTTCCACCTTTTTTTGTCTCAGATTCTTGCCTAAAATTGCACATGGAACTCAACCACAGAAAAAGTCACTTTGTCCTCCTAAATACTAGAGTCATTTTGTGACTGACGTTTCTGAGACCCAAAGTTACCTTATGAGCCTTAGCAGAAGTGGGAATAGAGTAGAAGGGGGGAAGAGGTGTAGCTATTGTGCTGTGAGCCACTGAAGGAAGATTGACTTGGCAGAGAGTACATGATCTGCTTCACTGGACTGAGCGTTAACAAAGCTGTACTGGGGCAGTTGTTAGGGTCCCATGGAAAGTAACCTGTAGTTGTGGGACTTGGCCCTTAGCAGTGCAGTTTATGTGAAAGACAAAGAGAAAAATACCTATATTTAAAATAATACAGAGAAGGAGCTGTGTTTTTAGAATTGTACATCTCTTTATTAAGACATCACATTTTCAATCTCCTAATCAACACAACGTAAAGAGGCTTGAAATCATTTTATCCTACTAAGCCTGGTGCTCTGCTCAATTATCATTATAAAAAGGAATGGCTTTTGTTCTGCAGTTCCCTGCAATTGGTTTCCAATAATTACCTTTATGTCTTTTTAGCTATCTAGTTTACAGAAAAGATCATAGAGTACGTAAAGTTTACATTAAAAAAAGTTCAATAACTTGTTATCTGAAGATAACAATTTAGCCTTATGTTCACTGCATATATTATGGCTTTTGTGGCTTCTTTTCCCTTTGAATGACACAGTCAATGGTTCATCACATTTGCACCTCAGAGGCAATTGTTACTCACTCATGTGTGAAAATAGCAGACTCCATTTGGATTAAATTGCTCAAGATCATCACGGATTGGCAAGGGAAAAATCACAACATTTTGCTTGAAGGAAGATTGTTGTTGCCTTCTACCTTTCACATTCTAGGCAAAATTTTAAGTGCTATACAAGTGCATTCTTAAGAACACAGAAAGAATTCAAAATTCATTCTGTTCCTTCTGTGCAAGGAAGATTTTCTGTACTTCAGAAAAAAAAGAA
This sequence comes from Phaethon aethereus, assembly GCF_964289735.1. Classification (NCBI taxonomy): domain Eukaryota; kingdom Metazoa; phylum Chordata; class Aves; order Phaethontiformes; family Phaethontidae; genus Phaethon; species Phaethon aethereus. Next base: position 44,692,227 of record NC_138576.1, on the reverse strand, counting down.
GAAAGAAATGACAAAAAAATATGTTAAATAGTTACTTGTGTCATCATTCAAGAAATCATACATGATAGGATAAGTGCAAGAATAGAGGAAATTCTCTCGGGGGAAAATACATATCAGAACAAAATGTGCAATTTTTGTTATGAATAGAATATATACAATAAACATGCAAACATACATTCAACATTTAAAATCACCAGATCCTTTGAAAACTATGTGAAACAAGTATGATGTTATATTTTAAAATATACTTTTTTTAAAGTATTGAATAAATAAAGGAATTAAATTGAAGAGATTAGGCCATTTTCTAAAGAAGTTGATTTTAATTTTGAAATTGGAGTAAAGAATATCTGTGTTTCCTTTGATTCATTGCTTTAATCAGTTTGCAGTTAACTGATATGATAATGAAAGTGAAGATGGTCTGTAGTAAAAAAAAAAAAGTATAAATGTAAATAGTATAAATATAAGTATGAATATAAATAGTAGAAATATAAATATACATTTAAACATATATGTAAAATAACATTTTTAATGTAAACCCATCTTGGACATAGAAAATATATTTCTTCAGGCAAACCTGTCTTTGAAGACAGCCTTTTTTTATTAAATTTTATTCCTTGGAATTACACTAAAAACATTAAAATAAGTTTAAAAATGAGATGCTACTACAAATATTGCATGAAAAATTTTGTATTAACAGTATTTTTCCCTAGACTAAAACTATAGATCTAGTGTAACATAAATGAAGAGAGACATAAGCAAATCCTATGAACTAACATGAAAACCAGCAGCTCTCAATTCCAAGATTATTGAGGTATGCATGAAAAAAGTAATGAATATGTGAGGAAATCAGTGAAAGTACTTTCACATAAAATAGTGTTAACATTTATATTCAACATACAGGGAAAAACTTGATAGTAAATTGATCGTAACAACAGAATAAAAAGTGTTCAGTTTAACTGTGTATTTCAAAACCATTGGCAAAACCCTGGAGCAGTGAAATCAGTGACCTTTTTCTCTGTCTTGCAGTATGATCTGAACTTCTTTCTAACCACAGTAGTTGGAGGAGTACCAGTACCGTCAGTTGTCCTTGATCACAAGTTTTGGTTGGGTAACTGTTTCAAAAGAGAAGTAAAATATCACGCTTAGTTCATTATTATCTCCTGTCATAGGAACATTGGATAGAAAAATGTTCCCTTTAACGATAGTTCACTGTTTTGGCATGTCTTGTTGCTGTACATGTGCAGATACATAGGCACACCACTGACAGAGGCAAGCATTAAAGGCAGGTACAGGTCTGCATATGAACACCTGTGAGCACAGACAGACATGCAAAAAGCAAAAATGCAGCTTATGTCAGTTTAGGACAGATGCTTTAGCAGAGCCGGAGGAGGGCTGTAAGCATTGTGTTCAAGGTTGCACCAGATCAGTGGCAAGCTGGAGCTAACTTCTCCACAGGAATTCTGGGGCACACCAGCTCAGTACACTTAATAAAGCTTCAGAGGGTACTGCACGCTGTATGCTGGGTAATGCGGATGACTTTGTCTGTACAAAGCGTGCAGACAAGCTTTCTCAGTTACAACTCCGCAATTGTGAGCTGGTTCCTGGGGATGCTGCACCCCACGTAGGGGCATGCCCTTTTCCATGCCTGCCTCTCTGCCAGCAGCATCTGTTGTCCTCTGCCTTTGACCGCTGGGAGCACCTCAATCCAGCCCTATTTTCTGCAGGAGGAACTTCAGGGCAGAAAGGGATTCCCTGCAGTTCTGCATCTCTAAAGTATTCCCACAGAAAGCAGACACGATTTGGCAATTCGTTTCCATGACATAAAAAGAAGAAAAATACTGTACAAATATGTAGACGTTTCTTTATCTCGTGGAGTGTAACTTTATCCCATATGAGGAACAGAGAAAGCTTTCAGAAGAGAGATGAAATGAGAAAAATTACTAAGTAGTCTGCAGACAGGAAGACATTCTTTGGTTTTCAGAATATTTTTTTTCTGAATACCTCATTTATTTTTTTGGGGGTGTATTCCAAAGAACTCTCTACTTGATTATGTATAGACATTTGGTTTACTTGAAGATCAGAACTAGAGTTCCTTTTAACAATGGAGTGTATAGATAGAAAAGAATAAAAGATGTAATTATTTTTTACAAAATTATTACTTAAATATTTACGTAACTATAGCAAATAAATTTTTTTTTAAAAATGTGTTGTTGATCAAGGTACCTTGACAAAAAAACATACACAAAATCATCTTGGTTTATTTCGTGTTACAATTTTACATTTACAACTTCACAAATATTAAAAAACAATCAAATAAAAGCAGCCAGCACACCTTTGTCTCTTAATTCAAATGTTTACAAGAGTATGGCAGTGATGCATCTCAGACATTTTATTCCAGATATGCAGACCTTCTTTTGAGTCTCTGGCTTAATTTGTCCCAAAGTCCACTTCCTTAGATGACCTAGCTTTAGATAGGTATTTGCTTTTCCAGCTTGGAATGTCAAAAGTGTTTGAATACAATGCTGTTTTCTTGTTGCTTACTGATTTCAGAAATGGTGATGCTTTACGCCTAGTAGCCCAGTGGACCACCTAGTCTTGAGACTGGCCTTTAATTTCCATCTTGACTAATAGCTGTGACTATATGAGGGTATGTTCCAGTAGCTGGAAAACAAAGCTAAACACAGCTAGGTGGTGAAAATTCAAAATAACTAAAATTTGATGTTCTCAACAGATTAAAGATTTCCAAATTATTGGCTGTGTTTTACTCAGTATGACACCCAATTTTTAATGATCTTGAAAATCATAATCCTAATTTATTCCCCAGTAAGATTTTTTTAATTTACACTCAGTGTTCAAAAAATAAAAGAAAACAAAGAAGAAAAAAAAAACCTGAAACCACAAACAGTGGGATTCTATTTACTTCCTACAGTTTACAATTAGAACGATCAATGTATTTAAACAAAAAGAAAGATGTCATCATTAGCATTCTTTGGTAAATCTTTTTGGTTGAATGAGCATTTGAATATCCAATTAGTGTTGGTTTTGAGAATCATGGAACTTTACAATTACCTTTGCAAATGAAAATTGATCAAGGCTGAAAATCAAGGGAAATATGGAAAAATACTTTTAAAAGTTCTTGTGAAAAGATGTATGTATTACTAATTGAACTAGAGTCAGGAATTTCCTCTATTAGTGAGAATATACAAGACTTGAAAAACTGCTGAATAAGTATTATTACTGTGTTCCACAAAGATAGACCATTTTTAATTTAAACAAAAACTTTATTTTAAATACTACACAAAGGAAGATTTATGAGATGTATTTGAGTATACTGTGTGCTGTGGAGTAAATACACATCTTTCCTCAAAAAAAAGTAAAGAAAAATGTAAAAATAGGTAACAGTATTCTAAAGTGTAGATCTCTCTTGAAACTGTTACTCACTGCTGTCTTATTGATTGTTTATTTACTGTATGCTCAGTGTTTTCATTTTAATATCAGCCTTTTCTGAGTGTCTGCAGGTTCGGAGTCTGTTGATGGAGCTAAGCAGACAATATTAAGTTACATAGGTAAATTTGGGGTACAGGGCTCCGTTTTGTTAAACCATCACAGTTATGGTTTTAAAATTTGCACACTTTTATATTAAAAAGTAATAATAACCAGTGAATAACCTAAAAAAGAAAAAAAAACAGGTAAGTAATGAATTAGATTATTTGACTCATGTTGTAGTAAAATACATCTTCCTCATGTCAGTATGGGTGTATAAGTCAGTGCAAAGACATATAGGGCAATTATCTGCTTTTTGAATTTTCCCGTTCTACTGGAAACTCGTACTGACTTTTGATACGTGTGTACAGGTCATTGGTGTATTCTGTGCCTTCCTCTATGATGTGCGTATAGAAAAGTCAGATTCTTGCTTATTGTTTTGTCTTATAATGTAGAGAATGGGGAACATTTTCTATATATAAACTCAAAAGTTGAAATTTTGAACTAAATACTACTAATTTTCTTTTTTCTAACTTAAAATATATGATGATTAGTGAATTGGCATAAAGCCAAACTATGTGTACATTCCTATTCCAGTACTGAAGGCTGAATCTAAAAAACACACTTGAATAACTTAATCCATTGCAAGCAAGCCCATGGGATCACTGGTGTAACTGTAGGATTCAGGCCAATGTCTTATCATTTTGTCTAGTGTATTTATAATACAGTATATGTAAGTATATTTTTAACATATTCTGTTAACTCAGGCTGGGTGTATAATTTTAGAGTTGAGATTTGGTATTTTATTTACAAAGGGTGCTACTACAAGCACAAAAACTACAAAAAACTTAAGTGAATAAATCTAGTATTAGGATATTTACAAAGTAATCTGTGATCTTTACTTACTGTTAAACCACATAAATTAATTTGCTTTAGAGTTTTCCAAAATTTACATTATTCTCCTCTGAAAAATTTTATCTCAGTGTCTTCAGTCATCTCCTCCCCTGGACAGAAAATCCTGACTGTTTAAGAGCAAAAATGTGGACAAGTTGATGTTACTTATGCACAGCAGATCAGCAAAGCACAGCAGGAGGTCAGCAAACTGTTCTAGTTTTCATCTTCAGCCATAAGACTGACATTTATGCCTGTGCTATTGTGGACACTAGTATTTGGCACTAACTATTTGAAAAGGAAAAAGCAGTCCCTGTCCCTTCCAGAAGATGCTCAGAACTAGTTCTAAACAGGGATTGGAGAAGGATTTTTTTTGCATTTGCAAGTGCTATCACAGATTAGTCAGCGGCAGCTGAAATAAAGACATTATTTTAGTTGTCTTTGTTTAGTTGTACACTCGTTGTCAGCTCATTTCTGCCTTCGTGATACAAAGGCACAGTGGAGACCATTAGCTACAGAATCCTGGGCTAAACTAAATCAATCTTAATGTTGTCTGACAGAGTGTTTAAGTGAGTCCGAATGTACCATTTCCTGTTTCTGTTCGGGAGATATGGAAATGCCTGCAGAGCAGCAAGCAACTGCAACGATCAGCACAGTACTGCCAAAAACAAATTTAGAATTCAACTTTGCTGATATGACATTGGTTTATGCTGTCTTTGAGATACAGGCCTGGAAGAAAGCGAAGTCCTGATATAATGTTGTCCTGGTTTCAGCCAGGATAGAGTTAATTTTCTTCACAGAAGCCAGTGTGAGGCTGTATTTTGCATTTGGGATGAGAAAATGTTGATAACATGCTGATGTTTTGAGTTGTTGCTAAGTAGTCAAGGGCAGTACAGCTTCTTGTGCTGGCCTGCCAGCAAGGGAAGCTGGGAGGGGACACAGCCAGGACAGCTGACCCAGGCTGGACAAAGGGATATTCCATACCATATGATGTCATGGTCAGTATATAAAGCTGGGGCAAAGAAGAAGGAAGGGGTGGAGGGATGTTCAGAGTGATGGTGTGTCTTTCCAAGAAACCATTACGTGTGCTGGAGCCCCGCTTCCCTGGAGATGGCTGAACACCTGCCTGCCCATGGGGAGCAGTGAATGAATTCCCTGTTTTGCTCTGCTTGTGTGCGCGGCTTTCGCTTTAGCTATTAGACTGTCTTTATCTCAAATCATGTTTCCTCACTTTTACTCTTCCGATTCTCTCCCCCTTCCCGCTTTGGGGGAGTGAGTGAGTGGCTGCGTGGTGCTTAGTCACTGGCTGGGGTTAAACCATGACACATGTGTAGGCAATGTTGTCAAAGTTGGTGATACTTTCTTCAACATGACAGAGTAACTTTTCCTGGAAGTTAAATGAACATAAGATTCCACCGCCTTTTGACAAAGCTCTTCTCTTCTTAGACTAAAAATGAGGATTAGGAAATAACAAACCCTCCAGACATGTTTGTAAAAACTGACTATAAGGCACTTATCAATCTATTTATTTTACTATTTGCGCACAATGAATACCCTATTTCTTAGGGCTTTACCCATGTTACTAGAAACACAGATAGGAAAACTACCACCCTCTGCTTGAATCTGGCTCAGAGTTCAGAAAGAGGCTTTCCAGGGGCAGAGCAATTGAAAAATTTTGCATGAAAGCTCAGTGGTTTTAAATCTTCCTTAAAAAGGCTTTTATTATCAGTGGAACAGTTGATGTGCAGAGTTACAAACAGGGAGTAGTGAAGTTGGTAACTTAATGGTATCTGTTAATTTGTAGCATTGAGGTGAATCTTTTTACATGAAGTGTAGCACTTCAGGAAAGTATTGCTGGAAAAGTGCAAATGATGTGGATGTCTCTCATGAGTCAGATAAGAAAGATTGTTTCCTGAGGGAGTTCCAGGACAGATGGTATTCACAAATGAAATGGCAGTGATGACAGAATTTTCCCAAGCAGACGTAAGCTGCTCCAGGGAAACAAGTTGTTGAATGAAGCAGGATCAACATCAACACCTATTAGAATGGCCATCTGAAGAGATGCTCAGATAACCCTTATGTTACACACTGGCAGCTAGGAGACCACAATGGTTTTAGTTTCTGGATTGGAAATCACTTTTCCCCAATGAAAGCAGTCAGCGAAGAAGGAGGAATGGAAGAAACATATACAGCAGAAGTAAAATGGGGCATGCAAATCATCAACTGCTGAATGCAATCGGGGGAATACAGCTCCTATGAACTTGAGGGTTTTCATTACTTTACCATGATAACTATTATTTGCTCTGTCAAGGATCAATTTCTTTAAAGTATGAGGGAAATACATTTGTTTCTGAGAGTCTTTAGGCACTTTTGCTTTGGGTGCAAAGGAAAAACTGTGGAATTTCATGGTGTGTTTGACACATTAGTGACACCTCTGCTATGCCTGTGAATCATAGAGATGAACAACTCCACACTGTGCTTTGGACTAAAGGCTGCTCTAAAACCATATCACATAACTAACAGAGTCACCATTACATGATTTAGAATCTTAGAAACATAGAATCATAGAATATTTGGGTCTGAAAAGACCTTTAAAGGTTGTCTAGTCCAACCTCCCTGCAATCAGCAGGGACATCTTCAAACAGATCAGGTTGCTCAGAGGCCCATCCAACCTGACCTTGGATGTTTCCAGGGATGGGCCATCTACCACCTCTCTGGGCAACCTGTGCCAGTCTTTCACCACACCCATTATGAAAAATTTCTTCTTTATATCTAGTCTAAATCTCCCCTCTTTCAGTTTAAAACCATTTCCTCCTGTCCTATCACAACAGGTCCTGTTAAAAAGTCTATCACCATCTTTCTTATAAGCCCCCTTTAAGTGCTGGAAGGCTGCAATAAGGCCTCCTTGGAACCATCTCTCCTCCATAGAATCATAGAATTATAGAATCATTAAGGTTGGAAAGGACCTCTAAATAAGATAATCAAGTCCAACAGTCAACCCAACACCACCATGACCACTAAACCATGTCCCAAACTGCCACGTCTACACGTTTTTTGAACACCTCCAGTGATGGTGACTCCACCACCTCCCTGGGCAGCCTGTTCCAATGTTTGACCATTCCCTCCATAAAGGAATCTTTCCTAATATCTAATCTAAACCTCCCCTGGTGCAACTTGAGGCCATTTCCTCTTGTCCTATCACTAATTCCTTGGGAGAAGAGACCAACACTCTCGTCGCCACAACCCCCTTTCAGGTAGTTGTAGAGAGCAATAAGGTCTCCCCTCAGCCTCCTCTTCTCCAGACTAAACAACGCCAGTTCCCTCAGCCGCTCCTCATAAGACTTGTGCTCCAGACCCCTCACCAGCTTCGTTGCCCTTCTTTGGACAGGCTCCAGCACCTCAGCATCCCAGCATCCTTCGTGTAGTGGGGGGCCCAAAACTGAAGACAGGATTCAAGCTGCAGCCTCACCAGTGCCGAGTACAGGGGCACGATCACTTCCCTACTCCTGCTGGCCACACGATTTCTGATACAGGCCAGGATGCTGTTGGCCTTCTTGGCCACCTGGGCACACTGCTGGCCCATGTTCAGTCGGCTGTCAACCAGCACCCCCAGGTCCTTTTCCGCCTGTATGTTCTCCAGCCACTCCTCCCCAAGCCTGTAGCATTGCATGGGGTTGTTGTGACCCAAGTGCAGGACCCGGCACTTGGCCTTATTAAACCTCATACAGTTGACCTTGGCCCATTGCTCCAGCCTGTCCAGATCCCTCTGCAGAGCCCTCCTACCCTCCAGCAGATCAACACTCCCACCCAACTTGGTGTCATCTTCAAACTTACTGAGGGAGCACTCGATCCCCTCATCCAGATCATCAATAAAAATATTGAACAAGACCAGCCCCAGAACTGAGCCCTGGGGAACACCGCTTGTGACTGGCCGCTAGCCGGATTTAACGCCGTTCAGCACAACTCTCTGGGCTCGGCCGTCCAGCCAGTTCCTCACCCAGCGAAGAGTAAACCCATCCAAGCCACGAGCCACCAGTTTCTCTAGGAGAATGCTGTGGGAGGTGCTGTCAAAGGCTTTACTAAACTCCAGGCAGGCAACACCCACAGACTTTCCCTCATCCACTATGTGGGTCACCTGCTCATAGATGGAAATCAGGTTGGTCAAGCAGGACCTGCCTTTCATGAACCCGTGCTGGCTGGGCCTGATCCCTTGGTTGTCCTACACATGTCCTGTGAGCACCCAAGTTCAAGATGAACCACTCCAGGATCTTTCCCGGTATGGAAGTCAGGCTGACAGGCCTGTAGTTCCAGGATCCTCTTTCCGGTCTTTCTTGTAGATGGGCGTCACATTGGCAAGCCTCCAGTTGTCTGGGACATCCCCTGTTAACGAGGACTGATTAGGCTTGCCAACAACCCCATGCAACGTTACAGGCTTGGGGAGGAGTGGCTGGAGAACATATAGGCGGAAAAGGACCCAGGGGTGCTGGTTGAGAGGTGGCTAGGCATGGGCCAGCAGTGTGCCCAGGTGGACAAGAAGGCCAACAGCATCCTGGCCTGTATCAGAAATCGTGTGGCCAGCAGGAGCAGGGAAGTGATCATGCCCCTGTACTTGGCACTGGTGAGGTCGCACCTTGAATACTGTGTTCAGTTTTGGGCCCTTCACTACAAGGACATTGAGTTGCTAGAGTGTGTCCGGAGAAGGGCAACAAAGCTGATGAGGGGTGTGGAGCACAAGTCTTATGAGGAGCAGCTGAGGGAACTGGGATTGTTCAGTCTGGAGAAGGGGAGACTGAGGGGAGACCTCAGCACTCTCTACAGCTACCTGAAAGGGGGTTGTGGCGAGGTGGGTGTTGGTCTCTTCTCCCAAGCGATAGGATGAGAGGAAATGGCCTCAAGTTGCGCCAGGGGAAGATTAGATTGGATATTAGGAAAAATTTCTTCACCGAGAGAGTGGTCAAGCTTTGGAACAGGCTGCCCAGGGAGATGGTGGAGTCACCATCTCTGGAAGTGTTCAAAAAACGTGTGGATGTGGTGCTTCAAGACATGGTTTAGGGAACATGGTGGTGCTGGATTAATGGTTGGACTTGATCTTGAAGGTCCTTTCCAACCTTAGTTATTCTATGATTCTCTGATTCTGTGATGATAAATGATGGAGAGTGCCTTGGCAAGATCCTCCACGAGCTTCCTTAATACTCTTGGGTGGATCTCACCAAGCCCCATAGACTGGTGGGTGTCCAGGTGGCATAGCAGGTGGTTAACAGCTTCCTCCTGGATTATGGGAGGGTTATTGTGCTCTCCATCCCCGTCTTCCAGCTCAGGGGTCTGAATCCCCTGAGGATACCTGCTCTGGCTGTTAAAGGCTGAGGCAAAGAAGGCATTAAGTACCTCAGCCTTTTCCTCATCCTTGGTGACAATGCTGTCCCCCACATCCAATAAGGGATGGAAATTCTCCTTGCCTCTCTTTTTGTTGTTAATATATTTGTAAAAACATTTTTTGTTATCCCAAAAAGCGTTGTTATCCCAGTCAGCTGAGATCCAAACAATTATTAATCTACAGGCTGAAATGTTCTTTGTTATTGAGACCCTGAGAAAACTGAAATGTTTGTAAAGGATCTTTGTGTCTTGAGGAATCTGAGTATCACACACTAAGTTCACATTACCAAGACTGAAACAGAAACTGTGAATTGGTTTAATTTGTATTCAAATTTGTGTGTGAGAGCCGACATACACAAATAGCATGTAACTGAGTTTATATACAACAGAAACAACTTAGCTGAGTCTGAACAGAGAACATCAGCAGATTTACGTACAATACATTTCAACATATATTATTTACAGTGTTTTACATTTTTTCTGTCTTTGTTATACTAAAAAAACACCAACCAACCAACAAACCAACCAAAAAAAGGTATGCTTGCTAAGTCACTTGGGAATTATTAATATTTTTACCAGAGTTTCCCTTGCAAGAATCTTGCAGATTTCCATTGTGTAAGTTGTTGAACATTTCTGAAGAGGCTTCACTCTTGTCTTTACAGTAGTAAAGAGTTAAAATGAATTAAAGGAAGAAGGATGTAGTAGTTCTATACAGTATTACCATAGCATACATTTATTTTTGGCATTTAATGTTGTTGGTATTAACATTTTTATGACTAGAATTCTGTATGCTTTGTACAATTATGCATTCTCTCTGAATATTAAATATTTCCACTCTGGACTTGTTTCCTTTTCCCCAATAAGTAATATATATAGAATTACAGAATAGAATCATCAAACAGAATCATAGAATCATTTAGTTTGGAAAAGACCTTTAAAATCATTGAGTTCAACCGTTAGCCTAACACTGCCAAGTCCATCACTAAACCATGTCCCTAAACACCACTTTTACACGTCTATTAAGTATCTCTAGGGATGGTGACTTAACCACTTCCTTGGGCTGCCTGTTCCAGTGCTAGACAACATTTTAGGTTAAGAAATTTTTCCTAATATCCCATCTAAACCTCCCCTGGCACAACTTGAGGCCATTTCCTCTTGTCCTGTCACTTGTTACTCAAGAGAAAAGACTGACACCCACCTCGCTACAACCTCGTTTCGGGTAGCTGTAGAGTGCTATAAGGTCTCCCCTCAGCCTCCTTTTCTCCAGGCTAAGCAACTGCAGTTCCCTCAGCTGCTCCTCACAAGGCTTTTGCTCTAGATCCTTCACCTGCTTCATTACTCTTCTTTGGACACACTGTACATTATGCAGTGAACCTTCCCATATAAGTAATTTACTCAACTTACCCTAAAGGAACAACGGATTTATTGAATAATAATGGACATACATGTATTTTCACATATATTTCCTTTTGACAATCGTATCAATGAAGGTTTCATCCCTGTTTAAATAAGGTCTCTGTCCAGCATATGTGCACAAATCTATGTGCTTCCTACACAATAGGGTGAGAGAATTCTTCTGTTCTATAGAAGGGCTAGAGTACTTATATTGTATGTCACAATTAGGTTTGGCTGTCAGCTGTGTGCTAATAACCTGAAGTGCCATCCATTGTGTAACTTTGTATATAATGCTCAATTACCTTAGTGCTTGTTGAAGGCTGATTGTGTTGAAGTGGCTTCAGAAAGAATCATATTTCATATATACTTGTTTTGTGTACTTTTTTTTTCCAACAGCAGAACAAACACATAATGGCTTGCTTCAATGTATCAAAATATTATTTGTATTCATCCACAAAGAGGATAAATTTGATGTTAGGCGGCTAAGGTTAAAAGATGTGGTGCTAGACAGAATGGAATAGCAAACATATTAGGAGTAATTTCACATATATGAAGAGGATCTTCTGGCTATTTAACTTGACAGTTACTGAATAAGAAGATTCGCCCTCTACTAGTGTTGCAAGTTTTGCACAGCTCCGGTTTCACCATAAGCCAATTCCATTCGCTTCTTCCTGATATCAGTACCGTCCTGTTAGCTGTTTCCATTATTCCTGACAAAAACACACATAACACCACTGGCAGATACCAAACAACATGGAATACATATGTTCCGGCAAACTAAGCAGGGCCAATGCATAGACTTTCACACTGATGTATGGTCATTCACACTGTTAAATTCTTAGCATGGCCCCTGAATAAATTTTGGGACTCATCAACCAGCACTCTCAGAGACTATGCCCAGGCACAGTTTGATGCTTAACATGGGCCAGGAACTCCTCCTCACAAGCAATCTAGATGCAGTTACTATGGTTTAGGACAAAAGAGATTTTATCTATACAGAAATAAGCTCTGCCAAGGCAGCTGGCAGCAGGACCAAAGAATAGTTTGTGGTGCATTTTATTTATTAACACAGGCATAGCCACAGATTCTAGACAACGAATAACATGCACTCCCCATGTAACTACACCTATTTGGATTCTGCATTTTTGCTTTTAGCTTTGGAGTGTGATGAGCTATGCTTAACAATTCAGGGGCCAGCATGATTTATGCACTACTGCAGAAGGTTTTGTATATTTATTTTTAACTAAGGAAAGTGGGTGATTAAAATCAACCTAATTCTTTGTTAAGGCAGTGCTTTGTGGTAACAGTTCTTTCATAAAAGTGTTCTGTAGGAGTCATAAATGATGCTTTACAAATTATGTCAAACTATGACTAATTCCCAGAGCATTTTAAGATGAATTGATGTAGGAAGCATGCTCCAGCCTGAGTGTTGCATGTCGTTTGTTTCGTGACATTCAAGACTGAAGCTAAATCCCTGAATGTCAGAGAGACATTCAGGATTCTGTGCAGTACTGTCTGCAGAGAGTGTTTGACCTTCACTATGGTACTTGCTGGGGGCATTCTAGTCTCCTGAATGCTCATAGGAGTCCACAGATACCTATGGCCTGTTTTGGCAGAACATAAAATCTAGGGCTGAGCAATCTTCAGTTCAGACGGAGCTTGCAAGGCAATTGAGCCAAGCTTTTTCAGCACAAAATACCAAGTGCCATTAGGTTTCCAGATCTACGTCCAATTACTGTAGTGTCAAAAAGTGAGGCTCTACCTTGGCTGACTTAGGGGATTTTGGATTAAGTTCTGCATAAGAAGTTGAAGATAGTGCAAAATCCTGAAAACCCCATTCCTTACCTACTAAACTTGTAATTATGCATATGTCCTTCTAATAAACCTGTGCTCATTACATCTGTCAGTACTACCTTATCTAGAATTGCCCAGGCAAAAAAAAATTCCGCATGCTCTTCAGCTACAGGCTCTTTATTTGATGGAACCAATTACATATTATCCTCTTTTAGTTTCTTATTTTATTTTTGATATTTTTATGTTTTCTGGAACAGTATAAACTTTAAAGTTAAAGATATTCTTGCAAGAACAGTGATACCATCTCAGGCTTTGATGGTTCACAAAGCTACGATAACTTGTACTGGCTCAAATCCTTAGTCATATCTGAAATTGGAAGATTTCATAGGAACCCTTAGTATACTACCATCCAGAGGTATTGGATATCTCTTTTTTATCAATAAGTTAATAATGTTTCCCAGCAGGACAGCTAATGTTTAATGTCTTTTGGATATAGTTATAGATTCTAACAAAAGAAGGAGAAAAATTTATGATGAAATAACTTGGCCTAGTCCTTTGACTCAAATGTAAAGAGACTTGAGCGATCTATTTTCAAGTCATCTTAACTTTTTGTACCACTCTCCTGAAGAATCAATATTTGTTGTTCAACAAATGGGAACTGAACTCAAAGTGGTATCATTTATGAATCTTCATCATGTTCTAAAAGGCCAACCTGCCTTAGAAAATCGTCACTTACTTATCTCTACCCGGCCACTCCAGGAAGAAAATAATGACAGAAATAAGCTTATCCCTACTCTTAATATATTTTAATCCAATTTCCAACTTAGAATATACTTTCAAACTCTGTATCATAGAATCATAGAATCTTTGGGTTGGAAGGGACCTTTAAAGGTCATCCAGTCCAACCCCCCTGCAATCAGGGACATCTTCAACTAGATAGGTTATTCAGAACTCTGTCCAACCTGACCTTGAATGCTTCCAGGGATGGGGTGTCTACCACCTCTCTGGGAAACCTGTGCCAGTGTTTCACCACCCTCATTTTGAAAAATTTCTTCCTTATATCTAGTTGAAATTTGCCCTCTTTTAGTTTAAAACCATTTCCCCTTGTGCTATCACAACAGGCCCTGTTAAAAAGTCTGTCCCCATCTTTATTATAGGCCCTGTTTCAGAACTGAAAGGCTGCAATAAAGTCTCCCTGGAGCCTTCTCTTCTCCAGGCTGAACAACCCCAACTCCTTCAGCCTGTCCTCAGAGGAGAGGTGTCTCATCCCTCTGATCATTTTGGTGGCCTTCCTCTGGACCCACTCCAAGTCATCCACGTCTTTTGTGTGCTGAGGGCTCCAGAGCTGGACACAGGCCTCCAGGTGGGGTCTCACTAGAGCAGAGGGGCTGGCCATGCTTCTTTGGATGCAGTCCAGAATACAGTTGGCCTTCTGGGCTGCGAGCGCACATTGCTGGCTAATGTCCAGCTTTTCATGCACCAGTAGCCCCAAATCCTTCTGAGCAGGGCTGCTCTCAATCCCTTCATCCCACAGCTTGTATTGACACCAGGGGTTGCCCCGACCCTGGTGCAGAACCCTGCACTTGGCCTTGTTGATCCTCATAAGGTTCAAACGGGCATATTCCTTGAACTTGACCAGGTTCCTCTGGATGGCATCCCATCCCTCAGGTGTGTCAATTGCACCACTCAGCTTGGTGTTGGCTGCAAACTTGCTGAGGGTGCACTCAATCCCACTGTCGATGTCATTGATGAAGATGTTAAACAGTACTGGTCCAAACACAGACCCCTGAGGAGCACCACTCATCACCAATCTCCATCTGGACATTGAGCCATTGACCACCACCCTCTGGAAGTGTCCATACAACCAATTCCACATCCACCCAACAGTCTGCCCATCAAATCCATATCTCTCTAATTTAGAGAGAAGGATGTTGTGGGGGACTGTGTCAAAGACATTTTCAAATATGAAAAACAAAACAAGAATGCTTTTGAGTGCCTTTTGCTAAAATCTCTCTTTTATCCTGGCCAATAAAGAAAAAATTCATTGGTCTCTTCAGTTTACCTTTTTTGTTAAACAGACAACTGTTATATGATCGAGGTTGCTGCAGTAGCTCAAGGAAAATATCTCAGTGGTCTCACATCATACAGTATTTACTTGAATTCCACGTCACATTCTCTGCCTCTGTTTTCTCCAGGGAAAAGGATTAAACAGTATGATGTTACTCACTTCTAAACACAACTTTGTACTTGGAACAACTACATAGCACTGTGGTTAAATAGTACCTTTTCCTAACGGACATTGTTACAGCTTAGGTCTTTGCACTCTTTTTTGCAAATCCAGTCTGAGATAACTTGATGTCTGGTTTTCGTAGGTGGTCATGTCATACTTCTCTTCTTGAGTGACCACATCTGTGTAACCCCTCAATGGTTTTCAAGCTATACATGGATAGAATTGGAATTAGTAACACTTCTCAGAATGTGCCTAAATGTCTTGCTTACAAATAAACCTTTTCTATAATAAAATAAATAAATACAAATGTTGCTTTCCCACATGCTGCTGTATTGTTTTTACAGGAATCCGAGAAGCCTTAAATGAAATTTTTTGTGCTAGTTTCCTTGGAAAAGTGGAGTTTGCCTTTGAAGTGACCTAGTGAGATAAATAGATCCAAGAAGTGAGAAATGCAGATTTTGAAAACAGCTATAAAAGCCATTTGTATGGCTTGATGCTTTACTAAATACATATATTAAGCTGAAGCTTTGCCATCTTAACAATGACACATATCTTCTAGCAACTTCTCCCCAAGGAACATTCCCCACTATACTTGTTCCTACTTTCAAAAGTAGTCTGATTTCCACCTATAAATTTTCTTATTTAATAGCTCATTTTAAAGCTGTCTGAACTAATTAACACCCATAGTATATTTCTACAGTGGCACAATCATCAGAGAATGTCTGATTACCCTTTTGTAGTCTTCTGTGGCAGCCCATTCAAATGTCCCATTAGTAGGAAGCAAAATGTTTGTTTAATTGTTTGTTTTCCTTCTCTACTGTATAAAGGAGGCACTTTTTGGCTAGAAAATGTGAATATATAGCTCTCAAATGCATCATGAGCTGCTGGCAGGAAATTTATAACTCAGGCTTCCTTATCTGCAAATAGCATGCTCCCATTATGGAATAGGTCAAGCATTCTTTTTGCCTAAAACACATTAGACTGCTTTTGAGGGCTGTCCTGGGGCTTAAGAAGCTCTTGCTGAAGGACTAATGTAAGATAGTGGAAAGTTCAAAATATTAAAAACTACAAAGGAGGAAAAGACTTATGGACAAAATCTTCCTTCAGTTTAATCAACAATATACATCTGGAGAAATTCCACCGAAGCCAAAAATTACTCTGGAATTACACCAGAAGAACTGTAAGCAAATTAAAACAAATATGTTGGGAGAAAAGAATGGGAAACAAAATAAAATGCACTTAAACATAACTGAAAAGTAAAACTTCACAAAATAAAATGTCACGAGGGGATGACAGAACAATTGGGCCTAACTGTTTAGATAAAATAACAATCACCTAAATGATAAACCTACCTACCTAAAACTCATAAAAAGATCTGTCTTTAACATACAGCTTATATTTTAGTAGTTATAACAGTCTTCAAAAGTTCAGAGATGTGAGTTTGCTCACATTCTGCTGCAGGTATCTGCTGAACAAACATGCTGATTTCTTATGACTTCACTGCATGCTTCACTGCATGGGAAGACTTTGCACTCCTGTATTCAGACCCGCCTCCCCCCCCCCCATGGCATGTGCTTAGAAAATTCATGCTATAGAGCATTTAATGTCTTCATTAAGGACATAGGCTCACAAAGTCAAAGGCATTTGGCTGCGTAACTCTTCCAAAAATTTGTAAAAGTTAAGATAATAAAATACGCAAGAAGTTTAGGTATCAGTCCCTGAATCAGCAGTGTGGTTACAGAGTTGCCTGAGCATTTTTTATTTCTTTCTTGTTATTTATTAATAACAAAATCAACATCTTTATTCTGTGTTCCAAATTATTGATTTAGCTTACTAATCAGTAACTTAGGGAATGACTGAATAGTCAGGACAACATAAAAAATAATTCTCCATTTGGGTGTCAGAAGGTATCTGTCACCTATGCTAGGTGTCAGGAGTTATATCGTAGTCAATGGAGAATTAAGACATAAAAGTAATAAAGGCTGGGGAATTATTCAGTTAAATACAGGAATTATTTCAGATACTCTGAGTTATCTTGTCCTACAGCAGCATCCAACCCAGTCTCCAGCTGCTGCTCCAGAAAGGTACAGATCATCTATAACACTGTGAATTATCAGCAAGACTTATGCACATATCTTGGGTACTCGCAGCAATATTTAAGCAAACAAATCCCACCTTGCCAATTTATGCTCAGATGAGATTAATTGCTCTCTAATCTTCATTAATTGTATTGACTAAATCTTCACTGAATATAATGAAAGAGCAGATAATTTGCATGCTTGTGGATGTCTACATACAGGCATTCAGTGCTAGCGTCTTAATCTCATGATGAGTTCTATTCTAGCTGACCATAGTGACATGTGGTTGAAAATATTCTAATTTAGCATCAGTGACTTCTTGAGTCTGATGAATATTAATTAATCTTTGAGGACCTTTGGTTGTCCTTAGATGGAAAGAATCTATACCTGTGAAGTATATTTATTATTAGAATTACTATCTGATTAAAGGTTTGGGGTCATAAACACTGAAACTTTTAAGTTTTGCTAATCCAGAGAGTAAGAAAGAAGAATTCCATCACAACTAAATGATAATAATAGCAAAAAGATATAGAGCAACAGAAAAGACATAGGATAAAAAAAGATGAATGAAAAGAAAAAAATATGGTTGGGCAAAACCAAGATAATAAGACCAATATGTTTTTTGTGGGACCCTGGGCAAAGTTCAATTGCATCAATTCTTCATATCCTTTCTCACTTTTTCCACTTTGTCTTCATGAACTACTAACTTCCTGAATACAATAAATTAGGCCTCACCATGTTCCCATTAAAGTGAGTAGTAAAACTCCCGTTAATTTTAGTGGGTCAAGGGACAACCTCAAGTGTATGTTATTGAACAGATTAGTTTGTGGATATATTGCAAAAAAACTGATAAGTTTCATGAAATCACACTAAATGAGTTTCTGCTACGCTTAGATTTTTTTTTCCCTTAGAAATTCAGTTGTTCCAAATCATGTTTTGTTTTGCTTCCTGCAGAATTAATCAAATTGTTAAATAATTTGATTATAAGTAGAGCAGGCAAATATTGGAGGAAAGTATCTCAATACCTGTTTTACTAATATGAACAACCACTTACATATTTTCTTCATTAAAAATGGACAACCAATAGTCAAGAAGCAGCTTGAACAGGTATTTCAAAGGCAACCCAGAAAATGGGAGAATTCATTAAGCTATTTTAATTTGTTTTTTAAAAGGTATGGATATAATGGATGTTTGTGGGCCATTTATTATGAGAGGGGAAAAAAAAAAGAGAATGAGGGATATATTGGTATTTTCTGTGACAGTTTGCTAGTTCTTTTATTGAAATGAAAATCTTTCTTGGATTTGCATAAATAGTGACTGTTAATAAATGCCCCGAAGGGTAGAAATGGGGTACATTAACATAGAGTTCCTTCTTGTAATGAGTCCTGTGTATCTACTATTGCCAAGGCAGTTTTGAGACTATGCCGCAATGTTTTCACCATATTTATACTGCATTCTTGTATTGTGTGAAAACACGAAAAGCTTCTGCTGGGCACCTTCCAGAACCAGGATGTTTATTTCGCTCCCTTGTCTTCTGGAAAACTTTAGAAGGAACCTAGTGGGAGAAGGAACTTCTTCAGAGTCACTGGAGACTACCAAAGCTAGAAATGGGATAAAATATGGTTTCAGATGATCTGTTTTGTTCACACTTAGGTCATCAGATTTAGAGTAAGGAGCTACCTTTTTCCAGTTTGTAAATAGGAAGAATGGACTTGGGATGAGGGGAAGCATTAGTCATGTGCTTCATAAAAAGGAGCACATGCCATGCCTATTTCATTGAAGATTAGTTTAACTAATCCCTTTCCCCAGTAGAAAGATATTACTGATGAATTTGACCTTACCTTCCTCCTGGGAAGTTCATAGTTTTCTATTACAGGACTTACATTTACTAAACATCTTGTAGACACTTTTTGTCTTGGGATGTGAGGATGTGAATTGGGTATTCTGTGCACCCTTCTGAACCAGACAGACCTAATGACCCGTGTGGCCTATTACTAATAACCAGGCTCTTTCATGCTATAGTCACAGCCTTTAATCTCATATATGAAACTTCATCAAGTGAAGATATGAGGAAATATCTGGGAATTTACACGGTAATTTTTGTTTATTTTGTCACACAATCTGCAAGTCTTTGCTTAAAGTACACATAGCACAATTGTGGTTTGTACTGTTTTTCTTTTGTATAGCTGAGAATGGGAAAAGACATGATACGCTTACAAAACAGAAGTACAGAAGTGAGTGGGCAGGGACCCCAACAACTCAAAACTACACTGTATTATGTAAGCTTGGTATTTTAACATTTTTTTTAACTTAAAACTATTTTTCAGTGATTGGAATACCTACTACAATATTCTCTATTCCTGAATTTCCTCAGGCATATAACTGCAATCACTCTATATCCTTTATATCCATTCAAACATTACGCTCCCTGGAGATTCCTGTGGGAAATATTCTTTTCTCTTTTTACTTCAATCAAAATCATCAGCCATGGCATATCGATTACAGACAGAAAAAAATAACTCCACAAACCTGACTAAGCAACAGAAAAAGGTGGGAACCATAAGAATATTTTGCTGCTGTGCAGTATTTACTGCTTCATAAGAAGTTCTCAGGTGAAGCAGACTAAAACCTTATGATGAAAGTCCTAGAATTTACTTTAAACCCTTCAGCAAGAAAGATTGCCAATAGAAAACTAAGGAATTGTATAAATTAAGGAGTTGGTAAAGAAATATCAAAGCACTGTAAATAAACAATTTCAAATTGAAAACAATTTTAAAAATGCATATTTTACAGGTTGACTTATCAATGTATTTAAAAATGTGACTGTGCTTTTATACACAGCACTTAACAGCAATGAATTTATTAACTTTATGTCTTCATAACTAGCCTTGGGACATAGTGTGATTGACAAAGAAACACTGTTCATCAAATGCTGTAGGACATGTCAAGCTAATGTCTAATCATCTCCACTTATCAAAAACATGCTATCACAGCATCATCTGGCTAATTATTAGAAAGGTATCAAACAAAGGAATTCCAGTTCCTCTGAGCAGGCTTTAACTGGTTTTAAATATTCACATGTGAATACGGTTTTCTTCACTTTTGTTCCTCGGACTTAGCAGTTAAATTATACTAAATGCAGTCTAAAGTTTCAAAGCCAATATTTCCATAATCATTCATTAGTGTCTTCATGAACTTTATGGCCAACATTTGAATTTTAGGTGGCTAACTTATAACAGCATCTTTCTGGTTTTTGGTTTTGGTTTTGGGGTTTTTTTACATTTTTCAATTTTAATAAAGGAAGAATCTGAAGAATCTGTTATGGATGGATATGGTGGAAGTTATCATGGCAGTGCAAGTGGCAAGAGACAAATCAGCAAAGGGACAAATGCATCTCCCTGCAGGAAAAAGCTTCTGATCTTTGCCTGAGCTGTCCAGATTCAGGGGTCTTTGCTTGGCTCTGTTTAAACTTTGGTATCAGTGAGTTCACAAAGGTGAAAATCCACTGCAGGGTGCATAGCTGATTCCCATGGGATTTAAGGATCCTGTTTCTATAACAGTCCTGTGGAAAAAAAAAATTAAAAACAACAGAAAACTTGGAGCATGTTAGCAAAATTAGTATTTTTTATTGAAACCTTTAGTTGTTTTGAATAATTTCTGTAACACTTCTGGTGTTAGATTATATAGGATCTTTCAACTAGAGATTTTTTGAAGGTGAAACACTTTTTCTGTTTGTAGCTTGGACAGTTGCTAGGACACTCCCTAATTCAACTCTTCACCTGTATTACACCTCACTAAGGAGTGAATGACATGTTTTGTCAGCAAGTTCTTTTGTACCCCAAATCCCAGCAACAGGAATCAATGAATTGTTACAATCAAAAACAATTTCCAGTATCTGTCTATACCTCTGTGTGTAGATACCTCAGTCTGGTTCAAGGAAAACAGAACTAAAAATGTATTTTCAAATTAGTTTCTACAATTTAGACATGAATATATATCACTCAGGGGCATTGCACAAGGATAATACTAAACAATATTAAAGCCTGTGATCCCAATACACAACTTTTTTCCTCTTCCATTTTGACTCAGTGGACCACAAGTATTTAAATTCTGTTATGAATTCTTAGCTATTTCCTAAACCAGATTCAGCTATAAAATCTAAATCTAAGACGAAACCATTATATTTATACCAACACAGAAAAGGAAAATTAATAAACTGCACCTCTCACAGCCCATTATGAACTATGTTGCTTACTAAAGTGATTTATCCTTTCCATGAGGAAATGGCAAAGCTACATTGTGGGAGAGACAAAGTGAATCACGTGATCATCCACTTGCATGGGTTATCAATGTGATAGAAAATGTGCAGGTGTACTATACCACAGGATAGCAAGGAGTGGTTTCTTAACAATGAAAGATGTGACCGCTTTGCTTTCTTCAGTGAATATATTTAAACACTGAGCAGTTTTGTTATTCAAACTCTCCATATTCCTTGAGAATTTTGGTCTAACCTGAAAGTCTCCAATGAAAGTGTTGGCTTTTTTTCTTTGAACTTCTCATGTAAGCACAAAATACCATGAAATCTTCTGTTCTTATTTTTTAAGAACCTCCACTTCAGACTGGAATCAGGATAGATTTTGGACAGTAGCAAATATTGGGATAAAAATCTATTATTTTGCACTGAAAATTTAAAAAAACTTGTAAAAAATTATGTTAATTCATAAGAAAATTAACTACTCCATCCATATGCATTTCTACTTGTAATGATTGTATCAAAGTTATAAAGTTAATTTGTTTTGTAGCATTTTTGCGACCATCAAGTTAATAATTTTTTTGTTACAATCATTTGAGAAGATGATATTTTGACACTTATAGTTAAGTCACTCAACAAAGACCTTTGGCAGTCATACATTAAATCCTGGTATTGAATTATGATGTCTTCAGAAATAATAAGGAATGGATACAGGTCCTGAACCTGTGCAATGAATGGTTTCTGGGAAACACTTGATCCAGCACAGTGGGACATGCAGATGACTCTCCTGATGCCAATACCACTTTGACATAAAACCATTCTTCTGCTAAAAAGGTGAAATAAAATTTACACAGTATGTAGCAGAATTGGCAAGAAATTTATCAATGAAAGGTAAAGGAATACTCATTTATATTCCTGTCCCTCTGAGAGTAATCACAAAACAATATCATGTGGCCCACATCTGTGATTACTACACAAAATTTTAAAATACCACAAACAAGACTTGGGGAAAACAAAATGAAACAACTATGTAAGAATCTCAAAATTCTGATTAAGGAACTTATGTTGGCAATTCTGTATGGCTATCTTATGCTCTGCAGGATGGCACAAAGTCATCTCAGTATGAAGTAGGAAGTAGTCCTTAAAATAATTAAATGTACATTGCTGTGAATCTGGAATTGCTAAAATTCAAAGCACATCAAAAAAGCGAGATATTAAGTCTTGTAGCAATTACTGATTTATAAGTTTATATCTTAGAAATGCCACTTAGATTTTGGCCCAAAGAAAACAAAATGACTAAGAGGAACAGTTTAAGAGTATTTTGTTGGATAGCATGTTTGGGTTTTTTTTAAGTTATACATCGACTTCACATTTTCTTTCCCCACCTCTTCAGTTGGCAAGTGTCTTTATGAGTTATAACCTTTCCACTTCTAGCCATGCAAACTATTTTACATGATTGATTGGTGTAATTAGGCTGTCTAGTGGAGCAGTGGCAGTTCCTTGTGCTGCCAAGCAGGAGGGACCTAAGTGCTGAACTCTCACAGCCTGGGATGGCCAACAATGGACCTGCCGTGGAGAAACTGGGCTTGACCCCTGAGTAAGGTGGTGGACATGTCACTCAAAGAGCAGACCTGCTGACTGTGAGCAGAAAGCAGCTGCTCATGTGCCTCTAATAGCTGGATGTAAACTGGTAGTTTCATAAGGCTGTATGTAAAGGAAATAGTAATGATGCGAGATGTTTTGTGAATTATAGAGATAGACTATTTGGAGCAGACTGGAGGGGAAGATAACTCTACATTGAGTTAAAAACTCACAGCTCCCCTCTTACAGCGTTACACAGAATATCTGTAGATATGAAAACATATTTTAAAATAATATAACCTTAAGTTATTATCTTCTAGCCTAATGGCATTACTTTCTCTCATATCCCAACACTTCAAACAGATCCTTAACATTAAAATTATTCTGGTTAGGACTTCTCATGAGATCGCTGGGTAGTAAAAAGGTTGTGTTTAAAAGAGGTTCAAAAATTATAGCCAAAATGATAATTAAGCCCTCTGAAAATAATTAACTGTGTGTATCTATAGATTTTATATACTTGTATATACATACATAAAAGCTAAGACTAAAAAAACTAGATTTGAAACTAAGCCTCCATATCTGTAACTCTTCTCTTCATGCAATGTCTACATCACCACTCATGTTTAGTATCAGTGTTGTGTACCCTGTGATGTAGGTTTTTCCTTTCTTCTTTGCTATACATTACGATATTCATGTATATAAAATTATGACGTATGTTCTTATATGGTCTGAGAAACTAAAATAATTCTAAATCTATGTATAAAACCAATATAAATAACATTACCTTGGAAAAAATCCCATAACCTCTGGTAATTTTGTTTTGTATGTCATTTAGATGCATTGTTTCAGTGGTTCTTAATTTCACTGCCCTTAATTGTTGTGATTAAAAGCTATTATACAGGCAAATCAGAAGAGGTTTGGTGGTTCTAAACAGCAGGCAGACACTAGCTGCCATCCTTGATGCACCAACCCAATTAAAAATGCAATCAAGTTGGAGAACTGGAGGTTAAAATAGAAACAGGATGAGTGGACATGAGTCTTGGAAGCTAAACTGCCTGGAAAAGAGTCACTGGAAATATCTGGAGAATCCGTGTAATCTTGATGAAATCCCTTTAAAAACGGCACATATTGAAAACAGATTAGAGTTATTAAGGAATCAGACATCAAATATTTTTGGTTGATAAAATCTTGGAGAAAAAAATTATTCCTTTTTTGTGCAGATAACAACAGTAAACTCCCCCCCTAAAAACTGTGCTAAAAATTTCCATATCACAGCTGCCCAGAGTGCATAACAAGGAGGATATTAGTAATGTCCAGATGCACATAAATCTACAGGGAAGCCTCTTGCCAACAGCAAAATGAAAGGGATGACAGTGTCAATCACATCCAATAGACTATGTTAATGCTTTTCAAACAGTTCTTTCACACTTGAAAATAGTGCTCATTAATAATGTATGGTCCGGTATGAAGAAAAAGGAATGTTGCCTCCAAAACTGATAGAATTCATTGTTCATCTCTATACTCATCTGAACAATAAAGCCCCATTTCTGAAGGACAATTTTTCTTTTGTCTTTAGGACTGTGCTGAAATGTTTTCAAACCTATTATACTAATTGGCCCCTTTAGTTTTTGAGCGTGTGCTGCAAATGTTGCACTTTAAGAGCCTTCTCTCCCCCACCATCCCTCCATCCCCCCTCCCACCCTGCTGGCATTTCTGGATTGTATGAGTAACTTACTGAAATTTTCAGAATTGCTGGGCAGGTGACTGTGCAGAGTTTTTTTCTCTGCTCCTCCACTCTGTTGTTTGAGCAGCTGTCAGGAAGGTGGGCCTGTGGGTTTGCAGATATATTTTGAGACTAACAGATTGTAAACTCACACATGAGAAAAGAAGAAATACTTAGAATCTGAAAAGGTTATCTACCCCTTGGAGACTAATCTCCTAATATACTATTTTTGTCAGAAAGCACCTCAATTGCTTCTCAAACAAGCCCATTATTTTTGCCTCACAAACCATTCAGAGTGATGTTTATAACTGCCTGCTTATAGAAAAAGGTCCTTTTATACCTGTGTGAATGCAAGTTTTATTTACTTTCAGCCACTGTCCTTTGTTCTATCATCTAAAGTGACAGCCTGTATTTGAAACAGTGACTTGTAATGTTCCTGCCCCAGAGGACAACCAGACCAGGAAGAGATAAGTCAGCGTACTTTCCTCCCTCGCCCTTACAGAAGAAACAGCCAGAATAGGGTAGACTACCAAAATCCTTAGCTTTATGGGCTGCTCACCACAAACAGCCCCTTCAGTTTTGCACCAACTCTAAAAGACCTTCTTTTCTCACTTCCTAGGCTTACTGTTTTCTTCCTCTCTTTTCCACACACAGATATACACAAATATATATGACACCAAGGGTATCAAAGAACTTGATGATCCCAGCAACTTCTTCCTACACACTGAGAACAACAGCAGGAGTTCAGGTTTCACAACCCCTTGATCTTTCCAGTCAATGTAAAGTTCAGGCTTTGAATTTCTTTTTAGATCCATTTGCAGCACTGCTATAGGAATAATGGAGAAAAAATGTTGGCAAACGTCGCAGCCTGGTAGCCCCCAACCTCACAGTCTGTTTTCATTTTATAAAGCAAAGAACTTATATTCTGATCCCCTTCTGACATCCCTCGTCTCTCATTGTAAATCCGTGAGAAATCATAGATCCTACTCTTCCTTTGGCATTGTTAAAATTAATGGCTCTTACTGCTCATTTTAAACCATGCTATACCAATCTGCCTACTTGTTTGTTTGCCATATGCTTTTAGTTTTTTCCCAAGGACAAATGCCTTTTTAAATTTTGAAACTCTTTCAAGAAGACTATGTTTTTATGAGGTCTAATGCAGGAAGTCTCAGGTCAGGGAATTCTTCAGTATATGTATTAAAACATTCTCTCTCGTACATGTTCTTTTATATCTTTTTTATCTTTGTTTCTTTGTCTAATTTATGATAATTTTTGTTACAAATACCTCAAATAATGCATTAGAATATTTTGAGATTATAAGCCTGGAAAAAGGATTAGTTAAGGTTGAATGAAAATTAATTTAGAAGATCCCAGTTAGAAAATAAATATAGAGCACTCCAGAAAGCAATTACTGAGAAGGGACTTTCAAACATGAGAAAATTGTACAATACCTGGTATACTTGGAAACTATACTAAATGATGATCTCATGATTTCAGAAAGTCATCCTCAATACAAGTTAAAAAGGTACAAAATTCTAGACAATCTTATATATAAGTTTCATTTTTAATGTTTATGAATATTTAAATTAGATTTCACAATGGTGTTGCAAAATTTTCATTTCCAATATGGTTGAAGACAGAATCGTCAGAAGTACTGATATATTCCTGATGAACATGAATCCCATAAAAGAATGGGGGTTAGATCCAATAAAGGATTTATACAACACCTAACTCAAGGTGTGAGGTCATGCAGGGGGAAAAAAAACCCACGTTTGATTCCCCAGAGCTATACTGGGCTGAATAATCCTTTTCAACTGAGAGTGGAAAGAGGTAACACAGAGTGGTAAGATGCTTGAAACGAACACAGGGCTGCCTGTTAGGGGAAGCCAAGCACCAATGTATGCCTGAAATTCCTTTTCATTCTTGTCGCGGACCCACAGGAGTCGTTTAGGACGACCTCCTTCCCCGAGAGACCAACGACCAAGTTCGTGATCCCCCTAGACTGAATTAAGGTGAAACGACACCAGCCAACCAATTTAAGAATTTAATAATACAAAATGCAAGACATGAGGTTACATAAATGACTCAGTGGAAACTACTCTAACTAAATAATTCAACTAAACAAACAAGTCCCCTACAGCACATCTTTTACACTTTGACAAAGAGAGGAGAGAGAAAGAGAGAGACAGAAAGACAGCAAAGAAGATAGCACCACCCACGGATCCAGCGGCATCCCATTGGTCCTCTTGATGCTCCTTGGTGGTGGGGGTCCCCCTTTTTGCTTCTGATGGTGTCCTTTTTATACAGTCCGAGTCCCACAATCTCCATTTGCATGCATATGCAACAGGCTGCATGCATATGCAACAGGCTGGTTCAATCAGGCAATGGCACCTCTGCAGGCCTTGGTGTCTCCTCCCAGTCATTGTGCAGGCTGATTCAATCAGGCAACTGCACCTTATCTCGGTCTTTTCTGGGGTCCACCCCATATCGAGGCATGTTCAAGCTTTTGTACCAAAAAAAAGGTGTGAGTTCCTCGAACCATGAAATGTTTAAGACAGAAACCGCATATTGGTCCGCCACAATTCTGCATCCCAGAAGCCTCACTCCAATGTCCTGTCTCAAGACAGATGCCTCCATCATTGGCCTGAGAAGATTTAAACATCAGAACTTTACTTCCCACTTACCAGAACTGTCCTGAACAGCTGCTCGTAGGCTGCTCGTCATGAAGATACACTTTCTCTCTCCCACCCCTCCACAGAAAAATATCAAGTCTCCTTGGGTAGTTTCTAATGGAAAAATAACAAAATACAGTGCTGTAGAGTCAGTAACTGGGCCTTTACTAGAGCAATCAAAGTGTCTTCTGTTTCCAAGACAAGAAAGAAGTCTACAGTGACTGAGTAAGAAGGTGATGACTTCCCTCCTTTCCAAGAAAATTGTATTATCAGAGCTTTTCATAGAAAACCTCATGATGTAGATATTGTCTCTGACAATACTGGTGGTATCCAAGGGAATGCCAAGGCAAATTTAGACAGACGAAAGTGACTACCTGCATCTTGGAAGAACTTTACACCTATGAAAATTCAGTCACACCTCATAGTGGCACAAGTTTGGGGATCTCCAGGATTTGTTTAAAATCATGTGGGATGTTTCAATATCTCATTTTACATAAGGTCCTTTCAGATTCAGTCCAAATTGTGTAGCGTCAGTTAGTCAGCATTTGAAATTCAATTACTCAGCCCCAGTCACAGTCACAGCAGGGTCCAATGTAAAAAAAAAAAAAAAAAAAGCCAAAAAAGCCAAAAAAACCACCTTGCAATAATCGTATTTTTGTGTCTTTACTATTAATTTTCTGTCACTTATAATTATGCAAAATACTTACCAACTTTCATATAGCACCTCCATCAGCATCTTTAAGGATTTAGAGGTGGGATTTTGATATGCCTTTGGTGAAATTTTTGTTCAGGCAACATGACCTCTGTTATGCCTTTCTTTTTATTTTCCCCTATCTGAGTATTTACAGTATACTAGATTTATATCGTATGAGTCAAAAATCAGAGTTCTTAGCCAATTTATTGAAGTTGTTTGAGACAAGTGTATTAATTAAAGGGCTTGGCATAATTAGATACTACAAGGGGAAAAAAAACAATCACAAAATAACCTTGCTTCCACATTTAGATCCTCTCCCTTCATTTTATAGTTCATTCTGGAAAGGTCATCTGATGACCTCTCCGTATTTCTAGGATTTTAAGAATGAGATGGTCTATTTGCCAGGCATATGTCCAATCCTGGGAATCAAGGACAGCTGGTCATTACAGAACTACGCCAGAAGATGGATGTCCAGCCTTCTCTGAAAATTTTTGGAGGACGTAAGAAAGCCGTATATCCAGAACACACTGACAATAGGTGAAGAGGCAGAACTTTGAAAGCTATTTTGGAATACAATGGTAAAAACTTCAAGGCAGGTACATTTAACCAGAATTTTCCTAGATGTTTTTACGTTCTGATTGATTCCACGTTCTGGAATAGATTTGATCCTTAAGCATCACTCTCTTTGTATATATTTCAATAGTTACTCTGAGCGATTCTTGAGAAAAAACTTTTTGAACAATTCATATTATCAAACCTTATGATGACAGATATTTGGTCAGAATTTTTTTGCTAGAAACCTTTCTTAGTAGAATCAGTTGAAATGGGAGTAACCAGTACCCTAAGAACAGAGAAATCCCTGACCACAATGAAAGCATCACTTCAGATTTTTGGAAAATTCACTATGAAATGTCATAATAAGAATTCATGATTATAGAAAACACTATATATTTTCCATCCGATAGCTGCTTGACATAGGATATTGCAATACAGTCATGTCCAGTTTTCCTTAAATCTTAATAAGAAAATAATTCAGCTTATAGGGAAGCCAGAGAAAACATGGACCTATATTACAAAATCGCACAGAACACATTGCTGTAAGAAATCTATGTATACAAAAGTTGACAACATTTTTAAAATAACTGAAAAGTATTCTTCCTCCCCAAAAGACTCTAATTTAAAGGCACCTAATTTAAAATTAATGGAAATGATACATTAACTTCTGAATCTATTTACTGACTATTTACTTAATCATCAGTTTCATGGAAACAAAATGAGAAAGTAGATAAACACGTAACAGACAGAGAGCAAATCTGACACAAATGGCGTAAGAAAAGCATACAGAGCTTGCAGGACAGAAGTAATTTACTAGATAACATCTGGTGCCAGTTATGGGCTGTCTTCCTGGGAACGTTGATGCAGAGAAGTGAGAAATAATGGAAGCCAACAACATTGCATAACATCATCTCACTTATGGCTGATACATGATCAGGACTTCACTTGCAATTTGAATTGAAAAAGACTATTTTCAGCTTATACTTTTATAGTTTTTCTCTTTGCCGCTTCACTTATGTCTACAGAAGAGCGTTTTATCTAATAGATAAGGAGGAAGATTCATTGGTTTGGAAGTCTGCTGGTCAAGAGAGAAACTTTAAAAGAGCATAATAAATGCATATAGCATTCCAATGTTGTTAAAGGCCACACCAAGTATTTTGATTCCTAAGGCATGTGTACTTTAGCTGTGTCCCTCACCATCACTGCTGTTTGCCAATTCTTCCCACTTTCCCTACCAGTGCCTAGGCAACCTCTAGCTGTGGTGGACTTCCATCCTCCATTCCTGTGAAACAGCAGTGTATAGGAGGTCATAGTTACTTCCTTTTGGAGTCTGCATTCAAAAAAAGAGCAGAGAGGTGTCACTTACCCCATTCACTACAGCTGCAAGATGAGAGTGGTTCACCTTCAGTGAAAGATATTAAAGGGGTGATGGAGACTGTAACACTCCTTTTTCTTCTCCTTTGGCATATGCAAATTTTGTTGAAGTCAAAGCATTTCACAATGAGTTGAACTGCAGCTGCGATATGTCAACAAGATCTGTGTTCTCATAGATTCTATAGCCAAACAGTAGGTGTATGACAAAATTTTTGGTTCAAAAACATATATGCCACATGCCACAAATTAGCTGAGCCATCTCTGACAGTCTGTATAAACATTTTCTATCTTCTCAAGCACTGTCATATGTGGCATTCATAATCTGTTAGAAGACAAACAGTGCCCATTTTTGTCACCCTCTGAATTTGAAAACTTCCAAGAACAAACAAATGCAAGATTTGTTTGTCTGTTTGTTTCCTGGGGAAGAAGATTGCTGGAATTTTTCCTAGTTTGATTATTTTGCACAGAACTATTCAACTTTGGTAACACTATCCAAAAGCTAGTCTCAGCTCAGCATGACAGGGGTAGAAGAAATGGCCAGATTCTCTATGGTGACTCAGAGAGATAACATGTCCTGCTTGCTTTGTTGCTGTGTGTGTGTGGTGGAGATGGGAGGGAAAAGGTAGAAGGAAGTAAATTACTGCAGTCCTTGAAAAGTCTATTGTGGTCAGAGAATAAAGGTAGAACTGGTATAAAAGCTCTGCTGACGCCCCTTTTGTGTTTGCCTACTCTCTCCAGTTACCAGAGAGTGGACTCATTCAGAGAGCAGTAGCTGTGCCCCATAGCAGACCTGATCCAGGTCCCAGGTGCATCTTCCTGCACCAGTCAGATGGAAAGGGCATGAGGGAAGGGCTTCGGTCATACCACAAGATCAGTGTTAATGCAATGGCACAGTAGGGAAACGTGTCCTTTGTAGAGGACAATGCAATGTATAATGTTCCTGAAATGCAGGACATCAAAAGGTATAAAACATCAAAAGTTATCAGTTGAAGCATTTTTTTATAGCAAGAGTTCAAATTTGTCTTAAAAGAAAAAATGAATGCAAAGATTTCAGGATGTGAAAAGGATTCTTACTTTAAATCTTGTAAATGATCCTACAAATTAAATTCCTGCTAGACCAGGAATGTAGGGAAAAAAAACAAACAACAAACCCACAAGTATTTGCTAATTTTCCTGCTAATATGTAGTTTATGGAGTCTTTTATATTCTCTTTCAAAATACTTCACTGCATTTTTATATGTTAAATGATTATTTTATTACTGAAAAGAACAGTTACATGAAATTGAAAAAGAGGATTCACAAAATGGCATTAACTACCATTTGAATTGCCAATAGTGTGGCACTTGGAAAACCAAGCAAAACTGAATTGATTTTAGAAACATTTCTATTAGAATTAAGTGGAAAGGTACTGGAATAAGAAAATACATTGCACATCAGCTAGACAGTGTCACAGAATCTGGCACTGGAACATAGATAATGGTAGAAAAAGAATACAGAGTAGACACGTTTAGAATATATACACCATATGCTACAGTAAAGTTTTGGTCTCCATCATTTCATATTTTATCTGAATCGTGTGGGGTAACTACAGTGCAATGTTTAGTTTTCCAAATTTATTTACCTTCTCAGAGTCCAGTATTAGTAGCATATTTTTGATCTGGGATGATCTTTATGTCCGTTATAACCTCCACAGCTACTTGTATAAGGAAAAAATAGGTGGAATAGTAAATCCTTCTCCTAAAAAGGCAGTTTTATACTCTATTTGCCTGCCCCCCAAACAGTTGATTAATATGTAATATTTCTGTGTATGAATAAATTTCAATTTATATTTATAGCTTAAACCTTGTCTATATAGGGAAATATTTTCTGTATAAACTTGGGTGTTAGCTGAAATCAACATTTTTGTACTAATGCTAGCTCTCCATGTAGATGGTTTTGCCTTGTATAAGGAAAGCTGTTATCATTCCACTTTATATCACTCAGGATGAGTTTTAAGCTAATGAGGCAATTTTATTTCTAAATAAGATTGTTATCATGGGGGATGCATTTCTAAAAAACTCAGAACTATATTAGTATAAGGAGTAAAACTTTTTCTGTCAACAAAGCCTCCAGCAACATAACATGTGCTCCCGTATTAGAGGTAAGGAATCAGAACAAAGCACTTCAATGTAAAGGACATTTGAACTAAAAGACTTTGAGCTCATAATGACAAGCCATGAGCCATGACTTCGTTTGTGTCAGGATTCTTCTTGGCAATAATTAATGGAAATGAAAACAGAATTGTAAGAACAGTTGTAGAAAGAAAACGTGTCTTGCATACAATCACCTACTTATCTGAGGTGCATGCATGGGCCATTTTATTAAGTCCTTGTGGGTGGGAAATAGAAGTAAATGAGCAAGAAATTAGCAGCTTGAAATGCTTGTCAAAACCACCACCACCTACAGTACGGCAAAGTGTCAATCTAAGCATGTATATTTGGGCAATAATATGACATACTTCCAAAGACAGGCCATTTAAGCAGAATGAGAAGATTGAAAAAGGCAGAGCCTCAGAGAGAGAGGCCTGATGGAAACATTTATGATGTGCAAAATGTTGTCATTCTGAAGAAAAGAAAAATGTTCCTTCCCTTACTGACATCGAAATAAAATGAAGGCTGGAAAGCCACAAGAACCATAGAATTGCTGTTGCTTACAGTCAATTACTGATGGTAGAAAGTATTTTCTCCACTGCTTACTAGTGGAGAAAATACTATTATATAAGATTTAAGAATACCACAGTTTCAAACAGAAACAAAAACAGGAAAAAGTATCACCAAAAAAATTCTCCTTGAATCAATTGACTAGAGGAGAAATACAGAAAAAAGAGTATACTCTTTAAAAATAGGAAAATGTACTTTGCAAGTATTTGCAATATGACAATTAGAGATTGAACCTCAAGTCAACAAAGCTGTTAAAAAGTTCTGGGTAAAAATTTCAAAATGTTTCTCAAGAATCCAAACCAATTTTTTATACATGATTTATGAGCTTTGGAACTGTCATGACTTCATTTGCAGGAAACTGAAAAAAATTGTAACCATGTTATTTTAAGTCAAAATGGCATATTAAATTACAACAAAGATGGAACAAAGCTGAAAACACAATATTTTCTTTGAAGATGACTCACAGATATGGCAAAGGTATAAATTCACCAAATAGATATTTTCTTAATGCAGTTTAATAATGCATTTTATTAATGCAGTTCTTACATTTCTTTAATGTGTGTCACTCTCAGAAAGTCACTATCTCATAGATTTACAAAGCTAAAAATGCACAAAAACACATGCACCAAGACCCACCTCTCCACATACTTGAGTAGCTCTGACATTTTCTCTTTCAAAGGGCAAGCAATATTTGCTTGCACTAGCCAGTACATTATACACTGAAGAGAAATAAAGCACAGTGTTCTGTCTGAATACACATGTAAAAGTTATGCCCAAGCCAATGACATTTTTTATCCATGAAAATTACAAAATGATATGTAATAGAAAATCCATTTAGAAAAGAAAACAGTAGCCAAAATTGGGTACTAGTCCAAACTTTATTTACTCAATATATTTGATGTTTAGGCAGTTTTCTAAATTTATAAGTGTTTGCATAAATGGTCTTTTTCGATTACTGACCTGTAAGTTACTACAATTATTTGCCTTTGTGTCACCAACATTAGATATTCCTCTTAAAAGATTGGTTTATATTCACATATGATATAGACATTTCAGCTTGAATAAATCCTGCAGGCCTGACCCTGGATATAACCAATAAACAAGGTCTCAAAACCTGTTTTAATGCAATAAGTATGGATTTTTGTGTGCTAAACAATCTTAGAACCTAATCCCTTCAGTGTTTGATTAATCAATAATATAAACATTAGCTGCTACCTCTTGTTTCATAGCATTAGAGTAAAGCCAGTCTTTCAGTTTAAGAATCAGGGCCTAGCGCTCTGAAAATCTTTAATTAATGTAAGCTCATAGACAAGAAATTATAAATAGTATTAGAAATATATATATGTGTATTTAATCAGTGAGACACAAAGAGGCAATGATTAGTATGGAAGCTGCAAGATATATTATTAGGATTCAGTGATGTGATTATAAATTTGACTGTGTAGTGCATGTTGGAGAAAGGAAAACTAAGCCGAAAGAAAAAGCTTTATCTGAAATTATGCTGAATATATGTTGAATATGGAAAGATGTTTCAAAATTACCCAGATTCTGCCTCCCTGTGTATTTATGGAATTTCTCTTTTTACAATCTGGTGTCTATGGGTAGAAATTGAAGTCAGAATGTGGCCCTGCATTATTTTCATTGCTCAATTTACCTTTTTAGTGATCAGTATTATAGTAGTATCTTAGTAGTGGTAAGTATGCATACCAGAATAATACCTAATTTCATTAACAAACAATGCCCTAGAACTTAGGACAGTTCCTGTCCATGTGTCTATCGTTGCAGTGTCTGTGAGATAAGGTAGAACCTTCTTGCTTCAAGAGAGACCTTGTTTCCACTGTGAACACAATATATCAATGCCCATTCGCTCACTATGAGGATAAACAACTGAGCTTAGGTCACATGCATTTGAAGAAATTCCTTTCCCCTCTTAAGACAGCATGGCCTTATTCATCCAGCCTTTTGGGAGCTGTCCTGGTAATGTATTATCTTCAGACCATGTCTGTGTATTGTCTGGTGAGGGTGAGTTCTCAAACCCATGTCAGGAATTGTGTTAAGAAACACGCAGGACATCATTGGCCAGTGCTTGACCACATGCCCACATCCCATTTTCCTTACCACTACTGATGCAGTCAGGGAGACAAAACTACTCAGCTCATCTCAGTGGAGAATTTTATTTAACCAAATGAGATTTGGGTAGCCATTCAGGGTTACCCAAAAGGCTTCTGTGCGGGTCAGGAGTCCCCTTGGGCACACGCCTGTGTCATCCTGTGATGATCAAGGATCACAGACTTCTTTTCTCAGTTTCTTTTCTTTTGTAAATATCTGTCAAGCGAATATTAAGACCATTGCTTGAACATTATTTTTTATACCTCAGTGGGTGCACAGGCTGGTCTCCTGTAGCTGTCTGACTGATAATTTATTGAACATGGTTGAAATCTGCTATAGGTATACAACTAACAGTAGCAATCTAATTATGACACCCAGGTAATACAAATAGAAATTCCATCCTTTGCTTCAGATGTTTACAAAGTGAAACTTACACCCTTTTGTAATTTTATTTACTTTTTGGCTAGTTTTGTTTTGGGTTTGTTTTGTTTTGTTTATTTTTTCCTACAAGAAGTCATCAGAGTCTAAGACAATATTTATGCCAGTTTAACCCTAGAGGATGCATATTTTTAAATATATACAAAAAGTTCTACTTTAAGATGCTCCACACC
This sequence comes from Phaethon aethereus, assembly GCF_964289735.1. Taxonomy (NCBI): domain Eukaryota; kingdom Metazoa; phylum Chordata; class Aves; order Phaethontiformes; family Phaethontidae; genus Phaethon; species Phaethon aethereus. Next base: position 44,656,713 of record NC_138576.1, on the reverse strand, counting down.
GTCTTTTTGCTCTTGGTGATGTGAATCACTTTGCACAGTACAATATGATCCATAACAATAGAACTGATTCTGAGATAAAATATTCAACAAAAATTAGCAGCTAAATTAGAAGAATTTGCTTTTTTACAGATAGTGGCCAGATGAAGGACAATATTTCCTTTACCGTGGTGTACAGAGATTGAGACCTAAATCGCAGCTAGCTCACAGGGGATGAGAGGTGTGTATGCACAGAGAGAGAAGAGTAGTTTCATTGTTGGAGAAATTGCCTTATTTCTACATAAAACAGGTGGACATTTTAATGGACTGAACTTAAGAGAGGAAAACATGAACTGTCAAGTTCGAGTTAGGGCTCAGTCAACAGCAGGTAAAAGAAACTTGGTCTGCATCTATGTGAGCCATATTGGATCCTATAGGAGCACAGCCTCAGTTTCACCATTCAGCAGCCAAGCCAGACTATGGACCAGGCTATCACAGGAAGGTGATTGCACTGCATCACACCTTGGTGAATGCAGTATTCCTGGAATAGTGCTAGTAAGTTCCTTTGTTCACTTCTGAAACACAGGGACTTTACTCCCCAAGTGTCTTCTATCTCAGTGTCTCTGTACTTTGGTCTTCTGTAAAACATGGGCGTCTCTCTGGACTTAGGACAAGACCACTGCTTAAATCTGTCAAATGAGCCAAGAGATAATTCTTCTTCCAGCAAGACATTTGAGCTATACAAGTTTCTCTCAACTGAAAATCACAAAATAGTTATCTGTTCCTGATAAGGCAAAATAATGTGATCAAAATGGGTTGGTATTTACTGTCACTCAAGTAGTGAATGACATGAAACATGATGAGCTAGAGGTATATTTCTGTCACCAAATATATACCATGAGTGTAAGATGATGAAAATTATGGAAATGCATATTTTCTATTAGAACATGCAAGTTCCATTGCATTCATGAAGATAAAACTTACTATGTGGCATGGATAACATTTTAACTGAAGTTACCAAGCTATTTCAAGACAATAAAACCCTTGCATTCTCTAGGTACACTGTACATTTTTTCTTTTTTTTTGCTTCACTTTTATTTTGGAAGAAGATAGAAAATGATGTAATATTTTTCTCAGAAGGAAGCTTAGATTTTTATTTTTCATTTACATGGCTTCCTGAAACAATAGTGCTTTGTTACTAAGGCAATCGAATCTGAGATTCAGCACTACTCACAGTGGTGTTCAGCAATAACCAGAGTGTAGAATTTTGGTGAATATCTCTTGCTGCTGTTTCACAGGAGCTTTAGCTTTGTTGGTGCAGTGTGGATGGTTCTTCTTAGAAGGGAAATGAATTTAGCAGTTTGACTTCTTTTGAGGAAATATATTCTGACAAATATCTGGAAGCATTCTAGGGAAAGAATGTCTCATGTCAAACACGTTGATCATTTGCATTGACACACACAGTGCTGTCAAAATTCAAGACAGCATTCCTCCCTACCAGATTACCCAAACCTTCAATGCATTGATGTCAAAATATTTTGCAATGAAAGTTTGAAATTTAAACTCCAATACAATTATTTCTGGCTGTCCAGATTAATAGAATGAGGAAATACTTCCTTGTTAATGCCACGAAAGGTTCTAGCTCATCTTATTTAGTAGTTTATTGGATATATGTTATAAAGGCATATCGAGTTTGGTAGAAGATCCAATGCAGAAATAAATATGTACATGCTATTGGTCAGAGGAGACATGTATGGCAACATGCCAACTAACAAGTGGATATGGGAAATATATTTAAGTTTCAAATGCACATAGCAGATTTTCTTTAAGACTGAACAAGAATAATTAGAACAATAACGGGAATGACAACAACATGTCCATTCAATTAAATTCTGGAGTGGGAACAGAAAATGTAAAGAAAATCAAAGTTCCAATCTCAATATAGCTTTAAGTGATATCAAAAGTCTTATCTAGGAGAAAAAACATTGGAAAGATAAGAAGAAAATCAGCTGGTATAAATCATCACCAGTTTACTGCCTTCAGTGATTTCTTCTGGCTGGTAATCAGTTTCAAGGTCATTAAGTGTACTCTGGTAAAACTTCCAAGAACCTTGAAAGCAAGAAAGTCCTCTTCCTATGAATGATTAACAATTTCAAACTCTACAGTTTGAACTGTCACAACTGTACGCATACTACCTTAGTTGCCTATAGACAAGCACTCATATTGCCACTGCAGTGTTACCTTCTGATTAGCTTAGTCCCAGGATGAGGTGTTGAAGGCCATTACAACTTCCAATGCTGCCAGGCAGGAATAAATTTTCATCTGGGTTAACATAATATTTAACTTGATATCAAGATATCAGTTGCCTTTCCTCATACCAGTCACCTATAACTAGGAAATACCATTGTGGTGTTCTTTTCCCAGTCAGTTGTATTCTGCTTCTTAGTGCTTCCTGCTGATATTAGCCTCCATAAGGCTCCAAGGCTTAGTTTCACCTATAGCATTTCCACAGAGCTCAAAGAGCTCTGTGGGACTACATTTTCTGAAGCATCAATATAGTTTGAAAAGTGTGAACTTTCAAAACTACTAAGTTAGCTCATAAAAAAATAAAGTGATAATAATGTTCAAACAAAGTTCCTTTGTGCTGTTACTTTAAGAATCTTATGATTTTAACAGGACAAATACTGTCTTTAGGTATCTCTTCTTTATTATATAATCATAGTCGCAAAACAAAATATGTAACAGTTTTACCTGAAGTCAGGTATAGGATAAGTTTTACTGAATTATATCTCTGTTCTCTGACAGGAGACATTTAAAAGATAATTATTGCACCTAGTGTCTCTGTTGGCGAATATGCTATATCATATGGAAAAATGTTTATAATAGTTTACAACCATTTATAATAAGTTACAGTTAGGATAACCCTTTCCTATAATATTAAAATTTAAACTAAATGGATCATTATCAAAATATAATTAAAGGAGAGAAAAACAGTATTTAAAGGAACTGTGAGGAGAGATCGTATTGTTTTATTCTGTATCAGGACTTCAAGTCAGTGAAAACAGACAAACTTTAAATAATAAAAAAAATAGAATACACTTATGGACTTATTTCTAAATAAGGAAAGTGTTTAGCTCAGAACCCACCTAAAATCTAATTCACAGTTACAGCATCTAGAAGGTTATAGCTGAAATCCTGATCACATTTTTTAAAGGTTTTTTGTTTCAGTTTGACAACTTGGTAAGTTTCCTGAAAACTGGATTAAAGGAAATATTTTTAAATATGAAAAAAACATGTCTTTCATTAGAAACTATAATTAAGGTTAAATGAAAGTGTCATAGTAGATGGAACAATTGAAATGCTCCACAGATTTCCTTCTGAGGTGGCACTGATGAGATTCTGTTCACCTGCATGGGGACAGAGCACCAAAAACCTTCTTAGGTTCCACCTAAAGCAACTCAGTCTGTCTGGTTTTCAGCAGCAGTTGAAGCCACCCAGCTGTATGAGGAATCTCCCTGCCCATCCTGAGGATTTCCAAGGGCTCAGCTGCAGTATCTCATGCACAGGTGTGGTCCCTGCTTTCAGGAATGCACGTGCATTGAATACAAGATGTATAAGACAGAATCCCAGGAAGGGAGACTTGTATCTTTCCTGACTATTAAGGAGTGTCCTAAACTCTAATCTAGGACCAGACTCCCTTTCACCTGGCCTTGTGACCGCTGTATTGCTAAGGGCATGGATGTTCAGAGGATTGGTGGCATTGCAGACCTCCAAGGCAGGGCAGGACCTGGAGCTCAAACTCTCTTCCCACATCCAGATGCTCAAACCACAGAGACATGACATCTCTGTGTCATCACAGACAAGGAACTAGATACTAGGTGAAGAAACACACATCGTATTTCCAGTTTCCTACTCTCCGGAAAAGAGAGAGAGGTATCTATTTTTTGCAGGCTAGATCATCCTCTGAGGGTCTCTGCATTTGCTAATCATAGAAAATTAAGAGAGTACCCAGGCTGTAGGGGATTGATCCTCCTCCATGGTTCTTCAGAGGTGACAACCTCTCTTCATGGAATGTTTTGATGAACTGGATGCTGTCCCACTGCCTTCTCAGGGTCCATGTACCAAACATTGAAGTTGAAGATGGCTATTTATGTCAGACTTAGCCAAATTAATTTTCTGCAAATGTAATTCAGTTTTTCAAAAACAAGCACAGTAAATACCTCCTTGTAAAATTTTACTTTTTTGTTTTCTTGCATTATAGTCCTTGATACAATCTTTGGCATGGCAATATTTAAAAATACTTTTTTTTTGTTTGTTTTGAGCCAGCACATTATTGTCTGAACCTGTAAAATCATTGGTCACTTAAATACTAGAACTTGTATCCTGGGTTTCTTCTTTCCGTTAAGATATACATTTGTTTCATGAGAACTAGATTATCTGGAAACCAAGCTTCCATTTTACATTGATCTGTAGTGCTTATAAGGTGATTCTTTCCTCCTGAACTGAAAAGGAACTAACTTTAATGGGAGATTAAACCTAATAAAACTTTACACAGTGCAATAACGTTCTGTTACTTTCAACATAACTGTTTACACTGCCAGTATCTAAAGCAAACATTTCCTGACCCATTTTTGGCTCCTTTTCAGTATTGTGTTATATTTAATATAATGCTTATAGGCCAAGACACTTTGGCGAAGCTGAATTTCCTCTGAACGTGTTGGTTGTCAGGGAGCTACTTTTCAGGTCAGTAGTTTTGTAAATACAGCTCTGAGAGGGTAGGTATGGCTGGTTGTAGAGGTGCTCATTCCTAAAACTGCTTCTTGTGCAAACTGTATGTTTGCAATACCATAGTGACAGCAGCGTACGATGGGTGCATTCTATCCCTCATCTTTCTTCAAACCTCAGTGGTGTTGCTTAGCCAGCAATGTGGTTTTCCACTTATTGCTACTTCAGGCTTTCCAAAAGGCTAAGATATCTCTTTCTTTTGATGTCTCAGGCTTTTCCTTTACACTGAACACCACATATGAAAAATTTCAGACTAAATAGTATAGAAATGGGTTGCATTCCAGCAAAACTTTCAGTTTGCTTACTTCAATTTGTCTTCGGTCTGTCATCAAGCTTCAATCTGTATAATCTCTTATACCTTGGGTCATAAATTACCCAGCTTAAAGTGTTAATTCTACTTACCGTAGAAGAAAAAAATTCCAACTGAAGGCATAGATATGTTCAATTCATCAACACAAATAAAAAATTAAATGTATAACAAACCCTGGGTGTTGGTTTTTTTCCAAAATGTTTTAAAAATCTTTAATTAAAATCAAATATGTTTTATCTCTGGGGAAAATCAAAACCCATTAAACTTGCTCAAACAGATAACAAAAACATTTGCGTATCTAAAGGTTAATATACTGCAAAATAAAGGTAGATTGAAAAGTACAATACAGGGAGTTAACTGCTTCCCAACATTCTAGACTCAGTCATAAAATCACAGAATCATAGAATAGATAGATGTGAATTTCTAACTTATATTTCAGTTGCCATGTAACTGTGAAACAGTGGATCTCTTTGGGAGGGAACAAAGGAGACAGGGAAAAAATATTTGTATCTTATTGGAGGGCTTTACAGAGGAAAATACACATTCTAAACTAATTACACCAGATAAGTATTATCTGGTGCCAAAGTTGTGTTTATTTACAGTACCTCTTTTATAGCAATTCTTTCATGTCAGTGCTAGAAGTATAATTTACATCCTAACAAGTGCATTTATCTCCCTTTGAACTTGCAGAAAGGTGCCCTTATGGGTATGATATACTCCTGCATATGGAGCAGTTTATCCTTTTGCAATTGTCATGGTAATTTTGAAAAATAAAAAATCGTACTTAATTTAAATTTCTCCATTCATAAGCAAAGCAACAAATAATGTAAAATTAAATATGTTCTAACAAGCAAGTAAATTGTATTTATGCAAGACTCCAGAAACTGTCTTAAGTATTTTGGTAGGGTGGTTTTAAATTCTGAAATAATATGTGAATTACACTCATTGTAATAAATGGAAAATAAGAGATTTAAATGGAGTGTTACAAAACTTACATACATTTTGAAGACATCCTTTTTTGATGGGACAAAGACTCAGTAAGAAAAAAAAAAGCCCTAATTGTATGTTTCTGCAAAATACCTAAACTCACTTTTGTTTTTGTTACTATGATCAGTTGAGCAGGAGCACAGACAGGATGTTTTGTACAAAATCCTGTTCTTAGGACATTTAAGAAAGCTTCAGAGCTTCAGGTAATTCAGATAATTTTGGATATGAAATTGAGTCATGAATTAAAAGCCTGTGAGTTTTGGAATATTTATCTTAAACAAGCTGAAGGTCCAGCCATCCCCACAGTTTAGTACACAGAGTGTTTTTTCTCCTCTACTTATTAACTTTGCCTCTGGACAAAGTCTCTTTATCTAACTTTTTTTTTTTTAGTATCTTGAGACCAGGTATACAACTTTAATTTGACATATCAAAAGATACTTTTTATAGCTTATGCCATACAAAACACAGAGTGAAATTCACAGAAAACATGCATGACCCTCATTTGTCCTGAGAATTTGTAAATTTAAAAATGTACACATTAGCAAGGAATACACAGAAGCAAATTACAGAACACTTGTAATCTCCCCTCTGCATGTATCTGTCACTGCACATGCATAATGGCTGATTCCACGGGCGACGCAGAAGGACATATGTAGCTAGCCAGAATTAAGTCATCAAGCAGGAGACAGTAATACATTCACACAAATACTAATTTTTGATAATTGCTTTACAAAGCTACTATACATTGTTTGAAAACTTTCACGATAAACACCTACTTCTCGGCATGTTGAAGAACACATATAATTTTCTGAGCTGATAAAGTGCAGGTGGAGAAACAATTACAAGGCTAGTATTTAAAAACACATGTATCACTAGATGGAATAATGACAAATAATAATTAATTTTTAAAAGTTACAGGGTTTAGAGAGGATACAGGCCTGAGGTGCTGCTTAAAGGTGCAGTCATGGTGCCAATACACCCTTTTTCAGTCTCAGGCAACTTCAGCTTCTCATTTGATACAGAGAATTCTGCTGAGTTTTAATTTCAATCAACAGGGCCTGTATTACTTCTGCACCTGTCTATTAAGACTGTGTCTTTCCACAGGGAATTTTAGTGTCTGCTGTCACTCACAATGACGTTGACATTCCCACTTTGGGCATGTGAGGCATAATCAGCAGTGCTTAGTAATCTGTATTTTCTGGTCTGGCACCATTCTGCTTTATAGCGCACTCTTTTCCTTTTACAGCTGACTGCAAAAGCAAAGAGATATTATGTTTGTGCTTTGGGTTTAGGCTTTCCTTATCAGTGGGATACTCAGGCAGTGACCATATGTACTGCCTCTTCTTCCTCCATTGAAAATCTACAATGTCACTTTGTCAGATCGCTGAAAATAATCATAATTAATTTCTTGTTGATTGACAGGCTAATTCATTCTTTGAATAATATGCAAAGGCAATTATCAGTCAGTGCTAGCCACATGTTTATGTAAATTTTGATAGAGAGCTCAAGGTGGAGGTTAAGATTGCGTGGCTTTAAAAGCTTATGCCATACTTCACGCAGTTAAATCAAATCATGACCAGCTAAACAGGTTAATCAAAGTTATTTTGTATTTAAAAAAGCTTTTTCTGAAATATGTTTCTTATAATCATGTTGGTTTTCCAAGGTTATTTAGGAGAATGAAACAAGCGCTTTATTGTCAAACTGGAAGAAATATCTTCTGATGACACTTTTTAAAAAATCAAAACTTATTAATAGTGTAAAAATATTCCATTTCTGCATTTCATATTGACTACTTCAGGTTTTCATTTAGAACTGATTCTTTGAAAATAAATCATAATTCAGTATGTAGCTCAGAAAATACAATATGCCCAAATCACATTCATGTTATTTCTACCCTAGCAACACTTTTTGATCAAATCAAAATTGATTGTTTTCTAATCAAAAATGTTAACCTTTTCAGTTTTTGTTCCAGTCTGGAATTTAAAAAAGTAAGGTACTCGGGAAAATGCAGTGCTGAGAAAGATTTACTGTTTCTATTCATATGTAAAATTGATGCCTTACTAGAGGCAAATTAATTGATTTTTTGAGTTATTTTAATCATTTACTGATATAAAGTCTCAGCTGCATATCCAGGAGGCTTTTAATATACACAGATGAGGAAATACAGAATAACTTGTACAAAAATGCAGAAAATGTGAAGATAGCAGAGTTCAATTTCAAAGTAGTCAAGTCCTATTTGTTGTGACTCCCGGGTAATCAGGAAGAGATCCCGTCTGCCACATTTTCCAGCTAGATGCCTCTAAGTGCCTGACTACCTCAGAGATGTCAGAGGGGTACTACTTTTGTTAGGGGAATCACTTTTGGCCTATTTCTGTTAGGAGGTGAGCATTTCTACGGTCATGACCATGTGTAATTTGAAGGTGAGAACTTAAATATTTTAATGAGCTTTGTCTGGAACAAATCACCTTAGGATCACTAAAGCCAGCAGTTACATCAATTGGTACGAGAAGAGAATCTTCCCATAAAAATTATTTTAAAACAGAGATGATGCTGATATTTTTTGAAAATATTTCTCAAGCTTCACACATTTGTGATTTGTTCTGCACTTCCAGTGTTGTCTTCTATTCATTTTCTGAAAATGGAAGACAGTGCAATCATCCTAAGGTTCAGTACTGTGATGAAGAACTGCAAAGAGCTACAGTAAAAAGTAAAATATATATACATACATGTACATATATATGCATTTATATGCAATTTTTACATATAAATATGTATATATTATTGATTAGGCAAAATAAGAAGTTCTTACCTTGTTTAAGAGGATAAATTTTAGCTCTATGGTAGTCAGGACAAAATACTCCATTTTTGCTCATTTCAAATGTATCTGTAATATTATGCAAAATCTCCTCTATCTGATTTAGATGAAAGGATTTTATAAAACACATTTTATAATGAAACTTTTTTTGGGAAAAAAAAAAGATTAGGTACTTGCCCACTTTATAAACAGGTCATATTTATAATGGGAAATAAGATTCAGCCATCATTTCCCAATTTGCTCTTTCTCTCAAAGTTTTCTTTTACTCTACTTCTTTATTGCATATGACCTCCCTAAAAAAAAAATCTTTAGCAGTTCAGGCATTTAACACTCCCTCTGAAGCTAATCAGAGATTGTATCCCCCATGATACACAATGAACTCTCTGAGGAGCTCAGAAAGTACATTCTATTGTTTCTATGTGGCTTTTTTAGACTACTTCCTGGAGGAAATCCTAAGTCCAATAAATTTCTTAATCACTTTGAAAAACATGTTTCATTTTGTTTTGTTTGGGATGTGTGGAGTTGTTTCGGGTTTTTTCCCTTGAAAAGGTGTTTGATGTCCTTGAATTTACCCCTGGGCCCAATAGTCATCTTTAATTCTCATTTATAATCCCTGAACACTCTTAATCAAGTCTTCAGTAGTTTTAATTATTATTCAAAATCTTATTTAGGATTAAAATGTTTCTATGATTGTAAAATGACTACAGATCATGAAATACTCATTGTATAATTGCAATTAAAATAATAATCCCTCCAAGAAAGCTTATAAGTATTTAAACTACCCAGGATTTAAGAGAGCTAAGTGATTGGAAAGGAGATATATGGCTTGGCCAAACATCCTGAAAGTTAAAACAGATTTGTAAGCATTCTTAAGAAAAAGGAAATTGCTGTGATGGACCAAACGTGAAATCTGTCAGTTTTGACAGGCTGTCTTATATTGTGGCCAGTTCAAAGAGTTTTGGAAAAAAGGTCTAAGAATGTCACAGCAAGATAGTGTAGAAAAATCTGCATTTACAGTTAAGTCTCTTAACTTTGATATCAGGAAAGCTTAAATCCTGAAGCTTGAAGGTAAGGATTTCTGTAATAAAGTTGTCATTAAATATAAAAATCCCATATACTCTTGATATCAATCTGTAAATCCAGCTTTTTTGAATAAGATTATAGCTTCAGAAACTACAGTTTCCAGAGAACCAAAAAATTTCCAGGAAGAGCAGGATAACTGGGCACAAATTAAAAATTCAAATGCACGATAAAATCAGCGGTGATGAAAAATGTGCACAAAAATGCAGTGTCTCCAAATCTTATTTTCTGCTATAACCAGAATGTCACTTTACGAGGCTCATTAGGTAAACTATCATCAGGCTTACAAAACCCAAATTTCTCACCTATACAATAAAATACTTACACGTATATTAACCCTACAATTAGTTAATTATCTTGTGAGTTACTGTAAAGATGCTTACAAATAAACAACTTGGTAAAACTACTGAGGAGAGAAAAGAGATTAATTCAAAAGCAGCATGTATTGAGCTCATGTACCTCTTAGGAAGCATATATTTTTTATTTCCTATTAACAAGGCTGAAGAGACACAGCTGACCCTGTACAAAAAGAGCTTTTGGTGAGACTTAATGCAAAAATTCCTGCTGTAGACTGCTCAGTAAGTTTAATGGTGGTCAGGACCATGCAGAAGGACAAGATGGTTAAACATAGCACTGGTCCATTGGTGCTGCTGTCCAGCTGCCTCTTTCCCCCTCTGGGCAGCTTACATTCTGACTCCCGTCAGTATGGGCTCCCGTTGGCCTAATGTAGCATGCACTGCCTTTGCACGGGCTTAGTGCTCTTTTCCCTGTGTTCCAGGAATATAGAAGTTTTTGGCAGGGATGTAAATGCTTCAGACTACAACAGTTTGGCTGCCTTCACCTGCAATGTACTTTTCACATCTCAGTACCTTTCCTAGCCCTTCCTTTTCTAGTCTGAGTAGTAGCATGCATTTGGATTTTCTGCATTACCCTACCCTTCCTCAGCTTTTCCACAACTCTCTGAATAGCAAGTGTTGTGTGGCTTCCCTTTCCAAACTGCTTTTTGGTGTTTTCCTCACTTTGAATTCACTGAGCATATTAAACTGCATTGGTGCAAGCTCAGTGACTAAATAACTTGAGATAGAGGTATTCTTATTTTGTAAAAGAAAATCCTCCAGTGTAAATAGCTGAGTGTCTTAACAGGGTAGATTAAGAAAATATGCTCCAAAATTCTCAGAACACACTTGACAAAAGTCTTATCTGTCAAGGAAGGAGAGGGAGGAGAGGCAAAAGAAAGGAATTAAGCCATTCAGAAGAGAGTTTCCTGGCAGGTGGTTCATTTTGTGCCACTTCAGCAAATGGAGAAAAACAAACAAATAAGCAGAAAAATACAATAGCACTCAAGGTGACTCATTAGGTTATGTTTTCATTAATGTTTGAGGATGTCATTAAAACACTAAAATATTGAAAAGTTTTCCACGTATTAGACATTAGCTATCGTATCACACTGGGATATAGCCTAGCATTGCCCTATATCTTACTGGGAGACTGCTTAAAACTGTCCTGTGTTGTCTGTCATCAGTGTTTAGTGTGGGACTTCCTGCAAGTTTTCAAAGACAATAATGAAACCTGGGGTTTGTATCCTTTTGAGCAAATGAGTCACCAAAACATCACAGATGTTCATTACCATATGAATTTAGAACAATTTCTAAATCCCCAGATCACTGTTATCTCTGAATTTACCCTTTGTAGTGAATGAGGAATAATGTTATTTTATTTATCTGAAGACTGCATTGTGATAAGCAAAGTGCTGGAAATAATCATATGAAATTCACTGTAATATAAGACTTCCTGGTAAGGAAAAGAAAAAAAAACCTTTTTTTTTGAGGGAGAGGGAAGGATATAATAATTTTTTAGCAGAATAAAGAATTGTAATTGTTATTTCTGATACAATACATAATTTTCCCTCTCAAAAAAAAAAAAACAACAAAAATTTTGTGTGAGGTAATAGAGAATATATAAGATATCCCACGGGCCTAGTTTTGCACCATATTTATATTCCACATAATAGTGAAGAAACCAAGGATGACATCTATGCAGTGTTTTGAGCTCAACCAAAGAGCACCTGAGGTGATCCAACTCCAACCTCAAAACTGCACAGGTGAGAGAGGGGCTTGTTAGGGTGCAGAGCTGTACTAACAATGGCAGCACAGGCTTAAAAATCAGATAAAAAACACAGCTCCACAGAAGAAAATATTTGCAAATACCATATAGTTATGGTCTCAGAAACATTCATTCACCTATGACCTCATGTTATTAATAACAGTCCTTGAGTAGTTTTGGCTGAAGCTATCCACCTATCTCCCACAGACTCCCTGGAGATGGGTCAGTAGCTAGCATGGGCCACAGCAGTTCTCATTCATGAGGTAGAGATTTCCTTTAAGCCCAGTTAAATATTTCCCTTTTAACAAGTTCTCTGTTCCTCTGTACTGAACTTCTTCAGCATGTCTTGCATTTGTTTATGCCAGTATAATTTGTATACAACTGTATTTCAACAATATGTTTTGGACAAAGCAAACAAAAAGAAAAAAAGCATAGAATATGGGGAGGACTTCAGACAGTGACTTAATATTTTTGGAAATTCAGATTCAGTGAAGAAAGAAGCCTGAATATAAGGCAAGAGCCATAAGAATAGAGATTAAAAATGTAAATGATCCATTCTGGGACCATGACTCTACATAGCTCTGTATACAGGTAGACAGGACATGGGAAGCATTCAGCTGGCTGGAAACCTGAACACACCACAGAAAAAGTCTTTCTACAAGTGCCAGCTACGGTTGAAACTCCACATTGTGATTTTTGAGGAGCAAGTATACTTATCCTTATTGCTAAGTGGAGTTTTGTATTTCTCCAAGATCTGGTGTAAAAAGAAAAAGGAAAGAAAATTCATCTGATGAACATACCGGTGTAAAGAGATCAAAGACATTTATCTGTAGTGTGAAACAATCCCTCTACATACAGTTACATGAATTTGTAATTAGAGGTCATTTGATTTTAGTTCTAATATTTACTAACTTTTCATTTACAAGACAGCCATATTTCCTATCCTCTAACTCTGCAAGATGGCCAAGAAATACCAATGAGTTTGAGGTTTCTTCCCAGTTTGAGCCAGGTGAAATGAAACAAAATGCCAGTAATGTGTAATCTCAAAGATCTGGTGTTAGCTGAGGAACCTGTAGCTACTGTTTTTAATCACCAAATTAAAAAAACAGTTCAGACAACCTTTCTCAACCACATTCTGGTATGAAAAAATTGAAGGAAATTACAAAAACTATACACTATCTTGTATAAATATGTGTGCATCTATTTTAAATTAAAATTTCCAGTTTCTATCTGTAGAGGATTGGAAGGCTTTTGGTCCTATAGGGACCAACGACTTCCACACAAGTGTGTGGTGAGTAGTCACATGGGATAATTTGACCTTTCCAATATAACTCGTCACTCAGGACCTGAATTAAATGGTTGGCATTGAGTCAACTTGGGGGCTGATACGGAAAAAAGCCATGAGCCTTCTCAATTATTTAATTGCTTCGTAAGGGGGTATTGGTTCATATGGCACAAAGCAATCAACCTGATAACTAGAATAACAGAATAATATGATATTAACTCAGTAAATGCGATCATACTTACCTCACATTTCTGCATAATTAACTAGTTCAGCTGAAACTGAAAGCTTCAGTGGTTGAATTATTTTGCCAGACATCAGCCCTCCATAAAACCTCAAAGTAAATAAGAGTAATAATCTTTATAACTCCCTTACCGCCAAACTGTAAGTACCAACGTTGCTTGCTTTGTTCTTTATTTATATTTGAAACTTTTGTTCTGACAAATGACATAATCACTGATCCTTCAGTGCTTTGTATAATCAGTCAGGAGCAGGTCAGCTAAGTGGTTCATGCTGGACTGTCTATATTTCTAATGAAACTCCATCATTATCGCTTCTTTTCCATCCCCAGGGAATACAGTTGACCAGTACCCTCACATGTTCCACCCCTACTCTTTCCCCACCTGCTGAAAGACACTTCTGTAACCTATTTCCATATGAAAGTATAGTTTCTTTTGTACTCCAGAAAATACAAGGTTAAATCCTAACCAGCTGAGGATCTGTTCCAGTTGCTTATTCTTTGTTAACTACTGCCTAGCACCCCTGCTGAGGCAAAATGCCTCACCAGTACCTCCTGCAGTGGGCTGTGTCTTAAAGGCACACATTAATCGTTAATTAACAGATTATAATTTTAAAAATAAACTCCAAACAGCGCATTATGGTGACATTTAAATCACTCCATTCAGTTAAATAAGATGACAGTTTATTTAATAATGATCACAATGTGCCTTTTTTCTGTTGCTTTTTTCCCTCTTTAGCAGCATTCTGATATAAAAAAGACACTGTCAACAAATACAATTCAAATGGTCTCTTTATGAAACAAAATTTGTGCAAGCTGATTCGACTCAGGCTGCTATTGTTTCTTGAAGGATGGGAGGGGTGGCTTTGAGAACAATCTGTTTCTTTTAGGAGCCAACTACTCATGTCTTACTGTGTAAAATAGTAATAATTGAAAAAAAATACCAGTTTGGCTGAATGAGGATTGTAGGATTCAGCTGACTTCACAGTTTTAAAGGTATTTTTTCATTTTAAGAATGATTGGCCCTTGTGAAACGTGAGGAGCAAACAACATTGCATTGCAGGGTCTATTTTTACAGAAGGAAGCATCCTTCTGTGTGATCCCCAGATGAAAAGCTGTCATCTGTCTTCTGAATAAGTCTTATCCTCCTCCCCTTCAGTGGCTAGTTTTTTGAAACTGCAGAAAACTACAAGCAATTCTTTATAATTCCCTAACTAAAGACATCAGAGTATTGGCAGAAACAGTACATGAACAGGAATGGGCAGCTGTTTCTGAGAGGGGAAAGAAAATAAAAAAAATACAAAGAAAAAAAAAAAAGCATGCTTACCTGCTTAGTTAAAAGCTGTGAAACGTTATTATTGAGTGTATGTCAATGTGATGTGTCCTTTCAGTTTAAAATGATGCTTTAAAATGGTGCTTCAAGCAGAAGATTTCTCATTTATGATATATTAGCCTAGGTCTATGAACTGTTCTGTGAAAACTGTCTTACCATTCCATCAAAGGTAATTAAAGGCAGAGAGTAAACTTCAAAGACAAAGTGTAAACTGAATAGGGGGAGAAAAGAAGGAAAAAAAAAGGGAACAAGAAAGGGAGGAATGTTAAAAAAAAAAAGTCTTTTCTTTTGGGAATATTTAAAAAGGCATCTATTCATATGGTACAGAGAAGATTTTAAGGATGATCAGAAATATAAACTATACCCTGAATTTTTATTCCATTTTATAGAACTGATGTAAAAAGATGGATAAGTTTGCAGTGTTAAATGTTGCATCACACATTCTTTATGGTGTCTTATTATTAGGTGGATAATGCATTCTACTAATAGCTTGGACATTTATTGCCAAAATTGTCACATACACTCCTTATTTTTTTCCTTGGATCAGTTCTATTGCTGGTCAAATAATTAATTCTTTTTATATAGTCCTGTTTCCTAAATAACTGTGCCAAGTATTCAGTCTGTTCTGTGGAACGTACAACTTTAACTTTGTCTCTGTGTGTGTTCACTATAGCAGTGAAGTCTTTAATTACAGGATCAGATAATATTTCTCAAATAGCACAGTCTAATATTATTTTATTTGTTCTTGGATTTTCACCCCTTTTTCTTCTGGAAGTATTCAAAGACACTTGCAATAAATGCATTACAGTGGAAAATTAAAATTTTATTTTCATTATTTGAAGCATTAAAGCTGTTGAAAAAACCTTAAAAAATAGGAATTCTTGTATTAAATAAAGCATATTCTTCCTCTCCCCGCCTTGGTTACATTTCAAAACTGGCCAAACATCTTGCATAAACCATATTCACACAGAAAATAATAGCTAGTAATAAGGATAATGACAGTACCAATAAATATCATACTCAGAGAGAACAAACCTGCAAAATTTCAATCTGAAACCTGAAAGTTTCAGAAACCTATGAGAGGTTATAATGAGAAACATGGTACATTTAACTACAGAGGTTGGTACATTATAACAAGTAGAAATCATCTTTGCTCTCTTTAGTTAACTCTAGATTAAAGGCAATTTTTTAAAATACACTGGGGTAAATGAAAGAGAATTTATTTACCTAGTAAGTAATTCTTCACAGTTTTCATATTTTCAAAATCATAGTGCATGGAATTGTTTTTTATTATTGGGATTTTTTATGTATTATATTCCAAAACCTACTTCCAACAATCTGATCTTTTCAAGTAAGAATGGGGTTAAAACACTAAATCATGATGTTGCTCTTTATTTATGATTCAGCAGTGGATGAAAAACTTATTTCCCCCCCCCATGGGAAATGACCTATTAAAAGTTCCAGTTTCTTTTGATCTTAATCCAAAGCTCATCAAAATCAATAGTTGTGTTTTCATTGACCTCTAATATGATTAATACTAGCTATTTCAGAGGGTAAGTGGAGGGATGTATGTGTAACACAGAAGATCTCTTTACAGAGAACCATTGGTATCTCTGTTTCCTAACTGCTTGCTCATAGTTTGTAGCTATTTACATAGGGCAAGAAGAGCACTTGAACTATAGGAAAGGAATGAAGGGAAGAGAGTGGATAACAGGAAACCACATAGTGGTTTTAGTTTATGTTTCTATTCTGTTTTGATCTAATTTAAAATTAAAAGGCAATGTGTAGAATGTAACATATTTCAGAAGATGAAACAGATGTCTTGTAGGAAAATAAAACTCTTAAGAACAATATTAGAAGTAGCCAAACATTAAAACACTCAATTAGTTCAAAGCTAGTAAAGCAGACATTTCATAAAATTTGAAATAGATAGAGGCTTAATATAGATATTAAACCAGCAAAGAAAGAAAGAGGAAAAAAATGCGTATAAGCGGATCTCTTTTTGCTTTATTTTTCTTCTCTCCATTGTTTGTTACATTTCTTTGTTCTGTATCAGCTTAAAATTATATGTGCACACTAGCCTTTCTTAGTGTTAATCTTTCATGCAGAATTTTGCTGGAACTACTTGTATTCATGAAGTTAAGCACATTTTTCAAAAGGATCATAATTTATTTGCAAATGGTTGCTTCTTTATTCTTTCTTCTGAAAATTCCAGAACAAAATTATTCTTTTCATGTAGAAAGCAAATTTTTTGTTGAAGAAAACAAAGGGAAGAAAACATTTTGAGTCAGGGTCTTGATACATTGCAATAGATTTATGATTCCATACCAAGGTTTTTCTTTTCAGTTTAGCCAATGTTTATAAACCGCAAGAAGCATTTTCTCTTTCTGAATGTTATTTCTACAGATATTTAGTAACTGTCTGTGTCTTGGGCTCAGCACTGAAATTTACTTCTTAAAGATGAAATGAAAACTGGCTGCATTAAATGTTTTTTCTCAGGCCTTTATTGTCAGAAGGGTGAAACACGTGGAGTAGGACAGGACCACACTGGAAAGGCACAAATGGTTGTTACTTGGGTTGATAGTTCATAATTAACAGTTGTTTCTGGTAAATGTCTATCACTACATTTCATCATCTGGACAGAGCACAGATGTGTAGCCTCTGCAACCCTACCTGATCTGTAGAGTGCATGTCTTTTTTCATATTTATTTGTCATTATCTGGTAGAAACAGGACAAGGAATTTTCTGTGGGACAGAAATAAATTATAAAGGCTAATACTGAATATAGACTTCAGAAAATTACCATATCTAACATTGCTTTGTGAAGAAATTAGTTGCAGGCCAGAACCTAGTACTGTGTGCTTATTCTCCAAGAATGCCACTTGTAATGGCAAAGTAACAAATGAGATATCTGAACTACAGTAACAAAAATTCTGTCCTCATTTTCATGTATTAATTTCTATTAAATGCCTGAACATCTACCTCCACTTCTATTAAGTACCTGAACATCCACCTCCAAGCCCCAAATCAAACCAAAAAAGCTTTAAACCTCCTCCAAGAAGAAATAATATTTTTTTGACTGTCAATCCATGTTTAATGATTAGGGCAACCAATTAATTAAAATGAACTACATGAAAATGCATGCAATTAAAATGAAACGAGAGATGGGATTACAGCCTCTGTACTTTGTACTGGTCTACCTGGTAACTTTTATGTCCGTAGTGATCAGTTTCAGTGAGGTCTGAGAAGGAGAGTTAGCTCAAAGATGTGCATGTTCTAAAAGTTTTGCCAACTCTGGAGACAGAGTAAAGAACAGAAATTATTGTTCCCTCTGAGGAAAGAACAATTATAATTCAGCCAATTCGGAGAGGATAGGACAACACTGGGAAATGACTGGGAGCTTAGAGCTGTGAGTTCTGTATGTGTGGAAGGGGACATGGAATTGATGAGGAATATGGGATACAGTCTCATAGGAAAACTGGCTTCATTAATTCCACTAATTTAACTTAGCTTTAACTTCAACGCCGAAGCACAGTAACAACGAGGCGAAAGTTCTTAAATGGTTGAATGCACGTTGTAAATTGGTTATTACAACCCTGACTTATAGCTGTTTATATGTCTATACATGCATATACGTATGTGTGTCTGTATATGTACATATATAAACAGGTATACATACATGCAAATGTGTATATGTGCTTGTAATAGAGAAGGTGCCAGTAGATGGCACTCAAGAATATATAACTGATGGGTTTGTTGGCTGCCTTTTCATGAAGAAATCAGTAAGAAATCTAATCACTTCTTGAAACAACAATGGCCTCCACCCAAGAGAAAAGCATAACAAAGTCTCTAGTTGAAACTAATGCAATGGTTCTCTAACCTCCAAAAAGTCTTTCCTTTCATTGTCTAGGGAGTGTTTGCATGTACTAGGGCTCAGGTGGGACAATTGTTAACGCTATGGCTGCCTCCAAAGTACTAAGTAAAAAGATTCAGATGTTACTTATTTTTGTCTCAGCCATGCTAATCATTGTGTATTGTGGACATAGTCTGAAGAATAGCTCACTCAAGACAAAATTTGAAGACTTTTCAAATAATTTACATAGACAATCCAGTCCTTGGGCCTGCTTAGTTTCTGGATACAGATTTCTTATTTAGCTTTTGTAAGTGGCATTGTATCTGCAACAGAAATAATGAAAATGCCCTGAAATCAGGAAGAAATAAGTGGAACTTCCTCCTGGTAAAAATGGATTTGAGAAACAGTTGTAACATCAGCAGATGGAGATTTTTCTTCTTTATTAATCCAGAAGTCTGCTAGTCTAGAAAATACAACTGTGTCTATAGGCAGAACAGGCATACTCCACTGCATCTATATGTCAGTCTTGCCACCCTTTCCAGCATGTCTGCATATCAGAAGAAGACCAAGGTCTACACCACCTTCTCATATCCTCAGATTCTACTTGGTAGAAGATCTGAGCACAGACATGTGAATTGAACCACACTGCAGAACCATAGATTGCCAGGTCTGGAAGCTTGGGAGAAAAGAAATACCAGGCCCTCCATATAGACACAACCAGAACATTTAAAAAAAAAAAAAAAACGGAGTAGTGAGATAAGAAGGGAGAGGAAGAGGGACATCAGTTTTTGCCATTGAAAGTGAGAAGCTCGAGAAATCAATAATGAAAAATGACATACAGGCTGGAAAAGCACTGGGACCATGGCCTTGTAAACATTCCATTTTAAACCACACACTCGATAAAAGTGTCTTGAAGCCACAAGTAAAACAACATTCTTTTTTTTTTTTCTTTTAATCTCTCCTCTGTTCGGGAAAACTGGGTCTTGTTCTTCAAGAACAGTGTTTATGATACCTCATTTCATTACCAAAATTCCCCTCCTATGAGATATCCCTCTCAGGTCTAAAAACAATCTGACTGCTCTGATCTCAGATGACGAGCAATAGAAGTAGTGTATAGCCTGGGTTTGGAAGACCAAGAAATGTGTTTTACATGTTGCTTCCTTTCTAAAGGTCTGCAGCTTTACACCTTCTTCATTCAACCTTAAAAAAATTAAACCTTGAGTGGGACTTAATTTGGGAGCACAGACTTTCAAAATGCTCACAGAATTTATTCCTCCATATCAGTCTAGCTTGAACTTGTTCTTTGTCAAGCTTAGGTAAACTCTACTATCCAAGCCCTGTATCTTCATTTTCCTTAAAAAGGCTTTGTTTTGATATCTAAATCTTATGTGCCATCAAATGAAGCCAGTTGTACCGTTCTAATTTCCATGGATAATCTCGTTCATAAACATGTCATGAACACATAACACACACATGCAAAGAGAGGAATCTGGGTATTTATTCCTCAACATAAAATGTTTGGATCAGCCACAACAGTTTTCCACGAGGAATGTTTTTGCTTGTCACACACTTTAGATAACCAGAGAGAAAGCCTGAATAAAACTTTGCCTGAAAGGCTACAGAGAAGTCAGAAAATGAGTGATGCTGACTTCTTGCCAATGAAGTTGTTTCTTTTTTTTAACAAATGAAATAAATTCTGAGATATGCTACACTCAGAGGCAACTGTCATTCCTGATCTAGTTTTCACACATTGTTTTTCCTGCTTTTTCTTAGTGGTAATAACAAGACTAGCAGAACAAATTGAGAGAAAAGGAGAGGTGAATCTGTTGAGAGGTTCTCTAACGATTGCTTACTGCAGCATTCTTTCTATGATGGCTTAATTAACTAGTTATGGTATATATCTGCTATCCTTAGTGAGTACTTATTAAAAGTTTTATGTATACACACACGCAGCTTTGAACATAACTTTTAAGATACAAAGGGGGTTTTTATTTTCTTTTTTTTTTTTCCTGATGCTTTTCCTCTAATTCTCTTAGCAATCAACTGATTCTAATTATATTTAGTCTACAAAAGCCTGCTGTATGCTGTTGTAATATGCCACCTGAGATATACCTCCTTGAAGTTTGGTAGGGTTTAATAAAAAACTAGTTAGCAAAGGCTAAACCCCGGAAAGATCTTACGCCACAAAGTCACTTCGGTTACATGGGAATTCTCCCTTTGCGGTACAGACACGTGCCATTCCTAGAAGCTCTAACAGGTTTGATAGATTCCTGCTTCTTGCTACATTTCCTGTTCAGCCACAGTTACTTAAGAAATGTTATCTTAGATTTGTAGTTTTACAAGTGTTACATAAATTGCTTAGACACCCTTATGTAAAACAGAAGGGCTTATTTTCCTTCCTCTCAAAATAACAAAAATAATTTCACTTTTCTCTCACATGCCAAATGGCAAATCACTTAAATTCTTTAAGAAAATAACATGTTTTTATAATATTCTGTAAAGTACAATACATTATAAAGCATAATATGATTTGTTGAATAAGGATCGAGTTACGTATGCAATAAAAATTAGTCATATGTTTGTGTTTTCTGTTGACTCACCTATTGTAGGAATGACTAAATTAGTCTACACAAATATAAATGGCAACATTCTTATGACATAAAACTCTAAAATAAGATCATCATAGAATTTTGTATGCAAAGCACGTGGCAAACATCTCACCTTCCTTCCAGAATTTTTCTATGCCAAATCCTATGGCATTGGACTAGCTTTTTCCACATATGACAGTTTCATGCACAGGCTGTATAACAGAAGAATCACACATGCAACTATCAGTAAAAGTCTTCTTTTTCTTTTAAGACACGAGGCCATTGTGGTACAATGTCATTAATTTGACTATACTTTGGAAGGTAAATGACTGTCAGCAGAGCAGTCACAAAGCAAAAACCATTGCCATGAAACACATTACCTTTATTACTTTTTAAACATAATTTAAATTATTATCAAATTATTTTGAGGCATTTTTCAAAGACTAAGATCCAGCTGATGTAAGCACCTGCAATTCTTTTAAAGACACTTGAGCCACGCCATTTTGTACACTTTGAAGACGGAAAAAAGTGACTGCTCAAGACATTTTTTACCAAGTCTTGGTAATAATTTTTTTTAATTAAATACTCTGTGGACTTATACTAATACTCATAAACAAGAAACAGAGCACATTAGCCTGTGCAGAATTCAGCTATATCACTTCCAATACCTGAGATATTTTATTTATATACCTGAAAAATATTTCTACTCTGCCTTGTTTCAGGTTAAAGGTAGGAACCTAAATACTAAATATTTCCTCTCTATATATATTTTTTTCTCTTTTCTCCCCTGTATCTGTATTAGTGACTATCAACCTGTGAAAAGAGCCCTGTGTTCTTATTAAAGGCAAAGCTGCAATCCAAAGTAGGTCAAAAGAAAGGAACACCTGACACAGAACACAGCTCCCAGAGATCATAGCTAAAAAAGAAAAACACCCATCTGTAGTGCCATGGCTAATGACAAGCTGAACCTAGGTGAAAAGGTTCCTTTCAGGAAAGAACTAGGAGGAGGGGCAGTGCAATAAATACAGTGACACATGCCTGCTTGCCTGAAGAGTTTCCTCTCGCTCAGCCCTGATGCCCCTCCATCAATCACGGCTGATGCCTGCATTACATTCTAATTCCTAAGACACATCTCCTGTCATCTGGAAAGATCAAAGGGGAGGCTTGCTCAGGGACAAGGGAACACGTTAATGGCAGTCCCACCCCTTTGTTTGTAAATCCTTCGCAAGGTTCCAACTGCAGTGAATTAATTACATTGGTCCTCACACAATGATGCTGATTCTACCTGTTTCTTTCCTTTTTTTTTTTTCAATTTCTTGAGAGAAATATACATTGTAATATCTTAGGCAACCAGCCTTCCAAGAATATGAGTATGATCTTGAAGCGTTATGATTACAGAGCACTGGGAATCTACATGTATTTTCTCTCATATGAGAACTACATTAACATTTCACTTACTTAACCTCCCAGTAGAATTGTGAAGGTATCATTTATAAGAATTGTATAGGTAGTATAGGAAGAAGAGAGGATTGATTGATTCAGGAGGGAAAATCATCTTTCTTTCAGGCATATTCCTAAATTGCTTGACACACATTTGCTTATATGTGAAGGCTATACTTGAAGGAAAGCTGATATGTGAACTTGAATAAAATAGATTTCAAGGTAGAACTCGGAGAGTTAGTAAGGAGACAGCTGAGATTCACATCGCACAAAGGTTGCTTATACAAACAAGAAATTTACACAAAATTTACACAAAATTTAAACCACTTTTTAATCCAATATCTTTTCATTATACATACTTATTTCAATTTCACACTGGTTTACTGAAGTTTAATTTAAGCCATTTCCTCCAACCTTGTTCCCAACTGACTTAGACTATGTCTAATTTAAAGACTTTGTTACAGTTCAAATAGCCAAGATACGGAAAATGAAATTAAACTCACATATCTGAGCTGGCATAAATCCCTACTACAGATTCTGTTCTACCAGCAAAAAAGTCCTTTAGCTTGATTTCCTTCAAAACATTGAATTTATTACATTGATACAAGGGTTCAGTCTGATAATGGTTCCATTAGGAACACTTTGCTGGTTTACTGTATTGGTATTTCTATAATGGTAAAGTGTTTCTAGTATAGATGTTTCTGGATGTTAAATTGAACTAAACCTGATTTAAAGCCAGAATAAGAACATCATCCCAGCTTTCCATATATAAACAAGCCCTGTGCAACACTGAAATAAAAGAAGTTTGTTAATCCCAATATATAATATTTTCCCAAGGCAAACATTTTCTCATGGCAAAAGAAAGAAGTATTAAACCTCACTTTGTAGTTAAATAACAGTGAAGGCCATATTCAAGGCTGTCAAAAATCCCAGAGTGTCCCTGAACTCCACCAGAGCATCTGCATAACTGTATCAGCTTCTTTCTTCTTTTACAGATATGATATATTTACATTAAGCTTTGAATCTCTATGAAGAAAGGGACTTTAGAAAGACTTCACACAATGATTTAACCAGGCTACAAAATAGAACATGTAAAAGTTCATGTTTATGTCTCTTTCCAAATAAATATGTGGAAGAAGGAGACAAAAACAGCGTCCTTGAGGGGAACATCAATGGTTTGGGAGTTTAAAGCTCTTTAAAGAGAACAATAAAAAAGCTTTAAATAAAAGATTTTAAAATAACATCTTGTGTTACTGGTAGTGTTATTTCAAGAACCGATCCAACATCTTAGTCAAAGGGAAATTAACATTGTCTTCAAACTTAGATTCTTATATGGAAGCAATATTTCTTTCTACATGGTGAATTTTCTGGAGTTAAGAGTCAGTGCTAGAGACCCTCAAAGTTCCCTTGTGAATTTGCCTGAGTGAATATTCCTAGTAGTCTGATTCTGAATATCATATTAAAATTGTATAACTTACATACATAAATATTCAAACAGTTTTAACCTGATTTTAATGAAATTATATGTCCATTCCTGTCTTCCAGAATTCTAAAATAGAAATGTCACTTTCATTTTTTTTCTTTTTTTGCTTTTGGGAATTAAATTATTGTAGTCTATCAATGAATGTTTGTCTATTTGATATGGATGCAAAAATCATGCCAAGTGGAAATGGCTCATGTCCACACAAGTGTAGAAAATAAAAAAAAAGTCAGGAGGGAAATACAACACACAGAAGACTTCTTTTTTTACTTATTTTTTTCATGTCACAGCTGCAAAAGTAGGTAGAACTTGATTTAGGGTCTTTAAAATCTTTGTTATGATGGTAAAACTTGATGATATTTCTTGTAACCTTGAAAAAGAGAAAAGAAAAATATGTGTTCCTTGAGCATTTATTTAAATCCTATGGATGTCAGAAGATATTCTTGTTGTTCTGTACTAAAACACAGAGGCACATATGGTCTTGGAGCCTGTATCAATATGAATGGTTAGTGAATAGATAGGCATCCATGTCAAAGTCTGCTTCATGTTTTAATATATTAAAATTTGTGGCCTCTATGGGTTCCTGGGGTGGTGAATTCCACAGTTTCTGAAATGTAAGACAAGACAAAACCAATTCCTTCAATTACTTCTTAATTTTCCTTTTTCTTTAAGGAGAAGTTATGCACCCTCTTTGTAAATTCCATCTCCCTAAATTTGACTGTCCAAAATAATTTTATAATAACTGTCATCCCCTGTTATGTTGCTTCATGGGAATAATGACATACTACACAGTTTTAAGAGTCTTTGGTGAACGACTAAATTAATTTTACTGGCTGAGTCACTCTTTTCTATAAATTTATTAAGAAGCTAAGAGAAATAGTCCAGTAACTCACTTCCACAAAAGCCAAGCTAATGTTCTAGTGTGCCAATTTTGTCTATACTTATGTTAACTTCGTCCTTTATTGACACATTTTGGTACAGAGTATAAGTTTTTGATTTGCATGTTGAGTGAAACTATTTTGGGAGACTTGCTATCTTCAGCTTTTTTACTTATTATTTGTATTTCTGTGAACTTAAATCAAAGCCAGTTTATCATAAAAATTTAGATCATCTGCCCCATTGAAGAGACAATGAACTTTAGGAGATTTGCCATTTATATTTTTTTGGTATTGAGATAAATGTTAATAACGAGCTTAGTAGTCCACAAGTTTCACAGATGAGCTTCTTTAGAATGCTTATAAATATCACTTTTGTGTTTATTTGTTTAATGAAACAACTTTCATGTAGTTTTCCAACTCACCCTCTCTTAAAAAAGAAAAAAAAAATCCTTGTGAGTATTTCTCTGATTTGCTTTGTAATGAAAGTCAATACAATAATTCATTTAGTCTGACTGTAACAGTCTCGTTTCATGATTCTTTCATACGTTGATCATTATTAGCTCTCAGGAGATTCTTGCTTCTGAAGTGTTCGGAAATATTATATTAGCTTTTATACTGACTTGGTAAGTCAGTTTTTCATATTTCTGTGGCCTGCCTTACAGTAATTTTATATGTAACTACCCAGAGCTGATGTTTCCAGAATTTTCTATTCTCCTTGATTAGAAACTACTTTCTCTTTCTGGAGGAGGTCTTTCTAGTTGAATGTTTCACTTCAGGAGAGATGCTGACCATGGAGAGGGATTCCAAAAGTAAGTAGAAAGACTTACCAGCAAATTAGAAAGAATGATTGCAAGACTGACGAAACTGAAGAACCCAAGGGGTGAGGGATGGGGTGGGGGAGAAGTAGAGAATACTGAATGGGAACATTAAAAGCAGTTATTGAGTACACAAGAGGCTACTGTAAGAATGAAAGTACTTTGTATTCTGTGTCCATGGTGGTTAGGTCAAGTAGCAACTGACATCAACAGCAGCAAGAAAATTACAGGCTGGGTGAAAATAAAAACTTCCTAGCATAATGATAATGAATCTCTGAACTAGGTTAGATGTGGAGGCTGTGTCCAGCACTAGATGTCTTTCAGAACAGCATAGAAATATCCACACCGGACACCATATAAGTATAGCTGATTCTGACTTGGCCAGGGGATGTGTTAAATGACAGCCTGAGGCCTCTTTTATACCTATTTTTTCCTGATTTTATCATTCAAATAACTTCCTTTATTCTGAGTTTTTAGCAGGCTGGCTTACAGCATCTCACTTTAAAGTCTATTTCTTTTATTTGTGCCATATCTAGAGCCTCTAATGTGGCTGATTCAATCTCTATGGCACCTGTCGTGCCTTGCTTAAGTGTCTTTTAATGATCTTACATATGTTTATGTAATTATTCTTTTAAAAAATAATGTTATTTTTGGCCTTTTTCCTCCATGAGACAGACTACATTTGCCTAACTTTAGACACTATTAGAGTGTGAATTTTCTAAGTTAATTCAGTTTGAAAATTTTTAGTTTCTTATTAAATCTTTATATGAGAAAGCCTTATTTTGCTTGAGTTAACATATTGAACATCTATGCACAGTATTTAGAGGAGGTAATGACATCTAGATATTGGCACTGATATAATCAGTATATACTTTCATAAGTGAAAGATGCAGATTCTTGACAAATCAATTTTCTCCCCTATTAAAACCCCACAACACCCTTCCCTAAATTGGAGAGATATGAATTTGTGTGTATGACGAATTGTTTGGATGGTCGCATCTGGAGGGTAGTGGTCAGCGGTGGTTGACACACCTGAGAGATGGGATTCCATCCATAGGGACCTGCACAAATTTGAGGAATGGACCCATGTGAACCTCATGAGGTTCAACAAGGCCAAATTCAGGGTCCTGAACCTGGGTCAGGGCAACCTCTAGTATCAATACAGGCTGGGGGATGAAGGGATTGAGAGCTGCCTTGCTGAGAAGGACCTGGGGGTACTGGTGGATGAGAAGCTGGACGTGAGCCGGCAGTGTGCACTTGTAGGCCAAAGGCCGACCATATCTTGGGCTGCATCCAAAGAAGCATGGCCAGCAGGTTGAGGGAGGTGATTCTGCCCCTCTGCTCTGCTCTGCTGAGACCCCACCTGGAGTCCTGCATCCAGCTCTGGAGCCTCAGCACATGAAAGACATGGACCTGTTGGAGTGGGTCCAGAGGAGGGCCACAAAAATGATCAGAGGGATGGAACACCTCTCCTGTGAGGACAGGCTGAGAGAGTTGAGGTTGTTCAGCCTGGAGAAGAGAAGGCTTATTCCAGATTTTCAGTACTTAAAGAGGGCTTGTAAGAAAGATGGGGACAGACTTTTTAGCAGGACCTGTTGCGATAGCACAAGGGGTAATGGTTTTAAACTAAAAGAGGGCAGATTTAGACTAGATATAAGGAAGCAATTTTTCACAATGGGGGTGGTGAAATACTGGCACAGGTTGCCCAGAGAGATGGTAGACACGCCACCCCTGGAAGCATTCAAGGTGAGGTTGGACGGGGCTCTGAATAGCCTGATCTAGTTGAAGATGTCCCTGCTCATTGCAGGGGGGTTGGACTAGACATCTTTTAATAGTCCTTTCCAACCCAAGCTATTCTATCATTCTATGATTCTATGAAAATGACTTTGGAATTGGCAAAAGATGATACAGAAAGAATTTTTAAATTAACAGAAGTAACAAGCAAGGAAGTTTATTTCTAATTGATCCAAAGAGCATTACAATCTATTTTTGAAGTTGTGCAGATGAAGTATCCCATAATTCTTCTACATATTCCATAGGTAGTTTCTTGTTTCTATTGTAGCACTAAGTTTTTAAGGATCTTTGGAAGAAATTCATATTATCTAACTCTTGGCACCAGCAGCATAACAATATTCTCCAAGCTTTACACTTTGGTCTCCCTTTCTTCCAGAGACAATCAGTCATTTTAGGAAGTAATTATCTTGGTCTGTATTAGTTGACTATTTTAGGATGATACTGTCAGTAAGAGCCCGCTTGTTTCTGATGATGAAAAAATTAGCTCAAAGATGGGTGTGTCTTCATAATTATCTCAAAGATGGATATATCAACATTTCTCATGTTTGTGTGTGTTTGGTTAAATGAGTTCCACTGTTTATGTTGTGTTGTATTGTGGTTTTAATATTATGGCTCTGTGCAAGGCCTAAATAATCCATCCAGTAGATCATTTTGAAGGTGCTGGCTCTCAGTTGGTGCTCTGCAAAAAAACATAAAATGGAGGCAAAAAAGGCATGACTACGCACATTTATAATTTGTGTCTTTATTACTTACAACCAGCCCAGCTGAATAAATGTGCTTTGCCAGCAAGCCACAAGATCAGCACAACTGTATTTGAAATGTGCTTTTGAACTTCATCAGTGAAGCATTCATAGGAGGTTGAATCACAGAATCATAGAAACATAGAATAGTTTGGTTTGGAAGGGACTTTTAAGTCAGTTGGACATCTAGTCCAACCCCCCTGCAATGAGCAGGGACATCTTCAACTAGATCAGGTTGGTCATGTTTAACATTTCACCAAATGGCTTTACACAGAACTTTAAATTGCATATCTAATACAGAAATTGAGGTCCACAAAACATTTAAGGGTACCATTTCCTCTGAGATATCCTATTGTAAAAGCCAAGTCACAGCTTAAACTAGTAGCATTCCTCCCAGTAGTGGTATCTGAAACAGGATTAAATGAAGGAGAATCTGCTTGCTGTCTAAAAATATAGCCCTAAACCTGAAAGTAGAGATCAGGTTTGAGAAACATTACATATATCAGTTCTTTCCCTCTGCAGCCGCTAAAATCTCACATATTTTATAGGCTAATTTTATGATGGGATGAACTTGAAGTGCTCATACTTTTATTTTGCAAGATAGAGAATCTAAACAGTCAGTTTAGATGAAGTGCCTTTTAAAGTGTCATAGGACAGATTAATTCCATTTTACATAATCACTTCAGTCTTTAGATGTAGCCTCGTTTTTATAGGACTGTAGGTGGGGGCTCTTTTCTGAGAGAAAACATCCACTGTTTCTGTTCTGATTCTTTTTGGTCCCAAACCCATCCAGGGAATTAAGCAACAAGGCTGTGCAAAATAAGAGTTCCATGCCACTGACAACAATGCAAGGAAATCACAGATTATTCTGTGCTGCATTTAATGTTCTGGTTAAATTTCATGAAAATGTTTGTATTCATACCTAGAAATCCTTTAACAACTTTATTAACTCCTTGGGGCTCCTAAAAAAATACTATGTAGTAGTCCTCAAAAGCACCATTTCAAGGGATCTTGACAATTAAGAAAAGGCAGTGTGATTGTCTAAGTTGTTTTGGAATACTGGCTTGCTGCCTACGTAAAACTAAACAAAGGCTTACTCTGGCTTTTAGGTCAGACCAATACAGGCCAAGCTTGAGCTCTGATTTGCCCCATACGAGGAAATATAATGGAGTGGAAGCAGCAGCTACTTAATATAGGAGTTAAAATTACCCGTGACTGAAGTGAGCACATCAATCAGAAGTTTTGGCATGTAATGAGCTAGAAAAACTGGTGTGGCAGGTTTGGGGGCAGGAAAAGTCTCCATTCTGTATTCAGCAGTTTCCAAATTACCATGACATCCCTTTGCATAAACCACCCGACTTCCAGCAGGTGGATTTTGCAGGCATTGTTTTGCCAGCACAAAGATGGATCAAGAGGGAGCATTCAAAATAGCTTCCTGTTTTGTGTTCTTAAAATGAGAATTCCATGAAGTCTGCCAAAATTCTTAGCATTTTTAGAAGCTAGACTATAAAATAATGAAGGGGACAGAAAATCAAGAATTAAAAATGTGACAGGTTTAATACATTACACAAGCAGCAGTGCTTGCTTTCTGTGCCCTGAAAACCACAATTTTTTAATATAAAGAGCTACATTAAAATGAATCGGAGAGAAATACTCTAATCTTTCCATGGTGTCTTCCTAATGCATGCATGTCATTCAGTGTTCATTGCAACACGACATAGCATCTCCTTTACCACCTGAATGTTTTTTGATTTATTATTCCTGTCTTGATCTTTTAGAAAAAGATACTGGCACGTTTACACATCTAAAATTAGTAGCTGAAAAATGTCTACCCCTAAATATATAATGATTGCAAAAGTGCATTTGGAAAGAGATCGGATGCATGTTATGATACTTTTCTATAAATGCCTTCCAGGCATCTATATATAGGGGATCAGATTCTTCTTTCAGATTCCCACACGGTAGTGTGAGTTCTGCAGGAAATCCTTGCAATCATCCCAGAGAAGATCACAGGCAGTGCAGGGCTTTAGGGTGTGCTTCTGAGTTAGTACACTGGAGGCCCTCTGTTCTGGGAGATTTTATCTTCTTTTTTTTTTTTTCTTAACAAGGCTTACTAAGGTTTAAAAGCAGACTATGCATTTGCAGTTTCTATCCTCTTTGTTTAAAAATAAATCCATTTTAATGTATGTTGCAAGCAATGTTAAAATATGTTTCGCAGGGAGTGTTAAAGTAGACACTGCTGATGCTGCAGGACTGCAAACCCACCAAACTGGATGTTCATTCTGAATCACTGCAAAGTGCACAGCACAAGATGTTCATAGAATTGCTAGAAAAATCCAGTGTTCAATAGCCATAGGATTTCCAGCTGTGTGGAACAACAGGCTAGTTTCAGGGTTGTAAAATAAAGCATTACAGACTGGAAACTGTTCATTTGAAATTGTTTTCTTTTTTTCTAATTTATGTCACTGCAGGAGAAGACCTCAAAATTTCAGCCGGGAGAGAAGATAAGAAAAGGTGGAAGAGATGGAAGAGGGGAAGAAAAATTGCAAATCTACAAGAACTAAAGGAACAGATACCTTTTGCAGGTTGATAGGTTAAAAACTTAATGCAGGTGTTTTCCAAAAGCTGAAGAGAAGTCTTTAGTCAACAAAGAGATTGAAACTAAAGCCAGAACATATCTTGAAGAATGATTCAGCTTCTAGTACTTGAGCTGGACACATCAGTGTTAGCTGGCAAAAACTCAGGTGAAATCCAGGCTCCATTGCAATCGATACCTGTTTGCCATTGATTTCTGTGGAGGCAGGATTTTCCCCTGGCTTCTCCTCATCAGCATATTACTGGAAACTTCCCCTCTGTTTTTGCTTTCTAACACAACAATGCGAATCTCAGCACACACAAGAAAATTGGCCCCTCACAACAATTTCAGCTGTGACTCTTACTTCACAATCCTGTTCTTCTGTCCTCGTGTCATCTGTTCCTCCTCTCCCCACAGCAATTCTTTTATGAACTCTTTTCTCTTCATAAAAATGCATTCAATATCAGGCTCAAAAAAAAATGCCCTCATCAGCCATTTAATTTGTTATACTATGTGTGAAAGCAGAAGCCAGGGATAATATTTTGAAAAGTGCAGAATTTTACAGGAATAGGAACATTAAAAAGCAAATCATCTACTGGTTTTAATTGTTTTGCTTCCATAACTATATGTTTTGTTTGGTCAGGGAAGAATAATAATAATAAAAAAAATCATTAAAGAACATGTACTTGAAGTCTGGCACCTAAATGATATATTCTGGCTCTAGATCAAGAGAGTTCTTCTGATGTCTTTCTTTTTCCCCTCAGTGACTAAATCCACAACCCCCTCACAGACCCCATCTTTCTCCTTCCCTATCTTTAATGGGATAAAGTCTTCTGAGCTAAAGCCAAAAATTGTTTTGAATTTAATCTGTGCTATTGTCTATCTGTGTCTCCTTTTAAGGGTTGACAGCAACTTGTTGTTCTGCATATTTCATGCAACTTAAAATCAAATCCAAGTATTCCATTAATATAAGATCAGAATGCTGAAACTGTTACTTATATCTGCAACAAAGACCTTATCTAACAAAAATCTTTCCAGGGACTTCAGTGGTAGCTGTACCAAATCCTGTGTTTCTTGCATCAAATTTTGTATTTTCTCTTTTCTTTTTGAGAATTACTTTCAAAAGCTAATTTCCATTTTCAGAGGAAGTCTAAAATTCTGAAGTCATTGTTAAATTACTTAAATTCCTCAGCCTCTATATCCAGTATGTTCCTTTTTAAAATTGTTTCCATAGTCCTATGGCTTTTCTGGGGGGAAAAAAGTAATTAAAAATGTCATGCCTAGGCACAGTCATGGATGAGCTCTTTGGAAAGGAGAACAACAAGCTTCCTGCATTGTCTCAAAGTCAAGAAAAAACAAAAAGGAAATGACTAGTTGAAAATGTATTTAAAGAAAGCAAATGAGCTTACAATTAAGATTTTAAAAGAAAATTTTTCAGGCAAGGCAAGTTGGTTAAATCCATACCTGATTTTGCCTAAATGAAAAAGAGATGGAATAGTTATTTTTCCTACTAACCAGGGATGATGTCTCTTTAAACCAAGGGAATTAAACGTCTGTTTTTATCCATCTTTTCCCCCAGCAGTACATAATCACTGTCTGTCACACTTTGATGTCATAATCATCCACTGAGGCTTCACTATTAAAGAGTAAATCTGCTTAACGCACCAAGAAAAAAAAAAAAAGCCACTTGCATTTTATTGCCTCAGTGGCAGCAAATTTGAATTACAGATGTGTGGTATTATGTCACTCTGGACTTTATGAAACTATTTTGAAAGGCAAAAGTGCATTTTTAAAACAATACCTTAATCAGTTCAAACAGTAACTGCAAGTGTTTTCTTCTAAGTAAGCATAAAGAGTCCTTTCTTGTGTGTAAAGTATGTGAGCAACATGACCTCAGTGTCAAATAGTACTTCACAGTATCTTTTTGCAATTGTTTTTCCATACAAGGAAAACATCGAAACCTTGGTATAGGCTTCATCTGAGAATTAAATGTTCTTTTATGTTTTTAGTTTTTCAAAAAGTTTGGTTTATATTTGGATCAGCTGTCCCGAAATGAGGACAGTATCCAGTTCATTTCTGGAACAAAGTTGAAAGTTGTCATCCATTAGATATTAGGTTGTATTTTTAATGCCAAATGAAAGTCCTAGTTCCTTTATAAAATTTTCTGTTATTTATTTGCACCAGTCTCGTTTTTCTGTTGTTTTTCTTCTTTTTAATTCCTGTCCAGCTTTTATCTAACCTACTGAGACATTTAATGTATGATTCACTGCATCCCTCTGTTAAGATTAATTACAATAATCAGTGAAGAGAAAGGACTTTCTCATTTCCAGTAATTGTTGACATTCTCCTGCTGGACACTATACTATTTGGTCAGCTATTATGAAAAAGATAAAATAAAAAAACAAAGAGAGAGGGGAGAAATAAGAATGAGACAATCTGTACTCAATATCTGTTGCCCTCATTATTTCTTTTGCAACCATTTTTACCATAGGGTTCCCATAAGCCAGTTCCAATTTCCCTAAAAATCTCAACAAAAAATTTTCTCAGTGTTAAAGTACAAATGAGTGTTAGTATCAAACCTCAGGAAGTCACCTTCATCATACAACTTGTGCTTCCTGATTTTATCCTTTATATATTACCAAGAATTTTTTTTTTTTAAATAATAATGCTAATATTATTATTAACAATAGCAACAGCAATGAATTTCCAACATTATTCTAACACAATGTTGTTGGCAGGCACTCCTGAACGGGTACTTATTTTATATACTGGGTCTGTAGAGAAGCTGTAGCCAGATGCCAAAAATACCTCTTTGCTCCATAGAATACTCAATGTTCTTTTTATTATGTTAAGGAGTTGATTGTTACAGTTTAATTATCCTTTGGTAAGATAGTATAATACTTAAAGTGCAAACTCTTTTCCCTATGGTATTTCTCTGGTCCTTTTCCTGCCTACTGGGTTTTCAAATGGTATTTCTCCATACAGTCTAGGGGTATTGTGGTTACAATATCTTTACATTCAATGCAAATAGTATGATATAAAATCAGTTGGTTCATTCAACAGAGTAAGTAGAAAAGATTGTTGCATTTCATTACCCATATCATGTAGCAATTTTAACTTAGTTTAGGTTTTGACTGCCTCAGTAAGAGCCAGAATAGCCAAGGAAAAAGAGGCTCATTTGTGCACAGTCCCTGCATTTGATCAACGGCACTAAAAAGCCATGAAAGGAATCCATGTGAAGGATTGATCAAGGAGTACATATAACCTGTACAGGTGTCAAATAAAAGTGATGCTGAAATACTCACCTCAAACTCACAGATGTGAACCTAAAATATCTCTCATGCTGTAGAAAATGACAAAATGACAAAACACTAAAAAGATACAATGCGGTTCTGGTAAACACAGACAACGAACAGATGCTTTTCTCAAAATGAAGAAAAAATTGGAACCATGAGACATGGGATCAAGGAAAGAAACACTGGCTCAGTCAGTACAACTGACTGTCAGCTTGAATATGTACTCATTTTCTTTCATATTATTCTAAATACACCAGTTTATTAACATTATGGACACTTTAATGCATAACAGTCTATAAATAAAGGAAGGAAATAAATTATACGTGGGTTTCTTTTAAGATCCAGCAACTATTGTTTGAGTTTCTATGCCTGTTCTTTCATTATCCCAAAATGAGTTTCCTTTCAGAGACAGCAGAATGGTTTGACACAACAAAACAAATAGCTCTCCTCCCCCTCCCTATTAGACTCACAAGCCACGTGCATGTCCGCACTGCTGCACTAAGCACAGCGTCTTTTATAAATCAGTCAATTCATGCTTCTCCACAACAGCAGACTCAGCTTAATGGTGCATGCTACTTTTAAATGTACAACTTTTAAATTATTTTTCCCCTTGGCACTTGAGAGTGTGAGGAACCAGTAACATTAGCTCAACTCAAGCCTGCTTCAAGGAAGCGTGTCCGAGTTGAGCTCTGTCACTGCAAAGCGAAGGCAATCCTGATTCACAAGGTTTTTTTGTCTTGAGGAGAAGTTGGGCTGTGAAAAAGAGGACTTCATTTGCGTGGTAATTTGGGGCTACATAAAGGGATGCCTGCTGCCTATTGACTTTAAAAACCTGCTTCAGTAGCAACCACAAGTGTGGAAATTATGCCACGGAATGCAGATATTAACAAATTCATTTTTAAATAAGTATCAAAAAAGAGAGGCCATGTCCCCCTCACAGGGCTGCTGTTGACTTTCTGTTTTACAGTCTGATATAATTCAGGTGACAGTTCAATAAAGTGACTAGATACATTTGAAATGTAAATATGTAAATATCTTTACTGACTCCAACAGAATTGCTGACATCTTAAAGCTGTAAGTTAAACAAGCGCTCCAGAGAGGAGTAATGTCTTTTGATAAACCTAGTGATATAGTTAGGCAAAGGCAGACAAACTTTCAGACACAAAGGCCATTTCTCTGTTCAATTGCCAGATAGTCCGGTGAAAGATCACTCCCCATAAGCCTTGCTTCCTTTTCTAAACCTTGGCCATCATAGCTAATGTTCCCCTCCGTTCTTAATTTTAGGCATATGTTTAAGAATTTGCTGCATTGGAGACTTAGTGAAAGCTCTGAGATATTTTACAGAAATTCAAATGACAACCAGCCTATACAATTTTGAAAGTTAGTACCGATGCAGCTGTATTCTAAGTCTACATTTTGGCTGTAACCCTTCACTGCACGTGAGCAACAGCCATGTGATTTCTGGCCAATCTGACATGTGGTAGTGAGAGCAACAGAGCGACTTGGACTCCTGTTATTGCCATAAACATGTCATATGGATGGTATCATCCATATTGTGGTTTACCTATGCTGTCGAGGTCTTTATCTCCTAATATATCCCCTACCTACTTATATTAGGAATTCACCTTGCCTAGTTTTACATGTGTAACTGGTTAAAAAAGGATTTTTTTTTAATAGCAGAAGTCATTCAGGTTATCAAACTTTTTTCTGAAAGGATCCAGGAGACCTGGGAAAGATACATAGAAAGGTAACAAATATGGTGACAGGTACGGAAGTGTTTCTACATAAAGACTAGTCTGGAAAAGATGCCACAAAAAGGTATAGGATACAGTCCGATAAGATCATGAATTCTATCTGTTTTTCTCACTACAAGATCTGGGTAATATTTAATGAAACGATCAGGCAGCAGGCTTAAAACAAACCAAAAGAATCACACTTCTTAAACTGATCTATAATCTCTGAAATTACATTATATGGATTTAATATGTCTTGTCACAAAATGAAAACTCTGTATTTAATGTTATAATTTCTGGAAATGTGCAAAAATAAACAATATATGTCATGTTGCTTTGGTGACAGAGAAAAAAGGACAACAGATTTAAGGGTATTCCATTATGGCTTTTGTTCTTACTTGGCATAAATTCACTCTTATTCTTCTATTTCTATAACTATATGCTTGCAGGTGTTATTTCTGGTCTGACATCATCTCAGTTGTACGTCACAAAGCAGAACCTACACCCTTGAAAGCAAAGTCTAAGAAAAGGTAATGTAAATCATGATATGCTTTTGACATTTACAGATAGTTGCTGCACCCCAACTAGTACTTCTGAGAGTTCTTTCTTGTTTAAAACAACCATGACTTGTTCTTAGTTTTAAATTTTTGAAAATTTATATACATAAAACAATAGAAATGCTCTATGACATTTAGTGCAGATCACAGAACAAATATGACTAAACTATCTCTGACAGATGTTTGGCTAAACTGTTAATAACCTTCAGTGACCTTAAAGGAAATGTAAACAGCTAATTTTTTTTCATTTGTTTTTAATAAACATTTCTGTTTTTTCCTCTTTCACTGGTATAGGTTCTAAGACATACAGCGCATCCTATATACTTTTGTAAGAATGCAAAGCACATCCCTTCTATGAAGCTTCTGTGGAGATTGCTGATCACAAGGGACAGAGAATTTTGTCATTAATGACAAAATGAGTACGTACATCACCCTCCCAAATGTACAACTGTGTATCTCTATACAAAGGCTCAAGCGACTTCTTCAAATGGAAGACATAGGCACAGGCTTCTGCTTATAATTTGACATATCCTGAAGTTTTTGAACTGCTCTGCTATTTTTGCCTTTCTACACATTCCATATCACTCAGCTGCAGCTTCATGATGTGTTTTGCCTACTGCAAAAGAGTTATCTTCTAAGCAAATTTCAGGTATCTGAAACTGATCTTTGATCTTTTTTATGACAAGATACTTTTTTCTTTCAATTTTTGCTGCTATCCAGTCATGCCTGATATTAAATGGTAGTGCTGTCTCATGCTCACTACAGCATTAACAGACACCCCCATGCCTGAGACATCTCAGTACCTAATCCACTTTGCAGGGAAATATTTCATGTACTTGTAATAAGCATATTCTGAAAGTTAGTGAAAATTGAACTTCTTCCATTTCTCTGTGTAGGAGAACCAGCAAAAAAAAAATCTCCCAGTCCATCTAACTTGCTGATCAAACATATCTTCTGCCTGGCAGCGAACATTTCACATCTTGCAGACAAGCAATAGTCACACTTCATATTGTTGTTTAGCACCTTGGTGACCACGCAAAGTTTAATCCCACCACCTTGTCTCCTCTACGATTAAGAAGAGTCTTGCTGTATTTACAGGTGTTGGATTAAACAAGCAGGCAACCATTCTTCAATTTCCTTGGCATATATTTCACGGATAATCGGAATTCAATATGTGGCTACTGGCTTTCTTTTCTTGTTTACTTCATTTACAGTAGCATTAGCTCTATATTTTGCAAAACGTGTTTTATATGCCAAATGGTGGTACAGTGTATTACCATGAATTCTGCAGTTAGGACTGAAACAGGGTCAAGTCAATTCCTCACTGATTTTGCTCCATTATCCCAATCCTCTACCTTTCTAGCAGAGAAACTCCAGCATCAGGACTGAGAGTCCTAATGTACACTTAGTAAGTATGCTTTTCATACCAATAGATTTCATATCATGCCCATCTAAAGAAAAAAATGCAATTGTCAGTGTAAGTTCATCTTGAAGACCCAGCATGACTCCCACTGACATTAAAAAGAATATGCAGAGTCTTCACAAAAGGATCATAGACAATAAAGTTATATTGGTGCCGACACTATGCAATAGTGAGAGCTTTTTGAGAATTATGATTCACCTTAAAGTCCTTGAAGAGAAAGGAACATCTAATGGTTTGTTATCGATGTCATCTCTTTGTACCTGAGAAAACTGTCCCTACAGATCCATTAGAAAAGTGTATTAAAATTAAAAATGCTTATTATAATGAATTCAATAATATCTCACCATCAGTTTTTACAGAACTAGAAAAACTTTAGTCCCAAATATTGCACTCAGAGTTTAAAAGTAGTTAGTGGTAGATGTCTGGTAGATTGTAAGAACTACTTGTATAAAAATAACAATAACAAAATTAATAAACCATGTTTAATTTTATATATTTTTATGACTGTTGAAGACTTTCTTACTTTAATTTTTAAAATTTAGAAAGAGTGGATCCCTAAAGTTAGTAAGTTGTATCACGAACTCTTTTAGTTCTTATGTAGCTCTCATGTTCCTTATCTGAATGACACTTTTGAATCAGAACAACACCACATGTTTATGGATGAAATTTAGAAAAATGAAGAAATCATAGTTTTTCAAACACGTTTCCTATGAATGAAAGTACAGGAATGTCATGTTATTCTTTAACTTTAAATAGAGATTATTAACCTTATATATAAAGAACTTCAAATGAAACAGAATGTTCTTTCTTTGCGACTGGGTTTTGAATGACATTTTAATATTTTTTTCATAAACTAAACTCTGTTACGAGATATACTACTCAATTCAATTAGTTTATTTTGATGACTGGGTGGTATTTGTTGATAGCTTTTCTTGACGTTCCCGTAAAAGATCTTCTTTGACCATCAGTTCCAGGAATATATTTTTACATCTTTTATTCATTGCTATCTTCACATCTTCTCTATCTAAGAGAAAGAATTTTCCATATCCACATACTGGAAGTCATTGCTGGTCCTTGTGTAAGCGTGTACATTAAAAGCATAGCCCTGGAACTGGCATGTAGAAATGACTGTTTATTGTATCAATCATTAATCATTAATCTTGCTTTTTTCATGTTGTGTTTTATCTACTAAGGCTTTTATTATCTTAAGGACATGAATTCTTTGAGCCATGGTGTGTCTTTTTCTTTTGTATGTGTACAGTGCCTGACAGACTCAAATCTCATGCTGTTGTATAGAAATAAACAATAAAAACAGAAATAATAATAGTAAAATATGGTCTTGAATTAATGGCTAAACAAAGCACAGTTTCCTGGTAAAAGAACAGAAAGTGAATCTTCACTGACAGCAGGGAATGAGAACACAAAAATGCACATAGAACCCCTCTTCCCTTTCCCACAGACACATATATAGGCATAGAAAGAGGAGAGAGAATGGAAAGATTTACTCAAAATAATACGATAATGTCACTTTCTACAGCAATCCACCTGCAGACATGTCTTTAATTTTCATTTTATGGACACTGAATAAATAAGCACTTGTACAATATTCCTATGATTTCAAAGCATAAGGCTCTACAGGAGAACTGAACCAAAAAGAAAAGCAAACTCTGTATTGATTTGATGAATTACACCCTCTTCTTTTGCACAAATTAAGAAACTGTAAATACAAGTCAGAACCTATATAAAACATTTAAGGTTATTCTTGCTTGTTGAACTCTTAATTCTGAATGTTTACTATTGTAGACAGGGATATGATTTGTTCAATAAACCCATAATACTGAAAAAAGTTATGATATGAAATATTTGTCCATTAGCTGTGTACTGCAAAAGAAATTCAGCTTGTTTAGCAGACCACTTCAGTTGAGGGAGTTAATGAATGTACATGCTAATGCTGAGTTGACAGTGAAAAAGAGTGTTTTGCAAAGGGCTAATTAGAGAATTCTGGGTAGGTGCAGTGGTTGCCTTTGCACTTTTTAGCTGGTGGACATCCCTCCACTGTGGGCTGTTCTGTGGGAGCAGTATAACTCCAATTCCAGTTCGTACTCCCTGTCCTGATGTGCTAGGGTGCCAGGCTTGGCACTTGCACATGTGGGAAATAAAACTCCCAAATACTCCGACTTATAAGTTCCTGGTGAGGTTGAATCCCTCATTCACCATGGAAGAGCTTTCCCTGGGAGCTGTCTAGACCTTCCTACAGGAAAAGTTAAAGTCTCTGTGAAAAAAAGGCGGGGGGGAATGCTCCCACACATGTATATGGGAAAATGCACATTTGTGCAACTTTCCAATTTACACCTGACAGATCAAAACATGTCTGACAGTAAGGAATATCTAATAAAAAAACATGCTTATATGTTTTTATATGTGCACACAAATGAACTCATATAGTGGACTCAGCAATTATAAGTATGATACTATTTATATAAAATTTTTTGATTTAAATAAAGACTAGGCTTACCATGAACTACAACAACTGTTCATCTGATATTCCTAGAGCCGCTTCAGCACCAAACAGAGTCAGCAACCAAATTACTAGTTAGTCTACAGATAAGGACACATCTAAAAGCAATTACTATACCTACGGTGTGTGTGCGCTTATCACTGATGTAAACATGATAAATGGTCTTCTAAACTCTCCTCTTGAAATACATAGTTATTGATGTAAATGCAGCGAGCTATGAAAATTAACTTATAAAATGACTGATAGGTATTTTTGTTTCTTTTAATTAGCAAATCCTGGAAAAAATGAATTTGATCAAAATAAGAATACTTTTTTCACAACATAATGCCTGTGGTGGGGATTTAAGTCACTTTCCCTGTATTTCTCTCGGTGACAGTATAAATACACATTTATGGAAATTGCATTTTATGTTAATTTTAAAAATTAAAATATACATTAGAACAAACAAACAGATTAAACCCAGAAATAATGTAATGCCTACTGGAAGCATTCTTTTATAAAGTAGAAAAATTATAAGATGGGTCGCAATCATGAAATAAGTTTTTTGGGTATTCCAGCTGCAATTTGGAATAAACATTGAATTAACACTCTGTGAAGAAAAGAAGAAGAAGGAACATTTTGCTTTGGACTACATATTTGTGGAATTTCACTACACCAACATGGGAGGTATTTTGTTTTGATTTATCTTTTTTCAATGGAATAGTTTCAAATCTTAAGGAAATTAAACAAAACCAATGGATATGTTTTAACTATCAAGACAATTAACTGTCTTGTTTTCATTTTCATGATTGCTAGCTCTGATTACAGAGAAAGTTTGGGTTGGCAAGTTTCTGATCACGACAATATAACCACTACATTTTATCTCATCTCTGAACTTCTGTTTACTCAGTTCCATAGCCAATGGACAAGATTACTGAAAAATGATACCATGTCTTTCCTTACATAAAGATGGGATGTCTAAGAGATGTGTTTAATCTCTTCCACTGTAGCTGTAGTGGTTGGTGCATTATGTAAAATTATACAGAAGAGTACTAGATTATTATAAAAGCTGATACTATCCTTACATATGGAATGATTGATTTCCTAATTAAAAAAAAAATTCCAGTGGTATGAACTACTTAACACCTTGTAGTCAATTGAATTTTAGATAGTCCACAAAACTATTTGTTACAATTAAAAAAGATCACTTTATATAGAGCTCACATGTTTCAACTTACTTTAGAATTATCTTGGTTTTGTTGTTTGTTTTTTTTCTAATAAATGTAACCTTCCTTTCACTACTAAACAAAAATAATCTCTCTGGAACATGGAAATCTTCTTGGTATTTTTGGTATAACTTTAGGCATTATCAAGTTTTGAGAAACTAAAAAAAAATAGGGGGAAAACAGCTGAAAAACTCCCTACAAAAAAAACTCTTAATGTCCATGTGATAAGAAAAAATCAGAAATTTAGGTTTAAGAGCAATAAATAGGTGTGTGGTAAAAAAGCATGTAAATTATGACTTTGAACAAATAATAACTATGAGAAAGATACGTTTTTTCCTACAAGACTGATATATTTAGTCACAAACTTGAATTTAGTATAAGAGATTTTTTCTGACCTATCACATTTGGAAAAAGTAAATCCACACCAGAATATTTCTGAATCACATCACATTAATAGTCTAATTATCTGCTCAAGATAATTAATTACGATTTCCCCTGTAACGTTTTCTCTGAAGATGCTGGAATGCACTGAGAGGCCCTGATTTACTCTAAAATTAGTAGACTTGGGTCCAAAATTTTCATTGGAATAGAACATATACCTTGCTTTGTAGGTTAAAATTCTACCAATGGCCTTGAAGAGAAAGGTTTTATATGAAAATGGGCATTGCCCTTGTGATTAAATTACCTCTAAGAGCACATTTGATCTTTCTGGAGGAACAGACAGATCTGAGACTAATTTAGAATACTCTCATATTAGAGTAGTCAGAAGGACAACAATATTGCATGAGCTGCTTTACTATTAATAATAAGTCCTATGAAACCATGTCTTTCCCCTATTTATTGTCTTCTACCCTGCCTATTGCCTGTGTTCCAGGCAAGGTTTATCCATGTCAATGATCATACTGAAGAATTCTCTCCAAGGTTGACATGGCTGGTGCAGCTACCAGGATATCATAAAAATAATAGTGTGGAATAGAAATTGTATCTTTTTTTTTATTTTATTTTGGTATTGTTTACACAAAATTAATATACTAATTGTCAGTCTCGAATGAAGCCAATCTCTCTCCTAGATGAACCCATTCTTTCAATTATTATTGTATGAAGAGCACTATATTTATCTTCTCCACTGGATCAAGAGCATCAATTGGGCACTTGGCTCATGGTTTGGAGAGATGCAATACACTGAAAATTTAAACTAGATTCACAGTACTTTGCCACAGTTCATAAGCATGACTCATCCCATGTGCTATGTACAATTTCTGTAAGCTACTTCTTAATAAACACGCTATATTCTACAAAGAAGAAGGATTTGGAGGCAGGGGTAGTATGCTTTGTTAAACAAGCAGATGTGATAGGGACAAGAAGATGAGTTTGGGGAACACAATTTCATCATGAGATCCCTCATCAAACATATTCTATCTGCGATCTTGGTTATATTTCCTTAGAATTGCTATTTGCCTGAGAGAGGAAGTAACAAAGGAATGATGTAAACTCACAGAAAAACTTCCATTTTTAGCAAAATTTTTGCTTATTTCTACTAAAACATGACTAGCTTTAGTCTCTACAGTAGCTTTAGTGTGAGTATATGATTTAGATTAGAGTTGAAGGTGACTGTATTTTGATCAACATTATTTTTTGCATCGGAAAAACAGGTAAGCAAATAAGTTCCATTTCTGTATGGCCTATTCTTGATACAGATGCATGTTTTAAAAATATTTTGTCCTCATTATTAAAAAGGACTTTCTCAATTAGGGTAATTATTTAAGGTTATAGATCATTCAATTAACATTAATGAGCATTTTGCACAGTTGTTCCCAGTGAAATGTGTGCAGCCATGCTTTAGAGGATACTCAGCTCAGTGGGAAAAATCGGAAAGAACAGAGAAGTGTATTTGTTATAGTTGAAAGGATCATGACTTAGTCTACTAACCCAAGGTATGTATACTCATCTGGTCATTCTTACACTGAGCTCATATCTTGAGGTTAAAATGCAGAACACAGATACCTTAAACAAAGATAGATGGCTGACCTGTGACCCAAGATCTGGAAGGTCTACACTGGTAGTCTGAAAGAGGTACAGAAAGAGTCCCTGTATCCAGGGCAGGCTCATTATCCATGAAACATTGCAAAACATTTGCTACCCTACCCTAAAAATATGAGTCTCCATCTGGTTGTGGGCAGGATGCCAACGATACGCCTGGATTTCTCAGTATCAGTATATTCAGTATACATGTTACAAAAGTGATTCCCAGAAGAAATGATTGATGCCTTTTGTACTACAGCAAGAAAATGGTCCAATATTGGAGGCACAGATGATTTAAAGCCAGGATATACAGCTTTAGTATTAGTCATAAATTTATTTTTCAATATTCATGCCAATGTATTAACAAACAACAAAATGTGGCTCACACATATGAGAACAGTTTTAATGAAGAATTTTATTCAAGCTTATTTCATTACTTTTTTCTTGGTAGTGTGAACTGTGAATTAAGTTGAATACAAAAGGTTTTCACTGCACTGAATTACCTGTTTCACCTTGAAAAGCCACACAAAATGAAGCTCTTAAAGCCTTTTGAAAATGACCTTTTTCCTCAGCAATGATTTATCTTTCCCCTCGAAAATCCCTTTTACAAAAG
Source organism: Phaethon aethereus (assembly GCF_964289735.1). Taxonomy (NCBI): domain Eukaryota; kingdom Metazoa; phylum Chordata; class Aves; order Phaethontiformes; family Phaethontidae; genus Phaethon; species Phaethon aethereus. The sequence goes on along the minus strand of NC_138576.1, from coordinate 44,612,274 downwards.
GGAGTATGATTAAAGGAAGCCAAGCAGCACAAACACTTGGTGAAGATCCTGCTTATCTGGAACTTACTTGACAATGTATGTTTTTGGGGTCGGGAATGCTGCACGTTCAAGGGATAATTCTGCCTTTCAAGCACTTCAATTTATTTCATGCCTGAGTACTGTCATTGTATGCAGACAAGATGAAACGCATCGTTGTGTAAAGAAATTGAAATGAAATCCTACTTGACCCAGCAGGATGGGGCATTATGTTTGACTCAGTAGTGATTCCTGGAATAATATCTAATTCCAGGAGGAAAATTTCTTGATATGGCCACCTGCTGTGAGTGTCTTTGTCCAGGGATCACAAGTTGTTCTGGGTGACTGGGCTCAGGACATGCCTAGAAGAAAGCAGCCAGCCTCCTGCTGGCATTTAGATCTCTTCATTTTCTGTATGCTGCCATTCAGTGGGAATGAGTGAATGAAGAGCAGGGAAAAGCTGAAGCACTTCCACAGGAAGACACAGGCTCCAGCAGAAATGAGAGCTAAAACCCATTTGACCCAGGTTTCTCATGCAGGTTTCTTGAGGTGGAGGAAATCTGAAATTAAAAGTCAGTGTTTTTTTCCTTAACAGGCAAGTTTTTAACTTTTTTTTGGTCACGTAGACCAGTCACTGAGATGTCATTCCCCATTCGGTCCCTGTGAAGTGTTTACTTTGAAAAGGCTGTACACTACCAGATTAAATAAAATGGGAGCTCTCCATGTCTCACAAGAGGGAATCATGCAGACAGCTTTATTACTTCTGTCAGAGAACAAAGGTCTTCCCAGCATGCAGGGGATTATTAGGCCAGCAGCAAATAAACGGAATGTGCAGCGTCAAAACTTCAAATATGACTAACGAGAGGAGAGGAGGGGACAATCCATAATTGATGCCTCTGCTGATACAGTATGAAGAATAAAACTATTTGGGTGATACCATCTAGCCAGATTCACTGTTGGGGTAGAATCCAATTTTAATGCAAAATTCCATAATTGCCACTAATATAATTACTACAGAACTTGATAATTATCTCCCCTCCCCAGACATTCCATCTGTATAGTATCAAAATATACTTGTGTATATTAGAAATAACATTTATTCCTCCTAGGAAAAAAGACCAGCCTTTTCTTCCCTTCACTATTGGTTTAACACTCCTAAGAAGTTCATTAGAAGACCCAGCATTTATTTGTTGAATTGACTAAATGATTCTTCCTTGCAAATGCATGCTAATACAGGCAGCCTGTTCTTTTTTTTCTCTGTCTCTTTTTTGTTTTCTTTCAATGACAGTTCTTAACAGGAAAACCCTGTCCTCACTCTCTTTCTTTTATCATTTTCTCTACTCCTAGTGTTTCTTACCCTCAAATTTCAAATGTCTCCTGCATTTGCCAGTTGGAGCTGGGGTCAAGGAATTTTCATATGTTCCTTTAGTCTGAGGTGCCATATTTTCTGCGTTGACAGCTTTACACAGTACAGCTGAGATGACTGAACAGATACTACCTATGCCATATCATGACTGAGTTTCTGAATATTATGGAAATCTTAGAAGGTCATATTTTGTAAAATAGAGACTGGAATCATATCCTGCACAATACAGGTACCTGGCAAAGAATAGAACAGATGTGGAGGATGCTCTTTCTTCTTTCTCTATAGAAGTAAAAGCAGCTCATGATTTAAAAAAAACCCTAAAACACATTTTTAATTAAAAGCTAGAGGGAGAAAAATACCTGTGGCAAATATTTACTTTCTTTTCATAATCAGTCTGTTTTCTGTTACATCCTTACACCAAAACTGATGGGAGTGCACTAGCCTAAACCAAGTCCTGAATTCACCCTTTGATATTTCAACTGCAGACACTGCAGTTAGGAACCAGCAAAAAAGTGCATTCATGGCAGCATATTATTCAACTTCTGTGCATCTCCCTTGTCCTGCGCAATGCTAGTGCTCCTGTTTTCAGGCTTTGTGTTACAGTGCTTGATTTTGCAGAAGCATGAGAAGTTAAGGGCCCAAAATGTAATAAAAGAGAGGATAGGCTTGAAATTATTATTTTTTAAAATGCCATGAACAGTTTAGAGCTATGAATGCCTTAGGTCATGAATTAATCCTAGTGCCCATAATGAAAAGATTTTGTCAAACATGACAATTTACATTAAAAGAAAAAGAGTCTCACTTCCAGGCACAACATCCAACAGTTATAACCAAATTCTGTTCCTGTTCAGATCAGTGGGCATTTTTGCCATCAACTGGCACAGCAGTAGGAGCCAAACCCTTCAGGCCATATTTTCAGCACGAACTTCTTTAGCTTTATGGCACGGTTTGGCACTGGCAATAAATTGTATTGTGCACCTGAAATTAATTATCAGCACAGTAAGACAGGCCAGTTTATAACCCTTCTTCAAAGTCAGGCTTTAGTGTGCTACTAAAATATCACTAGTCATAAAAACAGGCATTTCTTGTCACCTAAGTGACAAGTTTATATTTGACCCATCGGAATCCAACTGAAGCTGTGTATGTGATACTGTAAATGTTTTAACTTCCAGGGGAATAATCCCTTGAACTGCTGATTTGCCAACTAAAGAAAATCAGCTTTGCTATTTAATCCCATTGATACTTAATATAGAGCATATAGTGCCAGCGTTTTTCAGCTTGCTGTAAGATTTTAGAGTCACAAAAAGAACAAAATAATTTTAACAGTGTTAAGCTGTCTGTGGAACAAATTGTATACATTATCATAAATCCAGAGTACTAATCAAACTATTGACCTCTGTATTTTTAGTACAAGCTCATGTTAAGAGAGCTCATCTGTTCTCGTATGCTTTGGTATCTAATATGACAATTGGCCTATATAGAAAGTGTTGCACAGGAAGAAGGAAAGTGTGATACAATATTTTCTGTGATTGTATTTTTGTTACAACTTCATGCAGTCATTGTTCCTCCACCTAATCTTGGATCATGTCCTATAGTCAAAGTGATTTAACTATAAGGAGTAGATTTTGAGTAAAGAAGGGCAATTTTTATAGCTCGGTTCAGGTCTACTACTCCATACATTTAAGTACCTTGTAGTAACTGATAATTGCAAAGAAGCCAGAAAAAATTGTCTCTTGTCAAGTCTAAAATTTCTATCCATTTTCTCTTTCAGTGTATAAATAGAAGATTTGAAAAACTGAGCCTGAAATTAGAGAAACGATACAAAAATAGGGCATCAGTTCATGCCTAGCCAAGTGGATGAGAAAGGAGAAAGCTATACATGAAAGGATTTGAGAAGAGTCCAAAGACAAGTTGCAATTTCATGAATTATTTTTTCTGCATGAATATACATGCAGGGACAGCTGACTCCTTCACTGCCAGCAATGACAACGCATAATATCTAAACAAGAGCCAGAAAGAGGAGAGCTAACAGAGGAGGAAGGAGCTGCAGTGGGAAGTCCATTTCACATTGAAACAAACAGTATGAATGGACTGAATTTGTAGAGGTAGGCCCTAGCTCCCACAAAGACAAACTGAAGCTTTGCTTTGGACCCTTCTCTAACGAACAGATGGCCTCAATAAGTTACTTTCCAATTTAAAGTCCTAGTAATAATGCAAGAGAGGAAGGATGTTTATCACACACACTGCTGGCGCAGGGTGATAGAGAATGCTTTTGAGTTTTCAGTCACAGAAGGAGTACTGTGTATGCTACTTTGTGAAGTTAGATATCTTTGAGTAACCTACACCAAGAAGCAAGAGTTTGCTTTTTCTTAATTTAACTAAAAAACACTTTGGATTTTAGTTATTTGAAGGACACCACTCTGACAAGTGGAAGTCCTGAGAAAGTGTTTCATGTAGTTTTGTGGGAACCTCTTATTTCACAGATGTTATGCATATATAACAAGCTACAGTTAAAAAATATGACTTGAATCACAGATGTCTCCTCTAACAGTAAGCTGACGTTCAGTCTCAGATATCAACACTGGCACAGGGACAACCGTCAATAAACAGTATTTGCTTTTCTGAAGTAGCCAAGTTCTCCAGTGACACACTGGCAGGTATTGGTGTATTTCTTTTTCCTGTGAAAAGCAGAATGAAGAACTCATACCTCTTAAGCAATAGGGGTGCCTAAATTTAAAAGATTCACAAGTTTGGTTCACCTAAGCATCCAAAAATTCAGGTATGAATCTAATCTGAGAGTTCAAAATTCCCTCACAGGGAAATGTTCTACCTGTTGTTAAAACCTCGTCCAGAGAGCTTGAGAACTAAGTTGTCCTCTGACAACTGCACTTATTGGCACTTTATATGATCAGTCACCTGGATTTAATGTTTCTGGGGGAAAAAAAAAACAAAACATACCTTTGATTTTGGCTGTACATGTCTATGTATATCTTTGGTTCTATAAGAAGATAATTAATAAATACATCCCATATCTTCCCAGGTGCTTTAAATGCTTCAAATTACAGAGTGTGACTCAGAAACCCCAGAGTGCTTCAGATTTGAATGATTCCAGGGCTTCAGAGATGTGCCATGTGCTTTGAAGCAAGCTTAAAAAAGAAATGTTTAAAGCACCAGGAAATTTGAAAGGCATTGCTGCAAAATCTAGCAGAAATGCTCACAGACTTGCTTCAGTATGAGTGGTGTCAGGTACAGAGGTGCAGGTGGCAAGAAAAAAAGATTCTGTCAGTTCTGAGTATAGCTGAACAACTGTAACAAAAATCTCAGCTGTGAAAAGAAGATGAACCCAGGGGACTTTTTCTCACAGTTTTTCTGGATGTGGCTGCTGTTATTCCCCATTTCCAACTCAGTAGTGGGTCTGAGTGCATATTGAAAAGATGCAAATACACGTGCAGACAATAGAAACATGTCAGGCCACACAGATCAACACAAACAGGAGAGCAAGCCCTTTACTGACAGCCACATTAACACTAACAGCACTCGCATAAACGTGAACAACACAGGTGGGCCTATCCTGTTCCTCCTGTCTAGCGGATCAGGCTTGAAGTTCTCATCAGAACATGCATATACCCTCACTCTAATGATTCACAGGCATCGGTCCCTCAGACCCCAGACCAGACCTCAAAAGATCATCCACAACCCATGCCCAGACCCTCATCGTTTTTTATCCAGTCTCTAGCTCTGACCTTGAGCCCTTCCAGTTTCTAGTCTTCTGCTTTTCCAACTCTCAGCTAGTCCAGCGTAAAGTGCATTACCAAATTACACACATATACACACAGAGCATCACATAGGAAATAGAGTTAGAGTTTAATAAGAGGGTAGGACAGATTGCAACAACCAGATGCAGGTTTTGACCAGAGAATTTTACTGAGCCACTGTTTACACATGACCAGTACATTTTGTCCTCCCTCATCCCCATTTTCCTCACACTTATTCCTGCATAATCCACCTTTATATCTTCCTTTTTCAACCCATGATCCTTTTTTAAACATTTAGGAAGTTTTGTGCATCTCCAAAATCCCCTTACAACATCCCATTGGAAGTTATTTTTCTCATAAGATCTATAATAATCTCGCTTTGCCTTCTTGTAATCACTTACATTGCTCTGGTTGAACTTCTCTGAGTTGTGCTTGGGTGGTTCCTTCCACAGCCCAACAATTTCAGCGGCCCAAGTGACCTAAAAGATCTCCTCTTTGGTATTGTCTACTTCTTATTCTGCTGTTTGTGAACTAAATCTGTGTTCTTGTACAAAGGAGAGAAGAAACTTTTCCAAGTTAGTAGATCCACCCCAAGGGAACTGACTAGTTGGCCTAAATTTGGCCTATCTGTCACATTTCACTTTTGTTAAGACAGAAGGCTCTATCATGGAGGCCAAAGCTACCCACAACTTTTGCTTCTGATAAAGAGTCTGAGTCCTGCCCTGTTCCTCAGCAAAACAGGGCAAAACCCAAGTCCTACATTGCCCACTTTCATATTGCCAGGTAATCTAGACAACAGTGTCAAAACTCACTATAACAATCCACTCCAAAAATATTTTTTTTCTCTGAGGTACATTTTCATTTCATCTGTTTAATAGAAGTTGGTTTTGTTACTTTGACCTCCTTTTATATTCCAGTTAAAATTAGTTTGGTTTATCTGCTAGTGTGACTCAAGGACCTACACAAAAGAAATATGAACCAGAATTATACTATATAATTCTTAAATGACTGAACTAAATATCCCTGCATTAATATGTAACGTCTTAGAACTGTTCAAATTTTTCTTCTGTACATCGTCTCCACTGAAGAATTAAGCCTCCTCCTATCCACTTCATGAAAATTTCCTGGAATTTGCAGAGGAAAGGGGTAGAACCTGTTATAAATTTTAACTTTTGGTGGTTTTCACATACTTTCAGTACGAAAAAATTATGGTGGGACGACAACTGGGAATGTGCTGTTTATAATTATCACCCCTCCCATGATTATAATTAGCTATTCTCAGCTACTGTTGACATGTGCAGGTAATGTACAGCAGAAGGATATCAAATGCAGCTTGAAAATCAATGGAATGAGTGGTTTTTAAGATGGCTTACCAGAAGGATCACACTAAGAAGTAGTCCTTGAGAGGTCACAGTTCAAAGACCTACAATCATTTTCATCATTACCCTTGAAGTCAGAAATGTCCACTGTTTAAACTTTCTTGAGGTTTCTTTGCCTAAAATTTATTTTAAAAATGAAATTCCTTATCACAGTCTGCTTATTCTTAAAATCTACTGATGGAAAAAACATGTAATAATATTTTTGTTTACCTACACCAGAACTGTTATGCTCCCTTGAATTTTTCATTATGTACTTTTATTCCTTTTTTAATTGCCTGGAAGAGCTTAATGTTCCAAAGTCACACAAGCACCAATGCACAGAATTCATGCTATATTCCAGGCAGTTCAATTCCAGAGTGAGTGTTTACAGACTCAGTGTATGCAAAAGCACTTTTCTTAAAGCATTTTTTCAGTTTCTAAACAAAAAGTAGTATCTTTACTTGGATGTATAAGTCAAGTTTGTGCTACACTATCCATGTGTGTGTGAATACAACAGGATTTGTGTCCTAGATGACGTTCTTGGAAAAGACAGGAACATCTTGGGTTGATATTATAATCAAATTTAAAAAAAGATGAGATAGCTGAAAATTAAAACACTTTTACCACTGCCTTAATCGTGGCCATGTGACATTAGGTAAGGAGACAGAATGGAAGAAGAGTCCTCAGTCCATGAGGAAAGTAAAAATGTTGCATGGGTTTAATCACTGAACTGAGAGTGAGATCATTCCTGTGTCTAAGCCTGGAAGAAACTGTGGTATTACAGCTGTAATGTGTTCAGCATCTTAAGTAGCCTTCACTCTTGACAAAGAATGTGTGTGCACGCAAACTTTGAGAAGATCCTTTAGGAGTTATAGTTAAAAAGTCTCAGTAGGTGTTTGTTCTCATGATGATGATTAGATTTTAATTAGCACAAGAGCAGTCAAACTCCCAGAGCCTCAATTACTTACCAGCTTGGACAGTGGATGCTATTCATATCAACAAGATATAACTGGAAAACTGAATCCACATTGAAACTAAAATTAGCATTTTCAAAATCAGTAAGTAGTCCCCTATATTTATAGCATTCCCAGAGGATCTGGATATACTTTACAAAGTGTTGTTAGACACAGAAACATCCAAAACCCCATCAACAAACACAAGTTTCTATGCATATACTGTAGGCTTTGTGTAAATTTTTAAAGGGTTCACTGCTTACCTCTATAAACTGCAGTCGGTAGTAAAGCTGCTGTCTACATAGATTATGCCTTAGAATACAAAGACTACAGGTCTTTTTGATTATAGCATGCATGCAGCATTCTACTTCAGTAGCTGTGTACCTACATTTTTGCAAAATTTCCCCAGTGGTTGATATATATTTTTAATCATTCAGGTAGATAGATAGACACTGAAAGAATCATGGGCTAATTTAGGCTTGATTTGTAAAGGACCTCTTATGGTCATCTAGTCCAGTTCTCAACTCAAAGCAAGGTAAACTACAATATGCTGCTTAGGACCACATCTAATACAATTTGAAAATCTCAAGGACAGAAATTCCACAACCTCTCTGGTCAATCTGATTTAGAGATTAACTACGTTAGTAACAAAAAAAAAGTTTTCTCATGTCTGGTCAGAGTACCTCTGTTCCAATTTCTCTCCATCGCCTCTTATCCTGTCACTATGCATCACTATACACCTATGATAAGTCTGGTTCTGTTTCACCTATATCCTCCCATGAAATAGATGAAAACAGCAAATGGGTTTCCCTTCAATCTTCCTTTCTTTGGGGCTGAACAAACCCAGTTCTCTCTGCCTCTCACTGTATGTCACATGCCTATGTCATGTCTACATCATACTGGTAGCCCATTGGAATCACTACAGTATCTCAGTATCTTTCTTGCACTGGGGAGCAAAACTGCACACGGTACACCACATATGGTATCACAAGCACAAGATGGAGAAAATTTGCTTCCCTGGACCTGCTGTCTGTACTCTTGTTAATACAGGTTAGTATGCAGTTGGTCTTCATCTCTGAAAGGTCAGAATGTTGCCTCGTGATCAACTTGTTGTCCACCTGAGACCTCAGTTCCTTTTCTGTGAAACTGCTTTCAATTCTTTTGGTGCCCAGACTGTATTGCTGCATTTCATAGTTGTCTTTCTTTGATGTACTTCCTGGGGTTCCTATCTGCCCGTTTCTCCAGACTGTCAAAGCCTCTCTGAATAGCAGCTCTGACCTCCCATGTATTGTCTGTTCACTCCAACTTGGCATTTCCTGCAAACATACTGAGAGAGGACTCTATCCCCTCATCCAGATTGCTAATAAATATGTTAAATAGACTTTTCCACATGGCAAGTAGCCAGTATGATTTGTACCACTAATGATAACCCTTGAGTCTGATAGTCCACTGTATAGTCCACCCTTACACTGTCCATATCTCACCAATTTGGATGTAAGAATATTACGGAGTCTGTGTTGAAGATGTTACTGCAGTCAAGGTATAAAACATCCACTGCTCTCCCTTTAGGCACTGAGCTTGTCCTCATCACATAGTCAATCAGGCTGGTAAGACACAATTTGCCCTGGGAAAACCCATCCTGCTTTTTCCCTACAATTTTCTTGCCCTTTGTGTGCTTTGTAAATGGCTTCCAGGGAGATTTGCTCCATAATCTTTCCAGGGACTGAAATGAGACTGACTTGCCAGAAGGTCTTCGAAACCCTCTGTCTTGCTTTTCTTGAAGATGATTGTGATGTTTGCCTTTTTCCACGCACCTTTGCATCATTTGATAGTCCCACTGAGCATCAGTTTAGCTATTGAGTAGGCATGGAGAATTATTTTCATGGATCTATTTGGAAGTTTACTGCCCTGCTTTTTGCTATGTGAAAACTGGTAAGCTTCTTTCAAACATGTGATCCTGTATGCTTTTCTGGCAACAGGCTCTACAAATAAAATTAATCTCCTCTAACCCTTAGCTACCTGCAGTGTACACTTCTAAATCTGAGCTAGTACAGTATAGAGCTTTTACATCTGAACTCTGGTTTTTGTGTCAGTAGAAAGACACAGGCACTTCCAGTATATAACTCATCATATAACAGAAATTGTTTAGGCTAGAAAACATATGAGAATGTAATTTCCTGATGAAAAACAGGTAAAATGAATTGTCAAGAATATATTGACAAGTTTCATTGTGATTACCACGTGAATATCAACATTGTTAGTTTTATGGAAATTGTCAGAACATACAGACATAGTGACAACAGGTACACAAGATGTCATTTCTGCATGTCTGGTGGTATTTTCAGAAACAGCTAACTGCATCAGTGCTTCTGGTGGCCAAACTTTTACGTACCTGAAAAGAGCTGGGTTGTGATATGGAAACATGCTTTAACAGTTTTAAAAAGATATAACCCAATGACTTTCCGAGATGCTTGCATTCTGTGTCAGAAATATTTTTTAGTATTTCACCATCAGCTAAAAGAAGCTAGGGTTCTAACAGTAATGGTCTCGGGTGTAACCCTGAGGTACGTGGCTAGCTCTCACTCAAGAGAAAAGCACCTCTTTGATGAATAACAAGTTATGTTCTCTACATGAGCTTATTAGAGGATCTTTGCCGATCTTAGTGTCCCTGTTCACTTTAACTTACCCGACTTGCTGCTATGAACATGTTATGGGTGGTTTATAATAACTGTCTGAGGTATATATATGTCTGTATACACACATATATGTATGTATGCATGTATGTATATAGTGATGAATCCATCAAATTGCTAATTAATAATCCAAAACAAGCTACCAGTTAATTTGGTGGTAAGAATCACCTTTGGTAGACTTAAAGAAAGAGGTGAGAGTCTTTAACTGGCACTGGTGTAGGGTTTTTTTTTTTTCCATTTGATAGATAACAGGACCTTTGTTCAGTGAAAATTTATACAATATTTATATATATGTCTGCATAACACAGTATAATTATCCAGAGTAAATTCTTTGGTTAAGATGAAGGAAGGACCTATAACTTAAGGAAAAAGGATTTAAACAATGTAATTACATCCAAATGAAGACGAAACATTTTTGCCCATGTAATTCAGGGTTCAGATTAAAACCAAAAAGACTAAAAATTTCAGATTAAAAGTTAAAACTACTGAAAGGGGGTTGTGGTGAGGTGGGTGTTGGTCTCTTGTCCCAAGTAACTAGTGATAGGACAAGAGGAAATGGCCTCAAGTTGCACCAGGGGAGGTATAAGCTAGATATTAGGAAAAATTTCTTTACTGAGAGAGTGGTCAAGCCTTGGAACAGGCTGCCCAGGGAGGTGGTGGAGTCACCATCATTGGAAGTGTTCAAAAAACGTGTGTATGTGGCACTGCAGGACATGGTTTAGTGGGCATGGTGGTGTTGGGTTGATGGTTGGACTTGATGATCACAGAATCACAGAATCACTAGGTTGGAAAGGACCTTTAAGATCATCAAGTCCAACCATTAATCCAGTGCCACCATGTCCCCTAAACCATGTCCTGAAGCGCCACATCCACACGTTTTTTGAACACTTCCAGAGATGGCGGCTCCACCACCTCCCTGGGCAGCCTGTTCCAATGCCTGACCACTCTCTCAGTGAAGAAATTTTTCCTAATATCCAATCTAAACCTCCCCTGGCGCAACTTGAGGCCATTTCCTCTTGTCCTATTGCTAGTTACTTGGGAGAAGAGACCAACACCCTCGTCGCCACAACCCCCTTTCAGGTAGTTGTAGAGAGCGATAAGGTCTCCTCTCAGCCTCCTCTTCTCCAGGATAAACAACCCCAGTTCCCTCAGCCGCTCCTCAGAAGACTTGTGCTCCAGACCCCTCACCAGCTTCATTGCCCTTCTCTGGACACGCTCCAGCACCTCAACATCCTTCTTGTAGTGAGGGGTCCAAAACTGAACACAGGATTCAAGGTGCGGCCTCACCAGTGCTGAGTACAGGGGCATGATCACTTCCCTACTCCTGCTGGCCACACTATTCCTGATACAGGCCAGGATGCTGTTGGCCTTCTTGGCCACCTGGGCACACTGCCGGCTCATGTTCAGCCGGCTGTCAACCAGCACCCCCAGGTCCCTTTCCACCGGGCTGCTCTCCAGCCACTCCTCCCCAAGCCTGTAGCGTTGCGTGTGGTTGTTGTGGCCAAAGTGCAGGACCCTGCACTTGGCCTTATTAAATCTCATACAGTTGGCTTCTGCCCATTGCTCCAGCCTGTCCAGATCCCTCTGCAGAGCCCTCCTACCCTCCAGCAGATCAACACTCCCGCCCAACTTGGTGTCATCTGCAAACTTACTGAGGGAGCACTCAATTCCCTCCTCCAGATCATCAATAAAGATATTGAACAAGACCGGCCCCAGAACCGAGCCCTGGGGAACACCGCTTGTGACCGGCCGCCAGCCGGATTTAACGCCATTCACCACAACTCTCTGGGCTCGGCCATCCAGCCAGTTCCTCACCCAGCGAAGAGTAAACCCGTCTAAGCCACGAGCCACCAGTTTCTCCAGGAGAATGCTGTGGGAGACGCTGTCAAAGGCTTTACTAAAGTCCAGGTAGACAACGTCCACAGCCTTTCCCTCATCCACTAGGCAGGTCACCTGGTCATAGAAGGAGATCAGGTTGGTCAAGCAGGACCTGCCTTTCATGAACCCATGCTGGCTGGGCCTGAGCCTTTGGCTATCCTGCAGATGCCCTGTGAGCACTCTCAAGACCAACCGCTCCATAATCTTCCCCGGTACAGAGGTCAGGCTGACAGACCTGTAGTTCCCAGGATCCTCCTTCCGGCCTTTCTTAAAAAGATCTTAAAGATCTTTTCCAACCTTAACGATTCTGTGATTCTGTGATGAAAGACAAAAAGAGATCATATGGTAATGGAACATTTAGAATTTTGGTGTATTATTATTTGCTGAACTAAAACTGATTTTTAAAGACAAATTGGATTTTTTTTTTTTATGTTGTCATTCTGTGAAGTGATGACAGAAAAGGAACTTGACTGAATATGAGCACAGACGAGAAAAGAAGCCCTGCATGTCAGGCAAGAAACTGAACAGGAGAGGAACACCTGAAAGGTACCACTAACCAAACAGAATGGCTACAGCAGAAGTTAAGGAACGTCACGCAGTGTAAGAAAGGAATTGAAGCTTCCCTGCAGCAAACGCTGGAATACTATTTGCACAGCAAACTGTATCTTTCCAGCAGGATGTTAACTAATTTCCTCTGACAGAAAATTCATTAGGCTAGACACAACGAACAAGACCTATGGAGCCCTAACATTTTCTAGGGACCAAAGTTTGCTAAGTTTTAACAGAATAAGTTTTAAGTATTTCTCATAACTACTTAAATGATATGGAAGGGCCTTTTTCAATTTGAAGATCCCTAAAATGTTTCCAAAGTAAACTTAAAGCCCTTTAGAAGTTTTACAGTTGAGGGCTATGTATGTATGTGTATATATATATGTGCATGGTGCATTAACATCTGTTAATAGCCAAATGCCTACTCAGCCACCAACTGACTCCTCAGCAGGACAGGGGTAGATAAGAGGATGAGAAAGCTGGTGGATTTGGATAGAGACAGGGAGATTGCTTACTAATTACTGTTGCAGACGAAACAGACTTAACTTGAGGAAAATTAATTTATTGCCAATTAAAATAGATCCAGATCATTGGAAACAGAAAGACAAACATTAAAACATCTGTAGTCTCCCTTCTCGCATGCTTAACTTCACTCCTTCAATGCAGACTTCTCTACTTGCTCCTCCCAGTGGTGCAAGCAGGTGGGGAGTCAGTCAGTACACAGTGGATCCTCTCTGCTTATCCTTCCTTCTCGCACTTTTCCTCTGCTCCAGCATGGGTCCTCCACCACCTGCAGGAAATATTTGCTCCACCATGGAACATCTCCTCTTCCTTTTTCTTCCCCGATCTTGGTTTTCACTCTGCTATTTCTCACTCTTTTTGTTGTTGTTGCTGTTGTTGTGGGTTTTTTTGTTGTTGGGTTTTTGCCCTCTTCCTCTGCCTGTCTGGCATTTTCTGCCCTTTCCTAAATATCTTTCCACAGGGGTGTCACACACTTGGCTGATGGGCTCAGCTGCAGCCAGCAGTGGATTTATTGCAGAACCAGCTGTGTCCAGCACAGGGCAGCCCTAGCTTCTTCTCAGAGAGGCCACTCCAGCAGCCCCCACCACTACCAAAACCTTTCCACATAAACCCAATACACACATTGTATAAGAGCTTGCTTTTCTTCGTCATCTTCAATGGATTCCTTAAAAGCAGTTCACAGAATCTTAGAATCATAAAATGGTTGGGGTTAGAAGGGACCTTAACAATCATCTAGTTCCAACACCCCTGCCATGAGCAGGGACACCTTCCACTAGACCAGGTTGCTCAAAACCCTATGCAACCTTGCCTTGAACACTTCCAGGGATGGGGCATCCACAGTTCCTCTGGGCAACCTGTTCCAGTGCCTCACCAGCCTCATAGTGAAGATTTTTTTCCTTACAGCTAATCTAAATTTATCCTCCTTCAGTTTAAATCCATTGTCCTATCACTACATGCCCTTGTAAAAAGTTCCCCTCCATCTTTCTTTTAGGCCCCTTTTAGATACCGAAAGGCTGCTATGTAAGTTTTCCCCAGAGCCTTCTCTTCTCCAGGCTCAACAACCCCAACTCTCTCAGCCTGTTTTCATAGGAGAGGTGTTCCATCCCTCTGATCACATTCGTGGCCCTCCACTGGACTCACTCCAACAAGTCCATGTCTTTCTTATGTTGGGAGATCCAGTGCTGAACACAGTACTTCAGGTGGGGTCTCACAAGAATGGAGTAGAGGGGCAGAATCATCTCCTTCAATCTGCTGGCCATGTTTCTTTTGAAGCAGCCCAGGCTTTCTGGGCTGCAAGCCCACATTGCTGGGTCATGTTGAGCTTCTCATCCACCAATACTCCCAAGTCCATCTCCTCAGAGTTGCTCTCAATACATTCTCTGCCCAGCCTGTATGTGTGCTTAGGATTGCCCAAAACATGTGCAGTACCTTGCACTTGGCCTTTTTGAACTTTATGAGGTTCACACATGGATCATTAAGGGTGTTTCTCTACAGATAATGACTCCTCAGATAATTGTATTCTTCCTTTCCGCCTACCTTTGCAAATTGTTATTTCAATTTAATAAATTGTATGAATGCATATTTACACTGCTGAGGCTCAGTGAAGCTTGATGTAGAGTCATCTGATTCATGTCCACCTACCACCAACCCAAAGGGAAGAGCTCTAACCCATACTGACCCAAGCTGATACATCCACATAGTTCAGTGCAACACTGCTTGGAGATGTAGACTGGATTGCAGGTTACCCACCTTATCACCTAAGCACCTTAACCTAACCTTATCACTGTGTGTGGTGATAAAATTGTAAAATATTTTAAGTCCCTTGTTTTTCATTTTTCTGTCTTGGGAGTAGTGGTGTGCAGATACAATACAATGCTTTCTTTACTTGAGCACAAGCTTGAACATTACTTATTGGTACATCTTTCTGCAAAATGTCATCTTCGTTCTAGACCATACCTGAGTTTCTAGAGGAACCTATGTAGACTTACTACTTACACTGCCCAGTAGCTCAAGCATCTTCAGCTCTCATCGTACAATAAGAAATATTTCAGTCAGTATTTTAAACCTAGCATAGTATGGTGCAGTTATACTTATTACAATAAAGGCTGTGTTAATGATAATATATTCAAACTAGGCACATGCATAACCAATCATCTTTCTATTGCTAGATGTTTGCATTGCATTTCTAGGTGGGAAATAACAGATACAAAATTATGTAATCTGATGATTAAGATGAAAATGTCCAAAAGGATCAACCCTACTCACTAAGAACCACTTCTCATTCTTTGTTGTACTGACACAATTGAAATGAGATTTAGTAAAACTGAGAGGAGGCTGATGGCACTAATTTTCTGTGGGGGCTTTTAGAAACAATCCCCAACTGTACTGAATTAGGCCAAATCTATAGACATTGAGGACACATTGTACATGTCATTTTCCCAAATGCATTTAAAATTAGGTTACCAAGGGGGAGGGGAGACTTGAATTTTCAAATAGTGTGACTCACTGTGGATGGATTGTATTAAATTCTACTGTTTCACTTGTCATGTTATGATTTTTTTGATAAGAGCACTAAGAACACCTAGACAACACTTTAAAGCATTTATATAAAACAGGATGAATAAATTAAATACCTCAAGGTATGTCTTCAAACTTTCAATGACTTGATATAGGAGTGTGCTCTCAGAAAGCAAATGATGACAGGTGGAGACTTTCAGGAATAGTGTGGAGAGAAAAAAGCAAACAAAACCAAACATAAAAAGACTTCAGATAATACTTGTATCTCCAGCCTAGGAGTTGTAGATAGGAAAAGTCTTATCATTTTCCAAGCAATTAATGCTGAAGTCTCCCTGTTGTCTCTTCAGTGAAACCGTGTCTCTGTTTTTGCAGCAAAAGTATGTGGCGTGCACTTAAAAGACTGTATGGCTGTTGATTTAAAATGTTATGACTTGTGACTTTTCCCTTTTGGCGGAAAATAATCCATAAATGAGTCATTGGAGTAGAGTTATCGTTATAAGCATTAAATAAATTAAGAGCATCCAGAGGTAGGTGTGTGGAGAAACATTCCTGGGTGAAGACAGAAATCATGTGATCCAGGCAAGAAGAGCACCTCTTTGTAAAGTTGTGTAAGGAAGAATGTGTTAATAAAAATATTTATAGATCTGGTTATAGATAAGCATAACAAGAAGAAAAGTAGACCTGGGAGAGATATGAGCAAATGGATCGTGGGTGCTGCCTTGAGAATATGAAAGAGGGAATATTCTACTGGGTATTTTGTGTTTCTTTGTATTCCTGTGACCTTTAAAGTCAAACTCTGCTGTATTTGATCACTTTCTGTTCCAAAATATAACAGGTTATCTGAGATTATTTCAGTGAACCTTTGTAGATTTTACTTTAAGAAACTCATCCCAATAATATGGAACGTAACAGTGAAAAAAGTTTTTTTTTTTCCTCCTAACAGATGAATTCTGTTTCCAGTCAATTTAGTTTCAGAAAAAAAAGAAAATCATAGTTTTGAACCAGGGTGAATTTCATACATGTTAAGAAAATTTCTGGTTTTCTTTCGGGGACATTGTTTGTTTGTTTGTTTGTTTGCAGAACTGTCTTTAGCAGGAAGCAAAATATCCAGGTACTATGTTATTTGCTGCTTTGAATTTCTTAAAGTTCCTGGAATTGCATTATTGCATCTTGTGATGTTGCATGAGTACATATGGTACATTGTTGGGCTTCAGCTGGTCACACAACTATGCGTGTTATAAATTGAACCAGAATTCCAGTGGGTGTTGCACTTTGTCACCAATTCAAAGAAGATGACTTTTTAAAGGAGGTGTCTCATAGCTTTATTTGCTGTAGACCTCTGAAACTTTCACGTTTGCCAAAGGCAAACAATAAACCATTAGTTCAATGAATCCTGAACTGTTTGTTTAGAATAAAAATTTAATTTTTTTTTTTTAAAAGAGAGAGAGCAGAGAAGCAAATATATTTATTTATTTTCACATACAGCCTACATCTTTGTGTACAGACTCAGGAGAAATACAGAAATAGGAAGGATGATTCTAACTCTTCTTTGCACAGCTGAAGTCAATAACATTTTGAATTTAGACAGGAAGTTTAACATAGTTGTAAATGTAAATGTAAAACATATAAAATGCAATCAACTAATGTCAGATCCAATAAAAAGAAAAAAATAATCATCTGACTTCTGCAAGGCCATAGAAATCCTTTATACATAATCAATTTGTCAGTGCTTGTATGGCCCTAAGCATCAGACAAGACTGCCATTTTTTCATTTAAAAAATAACTCTGTTTATTAGGACCATGATTCCTGATATATATCAAATTTATTTCTTCTGTGTTGCAAGTACATTAGCATCTGATGACAAAGATATTATAAAATCCACCTCTCAGACACTGGCTACTGGTGGTCTTACGATAGAACTGAGGGGTCTCTTGCCTAAGGCTACTAGCAGAGCTAGATTATGAAAGACAGATGAAATGTGATGGCAAAAACACAGTCCCCACCTTTCTCATTCTCGCCACTGTGGAGCTGGCACTTCTCACTGCAGGTGTTATCTTTATGTCATGGCTATGAAATACAAGGATGCAGAAGTTGATCATCCAGACAGATTTCCCACCAAGCAAGAGAGCAGTGTATGTAACGAATGCACCAGAAAATAATATGTGATCATGGAGTTTTTAAAGAGAAAATTTTAACATAAGTCTGACCCAAGGCACCATAGCAAAATTTAACTAGGCTTTCAGATCCAAACTGCACAAATAACATCTCTCTGGAGTCACAGGTGTGGAAATTGCATGCCATTTCTGCACTATGGGAAATAACTGGATTAGCATGGTATAACACTGTGCATATCAACTGTTATTTGTTTTATTCATTTGTTAGAACTTAAGCCAGTGTTATGGAAGATCTGCAGTCTGGCAGAGGGAATTATATGAAATCTATTTATGTTATCACATGAATTGAGTCATTGTACAATTGGTGCAAGAGAGTTATATGTTACAGAAATATTCCCAAACAGATGAGCATTGTTTGACAATAATTTTAATTTGATTTATTTTCATTATTTATTTTATATTTACTTACTATATATAAATACACACATAAGTATGGACATACATGCCAACCCACACCATTATATTTAATTATACAATTACTGTCATTATCAATCTAGTACTATGTTGTATATTTTACAATAATTTCTCACATCCCTTGGACAAGGGGATGTAAAGACCTGGTTATAACTAGCAAAGAAAGCAGTAAGAGAGTAGAGAATGTTTCAGGTTGCCTAACAAATTCAGTTGTGGTTCCACACTTGTTTGATGAATGAATGGAAAGATTATTTGCTTATTTTGTTAGTATGCATATTTTAATTATTCATATTCTTCATGTTTAATTGTTCATAATTCTTCACCCTTAATTCTTCATACTTTAATTTTAATTCATTCAAAAGAAAATGGCCAAACTGTTGTCTAACAAGGAGTATCAAATAACACAATATGAGGAAGAAACCATAATAGAAACCCAGGTGTCACCCATTCTATATGAGTGCTCTACCAACTTGCCATGTGCTGATTTTTGTCTAATGAATATATGGAAAAGTGAGACAACTTAGATATGATAAATGGACTAAGCCAGACTAAGTATCCTCAGGGTATTCAGCTCCCTGAGCTGGAAGACAGGGATGGAGAGCTGAATAAAGCCCCCATAATCCAGGAGGAAGCAGTTAAGGACCTGCTATGCCACCTGGACACCCACATGTCTATGGGGCCTGATGGGATCCACCAAAAAGTACTGAGAGAGCTGGCAGAGGAGCTTGCCAAGCCACTCTCCATCATTTATCATCAGTCCTCGTTAACAGGGGAGGACCCAGACAACTGGAGGCTTGCCAATGTGATGCCCATCTACAAGAAGAGCTGGAAGGAGGATACGGGAACTACAGGATTGTCAGCCAGACCTCAGTAGCAGGGAAGATTTTGGAGAGGTTCATCTTGAGCTTGAGTGCTCACAGAGCATGTACAGGACAACCAAGGGATCAAGCCCAGCCAGCACGGGTTCACAAAATCCAGGTCCTGCTTGTCCAATCTGATCTCCTTCTACGACCAGGTGACCTGCCTAGTGAATGAGGGAAAGGCTGTGGATGTTGCCTGCCTGGAGTTTAGCAAAGCCTTTGACAGTGTCTCCCACAGCATTCTCCTGGAGAAACTGGCAGCTTGTGGCTTAGACAGATGTAGTCTTCGCTGGGTAAAGAACTGGCTGGATGGCCGAGCCCAGAGAGTTGTGGTGAATGCAGTTAAATCCAGTTAGTGGCCAGTCACAAGCGGTGTTCCCCAGGGCTCAGTTTTGGGGCTGGCCTTGTTCAATATCTTTATTGATGATCTGGATGAGGGGATCAAGTGTTTCCTCAGTAAGTTTGCAGATGACACCAAGTTGGGTGGGAGTGTTGATCTGTTGGAGGGTAGGAGGGCTCTGCAGAGGGATCTGGACAGGCTGGATCGATGGGCAGAGGTCAATTGTATGAGGTTTAAGAAGGCCAAGTGCAGGGTCCTGCCCTTCAGTCACGACAACCTCATGAAACACTACAGGCCTGGGGAGGAGTGGCTGGAGAGCTGCCCAGCGGAAAAGGCCCTGGGGGTGCTGGTTGACAGACGGCTGAACATGAGCCGGCAGTGTGCCCAGGTGGCCAAGAAGGCCAACAGCATCCTGGCCTGTATCAGATATAGTGTAGCCAGCAGGAGTAGGGAAGTAATCATGTCCCTGTACTCGGGCACTGGTGAGGCCACACCTCGAATATTGTGTTCTGTTTTGGGGCCCTCACTCCAAGAAGGACATTGAGTTGCAGGAGCATGTCCAGAGAAGGGTAACAAAGCTGGTGAGGGGTCTGCAGAACAAATCTTAGGAGCGGCTGAGGGAACTGGCGTTGTTTAGTCTGGAGAAGAGGAGGCTGAGGGGAGACGTCATCGCTCTCTATAACTACCTGAAATGGAGTTGTGGTGAGGTGGTGTTGGTCTCTTCTCCCAAGTAACTAGCAATAGGATGAGAGGAAATGGCCTCAAGTTGCACCAGGGGATGTTTAGACTGGATATTAGGAAAAAATTTCTTTACTGAGTGGTCAAGCATTGGAACAGGCTGCCCAGGAAGGTGGTGGAGTCACCATCATTGGAAGTGTTCAGAAAACATGTGGACGTGCACTTCAGGACATGGTTTAGTGGTCATGGTGGTGTTGGGTTGATGATTGGACTTGATGATCTTAAAGGTCTTTTCCAAGCTTAGCAATTCTGTGATTCTGTGACTCCCACATTATAGATATATTTTATTTGGAACATTTTTCTGGGGAAAGGAATAAAAGAAAAAAAAGAAAAATGGGAAATGCATCTTCTTATACACATTAGGCAGAGAAGACAATGCATCTCGGCCCATTCCTGTGTATCTGTAGGACATATTTTAATCAATGAAATTTTCATTATATAGATCTATATCCTTTAGTTGAAAAAGATGAACAGAGTAATGCGTAGCAGTGAATGTGTGAGGAAGAACATTTCGTTGCTTATACCTTTAAAGAGGCATTCCCTGAAGCAAATATTTTGTGGTTTAGAGAATTTTACTGAGAAAAAACAAACAAACAATAATTAGAAACAGAGCATCTACAGAGATTATGTGGTACCAAAGCTAATGGTTAGCCTAAGCAACCTAAACTGTCTTTTGAAGATGTACACTTTTCAGTTTCTGTATAACCCATTTGATAAAATATGAAGCAAATCCACACGATGTGAAGGAACAATCAGGACTTCATACCATTGCTCCTCTGACAAGACCCATAACCAGTGCTCTGTACCTGTACAGTATTGTACAAGTACCCTATAGCATTTAGGTAAAGCACTGAATGAGCAACCTTTCCAGATGATATCTAATGTTCAGTCCCAGACATCTTTTTGTGAATTGCAACTGCTCTCTTCCATTTCAGTTTCTTGTAGGATGGAGGTGCAGAGTTAGGGCTTCTGAGAAAATGTTTGCTTTGAAGGCTCCAAAGACGTTTTTTCTCATGTTGCAAAGGGTGCAGGCTGCTGTGCCCTTTTGTGGCTGCTAATGAGAAATCTGAAATGAAACTTGTAACTCTAATGAGTTTAAGAAAAAAAAACGCACAAAAACCCAACACAGACAGGTTAAAGTATTAGAGGTTAGAGCTTTTAAGGGAGGACAGGTCTTTTTGTTGATTTATCAGCTTGCTAAGATAACCCCCTAAAACCTACAAATCAGTAATGGTGATGGGTGTTAGAATTCTTAAGGAGACAACCCTCGTACAGAGAACACTGAAGTTTCCACAATAATAAATAAAGCTTCCTAGTTTAGTCAAGTTCTTTTATATTCCATTTCGAAAGTAGTCAGTGGTAAAACTGTAACTAAGTTCTGTAATGTATTATCCTAAAAAATACTAGTTTATGTTACACATTAAAAAGGCAGACAGAAGCTACACTGTGTTTTTCTAATGATATACAGACTTAAAACTAAGTGCCAAGCAATTTCTCACTCATGGGAACCAGACAAATCAGGGTAATAATGATAATCATGGAAAGTATAATAAAAAATAAAAACTAAGTTCAGAGGACATTTGACCAACACAACTGCAGGCAGAAGATAGATCATGCTTAGCAATGGCTGAGCAACTTTCTATCAAGTTTCTATTGGCTCTGACGGGTGCTTAAATTGAAGAGCACAACTCCTTTTTCCAATGAAGAAGGAACATGCATCTCTAAAGTAGTACATGGTTAAAATTTAGATACCTGAGTTCTAGGTTACAGTCCTAAACACACCAGTTCAGCAGTTGTCTATTCTTTTCCAGTTGACAAGATGGTACCCTAAAACTTCATAAGTGACAGGGTGTTTTATTTGTAAATCTCAATTATGACAGAGATGAGCAATGGAGCATGTATCTCTGGATCCAGATACCTAGACAGTCTTCTCTCCTTGTTATCCAAGAAGCTTGATACAGTGGTTATACACAAAATGCTTTGAATGCTCCCCTAAGAGATTAGTCTTAAGACAGAACATAGTGACAATTCTTTATTTTAAAACTAAAGAACAGAGTAACCTTTCCAGCCCCTTTAAAATAGTGTAGAGAAAATCTTTCCTCAGACCAAGAGGATACAAAACCATATATCTCAACACTAGTAAAGAGGATATTTTGGAAGGGTTATTTTTAATTCCTCCTGTTAAAGCTGTATCACTGGACAGAAGTGAATTCAGTGATGAGAGATTAGGGGGAAGAAACATGACTCTTTTCAGATGGAATGACAAAAGTTTTTCTTTATCCTCTCATCGCCATTTCTGTATGTTTTCTAAAAGATAATTTTGTGTATAATAGGGAAACATTCCTAAGAGTAAGGACCTATAATCTCTTTACTCTCAGGGTAAATACCTGCTCAGGAATTAAGAGAACCAGCTGTTTTCTGGGTTTTGTCCCAACTGTTCTTGAATTCTCCTCTGTATATCACCTAAACATCAAGAAGTGTTTGCATGTCCTGTACTAGCTTCTATTTCATTCTCCTTATGCCACTGTCTGGTAAGAAGAGAGATACAGATTTGAATTTTTTCAGATGGAAAAGAGATATGGATTCCCATTCTTGGAATGACTGCCTTATAGACTGGCCTATTGTATAAAGAAAAGAGCTTTTATTCAACATCTGTTGCTTTAGAACAAGTTGGTTGAAAACAAACAAACAAACGAAACAGGAACCAGTTTCAAGCATATAATGCATCTTGAGCATAGTTGGGAAAGATTCTTTGGGACAGCTATTCAGTGGAAAATAAATTTAAGACTCCCCATCTATAATTAAGTAGGTGACTGCTGGTAACTACACAATGAGAAGCATTGTGGTGCCATTCTGAGGTCCTAAGAGACCCTCGACGTGTTGAACAGACCCACTAATGGGATCAGACATCAAATTGTTCATTGCTGAAATTTCCTAAGAGTTAAAGCTAAAAAATCTTTAAAAGTCTAGGTTAAATCCAGTTCCCAAATGGATGGAAATGGAAATTTTGAAAAGAAAGTTCCCACCATGTGATAAAGGAAGTTGTCTTTGAATATTAAAGAGCTGAATCCAGTTCAATGCTGTCAAATAAAACCAAATTTTAAATAACAAGAAAATAACTACAGGAACGTGACAATCAATATTTCTACCTAACCAACAAGCTTTCAATTTACTGCTTAGCTAAGTAGGGCGATGAAGAAACCACACTTTACACCTGAAGCTATTCTACTTCCAATTTCCTTCAATGCCACTGGCATGAATCAGTTGCATGGTTAAAATCATCAGAGAAACAAGTTAAACGTTATTTTAAATGAAGGCTAAATATACAATTTATACATTATAGATCTCTTGTTATGGCTTTTACACCCAGGTATGTCTGAGACTGCATTTCAGGGAAAATTGATGCCACTTTTATGGGTATGTGAACCCATTATCAGTTTTTAAAATATTTTTATAGCAATGACTCAAAATCATTAGTCTATACTTTCTCTTAGCTATCTAATATTGTTGGTGGCCTAGAAAGCTGATCTCAGTTTGAACCTTTTTACATTTGAAGACATTTTTCTGTGCTTGCCTTATTATTTGTTTAGCCCACTGGCATGAATAAGCAGGATTTCCAGTGCTGGAAGCGTATGTACCAGCAAAGAGAGCTTTCTCTTATTGCTAAAAGTCAAGAAATAAGGGTGCCTATTCCCTGAAGGCTAGCAAGGTTTTTAATTAAATTCTCTTTTTAAAAAAGCAGAAAAGCCTCAGAGTAAAATATTATGATGCAAATAGTAAACACGGGGTTGTGGTTCTGTGTTCTCTACAGATATGCCAACAGTAATGATGTAAGATCTTCAGATGTGTATTAATCATAGCAATGCAGTCTGAGGAAATGGAGGAAGTCTCCAGCATCCAAGGAATGAGTAATGCCATGAATTGAAATCCCTACATGGGCAATCTATGAAATATAAGAAATTTGGTGTGGGGAGGGCTTTAATTAAAGTTGCTTCCACTAAGGAAAAAAGAAGTTTGTTGTCTGTGTCACAGCTGACCAAGGGTTGTTGCTTCACTTTTAAGACTCTGCCATCAACTTCTGCTTAGAAGCAAGAATCCACCAGTAGTTATTATCAATCAAATGCTGAAAAAACCACGTGAAACACTGTGTCTGTTGCACCTGAACTCTTTTAATTCTCTGAGATGTTTCCTATCATTGCTCATATACAAAGCCCGTTGATAAGTGCAGTATCCATGAAGTTTGCTAACATGGAGTTGTTGACTTCATCTTGAATGGTTCCTTTTCCCTGAAAAAAAGCCTGAAATGATACAACCAACTGCACTTCAACAACAAGCTTTTGATGTCCACAGATTCTGTGCCATCAGAGGAGAATTACTGAACAAAAGTCCTCTGATGGTTATTTGGCCTCCTACAGCTGTGCCTCTCTTAAGGACAAGATTTCTTGTCCATTCCTTGCCACCGAAAGCTGACAGCCTGTTCTTGAAACAGGTGAGAGAAAACACAAAGAATAAATTCAGGGACTATGGAGTGGATTTTGAGCAAAACTTTGACTGTCTGTTCAGCTCTATTGTGGTGTGCCTTGAAAACATTAGGAATTTGGAGGCAAGAAAATGAAATAGAAAACACTACCAACCTACTCAATGACCAGTTTAGGTTCTGCAAATCCCTCTTCAGTTTGTAACAGCTTTTTCTCTACTGTTTTCTCTAGGGCAGAAGAAACATTTTTCTTTTCCCAGGACACAGGAATAGATAAAATATTAATTCAGTACCTGACTTCCTTGCTCAATTGAAGTGTATATCAATTCACTGCAGGTAGAAAGGTATCTAGTCTGTCAGCTTGAAACTGTAGTTCTTTCTTTGGGACCCTCAGGAACAGAGTGTGTTTTTCAATGTCCATTAGAAAGGTGAGTGCTCAGATTTATACTTCATTTCACTTTTATTCCTCAAATCTGGAAACACAGCTCTGTGATTATGCTTTTCACTTGACTAAGAAACCCCAAAAATATTTGAATAAGCGAGATAATAAAATCTCTATATTTTACATTGCCTCTTAATACTAAAAATTTGCTTTTGATAAATAGCTTTTATTTTCATGTGGCAAGCATGAACCTAATAATAATAATAATAATAATAATAAATAATAATACTTACAAGTCTACATCTACAGGTAAGTCACAAGTTCAGTCGTCCTAATATTTGTTGAAAAGAGAGATACTTTGGACATTCATTTTCAGATCTTCACAACACTCCTTTTATCTCCCTTCTTAAACTAAAAAAGAAATAAGGAACAATGGTATGTAACTCTCCTCCCACCCTTCACATTGACTGAAATAAAGTCTATTGTGATCTTGTATTTTCCTCAAATCGGAGAGAAAAATACAACTTTTTTTTTTTCTTTTTCTCTTTTCTACTGCAATCAATCCAGCTTTGAGAAAATGTGCTGAATTGTAATTGTCACTTGTAACTCATTGTTTGCATAGATAATGACCTGGGTTTGTAAATCTTTCCTACCCTCTGGGTAATACATCCAAATCTTATGGCCACTAAACACTTAATTTACACCTTCAGGAAGTAAGATGAAAAGACGAGCTCAAGGAGTAATTTGTACAGGACAGAGACAATGGCTTTTTACCTCTTCATTGCATAATGTCAGGCCTGTAGCTGGGATTCAGGAAATCGAGCAGTATCTGCTGCGGTAGCTTGTGTTGACTCTCTTCATCCCAGGAAGGAGACCATGCTCTCCAGCTTTGCTGCTACTCTGATGGTCTATGCCTCTGCATGCAAGCTCGTGAGCTGTACTTACCCATGCAGTGTAAGTTGGCTACTCTTCTTGATATATTTCATTTGGGTAGAAACTTCATTATTCACTGAAGATGCTAAATTGAGTATCTCAAGAGAATGCAGCTTGGCACTCAGATCTCAGCTGAGCTGATGAAGATTTCAGGTTATAAAGTTATCTGGGTGTCATTAATACTGAACAAAGAAACATTGTTCTACTGTCATACTTCGTTTTCAGAGGGTATTTAGCTAAATTAAAGCACTTGTTCCATACTGTTGATGGATGAGAACTTTTGCCTTGCCACCAGTTGCTGACCAGCTGATGTCCTGTGCATGAAAATTGACTGCTTTTAGTTCTGTGCAATGTTGAGTCTTACAAAAGGTTAATCTGAATTTAGATTTACCATTGGAATCTCTGCTAAGTATTATGTGGAAGTGAGTTCCCTGGGTTAATTATCTCTTACAAGAATAACAACGCCAGTTTTAAAAGTGTTGTTTTTAAGTGTCAGACTAACATCCAGCACTTATTTTATAGAAATAAGTATACTAGAACAACTGGTGTACTTTCACTATATATCTTTTTTGTTTTCTGTTTCCTGGTCTAAACTCTCCTAAATTCTTAATCTCTACTTCCAGAAAATATACAGCCCACTCACAACAACCTGGTTATTGTTGTTCTCCTACAGAACTTCTATATTCATGCAGTTTTCAGTCCTTCTGTAATGACATGATCAAAACTGAAAAGAGTACCCAGGTCATGTCTTCATTCTCCAATCTGTAACAATGCGTAGAACTTTTTCACAGGGCCCCACTATGTGATGCTTTGCTCATAGTGCATTCTTTCCAGAAAGTGTTGTACCTCAAGTTTCGTACCTGCAGTTAGAAATGTATAGAAGTATCAATTTTCTTTTTGTGGTTATTGATATATAAGAAATTATAGTCTTAATGCATACAGCTTTTCACTATTATGTCTTATTTCTACTTAAAGTTTGGAATAAAATAGGTGAAAAAAGGGACAAAAACTTAAGGGTATGGCTATTTCCTGCATCCTGCTTCTGTTGACTTTGGCTTAAAAATGTTGCCTGCTGGTCTGGACAAGGGACTGAATCTCAAAAGCAGCTAGTTGACTGAGTATCTTAAGGGACTAAATCCCATTGACCTAAATATTTTCTTTCTGAAGTAGGGACTAACAGACTATTATGATAACAGATAAAAAGACAGTGTGATATTTTAAAATGGAAAAAAATATTCCTTCTGGACTGAGAGTCAAAGGCATTTTTTCCTCCCATCCCTCCCTGCATGAAGTTTAAGTAGTCGGATTTTGTGTATGGGGACTCCAGGTATTTTGAAGTAACAGAATTTATTGCCACAAGCAGTGGGAAAGTTACAAGGGTGCAAAGCTTCTGGTCTGCCTGTCACTTCTTTGATTGAAGATTTCAGGCTAACAAAACCTGTACTAGAATAGATGTTATTATATTGGAAGTATCTGAAGGTTTGATAAAGCATCACGGACTCATTATACTAGGAGTCCACTCACATTTATGGAGGAAACAAAAAACCTCATTTCCACACAGAAATTACAAGGGAAGTATAAAATGAGAAAGAAAAAAAAAAGCAGATTCAGTAATCTATCTTGCCTGCTACATGTGTTAATAGCACATAGCACCAATTCATCTTTTTGTTTGGGATTGCCTTATTCCCTTCCATGGTTCCCAAAAGGAATTCATCAGAGAGCTAACATGCGCTATTAAGATACAGAGACTCTCATGCGAGCTCTCCACACGCATCTGAATCATCCCACCTCTCTGGTGGCTGTAGCGCATTGTATATTACAAATAATTTTATGTTAACTGGGACCTACTAAGTCTGACAAATTAGATGTATTTAATACACTTGCCTTAGGGAATATATAAAAGATAATGTGTTTTTAATATTTTTGAAAATAATTCCCAGTTCTCAAAACTCTGACAGAATAATTTTCTCCACTTTTTCTGGCAATTGCATTTTTTTCTCGTGGCTCTAGTTGCAGAGATTTTGAATGGAAACAAGAAAGCACAGATTTATACCTCAGCAATTATGTGATGCCAGTAAGCTGTAATCTTCCTGGAAGAAGAATGGATGAGCAATAAGCATTTGAATCTAGGCTACCTCCTTTTTTCCTGCTAAACACCTTGTTGGCATGCACAGACAATTGCTGGGGAAAAAAAAAAGAAAAGAAAGAAAAAAAGGAAAAATGAAACAACTGAAAAACCAGGATAAACCAGAATTTATTCTTAAAGGCATCACAGCCCTATCAATATGCATGACCAGCTCAGCACACACCAGCAGGGCTGCCAGCCCTGTATGCATTCTCAGTATGGTAGATCAAGGAAGAACATTTTGACCAAGACTACTTGATAGTTTTCACTACAATCTCCCTAGAAACAGAAAAGTATCCTTAAGTCCACTGCAGTGTAGCAGATCACACAATCAATCTGGGCTTGCATTTTTGTGTTAAAATTTAGTTCTATAGATTTAGATCTATCTGTTGCTATTCTAGCCACTACCTTCAGGGTTTTTTTAGGCATTCACAGGTACTCATCCTCTTCTCTCCAAATGTTTGATGATGTGTCTTTAGAGAAAATGACTGAAATTAAATGGCTGCTGCAAGCAAACTGGAAAGTATTTCCTAAATCTTCTTATAGACAATCCCTGCTCCTACCTTTTTTAACATAAAATCTCTCTGCTGGATGTTTTATTTATTTTTTCTCTTTTTTCCTTTATTTTCATTTTTCTTGGAAGAAAAAATGACACGAGGAACTTAAACTGAGTATATCAATTGTTTCTAACAATGGTTAATGGCTGGGTGAAGGCTTATAGATAACTGAAAAGTTATTTCTCCAAGGAATGTAGCTAAAAGCAAAGGGATCATTTTAAACCCAAGCTTCAAGACTTGATATCTCAGTAGAATTTTAGTGAGCCTTAAATGGTCTATGGAATGTATATAACCCCTCTTCCAAAATTATTATCATTCAGTGCCATTCTTGTGTTCTCCTACTACAAGTTAAGCTATAACAACTTCTACAAGTAGATGTAAATCAGTGAAACTATAATTATGGACTGTTTTTTGCTATGGTTTTTCTGCTGTAAGTGTCGTGTTGTCACTTTTTGATACTCTATATCAATGGTTTTTTTTAAATATTTATACTTTTAGCTTGTTTTTTTAAATTATGTAGTCTATAGTAACAAAAGTAATCAAACCTCAGGAGTTTTCAATTGTCCTCCAAGAGTCTTTCTGAAGTCACCTGAAGAAATTTCAATGTCTTAAGTATTGCCAGACAACAGTTCAAGGTCAAAAACACAAAGAAAGCAGAGTTTCCAGAGGAATTCTGCAAACTTAATCTTAAAATTTTTTTTCACTCGTTTCTGTCCATCCTTTACTCTTATTCAAAGATTATCACTGATGTATGATGTATGATGTATGATGACCTCATAAATTACCAAAATAGTTACATGGAAAACAACGCTCTTGTGTTATTAGGAAGAGATGAGGATCTAAACTTGATGAATGTGTTATCATGACATGAACATATCAAGTGTTTGACTTAGCATGCCTTTTATTTGAGGTAATGTGACATGTACCCTGCCAAATAGTAGGTGGTTAATATGAAAAATATCTTCAGGTGGAAACATTTCTCAGACTTCAATAAGAGCTCCTGCAACATCTGCAATTTCATGGGCTAAGCCTTGCATATTTCTACCAGCCAGATATAATTGACACAAGGCTTCAGGTGGGAGAAAGGCAGCAGGCAGTGACACTATGCTCTAAATTGAGGCCCTGAAGCGAGAAGAGAAAGAGTTATAGTCATGTCTAAACGGTGACATACGTGCCTAAGATGCTAGTAGCCCAGTACTCCTGTCTTTCACACTGATATGAAATATAACTGACTGCACTTGAATAGAAAAACAGTGAAAAGCATGACATAGGCATGTCTTCACTAGGAGTTAGAGGCAGTGATAAACACCCACAGGTTACCATCCTGCTTTAAGATTCCTCTTACCCAAAAAGTCAGACAGCAAAACCTATTTGATTTGCCTGTTCTAAATGATGCTGCATGCACTTGTACGTGGTGTATATAACATAATATATAATATATTACATACTATTTGTTGTTTGTTTTTCAATGGCAATAAGCAAATTTATCTTGGATCTTTTTCCACTGTATAGAGAGGAATTTAGCTAGCCACCTCAGTACATGGGGATAATTGTGAAAAGGCATGAGAGTGTAATCATTAATCGTATGACTAGTATTGGTGGAGCATGACAAAATGCAGCCTCCTTCCAGGAGAACATAACTGCCTAAAAGGTTGAATTTCACTGGAAACATTAATTTTCAAAAAAACCCCACAAACCCAAAGCCTATAAAAGAAAAATCACATCTTGGAACTCAAATCTGAATGCCTATTTCTTTAAAGTATTCAGTCTGTTTAAATAAAGTTACTAACCCTTTGCCGGAAAAGTCAAACACAACTTTTACTTGCCCTATCAAGATGTCTTGCACTGATCATACCAACTGAATTTTATGACAAAATTCTTTAGTCTCAAGACTGCTTTACTATATTTTAAATGTGCCCTTTTAAATAAACTGCCTTATTCTTCTAACAACTCCAGAAGACCTAGGAAAAGATGAGGAAAAATATCGTATTCACTAGACACATTTATTTTTTTATGTGACAGAGCTACATTTATTTAGAGAGCATGGCCCAGCCACTTGACCTCTCACAGATAGTCCTTGAGGTTTATGAACCAAAGAGAACAATTAACAACTCAATTGCCTATAATAAATTAGCAACAAATTGAATTGTTATAATCTGTATTTATATTAGAGTCAATATTTCTAACTGCTGTGCTCCAGTGAAAGTTCTGCAATATTTACAGTATAGCCTTTTATGCCAAAAGCACTACACAATTCTTACATGAAGAGCAGTAAATGTGAGGAAAAATATAATCAAAAATAAAATTCATAAAAATAAAAATAGAAAGTTTCAAGGTAATAGTCATAATAAGCTAGTACTGCGTATGATGAAACACATTATCTGCACCCTTGAAATATATTGCAGCTATGTAAGACATTAATAACCTCATGCACGCTTCCTTATGATATACAATGCATCAAATAAATCAAAATGATTTTTCTGTGATAGAGCCAGCTATATTATACCTAGAGGTAGTCAATTAAGCAATAAGACATGACACTGGGTATATTGCACTAATTCATCTTGAGCTCAGTCATGAAAGGTGTTGAGTTATCTCTCTCAAGCTTTCCTCTACCCTCTCCCAGGACTTTTAAGTGGAAGTTGAAGCTATTCAGTACCTCACAGGATTAAGCCCCCAATAATTTGCATTTTGATCTCATGTATTCTTAGAGAATTTTTCCAGATACTTAACTAGCAGCTTCAATTCAGTGCCTGGTTTTGACTGCAAACTTATGAATTATCTTCAAAGCATTAACCACTCATCTTTGTGTTTGGTTTGAGTTAGAACTATATATTTCTCAAGAATAAACAAGGTTAAAAATATGAGAGATGTATGCTTGTCTGCTTGCTTGTAGCTACTGAAATATTCACTGAAATAGTTTCAAGGTAAAGGAGTAAAGATTTATAAAACAAGATAAATATGTGTGAGACTGTTTACCCTTTTTCTAACTAACCTCTTTTCCTGATTTTTATTGATACATATGTATTTACGTTATATGACTGCTGATGCGTATGGCTTACCTTGCTTTAAAGCCAGGGTGAAACTGCTTCAGATCTCAATTTACCAGAAAAGCCTGTTTCAAAAGCTAAAGGGCTGGAAAGGACTGGGGGAATTCGTGTGCAGGAAGAAATGTACTAGCAGTCTGAACAGAAAAGCTGCACAGCTATCCCTTCATCATTTAATAAAACTGTGGCTATGTGAACTGTGACGTTACTTTTCTCTCTCTTTCTTTTTTGTAAACGGGAGGTCTGCCTGTTTCTGGGTGGAGATAGCTCTCAAGTCCCTTTAAGTCCTATGTTGTGTGGTTCTGTGCCTGCTAATGTAGTTTATACCATCTGCTAACCAAGCTGAACCCCACATACCTGGGGTCCTTGGCCATAATGTGGATGCTGGTAGAAAAAAATTTGTGGATGGAATGAAGTTTTCTCTAAGTCCTTAAATATCATTTGTCTATTCAGGCAGCTGCAAATGCTTCAATTTCTTCTCACTGTTGATAACCTTTTCTACAAATGGCCTAACAAATCAGACTGGAGGAATATTATGGCAGGGACCAGAACACTACAGAAAGTATTTCTTGGTATTATATCCTGTATATTTTAAATATTACGTACTCTCTATCAGACTAAGAGAAACTAACAAGTAGTTAACCATGGAGATGATATAGAGGTAGGGAGAAACTATCTAAAGGAAGATCACTGTGAGTGAAGAAGTAAATGCCACCTGTGGATGATATAACAATATGTATTCTTACAATTAATTTTACGAGAAGACAAGCAAAATGTCCTCATAGTCCAAGTGCAGAGAAGACTGACAATTCAACTTTTGTAAAAATCATCTGTATTTTTTACATACTAAATTAAAATAGTTATATAAATATTGAGCCTCTGAGACAATTGCTATGAAATAAATGTAGATAGAGGAGCTGGATTACCATGTACAGGAATGTTTTGGTTATATTCAGGCCTTCTTAAGGGCGTTTAGAAGTCTAAAAAACCTGACCTAACCATTCTAATTTTCACTCTTCTTCACTGCATAAACTAAAGATGTTGTAATGAAGTGTTTGGATATGTCCTCCAAAGATATCACGAAAACTCCCATCATCAATATCCCATGACTATTTTCATGCTCAGTTTATGAAGCTAATTAAAAACTTCTGGTTGAAAAAAATCATTATCGAACTCTGGAATAAATTTGCCAAAATAATAATGTTCATATTGTCAAGACATGCCTCATGATACCACAGAAGATAGTGATAATTACCAGATCTAACATTTATTTGGTAGCCAGAGAAACTCTGTTTCAGCCATTCAAATGTTGCCCATCTATGCCAGAAGGAAATACAGCCCAAGTCCCCATCCTACCTAAATTTCTGCAGCAAATGAGGTTATATAGTATTAAAAGAGAATTACAAGTTCACTAGGCATTACTACCTTTAAGTGTCAAAGATCAAATAGTTGTAAGAAGGAGCTGCAGGCCATGTCAGCATTGCTATTTTGCTTCTCTCTAGGCCCTGTAAGAACTTATTTTCCTTTAGTGCTCTATTGTACTGATAAAAAGATAAATCTCTTGTCACAGTCCTTTTTATAAAAAAATAAAAAAATTTCTAGTGCCACCTATTGGTACAATATAAAAACATCTAACAAGCAAATTGGCTCACCACATGTAGAATAGAAAGTGGAAAATACAACCTGTTGAGTATCAGAGAAGAAAATATATCTGTTTACTATGATTTTTTAAATTGTCTTCTTTTTTGAAAAGAAATATTTTAAATATTTATGAAAGGAAAAACAGTTCTGATACAGTCAGTGTTTAGCAGGAACATAAATCCTCTCCTGCTTCACAAGACATTTAAGGAATAAAACAGGAGTTCAAAATTAAGTCCATTCATATGTTCAGTTGAATTAGGCTAATATAGAACCAGCATGGTTGTTGATAGGAGGGATGAGAGGAGGAAAACTTCTCAGGAACAATCAATGCAACATAATCAATAGTAAAAGAATGAAAAGTAATAAGCTACCAAATACAGCTCAGTATCTACTTTTTTTATTTCTTGCTGTGGGATGCTCTCCTGATTACAGAACAAGTAGCCAACAAAATTCAAAACACTTACAGAAATTAAACAATCATTAGTATCTTGCAAGGGTTTCTTCACTCCAAACCACTGCTGTCTAGCCTTTAAGATTCTAGTCATAACAGCTATTTCTTCTTCCTTTACAGTTGAAGCAAACACAGTGCCTTCTGAGGGCAATTCATCTCACCAGTTGCGAACAGCTTATCTTTGTATGGAAAGAATTACCTTCTTGAGATAACTATCTTTCTTCATTGAGCACAGAAGACGACTAGATTACTAGCTTGGACTAGATATGTAACTTTGAGATAGCTAATGGTAGATGAAACCTACTGCTGGAATGCAGGTATAAAACTAAAAAAAAAAACAAACCCAAAAACCCATCACCTTCATTAAGTAAGGTATTTAAGTACATGCCTATGTTCAAGAAAGGGAACAGCTATACCAAATTCATTTGAATTGTTCATTAAAGATGTTGGAAAAGAAAAGGAAATATTATTGACAGCAAGTTTCCAATTGTTTTCATTCAACAAAGTTCAAATTGAGCTCATTGTCATTTTCCTGAAAGCATTCACGACACATTATCAATGTTGGTATAAACTGTTTTTAAATTATTTATTTAAGTCCGTTCTTAGTTAAGGAAGAAAAAAAAAATCATCAACCATTTAAAAAAATTCCTTTACTTTGATTTCTACAAATATTGATCAAATTTTGAGGTAAAACATATCTGGAAGAAATCCATGCTTGCACAGGATATTTTTGTTTGGAACTGAAGCCAGATTTTAATGGAGGGAATTTTCATATGAGACACTTCAGTCATCTCTATTGCTTATACCCTTGAAACTCAGCACTAGTAAATAATTTTACTGCATCAGGGTCTGAACCTAAAGCTCTATGTAGGAATTCATATCTAGAAAAAAGCCCAATGGCAAAGCCAATTAATAAGTATTTCAACCACTTGACATAAGAAGGACAGATGGGAATTAACACAGTACGTTAGGACTTTAAATTCTGCTTTCATTTTTTCAATCTACTTTTCATAAACCAGATTTGTACTTTGATCCTCATTTAGATTTACTTGGTCACCTGTTCCTGAAATACAATGATTCTTTTGGTTATTTAAAATATCATTGTCAGAAAAAGAGCAAATGAAAAAGCATTATCAGAAGAGGAACATTTGTAACAGAAAACATGAATTAACAGAAGCCACCAGGATGAAGGTAGAGAACACGGACCAGAAAGACAAAGTGGAAAAACAGAGAACAAGAACCAGGCCGGTGGAAAGAAACAGGGCTGGAGAATAACAGCCTGTTTTCTCTCCCACTAAAGTCAGTGGGGAAAGTCCTATTGACTTAAAAAGGAAAAGATCAGACCATCTTTACAGCACGTGTTTATTCTGATGTCGAGTTGGTATTCATGCTTCTATTTAAGTCTAAGTCCATGACGTAGTGCTCCCTTCATTTTACCTAGTGTCTCCTTCTCCTCTGCATTCCTCTGTGCCTTTTGTTTTCTCCTCATGAATGCTAGCTATGCTGAATTAAGTTACACTGATGTTTGTATATTTGATTAAAAGATAGTTGTCTGAGTTATTTGAAGTGGTGCTAGGAAAAAGACTTCATTGTTCAAGGGTTATTATTACTCTGTCTCACGCTCTATTTCTCTCTTTCTCTCCTAAGGTACTGCAGTGCCTATAATGAAGTGAATCCAAATGACTACTTTGAGACTGGCAAAGAACCTGACATGCACGCAAAATATTCT
Organism: Phaethon aethereus; assembly: GCF_964289735.1. Taxonomy (NCBI): domain Eukaryota; kingdom Metazoa; phylum Chordata; class Aves; order Phaethontiformes; family Phaethontidae; genus Phaethon; species Phaethon aethereus. The sequence goes on along the minus strand of NC_138576.1, from coordinate 44,576,799 downwards.
TTTAACATTGGTCTGAATGAATCATCCAATGGGATTTCCTATTTCATTTATGGGATTTGATTCTCCCATGTGTTTTTCTACTAATCTGATTGTACTGATGCAAAATCAGAAGCACTGGTGAAAAGGCTGGCATGCTTTCAGCCTGAAGAACTTCATAAAAAATTCCAGAGAGGATGAACTAGCCTCTCTAGTAATGGGGGGTAGTAATGGGGGGTAGTAATGGGGGGTAGTAATGGGGGCAGTCTGATGCAGTATTAGCAAAATGGAAGGGATTAGCACCTGTAGGGCAGATTCCCTTCCTTGTGCCTTTTTTCACTATAGAAATGAGAGAGGGTGTGGTCTTCCCTCAGTGGATGTAAAGGTTGTGCAGCTGTGTGGCTGCTTGGCACGTAAGTTTCTCTTTTCTTTATACTGATTCAACTATCATAAGTAACAGGTAGGTTAAAGCCTCTGCTACAAAGCACTAAATCAGATGATGATGGTTTTTTAGTAAAAGAAAGCTCAGGGAAAAATTCACACAATTTAAGGTTTTAATATAACCTGTGAAACTCAGGATGACATTTAGAGTGTTCCTCTTTATTGTTTTTTTAACAAATGTCGCAAAGAGTGAAGATAGCAGAGAAGCCCGAGCAGTGCTATCACCAGATCCTGACAATATTTTCTCTGGAATGAGCTGCATTTTTTTCTGTTATGTTGTGATCAGTATTTTCTCCTACCTCCAGCACTTGTTTCTCAGTCTTTCCATCAGCCTTCCTCATTCTGTTCCCTTAACACGTTTTCCTCCTTTTTTTAACTTCCTTTGTCCTCTCCCTGTTTCATACCATGTCTTTGCAATTAAACACTTTTAAAAAAACATTTCCAACAAGAAAGTAACATGATGTTGTTTCAAGTGAACTTATCCCTCTTTTTGAATGTTTTGACTTTTCTTCCCACTCCCTGCAACCTTTTACCAGATAAGCTTCAGGGCTGGAGCAATGACAGTATTTCTGTGTTAGATCACAAGCATGGACTTGGGCATGCTTTTGAAACAAAACTGTGACCGTTAATTCTGGGTGGAATTATGCCTATAACAGAGGAAAGGCTTTTCAGCTGTCGTGTACCTGCAGTTTTGAGTGTGTAACCATAACAGGGGTAGGCTCAATGTAAGGAAGGATAGGAGAGGTACAACCCTCAGCTTGGGATGTTGCTAGAACTATCAGCTTAAGCCACCTCCAACCCGCAGGCAATAGCGTGGGTACACCACCACCAGAGGACATCGGCCTTGTTAGCAAAAGTACAGAATAACATAACTGCAGATCTTGGCATAGGACAATTGTGGCCGAGCCTGAAAGGATCCAAATGTTGATTAACGTCTTCATGACCACTGAAGGAAGAGGCAATAAACAATAATAACGTAACGCTAATTGTCATGGTGTTTTAGGGTGGCCAGTTCTAAATTTTGTTCCAGTTACATTTTTTACTCACTGACGCTGTAGTATAAAATATGAGCATAATCATACTGGAAAGCTGAGTGCAGGCTATGCACATTTAAGTCCTCCATAAGTTTTAAAATGATTGAACAGAAAGATGTAGAATTTTAGCTGCTTTTCAACATATTCTAAAGCTAGGATTTCTGACCATGTGCCCTTTCCTTCCATTGTGCTGACATATAGTGCAATAGGAAGAGTAGGGTAGTCTAGATAATTAGAAGCAAATTATTAAGATACTGGGCCCCTCACTAAAAGAAGGATACTGAGTTGCTGGAGCATGTCCAGAAAAGGGCAATGAAGCTGGTGAGGCGTCTGGAGAACAATTTTTATGAGGAGCGGCTGAGGGAACTGGGGTTGTTTAGTCTGGAGAAGAGGAGGCTGAGAGGAGACCTTATCGCTCTCTACAACTGCCTGAAAGGGGGTTGTGGCGAGGTGGGTGTTGGACTCTTCTCCCAAGTAACTAGCAATAGAACAAGAGGAAATGACCTTAAGTTGCACCAGGGGAGGTTTAGATTAGATATTAGGAAAAATTTCTTTACTGAGAGAATGATAAAACATTGGAAAGGGCTGCCCAGGGAGGTGGTGGAGTCACCATCACTGGAAGTATTCAAAAAAACGTGTGGACATAGCACTTCAGGACATGGTTTAGTTGGCATGGTGGTGTTGGGTTGATGGTTGGACCTGATGATCTTAAAGGTCTTTTCCAATCTTAATGATTCTGTGATTCTATGATTTGTATGTTTTGAAGGTACACATATGGAAATATATGCCATGTTATAAGGTATGTATTTCCTTATACATGGAAATACATATACATTTCCTTATAGGTTTCCTCCTACATGGAGGAGATTGGTGAGTAGTGGCTTCACATTGTTGTAACTGGGTCTGTCTACCAGAGCCATCAGGGGAAATTCACGTCTCTGGAGGATAAAAAAGTCTGTATATACTGCAATAGTTAAAGAGTATTGACCCGAGAAAAGCAGTCAAGTAGGATGAAAAAAAGGTTCACAGTATGAACAACATACTTAGGACACAGAGACTAAGAATACTTTGCTTCTAACTTAAAAGGAAAGAAGAATTTTGCATCACTCCTTTCTTTGCCTCCCACAAAAATTATAATAGTTCATTCTATGGGGTTTCTACCAGGCAAAATACAGTTGAAAGATTCCAGAATAGTTCTAACAGTGGAGACTACTAAGTCCTAAGCTATTTCATTTTTGCAATCAATGCCTGGTCTGATTACAGGGTTTTAGATTTGAATCACCATAACAAGGTCAGAATTACAGACACTTTGCAGAGCTACAGTTCACTTCCACATTCTCTTTCTATCTTTAAACTCTAGGACAGTCATAGAATCTTTGGGTTGGAAGGGACCTTTAAAGGTCATGTAGTCTTTTAAAGGTCATCTAGTCCAACCCCCCTGCAATGAGCAGGGACGTCTTCAACTAGATCAGGTTTCTCAGAGCCCTGTCCAACCTGACCTTGAATGTTTCCAGGGATGGGGCATCTACCACCTCTGTTTTAAAACCATGGTTTAAAACCATTACCCTTTGTCCTATTGCAGCAGACCCTGCAAAAAAGTCTGTCCCCATCTTTCCTATAGGCTGCCTTTAAGTACTGGAAGGCTGCACTAAGGTCTCCCTGGAGCCTTCTCTTCTCCAGGCTGAACAACCCCAACTCTCTCAGCCTGTCCTCAGAGAAGAGGTGTTCCATCCCTCTGATCATTTTGGTGGCCTTCCTCTGGGCCCACTTCAACAGATCCATGTCTTTCCTGTGCTGAGGGCTCCAGAGCTGGACACAGGACTCCAGCTGGAATCTCAACAGAGTGTAGTAGAGGGGCAGAATCACCTCCCTCAACCTGCTGGCCATGCTTCTTCGGATGCAGCCCAGGGTACAGTTGGCCTTGTGGGCTATGAGACCACATTGTCAGCTCATGCCCAGCTCTTCATCCAGCAGTACCCCCACGTCCTTCTGGGTAAGGCTGTTCTCAATCCCTTCATCCCCCAGCCTGTACTGATACCAGGGGTTGCCCCGACCCAGGTGCAGAACCCTGCACTTGGTGTTGTTGAAGTTCATGAGGTTCACACAGGCCCATTCCTCAAGCTTGTCCAAGTCTCTTGGGATGGCACACACTCCCTCAGATGTGTCAGCTGCACCACTCAGCTTGTTCTCTGCAAACTTGCTAAAGGTGCACTCAATCTCACTGTCTATGTCATTGATGAAGATATTAAAGAGTACTGATCCCAGTATGGACCCCTGAAGGATGCTACTTGTCACAATGCTAATGGCAGGTGTAGTCCTAAAACTGGGTCAAGATTAGGTGTCTGTGATGTACAGAGGGAGTTCACACACACTAAGTAGAGAAGGAAAATTAATGTGCTTTCAAATAATACTCGACATTTTTTAAACTTTATAATAGTTTTCCCAGTAAATGTTAAGTTCAATTGATTTTACATACATCAGCATATTGATGGCACCTTAGCTTTCCCCTCTACAAAGAGACACACTTTGCAACATAAACTTTCAGCTTAGTGAATTACAAACTATAATTTTTTTTTTTAATTTTTGTTTTAAAAACATCAAAAGACAAAAATCCTGTGGGAAAATATGCCCCGTTCCATAACTCCTTTCTGTCGCTAAATAGAACGTTAAACCTCTTCAATGCCATTATAAGGAGCTTTGCTTCTCAGATGCATTAACCCACCCACTTCCTTTCCATATGCTATTGTCATCCCCTTTGAGGTTTATTTCCCTGTTTGTCCTTTTCAAATGCTAGCATTTGTAAAAAGGGTCTTTCAAAGACATTGTGCTCAAGCCTTGGTGGCAAAGGGTCTTCTCATCCATACAACTGCCTACACTTCTTTCACTCTTTTTGAAAAGGAATCTAAAAAATAACAAATATTAAGCTGCTAGAATGGACTTTGTTTTAAAGTGGCTTCTTTGTTTCCCTCCAGCAGTTCAAAAAAAGGGTTGTTTTCCAGGGAAGGTATTCCTCCTACTGAGGTTGACAACAAATTCTGCCTTTAAAACAGATGTCAGTAGAAGTTGACCTAGACTGGTTTCTACAGCTCAAGGATGTATTGTATAACTATGTAGCCCAAGATAGGTCTATGCAAAACTTCATGGGAAACAATAGGAAAATATTGGTCTTTTTTTTTTTTTAATATAGAAATGGAAATAATTGTATGCCTATATAGCACTTGCACATTTCTTTACTGTATGTAAAAGCCTGGAAACTTCAGTATATATATGCTTGTAGGAGCCACGTCAAGTATTTCATAGGCTGGATTTGCAGCTCAGGTAAAGCAGTGCAAATCAAGAGTAATTCCATTACAGATAATTAAGTTATTATACCAGTATAAGCCCGGAAGAAGTGTGTGAAGATTGGAACCCTGTAATTACATTTGTTTCCAGAACAGATAGAGCATCATTGATATTTAGAAGGACATTTTTCAATAAATTATTACCAAATGAAACAGTGCAAAGAAAAGAAGCTTACAATACATCATGTCTGTAGATCTGTTTTAATTTTTTATTTATTTATTTAAACATTGTCTTAAAAATATGGAAGCTCAAAACCACTAACAACTAGCACAATCTGACACTGTCAGATGCCCAGTTAACGAAAAAATAAAGCCAAGAAAATTCATACAAGTTATTAAATGAATGAAAATGCAAAGATTTTGAACTTTATTTTGGTTTTGTTTGTTTGTTTTTTAAATATGTATATATGCTTAATATTAAAAAATTCTTTTAACAAGGTTACTTTGAAGTTTCAAATAGAATTTTTATGAACTTTGGTAACTTTATCACCATTTGTGGATTCTGTGTAAGCTATCCCCAATGGCTTTGAGTGTCCAAGGTTAAAAATAAATGGCTCAGGAAATAAGCCTAAGCAGACAGTAAATGATAAAACTTGAACACTGGAATAGCATTCTGTTCCAGACTGTTTTTACTGATACAGATACAGATGTCTGATTAACCAAGGACCACCAAATTATTCTCTGAAAAATATTTAATTTAATAAATCTAATTGCTAGTTCAAGTGAAGAAGAGGATAAAAATTTTTTTTTAATCTAGAAAGTAAGTTTTTTTCTATTAATTATGAGATTAAAATCATTTATACTTAAGTTTTTTCCTCATTTTAACCTTTATTTATTTTGAGTCTAAAAGCAAGTTCATTAGTTCACAACAACATGGTAACAAGGAAACAAATGGAATAACAAATTAATGAGATTTGTCTCAACCTAATTAAATAATAAGAAATATTATCTTTGCTTAATAAGAATTTTACAAGAATCTACACCTTTTTTCTGCAATATATTTCAACAAGACTAGCCCAGTTTTTAATCCTAGTGTTTGGTAACCTTTGATCACTGACTGGCAGATAATTGGAAGCTTCCACTTTTAAAAGCCTTCGTCCTCTTAAGTATTCCCTTGCTTTAGGTTTTCAGTAAGTAGTCGTTGATGCAGTTGTACATTATCTTTTTCAGTCCTTAGTTCATTAACTATTTCTCATTCAGGTGTTTTAGAAGACTTGTTCATATCTAATCATTTTGCTGTATGATAATAGATATTAGACTTTATTCTTGTCAACTTCCAGATTAAGGGACAAAGTTAAGGGAGAAACTTTTGAATTAAGGCATAAATTAAGGAATAGTTACTTGGGCAATGAAATCAGTGAGTTAGCAAAATATGTGGATTTACTGGCTTTGGTTCTTGGATTTATTTCAAGACTAAAGGTGAATGGGTCAAAGCAAGGGAAATATTATCTTTGTGTTTTCTTAACCCCTGGATTTATTAGAAAGATAACCTGCCATTGGAGAAAATTTAAAGTAACATCATGACATTCTAATTTGCACCATCTGTTGATAATTGTCAATTCCCTAACATGTCAAATGTGAAAGGCTGAGAGGATAGAACAAAGATGGATACAAATGTGAAAGGCTGAGAGGATAGAACAAAGATGGATATGCTTGGTGCATGCCAATCAGTTTTCTTTGTAACAGGGGGGATCTACAGCTGCTCAAAAAGAACTCAAAGTATTTTGGGACCCATAGCAGAAATAGCAGCATGAGATACTAAATTGCCACAAAACATAAACTGAGAGGAACGCTTGTTTCCCTATACTTTGCAATAGAAGCCAGAGAACATCTCTGTACTTTGCATTTTTCCTCAAGGGTGATATTTAACAGAATACAGCATATGAAAACAGAATATGTTGTTTCTCAGTCCTGAAGATATTTTCTTGATTATACAAGTTTAAATGCTCTTGTGAAGAATGTGCCCAGACTGCTGAGCATCTCTTCTTGGATCAACATAAATGGAATTGATGCTATCTAGGTTGTACTTATTTGTAAGGCCTCCTTACTACCAATCTCTGTTGTTAAACAGCTGGAGCCAGATGAATCAGTCAGGTGAATCAAAATAAGCAACTTTTAAGTACAAGAACAGTATGAAATTAATATGTAAATTAAGTTATATTCTCTCCATCATTTTTTCTCACACTGTGGACAGACACTGAAGAAAGTTGTAATTCCAGATGTTACTTCCCCTCAGCTGGAGGCTACAGTCTTAAAGCTCAGTGAATGGACTAGCTCACATGATGACTTCCTAATCTGTCTCAAACAGAAATCATATGGGTTAGTCTGAAGAGTTTAAATAACAAGCACCTATATAATTCTTAGCATTGACACAGTTCGGAGTAGGACCTCTGACTAATGGGCATGGAGGCACAGATTTGGACCTTTCTACTTGTAAGAACAATCTTTAATCTTCTCTTTGTTCATCCTAATCCTATATTCTGAGCAGCAGGGGCAGCTAGTATGACTGCTAATTCTAGTTTTAAAAAGAAAGTTTCACTTTTGAAGAACATTTTTGCCAGGCAAAATTTTTGGTATTTTCTAGACAAACTCAAATTTAGTACCTTTTAACAATCAGGAGAGTTCTTGAATATGCCTGTGACTTTTCTTAGTTGAGAAAAGAAGTACATCAAACTTAAAAGGAAAGAAACATACAAAATCTGCACACTTTTAAAAAAATAACTCTTTGGATTTTTCTTATTCCCTGGTGTTTATGTACGTAAATGGTTTTATTTCTATGTATGAATATATGTAAAGAGTCCAACTATTTCACTGAGAATTAGACCGATGATATAGTTATAGAAATAAAATTAGACTCAGTAGCTAAAGTTGCTTTTATATTTCTGTATTATCAGCACAATTTATAGAAAAAAAGATCTTGACTCTGCTGCTGTAGTTCCTTTGATAGGTCTGTATTGGTGAAAGGAACTCTGGTTTAGAAAATTTTCACAACTGAATATCATGTAAATACAGTAAGAACTATGTAAACTAAAGAAAAATAATCATGTTAACAGTTTAAGAGAGTCTTTTACTAGGAAAGATATGAAAACCTTCCTCATATCTGAAGACAGGGAATGTGAAAGCAACTACTGACAGCCGAAGGTGAAAGAAAATATATTCTTTCTGTTTACTTACCCTTGGTAGAGTTTAAATTGTTTCAAGATGAAAGAGTTTTTGTCGGAATTGGGCTGATTTAAATCTGTTTGCTCTGCTGCTGCTCTTTTTACAGCATCTGTAACATTAACTTCTGCTCGGGTAACTGTTTGCTAATGGGCAGTAGACCACCAGCTAATTCCAGAAAGAACAAAGACAGATATTGTACAATCAATATTCAGGTAAAGATGTGCTGATTTTCAATTTTCTGCTCCTGCCATTGACTAGGACAACCACACAACATCTGCAACCAGACCACCTTAACGGAGATAATCTCGTAAGTTAACCAGGGATGGGTCTGTTCCATATTTAGAAAAAAGACTTTCAAGAAGATGTAATGATGCTCTTCAAAATACTATGAATTATTTTATATAGACACTTTTTCCACTTAATATCTTCAGAAAATGGATCAGTAAGGAGCAACTAAAACCAAGGCCTTAGGTTTACAGTCCTAGTATAGATTTTGCCAATATAATCTATTGCTTGTATCAAATACCAGCTATTTTTCCTATTTAAAAAATCTCATTATTCTATTTGTTGGATGACTCTTCCCCTATTCTTTCTGAAAATAGCAGTGCATACTTCACTGGCTAGTCACCGAATCAACATGAAACACATATTCTTTAGCTGATTTTCTGTAAGTAACTACAATATAGACTGTTTGGTCATGGCATCAAAAAAAAAGTTATTATCATAAAATCATAGAATAGTTTGGGTTGGAAGGGACTGTTAAAGGATGTCTGGTCCAACCACCCTGCAATGAGCAGGGACATCTTCAACTAGATCAGGTTACTCAGAGCCCCATCCAACCTGACCTTGGATGTTTCCAGGGATGGGACATCTACCACCTCTCTGGACAACCTGTTCCAGTGTTTCACCACCCTCCTTGTGAAAAATTTCTTCCTTATATATAGTCAAAACCTGCCCTCTTTTACTTTAAAAACATTACCCCTTGTCCTATCATTACAGGCTAAAAAGTCTTTTGCCATCTTTCTTAGAAGCCCCCTTTAAGTACTGGAATCCTGCAATAACATCTCCTCAGAACCGTTTCTTCTGCAGGCTGAACAACCTCAACTCTCTCAGCTTTTTTTCACCTCAGGAGAGGTGTTCCATCCCTCTGATCATTTTTCTGAGCCCTCCTCTGGACCCACTCCAACAGGTCCATGTCTTTCCTGTGCTGAGGGCTCCAGAGCTGGACACAGTACTCCAGGTGGGGTCTCACCAGAGCAGAGTAGAGGGACAGAATCATCTCACTCGACCCTCTGGCCACACTGCTTTGGATACAGCCAGGAGATGGTTGGCCTTCTGGGCTGCGAGCGTACATTGCTGGCTCATGTCCAGCTTTTCATCCAGCAGTACCCCCATGTCCTTCTGGGCAGGGCTGCTCTCAACCCCTTCATCCCCCAGCCTGTGTTGTTACCAGGGGTTGCCCTGACTTCGGTCCAGGACCCTGCACTTGGCGTTGTTGAACCTCATGAGGTTCACACGGGCCCATTCCTTGAGTTTGTCCAGGTCCCTCTGGATGGCATCCCGTCCCTCAGGTGTGTCAACTGCACCACTCAGCTTGGTGTCATCTGCAAACTTGATGAGGGTGCATTGGATCTCAAATTATTGTTTTTTTATCTGTTCCATTCATATTATAAATAAAGATAAATGAAGAGTCTATATGTTACTAAGGTTATCTCTTTTGATAGGTCAACTACTGATGAACTACAGGGAACAAACTATTGAACTAACTACTCTATAGCATTCAGAAACTTGAATGGAAAGACGATCTGTATTTTATTTAAACCAATGGGGCAAAGTTATCTGAATTGCATAACGCAAAGGAGCAGGAGGATGAATCTTTCAGTTCTCCAGAGTTAACTGGGTAAATAAACGAGTCAAAGAAATATTAGAATGAAAAGAGATCAAATACAATCATCAGAAAGAAGAATATACAAAGTATAAAAAAAAAATAAATTGTGAAACTGGGAAGGATTATACTTCTATACTTCCTATATATTGTTTGTGAGTCAAACCATAAGAAGTTGCTTCAATTATAGAAATAAAAAAATAGAAAAAACAGGAGTAATATTCAATGTGAATAGAAGGTTATCTATTTAAACTAATATTTTCTTCAGTTTTCTATCAAACTGATGATGCTTAACATGAAGACAAAGGTAAGGTGATGAGTGTGTTAACAGAGTTTCAGAAATGGAAATTACTGCAACTGAGGTAGATGCAAAATACAAAGATCTTAAAGTGTCTAAATCAGAGGAACCAAAAAATTTCTATTCCAGAACTTAGAGCAAAATGTAGCATAGAATTGCAGACTTCACAGCCAGAATTTGTAATAATTTTTTATTTCCTGAGTTTTTTCATATTAGTGGAGAACAGAAGATAAAATATGAAAAGGAGTGCAGAGTGACAACCCATTAATCTGATAAATAATAATATGCAAGCCTTCTTCTGAAAGACATTTTGAAAGAAAGAATAAGATATTGCCAGTCTAACCTGATAGAATTCATTGAAAAATAATTTATTTTCTAGACAGGGAAAGAGAACAGATCTAATCAATCTGATACCACACAGGAATTGTTAGTTAAAAAGAGGAGAAAAAAGGGATTAAACTGGGAATTATAAAGTGGGGAATGAACTAAAGGAGGGGTGACGATAGGAGTAAAGAACAGGAAGGAACTCAGGTAGAGTGAGGCTGCCACTGCAGTTCCACAGTGATTGCTCTCTTGAGTGGTTTCATTAATATTTCTCTAATAACCTTGAAAGAAATATGATATTGAGTTAAATGAAATATGTAACATCTTAGGAAAATTGGGATATCACACAGAAAGAATTGGATGACCTTAAGTATTGGAAAAATAGGAATAGAATGAAATTCAATAATATTAAATATATGGTCATGCATTTAAGAATTAATAACATTTTTTTCAGTAAATCAGAAATTCATCACTTGGAAATGACTGAGGAAGAAAATCTGTCTCTACACATCATAGACAACAATGTGCTATCAAGATAGTATGACCATGAAAAAGACAAATGTGATCTTACAATGTATCATTTGAAACATTTTCAGAGGAGACAGGCAGGAATCAATGACATTGTACAAGGCCAAGGTAAAATGTCATCAAAAATACTACATATATATTTCTGATCATCTACAGTCAAAAAAAGATACATTCAGGCTGGATAGGAGAAGGGCACCTAAGAGCAGGAGAAAGCCTTCTTACAAGAAGAAACATATTGTTCTTTGGTAGTTTAGACATAAAAAAGAAGGCCAAGAAGGACTGAGATTATATACAAGGAGTGAACACCAGGAAAAAAATTAAAACTGTTTTAAGTTAAGCAATAATGTTGACAGAGTATTAAAAAAACAGGATCACTAGTCAGGTCATGAATAAATGTAGGCGTGAAAGGAGATTAAGATTTCTGCCATAAGAACAATGAGGTATCCACAGGAAAAGTGAAGACCAAAAAAAAAAGAAATCTGACCTATTTTTAAAATGGAACTTCTTTAATTTATTGAAAATATTATGAGATATAGATACTGTGACATCAGGAGATGGACTACATTAAAAAATTAATTTCATCTTAGTCTTAGGTTGCTAAATATTTGCTGATTTACCAGTAAGATGAATTTATCACTGGCTAATGTACATCAAAATTACAAACTTCATCCCTTTGTCATTCTGCCAAAGGAAATCCTTAATCAACAGCATCAGTATACGTTGTATACAAATTCTCATTGAATTATATTTAGCACATCAATTCAGTAGTGAAACTAGAATTCTTTGTTATGTTAATACAACTCCAATTTTTATTTTATATAATTTTTCTAAGCCAAAGGCTTTTTTTCTCCAAAATCGATGATGTTTTGCTACTACATTTTTCGTTCACCTTTCAATTTTTAAAAGGTACGTTTATAAGGTAGGTTAGTAACTGGCAAAATTGCAGGTGTGAAGAGTCTGTCACAACATACCGTTTCAGGACTTTCCAGGGACTCTAGTTAGAGCTGTGTATGTCCCATTGGGAAGGTAGGAACCATCTGTTTCTAATGGGGTAAAGCTTCTGTTTCTAACCCTGCAGGGCTGCAAAATATTGAACTTACAGTCTGTCTTACATTTAAAGGCAGAATGCATTTGGAAAGGAAGTTTGGGAGAAAGAAGGAAGCAATTCTCTGGCAGTTACTGCTTGAAATGACTCTGAGCTCAAGAATGACAGAAATAATTCATGAAGAAATGACACAATGCAGGAGAGACTAAAACATTGCTTTAACTTAATTTATCACAGTGCTCCAAAATTAGGACATAGTTAACTCATGACATGGTTATCGCTCACAGAGCTTATTTAGCAGCCCATTCATTAGAAGAAAACTGATTTTAGAATTTTCCAGTTCATAAGGATAATGTGGCAAAACTTTCAGGTATCCAAGTATCTACAGGTAGTTAGATTATGAGAATAGAAAAATAGAAAATGAATTTAGTAAAATTTTCTAAGGAAAAAAAGTGTAAAAATGCTAGGATCTCTACTAAATGTTATTGCTGGAGAATAAACTTAAGCAAGGCAAAACAAAAGGATAAAGCAAAGCAATGCAAAATGCTATTCCCTTCTATTGATGCTTCAGTATAAACTGAAGAGGAATCCAGCTGCCTAATAGAATTGATTAAGTACTTCCTCTCCAAAAATGTAGGGAATTGGTCCTTGCAAGAGGAGGTTACGCAGATACATAAATTCTCTGCACCCTCAGCAGTGTGAGAAGATGCCTCTGGAGGCTTGGAGTGGGGTATATTATATGTTCCACTTCAGATTCTTCTTCAGGGGAGAGAGCTCTTGCTGGCAGTATTCTACATAAGAGAGAGAGAGAGAGAGTATGTAGAACAGAAGTGTCTCCTTCCATCATGTCATCCTGAAATTAGGATTTAACTCTTCTTACTTCTCCTCCTGAGAACTCGGGAACAAATGGGAAACACAAAATGTCTTCATTATTTGGGATCCATCCTTCTCACAGCTGCCCTTGCCAAACCGCTGGCCACTCTTTATATAGAAACTTAGAAGTTAGGGCAGGCTTGAGGGATGAAGCAGGATGCCAAAGCCAGAGTAGGGACAACAATTTCATTCTCATTCTTCTAAGCCATCTAGTTCCTTTCTTACCAGATAAAAGTCAGTTCTTCTTTCCTCTTGCCCTGTGACTCTTTACTGCTTGATGATAAAGAAGCTGAGTGTGGAAAAACTTCACAGGCCTAGTGGTTTGGGCATTCTGCCAGCATGCAAGTGTTCAGCTCCCTATTGTTGAGTAGCTTAGGACCTAGAACAAGGTTCTAGCATTAGTTTAGAACAGCCCTCTACAGAAAGAACAATATTAAATCCCAATCAACAACCAACATGCCAGAGGATGTTAATTATAGCCCTATATTTAATGTCTGTCAAGTTTCTCTAAAGACTTTAACAGAGTTCAGGTCTCTATTTTCACTGTCCAGTGTGAATGCAGTTCCTATACCTGGGCAATTAAAATTAAGCACTCAGGGGGCTTTAATCTAAGAATGAAAACACCTACTTTAAATGCCTTAGGAATTAGACAATTTCAAAAAGTACATAGGCACTGGATTTCTTTTAGGGACTTTGATGGGGTTTAGGCAGAGTGTATGTCACCTTGAATTCCTATACTTGGATTTTCAAAATAACTAAGAATGGATTTTAACTGTAAGTTGACAGGCTGTTTTTGGCATGTTAGCAAAATCCTTGTAAATAGGCACTATTAGCTGTAGAAAGAATGGGGTTTCCTTTTACTTAATTTTCTGTTTTATTAAGACAAATACAAGATTGTGTGCCTGTGCTTGTGTGCATACACATGTGAGTAATAATACATTTTTATTACATAAGTTTAGGAGCCAAATATCCTATATAATTTATTTACTATGCAATTCAGAGCAATCCACTTTAATAACTTCTATTTTTAAATACAGGGCAACTAGGGATGGATTAATGAGGCCTAATATTATGAAGAGAAAATTAATGATACATGTGGAGATAATACTTCACAACACAAGCCAGCAGGGAACTATTCTCCATTAGAAGCCTGAGTTCTGTAAAGGTTCAATGGTGTAACTGAATGCATTATTTTATTAGCACATACTTACAGTTTTCAGGACTGTGGAAATTCTGTTTTCTTATAAGATACTATTGGCAGATATTGGAAAACTCACCCAAACACATTTAGTCCTGTTAACACCCTTGAGATAATCATCTTTCCCAAATGTCAAAACAATAATATGCAAGGTTATAGGAAGAGCAACAAAATTGTCAGAAACATGGAATTCCTGCACCAAATGAAATTAAAAGGACCTCTTCTAGCTAGGTCCCAACCCTGTAAAGAGTTCACATTCCTATCTTTAACTGTGTGAATAGTCATATTGATTTCATATTCAAAACTCCTCACAGGATTAAGGTTTAAATTGGGGTCAGATGTCTCCGATCACTTCTGTTGCCCTTCTTGAACCCCATGGCACTACTCACATGCTCAAAATTAAGCGTTTGCAGGGTCAGAGTCTCAGTATGGAAATAATGCAAGTAAAAGCAGATATGACAGAGAAGTTATTTTGTATGCTATAACATTAAAAAAAATCTTCTGTTAATATACAAGCTATGAAGATGCTTAGACTGAATTGCACAAAAGGTCTTGGTGAATGGCCCCTCAAGAACAGATTTCTTTATACCAGTTTAGATTCTGTGTCATGAGATTTAGAAAGGTAAAATGGAATAGAAACACAGGAGAGATTTGGATGCTAGTCTTCAGGTACATGGCTGCGTAACAAGGTTGATAACTCCAAATTGTATACTGTGGATGCACATACATATCTTTCACATGCTTGGGGAAATCAGAGCACCTAAAAGAGGAGGCAAAGCCAAACTGATGTGGTTATAGCTCTATGGCAGCCTGAGCTACTCTAATTGCTGGTCTTGCCTTTTCCTCCATTATTGGGTGGAATTTTGAGTCCCCTCCTTGCCCCAGCTCTGGTGTTGCTCCACTGTCGGCTTTACTAAGGCCCTTCAGTGCACTGATCAGTCACTTTTATTCTCCAATTTTCTGTAGATATACTGAGTTGAGGCAGTTCAGGAAAGCGTCCAACAAGTGCTGACACCTTTCAAAAGGAAATCATAGCGATGTCTGGCTGCGGGGAAGAAAAAGGAGGACAATAACTTCCAATTATGGGTTTGCAACATCATGGATCTGTTGAAGAGCTCTATTTCACCAGAAACATTTTAAAGATATACTCCTCCAAAGACAGCAATATAGTCAATGGCTGTTCATTTTTCAGAAATTCAATTTTTAATTCTGTAATACTGAGAAGTGTCTAACTAGAAATTCACAGATCTTAGATTAAGCATTAGTATTGAGATTGGTGCCTTCAAAAGCAATCAATTTAGAGTTTAATGTGTCTTTTTTTTTGGGGGGGGGAAGTAGATGTTTGCCCTGCTCTGCCTTCTTTCTTCCACTTACAGCAGTCACAATATGGCAAGGAATATTCAATTCCCACTCCCCGCTCTCCCTTCCTTCTTTCCTAAAGTGGTATGAACTATCATCTACTATGTAAATTGAAACCACCTGGTTAAAGAGAGGGGAATACTTCCATTTTTACATGGTGAAGCTGTTACACCCTTTCTGGATTATTTACATGTTCCCTTGAGAAGGCAGTGATCCCATATTACAGATGAGCACTCCAACCAGCAGGCCAAATCATTCTGCTCTCCCTCTGGCCCTGTAGATATTAAATTATTTCCTGGAAAGTTAGACAGAAGAGGCTGAGAAACTCCCATCCTGGAACATCTCATCAGTGGCACCCCCAGGCAGGTGTGGGTTCAGACAGAAGAGGAGTCAAAGCTTAGCTCCCTCACATCTCACCAACCATTCAATTGCACCTTTAAAGATATAGTAGCTTTGCTTTTCTTACAGACTGGCTATGCTATGAATCCACCCAGGTAAAGTAGTTCTGGATATATCTATTTTATTAATCAAGCCAGGATTTAGGCAGGATCTTGGCACCTTGCTGTTTAATGTTAACAGAATTAAACTGTCATGCGTGCCAGGATTAAGTGCCTAAGAGACTTCACTAATGGGAATTTAGGTGCCCAAAGGCTTTAACCTTGGCTTCTACAGTTAGTCATGAGGTGGAAGGTTGTGAAACCCGGTGGTGCCATGAACAAAGGTGTGCTTTATCGGTCAGGTATGAAATCTTTCTATCATGCATCACAGCTTCATCTGGAGAGGTTCCCTCCTCTGAGGAATATAATCAGTAGAACACAATATTACATCCTATTTTTTAGGCAAATTATATTTAATAATCAAATAGAGATGACAGGTATGACTAAATACAGATTTGTAATTTTCTTTAGCTATTATAAATACAAGAACTACTTTAATGCTTCAGACTATAAAACAATCATTGATTACTAGTTATAGAAGGAAATTTATTTTGTGTGGCAATGCAAGATCATTAGGGCTATTTTCTCTTCCCCTGAGCATTTTTAATGAAGCTTCTCTTATGTTTCTTCTTCTGTTATCTTTTTGAACACAGTATCCCCATCAGGATGCATACATCTGCATTGCTTTTCCAAGTATGTGCTAAGGAAAAACAAAGAAATTGTAAGGTACGCTTAAAACACACACCAAGAACTAAAAAACATAATCAGCTTACTTGGATTTTGTTAATGTGCCTGTCCATTTATTTGATAGGAATTAAAATAAACACCAAATATAAGTAACTTAGAAACACAGATTCCTGGAAATCCTATGGAAAGTGAATACTTAAGACATGTAAGCACTTTTGAAAATCTCACACTGCAGATGGGATTCGTGCCTCTCAGTGCAGCTATGTAAAAGCTAGCCTAGCCTAAGCAAGCTGTCTGGGCTCCTTCTGTAATCAGTGGAGAGAGGCGTATCCAGAAAGCAATTTTTCTCATTTCTATGTCTCCATGGAAGGGGAGAAATCCAAGAAGAAGTCTACTTTTTATGTGATTAACCTTAGATGAGATGAGTCCTACATTTGACTTTCTGTGACACTCAATTCTTGTCAAGATTAACAGGATGAATATTTTCTGATTTGTTGAAGAGCAGTGACCAAAACTTGTGCATGTATAATACACTTCTACTGCATTCCTCAGCCCAGACTCACACTGGTGTAGACTCTTGACATACTGGCCATTGTGCTAAATCACTCAAAAGTTTGCCAGGCTTAGGATAATAATTGCAGGAGGGGAAGAGTCTGCATTTGTTAAAAGCTCAAAAATGCTTAGGCTGACATTCTTAATTTTCCCTTTTCCTTCACAATGTATATACAAAGTCAATAGTGCATATAGGACAATGGAATGTTTGAAAGTAAGGAAGTTGACATTGGCTTTCATTAATGTATTTCTTTTACATTTAATAAAATGCATATTTGTTTCTTATGATGCTAATTTTCACCGTGTTTTTAAAATGCATTTTTCTCAAAATATTCTTCGAATTTTTTCAACCCAAAGAAAAATAACAATCCATATATATTTACCAATATCCAAAAATATTTATAGGGACTTCTTATTTCTGTAATTGCAGTAAAATATTAAACAAAAATTCTAAATTTGGGTAAAAATCAATCTTTTAACACTGAAATGGACACTGAAAATGTGAAACGGACACTCATTTCACCTTGCATAAAACATATGCAAGAAGTGTTCTTTATTTTGAGGAAAACCTTCATCCTGTGCATGTATTATTTTAAAGCATCCTTTAAGCATTTTTAAAGCCTTGTAAGCAATGTAAATACTTAATAATTTTTTGCATAACATAAAACTCTGACACTTTGTAATAGCTTTTTCAATGTGTATTTCCTCTGCATTCACAGCTTCACAGCACTGTTGTTTGTGTGTATGGATATATCTGAATCTGGACGCAGCTGTGGGCAGGATTCAGCTGATGAAAGCATAAAATGTATCTTTTCCAGATTCAGCTGTGACAGAAAGAAGCTCAGATTTCTACAGCAGTTTCACCAGCACAAGTCAAAAGAAGCTCGGATGCTGCCAGCGAGGTGACTTTGCGTTCCCTACAGTCTAAGCAGTATGTTTAGCATAGGACTGCAATTCCGGAAGGCATCAGCTGAACCATTGGAATCAGGTAGCAGCAGATCCAGGAATGAGAGCTGAGCAAATCTGGGGATAGAAACAAGTGCTACCTGTGTGCTTCAGGTATGCTCATTTAGTTTATGTGGCAGCCAAAGCAACTCCATCTTCCCTGCTATTTTAACACGATTTTAAGCCACCTCATGTGTGCCTACACTTGTGTTGTATTTGTATTTCTTGCTTATAGTCTCAACAAAGCCTAAGTGAGACCAGACTTTGTTGCCTGTGTTGGAGTGCAAAATACTGATCCGGCAAAACTAGCATTTTATTACTATTTGTTAATGTTCTTTATTGTTATTGCTATTTCCTGTCAAATCCCATCTTGCTGGTTTCTTTCACCCTTGCTGAGTATCCTCCCCACCCTTGCAGGGCCGCCTGCTTTCTGCCTGTCGCAGGCAGGCTGAAACACCTGGGTGCTCGTCCTGCACAGCTGTGCACACGCCAGTGCCCCGCCATCTGCGCAGGGATCCATATGGCAATTTCTCCTGTAGGGTGGGCTGACAGGCAGCTCCATCCAAGAGGGAATGTTTATTGTATAGTTAGAAAACACTGCATATTAGGATTAGCTACAGTAAGAACAATGTCAAGCCTCTGCCCCAAGCCCAGCCTTTATCTCAAGTTCAAGGAGATTTAGTTTACCCGTTCGTTTGTGAGGCTTTGGTTTGGTTTTTTTTTTTTTTGAGTTCCTGTACTTTCCCCTGCCACCTGTGAACAGAAGTGCCCAAATGTCATTACAGCGGCTCTTGCCATGTTTATTCCGGGTCTGAAAATGGAATATTTTGAAAATTCCATTTCGAAATTCGCTCTTGTGAGATTAATTCTAGCCCAGCCTAGATAATGGGTAGGGATACAGGTGTCTGAAAAATAAACAAGAAAAAAAAAATCAATTAAATCCTGAAACATCAATAACACGTGAAATTCAGATGGTTCAGAAAAAAATTCAGGTATGAGACAATGTCTTAGCACTGAATCTAATACCTTTAAAAGTTGGGTGGGTTCCCCCCACCCTTATCATTTTGTGTACAGTATAAGCTACAGTAGAGTATAGTACCACAAACACCATCAGGGACACTTTGGGATATGGTGGGGAGAAAGGAGCTAAGACATTGGGACTAAGAAGAAGGGAGTGAAAATCTCAGCTCATGTAAACTTGCATAGCTTCAGTGATTTCAAAGGAGTTACGATGATGCCTTAATTCAGATTAATTGACCCTGTACATCTTACAAATGTTCACATTGCTGAATTATATTTTTTCCTCCTCTTATTTTCTTCCTGAATTTTCACCATTGATTTACCACATAAGAATTGGTCACAGAATGTGACTGTCTGTTAGAGGCAGCACTACATTTTTAACTTACATAGTCATGGGCACAGAAAGGTTTCTCATCAAAAGAGAGCTGCAAGCAACGTCTTCCCCTCCCCCTCTTCTTTCTTTCCAGCTCAATTAAGAAACAACATGTTTTTCCTCTCAGTGCTTGCCTTTTAACTATTCCTCTTCTCATGTTTCTCTGTTATTTTTTCTCCTTCATGGCATAGCAGTGGTGCTGAATGCTGATGAGATAACACTAAGTTTAACCCCACGCAGTCCTTTCCCTAATTTCTTCAAGTACTAGAACCATGACCTGCACTTTTTGAGGTTCCCCACAAACCCAGGGAGCTGATATGAATCTCACAATATCCCCACTTACTCCAGGACCAGAGAATACAGAATAATTCTGCTCCCTGGTCAGCAGAAGTTGGAAAACAACATACTCTGCACCAAAAGCAATTGGTGGGTGTTGTTAGTCTTTTTGATTATTTTTTACTTAGTTCTCTCTAAAAAAAAAAGTGAGACTTATTTCCAAATATAACTGTTCTATACAAATGTTTTCTATCACAGTTTTACATATGAAAAGTGGAAGTCTGTATCAGAAAATTATTTTTACAGACATCACTTTTTGTCACTCACTGGGACTATAGAGAATGGTTATGTCTCTCTTAGGTTTTGCAATATTCAAATTATAAATATTTGATATATTGTAAATATAATGACATCTGGTTTTTTTCAACAAAATGAAAAATTATAGAATATTTGCTTAGTTGTTAGTACTGTAACTAATAATATTTTTTGTTATTATTCAGATTTGGTGACATCACTGAATTTAGCAGCTCTACTTCAACAGTATTTATAACAATTTGAAAGTTGATCTAGTGGAATAATTTTCTCCATGACATGGATAAATATATTAACTCCAAAAGAATATTTTTGCTGTTATAATACATACTCTTTCTGCAATGTCTGCTATAAACTATAGGTTCCTCCATGCCACTCAAAGCTATATACTAATTTGAAAAGGTTATTGGTTAAAACACACATAACAATGAATGAAAAGTTTAATGAGGCTTTTTTGTTTCTTGCAGAAGAATGAAAAACATTCTTTTGAAACATGATGTTTTCACCATTTTCTAACAAGCATTGATGGACAATTAATATGCTTTATCAAAGTTTTCATGAGCAGAGGGAAGGTAGGAAGGAAGGAAGGAATAAAAGTTGCCTGGTTTGAATTGTCAAGGTAATATGGAACCGAGGTTTTCATCTTCATTGAATAGTACCCGACTAGTATGGTTCCTAATTCTTCCTTTCCTCTTCCTTGATTTCTTAAGACTTGAAACACAGCTAAAGGAAAAGCATAGGTAGAACTAATAGGGAAAATTCCAAAGATGGAAAAAAATCAAACCACCATGTCAAAACGCTTTTGTTCTAGTCTCACAGTCTCTCTCGCTATCTTGCTGTGTCTTATTTTCTCAAATATCTCTTCAAATATAAACATTTGCATCTTTTAGACATGTTTTTTGTGCTATACTTCATAACCAACCTTGCGAGTTTGCTCACAAATTCACAAACTTCTGAGCTCACAAGTATATCAAAACACAGAAAAGTAAGCAGGATGCAGGGTTATCTGAATATCCTTTAAAAGCATTATCTTACCAGATAATGGTAACCATCTTCTGGTAGAAAAGCATCATTGTTAAACATACTATTAAACCTTCCAAGTTTTCCTTGTGAAAGGCCCTGTTGGCTCTCCATATATTGTATCTTAACTTATAAAAACTTTTGCTCACAGAAAAATATGTGGATGGTATAATCTGTTAATGGGACACACAGTCAGTTTTCAGCATCATTTCTGGGAGCACTGGGAACACTGCACTTGCTGAAGAGTCTCACTCTTCACAGCAGGGCTTATTGCCAGGTAGAAACTACCATCCGCACTAATTTAATAACACAGGATATTGGTTTCAGATACACTGATGACAGATTGAAATCTAATGGTCTACAGGTGATAATGTGAAAAAATAATAACCTGGATACATAACAAAACTTTGTGCATATAGTGACAGCCGCTGTGTCTGCAAGGCAGACAAGAAGAGTACTTCAATACCAAAGCATATATATTTGTTTTTCATTTTAAACTACAAACATTATAGAAAAGGTCCTTTCTAACAATAATGGCAATGTATGAGAATGGGAATTCTGACACTACTGTATAATTAATTTATGTTGTACAGATGTTAGAGAAAATCAACCAACCATATAGGAATAATGGATCTTTAGAGAATGGAGGAATTAATTGTCATTGTATTTGCCAGTGAGAGTCTACAGAATCAGTTATTTTTTAGAATGAATTTCAAATCTTAGCTTTAGAAAAAGGACGCCTTACACCTAATAATTAACAAACCAAAATCTGTGCACCAAATTATTATAATGTACATATTCATTTCATTAGATTCACACCACCGTGTGGTATAAAGCGGGAATAATTAAACACCAGATGGTGGTGTAAACTCCAATAGTGAGAGCTCATGTATAATGCATGAGAATGGGATTTACTGTTGTTTTTATCCATTTGGAACCATTATGCTAGTCTTGGACACCAAATGATGTCTCGGAGAAAAAAAAATCTCTGGATTGAGAATTCCTCTATACGAACAATTTGTTCGTTTGCTCTGTCATATCCTCATCAGTTATCTTCCTGCTCAACTTCCAGAATTTCCGAGAACACATTATTTTCTGGCAGTGCTCACAAAACTCCTGAGCTTTTCCATCATACAGAAGCACCCGAGCTTACGGGATATCATTTTATGTTTCTGCCAGCAGTATAAAGTTTAAGATTAGGACCTTTGGAAATTGAATCTGATTTTTAATGATTGTAGTTCACATTTCCAGCCTGAAATACTTTTAAAATGTCATTAACTGATGTACCATTAATCATTTAGATTTTTTTGACCATTAAAATATCTTTTTTTTTCATTAAAGAAGTAATGAATATGAAAGTGAAGTGAAGACAGGATATATAGTATATTAATGGCTGGAATGGAGAGCAGATTAGTATGCTTAATTCTCCTTCAGTCATGACATTCCACTTAGGTGTTTATATTGCTCCTGAGTAAAACAATGGCAGTGAAAAAACAAAAGGGTAGTTCCTCTCCTAATGAGTCCTGGTAAAAGAAAACAAGGACATCAACATCTGTATCTTTTGCTCCTTGACAGCTACCAAGTGAGACAGAATCAGGAAGGCTAGAAATCAAGGTGTACTTTCTTAACTTCTGCATGAGAAGACATATTCCTGGTAAAAACTTTTGATGTCTGAAGCATTCACAGAAGCCGCCATGCCCCCAGAACAGAACATCGCATTGCCCACTCTGTGAAGGACACAAGGTCTAATGCTTAGTTGCTACCTATTAGTCCTGCTTCCCTGCATCTGACAGCTCCCCTTACCTTCTGGTACCCTGTCTGTCTGTCCAGAAAAGGAGAACCAGGATGCCAGGAAGTCCAGCTGTTTCACAGCTATGACAGCTATGTGCAGTAGCAACAATTCCTATGTTATTATTTCTCAGCAAGCCTTGCGAAAGACGTGTGCCTTCCAGCACCCTTTTGAAATATGAGGAGCTCTACGTCTGAATGACATTCAGCACACATCCAGGAAGTATATGTATGAGAAACAGAGGTGGTTTTAAGACATTTGTAGTCAGTCAGATCAAGGGGAGATGCAGTTCCACTTCTAACAGAGAGGAGAGGAGAGGAGAGGAGAGGAGAGGAGAGGAGAGGAGAGGAGAGGAGAGGAGAGGAGAGGAGAGGAGAGGAGAGGAGAGGAGAGGAGAGGAGAGGAGAGGAGAGGAGAGGAGAGGAGAGGAGAGGAGAGGAGAGGAGAGGAGAGGAGAGGAGAGGAGAGGAGAGGAGAGGAGAGGAGAGGAGAGGAGAGGAGAGGAGAGGAGAGGAGAGGAGAGGAGAGGAGAGGAGAGGAGAGGAGAGGAGAGGAGAGGAGAGGAGAGGAGAGGAGAGGAGAGGAGAGGAGAGGAGAGGAGAGGAGAGGAGAGGAGAGGAGAGGAGAGGAGAGGAGAGGAGAGGAGAGGAGAGGAGAGGAGAGGAGAGGAGAGGAGAGGAGAGGAGAGGAGAGGAGAGGAGAGGAGAGGAGAGGAGAGGAGAGGAGAGGAGAGGAGAGGAGAGGAGAGGAGAGGAGAGGAGAGGAGAGGAGAGGAGAGGAGAGGAGAGGAGAGGAGAGGAGAGGAGAGGAGAGGAGAGGAGAGGAGAGGAGAGGAGAGGAGAGGAGAGGAGAGGAGAGGAGAGGAGAGGAGAGGAGAGGAGAGGAGAGGAGAGGAGAGGAGAGGAGAGGAGAGGAGAGGAGAGGAGAGGAGAGGAGAGGAGAGGAGAGGAGAGGAGAGGAGAGGAGAGGAGAGGAGATGCCATTACAGCTTCATGCCATACCACAGGATGGGATATTATGGCTCCTATGGCTCTGAAGGGAAAAATATCAAAAATTTTCTAACTGCTATCAGGTAGTTTTACACACATGACTAAATGCATGGTGTACATGATAGTGAGCGCAAAAGCAAACCTCCCTTGCCTCTAGCTTGTATTGTTTGGAGTCCCAGAGATATTCACAGGACTAAGTACTGCAAATAGAAATAGTAGTTTTCTCAGATCACCTAATAAACCTGTGCCTGTTTGTGATTTAACCTCTGCCTCAGTGTCCCTTCTACCAACTAGGACCATGCAGAGTGAGGGTAGTTCAGAACAGAGGATTTTATAGGACCTTTTGTGTTGGTCCTTCTGCACTGGAATAACCTAGGACACAGTGGGAAAACGCTGTGACCCAGCAAGCTTTGAAGGAGCTGTAGCTTTCCAAAGCAACTCAGGTTTTCACAGAGGGTTGAGTTTTAAGTAGCTGACTCCATTTTGCTAAAACCAGCTACTGAAATCACAGTGAGGTCCCAAACCATCTATGCAAGAACAGTTTATCAGGTTTCACTCACCACTGCAGCTCCACCTCTTTAGGGGACACAGTCTGTGCTTGGCTGAGGAGGCAGTGTCTTCTCCTTTTCCTCTTCTCTCTGAATTCACATCTTTTGTACCTTCCTCTACAGATCAGCCTGATACCCGCAAGATCCATGATCATTGTTTACAACTGCTTGAGAGTGGTTTAGTAGCACAGTCCTTTTCCCCAAGATTTTTTTCATCTGAATGCAGCTCATACAATCTGAGCTTATGTCTATGGTAGCAATGCTTTACTTTAGTACTACATTGGCAAAGGGCTTCTGTGTGGATGCATCCATATCAGCCAAATCTGCCCTTATATAAGTAGAATAAAACCATACCACGTGCTGTGCTGCTGGTCTAAGTGTAGGTGCTCTAGGAACAGCAGAAGAATAGCTAGGAATAGCTGCTGTCACAGCTGTTTCAGCCCTTCGTTTTGCCCTGACTGCAGCACGCAGCTGTGCTCTCAGGGTTCTGCATTATAAACATATAGCTTTAGAACCACACCAACGGAGTAATATTTACTGCTAGGATTATCACTGTTTTCATAGTCCTGGGCTTTGAGTCCATTGGAAAAAAATAAATTTTTTAAAATTAAATTCCTTTCCTCAGAAGAGTTATATGAATGTTGAATCATTTTAGTGAAGCCTAAAGCAAAGGAAAAGATACATATCCTATACAATCAAGTATAACCAGAGAATCTTGATGAAGAATTTTCTCTGGAAAGTGTTTCTGATGAAAATTGTAAGTTCTGAAATGGGAACATTTCTGAAAGAGTTAAGCAAAATAAGCAGAAAAATGTTTCTTCTCTTGATAATCTAAACGAAGTTTTTTCATTACATTCAGTAGTCTCCTATTCAATTTCCAACTCCTTCAAAATGTTTAATTTCTAATTAATGACCTATTTGTGTAAGGGCTTATGGAAAGTGCAGCTCAAGTCACTGTGCTCTTTTTTGCTATGGACTACTTTGTAGTTCCCACTACAATGAAGTACATAATTTTTATCATAAGTTTTAAAGCTCCATGCACTAGAGAACATGCTCCTGAGCATGATAATTCCCACAGCCCAGTGTCACAAAAACCTGGAGAAAACCCAATTTTCTGTTGGGTTACCTTGAAAGATTTTTAAGGAACGCTGAATATATTGAAATAATACACTTTACAAGTGCAGTCTGCTTGTGCACATGGTCCAAAAATAATACCGTCACAATTGTGATAAGCCCAGGCTAGTACTTCCTACCTCTCACTGAGCTCAAGCACAATCACACTAACTACAGTGAGGGGTATGTTGCTGACTCTCAGCGCAGCAGCATGAGCATGTCTCTTTGAGAAGGGCTTATAGATATACTCCAAAGTCAACAGTCCTCACCTAACAAGACACAGAAGCTTTCTGGTGAAGTTTAGTATGTGGTATTTACCTGTATTTGTGGAGCCCTAGAAACTATATTGTCCATTTATTTCACTATTCCCACACATCTAAGCCAACATATTTTGTTTAAAGTAGAAGGAAAAGATGGAGAGAGTCTGCCAATCCATCCAGACACATAGTCCGAGAGGTAAAGGGAAAGGTGAGCATACTGCTGCCTCTGTAATTTCTATACCACAGCAGAAGACCCCATCCCTTGTCGTTGCTGGTCCCAAAAGAGACTTCTGCTGACTTTAAACAAGAAAACAAGATTTAATTCCCCACTGGATTAAACAAGAATTCCCTTCTCCCCAGCACTTCCTTCTTCAAAAGAGAAGAAGAGAATCTGACATTTAGGGCAGAAAAGAGAGAGCTCACCACACTTTTAGTATTACCTTTTTCTTATTAACTCTTTTTTTTTTCTCTTCAAATTTCTACCTATTTCTTACCTGAGACATCCAAAATTTTAAAAAAAGAGAACTTGTGTTTTCCTTTAAATTCACTACTTCTACTTTTCCGTTGTTGTGGTTTAGCACCAGCCAAAAACTAAGCACCAGGCAGCTGTGGACACCCATGAACTTAGTGGAAATCTCTTCCAAACTGATGACAATTACTGGGAGTTCTCCTTCTGGATCTGGTAAAACTGAGACTGTATAGGAAATGTAAATAAGAAGAGGAAAGTCTGTAGTTTAAGTAGGACTGGGACAGAGAAGATTTTGGTGTAGTTTTGTGGCATACTAAAAGATATTTTGTAAAATTCTATCTGCCTTTCCCCAAAATACAAGAACAAATGGTAATCAATAAGACTGCAAGAAAGAAAAGTCAGAATGGATGAAAATGTGTATTTTGGAAAAAAAAAAATATTAATGGATCTCACTGTCACAGGTGATTCCTTAAAAGGATTTAGATATGCGTATGGACAACAAAAGCATATAGCTCTGTAGTGAAAATTGTTAAAACAAAACTAGGGCAAGTCTTTTGGAAAACATGGAAATATTTTGTGCTTCAGGCATAAACAGAGATTTAAAGAGGAGGGAAAAGGAGTCATTCATCAGGCAGATAATTAAATAGGGGCTCACACAGAGTTTCTTGAAAGTTTGCTTTGAAGAAACTGGCATTACTCACAATTAGATCTGTTCCTGGATTAGAGGAACAGCTGATCTGATTCAATACAACAGTTCCCACTATTTTACTAGCAAAACTGAAATGGAATAGCCTTCCTAGGAAATTATTAAACTTCTTAGGAAATTATTTTACTTTGGTTTTCAGCCTGGTATGAAAGCCAGGCCTCAGTAACTGATTTTGAAACATTCAGGTGTAGGCAAACCTGAAGTCGGTAGGAATCTTTTCTAATTCTGTATGCTCTCAAAGTGTAGAATAAATCTACCCAGCCGCTACAACCAATGAAATATGAACATAAATGTCATATCCTTAGCTTGGTTTTATCTCCTGTAGTCTGGAGGTAAAGAGTCTTATAAAATGGTAGAAGTAGAAAGAGCTAGTAATAGCCAAAGTATATTTTGACAGTTTGGTCAAAGTGGCATGCCTGACTATTTACGGACAATGTGAGTGCTTGTATATCAACTAACTATATCCTAGAATGACATGACTGGTAGATAGGTATTCACTAATTTAATTTTCTGCCTTCAGATAGTTCTCTTTTTTTTGTTATTATTATATTTAGTCATAGTTCAAAAATAATTGGTAACTTTATAAACGTAAGAAATGTGCACTTTTTCAGCAAGCTAATATACTTTTGTCTACCCTGACCCTAACAATATGCTCATTTTGAAACTCTATAAAAAGTACTGCTCTTTTTTTTCAAAATGTCAATTTTGATTGTATCTCACAAGGAAACCAGACCAAAAATCACTGCAATGTTTATTAGGATAGTTATAACAATTGGGGTATAAAAATGCAGTTTCTATGTAAAATGGCTATGTTAACATCCATGATGTAGATAAAATTGTATAAACAGAAGATAATTCTGCGTGCATGGATTACATTAGAGATGGCATAACTATTCCTGTACAGGCATTCCTTTAGTGTGATTCCTCTCTGCTATGTCTATGAGGCAATAGAGACAACAACATTTTAACTAAGCAGCCTGGACTCCCTGCAGACTCAACGGTTGTATAATTTATCTTGTCTGTTTCAGACACCTACTTCAGGATATCATGAACTGTGTCCTCAAAGAGCTAATATACAGTGCTATCGACTACACAGGTTGGTTATCTCAGACGTTCACCACCAATATCTATTCAGTATATCCTACATTTGACCACCACACTAGCAGGGCTATAGCAGCAGTTCTGTAATGTAAATTTTTGAATCTAGCAGTAGTGGTCAAAGGTGTTACTGTGCAGGACGCAGCAACTGGATTGCACTTATCCCTCCAGCAGCTCAGCCATCAAAGTCAATTGACATAATAAAACGTATCTTCTTCTGCAATGAACTGGTCAGCTGCTAAAAAATATCTCTTCTTTACTGAAGACCATAAAAGAAATTAATGGTGAGTGCAGTTTTGTAACTTTGGAGTACCCACAGCTGAATGTAGATTATAAAAGCAGGCTCCCCTTTGAAGTTTTCAGAAAAACAATCCAAGGTCACTGTTTAGGTACAGAGGGCTATGATACTTCAAGTTGTGGCTGTCGGATGAGGGATTAAACTAAGTGGCTGTCACTGGCCTCACCATAAGCAGCAAACTACACGTGTTGCAGTAGCTGTAGGGCTGCTAGACAACAAGCCAGTGTACTGACCAGAAATGTTTCTATTCCTCTATCTGTGCCTGGAAAAAATCTCACAATTGCAACTGAGAGTCAATGGAGGATTTCATTCCGAGTGTTAGCTAACGGGCTGCTGATAAAACAAACGTCTTACAGGATGATATTGCTTTTTATTACAGAAACGTCTAGTGTGGGTTCAAACAATTAGCTGTCAAGGATGTTTTTAAGGGTGCTACTGTACAGAAGCAGATAAGGTGGAGAGTTCATGTATTATTTACGGTAGGTAAAACTGAAGTCATCCAGGGATATATATCACCTGAACCATATCTGAAAAAATTATACTACCGAGTTTGAGTTCTTATCTCTACCAACTCCATGTTAAAGTTTATTGTACTGTTGTCCTGGTTTCAGCTGGGATAGAGTTAATTTTCTTCCTAGTAGCTTGTATAGTGCAGTGTTTTGGATTTAGGATGAAAATAATGTTGCTAACACACTGATGTCTTAATTGTCATTAAGCAGTGTTAACACTAATTCAAGGACTTTTCAGCTTCTCATGCTGCCCTACCAGGGAGAAGGCTGGGGGGCACAAGAAGCTGGGAGGGGACACAGCCAGGATATTTGACCCAAACTGGCCAAAGGGATATTCCATATCATATGACATCATGCTCAGTATATAAACTAGGGGGAAAGTTGGCTGGGGCCTGCTGCAGAGGAACTGGCTGGGCATCGGTCAGTGGGTGGTGAGCAATTGTGTTGTGCGTCACTTATTTTGTATAATATTATTGTTGTTGTTATTATTATTGTTATTGTTATTATTTTCCCTTCCTTTTCTGTCCTATTAAACTGTCTTTATCTCAACCCATAAATTTTACTTTTTTTTTCCTGATTCTCTTCTCCATCCCTTTGGGGCAGGGGGAAGTGAGCAAACGGTGGTGTGGTGTTTGGCTGCCTGCCAGCTTAAACCACAATAACTATGAATTTGTCCCAGGTTATAGGGGATAGAATTTTTATTTCTTTTTATCTACCAAAACTCATTTCCAATGCTGCATGCTACACACATTTTATAATAAATATCCAAAATGCAACTGGAGACATCACAAACATTGTCTTATCTTACAGGACTGGGATTTATTTAAACTTGATTTATTGACAGGCTGTATTGGAAATATGGAAAGAAATTATGCTATTAACATTGTTTGCATATAATCTTCTAGCCTCAGGGATGCTGAATATTAAAGCAGGCAAAAAAAATTATGCTTATTACAGAACAGGTAGAGAACGTATACTGAGTAGAGTAAGTAAAATTCTCAAAACGTACCTCTATGACCTGGAGCTCATTTTCAAAAAATTTTGGCTTTGCCACATTTAGACTTTGCAGAGAACTAAATGTATTTAATATGGGAAATATACGTTTTGCAAACCTTATCCACTATGAGTATTTCCAGATTACAGTCAATGCTCCCTCTATCTATCTTCTAGTGAGACTCCACCTGGAGTCCTGCGTCCAGTTTCTGGAGCCCTCAGCACAGGAAAGGCATGGACCTGTTAGAGTGGGTCCAGAGAAGGCCACAAAAATGATCAGAGGGATCAGACACCTCTGCTGTGATGACAAGCTGAGAGAGTTGGGGTTGTTCAGCCTGGAGAAGAGAAGGCTACAGGGAGACCTTATTGCAGCCTTCCAGTACTTAAAAGGGGCTTACAAGAAAGATGGGGACAGGCTTTTTAACAGGACTTGTTGCAATAGGACAAGGGGAAGTGGTTTTAAACTGAAAGAGGGGAGATTTAGACTAGATATAAGGAAGAAATTTTTTACCATGAGGGTGGTGAACCACTGGCACAGGTTGCCCAGAGAGGTTGTAGATGCCCCATCTCTGGAAATGTCCAAGGTCAGGTTGGACGGGGCTCTGAGGAATCTGATCTAGTTGAAGATGTCCCTGCTCATTGCGGGGGGGGTTGGACTAAATGAGCTTTAAAGGTCCCTTCCAACCCAAAGATTCTATGATTCTCTCTTTTGGCTAGACTAAGATCTAGCTTGGGAAAAAAAAAAAAAAAGGAAAAAAGAAAGAGAGAAAGAATGAAAGAACAAACAAGCGAGCAGACTTTCAGGTTCAGATGGTGAATACCTGAGCTAAGATCTACCATTTGAGTATCTAATACCTAGAATATAGGTAATTCTTATTTTTATGAATTTTATATCAAGTACTGTGTAAAGTTTAGTAGAAATTAACCTGTAAGCCTTTTATTTAGTGAAGTCTGAGCTCAGATTTTTTTTTTCTTTTTTTTAGCTTTTCCAACAGAAATTCTGTGTTGCAGCAGGGATGAAGACTTCAGGCCAAAGTCAAATATTTCTTTTCTTTTTGTCATGATATTCTTGGAGTTTATTTCATTTTTTCCATGGCCAAATTGAAAAACACAATAACATAGTGTAGAAACTTATAAACTCTCCTTACAGAGCTTATATCCTGTGTTTCAAACAATTCAGTGAAGTTCTTTAATTCCATCAAATTATTTCAGTGTGGAAATACAACCCAATTCCCTACTTAGACTGCTAAACTTGTTTCTGAAATTCTTAAACAGTAACCTTTAAATTACCATTGGAGAAAATCCACTTTTTCAGAAAATGTTCTCAGTGGGCCAGACAAAGGCTGTAGGACATCCATTTATCCTAGGGTCTAGGTCACTGGTCTAAGAATCAGGGAATCATCAGTAAGCATATCTTCTTATATTTAACACTCATTGGACAACTTCTAGAAATGAAAGCTGGTTAAAGAATTGTGCTACCTTCTGCGTGTCTTAGGATGTATGACATACTGTTCCTGTGACATCACCTATCCATTACTTCATGGATGCTTACTATTTGGCATGCCCTCCATTGTCTCTCAAGAGTCTAAGCTTTCCATATGTTTTATGCAGACCCTAGTATCAAACTCAATCAGCTGTTCACCTTGGAGTAAGGAAGAGAAACAGCTGTATTAGGAAATCTAAAGGAGCAGTAGTCTTCAGCACCAGTGTTTTTGTGGATCCAACTTAAGTGCACAAGCAGGAAAGGATTTAGCAATCAAGTTACCTAGATTTTGCCACACAAAGTGAAGAAATATCATAAATGCTTTTGCAAATCTGAACCTGGATCAATTTGAGCTCAGGACTTTGATGTTTTTGAAAATTTTAAATATTTTTTTACATATTTGTCCCAGTAAAAGGGTTATAAAGAGAAGAAACTTAACTAATTAACTTCTGCTAACAAAAAGAGAGATGTGTCATCCGAATTTATCTATCAACAGTTGCTATTATGTTAATTAAGTTGCAAATCAGATGTTAGTAAACCTCTACCATAATTTTTCAAACAGAATTTTTTTGCTTCGTTACCTTTATGGATAGAGAAGATTATAGCAAAAGCTTACCATTTCCTCCTTATTCTTTTAGACCCTCTTGATCTTAAGCTAGAGGCCTGTTGTATAACAACCTGGGACTTCTGGATTGGCAGTGGTCGGGATATTGCTTTGAGTATATGACTGCTAAAAATGGTTTGACTGCATTCACATGACCCATTTTAACTGGATCTGTGACTGTTAAGTGATTGCATGTTCCACCTCCAGCAGGGTTTCCCAGCGAGGCAACAGGTCTGCTGGTTAATTCAGAGCAACAGAGGGGCCTGTGGTCTTCAGGGAAGAAGGCTGAGGTAGAGGGAAGGGAAAATGGAAAATTCTTATATCAGGTCCACCACTGATGGATTAACTCTTTGCAACCACTGTGTGGATAGCAGACCTTTATTAACACAGCTCCCTTTAAGTAGGCTCTACTAGAGAATTATGACCCATAGAGGTTTGCTGGCAAAATTTAGACCAATAACCACAGTGATGTCTGAGATCTCTGAGCTAATGATTTACATATTAGCTTTTGCTATCCCTTTTAATATAGTATATATCTTCTCTGTTTCTCTCTAATAATATCAGATTAAGATCATGATTACTATTCCTACCTACAATTAATTAAATAGAAATTTTTTACTTCTTCCCTGGATTGAAACTGATACTATCAAAAATGCCCTTTTTATGTAGTGTTGTTACTGGGTTTTGCACCAATGTTCCTGGTAATCTCACCTCATCAAGAAAGTATTCCAGGAATCATTTCAGAGTGGCCACCAATCAGTGCAGTAATGTTTCATTTCCAAAATAATCTCCTTTAGGTCTGTTACTGGAAACACCACAAACAGCATTTATCTGTTGTAGAAGGAATTCATGTTTCTCCTGACTATTCTCATGTGTATATTACTGCTTCTATTTAAAAACATCAGGCTCTTTCCAATTTTCATATCCAATGAATCTGCTTTATGCCATTCTTCCTAAGCCAAGGTAGACTAATTAATCCCAGTGGAGAAAACTTCTACTATCGTTCATCTCTTGTTGCAATTCTTCAGTCTCTTTTTTCCACTGTCCCAATTCACAATGTATTTTTAGGGGCAAGGAAGTACAGGGAGAACAGCTGAGGTGTTTTTCTCTGCAAGTAGTTTAATTTCTTTCTGGATGCACCCCAGAGCACGGGATTGTTGACTTTTTTCCAGATTCCTGTGCATCTCTTCATGCACTTCTCAGCTGCAGATGTGTCTTCCTGGGCTTGGGCTGTGAATCTCCCTTGCTATTCTGCTGGTGCTTTCGCTGGTGAAATTCACTACATTTGCTAATGAATAAACAGGGATAATGGATATTCATTGAATAGATTTTCATTGTGTATTGGTTATAGCATGTGCCATTGTTTTCATTCACAAACTTCATGGATGCTTTACCAGAACATTAAAAAATAAGAATTAAAAAAAAAAAAAAGGAATGGATCGAAGATTGCAGCAGAGTTTGGAGTCAGATGGACAGGCAGACAATCTAGATAGATGTCACTTGGCACTAGATGACAGTAAGTTGCCTTATGCTGTTCACTGAATGATGGATGACAAATCTTATTGTTATACAGATGCTTAACTCACTGGTGTGCATTATAATTTTGAAGATGCCATCTGAATTGCAGCGATTAGTATGCTATGCAGCTATAGATATGTTGCAGGCGGTAGGAACTGGAATTGGTTTATTTTTTCCTGTTGTTTGTTGCCTGACAGCTTTGACTCCAAGACCCATTCATTATAGCAAACTGAATTTATAAAGGTCTGGACTTTGGCTTTTGCTTCAGTGAAAAAAAGCAGGTTCTCATTTATTGGATTTGCAATGGAAATATAATATGCTTAACACCTACACAGAGATATGCTTGATAGAAACATATTAGAAGACCACAGTGAAGTTACTTGGCACTGAAAAATAAGAAGATGGTAGGAGAATATTTGCATACTGCTCACCTAAACATATCTTCAGGTTTGCTAATGTCACCATTCAGCTTGGCATGGGCCTTAGAAGCACTGTGTAATGGGGATAAATTCCCAAACAATGTGGGAAAGAACATCTGCTGAGGGGTTTATGTAATTTTCCACTCAATTTGTTCTGTCAAGAAGATAAAGTATTTCACTCCTTTGAAGAGACCAATACTATGGGTTAAAAAACTAAAACTTAAAATGGCACAAATTCAGTATGAAGCAAACTTTATTTGTTAGTTCTGGTTTTCTGAATTATTTTTGCCTGTACTGAGGCAAATCAGTTTGCTTTTTTTCATCTCTTCCTTTTATTTTCATATCTGTTTGCTGGGGTAAAACATACAAGAATCCAGGAAACAAGAAACGTGACATCCCTAACCAAGAAGACAGAACCATATTTCTTGAACACTGGGTGTGCTTCTACCAAAAGACACAATGGCTGAAAGGTTATTTGTTACTGTACTGACTTTCATTGAACATATTTGTCCTGCAATGTGAATAAAACAATAAAATTGCACCTTTAGCAATAAAATCACAGTCTAGAAGCACTCAAAATGTGTAA
Source organism: Phaethon aethereus (assembly GCF_964289735.1). NCBI lineage: Eukaryota > Metazoa > Chordata > Aves > Phaethontiformes > Phaethontidae > Phaethon > Phaethon aethereus. Next base: position 44,542,331 of record NC_138576.1, on the reverse strand, counting down.
GTGTTGTGCTTCCTATTTTCCACATCAGAACAGACCAAGGAGAAACATTAAATGCATAAAACTGAAAGGTTTCTAAAGCGTTATAGGCTTTCAGTATAGTACCTTTAGGGCTCCCCAAACAGCACAATATGATTTATAAACTGTACTGAAAGCCTCCTCCTGTAGTGCAGTGGATGTTGTCATTGGTCCTCTTATTCATATTTCCTGTGGAATAAATAACTGTTAGCAAACGGTATAAATATTAAATAATATCAAATACTACACCCTTTAATGTCTTTAGTGAGAACATGTTGCTCTGTATCTGATTCATTGTTTTTACTTTATTTACTTTGCTCATGTGATACAAAAGCTAATGGTAAAGGATTTTTACCCTTTAATAACAGAAGATACAATATTAAAATTTAATGTAGAAAGGGTTTAGAATTATGTACTTAACTGGCATGCAGCCTGTCAAATACCTTTTAGCATTCCATGAGAGCAGCATGCTTCACTACTGCATGGCAGCAAATCTGAATAGGCTTACTGGTGCTAGGAAAGATGAGCATGTATGTTTACTCTTCTCGGAAACGTGCAATACTTTCATTCCTCAAAACCTTTTAAACAAAGCTAAAAGTTTTTGCATCAGCTCCAAGAAAGCATGAAGACAAGGGCTAAAATTATTGAGAGAAACCAATGGTTTAGCTGTCCTAACAGTTACTTCTGTGTTTGTTTTCCAAGTTGGTTGAACCAGAAAGTACGAGCACTCACATAGGAGAGTGTGTTGTCGCATAATACCACATGAGACCCAGCTGGACAAATATTTGAATCATAGACCCTTAGAGGCTCACAAAGCTCTCAGTCAACTGCTAACCACCCTTGCACAGCAGTACCTGAGCCATCTTGGTTTTGATGAGTTGATAGTAGAGGTCCTAGAGAAACTGATATTGCCCTGAACACCGATAGGTGGATTTGAGTTGCCTGAAAAGCCAGGCATGAATTGTTGGGACTAAGTGTCTGGATTCTCCTAACTTCACCTCCTTGCTTCCTCCTCATTTTATGGCAATGGGATACAAAAGAATGAGATTGGGGCTTTGTAAATTGAAAGGAAAAGGAAAAATACACTCAGACAAAACATAAGCTGTTTAAACTCTGTGCTAATTTTTTTTTGGTGTGGGGTTTGTTTTTTGGATGTTTTTAAAAGTCTCTCAGTGTTTGGTTTAGATGTATTTGTTTCAGTAACACAGTGTCTACATCATCCATAAGCTTCTATAGTTTTTATGTGTAATAAAGTAGATGAGATTACACGGCAAGGGAACAGCATATTTCTCTTTCCAGTGATCTCTAGTAGTGATCAATTTCTTCCATTTCACAATTTGCAGTCATCAAGTGTATGATGGCTAATTTAGATCAGCCTGAGTTCCATTTCATTCCAGACATGACCATCCATGATTTCTCTCCTACAAAGTTCTTTGTATCTTCCTTCTGACATCTTTTGTACTTGTGTAATACTTACCAGTACTTATGCTCTTACCTCCTATGTTTTAAAACATTTATGGGCAACTCAGTTATTTTGTACAAGTGGCAAACAGTAAATCTTGGCAAGTAATTGCCCTTGCTATGCTGTTATGAGATTTACTTTTTAAAGGAATGATTATATTATTTATTATTTATTTCACAAATGTGGAGCTCCTTGAGACAGCAGCTGTTTTATTTGTGTATTTTAAGAGTACCATTGTTATTTAAGACATCAATAAGAAATAAACTTATGGTCAGATTACAGCTCAGCAAGATTACAGTGGTATACACATACACACAAAGAGAAGGAAAAGGCACAATATTGCGTCAGCCTTTGCAAGCAAGATTTATTAACAAATTTTGGATACAAAAATACAAAGAGAAATGATACCTTCAGTTACGTACGTAACATAAGAATCACATTATTTACAAGTGTGAGTAGGATGATTTCATATTGTTTCCATACTATTTTCATGATGTCTGCAGTTATAGTGAAGAACATCATTAGTTTCTGTATACAGCTCTATATAGAAGCTCTAGGAAGTAATATTGGAACAATAAAGGAAGAAACTACAGAGACCTACTTAAAACAGTAAAGATAATCCTTTCATGAATGTGAAGGTGCTATTGTACAGCATGTAGTGAATGGGGATACTGACAGTGCCCTAAAGGAAGAGCAGTTAACATTTTGAGATACTGAAGTCCTGAGTAAACAATAAACTTTAAATTAATTTCAAAATGGCATGACACTTAAGGTTTTTGATGTGTTGCCAGGACCCAATAGTAAAAAGTCCTATGTAAATTTAAATGTTTTAGCTCTGTCCAGTTCCCTCCTCACCTCAGCCACAGCAGAGCCATTGCCACCCCATGGTGTGAACTGGATACATCGTGGAGCACATACCAGCTGGCCAGGGGTGCCTGCAGCACACTCCACTTCTCTGGAGAGGCAGCCAGCTTGCAGTGATCTTCCCAAACCACAGTATGTTGCTAGCCCTCGGTGCTGCTGCTGATTACCGAGGAAAAGATAAGAAAGGTACAGAAGAAGAAAAAGGAGCTGCAGGGTGTAGAGAGCGGTGATTTTCTCATTTGTAATTTTATCAGTGAGATTGTCGTTTTTTTTCCGCTGAGGCCTCTGGCTTCTGTCCAGTAGAAGACGACTAAAGCCTGTGGTGAAATGGGGTAATCTCACCAGTTTGTTTTGTCTTTCAGGCAAAGCAGCAAGAAGTAAAGTAAAGTAAAGGGTAAAGTCTATATTGCCGACAATGAATGTGGACAAACTCCATTTGCTTGCATTTACCCGATTGCCTCACCGCCTAAAGCTGCCTCTGGTTTCCGTCATGGTCAGTGTCACAGACCATATCTCTCTCAGGCACTCAATGACCTGGAACCAGACTGGCTAGAAGATTAACTAAGCTCTGGTATGGAGACAATAGCTGAGAACTGTCTTTCTGTCACGAACCCAAGGAGGGTGAAATTCGGCTGAAGGTAAACAACGTTTTTTGAAAGCTGGCTTGAAACTGTGAACCCCCACAGAAACTGAGGGCAATTATAAGTCTTCCCTATGTCCTCACTGAGTACAAAGCATGCTTCTTCACCCTGTCTTGTCTAATTGAAGTTGCATCTTGACTCAATGTGTCTATATGTTCCTTTAATAGTAATATGGTTAAAAACAAAGGCAGCAATGGGATGTTCACTGCATGCCATACGCTTAAGCTGCGCAGATGATGGCAAAAGGAAATAAAACACACCAGCACAATTTTATTGAATTCCACCATGCAGTACTTACATTATGCACTCAGGTATTACGGTGAGCAAACTAGTATAAGAATGTAATGGAATAGAACTAATTACTGCTATTGACACATGTATAGTTGAAAGCCTGAACTGCAACTCTAACATCTCCAACTAAAAATGCCTCTATTTTATTCAGCATACTGACTCTTCCTGTGTGTATTCAGTATAATATCCATTTACTGACATAGACTAGCTTTTTCTTTTTACTGGTGACAGTCCTACAGAAGCAGAGAGCTCTTAGAAAGGGATTTTTAGGTTTTTTTAATGCATCAATCCACAGCATTAAATTCCTGTGGCAGGTTCACTCTTCAGCCTGAGTGTACAAATTATGCTCCTGGATACATACATCTCTGTAGCCCCATTGAAGGCATAGACTTACACTAGAAACACAGCGTTTTTTATGAAGAAAGCCAATACTGTAATTTAAGAATGCTTTCACCCTTCAGAATATTTATTGTCAGAGATGAGGTATGAACAAGAAAAAAAGGGTTATAGCTTCAATTTTGTATTCCAGATTTAGCTTGCAGTAGAAAAGTAGAAAAAATAGGCAAATAGAAAAAAACCACAACTTTTTATTCTCTTGTTTGTTAAACAGCACAAATTTTATATGAAAATAATTAAAGAGCAATAAAGGTAGAATCTTTCACTGACAATGACATAAAAGATGCTTTGAACTCTGACAGAGTTTCCTGTGTATGCTCGTTTATATTTTGTTAAAATTTAAGTAGCAAAATGTATTTTTAAAATTATATTGTAATATATTGTGATCACACATTCTCTTAAAATTAACTACTACTATAAATAAATTATAAATATATTTCCTTCTGATCTTATATTGGTTTTAAGAATATAGAAAAAGTCATATTGTGGAATTTTTGGCTCTAAGTTTTGTGTAAAATTAATAAATTTTCACATCTGTGTTTCCCTATGGGACACAACAATTTGAGTCATAAACACAATTCAACGTATATAATTCAACGCGGCTATTGACTTGGCTAAAGGACCGTGCCCTTAGGTGACCTGTTAGATCTTTTTTTTGGATACCACAAAGGACTGGGGACAGTATTAGCAGAAAATTCCACAACTGGATGTACTTTTTTCTTAAAGGTTTATGTCCAATCTTGTGCTTAGTCTCACACTGACATACACAACACAAAGACGGGTTTCAAAAGATGAGACTTACAACTGTTTTAATGATTAAACATAAAAATAAACAGAAGATGGGAATAGAGAAAAGCACAGGATTTCTGTGTTCCTTTCAAGAAATGATGACTCACATTTAAAGCTGTGAATAAACAATAATGTTCATAACCATAATGGTAGCGGTTTGTACCCCATACTCACTTTGTCTGAATCATTAGAAGCCAATTATTTCTTCAGTTCAGAAACCACAGGATACCTTCAGCAGGTCCAAAGAAACCACACAGCAGCCCCACAAACGGAGCATTATTACCCAATGCCAGTCCTTCTTTACTTCTCTAAGGTAGAGATTTTCATTTTGAACCATGTCCATTAACTATAGCAAAAATCCATTTCAATAAACCCCCTGAAAACTTTACTGTTGGTTTCATTTAAGCAAACTGGCTGATGTGGCTTAAACAAACACTTACGTCTTGGAGTGATAGCCAGGACAAGTATGGCTCGTAAAAAAGAACAACAGAGGTGAAACCTAATTTGGGCACATATTCATTTTCACAAACTCTGACACAAGACATGTCTTTCACAGATAAAAACACAATAAAAAGAGTGTTGAACATTGTTACAATGAGAAAATTCAGCCTATGAACAAAGCAAGCGTCATCTATGAACAAAGGAATCCTCATTTTCCTCTGGGTTGCTGACATCTCTTCCCACAAAGAGAGCCAGCACAAGGCCAGGTATGGTTCACATGCCAGAATGAAGTGGTGCCCATGGTCCACAGTTTCATGATTGTTCACTGATTAAGACTGAGTCTTAGCCAAGCATTGCATCCTTTCTGCAGAATCACAGCCTTGATGAAAAGCCCAGTTATTGTGAACCTGAAAGGTAATAGAATTGGCAGTTCTTATACTTTTTCTTCAGTATATACAGTGTTTAAATGTTTAGGCAATGATTGTTATTGACTATTTGCATATCCTTTGCGTGGAAAGCCTAGTATATGAAACTAATCCCTTATCACAATGTGATTCCACTACCTAATATTAGAGTCCACCCTGGGGAGTCCTGCAACAAAGAAGAAGAAATTTTGAAAAGAGTGATTTGGTGAGGAAATATGAAGAAAAGAAAAGGATCAGGGAGATTAACTAGAAAAAATATATTTACAGAATTCTAGATAACAAAATTATGACAGATATTATTCTTCATTTGCTTAATACTTTCAGCTAGGGTTTCATGAAATTAGCAGTTGGGTTTTCATGTGATTTCACTTTCTCTTAGAATTGTATCCACAGCAGGAAAAATCAACCTTAAAACCAAGAAAAAGTTATTCTTGCAAACTCAGATTTCTCTTTCAACTAAGGAAACTGTGTGGTCTTTAATGCCATGATACAAATGATATGGCCAAGGTCATGCAAGAAGCTGGCAACAGTGAAAGAAATTCAACCTGCATTTCTCAAACCTTAATGTGGGGATCATTCTCACTTCATTTCTGTTTGTGATAGACAGTTTTGCGAAGTTCTGTGCACTAGGAAAAAGGCATAGTGCAGCTGCCTTTGGACTGCCTAACTGTTTTAGATAGGTAGATACTTTATAAATTTTGAGACACAGTCTATTGGTAAGGGTTTCGTTTATATTTGCATGAAAAGTATATAGCAGACACTATTTGCTGTGTCTGTGTGTAAGCAAGAACTCATTACAACTAGAAAGCGTGTGAGGGAAGTTGGCATTCCAGTCTCACAGGATTTTAACAGGAACTGAGTGACTAACTTCCTGAGACATCATTATTGCCAAATAATGCACTTGACTGTTATAAATTATTTTCACACACTTGAAATCTGAACAGTTTCAAATATTATTTTTCTCCAGAACAAGTGGGTTCTTTTGTTTCTTTTTGACCAGATGAAAGCTTAGCTTTGTACAAATCTGCACACAAAATCACCAGTCACAACAGTGTGCTTTGCCAGCATACGTGTGTGATGAACCCCTAATAAGAGAAAAATCCTTTTTGTTCAGTTTACTCTCCCTTCGTTTGGCTTATTGTCCAGATCAAGTTAAATGTTAATTGTAGGCTACAGAGGGGTTACTTATCCCTTTGTAATCAAATATCTCATTCATTAACTACCTATGCAACAAAATATCTGCTGTTGAAGATTTGACTGAACCTTTTGTTTTCATAGCAACAAGAGGATACCACCAATCAAGGCTAAACATGGAGAAAAATATTGTTTTCACTTTAAAAAAATGCATTTTAAATAAGAATGTTAACTCACAATTTAAAAAAATTACAGTGATATAGTCAAAAAGACTTTTAGTTTTATGAAAAGAGTTCTGGGATTCAATAAATCCACAGAGATTAAAAATACCTTTTTTTCCTCACTCATTATTACTTTCTCATTATACATTGACTTGCTGTGTGACCTTAGGCAATTAATTTACTCTCTAGCCAAAATTTTCCAACCTGAATATGTAAAATTAAACATCTGAATCTATTTTTAGGTGCTAAAATAAATGGCCTGATTTTCAGAGGTCATTTGTACCCCAAATATTCATTAAGTTGACAGGGGCTCTGCCTGCCCTTTGCCTCTTAATAACTCATTACTTCTTGCGTACATTAAGTATGGATTTAGATGCTTAGTTCCTGGTATCAGGTTGACAAATGCTATTCTCAGGCTCCTCACGCGATGGGGTATGGTGTGGGGATGCCTGAGCTAGCAAGACCCAAGCAAAATAAATTTTAACAACTCAGTATTGGTTAAGGTCAAATGTGATGCTGCTGTGCTCACATGTCTCAGCACAGGACTCCCCAAAGATTTTTCTGGCAAAATAAGTTCAAATGTCACTCTCTTCACATAGTAGGCATGTCTGAAGAGATTTAATTTCCCTGGATATAATCTTGTGCACTTCATCTAGGTGCTTAATTTAGATATTGATGCACAAAAATGTGTTTGGACCTAGAAGGGAGCTGATGAGTTAGTCTGCCTACCATAGTGGAGAGAGAGAGTGCCTCTGAAGATACACAGAGGGCAATCCACTCCTATTTTAAGTGTCTATCCTTCCACTGAGAATGTAGAAAATTAACAGAAAATGTTAGCTACTTCTGTCTGCTCAGGATCCAGAGTGTTTTAGCCCTCTTCTGAGAAAGATACCTGGTAAAGGTGACACTGTCTTATGCTTAATAGTCTAGTGGTTTGAGCGCTCACTAAGGAAATGAGAGGTTTGCATTCCCAGCCCTGATCGTCTTACAGGGGGCTGAATCCACCTCTCCTATAACCCGCGAGAGTGACCTAACCACCATGTTATGAATAATCTGAATGAGGCACTTACTGTTCCTTCTCTTGAGGCTGAGTTGCTGCCTAGCCAGGAATGCAAAATTCATTAGTCTGGGAAAAGCAGCAGGGAAACAAATGTCTGATTGTAGTCATGGGGATACATCTGAGAAGGGGACGTCTCCAGCTTTCAGCCTCCTCCTGTGGAACCCAAACAGATCTCACCTCAGGCAGGGAGACGCAAAAAAATTGAGGGAGCTCTGGAAAACAAGGCAGTCCTAAGCTCCCCATTCCTATAACCCTCCCTTTTGAAGACATGCTTTTTCATACACTCCTTCCTGCACTCGGAGCTCTAGTTATGACTTCGAAGAGACACCCAGCTTCAGAAAATCACACCCATTCAGGGTACCTCATGGTTTTCTACCCAGCAAAGTGTCCTTGAGTCAGCTATCATTTCCTTAAGGATAAGAAGAGTATAGAACATCCACTTCAGAGATTTTGTCCCTTGCTACAAAAAAGAGATGGAAAAAAAAAAATGTCACTTTTGGAAAGTAAAGTATTTTGGGCCAGAATTCATAGCTCTGTGAATTCAGCAAAGTTAAAGTTTATCTATCTGGTTTATTGAGTGGGCAGTCCCTTCATGGAGAACAATACTTACGTGTATTTGTCATATATTCAGGTTTAAATCTACCTGGATTGGTTTCCAATATATCACAGAATCACAGAATCACAGAATCACTAGGTTGGAGAGGACCTTTAAGATCATCAAGTCCAACCATTAATCCAGCACCACCATGTCCCCTAAACCATGTCCTGAAGCGCCACATCCACACGTTTTTTGAACACTTCCAGAGATGGCGACTCCACCACCTCCCTGGGCAGCCTGTTCCAATGCTTGACCACCCTCTCAGTGAAGAAATTTTTCCTAATATCCAATCTAAACCTCCCCTGGCGCAACTTGAGGCCATTTCCTCTTGTCCTATTGCTAGTTACTTGGGAGAAGAGAGCAACACCCTCGTCGCCACAACCCTCTTTCAGGTAGTTGTAGAGAGCGATAAGGTCTCCTCTCAGCCTCCTCTTCTCCAGGATAAACAACCCCAGTTCCCTCAGCCGCTCCTCATAAGACTTGTGCTCCAGACCCCTCACCAGCTTCGTTGCCCTTCTCTGGACCACGCTCCAGCACCTCAACATCCTTCTTGTAGTGAGGGGCCCAAAACTGAACACAGGATTCAAGGTGCGGCCTCACCAGTGCCGAGTACAGGGGCACAATCACTTCCCTACTCCTGCTGGCCACACTATTCCTGATACAGGCCAGGACGCTGTTGGCCTTCTTGGCCACCTGGGCACACTGCCAGCTCATGTTCAGCCGGCTGTCAACCAGCACCCCCAGGTCCCTTTCTGCCGGGCTGCTCTCCAGCAACTCCTCCCCAAGCCTGTAGCGTTGCATGGGGTTGTTGTGGCCAAAGTGCAGGACCCTGCACTTGGCCTTATTAAACCTCATACTGTTGGCCTCTGCCCATCGATCCAGCCTGTCCAGATCCCTCTGCAGAGCCCTCCTACCCTCCAGCAGATCAACACTCCCACTCAACTTGGTGTCATCTGCAAACTTACTGAGGGAGCACTCAATTCCCTCATCCAGATCATCAATAAAGATATTGAATAAGACCGGCCCCAGAACCCAGCCCTGGGGAACACCGCTTGTGACTGGCCGCCAGCCGGATTTAACGCTGTTCACCACAACCTTCTGGGCTCGGCCATCCAGCCAGTTCCTCACCCAGCTGTCCTGGTTTCAGCCAGGGTAGAGTTAATTTTCTTCATAGAAGCTAGGACTGTCGTGGTTTAGCCCCAGCCAGCAACTACGCACCACGCAGCCGCTCGCTCACTCCCCCACGGTGGCACGGGGGAGAGAATTGGAAGAGTAAAAGTGAGGAAACTCATGGTTTGAGATAAAGACAGTTTAATAAGTAAAGCAAAAGCCGTGCATGCAAGCAAAGCAAAACAAGAAATTTGTTCACCACTCCCCATGGGCAGGCAGGTGTTCAGCCATCTCTAGGGAAGTAGGACTCTGTCACGCGTAATGGTTTCTTGGGAAGACAGACGCCATAACTCCGAACGTCCCTCCACCCCTTCCTTCTTCTTTGTCCCAGCTTTATATACTGAGCATGACGTTATATGGTATGGAATATCTCTTTGGCCAGCCTGGGTCAGCTGTCCCAGCTGTGTCCCCTCCCAGCTTCCCATGTACCCCCAGCCTGCTCGCTGCAGGCCAGCATGAGAAGCTGGACTGTCCTTGAGTACTTAGCAACAACTCAAAACATCAACACCCTATCAACATTTTCTCATCCCAAATCCAAAACATAGCCTCACGCTAGCTTCTATGAAGAAAATTAACTCTACCCTGGCTGAAACCAGGACACCAGCGAAGAGTAAACCCGTCTAAGCCACGAGCCGCCAGTTTCTCCAGGAGAATGCTGTGGGAGACACTGTCAAAGGCTTTACTAAAGTCCAGGTAGACAACGTCCACAGCCTTTCCCTCATCCACTAGGAGGGTCACCTGGTCATAGAAGGAGATCAGGTTGGTCAAGCAGGACCTGCCTTTCATGAACCCATGCTGGCTGGGCCTGATCCTTTGGTTGTCCTGCAGATGCCCTGTGAGCACTCTCAAAACCAACCGCTCCATAATCTTCCCTGGTACAGAGGTCAGGCTGACAGGCCTGTAGTTCCCAGGATCCTCCTTCTGGCCTTTCTTGTAGATAGATGTCACATTGGCAAGCCTCCAGTCTCCTGGGACCTCCCCTGTTAACCAGGACTGCTGATAAATGATGGAGAGTGGCTTGGAAAGCTCCTTTGCCAGCTCTCTCAGTACTCTCGGGTGGATCTCATCAGGCCCCATAGACTTATGGGTGTCCAGGTGGCTTAGCATGTTCTTGACTGCTTCCTCCTGGATTATGAGGAGTACATTGTGCTCTCCATCCCCGTCTTCCAGCTCAGGGGGCTGAATACCCTGCGGATACCTGGACTGGCTATTAAAGACTGAGGCGAAGAAGGCATTAAGTACCTCAGCCTTGTCCTCGTCCTTGGAGACAATGTTCCCCGCCATATCCAGTAGGGGATGGAGATTCTCCTTGCCTCTCTTTTTGTTGTTAATATATTTGTAAAAACATTTTTTATTATCCTTTATGACTGTGGCCAGACTGAGCTCTAGCTGGGCTTTTGCCTTTCTAATTTTGTCCCTGCTTGACCTAACAAGATCCTTGTACTCTTCGTGAGTTGCCTGGCCCTTCTTCCAGAGGTGATAAACTCTCCTCTTTTCCCTGAGTCCCAGTAAAATCTCCCTGTTCAGCCAGGCCGGTCGCCTTCCCCGCCAGCTCTTCTTACGGCACATGGGGACCGCCTGCTCCTGCGCCTTTAAGATTTCCTTCCTGAAGACTGTCCAGCCTTCCTGGACCCCTTTGTCCTTCAGGACTGTCTCCCAAGGGACTCTCTCAACCAGTGACCTGAACAGGCCAAAGTCTGCCCTCCAGAAGTCCATGATAGCAGTTTTGCTGACCCCTCTCCTTACTTCCCTCACAACCGAGAATTCTATCATGTCATGGTCGCTAAGCCCAAGACGGCCTCCGACCACCACATCTCTCACCAGTCCTTCTCTGTTTGTAAACAGCAGGTCCAGTAAGGCACCTCCCCTGGTGGGCTCACTCACCAGCTGCATCAGGAAGTTATCCTCCACACACTCCAGGAACCTCCAGACTGTTTCCTCTCTGTCGTGTTATACTTCCAGCAGATGTCCGGTAGGTTGAAGTCCCCCACAAGAACAAGGGCCAGCGAATGTGAGACCTCCGCCAGTCGCTTATAGAATGTCTCATCCGTCTCTTCATCCTGGTTGGGTGGCCTGTAACAGACTCCCAGCAGGATGTCTGCCTCATTGGCCTTCCCCCTCATCCTTACCCATAAGCACTCTACTTGGTCTTCACAATCTTCGATTTCTATGCAATCAAAACACTCCCTAACATACAGAGCCACCCCACCGCCTCTCCTTCCCTGCCTATCCCTTTGGAAGAGCTTATAGCCATCCATTGCAGCACTCCAGTCATGAGAAGCATCCCACCATGTTTCTGTGATGGCAACTACGTCATAGCTGTCGCGCTGCACAATGGCTTCCAGCTCCTCCTGTTTGGTGCCCATGCTGCGTGCATTGGTGTAGATGCACCTGAGCCGGGCTATCGATTTCAACTCTGGCATGTTGAACCTACCCCTAGGTTCAACTCTAGTGAGCCCGGTTTTATCCCCTCCCCCCTCCAAATCTAGTTTAAAGCCCTCTCAATGAGGCCTGCCAGCTCATGAGCAAGAATCCTTTTGCCCCTCGGCGTCAGTTGCACTCCATCAGCTGCGAGCAGGCCCGGTGCCGTGTAAACCGCCCCGTGGTCAAAAAACCCAAAATTCTGACGACGGCACCAGCCCCTGAGCCACGTGTTGATCAGATGTGCTTTCCTGTTCCTTTCAGCGTTCTTCCCCGTCACTGAAGGGATTGACGAAAACATTACCTGCGCTCCCGCTCCATTGACCAGTCGCCCCAGTGCTCTCAAGCCCTTTTTGACTGCCTTTGGGCTTCTTAGCGCAACCTCGTCATTGCCAACCTGCATGACCAACAGCGGGTAGTAATCAGTGAGCTGAACCAGACCAGGGAGTTTTCTGGTGACGTCTCTCACCCAGGCCCCAGGGAGGCAGCAGACTTCCCTGTGAGTTGGGTCTGGTCGACATATTGGGCCCTCTGTACCCCTTATGAGGGAGTCACCTACAACAATCACCCTCCTCTTTTTCTTAACTAAGGACGTCTTGATGCGTGGGGCTCGTTGACTCACCCTAGGCACCCCCTTGGACGGACCTTCGTCAGGGTCCTCATGTTCCCGTCCCTCATGTTCCAGAGCCCCATACCTGTTGTGTAAAGGCAGCTGGGACGGTGAGGGAGGCTGGGAGGGAATTCGCTGACCTCTCCGAGGAGGGACCTGCTTCCATTTCCCCTCATCTCTTAGGTCCTCTCCTTCTGCCCGGCAGCAAGAGGACAGGGGATCTCCTGCTGCTTGTGGAGCCTCCACCAGCTGCCCCTGCCTCAGGGCCGCCAGGGTGTGGCTCCACCAATCTATCTCCCTCTCACACTCCCTAATGCTCCTCAGCCTCTCCACTTCTTCTTTCAGCTCTGCTACCAGGCTGAGCAGGTCGCTCACCTGGTTGCACCGCACGCAGGTGGTGTCCCCGTCGGTCTCTGGAACAACCGACAGGCTCAGGCATTCTCTGCAGCCGGATACTTGGACAGCCGCGTGCCTGAGTGGGAGCTCCGTCTGTGTCGCCACAGTCTTTCTGGTCCCGGTTTTCAGCTGACTTCTCAGACTTCTCAGACTCAGATATTTCTCAGACTTCTGCTGCAGAGTGCAACCTTCAAAGATACCACGTAGTAAGCAGGATGGGATGGCCCACTCTACTGTCAAGCCCTGAATGTCATGATGTTAATCAACATTTTGACTTAACTGATTAAACGACCTGCCTACAAACAGGTCTAGGTATCGAACTGCAATCAGTAACAGATATTTAAAGCCAGATTAAGTCCAGTAACTTCTCCAGGGTTCACAGGTCCAGTCTGAGTTTTATTCGTAGCACTTGCAGTTCAGCTCCTGCTGTCCCTCCTTGGTAGTCTCTCTCTCAAGGCAACACCTCATGATGAAAGCTGTCTTTTATTCTTGCTTTGCTTTTACACCAGCATAGTCCAAAGCTGACTTGGTTATTTGTGAATGGATATAGAGATATGTAACAAATTCAACTTAAATCTAGGAATAATTATTAGAAATCTACACTTTTGAGACCTCCACTGAAGATAGTTCAGTCCATGATATTCTATGCTTTATTCACACTCAACATACTTTAATCTTGAAATTAGGAAAAAAAATGTGCAGTTTTTCTTGCATCATCTGTTACTTAACACTTGACCCAAACATGAAATTCAAAGGTTTGGGGGTTCTTCATCCATATTGTCAGATGCAGAATTTTGTGAGTTCAACAGCTTAGTAGGCCTTTAGTATTTCTCTCCATAATCCTGCGAGTGTTCACCTGTAATTTATTTGATGAAGCATTTGAAACATTTACGGCTGTACACATCTGACATATGGGCACAAGCAGATACTTAAGTATTTAAACACTTCTAGTGAACAAACAATTTGCTGGTATGAAATAGAGGCCATAAATAAAAAGTGTTCCTCAGTAATATGTAGCTTTGCTCAGTAATCACAGAAATCCAATGAGTTGAAAATGTATACATAGCTGAAAGGTATGAATTTCAAAGGCAAATGGGTTTTTACATAATAAAGTGGTAAGAATTAAAAGTAAGTAAGTAAATAAATAAATAAAACAACTTGAAAAAATAAGAAGGCTACAAGAAAAAGATGTGAGATACTATCTAGCGGTGGTAAAAGTTTTATGAAATAATGATTTTTTTTTTTTTTTAAAGCAGGAAAATATGTTACAATATGCCAGTTCCTACATGAGGGACAGGACCCAGCACGCCAGAGGTGTCTCACCACTGCTGAGCAGAGGGGAAGGATCACCTCCCCTGACCTGCTGACAATATTCCTCCTCATGCAACCCAGGATGTTGTTTGGTTTTTTTGCCAAGGGCACACTGCTGGTTCATGTTGAAGTTGCTGTCCACCAGGACCCCCAGGGCCTTTCCTCCAAAGCTGATTTCTAACCACTTGGCCCCCCGTGATTATGTGGTTATGCCTCACCAGGGGCAGGACTTTTCACATACCTTCACTGAACTTCATGATATTTCTCTTTGCCCAGTTCTCCAGCCTGTCCAGGTCTCTTTGAAAGGCAGCACACCTGTCTGGTGTATCAACCGCTCCTTCCAGTTTTGTACCATCTGCAAACTCGCTGAGGGTGCACTCTGTCTCATCATCCAGGTCATTTATAAACTTATTGAACAATATTGGCCTATTTGTGACTTGCCTTTAAATGGATTTTGTACTGCTGATCACAACACTCTGGGCCTGCTTGTTCAACCAGTTTTCAATCCACCTTGTTGCCCACTTATCTAATCTATAATTTGTCAATTTATCAATGAGGATGTTGTGGGAGACAGTATAAAACACCTTGTTAAAGTGAAGATAAGCAACATCCACTGCTCTCCCCTCATTAGTCACTTCATTATAGAAGGTTATCAGGTTGGTCAGGCATGACTTCCCCTTTATAAATCCATGCTGACAATTCCCGATCACCTTGTTGTCCTTCATGTATTTGGAAATGTTTTCAAGGTTTAGTTGCTCCATTACTTACCCAGGGGTTGAAGAGAGGCTGACTGGCCTGTAATTCCTTAGTTCTCCATTCTTGTCCTTCCTGAAGACAAGAGTGACATTTGCTCTCTTCAAGTTTTCAGGAACGTCTCGGGATCACCAAGATACAAAGATAACGATGGCGTCAGCCAGCTCCCTCAGCACTCATGATTGCATCCCATCAAACCCCATGGACTTACATACATCTAGCTTATTTCAAGTTCCATAACCTGATCCTCCTCCATCAAGAGTGAGTCTTCCTTGCTCCAGATTCCACAAATATTCTAATATTCTTTGTTCTTCTCTTATTTTCTGATGAACAGGCAATTTTCATACACATATGCCACAATTTTCTTGTGTATTCATTACTTAGGTATTGGTAAAAAGCCTTTGAATTTCATGGAGGGTCACTGGATTCATAATTTACTTTAGTTGTACTAGAGGTTTCCTGGTGTATAAAAGCTTGCCATGTGACATTTTTGGCGTCCTCATGGGGCAAGTCTCATGAGGAAATATCAAGACATATATTGTGGAGAAGTAAGAATGATGAGAGAGAACATGAAGACAGAAAGAGAAACCCATCAAAGAAGACACAGGAAAAGGTAAGTAGATAGATGTACTTATTTTAATAAACCTCAGGAGAAAGACCATTCAAACCTAGCTCTGACACTTGGAAGACAGAAAAAGAGAAAATGGCAAAGCTTTTCTGTCAGTTACTAAAAAGACAAAAGAAAAAGTAAATGGCTCTTCTTAAGTACACACTGACAGAAAATCTACCTCAAAAGCTATAAGGAAGACAGTGCTTGGAATGCCAGATGACAGGTGATAAGGAATAATTAGTGATGGAGTCTCTGGACTATTAAAAGACTCAGCAGCCAAATATGAGAAAAGTAAGCATTAAGAGATCCATAATCTTCTGAAGAGTTACTAATGAGGTATTCATTACATTGCAAAGGATAATTTCTGTCAATTGGAATGCTCTATATAAATGGACTTTCCATAATTTTATTAGATTCTTATTATTCGTTCCCTGCTTCACCAGATTAGTGAAATATTAATCAGGGTGAAACACAATAGGTCTCTAATCAATATGCATAGTACAGGAAAAGTAGCTATAAGGTAATACCTCTTGCAAAAGAATGATCTGAATATGCATTTCTTAGGAAGTCTCTGGTCAATTTTATTTTTTATCAAAATATTTTCCACAGCAATTTCCTTTAATCAAAGATTTCTAGTTTATTGATGAAAGCCAGAGACTAAGGTAGAATAATAAAGAAGAAAGCTAAATTTTTCAAACAAAAAGAAAAAAATATTATTAGAAAGAGTTTTTAAATCCATCAAATGTCCTTATTATCTCATGCCATAGCAGGCAAGCAAAAAGTTTCATTTTAAATAAATTTAAAAGTTATATTTTTAAATCCTACAAAAATAATCATGGACATTTTTTCATTAAGCTCTGGTATTTGTATGCATAGATGGATGTTGGTATGCTTGAATGTCATAATAATAAATCAGAATTCATATATATTCAGTGACGAGGAAAATGTTAGCTGTCTATTTTACCCTTACAATTGCTTCTTTACGTTCTGGATAAGGTCAGAGATGGATGAGAATAAAATAGCACACAACATTTCACAAAAAACAATCATAGCAAAAATAGGAAACAGTACTTACAACGGGAACCAGTCCTTAAACAATATTAAGAAACTGTTGACTATTTCAGATGCTGTGTCATTAGTTTCTTTAATTTCAGCAACATTTTGCTTAAGAGTTTGTCACAGTATTTTGAAGATCGAACTTCCTTAGGCTATCCAGGTGGCACAACAAAGCATGATGATCCATAAAATTGTATAGTATTGAAAAAAAGTAAAAAAAGACAATCAGCACTCTTCTGTGCCTGAATGACCCAACAAGGCCCAGCTCTCTTTTCCCTTCTTGAAAGGTGTAACTTATTAAAAGAGCAGAATTAAGAAGTCATATACTAAAGAATGAGGGCAAATTGATTATAAAGGTAAGTTAAAATTAACTACAATTATTTTACATTAGAAATATTCTATTTATTCTGCATAGGGAGTGATTTGAAAAGGAAAATTGGAAAACTCTTTCAGAGGCCAGCTCCCATGAAACAGCAATAAATAACTCCTAATGAGTAAACTTAATCTAAATAGTTAATTTTTCACACCTCAGCTGAGAGTTAAACAGAAACTTTAAGACTACTTGTGTATTGTATCCTCCTTAATGTAAAATGCATAAGCACCACAAGGATTCCTCAACAGGAGAATGTCTGCCTCATTTCATAACCTAGTAGAGATCCTCATTGCCACACCATTCTTGCATGACATCCAAATATTGACCAAAGAGGTGATATCTGGCCCCCTCATAGCATTTCCTCTAGCCAGAAAGTCTAGTAAGACTTTCATGGGCCTGGAAAATATGAGTCTGACCCTTGTCCAGTGGCTGAAGGGGACCTAGAAATCAGGTCTTTAAAATTCTAGAATGAGTGTCCTGATGATGGGCCCCAAAAACAGAGAGCACCTCATCTTCCTTTGAAAAAGAGAAGAGTTAGTCCGATGTACAGAAACACACAATGTCAACATACAGTGATGGGAGCAAATGGTACAAGTGCAAATATACATTCTCACTTCACCATTAGTTATTCCTACATGTTTTCACATCTCAAAATCACTGTAGTTTGGGTGAAATATTTAAGTAGTCAGCATGCCACAGAAATTAAGGATGACACTAAACCATCTTATCGAGGTGCCTCATTTCACAGTATCTGACTGAAATTTTAGGGACTTGACCTAAAGGCACGAAAATCATTCCACCTAACTTAAGGTCTTCATAGTCAATGAAGAGACACAAGTGCTTCCAGAGAAAATTATCCACCCCTTTTGCCTTAGACAGCAATTTTAGGATGGGATACATCACCCTGTGGAAAATCTTGCATTATTTCCTAAATGGGGTTTAGGCAACTTAAAGTGGACACTGAACATTTTTAAACTAGACTTTCTGATATTTTTGGAGTAATTCTGAAGTGTCTCCATAAAGAGATAGCAATCCATACTATTCAGGAAGACCTTGATATTTACCTCTTCCACTGAGAATTTAGGAACCTAAACAGAGGCTTCTAAACAGAGGAAATGGAGTCTTTTCAGCTCTGGCTTTAGTCTGTCCTTTTCTAACGGAGTATAGTACATCTACTTCCTGTAGTCTACTGACAATCAAAAGCTGAAGAGTCTGCATTTTAAGTGCTACTCAGCCTGAGGAGATGACCCTTAGCCTCAAAGTAGTGCAAAGTTTCCAAAAACCTAGATAGTTTTGAGATAATCTGTTCCTTTTCTTCAAATTAAGTATTCTGCTGTAGACCTTATACATGACACTGACATTGGAGTATCAATCTGTTTTACCCCTAACCAAGGGAATGTTCCACTTGGTATATTGGTGTCAGATTTCCTTTTCCTTCCTGGTAGTGCCTACGCTTCTCTTTTTGCCCAAGACACTCTAGACAACACTCACTATTAAATGTGGTAACATACTTGATAGGAAGGATATGTTGATCTCAGCTCAAACAGTATTTAGGATACTGAGCGCCCAGCTTCCCAAATGAGCCCTCAAGGTCTTGCACTATTATACAGAAGTTTTGAACTACTACTGTTCTTGATCATGTCTATCTTTTGCAATCTGGGTTGATTTCAGATGCCCATCCATCTAAACACAGACCTCATCAGAATACCAAGAAGGACATAGTTGCCTAGCTGCTCAAAACAGGCACATCTGAGAATGAGTTGGTAAGTTTGTTTTTATGTAACTTGGAGCCTGGATTGGGAATCATCAAATTAATTGTAAGCCTGTTGTAGTGATAACGTTAGTAGGCAGCACGTAGACAGGCTGGCATACTGGCTGCTATTTAGGTGAGTTTTAGGTAGTCAAATCCCAGCCTCAGCAGAATTTATACAAATAGTCTCGCTCTGTAATTTTTATTATGATTTTCAGTCATAGTAGAAACATTGCTTTGCCATGAGGCTTGTTTTCTTCATCACAGATCTGACTGAAATCCTGCATGATTTATTTGCTTATGGCAAGTCTTCACCACAGGAAGTTGCAATCTTGTTCACCAAGTTCCTCAAGACAGATGCTTAACTCACCAAGTCCTTTTATTGGGTGCTCAAATGAATTGTGTTTTACACTATACTTAGTCAGTGCACTGAGTCACTACCTTGTTCTAAAATCGTGCTGTTTAGTTGAAATTGTATCATGAGATGCAGAGATGTAGTTCTGACTTGACTGTGCATCAAATAGACATGAGTTTCATCTCCTGAACTGTAAATGAGGTAACAGCACTCATTTTGGTTACTCAAAAACAGTATATAGAATGATGTCCTCTCAGACATGTAAAGCAGTAGGTAGATTTAACAACATAAATCTATTAACAGAAAAAATATTAAAAAATTAAAATCTTCCTCCTTTATACTGATCATCTATCAATGACCTAAGAAAATTGATATAATACAATACTAAATATCATGACTAACATAGTTATAACTGCAGAAATTAAAAAAAAAATTTTAATCAATCCAAGTGCAATAAGTAATATTTTAACAGAAATTTGTCTCCAGCAAATCTTAGTGACATATACTTATTCTTTTCAAGAGTCTGATTATCTAATCAGTGTTGTTATGATAAATCATAATGGTTCAAACAACTGTGACACCAAGATCTTCTTGTAATATCATTCCATCACAATTCTTATATCACACAAATCAGGCAAAGATTAAGAATAAATCATGGTATAGGGTCCTCCAAATCAAGGCACTGGCCAGAGTGCTAGATATCAGAAGAAATGAAAGCTCCTGACTAAAATAAGGCAAACATGTTGGAATAAGAGCAAATACCACCCTATATGTGCACAGTTACAAGAAACTATGGTTTTATTAATAGATAT
The DNA here is from genome assembly GCF_964289735.1 of Phaethon aethereus. Classification (NCBI taxonomy): domain Eukaryota; kingdom Metazoa; phylum Chordata; class Aves; order Phaethontiformes; family Phaethontidae; genus Phaethon; species Phaethon aethereus. The sequence goes on along the minus strand of NC_138576.1, from coordinate 44,522,377 downwards.
GAAAAACTATACAAAGCAGGAAGAAATTATAGGATTTTTCCTCTTCTTAAAGGCAGATTGCTCTCTAACTGAAGTTTATTTCTTTCCTGATTGAATAGAAAATTAAAAAAATCCACCAACAATCTCTCATTCTTTCCCGTGCCTGGAAGAAGAGATGAACTTACAAACTGAGGAAGTAAAAGAAGAAAAAATGCAGATACTGAAATTGATATCTTAAAAGAATTCCTTATTTCTTCCTTTCTAAAGTGTGAGATTTCAGGATTTCTAGATTTTGAATCAAAATATTTGGGAGTTGTAAACATAAAACTAGTAGCAATAAAAGGGAAGAACATATTTTCACTTAAAGACACAGGGGGAATACAAAGCAGAGACTCTTAACAAATTATGATCTACTGAAGACAAATTAGAAACAACAAGCTTGAGAGGTCAATGATTATAAGCAATAATACTATATCCCAATACATCCTCTACAGAAAGATATTGATTAAAACAAATATTAAGCACTTTTTTGTTAAAGGTTAAAAATTATATTGTTGTACATCAGTTCAAGTTAATGGATCATACTCAGTACTCTCTAAGGTAGCAGTAAGTGAGTTAAGAGAATACAGTTCTCCACAGGTTTGCACCAGAGCAACAGTATGACCCATGCAGATAGAATGCAGAAATGTATATTATATGTATCAAAAATATAAAATATCTAAAACATCTTTTAAATTTTATGGGGTTAGTAGCTCTGCAAAGTATGCATGTTAATGTCCTACCATTATTATTTTGCTTAAGATACTAATTTGGGTTTAAATCTCTCTTTTGAAACTTTTCCACATACTGGTGTTGAAGATCTTAAACTTTTCCTGTTGCCGTTTATTCTTGTCACCTTCAAGGCTGTACATCTAAGGTACATTCAAATAGTACACTTGGTTCTTTAATTTCTTGAGGCTGAATAACATGGCACACCTGTGTCACACTCTTTCAGATGCTAAAGATGTTTCTTCACCTTGCTGTTGAGGCTAGGTCTCTCAATGTGTTGCTTCTAAGCACCCATTCATCTTGAAGAAACATGCGCTAGTATCCCACATATTATTATTGATTCTGATTAAAATACCAACTTTTACTTTTGAAAAAGCTATTCAGAGATGTCATTTGTGAGCATCAGGACACTGTAGAAAGACCTACAATGGGGAAATTGAAAAGACAGTCTTACAAAGGTAATCAACTTTCCTTTGGTGGATTTTTCATATTATTTTACCCAGTAAGGTTTTAGTATGTTTATCCATTTTTGTAGACTTGCTCATCCAAATGTTTTTGTAACTTCATGAATGTGTCAAAGGTTCTCTGTGGGAATTCTGTGGGAAATATGTAGAATGACCTGCCCATGAGGAACAAGGAAAACATCACAGCATGATGGAGTGTGGAAGTTAAAATGAAATATTTTCAGCTCTGTCTGTGAAGCTTTGAAAGCACTACAATAGGAATTCTGTGTACACAGAGTAGTTGCACTTCTACATTCAGATTCTAGTTCAAAAATTTCATTTCACTATTGTTAGGTGGTCAACAGTTTAAAAATGTACTATGGTATAAAAAATAAAAGAACATGCAAGACTGCTTCCATTTGCACATTTTTCACTACAAACTTACATAAGAAAATTATCTCTTTTCAGTCTTCTGTTGGTTGGTACCCTCTAACAAATGGAAAGGAAAATTTACTGTCAGACAACCATGTGGAATCTCCAATGACATTATGTGACGAGTTAACAAAACTGTCACCAGTCGTTGGCCTTAACTATGAAGATCCTGAGAGATTCACTACTTGCTTCACTTCTTCCTGTACCAATAGAATGAATCAGTTTTTGACATGTTATAGTACCCAAACTGCCAAATACTAACAACATATACAACTTAAAGTTAGGTTCTGCTTTCTGAGGTTGGTACAAGAGTTGCTCTCTGTATCAGAATAGTGGTACAAGACAGTAAATACTTAAAAACAAAGCAAAACAAAGAAACACACCTCAATTTAATTCAAACTAAAGATGAATTTGAGTATGTTTCTGGTAGTCTACCAGATCACCAGAAGTAGTTTTTCAGCAGCAATCTGTTAAAATTAGGAAGGTTAACTAGCAGATTTACCACAACTCTAAATGCATTTGATGGGAAAAGTAGGTCTTTAACTTTCATAGTACCTAAGCTTGGAAGAAAAGGCAATTTATAAAACTAAAAATATACTGTAAATACATTATTTTTCCTCCTAGGTAAATGGCACTATGCTAATCTCTGTGGCAATCACACATCTATAGAAGTGAAATGTTAAAAGTCTCATGTGATTCATACAGCTTTTCAGGTAAACTTTAACTCTTGCCCAGTAAACTTCACAGATCTCAGTCTATGTCCTGGAATACATGTCAAAACAGCAAGTGGTCCAGTCTGTAATAAAGGGGGGAATGTTTTTAAGAAATGAAGAAGAGTTTCTCAGGGACTGTAATTGCCCCATGATGATGCAGACTACAGGTTTTCTCTGAAGCACCATGGAGATAATACACATGCTACATCAGGTACTGCCAGCTGCCACCGTGCACTAGAAATTTCATGATCTCTTGTTCCTCTGAAGTAAACAGTCTCCTCAGGTTCTCCATTTCCTTTCAGTGAACTTACAGGGGAGGTCCCAGACGACTGGAGGCTTGCCAGCATGACACCCATCTACAAGAAGGGCCAGAAGGAGGATCTGGGGAATTACAGGCCTGTCAGCCTGACCTTGGTACCAGGGAACATTATGGAGAGGTTCATCTCGAGCTTGCGTGTTCACAGGACATGTGCAGGACAACCAAGGGAACAGGCCCAGCCAGCATGGGTTTGTGAAAGGCAGGTCCTGCTTGCCCTGCCTGATCTCCTATGACCAGGTAACCCACCCAATGGATGAGGGAAAGGCTGTGGATGTTGTCTACCTGGACTTCAGTAAAGCCTTTCACTGTCTCCCACAACATTTTTCTGGACAAACTGGCTGCTTATGGCTTAGAGAGGTGCACTCTTTGCTGGGTAAAACACTAGCTGGACGGCCGAGCTCAGAGAGTTTTAGTGAATGGAGTTAAACCCAGGTGGTGACCAGTCACAAGCAGTGTTCCCAAGGGCTCAGTTTTGGGGCCTGTTTTGTTTAATGTCTTTATTGATGATCTGGATGAGGGGATTGAGTGCTCCCTCAGTAAGTTTGCAGATGACACCAAGTTGGGTGGGAATGTTGATCTGCTGGAGGGTAGGAGGGTTCTGCAGAGGGATCTGGACAGGCTGGATCGATGGACTGAGGTCAACTGTATGAGGTTTAATAAGGCCAAGTGCAGGGTCCTGTACTTTGGTCGCAACAACCCCATGCAACGCTACAGGCTTGGGGAAGAGTGGCTGGAGAGCTGCCCAGCGGAAAAGGCCCTGGGGGTGCTGGTTGACAGACGGCTGAACATGAGCCAGCAGTGTGCCCAGGTGGCCAAGAAGGCCAACAGCATCCTGGCCTGTATCAGAAATAGTGTGGCCAGCAGGAGTAGGGAAGTGATCGTGCCTCTGTACTTGGCACTAGTGAGGCCACAGCTCGAATATTGTGTTCAGTTTTGGGCCCCTCACTACAAGAAGGACGTTGAGTTTTAGGAACGTGTCCAGAGAAGGACAACGAAGTTGGTGAGGAGTCTGGAGCACAAGTCTTATGAGGAGTGGCTGAGGGAACTGAGGGTCCTGGAGAAGAAGAGGCTGAGGGGAGACCTTATCCCTCTCTACAACTTCCTGAAAGCGGGTTGTGGTGAGGTGGGTGTTGGTCTCTTCTCCCAAGTAACTAGAGACAGCACAAGAGGAAATGGCCTCAAGTTGCACCAGGAGAGGTTTAGATGGGATATTAGGAGAAATGTCTTTCCTGAGAGAGTGGTCAGGCATTGGAACAGGCTGCCCAGGGAGGTGGTGGAGTCACCATCACTGGAAGTATTCAAAAAGCATGTGGATGTGGCACTTCAGGACATGGTTTTGTGTTGACAGTTGGACTTGTTGATCTTAAAGGTCTTTTCCAACCTTATTGATTCTGTGATTCTGTGATTCTGATAATACTCTTTATTTAATTTACTGTTTAAAGCCACAGTGTTAGTTTTGGCTGGGATAGAGTTAATTTTCTTCATAGTAGCTAGTACAGGGCTATGTTTTGGATTTGTGCTGAAAACAGTGTTGATAACACAGGGATGCTTTAGGTATTGTTAAGCGGTGCTTACACAGAGTCAAGGCCTTTTCTGCTTCTCATACCACCCCACCAGCAGGGTAGGCTGGGGGTGCACAAGGAGTTGGGAGGGGAGACAGCTGGGACAGCTGACCCCAACTGACCAAAAGGATATTCCATTCCATATGATGTCATACTCAACATATAAAGCAGGGGGAAGAAGAAGGAAGGGAGGGACGTTTAGAATTATGGTGTTTTTCTTCCCAAGTAACTGTTAGGTGTGATGAAACCCTGCTTTCCTGGAGGTGGCTGAGCACCTGCCTGCCAATGAGAAATGGTGAACGAATTCCTTGTTTTGATTTGCTTGTGCATGCAGGTTTTGATTTACCTATTAAACTGTCTTTATCTCAGCCCATGAGTTTTCTCACTTTTACCCTTCTGATTTTCTCCCACGTCACATTAGAGGAGAGTGAGCGAACAGCTGTGTAGTGCTTAGTTGTCAGCTGGGATTTAAACCATGATAGCCATACACAAGAGCTTTAACTCCAGTGTTCTAGTTTATCCAAAATTTGTGGGTATTTATGCATTTGAAGAGAGCATGTACATGATTCTTCATTCAGACCTTAACTTACCTAAACCCCCAGTTTTGTCATGGGAAAAAAAGATACAGATTGACTTACTTGTCTCCTGCTTTTAAAACACTATCACGTTCATTATTCCATACACAAAATGCTTATATTTCCTCACTAGCATGCACTGCTCAACAAATTATTTTCTCATCTATTTCAGTTCTCATTTATGCAGTCTGCAATGAAAACAGGAAAAGATACAAGAAGCAAATTCATTTGTTTAAATTCATTCTATCAACAGACCATGAATTACTGACAAATTACATACTCAATATTGTGAAAATAATTCCAGTCACATGCTATAAGTCTCTTCAGTTATTCCTTATAGAAAAATGAACTAATAGAATCACTTATTTCTTAAAAAATTATACATGGAAATGGAGAAAAAGGATTTACTGATATAATGTCAATTCAGAAAAACTACAGTACCCTCTTTGAAGGACATTGAGTTCACCTATAACCTGTAATACACAACCCATCCACCATAACCCAGTAAGCCAGAATTTGACAGGTAATTCTTTTGCTCCCACTTCAAGAAAAATCCATAGACAGGTTTTATCTCACCTAATTTCAGATGTGTACAGTGTACATGTCTACATCTGAGCTAATCTCCCCCAGATCCCTTTATTGGCAATGGATTCAGCAGAAAAAGACACCCTAGGGCACTATTCATCTGGCCTGTATTAGAAATCTGCTATACACTCAGATGAATCATGCCCAAGAAACACTGAATTTCAATTCATGGATTAAAGAGATAGCAAAGGGTGCCTGACACAATAATATTAATCCTATCTTGTATATATGCACAGGAGAAACCCATCCCAGACAAGATCTATAAAAGGAATGAATAATTTGGGATGTATCTATTTCGCATGATTGGTCGAAGATCTGGATCAGGGCTGAGTGTCAAGGAGGTTTAGTGTTCATTGCCTGATGACGTAGCTTCCTGAAAACAGCTTTCCAAAGCTTGAGAGGACAAGGTCCTCAGCAAGCTGATGACCCTGCTCCAAGTAGTGGGGTGGAGCAGATGAGGTGCAGGGAGCACTTCCAGCCAAAACTATTTCATGACTGTGAAATGTCCCAGGCCTGGATCCACTAAACTTGAATGTCCAAAAATTATCTGTCTCTTCTGGAAACCTTTCTCTCCAACTCTTGCTTGTTGTGTGTGTTCTGTCTCTTGATCTCTTTAGAAGTGAAAATCTTGCCCAATATCATGATGAAAATATGGAAGTCCTGCTAAATATGTTGGAGGTTCCACAAGAAGATGACGCTCAGATCTAATCTCTGCCATCTACACAACATTGTAAAACATGACAGTTTTTGTTAGCAGTATCTGATTCCATATTTTAATTTAAATGCAGATCACTTTATTTTTTCTTTTTTTTAAGAAAAGAAAGTTTTAGCAGGCAGAAATTGTTGGGGAAAAAAAAATAATTGAATGACTGTTTCTTTCCTTATGGGAAACCTTTTAATAACTCAGCTAGACTCAAGACCTTTATGAAATATGAACCTTTCACACTCAGGATAAAAACCATAATACTTACTCCTTACTAGTGAGGTATATTAATAGTAGATTTAACGTGACATGATGGTCATTAAGGCCCTCAGGAGCTGTGCTATAAATGTCAGGAATTGTTGTCAGAGAGTTAAAGGCTTTTTTCATACAGGTTACAATAACTGTAGTTTTCTGTCATGATATAGAGGTCCAAACATACATTCACTTGTTCATATATAGTGAAGAACTGAAATATGCCTATTAATATATGCATTAAGAGTATTAATACTACATATGTATGAAATGTAACTTTATTAGCCTTGGCAACAGTGTCTCATCACCCTCAAATGATATTTATGTTATTGCCCTGTTTATTTTGTTATCTAAAAAATCACATAGAAAATAGAAGAAAAAAAATTAAAATAGAAAGACAACAATAAAGTATCAGCAAAAAAATAATGTACTTAAAGGATCATTTGCAGTAGTGATGGTGTTCCCAGATGCTTTCAGAAAGGCATGTTCTTGGCTATTATATTTGCTATTCCACTGAGCTGCTACAAGGAAATGTAGTATGTCACCACTTTTCCTGAACTCTAGTATTGTAGCCTATTGTGGGTCAATGTACTCACACAGCCAATTCATTATAAAATCAAGCAAAAATTTGTATTATGCAAACAAGCTTACTAGCCCATGTTAAATTATAGCTATGCTATGTTGCACAATAAACCACTCTATAGTGACTTGATATGGACTTTTTATTTGTTTTCAGTTGTTACAGTAAGCCAAAACTAAGCAGAAACAATTCACCATGCAGACATTTCAACAAAATTGAACTACTCATTTTCAAGGATCAAAAACTGCTTTTTAGTACTAGAGGATGGAGATTGCTTTATTCTGGAGACCTAAAATGAAGTCATATTACCTAAAGCCCTCAGATTACCTGTATTTAAATTTCTTATCACAGTTCTTAAAATGTCTTGTTAGTAAATCATGCAATTATATTGAACATCCAGGTATCTTATACTGCAATGCATATAGATTGACTTTTGCTTTAAAGTGAAAATATAAGCAAGAGAGTCCATTGCAGTGAAACATGTTAAAACTAACGAGGTGCTATGCCCATTCTCTGAGTTAAACCTGATTCTGGTCTGAGACAAACATCATTCAAATCAGAGAGTAGTCATAAGTTTGTCATAAGTCATAAGTCATAAGTTAATGTTCAGAATTTGTCTCTGAACCAAGTATTTTGTTTGTATGTGTGTTTTTTTGTCAAAAAGCCCTAACAATCTTTAAACTATCATACACAAATTTTGCAATATGACAAAACTCCCACTGTATTTAACAAATATTACTGGTTCTGGATGAAAGATAGAATAAAAAGAAAGATAGATAAAAACTGTTGGTTTTTTCCTTTCCTGAAAATGAAAGCAAGAAAATCGTTGGGTTCCAGGGGTCTCAGCAGATTCTGAAGTATTTTAAATAAAGGACAGAGTAAACTTTCCTTCTGCCATTTTTTTCTTACTTTTAGGTTTTAGAACTGTAGCCAATGCCATGAATTTTCTTTTTCTGCTCTTTACTTCCCATCACTTTGTGAAAATGCATTATAATGGTGTTAATCTTACCATTCCCAGAGTCTCAAGGAAATACACTTTCTGTGTGTTCACTGAGGAATATCTTATCTTAATGTTGGGATTGAGCCACTGGAGAATAAAGTTGTTTACAGACTATACTCTTATGTTTGAGGACATTATGATTGCTATGTGACTGTTTTCTTACAGAGCTGTAAAATCTATCGAACTACATTCTCTACTTAGGCATGCTCATGTATAGAGGAAGGAAAATCAATATATATATCGTTGAAATAAAAAGTGAGTGAAGATCAAATTGAGTCAGTGAGCTTAACTTATGGAAAGAGTTAAGACTTGGTGGAACAGTAAAAATACTGTTAGACAATTTTTTCTTATAAGAAAGGGTACAGTGTCCTAGTAATTTTGGTCCTTAGATATAAGGCAGTAAAATCACATCTGTAGAATGAAAGCAATCAATCCTTCCAGAGGATTCATCATATTTAAATGTCTAAATGTGTTACATGATTCTGCTATGAAGCCACTGAATGATTTCGACAAAAATAAATCAGTATTTGAAAAGCAAATGCAAGAGATGGCAATAAGAGACAGCATCACATTTTTGGTAGAAGGCACGTCCAAGCAAAGTTCTACTTAGGATTAACTACGGAAATAAAACACCTAGTGAAAATATAGAATTTATCACCTTGAAAGTCAGATAGGAATTATCTTACCTAATTCCGCCATCCAAACATTAGGCAAAGTCTCATAGTCTAACCTAGTCATCTGGGCTCCACAAAAAATGAGTGGAAAGGGACAGACACTCCAGTGATGGCACTTGATTTGACACAAGTGTGGATGTTGAAGACATACTACCTGAGGATGTTTAACTCCTCCTATCCCTCCATTGACTTTCGTGAAACAACTAGCTGAGATATCTAACTACTAGATTGTTAAAGTTTTGTGAAAAGTCCAACACTCAGCCAAAGCAAAGAAAATTTTATTTTCTATAACCATCTGTACATTTTAAGTAAATATTCATCAAAATCAGTCCATTCGATTTCTATTTTGATCAACTGACATCTACAAGTTTAAGAAAATCTTTTTGCATGTCAAAACTGCAGAATTCTCTTGTTATATTACAAACACAGCTAAACCATTTTTCCCCCCTTTTTTTCTGTTTTTTTAAGCTATTACAGGCAAACTAACATGTCAAGTCTTAAATCTACTTGTCATCCACGAATTGTGATATTTTCTTCTTATTCTCCCCATCCATTCTCCCCTGAAAAAAAAAAAATCTCTTGTACAATTATCTCATAGCTGTGACACTCCTAGTTGCTGGCCTGTGGTTCAGGCAGCTGCATCCTGGAGGCTGTTGGTGCTCCAAGGGCTTTGCAGGATGGCAAAGGGCAGTGGCATGGGGCTGTTTGTCCCTGAGTGAAAACAGGGTGCCAGTGAGGAAAAATGTCAGTGCAGAGGGGGTGTGGAGGCGGCCCCCACCTGACTGGGGAGCTGGTCCAGGTAGGCATGGTTACGAGAAGTGCCGCGCACACCCAGAGGTTGCTGCTGCTTGATCCACTGCATATTTTTAATATCTCCTGATGATAAGTGAACTGCACGTAATGCGAGCCTGGTAACTGAAATCAGCATCCTCTCAGCACTGTTTTTGTCAAAGTACACAGTTCAGAGACTCCCTGACAGTCAGTCATCCTTATCCGTTCAGTAGTTAAGGGGCCAGCAACCGCCACATGCTAATCACATAACCTCTCAGCCACAGCTGGAAGTATTTCTTTTCCTGTCTCTTAGTCCCCACTGCCCACAAATATTTTCTCTGCCCCTTTTCTCTTTTGTTGGACAGCGGTGTAAATCTCTGGCCCGCTGCCTCCACACACTGCCTGGCAGGGGACAGGGAACGCTCAGTGGTGTCTGGAGTTAGTGGTTGACACACAGAGCAGATGTCTTAGACTAACAAACACACATCACACACTACAGCTCCACCAGCAGTTAAATGAGACCTTTATTTTTCCATGACAATAGGAGGCCTGGACCCTGCAGCTGCTGTATAAAATATGGTAAAAAACACTGAAATCCAAAGGCAAAGGATGTAAAGTAGATGCAGCCTCTTACGATCTTATTTCTGCTGTTCTGTATACTTCAGTGGCTTGCCTTTAGATTTGAAATTAAATAAAACAGAAAAGAAAACAAACAAAACCAGAAGGAAACATACTTCCTCCACTTCTATCTGTACTCAGGAACATTCCTCTGGCTAAACATGATGCAAACCAGTGTGCGCACGTGCGCAAGCTCGCATCTGTATCAGTAAGATGAGTTTTTCTATGCCTTTGCTGAATCTACCTGTGACAATTGTATTGCAGATAATGGTATTACAGTGGGTTTGTGGCTGTATAACTTTTGCTGTGGGCTTCTTATGAATACCTCAGATGCCAAGGGCTTCAAAGAAATATTCTTGGTAACTCCATGCTCTTTATCAACATGTGTTTCCAACAAAAGCTGTTCTCATTAAAAGAAGATAAATGTCTAATCTTCTGCTTTTCCTCAGTTTCCTATTGTTTCCGGTGCTACAGAAAGGCTCTCTGAAAAGTCTGCTATTTTTTCAGACACTTGTATTTTATATGTGCCTCACTCACAAGGAAACTGCTTTTAACTCCACATTTGTAAGTTCAGTAGGAGAAGCCATCTGACAGTTGTGCTGGCATGTTTAACTTTAAAATGTCTAAAAGGCTTACAAATTTGAATTAAAGGCACAGGAGCTCCATATTAAGAGTTTATCTGTACTATTAAGAGATTAACATGTTTAGGGAAAGAATGTAGTCCAAATGAACTGCATGGACCTAAATGGAGCAAATTAAAGTTATATTTCCTTGGAAAGCAGATTATGATCTCCACGTTCTTCCTGGACTGCAACAGAAAGGCTTTTCCGTGGAAATAATAACCCCACCCTTTTACGGCAAATTGAGCATTGAAGTCCAAAATGTCAGTTCATTTGTTGAAGGAGAATAATGTGCTCAGAGGCCACAGTTTCAATGCAGTGATGGGCCAGGCATCCAGAGCTTTTCCAGAAGGATGTCCTGCAGCTTTACATGGGTGAGTACAGTTCTGGAGGCAAGTGGTGACTAGATTCACATGATAATCCAGGAAGCCAAAGAATGAGAGGATCAGGCCAGCCAAACGTCTCTGTTACTGCAACTGTAAATCCCTTTCCAACCACACAACCTTAAAGGTCAGAAGCCTGTGGAAAGGGAGAACATGACTAACCTGTGCAGATTCTAGTGGGAAGAAACCAAAGAGCCTCCAAGGGTTTTCCTGTCTGTGTAGAAAAAGAAGTAACATGAGATAAATTTGGCTTTCTTGGCTTTTACAAATGTCATCTGGGAATACATTCATATGCAAGTCCAGGCAAATGTTGGATAATATCAAGTCCTGCTAATCAAAATGGGATCAGCATCTGTATGTGTCAGAAAACTATGGCAACTGTGTTGCAAACAGGCAACATTCACAGGAAAGTAGCTACATTATGAAACGAAAAGGTACATTATTTTCACCACTGGAGGGCTCCCATATTTTTCCATTAATTCCGTAAGAACATATAAAGATTTGAAAAAAAACCCCAACCAATAATACAAATCCAACCCAGAATATATGGCATAAACAAAGTGTATTTCCTTCTAAATGCAGGTGTAGGGTCACAACAAGGATTTTTTACACCTTCAATACACCTTTTTTTCTAAAATAAAATAAATATGGTTTTATTAACAACAACAATACCCGTAGATAGTGTATGTCACAGAACAACTGCAGGATGGTTTGCCAAGAAAAGTGTTGGGGGTTTTTTTTGCCATGGCCATGGTAAAAATGGGAGGAATGAGGAGAAATGGGAAAAATGAGGAAAATTAAGTGATTTTGTCAAAGCTGCCTACGAGGGCGGCACATCTCTGTTCAGGTCTCCTTGAGTCTGTTCCCTTTATGTCAGAATCATTAGGATGCCACCAAACAAACAACGAAGTGCAATGCCTATTAGTCTGTGTTACCTGCACAGCCCTCATTATTCTAGAGGCCAGATGCTTTAAGAACTCCAGTGTATTTATCCTCACAAAGCATTGCAGCACAAGGAGTTTTTGTCAGTGTGAAGATATCTCAGGTCTTCTAAGCTCTAAGCTGTCATTCTTATTACTGGACCATGTTTCCTTTTTCTAAGAGTGCTGCTTTAAATAAATTGTACCTAGCCTATTGCTAGCAGTTGTTCTTCCTTTTTATAACAATTTAAGAAATGTAGGTAAGGTTATCACATAATTCAAAAAATTTAAATCAAAAATGGTTGGAATTTTGTTAGCTGAATGTGATTGTGAGATAAACCTTCACTTTTGATGATTCACCTGGCTATCTGTTTAAATACTATGGCATTTATCATTGTTATCAAAACTGTCAATAGATCTTAGGTTTTATTACTTTCATTTAAATATACCTTTCAGACATTTACCACTGCCTGAAGTCAGAATCAGCAAGCTGTTTAGTTTGTCCAATGTACGTCTTTAAGTACTGCATGTATCTGACTGGATAAGTACCTTTTAGAGCTCTGCTTTTTCTGATGTTTTACCTTCTCTTGGCATTTAAATCTAAACTAAAGAAATATCCACCCATTTGCAAGCCTGACACTCACAAGTATTTTAAGTGCTTGGATACCCAGAGAACAGTTTTAATACATGACAGACCAGGAGATTCTGTAACATGAGGTCTGCCAACATTGCTCTACCGAGAATGTGCCAAGAAGACATAAGCTGTTGCTAAAAATATAGCTCCTAACACCTTTGAAAATTATTTAGCCTTTTTAAAGCAGATGAGAGCATTAATGGAATGGTGGGAGGTAGATATCTCCTAAATAAATTCTGGAAATGAAACAGCCCTCCAAGAATCCTTTTCTAAGAACAAGGAATGTACCATATGTAAGGCTGCAACCTGAAGAACCAAATTAAAACCAAAGAAGATGCTCAGTGGGGCAGTGACACACTACACAAGTTCATTTCTGGATATAAGAATTTAAATTCAACTGTATGTAGCAAGTATATTTGAGTGACAGAAGTTTGCTGATATATTCTTTGTTGTAAGAAGACGTAAGAGAACATGGTCACAAAATATGGTTTTGTTTCTTTATTCAAAGAGTGAGCAAATCAGGAATAGCAAAGCTATTTTTGAGAAATCTCAGCATACTAACAAAAACAGCTTTTACAGTCCAGTGTTTTTGAAGGGCAGTCTTGTTTAATTTGGAATGAAAATCTCAATATAATCTATTCCTCTGCAGTTACTAAAAAAGGACTTGCATTGAAATATTATCCAGCAGTGCAAGCTAGGGCAAAATGTGTCTTCTTTTTTCCTGAATAAGGTGTCCTAATAACAGTGTTTATATTTTACCCTAGTTTTCCAGCTGCCCAAAATATCCCAAATGTTTAATAATTAGCATTTGATTGGAAGTCAGCTGCTTTAATGATTGCCTTTCCTGATTTTGTTTCCCAAGAGGAATTCTAATATTTCAGGAAGCAATCCATAAGAAATTTACTGCCAGAATATTCTCAACGTCAGGTCCCTGTCATCTGAACTGAACCCTACCAAAAATTCCCCATAATTTCATGTTATAGTCATAGTCCTCCTCAAGTACACTTAAAACTCATTTTGTGGCAAAGATTTTCACAACAGTCAGTGATTTTTTTTCGACCATCTACTACCACTAGGGCCCTTGTCACTGTTTTAGCATCAGGGGTAGACATGACTGTGTAAAAGTCTCTTCAGCTTCACAACACTTACTGCCCCCATAAAAAATGTCAGATGCACTATTAAAAGGCTTGTAGAAAGTTAATAGAAAAGCACACTACATCACTCACAATTAGAAAAAGGTATAAGGCCCATTGTAACTTCAAATAATTAAAATATATCTAGTACAAAGATATAATTACCATAGAAAAATGTTATGGCTCAACAGATTTTTGAGTCATTTATGTTAACATATTATTTTATCTACAGATTGTTTTATGCTATATTTTTTGATGAATCATCATCTCAGATATTTTAGAACTCTATTTAGGAGAATTGTTTGATATTTTCCATTTTTTTTCACTAAGCACTTGACATTTCTTCTGAACTTGCTGGTAACACATTTTGTCTATTTTACAGCACCTTCATCAGAGATCTAGGAGGACAATCTTTCTGCTTGCCAGGTCCTCTCATAGGTACAGGAAAATCTGACACATCTGAAGCTGAGTGTTAGCAAAAGTTTATAGCCAAATTGTTTATGCTCTACAGCAAACTAGGGTTACGTATATTTCCTTATTTCTTTTCTTTAAGTCTGGGTTTCATTGTGGCAAAAATCTGGGGGAAGGAGAGATACACAGTCTGAGTATGTTTTGGTTCTACACACGACTTGCAGAAAGTATATATTATAATACAAGCTGAGTGACAGAGTCTTTGATATGTTGGATTTGACAATAGTCCACATAGCACAAAAGAGAGATAAAATTTTGCTGAATTATTTTTCACCTTGAGAGGATGAGGGGTTGGCAAATCAGTCAAGATAAAAGAACAACTGTCTTAATACTTCCTCCTAAATTAAAACCAAACTATTCTGATGTCCCCAAAAGTTCAATGTCTGTTTTATTCCTCTGAGTCACTGTTTTATGTTGTTATTTAGTTATTTTTCTCAGAATCTACAAACAAATGTCCAGGAATTGCAAATTTGCTTCATCAAGGCTGAGCTTTCTTTAGAGAAAAGCAACCTCCCAAGAAGGTAGGGACCAGTGACTACATGGAGATTCTCAGATCATAGGCGGACAGAAGAAGGGCAGACTTCTGACTATTTTGGGAATCAAAAGGATAATTCAGTGTAAGCTAAAATTAAATATAATGGCTATATTATCCTAGACTACATCAGTGGACAAGGGAAGAGATATGGATGTCATCTATCTGGACTGCTGTAAGGCCTTTGACATGGTCCCCGACAACATCCTTCTCTCTAGACTGGAGAGATATGGATTTCATAGGTGGACTGTTCAGTGGATGAGTGACGAGTGGTGTCCCTCAGGGGTCTGTATTGGGACTAGTACTTCTTAATATCTTCATCAATGACATAGACAGTGAAATTGAGTGCACCATCAGAACGTTTGCAGATGACATCAAGCTGAGAGGTGTGGTTGACATGTGTGAGAGACAGGATGACATCCAGAGGGACCTGGACAAGTTCAAAGAATGGGCCCGTGTGAACCTCATGAGGTTCAACAACGCCAAGTGCAGGGCAACCCCTGGTATCAACACAGGCTGGGAGATGAAGGGATTGAGAGCAACCCTGCCCAGAAGGACTTGGGGTGGATGAAAAGTTGGACATGAGCCAGCAATGTGCACTCGCAGCCCAGAAGGCCAACTGTATCCTGGGCTGCATCCAAAGAAACGTGGCCAGCAGGGCGAGGGAGGCAGAGTTTCCAGAGGTTCCCTGGAAACATTCAAGGTCAGGTTGGATGGGTCTCTGAGCAACCTGATGTAATTGAAGATGTCCCAGCTCATTGCAGAGAGGTTGGACTAGATGGCCTTTAAAGGTCATTTCCAACCCAAACTATTCTATGATCCTATCATTCTATGATCTTGAATCCTGGTTGTAATTATTAATGTGTATGTGCATTTATGTGTTCATGAACAGACTTTCTATAATGTAGATACCTCAAAAATTTTGTCTAGTTTAGGCTTCTCTTTTTCTTGCATGGTAATTTGCTTCTTACTCTTCTGGACTTTCTTTTTCCCCTTTTCATTGATTTGGGTTTTCCTCATTGATTCAGATTATTGAATCAAGGAGCACAGGGAAAGCTGATTATATTTAAAATGGAATACTTACATAGTAGTGATGTCTCCAGAGGAAAAATGAAGTCATATATGCCAAAAACGTTTTTATCTTACATAAATTATTTGTGTACAATTTTTTCTCATTGTCTTCAAACTCGGTGTCTCAATACACTGGGAATGAATCTAAAATCACTTATATATGACTCTACAGGAATAATCTAACTGTGATTGCAAGCACCCAGAATAACAATTTGATATACAAATTATGTCAATTTTTTGTTGTGGAAGATGTTACTAATTCCTTTTTTTTTGAGGAGGTTTGTTTTATTTTTTCCCCCCCAGAAATATTTAACTCTATAATTCAGAAAAAATATCTTCCCTTTGAATTCAGTGTGTTATTACATCACACAATGAAAAAAAGCAAGTCAGTAGGTAAGACAAATCATCAATGCAAAGTATGCATATAAACCTTGGTATGATTTTATTTGTACTAACAGGAAAATAAATACAAGCATTATATAAACACTGTGTCAGCTTTTCAGCATTCTTCCATGTGATCATCTAAGACGCCTGTGGTCAACAAGGTCTGTGGTGCCCAAGGCAGGTTTCAGACAAACTTTAAGAGCCCAGCCCGAAAAGTATGATCTTGAAAACACTTCTCACTCCATCCCCATTTGTTTAAAAAGCTAATTGTTTTACTTTGCAAGAAGCTTAAACCTTTATGTGCCTCTCAGAACACACAAGCCCCAAAATTCTATAGGGCACATTGTTGAATCCTCATTATTAACTCTGTAATAGGTTTGGTAGTATCTAGGCTTGTACAGGATGAAGTTTTGTATAACGTGAATAGAGGTAGAATTTGAGGTCTTTGGAGAACTTCCATATAAAGACAATAAAAAAAAGAAACAAACGGTAATAATACACAGAAGCCAATGAATTTTAGTATCTTCAATGCCAGATGGAAATAAAGTGGAACATTTGTGAGATAAAATATTCCATGTTAAGCACATTCATTTTAAGATATAGTTCCTCCCTTTCCAAAGTAGACACTTAAAACAGGCCAGGTGAATTGTACCTTAAGAGTAAGTATTTACACTCATTGATCATAAGGGATTCAAAGACAACTAAATCAGACATAAACAACTCAGTTATAAGATACTAAAGTTAGGTGAGATGTATTTCACTCTAAATGTCAAAACTCTTTTTTGTTTCAGCTTTGTCATTCAGGAGATGTTTTGGGTCCTCAGGTCAAAATTTTAAATATCTTGCAGAACTGATACCAAAACATAAAGGATTTTAAAAATATAATGACTTAAACAATGTCATATGGCAGGAGGAACACCTAATTCTGAACAGTAGAAAGTACCTTGGGATTCACTAAGTGAGCCTTCTGGCTAGCTTCGCAGTGGACAATAACCCATAAGCATTCTGACTGACAAGTTGTGATGTAGTTTAACCTGACAGGTAGCTAAAACAACCACACAGCCATTTGCTTACTCTCCCTTCCCCAATGAGATGGGAGAGAGAATCAGAAAAAAAAGGTAGAACTCATGAGTTGAAATAAAGACAGTTTAATAGGACAGGAGAAGATAATGGTAATAATAATAATAATTAATAATAACAATAATAATTAAAATACAAATCAAGCACGGCACAACACAATTGCTCATTATGTGTTGAACAATGCCCAGTTAGTTCCCCAGCTGCAATGCTTCCCCTGCCAGCTCCCCCAGTTTATATACCAAGCATGACGTCATATGGTATGGAATATCCCTTTGGCCAGCCTGGGTCAGCTGTCCTGGCTGTGTCCCCTCCCAGCTCCCTGCGTACCCCCAGCCTTCTCGCTGGCAGGCCAGCATGAAAAGCTGGACTGTCCTTAACTGCTTAGCAACAACCCAAAACATCAGCACGTTATTTTCATCCCAAATCCGAAACACAGCACTATATCAGTTATCAGGAAGAAAATTAACTATCCCAGCTGAAACCAGGACAAGCTACCAGATAATCCAAGAGGTGTAGGAAATAGGGGTGTAAACCATCCTCCTTTTGAAGCTTCCCAGATCTCCCAATTCCCAGGAAATTTCTCTAAGGATCAAGGGTATCCCAAGATACTCTTTGGTATCTGTGTCTTAGTCTCCCATTGCAGTTGTCCCCTTAGCATAAAACTATGGACCCATCCAAGGAATTCAGAATAAAATAAGTCTCCATTTTAAGGAACAATGAATACACATGTTGATGCTCTAAGCTGAGATAAAGCCAGAAAAATGTTAACCTAGCCTCCCTTTTGATAGCTACCCAGCAATACAGAGCTGTTTTTGCCGCACCACCTTTCTCTGACATGGTAAACATTTCATTTCTTTATGCATAAGAGAAAAGCACGATCACCTTATATAGAGATAATTATGTAAAAGTGAAAATGTCACTTTTTCATTTCTGCTATTTTTATTTTGTAAGAAAATGCTGACTTAGGCATCTAATATCAGGAATAGCTCATGACTCTGAATCATAAGTGGAGGGAGATGCATCCCTGCAGCCAGTCACAGTTGTCTATTGCTCTTATTCAGTATTTACATGGCATATTGAATACACAGTTAGGTGCCTTTGCTGTTTTGCTGGGCTGCCCAGAAGCCAAATGAAGTAGTGTAGCGGCAAACTTCACCGGACTAGATTCAGAATGTGGCTTTCACTGAACTGACATATGGGCAGAACCAAGATTGATGTTGGTTATGGTATGCTAATACACATTAACTTCAGTTTATGGACACTAAAATAGGCTTAGATGACGAACATTTCCTAGTAGTTAGCTTAGTTCTTTGTTCATAGCATTTGCTTTCATGTGTCCTGTAATTACATGCTTAGAGTTCTCTGTGCATCTAGCATGGACATCTAGCTTAGAGCAGTGGCTCTGTTAGACAAGGTAACTAAAGGTCAGCCATTTCAAATTTTTCATTGTCTAAGTAGTTCCTTTTTTTTTTCCTTTTTCTTTCCCTCCTTGCTGTGGTTTAAATGTTTATGAAACGCTTCACTATCTAAAACAACATAGGCTTATTTTAAAACTTATTTAGATAGCTGAATACCAGTTCCTTTTACTTCTAAAGAAAATTCTCCAGCATTTTGTATGCGATGTAAATTAAATGAATCCTAATGGATTTATTGAGAAACGAAACGAAACGAAACGAAACGAAACGAAAAGAAAAGAAAAGAAAAAAGAGAAGAGAAGAGAAGAGAAGAGAAGAGAAGAGAAGAGAAGAGAAGAGAAGAGAAGAGAAGAGAAGAGAAGAGAAGAGAAGAGAAGAGAAGAGAAGAGAAGAGAGAAGAGAAGAGAGAAGAGAAGAGAAGAGAAGAGAAGAGAAGAGAAGAGAAGAGAAGAGAAGAGAAGAGAAGAGAAGAGAAGAGAGAAGAGAAGAGAGAAGAGAAGAGAAGAGAAGAGAAGAGAAGAGAAGAGAAGAGAAGAGAAGAGAAGAGAAGAGAAGAGAAGAGAAGAGAAGAGAAGAGAAGAGAAGAGAAGAGAAGAGAGAAGAGGTGTCATTAGCCCTTAAATGAGTTCTTTCAAGGTGAAGGAATATGCCTTCATTAATTGATATTTAATATAAATAGATTAGAATATTTATTTTATTTATTTTATTTATTTTATTTATTTTATTTTATTTATTTATTTTATTTATTTAATATAAATAGAATAGAATTCCATAAATCTAATACTAAAATCATGGGATCCTGTTAATGATATGCTTATTTGTAATCCCTCCTTGTGCTCTTTTTGACAACCTGTTGTTTTCATTTTCTTCATTCTGTGATGGTTATCAAGACAGTACACAGCACTTCACATACATTACCCATTGGGATTTTTATGGGTAGAAGTGTTTTTTTCCTTCAGGGACAATTTTTTAAAGTAGCTTAGTACAGTCAGTTCTAATATTGTCTTTCTTCATAGACATCAGAAAGAGAACAAGACCAAGACACTGAAATTGTAAAAAACACCCCAAACACTATACCTCAAATAACTCAAAATCAATTGTGAAAATAGCAAGTTAGATATATTGATGTCCTGTTCAGAATTACTACCCAGTGTGATCTAGATAAATACTTGCTCTTGTTGTTAGACAGAGCCCAAGCTGATAAGGATTGATAAGTGTGTCCTGCTTGAATGTTAGAGTAGATTAACGTTCTGTCATAATTTCCTAATTGGTTTCTCCAGAATGTCAGTAGGATGATTTGCTGTGTTTTGTTGTTGCTATTGGAAAAGTCAATAATACTGCAAGTACTAAATCATATTACTGATACTGTAATGGATATTTTAAAACTTCAGGTTATAGGAAAGATGTGAATTATGGAAATGTGGACTCATGTTTGATTCTTTCTTACTTTACAGACACAAGGCAGCCTGGCATTTCAAGCTAAGGTTTTGATAAATGAATTCGTCCACTCCTTTGAATGAGAAAGAGGACACCGAATATTTTGCTTCTTTATTCTAACATTTTTATAATGCTTACACAAACATAGGATGTACTAATGAAATAAAGTTCAATTTTAGAGCATCACATGAGTCTAAACAGTCAGAAGTTCAAAATATAATGAGATTTAATGTCTTTCTCTGGTATATAACTCAAAACCATGCCTGAACATACTTCAGGTGTACCTAGATCCAGTGTTAAAATTGTACTTTTTAGCATCCTAACATTATCCAGAAACAGAGCATGGTAAGGAATACTGACAGGCAGTCATTGAGAAATAATAGGAACAACACTTCCAAGCATTTAGGTTTGCCAAAATACTTGGTTTATCTCATATGTCCAGTGTTTCTTCTAGGCAAAGGAAATATCCATTAGTTTTAACAAGTTTTATGGAGGTAAGCTCTTTTAACCAGATAAGATTGTGTCTTTAAAGCTACATTATGTCATAGAATCACATGGGCAAAACTACAGAGAGTCACAGCAGCAAATAAGCATTAATGAGATGGTATTGCATCCAGCTCTGGAACCCTCAGCACAGGAAAGACATGGACCTGTTGGAGAGGGTCCAGAGGAGGGCCATGAAGATGATGAGAGGGATGGAATACCTCTCCTGTGAGGACAGGCTGAGCTGGGCTTGTTCAGCCTGGAGGAGAGAAGCCTCCAGGGAGACCTTGTTGCAGCCTTCCAGTGCTTCAAGGGGGCTTATAAGAAAGATGGGGACAGAATTTTTAGCAGGGCCTGTAGCGATAGGACAAGGGGTAATGGTTTTAAACTAAAAGGGGGCAGATTTAGACTAGATATAAGGAAGAAATTTTTCACAATGAGGGTGATGAAAGACTGGCACAGGTTGCCCAGAGAGGTGGTAGATTGCCTGTCGTGGTTTAGCCCCAGCCGGCAACTAAGCACCACGCAGCCGCTCGCTCACTCTCCCTCCCACAGTGGGACGGGGGAGAGAATTAGGAAAAACCTCGTGGGTTGAGATAAACACGGTTTAATAGGACAGAAAGAAAGAAGGGAACAATAATGATAATACCAACAAAGGAATGTACAAGAACAAGTGAGGCCCAATACAGAAACTGCTCACCACCCCGTGATCGACAGCCCGTCCCCGAGCAGCGATTTCCGGCCCCCGGCCAACTCCAGTTTATGTACTGGGCATGACGTCGGATGGTAGGGAATATCTCTTTGGCCAGTCTGGGTCAGCTGTCCCGGCTGTGTCCCCTCCCAGCTTCCCATGCACCCCCAGCCTGCTCGCTGGCAGGACAGCATGAGAAGCTGGACTGTCCTTGACTGCTCAGCAACAACCCAAAACATCAGCACATTATCAACAGTTCCTCATCCCAAATCCAAAACACAGTCTCACACTAGCTTCTGTGAAGAAAACCAGCTCTATCCTGGCTGAAACCAGGACAATGCCCCATCTCTGGAAACATTCCAGGTCAGCTTGGATGGGGCTCTGAGCAACCTGATCTAGTTGAGGACATCCCTGCTCATTGAAGGGGGGTTGGACTTGGTGATCTTTAAAGGTGCCCCCCAACCCAAAATATTCTATGATTCTATGATTCCATGGGTGTTGTGAACTTTTAGTGTTCAGCTGAATGCATTCACTGGGCCTGCAAGAAAATGCAAACCCGAAGAGAACATTAAAATTTGCGTCTTCTAAACCTTCATGAGGAAGTGAGCAGAGATGGTTGTTAAACAAAAAGGTCAGATATATAATAAAATTATGGATGGTTTTGTAAAAATGGTTTGTTCATGCAGTGGATGAAATTCCTCATAAAAAGAAGAATTTTTCAAAAATATTTTTTTTCTCATACAAAATATTTAACAAAACCAAAGCTGTATCAGGTAAATGTACATTTTTAACCATTCTCCAAAATAAAAAACAGATATGAAAAAAGGATTCCAAACTCAAAGAATTTGTTTCGACATTTTAAAAACAAGAACCTTTGCATCTTGATACAAAATGGACTCTCACTTTGAAATTTTCTGTTTAAGTCATAATAGAACCTTTAAAACTAAAAGGTAAACTTTGAAATAAAATGTTTCAGTACTAAGAAATAAAAATCTTTACATTATCTCACTTATTTTTTCTCTATGTTATCCTTTTTTTTACTTTATATCCTAAACTGATATGGAAAAAAACCCCATCTTCAAAATCTGTCACAGGACAGAAAATTCACATAGCTCTGGTTTTACATGCCATCTGTCTCCCTCTTCACTTTCAGTGCAGGGCAACCTATTTTTGATAATACATGGTTGTACTTCAGTGATAGACTATAGATGAGTTTGCTGCCTGGACAAGAACTAGAGGAGTTTTTAACTTCTAAAACACAGAGAAGTTAGTAGAATATATTGTAACAAAAAAGGAAAAAGAGATGTTTTTGGCTACTGTGTAGGTAGACTGAGATCTCCCACCAATGATGAACTTTGTATTTCTTCTCTCTTTTTCACTTCCTTCATCATGTTTCTCAATCCCAAAAACCAGTGTGAATTTGATTTGCATGAAATCTTTGGGTGGTACTTACCAGCATAAACTTGATTACAGGTTTTGAATTTATCGCTGTGTGGGAAGAGAAATATTCCCGTATTTTATCCCCATTTTCAGATTAGAAACAAGACACAAAGATCTTAAATCTATTAACAAAAAACAGTGAGGTGGACTCAAGTTTTTGAGAAGGTAAAAATACAAAGTTTGACTATTTTGGTTTTAATTACTTTTTTTTTCCACAAACTATTCATTATACAAACATACAATTATTCACTTGTGAGAAGACCAAACCGTGCCTGAAATGCCCAGTTTAAGCTACAGTGTGCTTTGAATCATATCAAGTTATTCAGAGACTATCTAGGGATAGTCTAATGCTGGGTGACCACAGCATTCTCCTGGAAAAACTGGCAGCTCGTGGCTTAGACAGGTGTAGTCTTTGCTGGGTAAAGAACTGGCTGGATGGCCGAGCCCAGAGAGTTGTGGAGAACGGTGGTAAATCCGGCTGGCGGCCGGTCACAAGCGGTGTTCCCCAGGGCTCGGTTCTGGGGCCGGTCTTATTCAATATCTTTATCGATGATCTGGATGAGGGGATTGAGTGCTCCCTCAGTAAGTTTGCAGACAACACCAAGCTGGGCATGAGTGTTGATCTGCTGGAGGGTAGGAGGGCCCTGCAGAGGGATCTGGACAGGCTGGATTGATGGGCAGAGGTCAACCATATGAGATTTAAGAAGGCCAAGTGCAGGGTCCTGCACTTCAGTCACAACAACCCCATGCAATGCTACAGGCATGGGGAAGAGTGGCTGGAGAGCTGCCTGGCAGAAAAGGACCTGGGGGTGCTGGTTGACAGCCGGCTGGAATATGAGCCAGCAGTGTGCCCAGGTGGCCAAGAAGGCCAACAGTGTCCTGGCCTGTATCAGGAATGGTGTGGCCAGCAGGAGTAGGGAAGTGATCGTGCCCCTGTACTCGGCACTGGTGAGGCTGTACCTCGAATACTGTGTTCAGTTTTGGGCCCCTCACTACAAGAAGGGCATTGAGTTGCTGGAGCATGTCCAAAGAAGGGCAATGAAGCTGGTGAGGGGTCTGGAGCACAAGCCTTATGAGGAGCGGCTGAGGGAACTGGGGTTGTTTATCCTGGAGAAGAGGAGGCTGAGGGGAGACCTTATCCCTCTCTATAACTACCTGAAAGGGGATTGTGGTGAGGTGAGTGTCTGTGTCTTCTCCCAAGTAAGTAGTGATACGATGAGAGGAAATGGCCTCAAGTTGCACCAGAGGAGGTTTAGAGTGGATATTAGGGAAAATTTCTTTCCTGAGAGAGTGGTCAGGCATTGAAACAGGCTGCCCAGGGAGGTGGTGGAGTCACCATCACTGGAAGTATTCAAAAAACATGTAGATGTGGCACTTCAGGACATGGTTTAGTGGGCATGGTGGTGTTGTGTTGATGGTTGGACTTGATGATCTTAAAGGTCTTTTCCAACCTTAAAGATTCTGTGATTCTGTGGTAGTGAACAAGGTAGCTGCTCTCTCCCTGGTGGAGGAACTAAACCCAGCTTGTTGCACACTCCTTTCTGTAAGAAAAAACACTACTTTTAACCTGGCCCTCAATGGAGATTACAGCTTTTATTATATTAGATATGTAAGAAAAAAATATATAATTTAAAAACCCCAAATGTAAAAAGCTATTTATAAAAATATCCACCTGTAATAAATGCACAGAACAAGCCCCAAATCACCAGACAGTAAGTGCATAAAGAAAAGACTTGGAAATATGCACCCACTAAGAGCAGAGTGAGACATTCTGGTCTTTCACTAACTGATCAGCATCCAACAAATATTTCTTCTCCTCTGAAGCCTTCCAGTTCCCTCAAAACACTCTGGTGAACTTACATTTGTAATGTGTGCATGCATTGTCATTTTTTAACTGATATGGGAGTAACAATGGACATTTAGATCATAAAATTAGTTCCTCACTGAAGGAAAATAAGGAATGTAAAACAAGGACTTGAGAGGCCAGGTGGAAGCGCCTTATTCAGGCAGAGCGTAATGCTGAAGTATTATACAAGTATATTTAGAAACCTCAAGATAATATATAATGAAAATCGGTTTACCTGAGCCTAAAACTACTGCCTTAAAAACACAGTTGGAAAGGCACACCACTGGCTGAAGTATTCATCATGATAAGCACTGTATGCAACATAGAACGAGTATCAACTGTTTAATGACATATGAATACTTACAGTAATAAAAGTGATTATTTCTAACTAAACCTACATGTGATTGATTTACATTGGGAGAGGTATTTATTATGGAATCATTGGTGATATGCTCAAGTTTATGTTATTTATTTTATATTTATTTTATTTCTAGGGCTTTTCTTCATATAACATATTTGTATGATGGGCATGAATTTGATACCTGTATGTGTAAGGGCATAGTTATTGTTGCAAATACATCAGAAATTTGTATTTTATTTATGATGTCAATAAAGTTTTATAGAGAAAAACAAAGCAATAAAATCATTGTATCATGATATTGTAAGTAATATGGCCATGGAGAAAGGTGAGAGTAAATGAAATGAATTGATGCTTAGGATAATGAAAGTGAGGGACTAATGGGACCCAAAGGATCCAAGTAAAATACAGACAGATTCCAAGTAAGCTTCCTTCAACTCCTCAGAGAGAAATTCTGCTTGGTTTTGACCAATAAACTGCAACAGCCCTTCATTTCTAATCCCAGGCTTTTTATAAACAGTTTGCCCACTCACACTGAGTTGTGCAAGAGGAAAATAGTAGGAAAAAGTGAATAGATCCACAAGGACTGATGGAAAATAATTGAATAGTTCCACAAGAAGAGGAGAAGGGTTTGTGATTAGACCCATGGAAGGATCTTACCTTCCTTTCAGAGTACAGGGAGAAAATTAAATGGATTTATGAGAAGTATCAGAGGAGAAATAAATTGAGCCAACCACTTGCTTGCTTGCTTGCTTGCTTGCTTTCTTCCTTCCTTCTTTCTATCTGTCTACCTAAGATATTTTCCTCTAGACACATCTAAGCTACACATGAGTTCATGCTGTAAGTGCTATTTTTTCTTTGCTTTACAGGGCCCCTATTCTTCAGAGAAAAGGCAGATCTCTGACTGTTGTAGGTGTGTGACCTCTGATGAATATTCAACACTAGAATTAATTTTGAAAGGCAACTAAGTTCACATAAAATTATTTTTTAGCTTCTGTTATTTTTCCCTGTTCTTTTTAATTCTCCTTAGTCTGGCTTCACATAGAACTAAAAAAAGAAAAACAAAAAACTGCGATAATCATCTGATTTTACTACCCTTGTAGTAAAAGACGTTCTTCTTTCAACAGTTATGTCCAGGCAGAAGTGAAAAGTAAGAGAAGCCACATAGAAATCTCTTTTTAAAATTATTTTATTTTGAAAAGGAGCTCCATAGGTCCTGGGCTTTGACTGTTTGTTTTAGTTAAGCATCCCAGTATTCTTAGCAAATCTTAACTAAACCAGTCAACCTTTCCAGTTTCACTCACCACTACGTCTTGGCATTTAGGCTAAATAAATAAAGTACAATAATCAGTGGGTATGTACAGCTCCCCCACCTGTGAAGAATTTCATATGCATACTCCGTGTGAGACTTTTTCTTTCCCCTTTGGTTAATCAT
Organism: Phaethon aethereus; assembly: GCF_964289735.1. Taxonomy (NCBI): domain Eukaryota; kingdom Metazoa; phylum Chordata; class Aves; order Phaethontiformes; family Phaethontidae; genus Phaethon; species Phaethon aethereus. The sequence goes on along the minus strand of NC_138576.1, from coordinate 44,496,070 downwards.
ACACCAATAACGAGGCACATTCACATCTCATTTAGCTCATAGAAAGTGCAAGATCCCAAATCGGGAGTCACCAGTAGAGCTCTTAGAGACTATTTGTAGTCCTTTTAAACTCAGAGAGCTGAGAACTTAAATTGGTCAGGATCTAATTCCAATCGGGAGTGTCTTCATTCAAATCATCCAACATTTTGTGATCCTTCAGGAAAGAGGGATATATAAATGCAAGATATGAGTAAAAATTACTAATTAGGATCATTACTACTGTAACAGATTAACATATACAGCATAAAAAAAGGCTAGTAAATGAACAAGTCTAGGTGATCAGATAAATGAAAAGTAATAAACATCAATGTCTTCCACATTGTAGCACATCAAGAATCTGTTGATTCCTGACTAATATTATTTGCTCAGTCCATCCTAGGGTGGAAAAATATGATATAATCCTTTGTTAAAATATCAACATAGATTTGAATCTGAGTTTAAAGGTTATTCTTGGAGGTCCAAATAGGTTAATATTTATTATTCTGTTTTTCTGCCTTTCTCTTTAAGAAGGAATGCTAGTACTAAACTAGAATTAGCTAAGAGAGCTATTAGTTGCATGTACGTACCTTATCATTAAATGAGACACCTAAAAGGCCAGCCTACTGGTGTTCTGATCTAAAATTAAAGCTTTCTGCGATTATTGCAATAGCTCAAAAATCGAATAAACAAGCCAGCATTTTGACATTTGAGGAAAATAATATTGGGGAAAAAATCACATGAAAATTAATATTAAATAAGCATAAATGAAATATGATCAACAGTCACCCAGCACAGAAAATGAAAAATAGCTTTTGTAGAAACACGTTACAAAGATAAACCAGCCAGTTAAATTTTGAATAAATCACCTTTTATCCACTTGTTATGACATACAGCTATGGAAATTGATAACTTCAGAACTCCAGGTCCCCATGAAAAATATCTTTTCCAGAGGTGGCCTGTGCCTTAAATCAGATACTGCATGAATACTACTTATAACTTTTTTATTCCCTCCCCCACCCGGCTTAATAAGATTCCCTCCCAACTGTTAGTTGCACCTTCTGATGTGAGCAGATGGCAAAAAGCAGTGACCACAGCAATTACAGGATAGTACACAAAAAACAGAGAACCAAAAATATGATAAAGGAAATCTGGACATTTTTTCATTATCTAGTATTTAAGCAAGGTACCTTTCCAGCAAAAGGGAAGGATTATCTCAAGGTTATTTATTCATTTACCAGCAATGAACTAGGTTCAGATAGTTGAAATCCCTGGTATCCAGAGAGACGGTAAGAGGCCTCATGCATATGCTCTACTTTATGTTACTCATCTGCAAAACAATGAGGCTTGTAATGATGTGAAAGGTTTAATGGACTCTCTCCTGGTTCGTCCTCTATCCGAGCTGATTGTTATTAGTGTGGTGTAATCTTCCTAAGACTGTGGTTCCCACAGGGAGATGAGCAGGCAACGACTGGACTGTGGATGGTAGCTCATGTCAGGGATCAAGGATCATCCAGTTAACAGGTTTACATTTAGAATTCAATAATATTTCTGGTTCTAAAGAGCAGCTTGCTAACACCTAGAGCTCATTTTGGTTATTTCGCACAAAAAGCAATTCCTTTAAGTGCCACCATTTCAAAATTACTTAAACACCAATCAGAAAGTATTATCAGTCAGTTTATTATCTTGACTAAGGAGGCTAAGGCAATGATGAAAGTATTCAGCACATTAGCAGACCATTATGTGACCCAAAAAAAAAAAAAAAAAGAAGCTAGAAAGTCCGTGGTTGTAATTGACAAAGCTATCCAGGAGAGGTGGTATTTTGATGCACTGATTAAGATACAGCATTCCTTAAAAACTGAAACTTAGCTGACTATTTGTTTTAAAATTAATGGAAAGTAGGACTTCAAACCCCATAAGCAGTTTTAAAACCCTAAATCGGAACATTAAATCTGAACATCTAATCTAACATTGGACGTCAATATCTTATTTTTAATCTTCTTTTTCTTCTTAAAAAATGCAAAGGAAAACAAAATTAAAAAAAATAATCTTTATAGTTTTTTTCTACAATCATGTAAAGAAATAATTAGCTAGAGTGTGACTCCAATATGTATTATGAAATAATTTTAAAGGTACCTGAGGTCAGAAAGCCGTTTTTTTCATATACCATTGGCTATGTCACACTTGCTTGTAAATTTACTTGTGGTTCCAAAATTAAAGGCCAAATTAAGGCCTCATTCAGTCCTTAATCCTTACATCTGAGTAATTCCTCTGGGAACTGGGTCTTCTCACATATTTAGTGCCATCAAATGAAATCATGAGAGACTTCCCCTGGAAATCTGTCACATCACAGAGAATCGGTTTAGATCAGGATGGAGAAAACAAAATTGTTATGAGGAAGGAACAACTTACCAAAAAATAGACTCTGAACAAGATTAATATGATCCAAAGATTCATAGAGCAAAAGGCCAGAAGGGAACACTACTTCACTACTTTGTCCCTCTCCAATCCACAACACATTGCATTTCATCTACTTAACCTTGTATGGAGCCCAGTAACTTGTGTGTCACCGAAGCAAAACTTTCACCTAGCTAAAGCACATCATCCAGAAGACATGCAACTTTGAAATCAAGGCATCAGGAGGAGAATCCAACACTGCTCTTTCAACCATTTTGAATAATTTCTTCTGATAGTTAGTTCTTTTAATGTGGAAAAACATGTCATTTATTTTTGAATGTGTCAAATAACTGCTGTTATGCCATTTGCTCTAATTATTTTATGAAAATATCATAGAGTCATTATCGTAGAATCTTAGAGTGAGTTAGGTTGGGAAGGACTCAGGAAGTCATCTAATCCAATCGTCAACTCAAAAAAGGGACAAAATCAATATAAAATCAAATATATTTTAATTGTATTCATCTTTAAGAAGGAAAAGCATTGTGGAATATAATTTCCTATTCTCTTTCTGGAGAGGAGTCAGGAAGAGTATGTTATAGCAATTTCATTCTATCAACATTTTTAAATAATGCAGACACAAAAACTGTACAGAACTGTAGTACAGGTCTTAACAGGGGTAAGTGCCTAGCAGATTACAAAATATCGTTAGTCCTTTTTGCTACAGCTCCACTCAAAGACCTTTCATGCATTTAATTTTCTGTTGTGCCTTGAAAAAATATTTTCAGAACACTGCTTTCCAATATGTAATTTTCCATGTGTGTGTACATTCCTTTTCCTGCAACGGCATTTGTTTTCCGAAAAGAAGATAGATATATGGGCTTGTATAACTGCATGATCCAGATTTTTCAGGATTATCCTTTTGCCATCATTCTGGCATCTGTGCACCTATAGGTTTCATTTGGAAGGATTTTATGTTAACTTTCAGAGAAAATAACCCAGATTTTCATATGCATATGTTTTTATTTCTCCTCTGCTCTTTTTTAATGGTGTCCTCCAGACACCACAACTTGATTTTCTTGTTTTGATCTATACCAGACAAAAGAGTCCACAAATATTATTTCACCTTTCACCTTTAGGCTGATCACCATTGGTGGTTCTAGCTCTGCTCTAAAGATTTGTCTGCTCATGTATGAATAAAATCTGGCCTGTCTCCCTGACCAGTGGGCTGATTTTTTAAAAGACAAACTCAAAGCGGAAAAAATTAGGTTTAATTCCCCCCCACTGCAACCAGTTCTTTCCTTTTCTTCTTTTCAAATTGTCTCTGAATGTCATCACCCTGTCCTTCATCATTGAAAGCTCTAATCATGTGAGACTCAAACCTGAATGATGTAACTGACTCCATCATCTTTTTGTATTGTCACGTTCAGGCTACAGCCAATTTTCAATGCATCTACTTTCCATCATAAGGTGTATCTTTTCCTGTACAGCTACACTAATAAAGCTTTCATTGAGGTTCTCATCATATTCAAAGTGCTTCAGCAAAATATCATTTTCATAGTTCATTGCTTTGATAATGACAGTCCTCTATATGCATCTTTCTATTAATTCTGCTTCTACCACACCAAATGGAGATTACTTATTTTTACACCCGAGGTTCTTTGGTGTGTGCAACTGCTCAGTCTTTCTTGTTTATTACTGAAATGTCAGATCTCAACTCTGCTTGGCATTCCTACATATTCTGGAAAATACATTTGTACACTGCTCTGTGATAAACTTCGCTGCTTAGAGCTTCCTAAAAAATCACTTGATTGTGCTTCTGCAGTTTCATCCTCACTAATTCCTGTGGCTGCCTGTAAAAAGTCTTCTCGGTAGTACCCCCACACACACCTTACAGGACTTGTTTTGTGTTGGTGTTTATACAATTCATAGCACAAATGGGACCTGGCCCACTGAGTGGCTCATCAGTCACACAAATCAAAAATTAACTTGAAGGTCAAAAATCTCATTCTAAATCCAGGAACATTTTATGATTTCTGTTTGTTTGTTTGCTTGTTTGCTTGGACGGTTTGTTGGTTGTTTTTTTGGAGAAATGGGAGATAGTACCAGACTTTGCATTCCATGGAATTGAGAGATATATAGGTGTGGAAAACTGAGTAGATGGATGTTCAAGAAAATAAAAGAGCATAAATTACTTCATTATATGTTTTTTTTAAGATGAACAGAGATCAAAATTTCTCATTAAAATACAAGCTCATTTTCTAATAAAAAAACACAGGAGGAAAATGTCAAAATATTTCCCATTTTAATTTTTTCTCATTTTTTCTACTTTGTGTCTTCTAAAGAAGGTGAGAAGAGAGATGAAGATACCAACAGGGAAAACGTGAAGAACAGAAACTGAGATACCAACAGAAATTCCCCTCTCCTAGTTTTCATTTTTTGTTGCAAAACCAAAAATTAAGAAGCAAAGTTTCCTCCAAAATATTATTAATATTATTTGTTCCCTTTCTGATTAAAAAGTTTCAAACAGAAAATGCTGGCCTGCTTCATGTATTTGTATTTGTATTTGTATTTGTATTTGTATTTGTATTCATGATGATTTGAAAGAGTTTAAAAGCTCCTAATTGTGAAACTGTTGTTTTATATAACTGCATGATCTCGTCTCTGCTCCATTCCCTTACTAGTCCTGTACACACTGCAGTTAGTTATACATTGCCACGAGTCATCAGTCTGTACCTTTATTGTTCATACTTACAATTAGCAGTTCACGTTGTGCCTTTGTTTCTCAATGTCGTGAATGTCCCCAGACACTTTTTAAATCATTTAACATATGCGGTAGGAAACACACAGTAGTTTCTCCTTCTTTCCCATCACCAAGATAACTAATAACTATTTAAAGCATCTGAGCTTATTTTCTGTCTGAAGCTACATATTTTGAACACATAAAGTAAAAAATGATCCCTTATTAGTATTTGAGACCAGCGAGGAGTCCTTGCACTAGGAAACTAACGAAGGAGGTAATTTCCAGTAAATAGAGAAATGTCTATATCAATGTAGGAGATACCATGAGACTCTTCAAATACTATACACAAATCTGGTCATACATTCTGGAGCGAAGCACATTCAAAGAGAATTCCAACTGAAGTCAATTTGGAAAAAAACTATTTATTATGACTAGAGGAAAGTAAGATACAACTTTAGAAGGGACTGCAAGCATGGTTTTCTCAAACTAGCAAAACAAAGACTAGGAGGGAATATGACTTCAGTTAATAAACACATCAGGATAAAAGCAGGGAAAGGTGAAGAGCTATTTGAGGTAAAAGCTAATACGTACATAAGAATAAACAAGTGCTAAGTGTTCATGCATAAATTTTACATGGAAATTAGGAAGCGCTTCCTAACCTCAGAAGAACAAAAGATCTTGTAGACTGACCAGAGAGGAGTGTTAGGATGTGGGGCAGATCTCAGAAGTTATACGATGGAGCTAATAAAAGGGCTTTTATGACACATTTGTTCATGGTAGGTATGTTTAAACAACACAGCCCTGAAGATTCCCAGCAATCCTCTAAGTTCAGACCATCTCCCATGTTAGAAGTATCACATCCCACATCCCTGTATAATAAATGGACAGAAATTGTTTTGGTGTTAACTCAGGGTCTTCTGTAAGTCCTCAGGGTACCTAACTAATAGTACATTCACATGTACACAATTTTTATGGGTGCTTAAGCTGAATGTGGTCTTTGTTTCACCCATTAATGGAAATGGATCAGGACACTCCTCTAAACAAGAAGCAGACTCTAGAACACATAGGGACTGTCAGCTGCTGAGGTTACTTTTGATCTAATTGATCTATCTACTTTTCTGCAAATTCTTAATGTGCTTTTTTGTATATATAGAATAAGTTTCTAATAATGTTTATATTTCTACAGTTCCTCTGTCAGTGTGTATGTATGTTCATATATACATATAAAAGTACAACTATAGTACACATATATAGGTATAAATTTTCATATCCATAATCATAAAGTACTGTATAATAGCTCTAATGGAGAGAAGAATAACTACATGTTTACTGGAAGGCTGTAAATGGCTTTGAACACTTTCAGTGAAACACTTCAATATTTCTCTAACATAATGTTTCGAAAGGTCCCAGGGTCAATACAAATTTAATATATGGAGGCTAAAAGAAAATTTGACAGAAAATTTGTTCAAAGAGCACAGTAAGGTGGCCATTATGTTGTCTTATTAGAGAAATTAAAGCATTGCACACACTGCCTGACTCATAGAGTCTGGCTTTTCTATTGAATAACTTGAAACCTGTATTTTCAACACAAGTATCAACTTTTTAAGTGTAATTTCCTTTTCGCCTCTATATATTTAATAATATCAGATGGGGCAAAATTGTTTGGGAAGTTCAAAAGGCAGAGAGCCATTGGACTCCCACAAATACTGTTTAGTTAGGCAGGCAAGCACTAAAGTTTGCATGCAAATGGGCTAAATGGAGTCTTTGCAGGTGTAAACTGTGGCATTTCATCTTCTGCACATGCACAGAAAGCTTCATCTTTTGGAAAACTTCTTTGCAGATATAGCAGTGTTGTGGTTTAGCCCCAGCCAGCAATTAAGCACCACACAGCCGCTCGCTGACTCCCACCCCACCCTGCAGTGGGACGGGGAAGAAAATCAAAAAAAAACTCGTGGGGTGAGATAAAAACAGTTTAATAGGACAACAAGAGAGGAGGAAACAACAATGATAACAACAATAATAATACTGACAAAGGAATGTGCAAGAACAAGTGATGCCCAGTACAGCAATTGCTCACCACCTGGTGATCGATAGCCCGTTCCAGAGCAGTGATTCCCACCCCTCAGCCAACTTCAGTTTATCTACTGGGCATGACGTTATATGGTAGGGAATATTTCTTTGGCCAGTTTGGGTCACCTGTCCTGGCTGTGCCTCCTCTCAGCTTCTTGTGCACCTCCTCACTGGCAGAACACGGGAATCTGAAAAGTCCTTGAGTGAACCACAAATAAAAACTTCAGTGTGTTATCAATATTATTCTCCAAAGTACAGCACTATACCAGCTACCAGGAAGAAAAAACAACTCCATCCCAGCTGAAACCAGGACAAACAGTACAGAAAAATGTGTAGCATATATGTATTAACATATGGAGGATCTATATACTACACAATCTTTTAAATTAGAACTGGATCTGCAGTGTTGAATTGGATTTGAGGGATATGTTTACCTGGAAGACATGCAGCATGTCACCAGCAAACCTTCCAAGCAACTTTTCCTCAAGAAGGTGGAAATTCCCTCCAATGATGTAATTTATGCTATTACATCAAATAAAATGTACTTTAGCAGCAAAAGTTCCTGATACAACATTGGTGTGATTACTTTTTCCATTACAAAGGAACTGGAAAAAATGCTTCTGTGAAGACATGATTATACTTAGAAGTGTTTCTCATACAGTCTGCCTGTAAAATTCATCTCTCCTGTTCATCGTAGTGTAAACATTTGTGGTTCAAACTCAGTATTTACTTGAAAAAAAAAAAAAAAAGAAAGAACAGCACATTTGAAATTGTTATGGGGTGTGGATTCAGAATCTATCTCATCACACTAACATTTTTTGTATGGTTATATATACATACATGGAGGACATCTGTCTGAATTTATCCTGTTGGAAGTGACTGATATACAAACTGCACTCATTTTACAGCAGATAACACATATAATCTTCCAAGATGTGTGTGGAAACATTAAACAAATTAACTGGGTTAGATATTTTACTTGGGATAAACAGAGAGAGTACTATGGAAGTCAAGGATATGACTCATTTGTTAAACACTTCATTTCTAGGCCTTCCAAGACATTTATTGTGATAGCATCTAGCAGACTCACAAAATGCTGGAGAGATTTAATGTGCACCCTACTTGTGTGAGATACAGATTTACCACATCCTTTTTCCTGATGCAAGCCTGAAGCCCAAAGTCAATGAGCCAGTTACCCAAGGCTGGGAACTTGAATCCAAGTCACTTGAATCAAGCATGTGCTGAAACAACAACCTCCTCTCCCCTTTCCTTTTCAGTAGTACTTTATAGACAAATGTGTAAAAATAAAAGACCTGAAATTGTTAGAAGACTAAACAGAATGATGGAGATTATAAGACAATTGTGTTTACAAGGACCACTACAAATGAGTTGAACCTCTTCTGAACTGACACATTTGGTCTGATTTGTTCCTGAAGTTCTCTAAATCTTCTTAAGGTATTCTGTACAAAAAAAACTCTCTTTTTTTTTTTTTTCCTATTTTTGTCCAATTGAAATCTTTATTTCTGATTTTTACATATTTTTTTTTAATTCTTCTTTTCCTCATCGTGCACAAGTATAACAGGCTTTTTGCTTCTTCAGAACAGGCTCTATCATATCCATTCCAAGTCTTCTCTTTTAATCACTGAAATCCCAATACCCCCTGTATTTCTCACCTGTTCATTTTTGTTCATGTATGCCTCTCTAGCTGCACTGAATCACCAAATTTATATGTCAGGTTTCGTGGGTTTAGTTATTTGAGTTTTTGTTGAGAAACAAATCAAAAAAGGTTAAACAGGAAATGGAACTTCCCCATCTAGAAGAAGTGGCACAAAATCCCGTTATTTTCTCTTTTACTACTCATTTCTGTTTCTCCCTGCTCAGGGACACATTTGGATTTGAAGGAAGTGCACAGAGTATAGGCAATGGACCCCTGCTATTCCTGGGCCTTTGTCAGTGGTGACATTATGTGTCAAAAAGAAAAGCATAAGCCTGTTTAGCCTGTACTCTATAATCTGTCCCTGGATCCTAAATTGAGTTTAAAGTGGCTGAACTTAACTATTTGTGCCACTGTATTCTTGTATTTATTTGTGAATATAAATTATCACTTAATATTAGACCACAGGTAAGTCTTCTCCTGGAGCCTTTCACTGACTGTATCTGATATGTCAGACCAGTAACATAGAAAACAAAAATGCACTGAAATTTGTAATTTGCAGTGCCTAAAATATTTGTGCAGGAGTTTCTACTGTTTAATTCAGAATTATATGAAACATTGTTTTTCATGTAGCAAGGTTTCATAGCATGGATAAACGCTGACTCATGAGATGAGTGGCAGGACATCACAGTGGAAATCTCTGTAGGCAGATAAAACTTGGTCTCCTTCATCACAAATTAAGGAAAATATTTATAAAAAAATAATATGGCAAAATAGCCAAGGTACAAAGTCTTAAAGATGTGTTTACTACAGCAAACTCATATAAACTATGATGAGTGCTTCGAAATATCTAAGTAGTAGAAGAAACATTCAGCTGAATTTTAAGATACTATAGTCATTTGTATGAGGAGATTCCTGAGAAAGAGAGAAAAACAACTGTTCAGAGTTTTGCAATTGAATCCCAGTGGCTGATTCACTGCACAGGAAATTTTTCACTTCCAGGTTTTGTGTTTTGGCTCACGTAGAAAACTCAATGTTTTTGCCTTTCGACACATGCTTTTACTTCTGCAGATTTGTACTGCTTCTATCCCACCTGATCTGTTGAGTTTGTCTTTGAGAGGAATGTGAAAATTTACTGCAGTAGGAAAGTGTACAGAAATAATCTGAATGTCCTAACATCACTCCTGCTCTTTGCAGAGGAACGAAGGGACAAAAGAGAAGACTGGGGCAGGGCCAGGTGAGGTGGGGCCAGAGTGCCCAGGTTCAACTTCTAGGTTTGTACCATCTATTTATTCCTTTCAACTGAAGGAAGAGAGGTGCAATTCAGCAACATGATCAAATAACTGAACAGGAATTTGGAACACAGCTTTCTAGATAAAAGTTAGCAAGACCATTTCATCAGAAATGCCTCTTCCCAGAACATGAATATACCTTAAAAGCCTCTCAGACCAGACACACAGTGGAAGAGTCATTGCCTCACTTTGAGTAGACACTTCTTGAAATATGTGCTTTTGCTTTATATATATGCTTTGTATATATTATCCTATAGTTCAAGTGAAACATAAATAGGATGAGAGAGAACTTTATCTTGATTCAACAGCTACTGTCAGACTTCTCAAAAATCTCTGTGAAGAGGACAAGTAAAATAAAATTTAAATGTATAATAGCTATATTTACTGGTTGATATTTTCTTCCTGCTGAGGGGCATTTACCTCTACAGAGCAAAAGCGATACAGATCTTGGGAAAATCTCACCTTCACATTCAAACGATTCTGGAGGTACTTCATGAAAACCAGCTGCTGGTGTTAATTAATGTAGCATGAAAGTAGGTAACCTCCACACCCACCTTTTAAAGCAGCATTAGTTTACAGCATTCCTCGGTTTTTGGGACAGCCTGTGTCAGAGTAACTCGGGTCTCAGAAATGTCCATCACTCACTGAAAGACCTGAGGTGTGGGACATTCAGAGACTTGACTCAGACTCAGCAAATGGTAACACTTTTCAACTCCTTTGGATCACATACCACAGTATACTTGTGGATATGAACTTTTCACCACTAATAGAGCTGATGATCTCTCAGTAATGTTAGAGTAATTGAAAGCTATTTTCAGACTACACATTGTGAAGAACATGGGAACTCAGGAGCACTTTGTACCAAGTTGTATTATTCTCATCCACTGCACTTAATGGTTTTGGGTACAGTTTTCAAAATGTCTTGTCTCAACTCTTAGTCAAAACAATACTTTGTTTTATTTTCCACCTTTTGACTCCTGAGAAAAATTTAGCTAAGGCCTCTGTCTTAAAGTGCACTGTTTTTCCCCATAGTAAGCTCCACAAGAAACTTGCATTGCTTTTCTTGGTTCAGGTGCCCAGCCATCACCACTCAGGATATAAAACATCTTGTTTACTTCTAGACACATCTCTGGGCCTGTTGTCATGCTATTTCAGAAGTGCGTTGCAGCTAGCTACAGGTACCAAATGGAATCAGAGAAAGGCAGAGGTTCTTGATTGAATTTATTTGTGTTTGAATCTGTCAGGGATAAAAGAGCCAACAAATAATAAAATAGATGCAAGCCTCTGTAAGTCAGCAGCCACCTGCTACCTCTGGGCTATTAGAGGGGCCCTCAGCATGACAACACAAATCCATGCTGGCAGGCCAATCACAGCTTAAAAAAACCCCTACATCAGCTCAGCTCATCAACTCAGTCAGCAGAGTGACAGCAATGTTGAAATTTCACTTTTCCTGATATTAGTTGTGAATTGTTTTATCATGTTATTTTTGCTCTCACCCTCTCATCATCTTTTAAATGCTGATAGTGTTGATGGCTCTAAAATGCAGTCTATCTAGTTGCTTTTTCAAGAAATGGAGGTTTGGTTCTACTCTTTTTTGTTTCCCCAAATAGGCTGAATTTCTTGTTTAATTTCTCTCCTTTCTATACATTTAAATCATGTAAATTACAGGGAACTGTAAAAGTCTAAGTACTCATCACAGGCACCATAATTATTGATAATAATCTATTCTTCAAAGCTAGCACCATTTCACATGCTGTTCACTAATTTCATTCCCATTTATAGAATAAATTAAATTCTGTGCTGACTTGTATCACCTGCAACTGCATTTAAATTAACCCTAAGAGTTTAGGAACTAGAAAACAATTTTTATATGATGGTATGCTGCTACCTTACAACGGTGCTTTGTTTAAAAAGGTTATGCAAAGGGACAGAGCAGAATGCACTGTTAGTAAATGGAGCAAATAGTTAGGGCTGTGAAAACAAATTAAATCAGTTCAGTAGTCTGAAGCAAGCCCTGACATATTTTTTCAAACAACAAATGACATCTTAGCCTCAGTATAGTCAGTAAAAGTTTTGCCAATAACTTCCACAGGGCTGGGATTTCACTCCCATGGACTGAATTTGAATAGGAGGATTGTGGTGTTTTTTGTTTAAGTTGTTGTCTTTGAGAATACAGTCCAAAGCATCCTGCCTGCATCAGAGGCTGCAAAACTGATATTTAGAGAAGATGGAGAAGGGAGAAAATAAAACAAAGCTGTAAGTTATTACTTTTCCTTTTGTTGCCCGGAATTACTGTACACCAATGTTTTACAATGTCTCCGTATCTTCAGCGATGTATCATGGATGTTTGATAGGATCACATACTTGTTCTCATTAAAAGGATCTTAAAGACTTCTGTGTGGTCTCATTTATTTTCTAGAAAGCCTGCATTACTAATCTGAACCAGTGAAGGAAGAGAATTTAGTCTGAAACCAATGAAGGTAAATGGTGAGGTTCCCCTGGGACATCATCAAAACTTGGATTTGGCCTTACTACAAGGAGTAATCACAGACAGGCAAATTTCAGCATCTCTGAGCTGTCAGCGACCTGATTCTCTTCATCCCTCATTATCACATCATATATTGGGGAGAGACCTGAAAATTATCCAGAAAAGCTGTCTCTTTTTTGAACCATGGGGAGTTACATGTGAATGAAGAAATGACTTGTGGGGTGAGATGTAGGGCCAAACAAACATGAGCTTTATGGAAGTATCCTAATTTGTTCCCTGCTCTTTTTCTTCTTTTAAAATTCTTTTGGCACCAAGACAAGAGCGTTTTCTTTTGCAACTCCTGCAACTTTTCAAGACAGAATTCCTTTATTTTTTCCACTACTTCTATTTTTTTCATATTCTTTCTGAATTCCTTTTAGCAACACCTTAGGGTGTTTTGTAATATCTATCCTGCAACTGTATCATTTAAATATGAAGCTTAGTAAATAAATAAACATGAGAGAAAAGAAAGAACGACTTCGCTTCATAAAGTTGCATTATACAATAAATCTTTTCACTCCTAGTGTATATTCACCTATGACCTTCCTTACAGCACATGAGCACAGTTCAAGTAATTTAGAAATGAATAAACATTTTTGTTTAAGTAACAAATATTGTGCTCCTTCTGCATCCAAACTCGTACATATATGAGAAGTATAACAGTCTAGAATAGCACAGTACAATAACTGCTGTAAAAAAACACATTCTCATAAGCAACAGCTGTCAGCTAAAATTCTTTGTAATTTTCTCTTGAAATAAATTCACCTTTTCTTTCTGCCTACATTATTCACAACCTGATATCACACAGAGCCAGAACAAAATTCAATAACCTTTAAAACCTGCCTACATGGTATGGTGGGTATTTTTGTAGCCAGACTAGTAGTGTCTGACAGTAGCCAGACACTAGCTTCCTGTGGGGGTAGCAAGACATTAGCAAATGGAGCACTAGTGTTAAGGGACGTATTTTTCAGGCAATCTCTAGAGTTTCTAGAAGGACATAATAAAACTAGAAACTAGGGATCACTATTCCTTTTAAATCTGGGACTTCCCTTGTTATAAACCTGCCTTGAATGATATATTGAAATATGTACCTTGTGTCACACTGTTCATCAAGGTGTCACATTGTATCATGTCACTTTATGTAGCTCAATATGACAGATGTATCTCTAAAGCAATGCGTCATCATGTCTCTTGGCATAAGGAGATGTGAAAATAAATACATTCTTGTTTTGTTTATGGTAAACTACTTCCAGAAATAGAAAAAAAAGAAAACATCAAAAAACCAAACATCAAACAAAACACTTTTATTTAGTTTTGGAATATTTTAAGTAAATGAAGTGATAGGGAAGTGCCTCCTTCATTCATCTTAAAAAAAAAAAGTATACAGATTAATATATGCCCAGAGTGCATAATTTCATTCTGTTCTTCCTTTGATTTAAAACATAGAAAAAAACATGCTTGTAAGTAAGTTGTAAACAGTTGTTATATGTTCTATAGATAGCTAGGGAATTTTCAGACTTAGAAAAAATGACTAACAGACTGAACAAGTAGTAAATTCTTGTTTTGTTGGTAACAAATAATTGTATTTATTTAAAAAGCATATATTAATTAACATTCAGGGTTATTTTGTTTACTTTTCTAGTTTCCTTGAAACAAGTTTTATAAATTATTTCCACATTATATTGAATTGTCTCAGTGGGCAATACACTGGATTCACTGATACGTTCTGTTCGCTGTGAACTATTCCTGTGTTGCAATATGCTGTAAAACAAGTTAGTTGGCTGGGGAGGCAAAACACGGGCCTGTTTTGCCTTGCTAATATTTTGCAAAGCAGGTGGACTGCAGTGAAGAATTTGGCTCAGTGTTCATATAGTTGTGTATAGGTGGCCCAATTTACCACTGTGTACTTTAGTCCATTAAGGATGTAATGCCAGTAAGTCAAATTCACTCTTTCATAAAGCAGAAATGTGAGGAAAAAGACACCTGTCACAGGGCATTATGGTTCCCAAATCATCTGTTCAGCCCTCTCGATGGCTGCATCTAATGTCCCAGGTTAAAGTATATGGCAATGATGCATCATTCACTGGTCACTGCTCTCTCCCCCAGCACCCAGCTCCATTTCTCTTTCTCCATAATACACCCTCATTTGCTAGACACCACAGTTCTAAACCCCGCTTGTACTTTAAAATAGAAAAAGTGTTATTCATCTCTCAGCACTGAGACTTATTCTAGTCAAGGTTTTGAATACACAAGAAGCAAGGACTGGTAGAGCTGGAAACTGAAGTCCTACGTACAAACATGCAAAAGAACACGCTATGTCCAAACATGCAGAAGACAATTTGGTATCCCTAATCCAGCCCTGTCAATTTGCTTTAAACCTTACCCAGAGAGTTTATATCAGGGCTTGGAAGTCTTATAGAGTATGCTCTTACGATGTACCATGTTTGCCCCAAGATTTTGGGTAGTAATGTGTACTCCTGTTAAGTGAGAGAAAAAAAACATTGTTAGATGGTGGCATAGTCTGCACAGAGTAGGTTAAGCAAAAACCTGAACTGAACTCAATCTCAAAACCCAGAGATAAAAGTCCCCGTGATCCAGCTTCCAAACTGAAAGTAGATCAAGTCACCAAAAACACACACTGATAGCTATGACTGCATCCTCAGTATATTATTTTATAGGCATCTGAGTAAACTAATGAAATATACTGCAACAACATATAGTTTTGACTTGCGGTGTTTTTCAAGCTAACAGTCACCCTGAAAGATTTCACATCCATTCCTTTCTCTGCATGTGCAAGTTGTATGTTGTTATCTGTCTCTAATCTGGGTGTTTTAAACAAGTTTGGGCATGTAAACATGAACTCAAATGACATTGGGATTGTAGTGTGGTATGTACTGTACCTTCATACCTTAAAGACAGCTAAAAAAAATAAAATTGAATAAAGTCTCCCAGTTTCTCCAACAATCTTGGGAGAAAATATCAATCATTCTTTAATGAGATTCTTAAAGACAGGGACACTTTTTGTTTCCTTTTATTATTACATCCACTAAGAACATTCCAGACCAGTCCACTATTTGTAAATGCTGATATTGTCGCTCTCAGATCTACACCTTTCAGTTCAATGTAAAGCAAGGATTTATTTTAATTCTGATGTAGAAAAAATGGGCAATTCTTTTTAAGAACAAAAGATTGCAATATTTTGCGTGATACTTCTCATGCTATTAGATTATTTTCTTTACTAGGAGTTGATGCACTGTAGCCAACCTATTCCTTCCTAAGCTTCATGTTGTTCTTACAGAGAACAGAGAGAAGACAAATGTTTTGCATAGGATGTTGTCAGATAGTTTTAATGGCCATACCTGAGAAACAAGAGAGGAAGAAGAGATTGCAAAGCTTAGTTATTTGGATGAGGACTTAATTAGGAACTCTGTTCTATAAGACTAGTATTGCTTTCTGTTCTCGTTTGTTCTTTGTGTAATATGAATGACATGCCAATTGTGTATGATTGTAGATAGTTATTTATGGAACTAGATTTTGCCTCTACACTTAATTATGCTTTTCCATGTGAGGTAAGAATGCTGCTGCCACTGTGCTGTTTAACTGAATCTATTTTTGTTTCCTTTTTTCTATTAATCTGTGAATTGATAGTCATTTTTCTCACCCTTCTGTGTTATTCTTTCTACTTGTTTATATGACAAATTTTCTGGTGACCAAATACACCTCATGCAAAAATCTTCTAATATATGATATATTTATATGTGTGTTTTAATATAATATAAATACAGATATCTATTTATATTATCTATGTTTATATCATAAAGACATATGTATACATTTAGATTTCATATATCTGTATTATATAAAATATTGCAAAGTATTTATCTTATAAAATATAACAATTTGTTAGTATAGTTTATTACTATTAATTATTAATTTTTATTATTTTAGGAATTTTTATTAATTTTAGGAAATTTTTTTTTCCATTTTCCTAAATCGATCAACTTACTGTAACCAAATATTGAGTCTGTATTCATATGCATGTTTATGTGCAGGTATACATAGGACTATTTTTCAACAGCAACTTTTAAAATTATTAGACAGTGTCAACTGATTCTGAGAGATAGGTATCTCAAAGACAGAAAGATTCCACAAGCTTTATGAAAATAGGTGATTGATTAGATGAAAAAAGTTTTTTCTATAACTGCTGTTAACTACTCTTTGCTTGACTTGGGAGAACCTAAATGGGAAAGGAAGACACTGGAAGTCATGGAAATGATCATGTCTTTTGTCTTTTTTTGTGTTGTGGTTTTTTTTTTTTTTCTCTTTTATGTAGGAAAGAAGAAAGGGGTGCAGGGGAGAATACAGAATACATTCATTCCCACGGTCATAAATGTGCACTAACAATATCAATGAAACATGAAATTGTATTAATATATTGGGGAGAAGGAATTTCTATATTATTATTGTTCCTCCTAAAGAATTTGAATATGTACTTTTAAACATTATTTATGTACTTTGGTTTGTACAGTATAAATAAAAGCCATTTGTCCAATGCCTTGGATTTGTGTACTGGCTTCTTCAAAAAATCTCAATTCCTTTTCCCTAAAGCATTAACAAACTTAGAAAAAAAATATTCATGCCAACAAAACATTACATTGAATCAGCCCTATAAAATCCCAAATATGTTTGCTTGTCTTTAGAAGTTTCCTATAAAAGAATTACTGTGTTGTTTGTAAAGTTCTCCTCTGACACCCTGAATATCATAGTTGTGTGTACAAGGTAAGGTATGTATACTCTAAACTTAGGGAGGCAGAAGAGATGTATCTCAGGAAGTTGTTGACGGATTCCAGACCATGTGGCTTTGTGAAAAAAAAAATCAGACAAAAAACTTACCAAAGTTAAAGAGATGACACAAAAGATCCATGCTCTAGAGATTTTCACATAAAGAAAAGATAATTTCTCAGACTTCATGCTTTGGAAAAGCCCATGAAGTTCTGAAGCAGGATCCTACAGGATTCTGTGTGAGAGCTGATGTGATCAGAATCAACTCACTAGACCTGCATTTTAAAATTCCACCTATAAATAACTGTACTTTCAATTCAAAATACTAGAAATTAAATAGGTTGAAAAAAATAACAGACTTATTCTAGAGGAGATTCACATAAACTGGTTTATATTTGAAGTAATACATTCTTATTGAGATATTGGTTTAATTACCAGAACAGCACATTCCACTTCATCAAGACATTTTCTGGTGGCATGAGATCTTGCCCATAAGGCTAGTTGAGTATGTGGTCCTCTCCTGCTAGGAACCTTATCTGCTTTTCAGAAAGATAAAGTGGTTCTTTGCACATAACTGAATTACCTTCCTAGGGTGCTCCTTTTTACCTTCTGTCACAGCCTCTTTGCCTGGAAAAAGAACCTGAAATATTTTTAATATTCAGAGCATTTCAAAAATTTATCTCAGTGGATCATGTGCAAGAGAAGAGATAGATGCCCTCTTTAAAGGTCACAGAAACTATAGTTGAATCTTTAGCTTTGTCATAATCAAATGGATTTGCTAAAAAGTCCTATGGAGAAGTAAAAAAAAAAAAAAATTAAAAAATCACTCTTCTGTTAAAATTGCAATCCATATTATCAGAGCTTTATATTCTTTGTCAAAGGAAAATGCATCTGCTGATGTACAGTGCATGTTAGCTCTCTGGTGAGCTCCCCCTAACTTCCTAGTGTACCACTGCCTGATTTTAGTGATGCAAAATCTGGAGTGTTTAGGTCACTGATCCTTCAGTAGTTTTTTGATTGCAAGTGCAATTGATACAGTTTCTATCACACAGTTATTGTCTTGTTAATTTTGCTCACTGTCCAGCAGAGTTTCAAACCTAATCTAAGGACTAGGACCCTATTGTACTAGGCATTTTGCATTTTGAGAAAACAAAAAGGAGTTTCTCATTTCAAGTAGCTGCCAACCTGAATGTAGGCCAACAGGAAATAAATGCATTTAGATAAATGAGGGAGTTACAAGGAAACAGAGAACATGATAGAAGCAATCAAGCTATTGTGAGATCTTTCAAGCAGCAGAAAGAAGACAAGCTTGTTGTTTGGCAGCTATAGATAGAAATATTTTCTCAAGCACAAAGGATGTAACAGAAAATATTGTGGATCATACTGTTTAAAAATGAACCAAGGATCTAAAATTCAGAGATAAAACTTCGAATCAGACTTGAATTCAGAACTGACATTTCAGTAGGCTAAGAGGAGATAAGAATGTCCTGAAAAGTAGAGAGAGGCACCATAGTTGATCAAAGTTAATAGATGAATCCATTAAATGGATGCAAAGACGTAACGAAGTCAAAGTGATGGGTCCTTTTAAAAGCATCAGGTTGTTTTTAATACAGCAGATGTTGAAGTAACTGAGATGTGAGGAGAAGAAAACCTGGACAAGAAATTTAACGTTATAGACCAAGAAAAATTACTTTATTTTACAGATGGATAAAGACTTATAAATCTTATAACAATTAAATAGAACATGAGTTGGAAGACCTGCAGTGACATGTGAATTAAATTTAAACTGAGATTTCAGCAGAAAGATGGCTTTGTCCATCATGATCAAGAAACGGTGTGATTAAGAACACTTTGAGGAAGAAAAGGAAGGATGTTTATAGTTTAGCCAAGTTAAATTTGAGCTGCTAACTAAACATAGACATGTAAGTATCAGACAAGCTAAAAATTTGCACAAACAAATGATTCTACCATTGTTATTTCTCTGTGGAAATGACGTACATTATAATAGAATCATTTGAATAGATTGGAAAAAAACCTTTAAGATCATTGAGTCCAACTGTTAACCTAGCACTGCCAAATCCACCACTAAACCATGCCCCTAAGCACCATGTCTACATGTTTTTAAATACCTCCAGGGATGGTGACTCACCCACTTCCCTGAGCAGCCTGTTCCAATGCTTGACAACCCTTTTGGTGAAGAAATATTTCATAGTACCCAATCAAACCTCCCCTGGTGCAACTTCAGTCCCTTTCCTTTTGTCTTATCTCTAGTTACCTGGAGAAAAGACTGGCACCCACCTCTCTACAACCTCCTTTCAGGTAGTGGCAGAGAGCGATAAGGTCTCCCCTCAGCCTCTTTTTCTCCAGACTAAACAACCCCAGTTCCCTCAGCTGCTTCTCAGAAGACTTGTGCTCCAGACCCCTCACCAGCTTCATTGTTCTTCTCTGGATACGTTCCAGCACCTCAATGTCTTTCTTGCTGTGAGGGGTCCAAAATTGAGCATCCATCAGTCCGTGTTGATAGAGAGATATTTTGTTACATAGCCACACATTTTCCTTACCTTTTTATATACTTTCTGTGGTTTGGTCAAATCACATAAAATATCTTCCCCAGAGATGTTTCCTTTCATAAGAAAAAAATAAAACAACACAGTGATACAATGTAGGTAATGTAGAGAAAACAGACGGAACTGGCTTAGCCAGCTCTTTAATCTTTGGAAAGACTGCATATGAGAGAAGATGTAGGAAATATATAAAGAATAGTGGAAGACAGATAAATCCTCTGATGTGACTAGCTTTTCCATATAACTACATTATAGATGAGAAAAACAATGCAGTCTACACGTTTTAGACCAAATCACCAACAGATAAAAAGCAGAAAAAAAAAAAAAAAATCCACCACCTTTTGTTGCCCTATGTATCTTTCCAGTCAGAACAAAGTTCTCCAGAACTGTATACATACTTTAGTACAGCTCCTCATTATAACTAATAAGACATGCCAGCTAATGATGGTCATGATCAAATACAGTTCCCGTTTAACAACCAGTACAAAATAATAGGGCTTATGATGAAGAAACACTTGCTTATTATCTCATAATCATCAGGAAATAAGTCAATAAACTATTTCATGGACCAAAACCATGCTCCGTTGAAAAGTATTGTGAAGTGCTTACCAACAAATAGCTTCTGATTTTTATTCATAGGATTCTCTCACATGTAACTACTTGGCAACATGTGTCGGAATCAATTGTGTTTTGGATGTGCATGCAGTGAAGTGACAGGAAGAGTCACTAGGTATCCTTGTAAAATTGTACTTTCCATCAAACAATAGAAAGCGTTTTCTCTTTAATGTTCAAAATATACCACGATTTTGTTCAAATCTCCTTGTGATACATACAGATAAAGAAAAACATTTCTAGTGATTGCAAAACAGTAGGGTTCTGTCAGTCATGATATTTTTTGATACTGAACAGTACCAAAGCTTTGGCTGGACTCTCTTCTCACATTGATAGTTCTATTAATTCTATTTCCTTGTTTTTGTGAAATGGGACAACTTGCAACCTATTAACAAAAGCTCAGCTATTTGCTATACTTAATGCTCTTTTTCTGATCACTCACAAATTTTTTTCCTGGTCCATGTCTGAATGATTCCAAAATTTCTCAAGAACTTTCTGCGTGAAGTCCTGATGTGAGTTCTTGCACACACACAGATTTATGAGAATATTTTGCAAGGAAATCTTGCAAAGCTTCAGATGTAACATCCTAATCTAGGACATAATTTAGAAAATAATTGTTTTATCTTTCATTAAAAGTCAGAACAATGTTTGCGTGGTATATGTTTGTCCTCCTCAGTTAGTATAAACATCCACATTTGTTCTTATGTTTCTTAAAAATATTTGTTGTGGCCAATTGCATAAAAATATTCAGAGCTAAGTGAAATATCCAATCCAGAGTTTTACTTTTAATGTACATCACCAGAACCAATTCAAAGTTTAAAAGAAAATTCAAGGGTTCAACTGAACTAAAATTAAAAAAAAGTGTTGCTGAATGAAGAATTCTGCAAAGCTACAAAGTAATTGCTGATCTCAGAAACACTTTTTTTATCTTTTGTTTGTTCTTTTGGCTCCATTTGGTATCTTTATTAACTAAGCACTTGAGATGACACAGCTTTAATGCACTTGAAGGTATATTGTCAGGGAAATTCTATCAACATGGAAGTATAGGCTCCTTCCTTCAAATTATTACATAGGACTTTTACTATATATTCCTCACCTTAAGTTCTCTTTGGAGAAAAAATACTTTCCATTAACTAGTTTACTAGCTTAGGTGACATGAATCAAGCAGTTATCTTCCTTTAAAGTTACTGTGTTTTCTGAATGTTAGATTTAACACATTGAGCAGATCTTTTTCTTTATACGTTTTAAACATCTTTCCATACTCAACATTTTATCAAAAAAAGAAGAAAAGCTACTAGAGATACCATGAGACAAACTACTCATAAAATGTCTCAAACATAAAATCTAAACTGCAATCAGATGTCTGCTGGATAATCACCCAGAAGTTCTGATGCTCATTTTCTCTTGGTCTTTGAAGCTTGGAAGATCATCCACTTCTGTATTAGACACCTAAGTTAACCAAAGAAGAGTTAATTTCCATTTTATGTTTCTTTTTTTTTCTGTAAAAGAATAGACCTTAGTACTGTGGTATCTCATAAATCAAAGAGCAATGCTGTGCAGTTTTCTGAGGAAGTCATTGCACAAGTTAGGGAGTTAAGCATAATATTTCTGCCTGCACTTTTTTCATTCTTCATGAAAGGTTATTTCAAGCTATTTCTTCATTTCTCTGGCATAGATACATAGCTGCCACTAAGCACAAAAGTTTGCTATAACAAAGATAAGTAAAGTGTAAGCTTTTATCAGGCCTTTCAGCGCACTCTGAGAGCCAAGGAAATGCAGTAGTTAAGATCACTAAATGTATGAATTGAGTGGTGGTCCTGATGAGAAGGCTAAGAACTATTTTTGTGGTCATGCAACAATGTCAAAGCAGATATAGATAGCATCATTCAGTAAAAAAAAAAATGTATATTGGCATTAAGAATGATGTTTGTCATTCCAAAAATATATTTAGATCTTTAATTGTTAAATTCGGTATGGTCAAGCTCTGAAAACAGATTGTTTACCTGTTAGACTAATATCGGTCAGACAAACAATCTGTTCTGGCAGGCTGAGAAGAGCCAAGATAATTATTTTTTGAGAATTGAATACATCCCTTTTTTATTATACAAATATAATAAGAGAAAAATGCACCTACAGGGAATATCTGTGTTGTTTTTCAATTAGCTCAATCAATCAGAATAAACATGATTAGTCAGAATATGTTTACAGCCCTGATCATCATATATCAAATTCCACAGGGGAATATTTCTGCCTTTATGATGTGGGTAAATAAACTATGCATAAAATAATGGATTTCTTCCTGTGACTCTATGCTAGTTAAAAATCAAAAGCATTGTATAGGGTCATCTAAAGCTGAAGTTATGTCTTCTTAAAGTGTAGATCATTACTCAGGTTGTAAAAGACTTGTGGATCTTTCCTGGGTTTTGGGGGGGGCGGTGTTTGGCTTTTTGTTGTTGTTTTGGGGGTTTTTTGTTTTTAGTGTGTCAATAAACAATGAAAAAGAAGAACAGAAGACTTAATAACATAGTCTCAAAATTCATAAATTCCTCAGATTCCTCATCAGATACACCTTATTTGACTGTTTTGCTGAAGAACAGCAAAATAGAAAATGGATCCTGTTTTTTTGTCGACGTATGGAGTTTGTGGAGTATGACATCAGACAAAGATGACATCAGACAAAAATATAGATATAGAACACCTATGGACAATTTGCTTATCCTTGGCTTTTCTGTTTTTAGCCTTCAGAAAGCTAAATATTAACATATTTCTATTTCGCAAGGATTAAAACAAAATTCTTCGTGAGTTGGTTGCCATGAGAGTTTCCTTTCTGTGATAATCCCTACATTTAAGAGTACATCACTTAAGACAAAGGAAAAATATCCCTGTGGGTCCATTTCTCTTCTCCTTTACACAGATGAAACTCCTATTGACTTCAGTGGGAATTAAAGAGGGTGAAACTCAAAGGGAAATTTCATGATGTATGTGTATGTCCAAGCAAGAACAGCCATCTGTTATAAACTGTAGTATTAATGGCCTTACCAGCTCATGTCTGGAAACTGAAAGGATGATATAAGTGTTGCTACTTTTAACTGTGTCCCTGTTGTTTTGTTGGGGGTTTTTTTTGTTGTGTTTTTTTTCTCTCCTAGTAGGGTCAGCTAAGTCATGCAGTCTTTTCCCATTTCTCCTCTTGAAGAATGGAGCAACACTGTTACTTAATGGTTCAAATAATTTTCTTTTGGAACTCAGATGGGACGCTTAAAAATAGCTAAAAATGTTTCTCCTTGAACAGAAAAAATAAAGTTATTCCTTTTGTAATAGGAAACCAGTTGTTTAAGTCTGAGTAAAGATAGATTACTCAGAGGGGCACCTAATTAGCTTCATATGATACCCTTAAAGTGCACTGGCTGGAATGGTATGCATGCCATTTAAGCACTGCACTGGAACATCTTTGTATTAGCTTGTTTTAGTTCAAGCACTTTACTGGAAGTGAGGGAAGTATTTAATGGCCTTTGCCTCATCTGGAGGCCTAGAAATGGCTCGTAAGAATTGCTGCTACTAAAACTAACAATTAATGGAGATCCTTCTTTCATTGAATTGATAAGTCAATGCTTTGGGATGCAAGGGTCTTCAGTTCAATTTCCAGGTTTCCTTACGCAGGAATATCTGGTAGATCCCTTACACAGTGTGCTGCTTCTGATAATATATTAATGAACGTTCAAAACAAGACAGTGTATTTTACAACTTTCAAGACTGTTTCCAAGCATTTGGAAACAGACAACTCATGCCAGTCAGAAATACTTGGGAAAATATTGTTTACTGTGAAGGACAATGAAAATCCTTGAAAATTTGGAAATTTGAAGTGTAATAGAGGTGTGAGATATAAATTGAGAAACTGTTAAATAAAATTACTATTTCTGTAATGTGGAAAAAATTAAAATTGACACAAGTTGAGGGGTAAACATCAGATAAAAATTTTCTTACATCAGAATTATTTTCTTACATGTCACTTGTAACATCAGTATACCTATACTTGTAGGTCGGTATATTTAATAGAAGATATAGGAGTTTAGATTCAACAGAAAAATTAATGCAATGCAATCTATTACTTTATTATAATGTACATTCACAAAGAGTATACAGATCCCCTTGCTCAGTAGCAGTAGCTGGCAGAATGGAAGATGATTATTGCAGCTACTTTTTAGAACAGCTATATTAGCTGAAAATGAAAGTGCTGTTGGTGCTGTAATGAAGGCCTATCATACTCAAGTCATGACACAGGAATATGGGAATATTCATTTAATGGGTATGAAATGGTATATACATCAGCCATACTTGAAAAATTGAGCAAGAAGGAGTTATATTTGTGCAGCCTAGGAGTATATATATAATTCTGTATTGAACTGTATATATTTATATGTACATGTTCATTTAAAACAGAGAACAGAATTTAATTCCATAATATTTGTGGAGAATTGTCCTGATATATAAAATAAAAGGCACTTTAGTTTCAGTAATTAAAAAGAAATCAGGCTTTTAACTCGTAATATATATCTATTGACTACTAGTAGAGTGATGGGTAATGCAGACAATTGCATGAACCACAAGCGAACAGCACATTTATGGAGCTGTACAACATTTTATATTTTTTCATATCCATGAGTTTAGAATATAAACCAATAAGAACTATCAGGAAATTGTGAGTATTGTTACTAAAAATACTGGATTATTTTACTGATGTGATGTTGATTTAACAGGGTTAAAATTAGGCCTGATTTAAGTAAATCCCCACAGCAAATATGACATGGTTGGCATGTAATGGTATCCCTGCAAATCATCCTCTCCTAGATCATTTTCGCAGCGCTTCAACATATGCTGTGTTTTGAGGGTTAAGTTATAGTCACCACAGAGTAGTTAAGCTCAATGAAGAAGTAAACTTGAACAAAGAAAAATCGATTTTTCCTCTGAATTTTTCCCTCACAGCTAAGATCAGTTTGAGCCAACATATGAAAATTTCTGTGATTAGGCCCCAAAGCACAAAAATACCAATTAATTATGATGATTAGATATGTCTTCATTAGCAGCCTATAAATAAATCATACACAGCCCTGCACAGCCAGTATTTCTGCTGTACTGTAGAGAAAAAAAATCCTTAAGTGTACTTTGCTAACTATCTAATTCATTTTAAATTTTGATATAATTTGGCATTTGTACCATATTAGGGAACTTTGGATATTTTTGTGTTTATATAAACTTATATATATTTATACTTATAGATGTTTGCTAAGATATGTAAAATATCTGCTTCTGCTGCATGAAGAAAAGGTCTTTAAATACAAGACCATGTCTAAATTTGTTTTGATGCTACTATAAGTATCCACTCAGTAAACCTTTTTGTTAGCATGAAACATTTATAACTAAATTACTTCATGTTGATTTACTTTCTTTTCCCTCTGATCTGCATGAATGTTGTTGCACCATTTCTGGGTGGTGAAAGAGGAGCATATGGCACATTACAAAGTTGGTAGTTGGGTACAGTCTACATTAACAAGTAGTACAGCTAAATGGGAGTGAGTCTGTGGAGTCAAATGGCTGATGATGAGGGGGAGTTCATTTGGCATAACTTTAGTCTGATCCTGTCAGGTGGACACTCAATTCACAGTTGTCCTGGAATACACCTTCTGATTTAAGTCCCTCCAAGAGAAATCTAGTTCATGAGCTCTGAAACCTTTCCACGGTATGAACCAGGGAGGAAGAAGTGGAGACACTAGATGCCAGACCTTGAGGAAAAGGAAATACAAGAAAGGTCTCTTAGAAAGCATGTTCCTGCTTGAACACAAATGTAGATGTACTCTGTCAGTATTCTTGTGCTTAAATAATAGTTTGTTCATTACTACAGCAATTCATTTACCTCCAACTTTTCTAACATGCCAGTCACCATGATGTTTAGCTGTCATGAGGTATTACAGCACCTCTAGACGAATCCATATTTAGCTTGTATATCTTTCCAAAACGTCCCTGAATTTAGTGAATACCCTCAATAAGTTTATCTCTGCAAAATAAGTTCTTTTGTCATTTGATTCAGATATTAAAGTTAACTCTGTATTACATGAAAAAATGCCAGACAATCTGCCAGTAAACAATCTCTAATCTCTCCTTTCATGTTAGCAATTGTTTTCTGGTAGGAAAAAATTGAATGTCCAATCACTGATACTTTTCCTCTTTTCCACCATAAAATTTTGTGCTACAGAGGTGTCATTATTTTATCCTTGATCATATTTGTCAGCACAAAGTCTCCTTCCTGTCTTCTGTCTTACACTTCCTCAAAGCCTTTTCTACTTCCTTCATTGTCCTCCAGAGTGAACTTGACTTTCCCATAGAGCAGCACAATGTAATCACCCTTTCCTCATTTTTGAATAACAAAATGCTATATGTTTTCTCTACTCCTCCAATTTCTATAACTTTTTTCTCCTTTTGCTTGAAGTGGCAGGCTTTGAGAGCTATTTACATGCCTTGAGTTTTTGTTTGAAATTTTAAAAATGTTCATACTTTAAGCTTTTCGGATGTCCAATTACAAATGGGTTATTTTGTATTTTGTAAAAGTATACTTGTAAAAATATTTTTACTTTTTCCAACAGCTGAGGCAGATCTTTTAATATCTGAGGAAAGATAGTCAGCCAAGAAGACCTTAATTTCTAGTTAAGCAACAGTTCCCTACTATTCCCAGCCAAAAACCTGGAAAATATCTTCATCCAGTGTAAACAAACAAATAATAATTGAAAAGCATTTATGTCAAAAACAACAATCATGAAACCTCACTGTCAACTGTTGACTATCTGAGAATTGCCTAAACTGTGTAGCTATACTGATGAGCTGTTTGTTTACTTTAAAAATCTTTGGATGCTTCACATCATGCTTAAGCGCAAAATTCACTCCAGACTTGACAAGAGTCAGCAACTCTGTAACTACTCCTACCTTATGTGAAAATTCAGTGCTGCATATAGGAAAAAAAATGTTCACCTATTGATATACTGTCATCTAAATCAAGGACTAGACACAAACTATTCTCCACAAATACACAAAATTTTGTGGATAGGTACATAATCATCCTTACTTTTTCCCATTTGAATATGTAAAATAAAATTACTTTTTTAGTATTTTCAAAACTCTAGATGCACTCGCTCCCATTGACTTCTCTTGTTCAAACCTATTGACTCATCCCACCCCACCTACAGGAGTATAGTTAGCTCCTTATCAACATTCCACAGCTAGAGGTCTCTCTTATACGTGTCCTGTCTGCCTACTTGGGAATATGTTCTTCTACCTAAAAACACATTCACGTATTTCTTCTCTTTAAAATTTATGAATGTCAAAAAGTAGACTATTTCTTGCAAGTATCCAAAAAACTATGACTTTATAATAATTTTAATCCATTCAGCCCCCTTTACAGCTTTTACGCACTTACAAAGGACCTTGAGACACATTAAGGAGTCATTTTTCTAACATGGTTCCGTAACTTCACAGTGGCACAATGTATTCTGTAGTTCTTTGCCTTTTACCTGGTCTGGGGTTTATTTCACATGTGTTATGAAGAACTATGTGCAACATCATTCCGCATCACGTGGACAATCACAAGCAGTGTATCTAGACATTAAAGATGTTGTCAGACTTCTATTTGAGACAGGTAAATAAACTTTTTCATTGTTTCCAAATAAAAGAGTGTAATTTAGGAACATTAAGAGTTACATCACTTAAAACACTTTAAAAAATGCTGGACAACATGTAATTTTAATTTAACATGATTTTAAAGTATCTAAACAATTTTATTTTAAAGGAAATTTCTCTCTTTTATGAGACTAATCAGAGAATTTTCAGCCCTTTACTTCGAAACTTTCCCTAAAGTTTCATATAGGTATAAGTCAAATGCATTAATAGAAAATAATATAACTGAAATAATATAGCAAGTTCAGTGAGAAAATTTCCAACTACAATAGACCAAATTCCTAGCTGGTAAAAAATGGCCAAGCTCCTTTAAAAACAATTGAGCTGTATCAAGATATACCAGCAGAAAATTTGGCACACTAAGTGCAGTATTAGTTTTCCTCTGGATCCAGAGATCTGGGTTTATCTTTGTTTCTAGCCTATAAGTTAGATGAAAAAGGGAAAAAAAAATGACTGCAGCTCGGTTTCCTGCTGAATGGATATACTATATCTCTATCTTCCAGCCTCTCCAATCAATTTTCATTAGGGCTTTTCCTGACTATAATTTTTCTCTCCTATTTCTGCAGTCACTATTCAGTCCTTGAGAATACAATGCTGTATATTACCAGCATCATGCTACAAGGGATTGTGTAGGAGTCAAAATACACCACCAACGCTTTGTAACACTTTATGACCATTTCTAACAAACACAAACTTATTTCTCTGAAACCGCTACTGATGCCACTGAGAACAGACGGCATGACTGTTATCCAAGAGCTCTTGCCTCAGCAGCTTCAGTTGGGGGACTATAACTATTATTACACAGTATTGGGGATTCTGTGTCTCCTGCTGTAGCTTAAGTTCCAGAGGAAGGCGTAGGTGCCACTCCTGCTTAAATCTCAAGCCCTAGTAGAAAGTATTACACATTTTTTCAGCTGCACATACACATGCATATACATATAGATGTAGAAATGTATGTTTTGTGTAGGCAAAGACAAGGAGAGTGACCTCAAGGGTATGCCATAAATTCTTCAGGCTTAGTTTATGATACTTATGGATTTTCCAATATTTAGAAAAGGGATTTTTTTTTAAATAGTTTAAAAGCCCATAAGCCTGAAAAATGTAGATATGAAGGGTGGCCATTTTGATGGCATTCAGATAGAGCTGTTGACATGTTTTTGTTATTGTGCTATACCAGACAGTGGAAGGAGAGGGACATTTCAAGTCTAGCCCTATGATTTCATCCTTCATCCCATGGCAAACAATTATAATCAAAAAGCCTTTTAGTTCTCCTAAAAAAGACAGGGGAAAAGGAAAGAAACTTAAAAACCAAAGCAATTTAAACTCTTGAAATGGAAAATGTTAGGAAGTTTTGCTGTAGTTTCTTGGCCTTGTGCCCTTTTCGTTTCTAAGGGCATTTTCTATTAACGGTTTTAAAACAGTACTTAACATTGAGGATTTCACTGTTCTTTTAGGAGAAAGAAGCTGAAATGGACAGTTGTTGGTGTTATAGTTGCTATTGAAGTCTGAACCTGCATCTTCAGGTGAGGACAAGATGAAACCGAACAAAGAACAGTAATGTTGGAAAATAAAACTTCAGTTACTTTGGATGATCCGAGTTGAAATCTCACCACTAGAGAAAAACAAGTCAAGTGCAAGGCCTAATTGGCTTTCCAAGACCTTGGAAATCAGTGTTAACCTTGGCCTGTTAAAGGCATTGCTTTTAGTTCCTTTTTTTGGCCAAAATATTATGAAATATAGTTTCATCTGCTAAGGTATATTCTTTTGCAGGGAAGGAAAAATAATATAGTCAAGTAAAAGAACGTATCAGTATTCTTTTTTGTTCAAACTAAACAAAACCTGACTTTCTGCATACAAGTTTTTTTTCAGAATTTACAAACATTCCTTTACTTCAGACACATACTGTAAAACCTTATACAGCAGTGGTAGCAAGTACCAAAATTATATGCTCTTGTTTTCTCAGCTAGCCTGCCTGTCTCTAATCAAAGCTTAGGAGGGATACCTAGTGAACATATATTAAAAAAACACTGGGTAACCACTAGACATGACTAGGATGTGAAACCGTCATCTTCATACAGTTTCATTTATTAACTCTACTAATATTTCTTCTTTTCCTATACAGCATGATGAATCATCCTGGTTATGACTACATAGCTCCCTACAGAGCTGTGTGAAGAGTTGTACATGCAAAACAGAAAGAGCTAAATATACTTCAATGCTGGTGCCAGAAAAAATGAGCAATATGTATTTTTGCACTCTGCCATGTCAAGACTCTGTAAAAAAGAGGTTTTCAGCAAAAAAGAGTTTTTCAGCAAAACTGAAAAATTAGTGCATAATAGTTAGGAGGAAAAGGTAAACTGTCACGTTCAAATTTAGTTTCTGTAATGCTGAATCAGTCTTAAGACCTTTACTGGCCTTCAATTTGTCTGATTGCTTTTTGTTATTGTTTATTGATATTGATGCACATTTATGTGGTACCTTTTAGAATTGTCAATCTACTAAACAGAACCCATGGTGATACCAAGATAAACTTAAAATGTTTAATTCACTGAAATATAGAGTTAAAGGAAATGTAATATTTTGAGGGACTTGAAGTGATGTAGTGCTTCTCCTTGTGAGGAAGTAGAATTAAATGTTTTTAGTACATCCTTAACAGCTGTTAACTGTTCCTTTACCTTAGGAAAAAAAAATGTCTAGTGATGGATGCTCCATAATCTCCATAACATATCTGCCAAGATAAGTATTGAGATTTCAAGAGCAAAATCCATCAAAAAATACTCTTTAAACTTCAGAAACAATTGCCGGAAATCACCTGTACACTTTTAAATGTTGCATCAGCCAATTTGTTTTCAGTATAGACCTAAATAACCCAGCAAGTTACTGTGCAATAAGGTGTCTCTTTTTGCTTGACAAATCTGATTCCTCTGCATTACCAGATAACTTTCTGGTGTCAGAAATTAAAGGCAGTTCTCATTTTGCCTACACATAAATTGTCAGTTTTCTTCAACAGGCAAAAATTCTGCCTTCTCCTGTGCTTTGTCTGAAGACAAAGGGATTAAAGGAGTACGTGAGTATTTTAACTGGCACATAACACATTAATTCCTGGTGATTACCAAGAAGGTTAGCACAAACAAAACTTCATTTCCCAGTGAAAAAGTACCTGAAAACAATGAACATTGTCATATTTTTGTTAGAATTTTATGTAATGTCAATCCCTACACCTCTTCCCCCATATATGATTTTAATCGCTATTACAAAAAAGATAATTTCTGGTATAGTTTCTTTACAGAGGAAAGGTAAATGCTAACTCATTTTTTATTTAATCTGTTAGATTAGCTACTAGATCTCACTCCTTAAAACACTAAGATATTGCACTTATTCCCTTAACAAAATTAGGCTTCTTAAAGAACCATTTAATCATATACTTAAGTCTCCTTGTAGTCACTTAACATGCAGCACTTGACTAACTAACTTAGGCTGATTTCTTTGACCTGTCATGGGAGTGCTTATGCAAGTAACTTCTCAATAATTTGGTTTCCAAATCTGGCTTTCATGAAACATTTAAGACACTCCTTTCACTTAAAAGTAAAATAAGACCCCAAAAAAATGGTTGTATGTATGGTAGAAAAAAATTATGCATTATCTCAACTTTTGAAGTTACTTGAGACAAAAGAATAAAAAAAGAAAAAAAAAATTGAAAAGTATTTCTCTCCTCAGAACGGTATCAGTCATCTTCACACCACAAATAAAACAATTTCTGACTAGATGTAGATGTCCTGAAACTTAGGATGCCCTCAGTGGCAGAAAAAATTTTGTTTTGGAAAGGAAGGAATCTCTAGAGTATAAGTTTTGTACATACTCTGGATCACAATTTTGAATCTAGACAAGTAGCTGTGTCTATAGAAGACATTAAAAGGTGCCTATTAACATTACTAAGCTCTTTGGGACTAGATCAAGGTAATACATTCCCCAGATCTCCAAAGCAGGATGGTTGTTTGCAAACTGCATAGCAGGAACAGTCCCTAGAATATTTCACATCCTGAACTGTGACTGGGAATTGTCTGAGAGACTGCTAAATCGCATGTGCAAAGCATTAATACCAGGTTTTTAATATAGACAATCTTGTCATGATGCCTGGGAAAATTCCTGGGCATTATTTGATTTATTAGTATAAATGTGGGCTTTAATTTCAGCTAAGTCCAAAGTGTTATCACAACACTTTGCATTGTGTGTGTTGTATGAACACAAAGTATTCTGAAAGAAGTAGCAGTATAAATCACTTGGTTTTCAGTCATCAACACGCACTAATAAATGTGTAGGTTTGCATTACACATTCAAAACCATATTTTTACATATGTTCAATTCATGCAGTCTACAGACCCTTGAGGTGTGGAACATCAAAAAAAAAAAAAAAAGAGAAAAAAGAAAAAACCAAAACCAAACAAAAAACCACAAGTGTAATCTGGGATTTATGAGCATAAATTTGGGTTTGAGATTCTGAGTTTATACCTATACTACACCAAAACTGTTGTGTGATCTGGTGTTAGTATCTCAGCCCATATTTTTCCATCTACCAAACAGAGGTAGTGGTACTTCTCTGCCTATCTGATAAAAATATTGTGAAAGTTAATAACTTAACTTCTACACTGTGTTTTCAGTTGAAACAATAATTTCTTGATGCCAGTATAAAATTTTGATTTCCTTTCAATAAAAGAGGATATATGTAAAAACTAGGTGAATAAAGACTTGAACAATAACCATGATAATTGGAGACTCAGGCCCTGTTATATTCAGCTCTACTGAAGTCAATGGAATTGACTAAAATTTAGCACACTGTATCTAACCATCAGTGAAGAATCTTCCTATTAAAAGATTTCCTTGTTGCTTTTTCCTTGGGGTTATCTTTCAGGCTGTGATTTTTTTTGTGCATTCAAACAAAGATCAGTAGCTTCTGAAAGTTGAAACAAAGATTTCTGTCTCATGTTGAAGTGTAAAGAAGCTCCTTCATCTGTTAAATTAGTAATTTGTGGCAGGCAGAGACATTTCTGATAACTGGATCGCATTTCATTCATCCTCTCCACTTAGCCAAATGTATCTTGCCCCACAAAAAATAAGAAAAGACCCAAAATCAAACAGAAAATTTAAAAATGCTTTCAAAATTCTGAAGGACAAGAAAAAAAAACCACCCAAAAAGCAAAAAAACCCCAAATCCTCAAGCTAAAAAAAGCCCAAACAAACCAAGAGGTTTTTCTGTGCGTGCTGTGAACTTATATCTTCCAAATGTCTTTCAAAATCTTGAAGAATTAAATTTTGCCTTTTATGTTAAAAGATATTTCACCAGTTTACTAGTTAAAAAGATCAAATCCACAACATGATGTCAATAGTTCCATGTCAGGTGCCAAAACCAGAGCTACTAGGAGTCTGGAGCAAGATCTAGAAAGAAACCAGGACATTTTAATTTGAGTGATCTACCTCAGGCTCCTGCTTGTTCTCTTTGTACCCATGTATAATGGGACATTTTTGACAGGAGGCTTGACTCACACCCTGTCAGGTATAACCCTCTGGAGGCATTTGAGTATGTATTTCAATAGATATAGGCTCAGAAAGGTCACCAAGCTAGTAAGATTGAGGTTCTGGCAAGTCTGCCCAGAGTACTAACCTGCAAGTGTTTCTAGGTATATTTGACATCAGACAGACAGGCAGATATTATTATTGCAGCCTTTAAGTACTTCAGTACTTAAAGGGGGCTTATAAGAAAGATGGGGACAGACTTTTTAGCAGAGACTGTAGTGCTAGGACAAGAGGTCATGGTTTTAAACTAAAAGAGGGTAGATTTAGACCAGATATAAGGAAGCAATTTTTCACAATGAGGGTGGTAAAACACTGGAACAGGTTGCTCAGGGAGGTGGTAGATGCCCCATCCTTGGAAGTGTTCCAGGTCAGGTTGAAAGGGGCTCTGAGCAACCTGGTGTAGTTGAAGATGTCCCTACTCATTGTGGGGAAGTTGGACCAGATGACTGTCCCAATTTCAGCCAGGATAGAGCTGGTTTTCTTCACAGAAGCTAGTGTGAGGCTGTGTTTTGGAGTTGGTATGAGAATAATTTTGATAACACACTGAAGTTTTTAGTTGTGGCTAAGTAGTCAAGGACAGTCCAGCTTCTTGTGCTGGCCTGCCAGCAAGAAGGCTGAGGGTGCACAGGGAGCTGGGAGGGGACACAGCCAGGACAGCTGACCCAGGCTGGCCAAAGGGATATCCCATATCATATAACGTCATACCCAGCACATAAACTGGAGTTGGCCGGGGGGCGGGAATTGCTGCTCGGGGACGGGCTGTCGATCGCCGGGTGGTGAGCAATCTCTGTATTGGGCATCACTTGTTCTTGTACATTCCTTTGTTGGTATTATCATTGTTGTTATCATTGATGTTTCCTTCTCTCTTGCTGTCCTATTAAACTGTTTTTATCTCAACCCATGAGTTTTTTCCCAATTCTCTGCCCCGTGAGAGTTTTGGGGGTGTGAGCGAGCAGCTGTGTGGTGCTTAGTTGCCAGCTGGGTCTAAACCATGACAATGACCTTTAAAGGTCCCTTTCAGCCCAAAGATTCTATGATTCTATATCCATCCAGTTCACCCAGTCAGTGAGCAAAGATGGGCTCCAAGGGGCAGCTGAGGTACCTATGGCCTATTTTGCCCCCGGCTTCAAATGCACCTTGTGACTGATTTACATAAACATTAAATATTAGCACTAGTATCACTTTGGTGAACAGTACTTTAAATGAAGTCTAAAATTTCCTCTTTAATGTTTTGGCACAGTTTCAGTTTAGTGCAGCCGAGCAATTGCTTTGCTTTTTTATTATTTCAGCTAGATTTTTTTTGTTATTTTTCTCCCAAATTATTCTGTTTCCTTCAAAGCTTCTGTGTTAATCAACACATCATGTAACTCCAGCAGACAGCAGTAGGAGACACATTAAAAAAACAGAAGTAAATTTATCTTTTTTAAGAGAAATTATTAACATGTGATTGAATGATAACTGCCAATATGGCAGTGTAAAGGTGTCATACTGTCACAATGCATGCATTTTTCAAGCACATGTACAAATAGAAAGTGTATGAAAGTGACATACATTTGGATTGTGAAATATAAGTTATGTGGAGCTAAGCCATAGCTTGCTGTTTTGCACGGGTTCACAATCAAAGGGTCTGTAATTACATCATACAAAGCTATCTAACATGCAGCTCTATTTAGCCAGTAAAACCAGGACAGGCAATGCCAGAGAATTACATTTGACAGTGGAACAGGTTTCCCAGAGAAGTTGTGGATGCCCTGTCCAGGGGCTGCTGCATGAGGCTTTGATGAGCAACCTGGTCTAGCGGAAGGTATCCTTGCCCATGGCAGAGGGTTTGGATCTAGGTGATCTTTAAGGTTCCTTCCAACCCAAACCATTCTATGATTCTATGATTCTTTGATTCTATGATTCTATGATTCTATGATGTGGAATACAGCATCATTGTGTATTCTGTACACTGTGTTGTGTACTACATACCCCTTCCAATAAATTCCACCATGTTTACCTCAGAAAGGCTGGAGGCATGTGCTGTCTGGGTGCAGGTGTCTGAGCAGAGAAACAAGTCCTGGGACTCTTGGGGTAAAAGCTCATTTAGTTTCCTGAGAGGCACCAAAGAGAGCTGGTGACCAGCTAGACAGACATTAAGCCTCATTCATGTCTTCCCAGTCCTGAAGTAGCTCTGTAATCCTGTTATTATTTCAAATACTGTGGTGCCCAGACGGAATAAAATAGCAGCCTTCTGTGGGATTTTGCATTGCCTTGGATTTCTTGAGCACTCTTCAGGACACTGTGTCCCTGAGCATGCAAATGCACGTGCCACTTTGCAAGCAGTGTCCCAGGCACTTGCCTACACAAGCCTCTGCCATACATGCATCTGAAAGGGCATGGGGCTGAGGGACTACACTTCTGCACCGCTAACTAGCAAAATGACCATTTTAAGTCATTTTTCTCAAGTTTGATTTCCATTTATGTAAAAAGGATAATAAATCCTACCAGAGAAAGTCAATAGAACAGTTACAAATTGTAGCTGTACATAAATTAATATCAAGCTGAAACATGCACTAAGAATTTATGTTGAATCTCAAACACACATTTAATACTGCTTCATATGTTATTTAATCATTAAAGGAAGTATTATATGACTCATATGAAAGAAAAAAAAATGTTTGTCTTGCCATGAATTTTACATTAATAAATCCCAACATTAATCTTGCCTGGCTATCTTTTGCCTTTAGTTTTATAAAAACCCCCTATAATTCTAAACTTACAAATGTGAGATATTGCACAAATATCTATAAAATAAAATAGTACTGAATAGTACAATATATGAACATGTTCTGTTGCCCCTTTTTCTCCTTGACATTCTTCCAGACAGCACCGAACAGCCCCAACCTTACTTTGCTTATAAAAACTGACGTGATTACGTTCGCTGGCAGTTCAGCAGTTTTCTTGTTGTTACATTCATTGGAACCTCAGATTATGAAATGAAAGGAACAAGGATGAAATGAGTGTCTCGTATTAATTGTATACTCTGATCACTGAGTTATGAAGCACACAAAGCCTTAGTGATACTTTACCTGCTAACACACAGGCAAATACTCCTCTCATACACACACGCATACATACACATGCATACAGTATTGTTCAAAACAAACACTCTAGCAGTGCAGCAAGCTGAAGTGTCTGAAGACATTTTTGCCTTTACCTTCAAAATCAGTAGGATATCTTTTTCTTGTTTTGATTATAAATGTTTTTGGAAGAAGTCCTTTTGACTTCATAGAACATACATCTTGTAAAGATGCAAAAGAAAAAGGATTTTTTTTTTTAATTGTTTTATTTTAAAGTCTGGTCAGGGAAGCAGGGGACAGTGTTACCACTCCTCACCTGTAGACTGCTTAACATATTGAGTTTGCACACAAGAATGTAGGGACCAGATAGCTTTTATCCAGGGGCCTTCACAGAATCACAGAATCACAAAATCACTAGGTTGGAAAGGACCCTCAAGACCATCAAGTCCAACCATTAATCCAGCGCCACCATGTTCCCTAAACCATGTCCTGAAGTACCACATCCACACGTTTTTTGAACACTTCCAGTGATGGTGACTCCACCACCTCCCTGGGCAGCCTGTTCCAATGCTTGACCACCCTCTCAGTGAAGAAATTTTTCCTAATATCCAATCTAAACCTCCCCCGGCGCAACTTGAGGCCATTTCCTCTTGTCCTATCACTAGTTACTTGGGAGAAGAGGCCAACACCCTCGTCACCACAACCCCCTTTCAGGTAGTTGTAGAGAGCAAACAGACACATATCTTCATGATTTCTCTATCCAAATCTCTTGGGAAGAAAAAGGAGGGGAGAACATCTCACGGAAATTTTTCAGCTGTGTGAAACATCATTTCATCATCACTGAGTCAGCAAGATTGTATGTTTGACCCCTCCCCTGTGGCTGGGGTGGCAACGTGGAGGGCTGGGGGGCACAGTGGATGAAAAAGATTGTTGGAATCTACTCCAAAGTGGTGCGTCTTTGTGGTTTACATTGAGCAGCATGGAAAAAATTCAGAAATGTGTCTTGGGGCACATTCTGTAACCATTGCCTGTCCCTGGGGGCAGCTGTCAGGACATTGCTGGCACCCAGGTCTATGTCTCTGCCACCTCTACACACAAAGGGACTTGTGATGAAGGCTTGTGATTAGTGTTTAAATTTTGTTTAATATTGAACCATTTGTGCACATTTTTTTTCTCTTCCTTTTTTCCCTCCATTCTTTCTTCCAACATCCCTCTCACATTCCCTTTTGCTCCATAATCTATCACAACACTTTGTTTGCTTTTAGATAGGCCTGATAATCTACTTTGTCCATATAAAACATTCCACAATAACACTGCTGAAACCAATTTCAGCAATTCATGACCCCTTTGCTGTCCTACATTAACACTCATTTCTGTCTCTGTACTAGTACTAGTATTTATGGGGTCATATGGATAACCAATATGGGTAACTGACTGATGCATTTCAAAATGAATCCAGCAAAAGAAAAACCCACTTTTTCCAGCAGCACCAATTCCCCATCCTGGTGCACACCCGCACAAATTGCCGTGCAGGTGAATGTAAGGAGTGACTGAAGGCATGAACAATGAACAGGAACAGAGGCTGGTGTTTTGGGTACTGCTTAACCTAGCACTGCTGACTGAAAATATGTGTATCAAATGGTATCATGTACATAAATGGGCCATTGTGAAGTCAGGTTAGTTGATACTTGAAAGAATATATGGATGGCATTGAAATAAAATATCCCTGACTCTTAAGTGCAAGATACTATGACACTTGCTGCTAGAGTCATTAACGCTTTGTGTCAAATTCCCAGCAGAATTTCCTAATAACTCCATTGGAATTGACACTATGCTTTTAACCTTTTCCTATCCAAAAATAAAAGACATATTAATCTGAATACATATTTTGTTCTTGATGTAGTTCTCAATTTTACAAGCTCACACTGGGCATAATAACTTGAGCAAAGTTGTCAGTAATCAATAGAGTTAAAATGTAATATTATAAATTATATAATTAAAAAAAATATATGTATATAGAATTATACAACCAATAATCTAAAACTGAATATGCTGGTTCTTATGAGACCATGATGTTCTAAGTGTAGGAACATACCCATATCCCATGCTGAAAACTGAAAATTGTAGGGATAGGCTGTTAAAAAGAAGTCCCTGCTGAGATGTAATTTCCAGGAGGTATGTCTTCTACCGCTAAACTTAACTTTTCATTCTTACTATTAAGAAAGCTGTTAAACAAGTTTAAATAACATAATTCCAAGGTTTCCTGTATTCCCTCCCTTACCTAAATTAGAACTCTATTTGCAACATATATCTTAAGCAAATAATTGTTCTAAGAGTTACAGAAGAACTAGATTTCCATCATAACTGTTTTATTACTAATACTGTTGCTTATTAAACAATATTATTATTAAATATGATAAAGATCAGATCATCTAATTATTTTTCTCAGTTAAAATTATTCTCTGCTGAGGAAAGATAGTCTGTTTTCATGGGAATTTATGTCCATTTCAAGCAAACAAAAATCATCCTTGAAAACACAAACTGAAAAATGGTTAGGTTCTAAAAACCTAAATCCTGACCTGCAAAGTCCCAGGGGTTCATAACTTTTGATACCTCTGCTGTTCAAGCAAAATGCACAGCAGTAAAATGAAAGAAGCAAAGTTCATCTTCAAAGATGAGATTCAAAATGTCTAAATTTAATCACTTAGAAGAAAGATATCAAATGTATGCTTCTTGATTTGCAATATCTTAGCAGTCAATAGAAATATGGGCATTTCTCAAATATGATTTGTCTCCTTGTCTTATATATTACATTTATGATGGGACAAATGACACTTTAAAGGCCCTGTCTGTCCTTTCACCCTATTGTGTTAATGATGGGAAGCTGAAGATTTTGGTTTTCTTGCAAATGGGTCTATGTTCTAGAACAGGAGAGGACCACACTGAAGATATATCTTGAGTTACAAGGTCAAATATTCATAGCTGGAGGTTAGCTTCAATAATAAATGAGACAGAGACAAGAAGGAGGTTACAAAATAACCCTTGCTGAAATTTTCATTTGTGCTTAGAGCCGAAAAAAGGTGTAAGCAGCAGAAATGCCAATGAGAAGAAAATTGCTGTAACTGCCATAACCGAAAATTGTGGAACGTTTTATGTTGTTAAAAGATTAAAATCTTGTATAGCATTTTTAAGACAAACATGATGATAAAAGAGGCAAAAGGACCACAAGGTTCAGGAGGGGCTGTGGTCAACGCTTGCTATAAATCAACACATCACGTGAGAGGATAACGAAGGTTATATCTGGAGCAGCAGCCTTGGATGCAGGAAACAAAATAAGGTGTTACGGGGGAATTATCTAACAGATATTCTGAAAGTGCAATACAGGCTAGGAATACATCACTGGAGTAGCTAAAAAAACTATAAGTGATGATTTTTTGAAATAAAAGTTGTTGTACACTTTGTATCTGAGAGTTAGTAAGTTCAGGACTTCATTTTGATTAATAAAGATTAATTGAATCATTGTACTGATATTTTGTGAAGTATATACAGAAAAACAGAGGAAAGCTCCACCCAATAATATTTGTGATGCTTCAAAGGGAATATCTTCCCAGTGCTGAAGAGAGTTATTGGGAAGAAATTGTTAGGGTTGGAAAAACAAAATAGAGACTAAAAACTTTGACTGAAAACGAGGAAATCTTTACAAAGGGATAAGTAGAAAGTTAAAAAAATACAGTTCCATAATTAAGTAGAGATACAATGTTGATTAAAATTCTTATGATTCATGTATAAGGGTTTTTTCCCACTAAAATAGCTATTAGTCAATTTATTTTACTTTGAAAGTATTTAAATATTATGAAATATAGGAAATTCATATATGAAGTGGAAACTAAAAAATCCTCATAATT
This sequence comes from Phaethon aethereus, assembly GCF_964289735.1. Taxonomy (NCBI): domain Eukaryota; kingdom Metazoa; phylum Chordata; class Aves; order Phaethontiformes; family Phaethontidae; genus Phaethon; species Phaethon aethereus. Next base: position 44,455,160 of record NC_138576.1, on the reverse strand, counting down.
GTTACAGCTGTCAGTAAAAGCACAGATTTTTAAAGACTACTAAGAATAGAAGACCCTACATCTTATCATTTTTTAAAAAGAGCTATAAAATTGAATAATTAAAAAAACCCCGTAATTTAAAATTATGCGAAGGCAGAAAGATTCTAATAAATGTTTCTAACATGTACTTAAAAAGAAGTTGGATGATATTGTTGTAAAGCATGAGATGATGAAGTAGAGTTTCCAGCCCATTAGTAACGAAGACTTATGCTAATGGCTCTTCAGAATAAACATCTTTAAATCAGATGCACTAGAGAAAATATCCAAGTGCCTTAAAAAAAAAAAAAAAGAGATCAATGACAAATGACATTTAAATAAATGTTTTAGTATTAGAGAAACTGATGCCAGTGTTCGTACAGAATGAGCAAAATGGCCCAACAGGAAATTCCTTCAGGCATTCATGACTTGGAAAAATGATATGTTATGCTGTAGTCAGATAGAACTTCTAGGATTTAATTTAGTTGCAGTTGGATGAACTTTAGAGATGTGTGACATATGAATTAGAAAATTTAGTGATGCATTTTTAAATTAACTTTATTTGTTTGTAGGGATTTTTCTTCACTTGTGGAAGAAATATTTTATAGAACACTAGAGGGAATTGCGGGCAAAGAAAAGGTAGCTTCATGAGGAGAACAAAAGAATTAATTTGATTTCTACCTCCGAATTTGACCCTATCCTTATTTTCTTCATGGTGACCCATTTCTATAACAAACGATTCAGATGATACCTTTCACAGTTACTTATTGATACTGTTTTCCTCATTTTCTAGTTATTTAATAATGTGAGGTCTGATTCTCAGAACTGGTAAATGTTACTAATACAGAAGCCATTTAGAGGGGTTTTTTTAACATACAAATATTGCATATAACTGCTTTGAAAAATCAAGTCTGAATTGCCTCTAATTTTCAAACAGAAAAATAATGAAAAATGAACTGCCACACAGTTCTTTGCATGGTCAGCAATCCAAGAAATGCCAAAGATTTTATGTAACTTCACATATATATAAAATTATTCCTTCCTGGATTCCTTGTGAATGTAGAGTGAGCAAATTTGTGTAAAAAACCTCATTACGTCCTAAATCACTTGCAAAGCTGTACTTTCCCATCTCAATAAAAAACTAAAACCTTTATATACCAGGTCCTAAGAAGACACTTTGCTACACAAACAGGTAAACTTTTGCCTCACATCTGAGTCATGCTTTTAAAGTTTTGCTGATTACACCAGCAGTGTGAAATAACACCTTCTGAGAATATTATGTGATTTATTCTTTTCTTCTTCATCACACTAAGAAAAATTAAAAATGCATCTTTCAGATCAGTCATATTTTCTGACATTCATTTTTATTCAGTAATTCAGTTTGGCTTCAATTATCAGCGAGAATTTTAACCATTCCAAGATACTTTGGAAATAACCTATTTCTGTATGTGTTACAGAACTTGCTTGAAAATTTCCTGAAATACTCTTTTTCAAGTTAGTAAGAAATATTTTCAATTGGACAATCATTTCTTCTTTTCTTTCAACTAGAATTTACAGCATATTTCTATCCGTAGTTCCTTCTCAGAATAATTTTATTTATTTTGAGCAACACCCTGTGTATAAGTAATCTTATTTACGATCCCCACCCTGAGTTATATGCATCATTACAGAATCACGAAATGGTTGAGGTGTGAAGGGACCTTTAGTAATTATCTAGTCTAACCCTTCTGCTCAAGCAGAATCACCTAGGGCAGGCTTCCCTGGACCTTGTTCAGTCATGTTTTGAATTCCTCCGCAGATGGAGACTCCACCACTTCTCCAGGAAACCTGTTCCAGTGTCTGACCACCTTCACATGGAAAAAAGTGTTTTCTTGTGTTCAGATAAAATTCCAATATTTTTTTAAATTTGGGTCCACTGCTTTTTTAACCTGTCCCTGGGCACAACTGAGGAGAGTCTGTTTCCATTTTCTTTACTTCCCCCCCCATCAGGTATTTGTACACATTGATAAGATCCTCCTGAGCCTTCTCTTCACCAGGATGAAGAGTTCCAGCTCGCTCAGCCTCTCCTTATGTGAATGATGCTTAAATTCCTTAATTATGTGGACATTCACTGGATTTGCTCTATTCAGTCCATATCTTTCTTGTAATAGAGAGCCCAGAAATAGACCTAACAATCCAGATGTTGTCACACCAGTGCTGAGCTAGAGGGGAAGGACCAACTCTCTTGACTTGCTGTCATTGCTCTTCCTAATACAGCTCAGAATGCCGTTGGTCGTCTTTGCCATAATGGCATATTATCATGTCTCATGCTCAACTTGTTGTCCATCAGGACCCTGTGGTCTTTTTCTGCAAGGCTGCTTTCCACCTGTTCAGCCCTCACCATGTACTGCTGCATGGGGTTATTCCTCCCCAGGTGCAGGACTTTCCATTTCCCGTTGTTGAACTTCATGCGGTTCCTGTCAGCCTATTTCTCCAGCCTGTCAAGGTCCCTCTGAATGGCAACACAACCATCTGGCATATCAGCCACTCCTCCTGGTTTTGTATCATCTGCAAACTGGTTGAGGGTGCATTCTGTCCCATCATCCTGTTCATTAATGATGAATAGTAGCGACCCTGGCCCCTGTCTGGACTTCGCTGTTGATAAAAACTCTTTGAGCCCAGCAGTTCAGCCAGTTTCCAGCCCACCTTGTTGTTTTATCTATCTAAATCAGCATTTCATCAGCATGTCTATGAGGATGTTATGGGAGACAGTATTGAAAGCCTTAGCTGAAACTCAAGATAAACAACTTCCATTGCTCTCCTATCATCCACCAGACCAGTCACCCCACTGTAGGACATCCCATTCCACCAGTGGTAAGTCTTCTTTGCTCCAGGTTTTCCCACTGCTCTCCAGAATTTGGGACTGAGGAAGGACAGCTTACCAGTAAAGACCAAGCAAAGTTCCTTGAGTAACTGAGTACCTTTGCTTTTCCACGTTCTTTGTCACCAGGTCCCTTGTCCCGTTCAGCAGTGGATCCATGTTTACCCTAGTCTTCCTTTTGTTGCTGGAATATTTGTAGAAGCCCTTCTTGTTGCCCTTCAAGTCCCCCTTCAAGTCCCTGCCAAATTCAACTCCAGATGGGCTTTGCCTATCCTAACTACATCCCTGCATGCTCAGATTGCACCTCTAGTCCCTTCCTGGATAACATGCCCCTGCTTCCACCTCTTGTTTGTTCCTTTTTGTCTTGTTTGAGTCTTGTCAGGAGTTCCTTGTTCATCAGTGCAGGCCTCCTGCCACCTTTTCTTGACTATGCACATTGGGTTGGATTGTCCATTGGCTTGGAGGAGGCAATCCTTGAAAACCAACCAGCTTTCCTGGACACCTCTTCTTTTGAGAACCATCTCCCATGGGATTCTTCCAAGCAGGTGCCCAAAGAGGACAAAGACTTCTCTCCTGAAATGCAAAGTTGCAATTCTGGTATTTGTCTTATTCTTCTCAGGATCCTGAACTCCACCATCTTATGGTTACTGCAGCCAAGCTTTCAGGATTTACCCCAGCTTTCACCTCCATGACCAGCCCTTCCTTGTCTGCAAGTACGAGGTTTGGTAAAATGTCTCCCCTTTGTCAGCTCCTCACCTGTGTCAGGAAATTGTCATCAATACACTCCAGAAACCTCCTGGACTGATTGTGCCCTGCTTGGTTGCCCTTGCAGTCAATATTGGAGGAGCAGAAGTTCCTCATGAGAGCCAAGGCCTGTGACCATTTATTGCTAACAGCCTGCATTAATCCAGAAATAGCTGGAAAGTTAAGATAATATGAGACTGGGTATTGCAGTGCTACAGACTACTGCATTGTTGATCGCAGGCTATTCCCAATAGACTTTGTATCAATATCTGAAGATCTGTCTGAAAGATTAAAAAAAAAATTCCAGATACATAGTCTTCAAACTCTGTGGTCTAAACCAAGAAAAGAACACATCATTCAACATCTTGCAAGCTTTGAAATTCCCATGATTTTTTTTTTATTTGAATTATATTTTATTTTTAGATGTGTTGTTTCACAAACAAGTCTTTATTTGGTCTTGCTGAAACTCTTTTAAATGTTAATGATCTAAAGTAGTGTCCAATGCCTTTTTTTCCTATTTATTGTCTGATAAAAGCAAAAGGCAAAGCTAGTTCAAATCACTCTGACAGTGCAGCCTTTGAAAGACTCATGTATATGATTAAATTCTCTCATGCAAATATTCCCATTGGCTTCAGTATGACTACTTTCATGAGGAAGTAGTCAGTCTAAGGATTGCACGTTGCATATACCTGTAATCATGTTTTCTTTCAGGAGACAAAATTGTGAAGATGAAAAAATACTAACAATAAACCAAATAATTTTACTGCCATTTCTGAAAAAGTGACATCTACATTTGCAGTATCTATGTTTGCTCAGCTTAGGGGTGGTATCTTGAAATGTGGTGTGAACATGTAAGTACTAGGCAAAGCCCCACCTGCACAGTTATATGCATAGCAGTTGCCTTTGGCCCTTACATATACAGAGCTCAGTTGTGTTTTCTCTGTAAGGGACAAAACATTTCAGTGAGTTTTAACATCTTCTCTTGTTGCAGAAGAGCTGGGAACAATGCAACACAAATATTATCGTACAAACTTATGTTATCTCAGAACAAGATCCTTGAGAAGCAGGAATATAGTCCACGTGGCACAATTTTGAATCTTTGGCCCTAAGTTGTTACAACACAAGAACACAATGTAAAATGGACTGTTCGTTGCTATGGGATCTCCAGCATCCTTACTAGGTACTGAAACAAAATAAAAATACCCTTATAAGCAGAAAATTAAATGTAACTATAAGAACTAATATTTACAGAAAAGACACAGATGAAGAACACAATTTTTGTCTAATGCCTATGAATCTGAAAATATCTTTATCCAAAAGCTTTGCAAGAGCATTTTATTGTTTACTTTGCACATAATTTCTAGATAAAGAGCTATTGTAAAAACTGTCACAGATTCACTTTCTTGCTAAACTCAATGGATAGAAAGACATTAACTAGAAATGCTTCCAACCTTAAATAACTTCTCACAGAAGATCAACAACCAATCACAAACTTATGTGGTTTGTATTATATCAAGGATCATTGAAACATGTGAATAAATACAGAGAATACAATATGAAAACTTCAGAAAAGACAATCTCTGAAAAACTGCCCTAAGCAAAACTGAAGTCCATTCTACTTTGACAGTCTACTGATGTTTGGAACTATTTGACTGCACAAATATGCAGTGATTTTATTAAAAAAAAATATACAGGATAATATATTTTATTATAAAGTATTTAATTGACTTACATAAAGTAAAACTGGATTGGAAGTATGAACTTTCAGTTGCACAATCTCACCTGCAAAAAAACTTACAATTTTTGAAATGCAGGTACAATAGGAACAGCTGAAAGTACAAGATAATTTTCAGAATAATCTGTTCATTCTAGTCTCTTTTTGAATACAATTATTTTAGGATCATTTTGATAAACGTGATCTGAGGTTTAAACATGAGATAGGTTGACAAATGAAGAAAGATTAAAAAAAAAGAAAAAAAGGAAGAAAACTGAGCTTTACAAAAGCACTTTAAAATGTATCTTTCAGCTATACAAGTATTCCGTGTCCATTTAATACTAAAAAAAAAAAAAAAGGAGGAAACAAAAAAACCAAAACCAAATGCCTCTTGTTTTCTTAGATTCTCAAAAGAAAAAAAGAAAAAGTATGCAACAATCTTTCCTCTTTTGGAAAAAAAGAGCGTGTAAAGGAGGAAGAAAATAAAATAACGGAAAAGATTAAATTAAAAATGAAGTGCAAGGGTTTTTTTGAGCAATATCTTTCCAAACAGTTGTATGTGGACAATTAAAAATATTTTATATATACACTTATATATATTTATGTATGTTTATATATGTGTACATATTTTATATATATACATCTATATTTGTATATATAAGTATAAAATATAAATATAAATGTATATATAAATATACATATATATTTGTACATCACTGAAAAATGTTAAAGTTATTAGTTGACATATCACCTTTACACTAATCTAATTTATTTTAGATATATGCGTATATAAATAAGCAGATACATAACTATATAGATACATGGATATATAGATAAGTGTATTTATTCACATAGAAGCATGCATGTAAAAGGCTGAATATGTACATACATTTATCAATCATATACAGTGCATTTATTTTAGTGGCCACTCTGTATTTTTAGTGGTTTGATTGCAGTTTAGGAATCCAGCATAAAGCTTTTTCCTCTCTGCAGAAAAATTCTAAAATGGATGATAAATATGTCTGATTTTCTGAGAAATGTCCATATTTAGTTCTTTTCTATGTCAATGTAATCCAGCTATGATGTGTCGAAGATTATATTTGTATGTATGCTTACATTACATATGCATCTATGTATGCAATGTATACTTGAGAATTACAACATGCATATTCAAAGGTAGATATAGATATAACATATGTATATTTTTACATTATAATCATATAATCCCTCTATTCATAAATATGAGTTCATTTAAGTCCCAGTAGATACACAGACCTGCCTTTTCCAGCTTGTCCAAATTAAAAACAAAACAAAACAGAAGGTCAGGGGAGGGAGATTGTCACTACTTATAAGACAGCTGCTAGCTAAGACAAAAAAGGCATAATTCTCTTAAATGTTCAGATCAAAGATCCGGGAAGAGATCTTGGAGGATATTCGAGGATACCATTTTGTTACCTCCATATTCCAGGCTGCTCCAGGAGATTGATAAATGTCCATTTTACCCACCTCTGAAAGCCTCTGTATATCTGATTTAGATATACATCCATCCTTACATCTCTCATCTTGTAGTTTTAATAAGTTCCTCTACCTTCACTAAAAGGTCCATTGAGTACAGCCCTAAACTGGTCCCCACCACGCTTTCATTAGGTTAACTCTCTCTCACACAGACAACGGGCTTTTGGGTAGTGCTGTCCCATTTATACAGAATAAAGGGACCAAGGAAGGAGCAAAGGTCTCATATCCTGTACTTTGTAATGGAGAAATCCAATTTCAGTAACAAGTAACAACTCATAATGGTAAGTTGTTTTAGATACATTATGCACATACACTCACAGTAAACAGCCAGATGTTGTAACAGCATTGTCTGATAATGTTTTCCTGTTTGACACAAATGAATTTGATTTCATGATTTAGGTCGCATAATTACATTTTACAAATGTTTGCTTCAGAATTATGCTTATTAATTTTATTAATTAAGACCCAAACCAGGCAGAGATGAAACAAAAAGAACTTGATGATCTTAATGTTTTTTTTTTCAACTGTAGGAAAAAAATCTATTTTTGTTTTCTCTGAGAAATTTCTTTTTCTTTCTTTAATCAACAGATTTGGTTTCAAATTACCAAAGCAATCTTTTCAAAGACTTTTTTTTAAACTATTGTTCATTTTGCTGCCCTAATTTTCCCTTCTTTCAAATGCAGTATTCTGCCCAATTAAGCTATCTTTAGGCATAGAAGCTTAGCAAATTATGTTTGTCAGGTGGGTTCTCCCAAGTTTTCAGTGCTCTACTTCCAACAAATGACTGCAAATAACAAACACACTGACAGAAGCAATGAAGTTTCAGATACAACAGAGGCTTGATGGGCAAGGATTAGACATAAAAATATAAATTTCTAGCTTGGAAAATAAGCATTACTGATCAGTAATACAAAATAAATGTTAAAGTGATACAAAATAAATGTTACAGCTAGCTACAGCAATTATCATCGGGAAAGGATATAAGTATGTGAAAGAAAATTTCCTTAATCCCACACCTAAATAATTTGGGGCAACCTAAAGCATCGCCATTTCTGATCTTTGCTTGAAGTTACCTTGAGGGCACTCAGCATCTACAATGAACGGGCTCAAGAACACAAAAGATTAGGCACCGTGCTGCAGTCTCTGTAACAGAAAGTATTTATACTGTCCAAAGTGTTTCCTTTTGTCTCTGCTTAGCTGGTGGTCCTATCAAATGCCCTCAATTGCCAGCTCTGGAGTCATCAGTTCAGAAAAGGCATGGACCTGTTGGAGCGGGCCCAGAGGAAGGCCACAAAAAAGATCAGAAGGATGGAACACCTCTCCTATGAGGACAGGCTGAGAGAGTTGGGCTTGTTCAGTCTGGAGAAGAGAAGGCTCCACGGAGACCTTAATGCAGCCTTTCGGTGCTTATAAGAAAGATGGGGACAGATTTTTAACAGGGCCTGTACTGACAGGACAAGGGGTAATGTTTTTAAACTAGAAGAGGGTAGATTTAGACTAGATATAAGGAAGGAATTTTTCACAATGATGGTGGTGAAACACAGGCACAGGTTGCCCAGAGAGGTGGCAGATGCCCCATCCCTGGAAACATTCAAGCTCATGTTGGAGAGGGCTTTGAGCAACCTGATCTAGTAGATGTCCCAGCTCATTGTGAGAGGGTTGGAGTAGATGACCTTTAAAGGTCCCTTCCAAACCAAACTATTATTCTATGAATCTACGGCTTCATTAGAACAAGCCTTCAATAGCAATATTGACTTGAGATTTTTCCTTCCACTCATCTTCTCCATGATTTATCCTTCTTTCTGTTGCAGCATGCCATCACCAACATTCGTGCCAGCATAACTTTTTTAGAGGTAACATGACAAGCTGGATCAGGGCATCACTCTAGCTTGAAAAATGCTGTAAAATAAATTAATAAATTGTCTGACCTGGATTCTTTCCCTGACCCAGTTCATAGCCCAGCTGCACAAGTGGAGATGCTGTTATAGCATCACCTAAGCATCAGTGGGCAATGAGAACACCTGAGGTGGCAGAGTTGCCAAAGCCTCCATCTTGTGAAACCACAGCATCAGATCTGAGTGCATGCAAGGCCTGGCAGATGGTGTGTACCAGCTGAGACTAGGAAAAATATTGCTATCTTCAGTATATTCCAACATTTTCTGCCTGCAAATTTTGGAATTTTTTTTGTGTATTTTTCTCATATTTACTTGTGCTCAGCAACCACATTTTTCATTTGACACATACTTCCGCAGTTCACAAAAAATAAGTCAAATGTTTCTGTGAAATCCCATCTAAGACAAGTTAACCGCAGTGGCAAGAAGTCACTGAGGATAAGCAATCTGAAGAATCACACTATGCTGCTCAGCTGCTGTGTGCATGGCAAGAGGCACATCTTCCTTCCGTATGCCAGTGAAGGTCTCCAGCACATGGTCTGTCTTCCTTCCACCTAGATGAATGTTCAGCAAAGAAGCAAGTAGGAAATCTCAATCATTGGTTGTAAGCAGTGAAAATATCTATGAGGCAGATTCCTTCCTTCCTTCCTGGACTTTTGTTTCCATTTCACTGTGCATATGTTGTACATAACCAAATATTTGGCTACTGCTTCCATTATGAGATGATGAACCCCATTAAAGGAATGAAAATTGCCCCCCTGCATACAACTGTCCAGGCATACATGAATATTAGAAGCTAGAGAGTCTGAAAATTACAAGGCATAAAAAATTACTGAGTTCAGCCTCGTTGTTATAATCTTGAGTTGTAGGTATGAGTGAAACAGATTGATAGTTCACAGAATCACAGAATCATTAAGGTTGGAAAAGACGTTTAAGATCATCAAGTCCAACCATCAACCCAACACCACCCTGCCCACTAAACCATGTCCCAAAGTGCCACATCTACACGTTTTTCAATACTTCCAGTGATGGTGACTTCACCACCTCCCTGAGCAGCCTGTTTCAATGTTTGACGACTCTCAGTAAATAATTTTTTCCTAATATCCAGTCTAAACCACCCCTGTTGCAACTTGAGGCCATTTCCTCCCATCCTATCACTAGTTACTTGGGAGAAGAGACCAACATCCACCTCGTCACAGCCCCCTTTCAGGTAGTTGTAGAGAGCTCTGAGGTCTTCCCTCTGCCTCCTCTTCTCCAGTTCCCTCAGCTGCTCCTCATAAGACTTGTGCTCCAGACCCCTCACCAGCTTCGTTGCCCTTCTCTGGACATGGTCCAGCAACTCAATAGTAGTTGAGGGGCCCAAAACTGAATACAGTATTTGAGGTGTGACCTCACCAGTGCTGAGTACAGGGCACGATCACTTCCCTACTCCTGCTGGCCAATTGACCAGGACCCCCAGGTGCTTTTCCGCCAGGCAGCTCTCCAGCCACTCCTCCCCAAGCCTGTAACATTGCATGGGGTTGTTGTGGCCAAAGTGCAGGACCCTGCACTTGGCCTTATTAAACCTCATACAGTTGGCCTCTGCCCATCGATCCAGCCTGTCCAGATCCCTCTGCAGACCCTTTCTAGGGTTTATCAGATCAACACTCTCACACAACTTGTTATCATCTGAAGACTTACTGAGGGAGCACTCAATCCCCTCATCCAGATCATCAATAAAGATATTGAATAAGACCAGCCCCAAAACTGAGCCCTGGGGAACACCGCTTGTGACCAGACACCAATTAGATTTAACACCATTCACCACAACTCTCTGAGCTCGGCCGTCCAGCCAGTTCTTTACCCAGTGAAGAGTAAACCTGTCTAAGCCACAAGCTGCCAGTTCCTCCAGGAGAATGCTGTGGGAGATGCTGTCAAAGGCTTTACTAAAGTCCAGGTAGACAACATCCACTGCCTTTCCCTCATCCACTGGGTGGGTCACCTGGTCATAGAAGATCAGGTTGGTCAAGCAGGACCTGCCTTTCAGGAACCCATGCTGGCTGGGCCTGATCCCTTGGTTGTCCTTCACATGTCCTGTGAGCACCCAAGCTCAAGATGAACCTCTCCATAATCTCCCTGCTACCAAGGTCAGGCTGACAGGCCTGTAGTTCCCGGGATCCTTCTTCCAGCCTTTCTTGTAGATGGGCATCACACTGGCAAATCTCCAGTTGTCTGGGACGTCCCCTGTTAACCAGGACTGCTGATAAATGATGGAGAGTGGCTTGGCAAGCTCCCCTGCCAGCTGCCTCAGTACTCTTGGGTGGTTCCAATCAGGCCCCATAGACTTGTGGGTGTCCAGGTGGCCTAGTGGGTCCTTAACTGCTTCCTCCTGGATTATGAGGAGTTTATTGTGCTCTCCATCCCTGTCTTCCAGCTCAGGGAACTGAACACCCTGCGAATACCTGGTCTGGCTATTAAAGACTGAGGCAAAGGTGGCATTAAGTACCTCAGCTCTTTCCTCATCCTTGGTGACAATGTTTCCCGCACCCATCCATTAAGGGATGGAGATTCTCCTTGGCTCTCTTTATGTTGTTAATATGTTAAGTTACTGTGCTTAAAAATGATTGGTGATGAAAACCACATGTGAAAATTACAAGAGATGAGAAAATGTTCTCTGGTTTACTTCAGCCTTAAACAATAGGTAAAAAATGCATTTTTGAGAATAACAGGAATGTTTATCTAGCCACCTTTAGCTAACAGACTGCTGTTAACAGGTTCTTCACATTCAGTCTTCATCTCTTGAACCTTGGTTACCCAGAGACCTTGACAAATCTAATAGCTAAACTAAGGAGTCTTTCCAGGTGTGTCCTTACCTACAAGGTGCTGTGCACTTCCTTTCCATTTGCACTTGCCAAAGCTGGTTTTAATCTCCTGGGATTTGTGACATTTTACATTTTTATAGCTCCACTGAAAGGTTCTTTTTATTACACTGGAACTATTCTGGCTACTTGTCATTTACCTTGTGTCACAGATCCCCATTTAGGATCTTGCTGACTATGCCAATTTGTGATGGTTAGATTGATTTAGATCACTTAAAGAACCACTGTCAAAGGTGTTAGCAAAAAGTGGTTTTAATATGATGTTGTAAAAATGTGACTCAACAAAGCTCGATGACAAGGTCCACTCTATTAATTACTGCATGGAAAAACATACAAAGGAAAATTGAGTTATACTCAGGTTGGAACAATTCACAGACCAGAGATGAAAAGGGTAAGGAAGAACCTCCTTTGAGTCATGAAGCTCAGAATGGACCCACTTGCTTTCTAAACTCCTTCTCAGAGAGGAGCCTAGGTGTGGCTGGATCCAGACTTAGTCCCAGACTTGGCCAACAGCTTATGTCTAAAGGTTTATATATGCAAAATTATTTATGGAAGTTAAATTTATCACACCACAGGGTTATTCACAGTATTGCTCACTTACCAAAGATCAGCTCATGGGGAGATCATTGCCATGCAGCCACTCTATCTAGCAGGGAAAGCTCAAAGAAGGCTCACTTAGGCTGTCACATTTATGGGACAAAGTGGTTGGCTTGTAGTCAAATTACATGCAGTGGAATAGGTATGCATGAGGCTTCTTGTACTTACAACTTTTTTTGTTCCTTGACAAACGAGTCTTGAAAAACCACCCACTATACATGTGTTAATCACATGATCAGTGTTCCAAGCTCATATGCATTGATGCTTACTGCGTTGCTTTGATCCTTTGTGGGTTTTCAGAGAACAGATTGAAACTAGAGTTCACGGTCTGGCTACAGCTCAGGCCTTTACCTCCTCTGGAGCCTGCACCAAACCACCACCAGTCTGGTCAAGGGGTCGAACACACCCATCACACCTTGCTAACTAGGGCTCTGCATATTTCTTACTCATTTACTTATTTCTCCGAGGCTCAAGGCTGATAGCGATGTCTGTGGGTGATTTTTCACAGCAGAACCACGGTCACAGAGGATTCGCAGAGGACAGACTGACACTACAATTTGTGTTTCCTGGTGGAAGCCTCTCTTATTGCAATTGCTGAATCAACACATACTGATGTTTGGTCATCACCCATACACATTTTTTGTAGACAAGAACTTTTTTCTTAAGGGGAACTTCATCTCCAGCCCACCACAGGACGCTGAATTTTTTTTAATTCTAAATATAACTTACTTACAAAACAAAATACATTTGAGACATAGGTGAAGAAATCCAACATACACATTGGTTTAATCTTGGTGGTCATCTTGTAGTCGCTGTGTTTAACTGATGATTCTTATTACCACTGCTACACCTTTTGTCTAGCAGTAGGGATGGTAGCATGGCTGTTGCAGGTTTCTTCCCTGGCATTATCTGTATTCATGTATAATTCTTACCTTATCGTGCAGGTTGCTGCCTATATGCCATGTCTTGAGGTCTGACCACTGCTCAGTTCTCAGCAGTAGATACCAGCATGCTACCTATGCTCCCAACTATTTTTCCCCATAAAGATGGCCATATCTTTACTTGGCTGCAGTAAGTAGAGGCAAGGGGGGAAAAATCCACCTAGAAGGCTTTATCAGAGGCCAGTCAGAGAAGTAGCTCAGCACACTGAATTGCAGGCACTCCTGCCTTATAGCTCCCGCTGAGATCTGAAATCAGTCAATCCTGCCAGGAATTGGTACTGAGGGAGGCAACAGTTCTCCTCCCTGAGAGGCTGAATAGCATAGCCTCCCCTCCCCTGAGCTCAGCAGCAACTGGCAGCAGCTGCCTCTTGCGATAATGAGCTGTTCCTCTAATCGGCAAGACCCGTTAGTCCCTGCCTTGCACTAAAGCTGGGAGTCTGCCAAGTGGGAGCCACGACAGCACATCACATCTCTGTGGGGTAGGGGAACAGGGGCAGAAGTGGACAGGCATGGTGAGAGAGCCTGCAGCAGCCTGAAGGGCACACAGAGGCAAAAACTGAGAAGGTACTCAGGTAGAGAAAGCATGACCTCAGGTGCCACCAAAATCAGAAAGCAGGTGAAGGAAAGAGTAGGTGGGAGAGAATATTTTGAAGAATTACTGTGACAGAGAGGAACAAAAAATTTGGAAAACAGAGTATGAATATCTGCATCACATGAGCTTCCTCTAACAGAAAAGCTTTCTAGAAAGTTCTGGAAGAGCATTGCTGATTTAGGAGATCACAGTTCACATTTTTTAGTACATTTGACTCCCCTTTAATGGCTGTCATAGTCCCTCACCAACATTTCATTCACTGTACCCATTCATAACCAGATAATCTTCATTAGAAACAACAAAGTGAAAGCACAAAGGAAACAGCAAAAGGTACCTTCAGATACTTTGAAGAACCATTGAAATGCTGCATGTAATAGTCATCATATTGTTTAAACTTTTTTCCAAAAAATTATGTGTTGTTTTGCAGTTTTAAAAAGACCATAAGAATAAAAAGATACAGTTACGGTATTGCAGAGTGTCAAAACGGTATTTTCAGATCTGCATGAGGAATTTGCATGCTAAGAGTGTAATCACCAGCAATTCCTTTTTGATACAAGTGGGTGTTCATATTTCCTACATACCTCTCAAACCCCAGCTCAAATATTTAAAGTGCTACTTTATTCTGAATTAGAAGCACTTGGATAAAACATATCTATAAATAAGATTTGCCTCCCAAGTCATTCAGCACTCTTAGTTGAGCTCTGCACTTAACCGGTCTGTTCCTCTGTGTTAAGTTTTCCTTAAAAATAACCAGTTTATTGGCATGATAGAGAAAAATCAAGAGAGGGGGAAAAAGGCCCACAAAGCAAGGCAGATTAAACAAAATGATACTGATTTAGCATTTCATTATGGAACATGCTGTTAAGTAGGCCCCAAAGCATCAATAGTCTCTGAGGTTTTGTTTTCTCCTTGTCTGGCTTTAAAAGACTTAATGACCCCAGAACAACATGTTTTTAAATGATCTTTCTCTCCCAGATAAACATCTTCAAGAAAAGATGCTGGTAAGGAAAAATATTGTGAACTGTTTTCCCTAAAATTCGGTAGTACATGTGGAAATATGTAATACAGTAATTGCCTAAAGGATTACAACCCCTAGAATAGCTGCAAAAATAGTTAGCTGAGATTACCAATTACCACACAACACTGTTTTATTTTACAGTTTCCTAATGCTCCTCATGCCCCCAACAAACACAGCCGTCCTTCTCTTCTGGCACTTGTCTGTTGTCACAAATCTAGAACACTACCTTTTTTTTTTTTTTTTTTGTAAAGAGAATCTGCCACAAGAGGCTTTGGTCCTTCCTAGGGATCCTAATTTGTGAATGTAACTGCAAAAGAGCAAGAAATATATAAATCAGATTTTCAGATCAGGTAAAATAGAGAAGTTGGCCCTGTGTTAATAAAGCACTGTTCTGGGAATAGCTTAAAGCTTAGCTGTGCTAAAGATGTACTGTGTGTTTTAGACAGAACCTTTTTTCTCAGTGTCCTTCTTCCCCACAGATGAAATAAATACTTCTTGGCATTTGCTGATCTGTGATTTTGAATGGCTTCCATCTAAAAAATGAGGCACACCTGGAATTATTTAAAGCCAAAGTGAAATATGTCTGGACTGGACTATTCTACAATTATGCCTTTAATTAATTACATAACTCTGGTAAATGCATCTGGAGGCATGAGAGTGGCTGCAATCAGCTGTACACTTAAATGTCTGTGCAAGAAAGCTACTTTTTCCTCTTTTCTTTGTCTAAATATCTACAAGATGATCCTGAAGCTAGTGAGTACCATAGTCTTAATGAGGAATAATAAGAAACCTATCTGGAATAAGAAACTTTTCCCTGTTAAGCTCATAGACATAGTTGTCTGCACAGGCTAGGCTGATTTTCTGTACCTGAGAGAAGGAAGAGGAACGGACTGCCCCCTCTCATAGCTAACCATCACAAGTTGTTTATTATGGTAAATCAGATGAAATCTTCCGTCTTGTTCTCACTGTCAGTCCTTCTCCCCTTCCCTGTTCCAAAGCCTCCTCTAACTTCTCTACAGCTGCCTCATGTCCCTTCTCTTTGCTCTTTCACCTTAGCATGAAAACTCTCAGCAAGCATCAACAGCAGATGTGAAGAACTGAAGCACACTTCCAGGAACTATTATTTGAACTATTGCTGACCCTTTAGTCTTGCCTCTCCTGGATAAATGCTTCTGGCCCTGGGGAAAAAAAAAAAGGCGGGGGGGGTGTTTCTGGATTGGCCAGTTAGCTGTAGAGCTACAGTACAAAAATCACACAATCTTTTCTCAACCAATTGAAATAGATTTGACAAATTCCATATGCAGGTGTGTGTTATGCCTGTTCAATGCAGGCACATGCTTACTGCATATTTTAACATGAACACTTGTTGCATGTTAAAGAACAGAAAATGGAGGGAGAAAACTCATTGCTATAAAAGGCTTTAATGATAAGGTTGTTGAAGCTATTCTGTGTCAGCTGCTTGTAGACAGAGGAGACAGGACAACCACAGAACACCTTGATTTGAGAGAACTGAAAGAGGCACAGTGAAGCGAGTAATTTTGCATTTGAGGTTTTTTTATCCCTGATCTCTCTGTGTGTCTGATTCCATCCTCTTTCTACATAGTTTGACTCATATGCAATGATTCCTCTCCTTTTATATGTACTGGCTCTGATCCAAAATTGAAAAAAATCTAAGGAAATGCTATTTGATCCTATGGAATAAAACATATTCTGATATGAATAGCATAGGGAAATGTATATATAACAGAACTGCTTTAACTTCCATGTAGCTATCTGACAAGATAAGTCCTGGGGATACAATATGCCTGAACAAGCCCTCTGCAGTTTCCAGTACCACTTTGGAACCTCTGTATCAGTTGTGATAGAGAGCTATTTCCTCCTTTTAATACTTTATGTGCTTTATGCCCCATCTTCCTTTCTGTTTTTCTCCTACTTCTTCAACCTCACTCATTTCCTTTATTAAAAATTTGAAAGCAGTGGTCATAAATGTTGAACAGATTAGGTTTTAGTTATGTTGGTGACTTTCTGACTTTTCTCAGAGAAGAATAAGACAGATGATGTCTTCAATGTTCTATTTTAATTTCATACTTGTTAAGATGTTTTATAGTTATTTTAAGAGCCAGTAAATTGCTCTTACAACAGAACTGTATTACAAAGAGAATTATATGACATAGAAGAGGATATATTTATGCTCAGCAAAACAAGTAATGTGTTACCAATGCATTATGAATAGCTTACAAAATATTAAGAAAGTCTATTTAGAGAACTTACGCGCAACAAATTCATTACACATAAGCTCTTTATAATTTCTTAATTACAGTTTCTTAAAAATATTTTCTTATTTCTTGGGCTGAAATGAGGCAGGAAATAAAAGTAATGAAAAAATTCAGTCTTCACTAGAAAGATAAAAATGTCATCATGGTGTGGGTGTCAAATGTGTATTTACTTGTGTTAGGTTTAGTCAGACGGTATATAATGACTGGTATCACTAAGAAAAAAGTCATGGTTTATGGAATAATTGCATATATCCTTCTACAAGACATTTACATTAGCTCTACAAAGCGTTCTTACTAAAACTCCCACATGTTATGTATAAAATCAATATAAATTATTTGAGGACTGTAAAATGTTCTACTGTGAAACACACACAGAGTTCCATCTCTTTTGCTCATGAACAAATAAGTTAAAACATTAAAAGGAGATAAATTGATTGTAATGAATCAGCTGAATGGTAAGAAAAGACTAGCTATCAAAAGTTATAGTGATCAAATCTGCACCCTGTAATGAAAAACCACCTTTATACAAACTCATATTGTTGAACTCACTAGAGAACATCAGATACCTAGACAAAATTCTGTGTATAGAGTCATACAATAGGTGAATGTTAAGTAATCTAACACGTCACAAAATTATGACTATTTAGAGAGATTATGACTAAATGTTTTCATAACATTTCAAAGTATGTAAACAGGCCTTCTTTTTCAGGAGATTTAAGAATGCAGTTGGTCTTCACTCAATTCCAAAGAGAATTTGTGCAAGATGCCACATCAGTTCTATTTATTGTTTGCAGAAGCACTTTGCAATTAAGGCAAATAATGTTTTTTCTCTTTGGTGTGAAACTACAGAAGAATTTGATTAAGATTGTCAGAATTTATTTGTGTGCATGTTTATAATGTGCCTTTTTATAGAACAGTTAACTTATCACACAAAACCAAAACAAATCAATGAATGAATCAGGTAACACATTAAAAGTTATTACTGGCTAATTAAAACTAACAAATTCTATATGTTGATTATCAGGTAACTAATGAAGAGGTTCACAGAATCATTAAGGTTGGAAAAAAACTTCAAGATCATCAAGTCCAACTATCAAAGGTTACATAATAGCAAGAGAAAATTTAAATAAAAAACAACCTGAAAATAAGTTACTGCATGCCAATAAATAAAATGGTCATGTGAGAAATCAGCTTATATTAAGCTGATTGGGGCAATCCCCTGGTATCAATACAGGCTGGGGGATGAAGAGATTGAGAGCAGCCCTGCCCAGAAGGACGTGGGGGTACTGGTGGATGAATGGTGGATTTCAGGACATGGTTTAGGGGACATGGTGGTGCTGGATTAATGGTTGGACTTGATGATCTTAAAGGTCCTTTCCAACCTAGTGATTCTGTGTGATTCTGTGATTCTGTGATTCTGTGATTCTGTGAAAAGCTGGACATGAGCAGCATGATGTGCACTCGCTGCCCAGAAGGCCAACCGTATCCTGGGTTGCATCCAAAGAAACCTGGCCAGCAGGTCAAGGGAGAGTTATTCTGGCCCTCTACTCTGCTCTGGTGAGACCCCACCTGGAGTACTATGTCCAGTTCTGGAGCCCTCAGCACAGGAAACCACAGCACATGGACCTGTTGGAGACGATGAAGAGGAAGGCCACAAAAATGATCAGAGGGATGGAACATCTCTCCTCTAAAGAAAAGCTGAGCGAGTTGGTGTTGTTCGCCCTGGAGAAGACAAGGCTCCGGGGACACCTTCTTGCAGCCTTTCAGTACTTAAAGGAGGCTTATAAGAAAAATGGAGACAGATTTTTTAGTAGGACCTGTAGCGATAGAAAAAGGGCTAATGGTTTTAAACTACAAAAGGGTAGATTTAGACTAGATATAAGGAATAAATTTCATACCATGAGTGTGATGAAACATTGGAACGAGTTGTCCAGAGAGGTGGTAGATGCCCCGTCCCTGGAAACATTCACGATCAGGTTGGATGGGGCTTTGAGCAACCTGATCTAGTTGAAGAAGTCCCTGCTCATTCTAGGGAGGTTGGACTAGATGACCTTTAAAGATTCCTTCCAACACAAACTATTCTATGATTCTATGATTCTATGGTTCTATGATTCTATGATTAACTCTCTGAAATAGAACACATATCTTCATTTCATGTTGCCACGTCCAGATGTTTCAGAACTTCAGGGATTTCACCAGAAACCACAATCAAAGCAGGCAGCAAGATGGGCTAAATGTTAGCACTGAAGTGTTAGAAATTCACACTGGCTAAACCTTTAGAAGATAATTCTGAACATCTTGATGTGGGCCTGCATTGTGACAATTTTGCTTGATAGTGACACCAATGAATGTAGCATGCTGTCTTTCAGAGAGAAATACTCCTATACTCCCTACCCATGGTCCTGGGTAGCAACAGAAATGGAATGTCACTGTCATTGGGCATACAAATGACAAGGAAAAATATGCTGTATGTCCCTTCAAACATATATCTGTAACTAGTAGACAATCTTTTTCCCAACACTTCTAAAGCTTTGTGGCTACTTTTCTTTTAGGTTTTACTTTAATACATAGTTGGATGTAAAAATATTCCTCAGGAATTTGACTAATGCAAGCAAATTAACATGTTTTGTGGAATTTGAATCAAATAAGGACAGATACAACACTGAGAGATACTTGCATGTCAGCAACTTTTCATCTCAAAACCTTTCTCTGCTCCTGTACTGGCTGTATAATCATATTTGACAAGTATCATGGGGCAGTGGAGGGAGGAACTCTGCCTTTGAGAAAGCTAGTAGGACCTTTCTGAATAGAAAGAATAAAAAGGGGTTATGCTATTACTCAACTGAGAAACTGAAACAAGATACATTCCCTCAGCAAATACATAGTTTCAACTGGAAAAACAGATTAGGCGGACAGGACGTTTTCCCACTTTCTCTCAAACTCTGTTCCTGAGAGTGAGACCAAAAAGATCTGCTTCTACAGACTAAGTTGGCAAAATGGGATGTCCTTGCTGCAAAAATGATATCCTCTGCCCAGTGTTTCCTCAGCCTGCAATAGCAACAGAGCTACGGATCAGGTAGACTGGCCTGTGCCTATGACTTCTTGCACTAGACAATACTCACAGTTTCTTACTTCCATAAACTTTTAAAAGCCTGCATATTGGTTATAAAAAGGAAGGAAAGAAAAAATGAAAAAGACTTCTTATACAAGACAGAGTGACAAAAAGTAATAAAGCTGAAAGAAAATTTTTTTATTCCTGTCACCTTTAATGCCAGCTCAGCATTAAAAGTAATAACTAAGTTTAGAATATAACAGGCCCTTACAAGGGTTTTGGCAAAGACCATGAGAGCAGTCCTACTCACCTCTCCTTGCCCAGCTGATTTCCCATTGCA
The DNA here is from genome assembly GCF_964289735.1 of Phaethon aethereus. Taxonomy (NCBI): domain Eukaryota; kingdom Metazoa; phylum Chordata; class Aves; order Phaethontiformes; family Phaethontidae; genus Phaethon; species Phaethon aethereus. The sequence goes on along the minus strand of NC_138576.1, from coordinate 44,434,746 downwards.
GCATCCCCCCGGGCAGAGCAGGGCAGGCAGCAGCCACCACAGTCCTTCCCTGCACATGTTCCCTGTGACTTCCCCACAGAGCAGTACAGATTTCTTAATGCATAATCTGGCCTTAGAGTAAAAAACAGTGAAAAATTCTATATCTAGATTTCAGTTCAGGTATGGATATAAAAATCTGTTCAGAGCTGTAATATCCAGGTCCTCTGCATCTACATTTCTGAGGAAAGTGTCCTGAGAACAAACCATCCTCTGATTTCTGGTATTTTGAAGGGGTTTTATTCACATGCATTGCAGAGTAATGGTCTAATCCTTCCGTCTAATATCAGAAGAAAAACATTTCTTCTGGAAGTACAAAATCCAAGATAGTAATCATTCTGCCCAACCCTTAAAGAAAAGGTAGGCATATTTCCATCAATTAACAGAAAATTTCCTTTTTCCACTCTGAAAGCAGGAGCTGACTGTCAGGAGTGTTACTCGCTTTGTCTGTGCCTCAGCCCTAGAAAATTGAACTTCTGTGACTGCCATGGTAGCATCAGTACCGCTTGAGGAGTAGGAGAAATGCTGTCCCATTTGAAAAGCAGCAGCTGGGTCTCCGTCTCTTCTAGCGTCTCAGGCACAAAATGAAAGCAAGCCTTGTTCTGCAGAGTTCTTCCCACCTGGGACTCGGGGACCCAGCTCCCATCCTGACACTTTGGTTCCCCAACTGGGAACAGGCTCTGAGCTGGCTCGTTCTCCTGCCTCTGCCTACCTGGCTTTGGAAAATATTTGTCTCTATTGCTGAGAAGCTTGAGACAGGCCTTGTTTTGTACCATATGCAACCCAAGGACATTTTTCCATGCAAATCATAAACTTAAATGGTGTTTGGTTCGGCCTGAATATTTTAGTTTCTGCTGGACTGTCCATGGTACAGATTTGCAGAATGTTTTCTCATGTAGTCTGAACCAGTTCCATCTAACAGGAGAAGTGTTGCACAATGTAGCTACAAAGCTAAGATGCACTTTCCAGTTAATAATACACAAAAAACCCCACCTCTAAACCAACCATAAGAGGGAAAACAGATAAGCGGTCTGTACTGTATTTACACCAGCTCTAAGTGCAACTCTGGACAAGGTACTATTACTGCTAAAAATAATACCTTGCTTTGTTTTATGCTGCATTTATGCTTGAGTCCTGACCTTGATAGTAAACACAGCTTGTTGGCATCCTGAGAAATTTTTTTTGTTAAACCAATTACACCGAAGTTTTCAGTTTATAACTTCTACTACTAGCTTTTATTCTTTACAAGGTTATTGTTATTGTTGGTTCTATAGAGCAAGTGCTACTATTTTATATGATTGGTATTAGGTTTTTAGAATGTCTTAAATTATCGCTTTGTGGATCGATAACTGCTGATGAAATATTAGTGGAATGGAATGGAAAATGTCAGAGTCTTTAACAACACTCTTCCTTAGAGGTCTCCATCTCTTGATATTAAAAGTTTTAGCAGATTCAGAATACTTCTTGCAGCTTGGGGAAAATTCAGCTTTTTGAATGTGGAAATTAAAAATTTGGTGAGAGAGGAGAGAGAGTAACTTAGCAAAATGTACAGCAGGTCATTCTAAGTAACAGGAATAAATGACATGCGACATTAGAAATTAGAACAATTTCATAACATCAATGGACTTTTTGTGAATAAATTGCTCCTCTGTGGATTTGTGTACTGACCAGAAAAAAGATATGAAAAAAATGATCTTTTTATGTCCTTTTAAAATGATAAAAATAAGATAATCTCCAGGTAGTCTTTTTTTCATAAATCACTTTTAAGCTTAGTGGCTACCCTGTGTTGTGTTCTGACATCTTGACAATAAAGAAGTGCTTATAATGTTCCTGTGGGGGTTGTTCTAAAGCCTTTCCCTACTGTTAAGCAGTAAATCAGTGACTGACAGGATTCCTAACCTGCCACCTCCTGCCAGGGTGACATTAAATTTACACTATATACTGTAATCTCCTTCCAGCTACCTAATAAGGACAAAAGAAAAGTCACTTCTAGGTATCCCAGTTCCAAAGCCTTGGATAGTTTCTTCATAAAACTATACTAATGGAGTGTTAGAAGGCACCTCATCTCACACTGTTGTGACAGTCTGTTAAAATTACTCTGCCTTAATCAAAGATGGAAAAGCGTTTAAAATTATAAACATATAAATTACTGTACGACATAATACTTTTGCATACCTGTAGAGGAATACGTACTTCTATACCGCTGTGTCTATGTATCCATTTACCTAGCAATATAGAATTTGTCTCAGGACTGATGTAGCTCACTCCCTGGTGGAAGGGTTGCCCCTAACTTTGTGGGAGTGATTGTATTCTGAGCATGGCTGGTTCCCCCCTCCAGACAGCCGGCCTCTGATACCATTGAGGGATAAATAAAAGGCTGTGGTAAGATACTGATCCTCTTGCTATGCTGCTAAGCTTTTCATTAGCCTCTGGAAATCACTGGTGCCCTGTCGACAGCTGGGAGAGGAAGAGAAGGGAGGGAAGGGTTCAGTACCTACAGTAATGTCACTGTCATGCCACAGGAGGTGTGCAGGCAGGGTTTCCAAGCAGGATTTCTTGGACAGATGGTCTTCTATTTCATAGTATCAGAGGATCACAGAATGGTTGAGACCAGAAGGGACCTTTGGAGATTGTCTAGTCCAACCCCCCTGCAATGAGCAGGGACATCTTTAACTAGACCAGGTTGCTCTGAGCCCCGTCCAACCTGACCTTGAATGTTTCCAGGAATGGGGCATCTACCACCTCTCTGGGCAACCTGTTCCAGTGTTTCGCCACCCTCATTGGGAAAAATTCCTTCCTTATATCTAGTCTAAATCTACCCTCTTTTAGGTTAAAAACATTACCCCTTCTCTAATTGCAACAGACCCTGTTAAAAAGTCTGTCCCCATCTTATTTATACGCCCCCAACTCTCACAGTCTAGGACAAGAAGTGATAGGACAAGAGGAAATGGCCTCAATTTACACCAGGCGAGTTTTAGATTAGATATTAGGAAAAATTTCTTCACCAAAAGAGTTGTCCAGCATTGGAACAGGCTCCCCAGGGAAGTGGTGGAGTCACCATCCCCGGAGGTATTTAAAAGACATATAGATGTGGTGCTTAGGGACATGGTTTAGTGGTGGACTTGGCAGTGCTAGATTAATGTTGGATTTGATGATCTTAAAGGTCTTTTCCAACCTAAATGATTCTATGATTCCCTGCTAACTTGGCACTGGTGAGAAGTGCAAGCTTGGTACTTGGGAGAAGAGACAGATACCCACCTCACTACAACCTCCTTTCAGGTAGCTGTAGAGAGAAATAAGTCTCCCCTCAGCTTCCTCTTCTCCAGGGTAAACAACCCCAGTTTCACCAGCCTCTCCTCCTTAGTTCTGCTCTAGACCCTCCGCCAGTTTTTTTGCCCTTCTCTGGACATACTCCAGCAACTCAATGTCCTTCTTGTAGTGAGGGGTCCAAAACTGAACACAGTATTCAAGGTGTGGCCTCACCAGTGCTGAGTACAGGGGCACAATCACTCCCTTAGTCCTGCTGGCCACACTATTACTGATTCTATTGGTCTCCTTGGCCACCTGGGCACACTGCTGGCCCATGTTCAGTCAGCTGTCGACCAATGCCCCCAGGTCCTTTTCCACCAGGCAGCTTTCCAGTCATTCTTCCCCAAGCCTGTAGCATTGCACGGGGTTGTTGTGACCCAAATGCAGGACCCAGCACTTAGTCTTGTTGAACCTCATACAGCTGGCCTCAGCCCCTTGATGCAGCCTGTCCAGATCCCTCTGTAGAGCCTTCCTACCCTCAAGCAGATCAATGCTCCCCCCCAAAGGATCACCTCTCTTGACCTGCTCCTTCTCATGCATCCCAGGATGCCATTGGCCTGCTTGGCTGCAATGACACATTGTTATGGCTCATGTTCAGTTTGCTGACCACCTGGACACCAGGTCTTTTTCTGCAAAGTTGTTCTGCAGCCAGTTGTCCCCCAGCATGTAGTACTGCATGGAGACATTCCTCCGTGGTGGCAGGACTTTACACTTCCCCTTGTTGAACTTCAGGAGATTCTTGCCAGCACTTCTCATAAAATAGAACTTAATTTATGGGTCTGTGGAAATTTGTGGGTCTAGGATAAGTACCTCTCAGTTTTTGTGGGAAAACTGAAAGAATATTATAAAGAGTGAAGCAGTCTCTCCTCTGTGCCTTTCTGTGTTATGTTACAGAACCTTCTTTGAACTAGACTGAAGCAATGACAGCAGCTCCACCAATGATCAGCTTTTGTCAGACCAGCACAGACAATTATTTAATATGTTTTAACAGAGTCACAAACAAAAGTACTCTTTATTACTTTTACTTAATGACACTGAATATACACTCTTGCATCTCAACAGACTCCAACTGGCTCTACTAGAGCTCCACTTCGATAAATTTGTCCTCAGCCAAGTATCAAAGGTCAAAAGTCTAGATTCTCATTAATAACTCATATAAGAATTTTACAGTGTTATAAAAAAGAAGTGAAGATGAATTAGGTGAATATCTGCTGTTTTAGCAGCTATACAAATCCAGAAACTCTTTGATTGCACAACTAAACACTATAAGAAACTATTTCCTGTATGAATTGTATCCAGTTTACAATCAGCTCTTCCAAGTGCCAGTCAACACAGACATAAAGGTTTGGTCTTAAATCTAATGATCTTAATTTATTTCAACAGAATCCAACAACAGTAAAGTTCAAGTGAGAACTGGGCTTTGACTCCTTTTTTTTTCATGCCATGCTCAGCAGATTAATTTACAATGACCATTTTACAAGCAGGAAGAACCTTACACTTCTCAGTCTTCTCAGTTGCATCCAGGCTAGAGATTTCTTGGGGTGAAGATGAAAGAACCTTAGATCTGTTGTGTTTTCAAACAATTCTGCCCAAATCCTGTGTTATCATTTTGTTTCCCACCTGAAAAAGGAAAGAGGAAAAACCCTGATTTCACATCCAAGCCCACTAAAAAAATTATGCTGGGTAGCTATACTGGTTAATTACACTGGGTATGGATCCAACTTGAATTCCAAACCTTTCAAGGTTACTTGATTTATTTTTTTTTCTTTCTGGAAATGTTTCCAATTCTGATAGACATCTTCAATAAATTATAACATTGATCTATACTTCACATTTGAACATTAAAACTGTGAATGTACAATGTGTTTATGTGTGCACACATGCATGAAGTTATTACTTGAAATCTCACTTTCAAATTCAGCCAGCTCCTAAATAAGATTTCTCCTTGACTTCAGTCAGGCTTAAGAAGAATACACTTACATTTTATATGTACATTCATAGATATAGGAATGTATATATATACACACACACTCTTATACCTACCTATACCTATTCATACGTACATATATACATGCTACATGTAGTGTATATATATTGTTTATAATTATACATATTGTCTGTATTTATAGATATAAAGAGAGAGAGAGAGGAAGAGAAGGAGAGAGGCAGAGAACAGGGTGATCGGGAAAATAGAAAGAAGCCTTCATGGGTTCCAAATTTCCCAACCTTCTAAGCCTTTACAGGGTAACTTTGGTTTAGAGCAATATGTTGAACTATTTATTTTCCCACCAGGACAACAGCAGGCTTTTGATGGATGTTTAAATCCTATTCTTCAACAGCAGCAGCATCTGTGACACAAGATCTCTGGAGGAAGTGACTTTTGGAATTCACTCATACTTCTGACTGTCTGTTCTTGCAATCTGATACTATATTGCATTTTATCTTCAGCTGCAGTTCCCTCATGATTTTCTTCCATTTGTCCTTCATCTTCCAGCTTTCCTTCGTCTTTTGTCCTTCTGCAGTCTCCTTTCTCCCATAAATGTACAAACCACTTTTTTTCCTGTATTTTTTCCACTAGGTTCTGTACTTAAGATCTCCTTTGAGACAGAACTATGAATCTGGATCATGAGACTAATGAGAATATATGAGTGTGGCCAGGAATAAAAAGTCGTATCATTGAGTGAAAAACAGACGTCTATAAGTTTAGAAAGTTGAGCATGGCATAATCTCACTAGAATATTCAGGTGATTTTTTTTTTTATTTTTTTCATCCTACTAAGATGATATTTTTTTCTACAAACATGTAATCAGTTCAAAGCAAAACTAAATGTTTGCTGACTTTTTTTCCCATGTAATTTAATTATTTGTAAACATCAGAAATTTTTTTAAGCTTTATCCTTTTTTTTTTTATTTTCTCCAAGAACTATACCTCAGGGGGTCAAAACCTTGAATATCTATATTAACAGGTTCATAGCTGCAAAATCCTGATAGTAATTTAACATATTTTTATGTAGTTCTAGTGGGCCTTGCTCTCTAGAACTCAAATCTTAACCGACAACTTGCTGTGATCCTAGTGAAAAGCTGTACATGTCACTCTGCAAAAATTGCCTAAAATGGCGCTTCCAAAAATAATACTTCAGCTTTCAGAAAATATGCAAATAGAGATACTAAATGTAGTATACCATGATTTTAATGAAATCAGCTTCGTAACACTTAAATTTATGGAAATAAATACATATTAAAAATGTGCACTGACTCTCTAGGCTAGTATGTAATATTCTTTCTGCTACACTCAGTCACTGAAAATTCACGTCTCAGCTCTATGAGGTGGGTCTGAACTTAATGAAATAAAGTGACAGTTTTTTGCATCGTAGATTATATAAACTTGACAGGAAAGTTTCTTTGTTTATGTATATGTCTGGAGATTATATAAATAAAGTGAAAAGAAAAATACGAAGTTAAGATAAATATCCTCCTGACTACTAATGATAAAGGCAATGACACTACATGCACACCTTTTTATTCGGTAGTATCTATCAGGAATGGAATTATTCATGATACAGATTAAATAACAAAACAAAATAAATCTTTAAAAATATTAAATGCACTATAAATATCAACAGCCATGTAATATCTTCCTTTGTTAATCTGATATTACACAGTACCACTCATCTGATTTTTTTCTTTAACTTCAGCTTTAACTATACTTAATTAATTCAATGCAGAACCTATGCAAATATGAAACAAATCCAAAGCAAAACTGCTATCTACCTTTATAAAAATTAAAAGGTTACATAAACAAAACAAATATATGACAGTCAAAGTATATGAACTGGGAACACTAGAGCTGACTGGGGAAAATAATTTTTTTTATGTTTTTTTCTAGTCTCCTTGGAACCTAAAATTTGATACATAATCCAGTCCTGTCACTCCTGAGTTATCTGGTAGGAATGCTCCTGAATTACTTTAAATTCAGTCTAAAATGCAGGCTTGTCCTTCTTACCCTACAAGAATTGAGTAACATATATGGCTATACTTACTGAACAATAGTCTTTTCTCCCACTCACTGAAGCACCATAAAAATGGTATTCATAGTGAATTTTCAAAGTACCAAAGAAAGGGTAGATTTTTTTTATTTGAGATTTAGAGATAATTAAAGCACCAAATGTTTTAGTTACAAGAATATCTCATATTGTTATCACTATTTCTTTAAATTTTCATAGCATTTAGACCTAGTCATAGCCTAAGAAGTCTTTGTGCTAAGTATTGTGCAAACACAGATTTTTATGGCAGAGTGAGGCAAACTGAGGAAGAGGAGAGGAGAGGAGAGGAGAGGAGAGGAGAGGAGAGGAGAGGAGAGGAGAGGAGAGGAGAGGAGAGGAGAGGAGAGGAGAGGAGAGGAGAGGAGAGGAGAGGAGAGGAGAGGAGAGGAGAGGAGAGGAGAGGAGAGGAGAGGAGAGGAGAGGAGAGGAGAGGAGAGGAGAGGGGAGGGGAGGAGAGGAGAGGGGAGGGGAGGGGAGGGGAGGGGAGGGGAGGGGAGGGGAGGGGAGGGGAGGGGAGGGGAGGGGAAGTGGAAGGGAAAATTGGAATAGAAAATTGTACATAATTGAAGATGTTTATGGGAATATTCCCTCAAATGTGCAGGACAGCCTGGGAGGAACTATGCATATGTTTGTTGAAAAATGTCTTAAGTGGACAATATGGAGTTACAGCCATGGATACCTGTATGTGGCTGTCAGCCTGAAGAGTAAATGAGAGATGAAAGGCTGTAAGCAAGATAAGTAGAATAAACTTGATTTCAGACAAAAGCTATAGCTAGTGAAGGGATGTGTAAATATGAATGATACAGTCGAAGTTACAGCCTGAGAAAATGAACCTGGATCACTATTTTGAAGTAGACTTTAAGTGGGCATATTTTGCCTTTGGTAGGATCAAGAGGAAAGAAATTATAATACTAAAGACAGAAAGGGAAAAGGAGACAAGATTCATTACAACTAATTTTAGACAACTGCAGCGTGGATATTTACATATGACCTAGACATTCAAGAGATACAGGAACTTTTGGGGGAAAAAATTTACAAAATATGCTTGATCGGATGTCTATTTTAGTAAAAATTCCACTATTTTTCTGCACTGAGTAAGAAGGAATCCAAAAAAAGAACATGGATGCAGATGTCTACACTGCATATAGGTGCTTGAAATCAGACAAATACCATCTAAGAGGATTATATTATGGGGAGAAAAGTTGAATGGAAAAGCTGTGTCTTAAAGATATTGTACAAAAGAAGACACCTTATTTAAATGTAGCCTATACCTGGGGACCTAGAGAGTATATCTGAGTCAGATGAGTTGAATGACAGACATAAGCATTTCCCTCTGCATGGAGATTTAGGAAGGAAGAGCAAAAGCTCTTTCAATCTTCCTTAAAATACTTGTTTAACTGTGTTGTGCTAGATTAGGTGACTAGATAGTCATGAGGAAATATTGGAGAAACAGTTCAAAATCTTGCTTCAGGTTGAAAAAAATTGCTTTACTGTGAAGTGGAAGATCGGTGAATTGAGGTTGAATTCATATGGATAAGATCATCCATGTTTAGAAGAGGAAGAAAAGGGAACCACGGGCAGAGATACATGGAACAGAGTACGTATTTTATATATATATATGTATATATACCCCTTCTTCTTCTCTCTGTAGAGCAATGTTGAAGATAGATGACTGCTGATGGCAGCCAGAGCAGGAAATGAGATTGGAATGTTGGTTCTGGTATTTGCCACCAGAAATTAAAAAAATAATAGGGATTTTATAGACTGCAGTGCACAAGCAGACACACCTGATGAGGTTTTTGATGGAAATGAGAAATTAAATTGGCTTTACACTAAAAAAAGTAAGGGAAATGGAAAAGAAGACTAAAGTAAATGCAAGGGTGTGTTTGGGCATTTATTTTCTGTTGTTTTTTTTTTTTTTTTCCAAAGTTTGAAAAAATATAGAGCATGCTTGTAATGTGAGACAAAACACAGAGGTCAAAGAGGTCATAAGTGTCACAATGTGAGGTAAAGAGATGGGATGAGAGTCTCTAGACCACTTTGTGGAGTTAGAGGAGAACAGAATGAAAAGCTTCCTCATCATCAACACAAAGAAACATGAGAAGGTGAAGAGGAAAACAAAAAAAAGATCAAAGAAAGAGAAAAGACACACATTTTATCTCCTTTCTCTGAAAAGAAAATGGCAAGGTCCTTTGAGGAAAGGACAGCTGGGGGCAGAAGTGACGGATGAGTTGAAAAAAATAGAAGCTGTGTTTTTAGATATGGAAATCAATTCATTTGGAATAGTTGATTTATTTTAGCAAGAAAAATATTAGTACTGACTAAAGAATGTAACAAATCTGAAAGGAAGTAAGCCTCCTCTAAGAATTTCCTCCAGCAACTTTCATTCTGAGAGTGTCAGTGGAGGAACTGGATGCTGACAGGGTGAGTGGTTCAGTAAGGCATTTGGGTAGGATGCTGGGTCATCCAGAATTTTGAGTCCATCTGGCTGCATACTCTTCACAAGTGAATACACCAAAATCATCCTATGGGCTGTGAATATCCAAAGGAAGACTGTATGGTTGGGGGTTTTGTTTGGGTTGGTTGTTTTCTTTTCCTTTGGTTATCTTAGAAGTCAGTTTCTCCTATCTCATGCATCATTTTCTCTGTTTGCTGTGTTTTAATAACTTCTTTTTTCTTTCACTTTACACTCTAGAACCTCCCTGGGCTGAGCACAGGCCTCTTATCCAGGAGGGAATCGCCTCCTTCCCCATTGGAGCCGCTTTCACCTGACCGAGAGTATAGTATCCAGGGCAAGGAAAACAGCAGACCTTTTTGCCCAGTCACAAACTTTTAACAAAAAACAACATGCTAAACAAATTCTGTGAGCAAACAAATCAGACAGTTATGCTACGCTTTACACTGAGGAGTGGGAAAGAAAGGCAAAGAGCTGGTATGGATGGAAGTGACAGAAGGAACAATTTTGCTGAGGCAAGAGAGCCTGGGAGGAGAAGAATTCATCAACCCTAACAAACAAGAAGAAATCACTCATCAACTGAAAGTCACTAAAAAGTCCAGCTACAGAGCACCACAATTGATCCTGGCAGTGAAAATCAGGTGATGGTCATGTAAGAGGACATCAGCAACAGAAGAATTACAGATAATCCCAAACGAACACCAAGCAGATGTGCTTTCCTGCATATGAAGTGCAAAACCAAACTTGCAAGCAGAATAGATGTCAGAGAAGAGAACTATGGAATTACAAATATCACTAACAAGAAAACTGAGTTGTTGTTATTAATGAGAGTGAAGGGAACAGCATTAGGAATTATGTGTAAAGGAAAGGAGACAAGTGAGAAAATCTCATGGGTTCCACTGTAAAAATGAATAAGGGTAAAAAATAGGCAGCTGTAAAGGAGGAGAAAGAGACCAAAGAGAGAGGATGGAGGAGTTAAAAGCAGCAGTTTAGGACCTCCCAGTCCACAGAGGCTGCCAAGCTGTTCACACATTACTTCTTGGGGGGAGGGGGCTGAGGAACCTATGCTCCATTAGTCTCGTGAAGTGACTAGGGGAAATCTAATAGCAGCCTACAACAGCTTGAAAGTCAGTTACAAAGATGACAAAGTCTTTGTGGTAGTGGCAGAAGACATAATAAGGCCATAAAATGGGTCTAGGGACATTCAGATTAGAGAGGAAGAAAACTTCTCCAGAAAAGTAGTGCAGCACTGGGACGTGTTACCCAGCAAGGCATAAGGGTGAACTTTCTGTCCTTGGATTTTCCAGGACTTGGCAAAAAAAAAGGCACCTGACCCAGTGGTGATATAGTCCCACTTCAGGCGAGAAGACTGGGCTGGACAACCTCCAGAGATTCCTTCCAGCCAAGACTTTTATGATTCAGTATTTCCATGAATGGAAGAAATAAAGTCCCCTGTGCTTTAGTCTGCTGAGAAGGGAATGTAAAAGATGGATGGCAGAGGTATCATCAGGACTCTGTGAGAGCTAGTTGTAGAAAATGAATTGTGAAGATGGCTGCAATCTCTCTTAGGGTTGTTCCAAAGATAACAAAAGAAGGTGAAAAGGAGAGAGGTGTAAAACAGGTCATAATGCTATGTAAGGGGTAGAGGTGGTGGAGTGTGTGGAAAGCGTGGGATGCATGAAGACTTACGGTAGATGTCACTGGGTATGGGTGGGAGAAGAGAGGAAGCTGTCCAACTGATTTTATTTCTTGGCCCTTTGATTCTTAAACTTGTCGGTTATTGCTTGTTTCTTTCCAAATTGAGGTTCAGAGCATCTTTTTCCTTTATATTTGTGCAGCTCAAACTACATGGGGAACTTGATCTTCCATTTCCTCACTGGGGCATCTTGATGTTAACATAATAACCATAACTGACATTTATCATAATAATAATAGCCAGTAATTTCCTTTTCTAAATAATTAATAACACCTTGTTTCTTAGCTTTTAATATTTAAAACAAGTACAGATAGCATATGAAGTTCCTTTTTCTTCAAGGAAAAAACTCCTTGATAGGGAAACAGACAACAATGTGAGAAAATCACTGAGGAGGAAAGGATGAAAAGAAGAAGCCATACAGATCATGTAACTAATGCACAGTGAGGAATAATGTATTTATTCTTACAAAGGCAACATTTTTAGGGGACTAGTTTTTCACCATCTGCTTCTACAAGGCGATACAAATAAAGTGAAGTCCATACGACTACTGATTTGGGGAAAGGCCATGGAATCAACTGATGCACGGACAAACAGCCCAAAGGTGAGACAGATTGCTTTGGTGTTTAGGATTTCAGTTTCCCTGGAAGCGTAATGCGCTACCACACAGGGATCAGATTCTGAGTTTCTATTTTGCACCTGTCCCGCCATGTGCTGATTCTGCAAAACCTCATCTACAAATGTTTGTCCTGACTTACGGGCAGCTTGTTAACATCAGTGGAACTGTTTGAGTTACAATAATTTATATGAATAAGAGTTTGCAAGATCAATTCCAAATCACAAAGGGCAGCATCCCAAAATAGCCTGCACCTTCTCTGCAAAACGCAATAATATTTAGATTAGATTTAGATGTTAGAACCAATAGGACTATATCTACACTTGCAAACTAAACAGAGCCTAGGGCTTTCTTTGACACTGAAGCCAACTGGCACATCCTTACTATTAAGCTCTCTTGCCATCAAAAACAAGCTAACAACATTTGAACTGCCTATTGGGAATGATTCCCACTCTGTGCTAATTTCCAATGCATGCCTGAGAATTATTTTTGAGCACACTAGTTGGAACAGAGTGATACTGTGCCAGAGAGTGTACTAGCATTTTAACAATATGGATGATCATTTTTCAGTGTCTGTGTCTGTCCTCTGACATGAATCTACTAGCGTAAATAAAAGGCTCATAGGCATTTAATAACAGGGTACAAGTGGATTTTAGGTTATCTAACTTCAAGATCATTTCACAAATGTTTTCCGTGTTCTCCCCATCCCCTTCTTAAACATCCCTGTAACTGGTAGCGCCTAAATTTGTCGTATGTCCATGTTTGACATTAAAGTTGTTAAATTTCTGAAATTCCACACTGCAGGCATGTAAAACACAGCCCATATCTTCTGCCTCCATTCCATGGGAATCCAGAAATTATGGATTTCCCTATGAAAGTCATCTTCACAGACATTAGCACATTACAGGTTCAAGCAAGCCACATTTTTCTAAATGATCACTAAAGGAGGTAGTTGTGCTACAAACACTTTTTCTTTAAGGGCTTCGAGAATGAACAGGATTCAGTTCTTGCTTCAGCTGGAGAGAATTCAAATCTACTGCACCCACCTCCCAGAAGCTTTCCCTAGCTGCTAGGATACAACTTTCTGGAAGACAGACACTTTCCATGTCTCCCATTGAACTTGTGGCGTTTTGCAGCAAGAAATACATGATTTAATAGGCCAGAGTCATACCACAAGAGGAAACCCACAGGTTAATTAGGACTGGAAGTGCTGAGATCTCTCCCTGCTCCAGGAATTGTTTAGATGGTGTATCTAATGTAAAATGCATTTTATTACAGGGCTCAGATACTCTAAATTTTGTGAGAAGGAATGCATGAGAAACGCATTTTTAAAATAAGCATCACTACAGTTACATTCTGAGAGAAACCAGAAGGGCTGGTTTGATCAGCTCTGTTCTGATCAACCCTCCCTACAGAATAACAAATTTACAAGTGTGGCAAAGGCCAGCCTTATTTTCTTTCCCTCTTGGGAGAACTGTGAAAAGACAGCTGAAGCAAAAGTTGCTAGACAATGTTAATTTGAAAAATCCTGCAGCAGTCAATCAGGATTTGTTTCATTGGTTGATGCTGTTTTGTTGAGGGTTTTTATTATTAAAAAAAAAAAAAGCTAATTTAGAGAGAGTATGTAACAGGGTAAAAGTTGTGTACAGTACAATATACAAATGTAGCTTGTGCAGAGAACATGATATACTTAATCTTCTCTGATAAATACAAGATAGGAGAATTGTGCTGAACTAAGATTTTAAATGAAATGTTATGACCCTTTTATCAATTTCTGTTTATTAATGGGATAAATTCAGCTCTCAACTACACTGATATCAAACCAAGGAACACCTTCTAGCTAAAACTTCTACTCATAAATAGTTATAATTAATTTAGACGCAAACAGTATTCACACAATTGATCCCTATGAAATACTCCTACAGAATAGAAAAGGGACTATGAAACTTTCTATACGGCAGCTGTTTAATGGAATTTCATATCAGAAATACATTTCTATTAAATTCTTGAGAGCTGTATGTGTAGGCTATATGTATACATACTGCACAAAAATTCTACTCAATGTGTTACAGTAATCCAAATAAAGGATTTAATTCATTAAAAAATTGTGCATGAGTTTCAGAATAATGTCTATTCAACCCCATTATGTTGATCCTTAATACCTTTAAATGGCATATTTTTTTTAATTGTAGAATTAAGCTTTTTTGGAATTTATCAGTGAGCTAAAAGTGTGATTTCATTTATAAATTTGTTTTCACAAAGGCAAACCTATTTTCCATGCTTTATTTATTTTTCTCTGAAATATATAAGTAAAATAGCAATTGATAATAATGTTCAGTGAGTTTTATTTTCCTATGTACAGCAGATGAATATCAGTCATGAATTGTCAGAAGTTTCAAAAAATACAAATATCAGGATTTTACTTTTTAAAAGTGCATATATAAACACAGAGTAAGAATATCATCCAATTGTATAAGACAACAAGTGAGTTTATTTTTGCAAACCATGACAATATTTTTTTTTTAATCATTGAGAACTGGCAGTTACAGAGATCAATTTTCCAGAGCGAGATATGTGCTAATGTCTTAAGTACTTATCTGCATCCGTAGTCAGAGTGCAAGTATTATTGCTGCATACATATGCCAGATGTGTAAAAGGATAAAGACAATGGACGAAAAAGTGCCAACACATGGAAAATAACTTTTGGAAAAAAAATGCTGGTATAAAGTAACCAACAACATGAAGTAAGCTGAAAGTCAGAGATGAGCCCAGCTTGCTGGAACACATCTAGATCCTAGAACAGATTTTGAGTCAGTGGAAGAGTCAAACAACAAATTAATTTTTAGATGACAGAAATTTAAATTTCATTTATAGATGAAATTACCTGGCATGGGGTTTCTTTATAACAGAAGAGAGGTCCTTAATTGCTGTGTTTTTGCATGTAAGTTAAACATGGCCAGCAACACTCTTTAGCTCTGATCTTAGCTAACATGAAATGCCCTGTGTTCATACTGTTAAACTCTCCTGCCCGCCAAAATACTGTAGCTGGTTTCAAACTCCCTACTGGGAGAAGTTAGTGGGTTAGCCTAACTCCCATACTGTGCCCAAGCATTGCCTGGAAGAGTGACACCTGACATGGGCCAAAGGGCTGCTGGGGGCAATTCTGGCTATCCGGCTCTATAAGCGATCAAAATTGAGTGGCAGGGATGGCTTCCTGCCGCTAAGTAATAAATGGCTGTTCTATTAGCAAGTATGCAAATGTAGCCATTGATTCAAGAGGTCCCTTATTGCCGCCTTTTCCTAGGGAAATCTGAGCCAAAACCGTTGAGAATTGACCCTGGCCCTGCAATGGGTTTTGAATGAGTGGAAATCCACTCCCACAGGCAGCTGAATCCAACTCATTTAATAGAGGTTCCTAAAAAATTGCAGATGTCTCCCCATGAGATCTTCCCAATTCAGGAATGGAGGACATAATTTCCAGTTCTTCAAAGGCCACTGTCATAGACTGTGAGGCTTTACTTCTTAAATTCTGCCAAAGGAAAACCTCGTTGCCCTGACTTGTCAATCAATTTATGAAGTCCTGATTGATGAAGCCGGGAATACTGGAACATAAAATTTGTTATGTAGGACACCAGTCCACCGAGTCTGTTATGCAGTACCCAGAGATCCAGAGGGAAGTACCCCCAAAAAGCCCCCAGTAGGCATTCTGTGCATTAAAAAGGGAATTTTTCTAAAGTTTCCATGTCACTGAAATATCTATGTCTGACTTCGTATCTTATCACACCAGCCCCCTCAAGTACCATCAAAATCTTTACTTGTCTATTTCTCCCAGTCCAATTTCTATGCATTTTTTTTCTAGAGAACCAGTAGTAAGATACACTCTTCCACACACAGCCAGGACAAAATCTGTAGTTCATCAAGGTTGTATGTATGGCTCCCCCTTCACTGTGTCTCAGGTGCTCCTGTGTTTCCCTTGGTCTGTGCAGGTTCTCCTCCTGTTCCCTGCAACACCCATTCTGCGAACAGATTGTATCCGAGCCTTCTGTAGATACAAAGCTGTGATCTTACTGCCTGAGACACCCCTGCCTAGCACAGTGTATTCTCCTTTCTCCAGACCTCCAAATGAGCTAAACAAACCTTTCCCAGAACTGCATCTTTAAGACTATTCCATCTGAATACCCAAGGGCATGCGACAGCCAAAATTCCTCATACACAGATATCACACAAGAGTCTAAAGCAATATATTTTTACCTAAAACAACAAATGATGCATAAGTAAAATACTCATTTACACATAAATATCCTCAACTCTTTCCTCAAAGTTCCAGTCTGCTCAGTTTAGTGTAAAGAGTTAGGTAGCCATAAATTACTAGTTCTACTTCTCCAGATGTTGACTCCTCTTCACAGCATTATGTGTCATTAAAGCTGTTATGCAGCTTTACAGGGCAGATGTGTTTTATCTTGGCTTATCTTGTAGTCACTCTTCTTTCGATAGCGTCGTATGGCCCTATCATCTTCACTTCTGACCAAAACTTGCCATCATTTCACACTGCTACATTCTCCTATGCCCACCTTTCCCCAAGAAAATTTATTTTCTGCCAACAAATTTGTTCAAAATGGTCATCTTTCCTAGTGCAAATATTGTTCATGCAGTCGGAGGATGTCTATGATTAACTGCTCTTTATCATCCTTGATCTGTGATACAGGTCCCACAATACTGACAGTTGCAGCATCTTCTATATGCACTGATGATTTTGTGATATGAATACTCCCCAAAAAACTTAAGAACTTTATGTAGATTCTCCAAACTGGCAAATACAATGTCCCTCATTTCAATTCTCATACTAGAGCATATTTATTCATTTAGACAAACACCTTCCATAAAACATGAATAAAAACACTTAAATGAAAAGAGTCACAGGAGTTCCCTTTGTGAGTATCTTGCTTTCTTTATGTTCCAAAGATTGTCTTTTTACTTTTACAGATTAAATCCGTGGTTGGTAACAAAATAGAAAATTAAGTGGAAAACAAATGTGATGTCACCACAGTCTCAGGTTTTTAAAGAGTAAATGAAATTGTGTACGAAGTGAGTTTTGTGCAATGATTTCAATATGGAAAATTTACTCTGTACTTCCACTAGTCTGGTGGCACACTAGCAGCAAACCATGAAGTGCCCCACTATCCTTCGTGCTGTTTCCTAGAAATTATTTAAGGGAAGGATCATGGGAATTGGTGAAATCATGTAAGGCAAACATTTAACTGAAAAAAGTGAGCTGCATACAATCAATTGTATGCTCCATTATCAATATATTCAGGAAGAGAAAAAGAAAGCAAGCTGGGGATATTCAGCCCTGATCCCAGTGCTGCAGGTATTTTCACATGGTGTTATGAACCCTGGAGCACAGCTGGATAACGACTATCTCAACTTTTCTTTATATTCCTTGTCAGCTTTTCACACTGAACTGCCCAGAATGAATAGGGTTTCCTGAGTGCCAAAGTAATTGGGTGTCAAATGAACAACCTGAATCGTTGCTAATAACTGAAAGGATGGCTTTTGGCCCTTCTAGCAGTTTATAATAAAGGAAAAAGACACCTAAAACTCAGCATAACTCTTCAGCAATTTCTCAGTCAGACAGAATAGTTAAGAATGTGTATCAATCCCTTGCTCCGTTATTCATAAATGCCTATTTAGAGCACAACATTTCTGCCTAAGTATTTTCCTTTACCCTCACTGCTGATCAAATTTGGAAGGTTTCAGAGGAAAGAACCTTTAGAAAAAACAACAAAAGGAAAGTTTATGCTTTCCTTAGCAAGGCTTCCAAACAGGAAATTACCTTTCATGTGTGTGTGACTGTATGAGAGAGAGAAGTCTAAAAGAAATTAGTAATGGTCAATAAGAAGCACTTATTGTTGATGAGCAGATAGGAAAGCAAGAAGTTGTGTACTCACCAGCATCCAACAGCCTAGAGGAAAGAGAGGTCCTTTGCCAGTAGTAGATCTAAGACTTGACTTGGTGTATGGCTAAATGCACCGCGATGATCACAGAATTGGGTGCAGTCAGCATTTAATACCCTGCAGCTGTAGAAACAGTAAATTGATCCACTTGGCTCTTGTAAGATTGAGTCACATTGCTGTAACTGTTGTATGTCCAGTGTAGTTTAGCAATAACAAGGCAAGGGTGTTCAAGAGAATTTCCTGTCATTCAGCAGAACTGAGATGTTTTTCCTTCTCTTCTCTTCTCTTCTCTTCTCTTCTCTTCTCTTCTCTTCTCTTCTCTTCTCTTCTCTTCTCTTCTCTTCTCTTCTCTTCTCTTCTCTTCTCTTCTCTTCTCTTCTCTTCTCTTCTCTTCTCTTCTCTTCTCTTCTCTTCTCTTCTCTTCTCTTCTCTTCTCCTTCCTTCCTTCCTCTTCTTCCTCTTCTTCCTTCTTTCTCTCCCTTCCTTTTTTTCTCTCTTTCTCTCTCTTTCTCTCTTTCTTTCTTCTGCACCATCATCTGCATCATCAGCAATATAACTTTTTTGAGAATGCAGTTGCACACTTAACAATCATGCACTATGCACAGTCCTTATTAAACTTAAGTATGAATCAAAGAAATAGTATATCCAACTGTGTGTGCATGTTTGTTTAGATGTAAAGTATCTGATTGTGCTGCATTTTATAGTGCAAAATAACGTTTTAAAAAATTGCTGTATTTTGTTTAGCTAGTAAATCTGTATTGTCAATTAATATTTAATACTTTTATAATATTATTTGAATTAGTTTCAGATCCATTGAATGTTCAATTTTCATAAAATCAGCCTTTAGTTGTAATGTGGTTTTTTTTACATCATATAAGCTTTAAAAAATTTTCTCAAAACAAAAATCAAAATGTTCTGCTCCAGAAATATTAAAGTGTATATTGTCTGTACTGAAATGTTTCTAAACTGCTGAAAGTGAAGTCTTTCTCTAAAGAACTTTTAACTGCTTAGGCAAATATAAAAAAAATAGAATTAGGAATAGTGAATCAGGTCCAACCACTTTTCAGAGCTATCTTCCAGACGGTTATAATATAGGTTCAACTCACTGTTGTCCTGTACTAAATAAGTTAGTTGCAGCAGTGCAAAGAAAATGTAAAGTGTCTGTAAAAAGCTGACATTTTTACGTGATAGGCTTTTATGTCCACTTTCCACTGTCTTCACATAAGTGTAAGACCTTGGTGTTCCACCTTTATACAGCTTTTGGCTTTCTGTTATTTATAACCCAGTTTTGTGCCTTTTAACCTAAACTGTCCTTCCAGAAAACATAATTTCCATTTCAAAGACTTTATGAGCACTTTTCAGGCAGCAGAGATATTTTTGTTCAATTTAAGGCAATTGATGCAAGTTTTGAGATACAGGATATGGTGGAAGGGAAAATGATGTCATATATTGAAAATTGTCTGTTGTTTTAATTTCAACATGTTTTCTGTAAAGCACATTGTCCAAGGAGCTTTGAATGAGGGTTGCCTAAATTATCTTGAGTAGACTTAATACAAAGGACTAGATATGAAATAGTGGGAGCTGTTCATTAGCAAACTTGTAATAATGAGTTGCTCTGCAGGCATTCAGCAGATTTTTTAAGACCTTTTATAGAGTCCTTGTTTAAAAACTCACCATACAGGACTATTCTGCTTTTCAGGGTATTAAGGTGATTTTTAGATAGTTATTTCAAATGAGTTATGGGGGGTAGGATCTCACATGCAGGCATTCATTCCTTGCCTGTTAGTCACTGCCAAAAACCTTAAATCATCCAGGCCTCTATTTTTATATTGTTTCATCAGGTCCCCCTACATTTGAGGTAGGGATCAGTCCTTTACCTTGGGCAAAACTGGCATCATGTCCATGTTTTTTGGATGAATTTGCAACCTACACAGCCTTTGAGTACAGGCTATGCCACACTGCAGGCCAAAGCTTATTGCTCCTAGTAGTACAGATGGACAATTGTCTATATTAAAAATCCTGTTTCCCTCTGGCAATGTCATTTGACCAAAGACAGGCAAGCAAACTGGATACAGGATCATTCCTAGATCTCTGAACTCACATGGGCTGATGGAGTACAAAGATCCGAAGGTTTAAGTTGCTTAGGTGCTGAACAGGCTCTTACCACCATAAGCTGTGAGCGTTTGACGGGCTGGAGTGTGGACAAAGTGAGAAGGGGCCAAAAAGTTTGTCATTTTTATTAAGTTTCCAGGAATATGGATTCTGGGAAAAGATGTAGTCCATGCATGTTTCTGTAACACCTAATCTAACTTCACCACTGTGCAAAAAATAAAGTAGGTAAAAAGTTATAAAAAAATAAAATTCTTGGAGTCAAAAGAGATATTTCCTTTATTTCCCTATTTTTCATCAGCATTTACTACAAAAGTTACCTAAAACCTTTTATGGAATAAAAATGACAGTAAAATCATTGGAAGAGAGAGAGTGTGTGTGTGCATGTGTGTGCATGCATGAGACGTGTTCAAAATATAAGCATTTTTATTTTCAAAAATGAATTTGAAAGAACATTTGTTGCTTTTATTGATTTTTGGTACGATTTTAAGAGACAGACATATATCTGTCATGTTTCTGATATATGTATTATCAAATAATTTTGTACTCTGACATAATGGGCAGTCAAATTTAGATTCTAAGCCTAATAAACACTTCTGCCTTCCTGTTTCCAAATGACATCCTTTCTTTTTTACTTTATTTCCAGCTTGACTACTTGTAATAGTTGATGGAATACATTAGTGACTGGAAAATACAGTGGCATTGGAAGGGGATTTTTATACTTTTCACCATTTTCATAGATGATTCTCCAAATTAATCAAAAATCCTAAAAATATGCAGATTTCCTTCACATTGCTGATAAATGTAAATACATTTTGTGATAATAGTAATACTACAAAAACAACACATACTTGTGTGCAAGTTTGGGTTCCGAATCACACTGAAATTTGTGGGTTTTAACTGCTTAAATCAGTGTGATCCTTTTTCCCTCTCTGAATCTATATTTCCATGAACTTGCTCAGACAAACAAAATGCTTAATTTGGATTTTCAGAGTTATAACATATTTTTAAAATGGCACTACTCTATCATAATTTATGTATTTTATAGGGGATCATTGAGAAGGTTCCTGTATGGGTACATTGCTTTAAGCACTGGGAGAGTTAGTGAATGAAACCTGGGGATATACCACATAGAATCTGAAGAACTCTGAAATTGTGACACACACCTGAGACATGCTTCTTAGGCTGATTTTTGGATTACTCATTCAGTGCCTTATCCTATATTCTTAAAGTGTTTTGGTTTTGGTTTTTTGGGGTTTTTGGGGTTTTTTGGGTTTTTTTTTAAGCTATAGAGTATTTATTTAGTGACTTTATGGAATTACAGTAAGAGGTATGGAAGGTAGTCATGTTTTAACAGTGCCTATGTTGCACTAAGAGAACAAATTAACAGGGGAAGTCACAGCTTCTGTATTCTCTGATGTCTTTGAATGGATGCCTTTCTGAAAGCCAAATGTAAGTTACTGGTTTCACTTGGAGCAAATAGATAACTTTAATGGTCTTTTAATATGCAGGTGAATATAAAATGTCCAAACTGTAAACCCTAAGGGACTATTAATATATCTAAGCAGTACATGAAAAAATAACTAAGAAAAAAAAGTTTATTGCCCAGAGGCTTAAATTTATTATGCAAAAAGTATCAAGAATCTGGAAACTGAAGCAGAATGCTAAGGATACATTTTGTATAATAACAGCAAATAAAATGCAGATGTAGTTATACATTTGACGTGGAAGGGAGACTGTGCTCTAGAGCCCATTCAAACTAACAGAAAGAAATAACACCAACTTTAAAGGGCTTTACGTTGGACACATAATGAGTAGGTATAATGAGGACAGAAAGAGATCTAAAAGGAGAACAATTTTATGTTTGCCTTTGACTAGAATTATCTTTTCCAGAGGAATTGACTGTACACTATGTAGTTTATAAAAGACTTTTTCAGTCCCTTAAGACATGATTTCTTTGTTTAATTCTACTTTACTTAGTTCTTAATTTTCTAATTTTTCTTAGTACATCCAAAACTGATCTGCTGTGACTTGAAGTAATACCTTGGAAAATGCTACTCTTTGGCTTATTGCCAATTTTCAATATCTATAAAAATGGAATTGCTTGAAAGAGTTGTAAATTAAACCATTGCATATATCATAAATTGTACTAGTGCCTGAGTTTGTAAGTGAATGCTTTCTGGGTATTACAGTCCATCACAATTTTAAAAAACTAAAATCCTTGAACCAGGTCACAATGTGTCTGATGCTATGACCTTCTTCTAAATATACTTTGTAGACAATTTTTTTATTCTTTTGCCTCTATTTAGCTGGGGAAAAAAGGAGCTGGAAGACTTGCTGGTCAACCCTTGAAAATGCTCAACTATATTCGATAACTAAAACACCAGCTATTGAACTGTAATGAACTGGCAGAATTTGGGATTAAATCAATGTCTGGACTTTTTGTCTTTTAAATGTCTCTAGGATATAGTTTTCAAAATTCTCTTGACTTGTGTAGTAAATATTTAAATGATTCTGACATCCAAACTGAGGGACGCATCCAGAACATACTGCACTGATGTCGCTGTTTGAGAGTGAGATAGCTCTGCAGGTACCAACTACCAGCTTTTCAAGCTCTCCGAGGAAGTTGGAGGATTTGTGCAAAGCATCTAAGAGCAGAGCTGTGTATGTTTTGGTTGTCTTGTTACTCTGAAAGCTCTAGGTCAATCTCTACCCTAAGGCAGAGATGTAGGAACTCAAAATGTTTTAGTCTTGGCACAAGTGATTCACTATTTGTTTTCTTGACTCCCGTATTCTTAATCAGCACTTTGCCCCCCAAAACCTATTACCGGATTTCACCAAGGGCTTAATTGTAAGTGTATCTTTGCCCTCTTCTGTCTTCAAGCTCTTTTCTGTTTTCTTTCAGATTTAACACACTTGTGCACATAAAAAACACATAAATACATCTGCAGGTTAGTTTGTTCCTAACAACTGTGCATTTATACTGGCCTCCCAAGAAACTCAAATTAACAAAATGCCCTATCAGCTATCTAAACCTGTAGTCCCTATTAATTATTTAAGCTATCAATAAATGAAAAGGCATGGGGTTTTTTCCTTATCTAGCCTGAATGGAAAGCAGCCAGTTTGCTCTTTATTTTCAGACACTCACACTGAGAGCTGTTAAAACAATGCAAGAAGTTACAGTTTTAGGCCTAATTTACTTAAACATGTTCCTAAATTTAAATATATTTGCTTTCAAGAAGATGTAAGATTATATTTCATCGTCCTTGTTTTTTATTTAAAACAATAATAATTATTAGCGATAGTGCTTGGTGACAGAAAGAAGTTAGAGCATTCAGATCAAATTCTGCCTCCACTTTGACCAAAGGTATCAAATCTATTTGTAACAGAGCAAATACTTAAATATTTCATTGCAAATTGATTTTACTGTGATTGTGCCTGCTGAAGCTCCCCCTTCTGGAGTCAAGTATCCATGCGGGAATTCCAGCTTCAGCCAAAAAACACTCAGGTGCTCAGTGCCTATGGCTGCAGAGCGCAGCCTGAGAACATGACCCAGGCTGACCCCACAGGCTTTAAAAGCAGCACGTAAGGAGAATGGCCATTTGTTTTTAAACATCTTAACTTAAAAGTCAGTTTCACTTGGTCTTTTACCTAATTGGTTCACAAGTTTCACATGCTTATTGGATTTGTCAATATCAAAATATGATTATTTGTGGCAGGAGGTATAAATTCAGGCCTATATACTGTCTGCAGTGCAGGGGCCACAACACCCACTGATGTCAGTAGAAAGTTGGCATAGAACTCCCAGTCAGGCTTTTATTTAATTGTTCAAATGTTTTCTTGTCACATTTCACTCCCTGAAAAAATCTGCCCCTCCTCTGCCCACTTCTGTTTTTATTCTTTGCTTCTTTTTTTCTCTACCCTCTTCTCATAATTTCCTATGCTCTTTTCTACACTTTGAATCGTTAGTTTCAAAGTCAAAGTGATTTAAAACCCACCTTTTGCCCTCATTCCATGAACAGTGACTAAATAATAAATGTCAACAGCAAATGTCATCACTGGGTTTCAAAGATGATATTCCAATCAGCTAAATAGAAACAGGGGAGTTTACTTCTCTGATTGTTTCAGGACACATGCACACTCAGGCAAATATTACTGCATCCACCACTATTTAAAAATGCTTTCTAAATGGATCCTCATATTCTTGAGAATACGCTTACCTCATTTGGGGCACGTGAACATGTTATCTAGTCTGTGAAACATATATTTTTAAGATCTTTTGGTCTTTTCCTAAAGTGGAAAAGTGGGAATCAAACATTTTCATCCTTGCCACATAAAATTCTTTGCTGTTCCATGACCTTGGGTGATTCCTGCCCCCAGCACCTCCATATCCTGAAAGTGGTCAAGACATGAGTCTCAATAGTCTGAGGTGCTTAAAAGAGAAAAGGTCAGCAATGAATTGGCAGCTCTGGGACAGTTGTGTAGCTGGGAGATAGGATCACATCCTAGGATAGAGGAAGGAGAGATTAGAGACCGCCAAGACAAGTGAGACATCTGCAAGTGTGAGGGACCACTGGCAGAGGGCACTGGAAGAAATTGAAGAGCTCTTCAAGAGTTCCTCCATAGCAAGAGAGAATCAGTAAGCATTTTGATTTTACACTCTCCATGTTGTATTCTCATTAGCAAACTAGAATGAAATTAAATTAAAATTTGGGCCAAAATTTCTGGGTTAGCATGCTCAAAGAGCAGCTAGCTATTCACTTTAAAACGGAAGAATATATTGAGTGAGATTGTGTAGCTTTTGTCCTCAGCCTAGTGCTGATCAATGATTTCCTTCATATTTGATTATATTTTCAGGTGACACAAACATGAGAGTGCTTTTGAGGGCAAGATTAGAATTCAAGATGTTCAGGATAAATAGAGGAAAAAATAAGGGGCAATTACTAAGGGGCTGTATGGACAGGTGCAATAGGGAGCAAATAGGGTGATGGTAATCAGCTATACAAATACAGAATTAAACAAACTTGAGATATTAGATAACAGTTCATCAGAAAAAAAATTGGGTGGCTGTAGGGGATCCTAGCAAAAATGTGCCAGAAGTATCAATCTGTTGTAAAAATTGCAGACATTGTAGATGAATATGACAAGCAAGTAGAAGTACAAAACCATTCTTCCTCCCTGTTTGGAGCTGGCAAGACTCCAGCTGGAATACTGAGCAGAGTATTGGGCTTTCATTTCAAGCAAAATGTTGGCCAGAAAAGACAAATAAAAACAATCATAAATCTAAAAATCACGACTACTTTGAAATGAAATATTGAATGACCTGGCTTACCTTAAACCAAGAGTAATGCTTAGGAAGTGAAGGAGAAGGGAGGAGAAAGCGTATAAGTGTATTCATATACAGTCATATATATTTATGCAGGAGCATACCTGTGTATTTGTGTGCAAATACAGGTTACTGCAAAGAAAAAGGAAAAATCCATTTTCTGCCTCCACAATCAAAAGTACCAAAAGTCATGCAACAGAAAAAAAATCAAGTGATACATTAGTAAAAATATTGTCACATCATTAATAACAAAACAGACTGGTGGTATTACAAAGTCTCTGTTGTTGGCCATCTTTAAAACCAGGTAGGACAATCATATGTCAGAATTGGCATAGGTTTAATAATTGAAGTCTTGGGGAGGAAATGGAATAGAGATTCTTGAGGCCCACACTTCCACTGAGCATAGAAATCTTACAACTGGAGTTAGATGTGTCTTCTATTTTTATATTGCTACCAGATGTATGGTCATTCCTAGGGAACTTTTGTCTGTAGCAATATTAATCATTTATTAGGATTATACATTTTCAGGTATGAAAAGTGAATGGTTTGTTGTTTTCTGAGAATTAACAAAACAAAGCAACAAAATACATGTTGTTAGGGTATCCTGTATGTCTTTCCATTAAAAATATTACTAAATTTACTTGCAATATAAAAATTAATACAATTCAAGAAATAACAGAACATCTCTGTAAAAAATAGAAGTAGGCTTATAGAAACTAAAGCTAAGGTTTGACCTTTAGAATATGCCTTGATACAAATTATAAAGAGTTATGTAAGATAACAATTTATTAATAGACTATGTGCACTACAAAAGAGGCAGTGAAACAAGTTACAGGAATATTACTTTTCTACAAGTATGATTACGTATGTTTAAAGCTCAGATACTAAAAGTTGCAAGGTTGCAAAATTCTGGTTGTTGTCTGCTACTCCAGCAGTCCAAATAAAATTAAAGATGTTTCATCTTTCCTCAAAAGCTGAATTCTTCATTCACCCTTTCACTCTATCCCTAAGATACTTTTTCTCCTTTTTGCTTCTTACTTTTGGCTGTAAATTTAATGTTTCTGAGATATGTAGTCCTCTGTCAAATTCAACATTTCAATTGCTATTACAATAGTCAACTGACACCTAGACTTTTCAGTAAAAAGTTGCTGGAAAGAGACGCAAATGCATACACCAGGGAGCAATTCTTGAAGAGTCCTTCCATTGGAAAAGCCAATTAAAATCATAACTGGGCTCTCAAGTTTCAGTTCAATTTAAGAAATTTTTATGTCCCACCTACATTATTCTTGTGATATAAATAGTTAATAACATGAAATCCAGACAGTCAGAAAATTAGAGTGTGATTACTTATATTTATTTAAAGGATGAGTATAGAATACATCAGCTTTTGTGTATATCAAGTTTAATGAACCTTTTCAGCGAACGTTATTTGTACATACCACATTGTTTTTCATGCAATTCTTTGCACTGATTAAGAAGATATTAGTCTTCCCTCTGTAGTCTGTTGTCTCAGTCATCCGAGGAGACTTAGCATGGGTTTGCATTTTTTCCATGGACGGATTCACATGAGTTAGTAGAGATTAGGTATTTTCTTTTATATATCTCTCCAGAAAAGAGCAAAAGGAAGACTGTTGTGTGCATGCATCTAACTATTGGTTCTCTAATTAGGGAACTTTTACATCACCTAAATGCTACATCTGTGACTCCTTTGAATTCCCAGTGGCTATGGGAGATGATCTCACTTCAGAAGCAAAACATTTTGCCATTTACTTGGGAGAAAGTTTCTTTTCACAAATACCACCAGCAGATGAAGCCGTAAAACTTTTAACATATAAATGACAGTGGAAGCATTTTCATAATTTTTTTCACTATTATGAAATGTTTTTCTTTAGTCATGAAAATATTGACAACAAAAACTTCAAAAATACAAAAATGGATAATGGAAACCAGAAGCTGATTTCCTGCCTTCACTGTTGTTTATCAGATATTACTTTTCCTCATTTCAAACCAAAACCCACACTTGCCATCTCTCAGCCATTAAAATAAACAGAATAGTAATTGGAGAAGGTGTAATTTTAAATATAATTTTGAAATAAAATATTAAATAAAATTTTAAAGTGAAAATAAGTAGAGGAGACAAATTTTCCTTTGGTGCTATGAAGTAAAAATTTTCCTAGTCTCCTAAATTCTGAGTTAAAATGAGTCCATCCTCAGCTTATTTCCTCTGTGATTAAAATCACAAGATCTCAATGTGCCAGTATTACCGGTCTTAGGGAAGCAAAAAGAGGGTTAAACAAGTGAACCCTGCAAAGTCATCTAAGAAGCCAAACTAGAATATCCAAGTCAGAAATTTAGTTGCCAATATATTATTTAATAAAAGTCCAAGGTCCATTACCTGGCCCTAAGTGCGAGTGACATGGAACAGAGCACATCTTCACAGCTAAGCTGTCTTATCAGCCAGTCTACATGACCTCTTGGGAGAGATCCATGGACCATGCTATATCCCGGATGGTGCTCAAGCATTACCAGTGCTTCTTGGTGTGTAGCAGAAACTGAGCTGAGAAGCATGGCATGGTTTTTAGCAGAACTGATGATCACAAGGATAGTGCTGAAGTGCCTGAGTCTGTTAATTTATTGGTATAGTCGTAGCCCTTGCAATCCAGTGTAAAGCATTAGGTATTAGGTTACCTTACTTCAAAAGTAATCCTATAAAGTAGTATAAATACCTAGTTCATAGATCAGACTTCTCTTCTGTAATTAGAATTTGCATGTATAGAAGTATTGCCTGAATTTAGATGATTCCTCAGCTTAAGAAATGTTCTCTGAACCTGGCTTTTACGTTGGACATAATGTAGTAGATGGTAATTTTATGTTCACTGGAAGTTTTCACTGGGAGTTTCTTATGAGACATATGCATTCTGTTCTCACAAATAAAAAGAAGTAACAAGGGTTTTCTTCTCTTTTTCTGCTTTTTTTCTGCTTTTTTTTTTTTGTGGGGGTTTTTTTTTGTGGGGTTTTTTTTTGGTTTTTTTTTTTTGTGGTGGAGGGAATGCTTTGTATTACTCCCGGTAAAAAAACGCACACAGTGCAGCTTTATGTCAGCTTTTGTTTTGAACATGTGGTAAATCTGGTGCACAATAATTAAGATAAATCTTGATTTTTATTTCTGTCTAATGTTAGTTCAAATATAGAATAAATTGTGAAAAAAAAAGTACCAAAGACTGTGAAGCACATCGAGCACCTTTTAAGACAACTTAACTCCTTAAACAAACTTCTCTTTGAAAAAAGAATGTGCCACTTACTGAATAGATTGACTGCTCTTCCTCACATTATCCACCAATATTTACACTAAGGTGATCTTACCGTAGTGTTTCTTTGATGATCAATACCCCGTGATGATGGTCACAGAAGCAGTGACCGTTGAACTTGAGGTTGGTTGATGAACTTGTAAAGCCAGCTTGATCTCCTCCACAGCATTTTTTAATTTTTATTTGTGATTCTTCTGTGTTGGTATGTGCTTTCATTTTGCTTGGTATGATGAGTTTGTATTTTATCTCAGACTAATTTTATACATGGCCATTGACAAGGAAAACAAGTCTTGAGAGGTACAGAGATGACACAAAGCATGGGGGGATGAAGGAGCAGGAATGACACATCACGTTGCTGCTTTGAGTTGAACTGACTGTGTTGTCAATCACAGCTTTCAGTGACACTGGTCCACTAAGTAAATACTTTCTGTGACATTACTGAACTTGGTTCAACAGAAGCAAAATCCAAACGACAAACAAAATTGAAAAAAGAGCCACCATGGAAAATTATAATTTGGCAGGGACCAATAGGAGAGATCTACATGGAAGATTATAGCCTGAACAAGAATTTTTGGACTAGGTGAACATAAAGCAAAATACCAAATTTAGACCTATTAACACTGCATTAACTGCATGACAATACTGAATTTGCTAGTAAACATAGAACACTAGAGTTATTCTGGCAAGCATTCCTAGCCAATACACAACAGAACTTTTCTTCAAAGAAAGTCATAGTCACTTCCTGAATAAAATGTATTACTTGGGCAAAATGATTTTTGGCTATTGTATTTGACTTATTTTATGAAGGTCTAGACTATATAGTTTTGTGAAGTGTGCAATTTTTTCCACATTTTTAAATTAAGATAGTTCAGCTTGCAAAACTGACGAGCATGGGTAAGAGAGAGATGGGAGACCAAATGCTCCTTCTGTTGTAGGTACCAGCTGCAGAGTGGTAGTGTTGACGTCAATAAGAACAGGAAACTGCTAAAGCAGAAGAACACAGATTTAGAAATTAAGTCCATACTGTCAAATCCATGTAGTCTTGAACAATGTGTGAGACACAAAAAGCTTAAAACATGAACTGCAAATCATTGGGATGAAAATGGGAGGTCTTTTCTCTAACATTATCATTACCTGAGAATACCCTGTCCCCTACCCCCAAAAAAAGGAGATAAAGGAAAAAGCTGGAAATGTGTAGGGTGCTTGGAGAAAGTCATGTGTAATGAAAAAAGTAGTCCACTGAAACAAATAATAAATCAATGCTTAGAAACAGTCAATCAAAAGAAAAATGAGTTAAAAATATCAAAAAGACATCCAATTTAAGGAAAGATTGAGCAAGAATGTTGAAAACCAGCAGGGAGGACAAGGAGAAGGGAGGAGTTTGGGTTGCAAGACACTGTTAGAGGCATTTCAGACAGCAGCTTCAGTACATGAAAATGACAAGAACTGGTTTGGAAGTAGTCCAGATCAACTTGGCAAAAAGAAATTTGAGACAACAGCTATAATCAGCATGTTAAGTGAGCTTAGAACGGAAAGGCAGGGCATTCCTAAGGTACAGGGATAAACCTAAAAGGGGAAATCTTAGGGGAAAACTATTTGAATGTTAAAGGCCAAGAAACAGCAAGAAGTTCCAAATGAGCAGGAAGTGCTATAAGACTGAACTCTGCTAGAGCAGAACTGAAGAGGTCTCAGAAAAAATTAAATATATTCCTCTGAATTAGTGTAAGCACAGAAGATTATGAACTGACTTACATGAATTATTACTCTGTAATGTGAATGATTCATGAAGTAAAAAATTCCTTTTTTAGCATACAGGGAGCTGTTTAATGTACAGGGAAAAAAGAGCTAGCACAATGAAGGAACATAAGGAGTACTAAGCTGTTTTCAGGACAAAGCAGGGAGTAACATAGCTGTCGTGTGACTGTAAGAGGACCTCTTCTGAGACTGGACTAACTGCTAATTTAAAGAACCTGACAGGTGGTTGCTTATTAATAAATGCTTGATCCTTACTGTGCATCTAGGTAAAACTATTCCTTTTCTAATTGAATATCATCATTATTTCTAGAAACGATATGGTAAATCTACTAATAAAAATAGCATACTCTATTTAAGGGAAAGGAAAGCACTTTTGCTGTGATTCACTTACATTTATTTGCATTTCTATATGGTATTTCAATAGCTTTAATGGAATTAGTCAAAAGCTCTTTCTGCTGCATCGCTTGGAGGAAAATGTAGGAACACAGAGGGAAGCACTGAGGCCCTCAGAACAGCAAGAATAGGAACAGAGCTTATATAGCAGGTTACAAGGCCCCAGGAGTGTCTCCTCATGAGCGCAGCATGGCTGGTATTAAGCAGGTTGAGAGGCTGTCAGCTTGAAGAAGGAGCGAGCCTAGGGACTCTCACTTAAGTTAAATGCCAGAGAAGCCATTAGCGGCAAAGCTCTTGAGTTTGTGCTGCCAGAAGTAAAGGAAGGATGGGAACTACTCCTTGCACAGATACCCTACAATCAGAACTTGATTTCCCATAGATCTTTTATGCTTAGCAGGTTCTGCTCCCTAGGCTTATCCATAAATATCCTCTCCCTCTTTATTTCCCCCTGCTTACTTGCATTCTTCTCTTGACTTTCACCCCATCACAAAATGTCTCTTTCAGAGCCATGTAAGATCACACTGCCTGAGGAGTGTTTAGAGGAGAAAAAGTACAGTTGTTGCAATAGGCTGTATTTTCCCCCAGAAAACTAAAATATGTGTGCCACTTTGTGTTCTAGAAATATCCTTGTGAATGACATTAAGAGAGTACCTAATGGAAAAAGGGGTTAACAGATATCTGGTTGAGATCATTATTTTAAAATACACTTTATAATCAGTTAACCAGTGCAAAAAGATAAAACTGTTCATCTGCATGCACCATTATGGAAAAAAAAAATAGAATCTTTTACTGTGTTACACAGTCTTACGGGTCAGCTTCCAACTTCAAACACACACCCCCACATTTCTTGAAAATTTCCAACACAACGACAAAGCCATATGTTTAGAGATTTACAGAAAGATTAAGCTGGAATTAGAATGTGATCCGGCGTTAAATCCGGCTGGTGGCCGGTCACAAGCGGTGTTCCCCAGGGCTCAGTTCTGGGGCCGGTCTTGTTCAATATCTTTATTGATGATCTGGATGAGGGGATCGAGTGCTCCCTCAGTAAGTTTGCAGATGACACCAAGTTGGGTGGGAGTGTTGATCTGCTGGAGGGTAGGAGGGCTCTGCAGAGGGGTCTGGACAGGCTGGATTGATGGGCAGAGGCCAACTGTATGAGGTTTAATAAGGCCAAGTGCAGGGTCCTGCACTTTGGCCACAACAACCCCATGCAATGCTACAGGCTTGGGGAAGAGTGGCTGGAGAGCAGCCCGGTGGAAAGGGACCTGGGGGTGCTGGTTGACAGCCGGCTGAACATGAGCCGGCAGTGTGCCCAGGTGGCCAAGAAGGCCAACAGCGTCCTGGCCTGTATCAGGAATAGTGTGGCCAGCAGGAGTAGGGAAGTGATCGTGCCCCTGTACTCGGCACTGGTGAGGCCGCACCTTGAATCTTGCATTCGGTTTTGGGCCCCTCACTACAAGAAGGATGTTGAGGTGCTGGAGCGTGTCCAGAGAAGGACAATGAAGCTGGTGAGGGGTCTGGAGCACAAGTCTTATGAGGAGCGTCTGAGGGAACTGGGGTTGTTCAGTCTGGAGAAGAGGAGGCTGAGAGGAGACCTTATCGCTCTCTACAACTACCTGAAAAGGTTGTGGCGACAAGGGTGTTGGTCTCTTCTCCCAAGTAACTAGTGATAGGACAAGAGGAAACGGCCTCCAGTTGCACCAGGGGAGGTTTAGATTGGATATTAGGAAAAATTTCTTCACTGAGAGAGTGGTCAGGCATTGGAACAGGCTGCCCAGGGAGGGCAGTGGTGGAGTCGCCATCTCTGGAAGTGTTCAAAAATGTGTGGATGTGGTGCTTCAGGACATGGTTTAGGGGACATGGTGGCGCTGGATTAATGGTTGGACTTGATGATCTTGAAGGTCCTTTCCAACCTAGTGATTTTGTGATTCTGTGATTCTGTGATCCTTAATACCTCAAATGCATTAAATAAACTGTGTTCATTGTGGCTAAATGCCACATGAAAATAAACCTGAACTGAGGGAAAACTGAATGAGCAGAGTATTTCCAGATATTGGCATATGACAAATCTCACTCTGAGGCTATGCTTATAGGATAAGTTTACTCCGTGACCCTGTCTTCTGATTACAAAATAATGAGTTTTCTCAAGCAATTCTCTGATGCAGCAAAAGTGAAAACTCGGTGATCATTCATGAGACTAATGGCTCACTTTCATGAGGGTGAGGTTTACAAACTGGCTTTTTTTTTCTCTGTTAATTTCTGATCTGTTAGCAAGACCTATATGTGCAAAGTATCATCAGTTTAAAATACTTTTATCATCAGCTTAAATACGTTTGCAATAAGTATAGTTTCCTTCAACAGTCTGAAGGCTGCATTGTATTCTAGGTATGTGCAAAATGTCATAATCTTAGGAGGAAATAAATAGGAATGCAAGAACTGTAAGCTGGTCAGATGAAAAAGGTTTATAACTCAAAAAGCTGTCTCAAGTAATGTCCAGTAATCGGTGTTCTGGGAAAGAGTATGAAAATTAGCCAGCCTGAGAGTGGCCGTTTCCTGGTATAGCATTTTAGCTTCCATCTAGACACAATTACAGTCACTTTTGTTTGTTCAATTACAGAACTGTAAGTCTTAATTAAAAACAATAAGAAGAAAAGATTTCCCTTGGTTTTGTTTTTGGTTTTTTTTAATGGACCATGCTTTCAGAACATAGAATTAACTAATTAGAGAAGTTTTACATTTGCTCTCCCTCAATAAAGGTAGAAATTTTCTTCTTTTAAAATTCTGTTTAATTTTCAAATCATTCTGACACAAACAGACATTGACAATGAAATGGAAGAGTGTTATACACTGTGCTCTGCTTCCTGTCATTCAACTGGGAAAATGTATGCAACCTTCAACCTGGAGAAAATCCCAAACTGGGATAAAACAGGGAAATAAGGATAACTGATATTTTTAACATAAATATAAAGCATTACCAAGCAGACAGAAATGTGAAAGATTGCAAATAATTTTTATTTTATTTCTGTTAATTTAAATATTTTAACTACTGTAAATTTTTGTCAAGTCACAGCGAAAAAAAAAAGAGCATATAACTATAATGTTCTTGTTGTATTTCCAGCACATTACACAAAGATGTCACGGAATCACAGAATCACAGAATCATTGAGGTTGGAAAAGACATTTAAGATCAGGTCCAATCATCGACCCAACATCACCATGCCCACTAAACCATGTCCTGAAGTGCCACGTCCACACGTTTTTTGAACACTTCCAGTGATGGTGACTCCACCACCACCCTGGGCAGCCTGTTCCAATGCTTGACCACTCTCTCTGTAAAAAAAATTTTTCCTAAAATCTAGTCTAAACATCCCCTGGCGCAACTTGAGGCCATTTCCTCTCGTTCTATCGCTAATTACTTGGGAGAAGAGAACAACACCCACCTCACCACAACCCCCCTTTCAGGTAGTTGTAGAGAGCGATAAGGTCTCCCCTCAGCCTCCTCTTCTCCAGACTAAACAACCCCAGTTCCCTCAGCCGCTCCTCATAAGACTTGTGCTCCAGACCCCTCACCAGCTTCATTGTCCTTCTCTGGACACGCTCCAGCACCTCAACATCCTTCTTGTAGTGAGGGGCCCAAAACCGAACACAGGATTCAAGGTGCGGCCTCACCAGTGCCGAGTACAGGGGCACAATCACTTCCCTACTCCTGCTGGCCACACTATTCCTGATACAGGCCAGGACGCTGTTGGCCTTCCTGGCCACCTGGGCACACTGCTGGCTCATGTTCAGCCGGCTGTCAACCAGCACCCCCAGGTCCCTTTCCACCGGGCAGCTTTCCAGCTGTTGCTGCGAGTATAGGCACTTGACCTTATTAAACCTCATACAGCTGACCTCAGCCCATCGATCCAGCTGGTCCAGATCCCTCTGCAGAACCCTCCTACCCTCCAGCAGATCAACACTCCCGCCCAACTTGGTGTCATCTGCATACTTACTGAGGGAGCACTCAATCCCCTCATCCAGATCGTTGATAAAGATATTGAACAAGACTGGCCCCAGAACCGAGCCCTGGGGAACACCGCTTGTGACCAGCTGCCAGCCAGATTTAACGCCATTCACCACAGCTCTCTGGGCTCGGCCATCCAGCCAGCTCCTCACCCAGCAAAGAGTAAACCTGTCTAAGCCACAAGCTGCCAGTTTCTGCAGGAGAATGCTGTGGGGGACAGTGTCAAAGGCAGACAACTTCTACAGCCTTTCCCTCATCCACTAGACAGATCACCTGGTCATAGAAGGAGATCTGGTGGGGCAAGCAGGACCTGCCTTTCAGGAACCCATGCTGGCTGGGCCTGATCCCTTGGTTGCCCTGCACAAGTCCTGTGAGCACCCAAGCTCAAGATGAACCTCTTCATAATGTTCCCTGGTACCGAGGTCAGGCTGACAGGCTCGTAGTTCCTGGGATCCTCCTTCTGGCCCTTCTTGGAGATGGGCGTCACAGTGGCAGTCTGCAGTCATCTGGGACCTCCCCTGTTACCCAGGACTTCTGATAAATGATGGAAAGTGGCTTGGCAAGCTCTCCTGCCAGCTCCCTCAATACTCTCAGGTGGATCCCATCAGGCCCCATAGACTTGTGGGTGTCCAGGTGGCTTAGCGGGTCCTTAACTGTTTCCTGCTGGATTATGTCAATCACTTCTGTAATAAAAAATATTGTTCCAAAGGGCCTAGTCTTATCAAATATTCTCTGATAGGACATCTGCACCACTCTTTTTAGTCTCTCAATCCTAATGAGGCATAGGCAATGATAAATATGCTTCTACAAGAATGAAGCTATCAGTCTGTTCAAAGAAACAGAAGTCGCTGAAATTTCAGATCAAATGGGGAGACACCATTCATTTAGGCAGTTAATTGAATGGGTTGGAAAAAGATTCCTTGTCCCAGGAATGGAGATGACCTCCAGGAACCTCCAGATGACCCTTCCAACCTCAATCATTTTGTGATTCTGTGCGCAACAACTATGGACTTTGGGTTTAAGTTGTTTTCAATGTGTCAAATAACTTGTAGAATCAAATTCTATTTCAGATATCTGGCTACATATCCTTTGCTTTCCTAGCTCAGAGACCTTCTTTTGCATGTTCTGCCATACTCTTGAATATGCCATGGTGTTACAAAAAGGGAAGTAGACCTACCAACTAATGCAGAAGTTCTAAAGATTAATGTTGAAACACCAGATTCTTTAGATAATGACAGTGCTTTAAGTGAACTCCAGCACTCAAGTGTCAAATCAGAAGATAAGAAAAGGCAGAAAAGGATCAGAAAAAATGTCATACAGTCCAGTAACAGAAAAAGCCTATGCTTAACAAGTCTTCTGCTAGATTTGACCTGCCATGTTCCCAGCTAGTGTATTTCAAGGTGTACTAACTGAATAAGTTAAGCAAACTCCATTGGGTAAGAATTGCTGAAAGACGACTGCAATGCTCAGAAACTGTTCTTAAAGGTGGCAAGTGTTCTTTGCAGACTTATACAGATTTTGTAATTTTCAGATATCAGGGAAAAATTGTCAAGTTGAAATGTAAAGCTATATCAATATTTTCAGCATCTACTAACTGATCTTTATTCAATTATAGTTCATCTTTTAGTGAAGGCACTGAATTTCTACTTAATTATTGCAGGTTCTGGCAGACTTACAAGCAGAGGATACTTGTTCCAAGAAAACTGTACCAGCTCTTTCAGCAGTCAATATTTTCAGAGGGCTCAGATTTTGTCCAGATTCTTAGTCAGCCATTAGTTGTCAAAATATAGTAAAAGACTTACTTAAATTTAATGATTTTCATTTTAGGAAGGTCAACCAAACAAAATATAGTCTTGATTTCATATAATGTAGACTTCACCTTTGTATACCATTGCATTTGAGATTGAAGAATGAGTGAGCATAAAATATGTATTTTGAATAAAAGCCTAATTTACTAAAAGCAGAAAGACATGATATTCACACTGTCATTAATGCAGAAATCACATTCACAACGAATATTGATAACATATTGTTTAAGAAACAGTTAAATACTAAGTACAGAGAATTACCTTTTATGTAATTTCAGAATGCCAGTTTAGAAGAGGGTACAAAATTACTAATCAAATAACAGGTTATATTTGGAAAGCAAGAAATATAATTTGCAAAGTAAGAGCATAAGTATATAAGTAGGATAGTATGGAGAAATCCCAGCTAATTTAAAGAAACAGTTCTGGCTACATAATGAAGGCTATTGAGTTGAGGTAAATCTGCCTTAAACCAAGAAACTTCATTTCTAGTCCAAGGGAATTTAATCCCGAGGCAAGGTAATCTCTTCCCAGAATAGCCCTTCATTTTCACGCTGTTGCCCTGAGGCATTTATCTCCAGCCTTTTCTCTTGAGATTCCCTATTTCAGGTTACTTCACTGGTGTATTCCTACCCTGAGTCTAAATTGACAGAAATAGCAATATAGTAAATATTACTTAAAATAAGAGACTTGATAGTGTTTGACAAAGCATAAGATTGTATGCCAACAAGATGTAAAGTGTAATATCAATTATGCCACAGATTTGACATTACATAAATCTTAGAAGTCCAGTAGTTCACATTTCACTTCTTAGATGAAGCTAATGCCTCAGATAATTCCATGAAGAATAACTAGGGTGTTTGCTAGTGACTGACAGACATCTGATTTCCTTACTTTATTACACTGAATTTTAGTTAAACATTACAGTTCTGATAATTCCAAAGGTTTAAAGGATAGAAAACTCACCAAACTTCTCATGATTTTTCCTTTTGATGTACCTTATTTTCATACTTTTTTCAATGTACCAAATAGTTAGAAGACTGAGTCCCAGGTTTATGCTGCTTGTACACATAGCTGAAAGCCATTTTTGACTCGTGAGATGAAGGACAAGTAAATAGTTATGTTTTTTATGATACCACACTGATCACCTCACAGCATGACACTTGGTTTTAGAAATGGACATTGTGTGTTCTTTCATGGTGAAAAAAACATACTGGTTTCAATATGCTAGCTCTCTAGGAGAAGGGCACTACTTTTCAATGACAGTGAATGATGTGCAAATGTCTAAAATCATAAAGCAATTTTTACATTTTCAGTTACATACAGCATTTAACAATCAACATTTTGTTAATATCAAGTTCCCAGTTTGATTTGACTTCTAAAGCAAATAGGTTACCCATTACCTAAGTAAAGTGATTTATTATAGACTGAATCCCTAGTAATTCTCAATTTTTTATATCTGGCTTACTCGTGTTGACTCCTGGCATTTAACTCATCCAAATTAAGTGACTTTTTCTTACATTGCTTGGCTTATTTGCAGACAAGACCCCCAAGTGGTTCTATTTCAAATATCTTTAATTTTTTTATTTGTTTTTTTTTTCTTCTTTCTTTCCAATCTTAGATTTTTTTTCAAATCTATCTAACTTAATTTGGATAGTTACATTGATGCTGTCTTCTTTGAATTACTTTTTTCCACTGTTACCTGCCCATGCCCATTAGAAAGTACTGTATCCCAGTGTATCAAAGCACTGAAAATCATGAGTTGAGTCGGCTCCCAAAACAGTAGACGTCAGGAGCAGAATTTTACAAACAAACTCCCATATCTTGTTTGACATTCACAGATTTTGGCAGAATGTTTCTGCAGTTCAAGCCAAATGTAGGCATCATTTTTCCCAGCCGTGTGGTCCACTGTGATATGAAGTCTACAGTTTCTGTTCCCTATTCAATATTTCTTGCTTCTGGAAAAGCCTAGAAATTACATTAACAGTAGCACAACCAGAAGCCCTCCGTGTTGGTAACATCCAAAAAAGCACTCTCTGGACAGTCTCCATCTTCCAGCACACCAGACCACCTCATTCTGCTGTTCTTTAGATTTATCAGCATTATCCACCTACATCCCCAACAACTATCTTCTCTAGCCACAGCTAACTGACTGTCTTGTACTTAGCCCCAATGTAGAACAGGATGAATGTACGCGTAGGTGAGGAAACTGGTGACTTTTACCTGTGAGAATGATTCATCTATGAGCTAGTTTTGTAGCCCAGTTCTCATGGTTTTGTATTACAACCAGGAGACTAATCTGCCAATTTTCACCTTCACAAAAAATGTTTATGCATTTCATAGCTGTATATGTGACAGATGCTGCGATTTCCGTGACTCCATCTGTTTCTGCTGCTGAGTTAGACGCCCACTAGTGATAAGAGGTGTCAGTTTTCTCATCAGAGAAGTTGTCCTTACCACGGTAGTGTGCAGAAGTCAAATGGCATGAAATCATCCAAAAACTTTTTTACTCTGATGCACAGAGCAATTGTTCCAGACATGTAACAACCTTTCCTGAAGGCAAGCTTCAAAATTCATTTCTTTCCTGCAGAACTGGCAGGTGGGTAGTTATGCATTTTTCCTCTCTGAAGCCTTACTATAGCAACTGGAACCACATGTAATACTATGTCATGTCAAGGTAATTGAGTTATTCATTGCAGATCAGATTATCTGATGATTTTTACCATCTTTTGCAAAATAAATTATTCAAGGATACATTAGATGAACAGATCTAATTTCAGGTACAAGTGTTCTATAAATTTTATTCTTTCCCCCTTTTGAGAAGCTCACAGTCCAATAACTCCATACGTGAAAGCTAAGAGTAAATCTATGACTCACGCCTTAAACATCACAATTCGAAGTACCTGGCTACATACCGAAGTGAGGTAAAAGACTCCTATAAAAAAAGCAGTAGGTAAAACACTTAAACTTGCCTAACTCTGACTGCTTAAGCATTCTGCAGGCCTTCTGTATTCAAGACAGCATATTATTTTATTAATCTTTAGATTAGATTAGATCTAGCAAAAGAATGAGGCACCAAATTGCCTAATTGCCCCTTTTTCATCCAATGAAGTAAAGTGAGTTCAAATATGTAAGCTGTTACAACTAGTTGCGACCAGGGCAGAGACTGTCATTCAGACTAATCATTGTAAAAAGACAAACATGCAGAAAGAAATGAATGGAAGTTTTTCTGAAGTAGATAGAAGTATAAAGCAAAGATAACGAGTGTGGAAATGATCTGCATTCTGAATTAACAGTGTGTGTTAAGAGCATACTTGCAGTTTGTTCAAGGAGGTTTAAGCAGAAAGACAAACTGTAAGCAACCTAACAAGGAGTTTATTTCCATGTTCCCTCTAAGAATCAAAACTTTTTGTTTATGAAACAGGTTTTTTAAAAGAAAAAGGGGAAAATCTAGATTTTAATGAACAGAGGGACAACTGGAGTGTTGCATGTTGAGGAACAACCAGTAAAAGAGATGTAAAAAGCATCTCTGATTTTTTTTAAATTTACAAGGAAAATAACGCAATCAAGCAGTCTTGGCCTAAAATTTCCGTTACATTAATTTGTCTCTTAGCTTGGGAACATCTTATGAAATCAAATATTTAATATTTTTGTTTCAGATTTATTCAAATCAGATACTCTTTGGCAGTAAAAATGCATAAATTGAATATGTTTTCATTCTATTGACTCCGTAGAAAAACTATATCACAAACATTTCAATATTTTAAAAAATTATGGTAATCTATATATTCTAAAATTTATAAATTTTAAAGCCCATTAATTCATTGCAAACAAGTTTCAATATTTATGTGATTTTTAATCAGATAAAAAATATTGTATGTTTTAAGTTTTAAACTTTTTAAGTTTTGCTTCATTTTTAAGGAAGAATAAGAATATAAACAGGAATGAGCATTTGTTTATATGCTCACCTTTTACATCAGTCTAAAAGGCTGCTCTTCTTATTGGACCTTTTGGTTGAACATTGTTTAAGAAGAAGCGGCAAATATGAACTTTATTATCAAGGGTAAAATAATGCACGTTTCAAGAATCTTTATAGCTTAATATCTTATTTGACAATAAGATAAGGGTTATTTCATCATGTGCAAAAGAATACCCTCCCTTTGTCATACTTCAAATTTGAGGTATTACAAAGTTTTCATGCACACAAATCAATGGAATATTAAAATATGAATTTGCTAGCCAGTGAAAACTGTATCAAGTATTGGGCTTTCAGGGACTTTAAATGGAAAGATGGGACTAAAATATCACATAATAATTTTCCATTTACTTTGTGGAATAGGATTTCTGATAGATTTTTTTTTTATGAAGTCGTAAAGTTCAGTCCGTCTTCTGTCCTTGGTTGCTTTCCTGAAATGTCCTGGAGGCTAGAGATTTTGCATTTCCTCCAAACAAGTTATAAATTATGAAGTAAAATACAGACTTAAATATCCAGTAAAAGGACTTAAACATCTAGGGGAAGGTCAAAATGCACAAAATGAAATACAGGAAATTTTACCTAAAGAAAAAGGAAAATGAAACATTTTTATTGTGAAGGTGGTCAAACACTGGAACAGGCTGCCCAGAGATGAGGTTGTGGATGCTTGATCTTTGAAGATATATGAGCTAAATTCCCCTTGCTACTCAAATCAGTTCTTCACCTTTTAATCCCTGTGGGCACAGGCAACAGGCTATTTCCCTAAGCAATTTTACTACATATTTGTCTGTTGTCATTCCTCGTCTCATATCAAGATTTAATGATTCACTCCTTTCAGATTTTTTTCCTGTATCTTGCATTTTCTATACTTCTGATCATTCTCATAATCCTCTGGATTGTGCCTAATTAGGACTATTTGTGGGTAGTGGAAGGATAATTTTATTTCTTACCTATAACTTTCCTACTTATGTATCACAGAGAAATGTTGATTTTCACTACTGTGTAATAGTGTTGACTGATGACCAGTTTAAGAATTAAAGTATATCCTGGATTACATTCTGCAGAACTATCTAGACAATCATTCCACATGTTGCAGATGTAGATTATTCTTATTAAATGTAGTAACTTGCTCTCTTTCTTACTAATTTTTTCCGTATTTTTCAAGCATTTATGCAGCTTGTCATGGTCATTTTGAATTATATTTCTGGCCTCCAAAGGCCTCCTATACTTGCAAATTTTCCAGCTTGTTATCACTAAATAAATGTACTCCCAATTATTTTTAAAAGAAGAAATTGTATCAGACCCAGAACAGATATCTGCACAACCCAGCTGCATAAAGTCTTTGATAGTGAACAGCACACAACTATACTTTCTTTTCTGGTGCTCTGTCCAGCCACTTAACAACAACTTCATCTATACCATATTTAACCTCCTTTGATTATGATGTCAACTAGAACTGTACTAGAAACTTTAGAAAAACCAAGAAAAACTACATATTTCACTTTTTTCTCTTCCACAAGGAATAGTTGGAAATTGTATTGATTTGACATGATTGTTCTTAACAAAACTGTTGGCTGTTACTCACTGCCTTGTTATCTTCTAAAAGCTTACAAATAGATTGTTTTATTCTTATTCTAAAGCCTGAAATTCAGTATACACATTTCATGTTACCACCTAAGGTTAAGCACCACCTATTTTTCCAGTTCTCCAATGTTTCAGTTGTCCTTCATTTCCCAAAGATTAATATTAACTTTTCTGAAATTATTTCAGTCAGTTCCCTAAAGGCAAAGTCAATTCAAGCTTTAGTTTATCTAAGAAGACTTTAACATAATTTTTTCCTATTATAACTTGAATTTTCACCTTTATAAGATTGGTACTAATTGTTACTCAGATGCCACAGTTAAACTTTACAAGAGAGAAAAAAGTACAAAAGACAATAACACTTCTGATGTTCTCAAGATTTTTTTCATATTAGCTTTCCAATCTGCTTACTAATTGACCAATTCCTCTCACTGTTAATGTACTGATGCAAAGCATTTTTATCATCCCTTTAAAATTCTGGTAAACCATAACTTGCAATTCCCAAGTCCATCTCCATTTTTTATTTGCATTTTTCCTCCTCCTGGATAAAAACTTTGAATTCCAGAGTTTTGTGTTGCTCCATTAAAATCAGTGAAAGGATGCAGATTTAGTCCATAACATCATGTTCATCTCACCTAACATTAGCTATTGAGAAAGTCAGGCTACTTGAGGATAGTTCCATATGTTCTTCCTACAATAAATGATGTGAAGTAGATTGAGATGAGGAGATAATCTTATGACATGTCCCATCCTAAATTTGGTCTCAGATAGGGAGGATAAATTGTCCTTTGGAAATGTTCATCACTGTTGTTAGTCACAAACTGTGCTCATCACACCCACGACATGGTTCTGAACTTCAGC
Organism: Phaethon aethereus; assembly: GCF_964289735.1. Taxonomy (NCBI): domain Eukaryota; kingdom Metazoa; phylum Chordata; class Aves; order Phaethontiformes; family Phaethontidae; genus Phaethon; species Phaethon aethereus. Next base: position 44,391,527 of record NC_138576.1, on the reverse strand, counting down.
AAATGTGACAGATCCGTATCCAGTGTTTTATTTCTGTATTAGCTGTGTAACTCTCATGAAATTATCTTAAACTGCCTTACAAATATTAGTTAACTTAGGTCACAATATCTTTGTGAAAGAAGGAAATAAAGACTGAAGAATCCATCTGTTCTCCATCATAAAATAATGCTACTCAGCATTTTAGGACAAGAAATATTTTGTATCTAACTCAATATGTAAACACAATACAAAATTAGGAGGTATGGTCAGAAAATGACCTGAAATAAAATGAGAAAGGTCCAAAATAAAACATAATTATGATTTAAACTTTAACTACTTTGTTCTGAAGAATATAATCTGTGATTTCTAATGCAAAACAACTTTTGGGATTTTGTTTTTCTGCTTCTTCTTCGGCTAGGCAGTTCTAGCACTGTACAAGCACTTGGTATAATTTTTAAAAAGCATTTTTGTCTCAATGTCTGTATTTTCATAGTTAATCACTCCATGTCACTAATTAGTTAGAAATTAACTTCTTTGGTGAACCTGTCTTCTTGGTTCATGCAGATATTGGAAGATGTGTGTACTATACTACCAGCATAAATTTTTGTCATGCCTGGATAATATTTACATAACCTTCACCCTTCAGACATCACATTTTGCTTTTCAGAAGCAAAGAAACAGAATAGCTAAAGACCATATGTGTGTTCCCACATTTCTGAATGCTCACTAGTAAATAAACGTGAAGCATAATTCCCTAAATAGGTAAATTACAAAGTGTGTCAGAGTACAAAATCAATGGTTCCCTAGAGTTAGGATAATGCATTTGTTGCTGAGTGTTACGATGAAACTCCTGATATGAGGATCTAGTTGTTGTTGACACAGCTGTCTTATCTAAGCTAAGGTTTTATTAAAATATGCTACTTTTGTTTGTTCTGATGGTTAATAATGCTTTTGAAGGGTTCAGGCTTAGGAACTGGCTATTTACAATGGGAAGACATGTACCTATATATTCTATAACCTATACAAAATTCTATAAGCCATTTAAAATATTTCACAAAAGAAGCCTCTGACAGTGTACTCAAGGCACGTTCAAATCCCTTCTTCTCCAGCTACCGGAGTCCAAGGACAGCTGGTGGCAAGGTAGAGTGAACATCTAATATTGTTGAGAGTACTACTTTGGCTATAGGATGTCAGAAAAAGAGAGGCTTGAGGCATTATAAATGGCAACTCATCTCAGTCCAAATCCTGATCAAAGCCACTGAAATGTATATCGTTTTCAGGAAGTTGATGAAATTAAGGAAGAGGAAAATGGTCTTCATATAATCTCCTGGACTTCATCCTCAGTTAGGGAAAGGGATAGAATTCTTCATATTGTTAGGTTGGGGCACAATTTAGTGGTGTGGGTATCTTTCATGGTGTACAGAACAGTCCTAGTCTTTCAATTATCCATACAAGGGGACCTGTTGGAGCTTACTCTAGATTCCCCTGCCCCTTGCTCATGTATCATGGTTTCTGTTGCTGCCATTTCACCAAGGCACCAGGCAGAAGCAGATGCATGCAATGGCCACTGGCATTCACTGTGTGTATTCACCTGTGTATTAGTACAAATCACTGGTGAGTACCCTGAACTGCTCCAGTTAAATGCACTAGAATTCATGAGTCAAACGCTCCCATTTCCACCTCTGTAAAATGAGATGATAAACCATTTAAGTTTCTGATATGTTCTACAATGCTCAACTGGTGTTCACAAAGTGCTCTGAGATAACATGATTTAAACAAAGATACATATGCATTTCACTATGTGTTATTATCTCAGTGAATTTTCTTGAATTTTATGTATGGGAATATTTTCTTACAGTCCTAGCACAAAACATACAGAAAAGCCCAGATCAAATATAATAAACTTTTAAAAATATAAACTATAGTGGGTGTCCAGAACATCAAATGATGGTAGAATTTAGACTCTTCAGCTTGAAGCTGATAAACATATGTACAGATTTTTAGAAGGAGGTTCCATATTTCAGAAAGAAATGCTTAGATATCAAACCCAAACAAATGGAAAACACAGTTAACCAATCCACAAGCTGCAATGATGGATCTGAAACGGTATGTGTCTGTCCACCCACTATTGTACAGACTCAGGATACTAGTCATGAAACTATTTTTACCATCATGAGCTTGGTCTTTTAACCACCCACATTTGTCTTTTAGGTTCTCACCTGTCAACGATGTAATTCACACCTTCGTTTATAGCCCTGACCTAAAGCCAAGAATAATATGAAAGTAACAACATTTTTTTATTTCATTATTTCTCCTTAGGATTTATTTGCCTCTGTATTTTTTTGAGAATGTTTATGTGACATTATTCCTGCAACAGCACTCTTAAGAAAACCAAGATTTCTGAGAAAAAGAAAAAGTAATTATGTTTAAAATAACCCTTGCAAAGTCAACTGAGTAAACTTTCTTTTGAGTTAGAGACTGAAAGAAAGCAAATAACTTTCATACCTGTTTACAGCACAGTTCCTACTTTGCACTGATTCTGCATGGGGACTCTTCAAGAATGAAAATAGCTGCTTCACCTGAAAGAGTGTCCATGTACTTTTCAGTGCATGGTAACTGTCAGGAACCTTTGTTCACTTGTCCAAATTAATTTGCTTTACAACTGATCCATTTTCCAAATCTCTAGAGAACCTTTTATATTCTACATGTTCAAACATCCTTTTCATAGCTGTTCATCTATCTTCCAAGTGGATCGAATCCATTAGCTCAAGGGTAGGAAATTTTGTTAACATTTACACAAAGGGATCATTAATTAGGACAGAGTTTTCTTGGAAAGAAGGCTACTTGAAAACTGTCCCTTAATTATGCTCTTGAACGTTATTCTAGTCTTTCTGTCCTCAGCATAGATATTCACAGATTTTGATATTGTAAAGAACCATTGAGATTATCCAGTGTGGCCTTAAGGAAGGAGTCTTCATGAATTAATTTTTGAACTAGGACAGCAGGTAGTAACTGTAGTTTGAAAAGTGCTAATGGTCAACAATGCTAAATCAGGCCATTTAAAGATGATTCTCAGACCATATATAGTATTTGCAGAAAAATAAATTTATATATAGTAACATACCGCAATAGACAAGAAACCTGTTACTTGGTTATAAAAATTCGGTAACTTCTGAACCACAGTTTTAATAAAGCCTTGCTTTGAAAATTTAGAGTCATGCAGCATCTACCATAAAATTAGAAAGCTGATGCACTAGTCAGTTACTCCATTGATTATTCTGCCACTTTCACTGTTAAAAAACTTTGTCTCTAGTCTAAATGCATGTAGTTTAAACTTCTAACCATAGGCAAAAAGCCCTACTGATTTCTAATTATGTTAAATGTACCAATCAGCTGTGAGCATGTTCTTATATCTCAAAGGACTTAATTCAGATGTTCCAAGTGAGTATGTGCCATCTTCAGTTCTGCTGAGTACATGGGTAGATTGTGTAGAACTCTTACACTTACCTCATTCATTTCTCTTACTATAAAAGATTTTTAAGAGACTCCAGATTCTTTCCAACTACTGGGAAGATACAGAACTGTGACATCTCCAAACTACTTCAGAAAAGCGTATTACAGAAGAAGTCACCTTCTGGATTAATAGTGTGCACTGTGGGGTCACAGCCTTCACAGTAGGTTGGAAGCTCCATTGCTGAGTTAAATACATACATAGCATCCCTGGAAACATTCAAGGTCAGGTTGGACGGGGCTCTGAGTGATCTGATCTAGTTGAAGATGTCCCTGTTCATTGCAGGATGGTCGGACTAGATGACCTTTAAAGCTCCCTTTCAACCCAAACTATTCTATGATTGTATCACAGAATCAGAATCACAGAATCATTAAGGTTGGAAAAGACCTTTAAGATCATCAAGTCCAACCATCAACCCACACCACCATGACCACTAAACCACATCCTGAAGTGCCAGGTCTACACGTTTGTTGAACATCTCCAATGATGGTGACTCCACCACCTCCCTGGGCAGCCTGTTACAATCCTTGACCACTCTCTCAGTAAAGACATTTTTCTTATTATCTAGTCTAAACCTCCCCTGGTGCAACTTGAGGCCATTTCCTCTCTTCCTATCGATAGTTTCTTGGGAGAAGAGAACAACACCCACCTCACCACAGCCCCCTTTCAGGTAGTTGTAGAGAGCAATAAGGTCTCCCTTCAGCCTCCTCTTCTCCAGAGTAAACAACTCCAGTTCCCTCAGCCGCTCCTCATAAGACTTGTTCGCCAGACCCCTTGCCTGGGGTTGAGTGACATCTATGAGAAACAACTCCTAACTATATTACTTAGAGAGGAAACAACTCAGTTGCTATCCTGCAACTGCCAGGCACATCATAACTTTAAGAGTGGACAGCAATTTGTCATAATATTAATGTATTTCTGATAATACCTGTGCAGACATTGAGGAGCTACATTTACTAATAGCAGCACAAGCACTTTGTCCATCACTGCACACAGAGTCACCCACAAATCTTGATGGTTCCATGTCAACAATGCTCCTTCAGAAAGAACACGTAAAGATTTGCTGTCAGCATAAAAACACTTTTGCATGAATTACAAGCTATATGCTTACTTACCAGTCATTCACTGTTGTCAGGTGATTTGAGAAGTCTGTCCTTTAAGTCTGACATGTGAAACATGAATACAGAAGGGAATATCCCTAGAGAGACTGTACAAATAACATGAATCTCACATGCTGTGAGTCCTCTGCATGAGGCCTTGTGGTGAGGATCCATGCATGTTTATGTTAGAGATAATGTAGTGCAGGTGAAATGTGATGTGTCAGATTCAGTGCCTCAGTAGTCTGATATCCCGGGCTTTTAAAAGTAAGAAGCAATTTCAATATCCCATTGGAAAAATGAATATTTCCGCTTTTTGCAACCACAGAAAAGAGACTGAAATGACATGTTACATTTTACTTTTTCAAAAGCCATACCTCACCTAGCACATAATTTTATTCATGTCTAAGGACAGTGCAAGCAAGTTGCAGTTAAAACCTCATGAAAATATGTCCAAATAGCATTTCAAATATGCCTACTTACTCTATGAATGGGAGCCCTAATAATATACAATTATCTAGACATATATAGTTACTTATTTTGATTTCCTCCAAGCTTATTAATAAATCTCAGATTTCAAATGCCTCACAGCTTCTCGCAAAACCTTGCAGTCTCTGTATAGCACATTGCAGCATGAAGGTCTCCTTTGGCACTTTCTTCATCCTCATTCTGCAGCTCATAACCTGCTGCGACTGAGATTTCAGCTGGAAAACGCTTTCTTCATGGTCTGCCTCCACCAGGGACTCAGTCTAAGATTTAGTTCACTGAACTTTGACTAAAGTAACATCTACTCTAACTTAATCAATAAGGATACTTTTAAAGTCAATGGGTCATGTAATCTTTCTAACTAAGACAGTGATATTAAGCCAGCTTGACCTACCTACTGGCAATGCCTATCTTTCTCTATTGAGATGAGGGAGACACTAGATGAGGAGGCTAAGACTACATGTATATGTGTAAAAAAAAAGAAAAGAACATGGACTGTTTTCTGGTCTGACCTCAAACGCTATGACACAGTTTTGAGTCCTCCATTCAATTACACACAACCTCTTGCCTGCCAAAACAGGGGGTCTGCAACAAAACTGTGACTAGAATGGTACCTGGCCTAGGCTGTTTCCCAGCAGTGCTTGGATATTGTCTGGGAAAGAAACAGTTGGCATGGGAAAAAACTGTGCCAGGATCTGTGCTTACAGCTGGACACTATGGATGATTGCATGCCAGCGGTAAGGCCCATTGGTCTTCTGTCGTTACCAGTATAGATGTAACCTAAGTACATGTAAGTATCTAACTCTTACACAGCTAAAACTTAATCAAATGAATATACAGTTTGGTCTTTAATATATTCTGTATTAAAAGGGTGAATTATGTTAAGGTTAAAAACATTTTTTCTGACATGTAAGAAAAAGAGTTATTGAAATCTCACTAACCAATTCACCCACTGTGCTAAAGACATAACTTACAGAGCATTTAGCCAAAAGCTACATATCTGAGAACTGTCTGCACCAGAAGAGCTTCTGCTACTGTAGTCATGCCAGTTATCAAGCCTGGCACTGTAGCCATGCCAGATCACAAGATAGGCACTGGTGCTACAGTAACCCTTTAATGTAGGTCTGGCTTTATTGACAGGTAAGCACTAAAAATAAATTACTATATCCTGGACAAAATTAGGAAAGTTCCTCTTATAGATGAATAAACAGAAGTAGACTGGTTGAATCTACATAGAGATTATTATTTTAAAAATAAAAATAAATTCTAAGACAGATTTGCATGAAAAGGGCAATTGAGATACATGAAAGTTTATTTATATATTGTTATAAAATAAGTGTTTTTATTATACAACTGTAATTTTTCTTTTACACACCTACTGTTTGAATCTTTTTTTCTTTTCCTTTTAACACAGCTATAGATCCCTTTTCTGAATTACTATTATGAAAATGATATTGTCTGATTAACAGCTTTGTAGCTTCCCAATAACCTAAGAGCTCATTCTGTAATCACAGAAATAGTCTTTCTGAGTGCAATGGGGCTATTTGCATGAATAAAGACTTGCAGACTCAGTCTCTAAATTTATATTTATAGTATCTTTAAGTATAATAAAATTAAATTACAAATGAGTCACTGATTAAGTGTCCTTTCAAGTGCTATAAAACCTTGCATTGAGCTAGAGCTCCCTACTGTTCCTGTGATAAATAAGTGTTCAGAAAGATAACACTGGAGGGTTTAGTAGGCATGCAGATCGTGGGATCTGCTTTATTGCATTTTTGATAGAAAATGGCTTTTCAGGTTTACCTATTATCTCAGAAGATATCCAGGGCCACCAAACCTGCAGTTCCTCTTCAGATATTGCAACTACAACTTTGGAAATGAGGTCTAGAAGGATTTGAGGAAATCAGTTCTCCTTTGGCATGAAATAGGGGACAGTTGGCCAAGCCACAAGCCCCACAGAAACATCAGGTCCTTGTCAGGACACCTTAGTTACAGTTAGATACAAATAAATCTGGTAAGAAAAGAAAACTCCAAGGACATTTGAATGCTCTTGTGAAAACATCCAAACAGAAAAATGAGATAGGCAGGGAGGACTGTGGTGCTCTGCTGGAAGAGCTGCTGTCAGTAGTGGACTTGATTAAAGCACAGGTGCTCCTTAGCATCCTCTTTCTCTATTATCAACTTTCTCCTATCAAATATCTCTGTATTTCCTGCTCTGAAAATAGTCACCCATGCATCCCATGTCTGAGAGACTGTGTGTCTCTCACTCTTTTTGTTCCACACCAAAATATCTTTCTTTTCCCTCTCACCTAGTGGAAAACTGGGAGAGGCAGCTTTCCCAGCTACCCCGCACCCTCCCTTTACCACACAGCTTTTTTCCCTGGCCCCCAGCTGAAGCAGGCTTTGTGAAGGAAGCATGCTTGAAGAGAAGAAGGAATGGACCGTGTTTCATTTTTCTTAGTCCCTGCCTTCTCCTGATGGCTGAAGGTCTGTCCCTAGATAGTTCCCAGCTGAGAAAACACTTCTCAGTTTTTTAAGTGGTGTTTTTTTCTGTACTTAACCAAAACCTGTAGAGTTTCAATTTTTGTAACCTTAAGTTGAGGATCTGGTTGGACCTTGTGTTCAAAAATTATCATGTTCTATATGAGCAAGTGGAAAAATCCCAGTTGCTCAGGGTCTCAGTTTGTCCATAATAAGACCAAAAAAAAAAATTATTTTCTTCAATGAATTATGAAAAAAAAAATGAAGCAAAAAATGATCTTATACTAATATTTCTCATATTAATTGAAAAAAACTCCAACCTGTTTCAAAGGCTGAATGTTGAGAAAAATATCTGTACAATATGGATAGTATACGTATCACAGAATCACAGAATCACTAGGTTGGAAAGGACCTTCAAGATCATCAAGTCCAACCATTAATCCAGAACCACCATGTCCCCTAAACCATGTCCTGAAGCGCCACATCCACACGTTTTTTGAACACTTCCAGGGATGGCGACTCCACCACCTCCCTGGGCAGCCTGTTACAATGCCTGACCACCCTCTCAGTGAAGAAATTTTTCCTAATATCCAATCTAAACCTCCCCTGGCGCAACTTGAGGCCATTTCCTCTTGTCCTATCACTAGTTACTTGGGAGAAGAGACCAACACCCTCATCGCCACAACCCCCTTTCAGGTAGTTGTAGAGAGCGATAAGGTCTCCCCTCAGCCTCCTCTTCTCCAGACTAAACAACCCCAGTTCCCTCAGCCGCTCCTCATAAGACTTGTGCTCCAGACCCCGCACCAGCTTCGTTGCCCTTCTCTGGACACGCTCCAGCACCTCAGCATCCTTCTTGTAGTGAGGGGCCCAAAACTGAACACAGGATTCAAGCTGCGGCCTCACCAGTGCCGAGTACAGGGGCACAATCACTTCCCTACTCCTGCTGGCCACACTATTCCTGATACAGGCCAGGACGCTGTTGGCCTTCTTGGCCACCTGGGCACACTGCCGGCTCATATTCAGCCGGCTGTCAACCAGCACCCCCAGGTCCCTTTCCGCCGGGCTGCTCTCCAGCCACTCTTCCCCAAGCCTGTAGCATTGCATGGGGTTGTTGTGGCCAAAGTGCAGGACCCTGCACTTGGCCTTATTAAACCTCATACAGTTGGCCTCTGCCCATCGATCCAGCCTGTCCAGATCCCTCTGCAGAGCCCTCCTACCCGCCAGCATATCAACACTCCCGCCCAACTTGGTGTCATCTGCAAACTTACTGAGGGAGCACTCAATTCCCTCATCCAGATCATCTATAAAGATATTGAACAAGACTGGTCCCAGAACCGAACCCTGGGGAACACCACTCGTGACCGGCCGCCAGCCGGATTTAACGCCATTCACCACAACTCTCTGGGCTCGGCCCTCCAGCCAGTTCCTCACCCAGCGAAGAGTAAACCCGTCTAAGCCACGAGCCGCCAGTTTCTCCAGGAGAATGCTGTGGGAGACGCTGTCAAAGGCTTTACTAAAGTCCAGGTAGACAACATCCACTGCCTTTCCCTCATCCACTAGGCGGGTCACCTGGTCATAGAAGGAGATCAGGTTGGTCAAGCAGGACCTGCCTTTCATGAACCCATGCTGGCTGGGCCTGATCCTTTGGTTGTCCTGCAGATGCCCTGTGAGCACTCTCAAAACCAACCGCTCCATAATCTTCCCTGGAACAGAGATCAGGCTGACAGGCCTGTAGTTCCCAGGATCCTCCTTCCGGCCTTTCTTGTAGACGGGCATCACATTGGCAAGCCTCCAGTCTTCTGGGACCTCCCCTGTTAACCAGGACTGCTGATAAACGATGGAGAGTGGCTTGGCAAGCTCCTCTGCCAGCTCTCTCAGTACTCTTGGGTGGATCCCATCAGGCCCCATAGACTTGTGGGTGTCCAGGTGGCTTAGCATGTCCTTGACTGCTTCCTCCTGGATTATGAGGAGTACATTGTGCTCTCCATCCCCGTCTTCCAGCTCAGGGGGCTGAATATCCTGTGGATACCTGGAGTGGCTATTAAAGACTGAGGCAAAGGCGGCATTAAGTACCTCAGCCTTGTCCTCGTCCTTGGAGACAATGTTCCCCGCCATATCCAGTAGGGGATGGAGATTCTCCTTGCCTCTCTTTTTGTTGTTAATATATTTGTAAAAACATTTTTTATTATCCTTTATGACTGTGGCCAGACTGAGCTCTAGCTGGGCTTTTGCCTTTCTAATTTTGTCCCTGCTTGACCTAACGAGATCCTTGTACTTTTCATGAGTTGCCTTCCTCTTCTTCCAGAGGTGATAAACTCTCCTCTTTTCCCTGAGTCCCAGCAAAATCTCCCTGTTCAGCCAGGCCGGTCGCCTTCCCCGCCAGCTCTTCTTACGGCACATGGGGACCGCCTGCTCCTGTGCCTTTAAGATTTCCTTCTTGAAGACTGTCCAGCCTTCCTGGACCCCTTTGTCCTTCAGGACTGTCTCCCAAGGGACTCTCTCAACCAGTGACCTAAAGAGCAGAAATACTATATTTACTTAGTTCACTTCAGGATGTTGTAGAAGATCACTCCTTGAATTGTACTAATGCTGCTAGACAAATATATGTTTATAAATAAAAAACTTACCTCAGAAAGGATTGTGAAAATGAATGGTCATCACTTGCTGAACAAGTCCCACTGCCTCAAAAATTACCTCTGCAATAACAGAGCCCTGAGATTGGAAGGGGCTAGTCCCTAAGGCTAGTAGGACTTAGCATTTTTCCATTTTTTAACTGCAAAAGCTAAGCCAGGAAGATTAAAAAAATTACTTTCCTGTGAGTGATAAATGTTTTGTGCTCCCAAAAATTCAAGCAAGGTAAAAGCTAGAGTTCAGGCTGCTCAACATCTCACCTGAAATTTTACCTTGAATCTTGCCTCACTCCATCTTGGGGTTGACATATGAATGCAAGTAGATTAAACTTGTCTGGCTGAAGCAGCTATTTCGTGCTATTATTCACCTTGCCTCTTGCAGAGGTGGCCACTCGCAGCTGGGAAGGCTGGTCCAACTCTAATGCTATGTCTTGAAGAGCTTACCACTAGCATAGTAAGGCAAAAGGCCAGCTGTGAAATGATGCCATTGGGGAGCAACCTCACATGGAGCAGCTGTCCTAGCCATGGGTACAGCACCCACCGGGAAAAGGGTAAGGCAGAGTGCTCCAAGACCAAGACAAAACTCCACCTTGAGTTTAATCATCCTGTGAGTCAACACTCTTGATCACCCTGAATATCCTTTGGGCTTGTTGCTCTTATTACTTCGTGTACACACTAAGCCATTTCCCATGTCCTGCTCTGAAACCCTTTGCACATGCAATTTCCCTGGTGTTTCCACTTTCAGGCTTAGCAGAGACCAAAAAATTTACTCTCTGTTACTTAGCACCTCAAGCTAGACAGCAGTTTGGCCATAGAAAGGAACAAGTCAGTGTTTTATTCACCATTAAACACAGACACCTCTTAAACTGTTCACAGTGCATTTTTATTAAACAAAAGGCGTTTTATTGGCTTAGAGCCATTTCACATAAATATTTCTTGGTCAAGATCTAATAAAGTAAAACATCCTGAAAAACATTAAAAGAACCGTATAACAAGATTTGTATGTCAGATCACATAAAACCAAGAAATTTAAGGTTGATTAGTTGGAAATTATTGTACTGTATGAACTGAATGTTGCTGAAATCTATAAAAATAAAACAATATATGAGGAAAAGTTCTGATATCTATTCCAGATGTATCATTTTAGTCTGCTATCTTGGCGTAGTACGGTTCATGCTACCATGTTGTCTGTCCTACAAATAACTTCTGAAGTCACTCACCAATTTCAACCAATTTAATAAAGAATTTAATTTTTCAAAGTTAATAAGATAATTGGACTGTAGATAAAGGAGAGAGACACAAATTATTGTCTCCCCTGAGGGAAAAGAAAATACAACTTATCCTTTTACCTCCTTTGAGAAGAATCAGATATCTGGCCATTCAGCATCTGTATATTGGCAAGCAATCATCATAAACATAACATCAAACCACCTATAGCAAGTAATAAAAAAACACCTAAATAAAGTTGAGAAGGAGGGAAATACTGCCTGTGGCAAGAAGAAAGGATAAAATTTACAGGACAAAATTCAAAGGAAAGAAGGCTTTGCTACTTCCACTATATGTTGAATAACATTTTCCTTCAAAACTTTTTTTTTCTTTTTTTTACTTCTTTTGTTAAACCCTTCTCACATTTTTTGTAAGGAGAAGGAATTTGCATTTACAAGCTAATAAACATCAACCATCAAGTAAGTTGTACGAGATTAGGGAATTTTTGTGTGTGTGGATATGTCTTGCTGTAAATTATGGGAAGATCTTACATTAAATTACACAGTTTTAGAGATGCAAATTAGGATGAGGTTCAGAATGTAATTCATGGATATACTGAAAGAGGATTTTAACTTGGTTGAATCGATCATGGTTTGTTGGATCGAAATGTCAGGTTGAAAAAGTTAAAATATGGAATATTTTTCTCATGAGGATTAAGAATGGACCAGCCTTTTCAGTGTTTTGAGGACAAACACTGAGGGTGTTTGTTCCAGGTTTGGGGTACTTCCATGAATCACTCTTTGAAGTGATAACAACGATACCCATCTCTTCAGTGGCACAGATATCTAATTGCTTTCTAGATTCACCAGAAAATATTGGGTACTTACTGGGTTTCTTACGCTTCTAGCAATAGCTGATCTCCTCCATCTCCAGTCCTAGTAAAAGACCTCAACAGAAAAGGCAGCAAAATGGGCTGAAAGCGGGGAGGGAGTCATTGGCCGCCAAATGACCTGATTTTCTCAAGAACTATACTGCAAGGTAAAACTAATGCTGGAAGCTGTGCTGGAGAACAGAATCAAGTAGGTACTACATGTACGTACACATAGACAGTTTGGGAAGTTAAGAGAAATAATTAACAGCACAGTAGGATGTGAGTTTAAAATGCATCAGCATGCCACAGAAACATTCAGTGTACACCTTTAAACAGTATCTATCGTATTAAATTCAGTCATGTCTGGGAGTGTTTCCAGATGCTGGAACACAATTGTCTATGTGAGTAAATGCTTAAATGCTTCTTTTGCACTAATTTGGTTCATGCCAACTAGCATGATCCAGGCCGTGCCCAGAGATCATTCATGAGCTTGTATAGGCTAGCTCATTTCCAATAAACAGTTTACATGCAACACCCAGTTCTGGAGTTAAGAGAGTTTGCCATGAAACGTGTGCGCAGCCTCATGCCTGTTGGCCTCAGCACCCAAAAGTGTTCTCATGCACACATAATTACCTAGTGTAGACATAGCATTAGTGGGACCTACGAATAACGTTGTGTGTAGTAGGTACACCATCTTAAGTAGTGAGTAGCTGGTCCCAGGCAGAGAAATCATTGTGTACATCCATAGTAGGAATTAGTGAAGAGCAGATATTATTCCCATGCTTGATTCTTGCTCTGTGACTCTTCTGTGTCTACAAGTCCTAAATAGTGATGTCAGCGTACACAATTTAAAGCATACATTGACGTGCAATTTATTGTATTTTAAGACAAAAGTGGTAGTCAAGGATTTCTACAGTAGCTTTTTAATGAAAACTGGAATATTCATTTAAAAATTATCTTCTCACTAGCAATCAGTAAACATGAAAAAATAAGGCTTATCCAGTAAATTAGTCAGTACAAATTATTCTTCCACTGTGGTATTAATGACTCTACATCAGCTTGGCAGAAGGTATTAAGCTGGGTCTCTCAGGGATCTATTCTGGCTTCAATATCATTCAATATTTTCATTAATGACTTGGAGGCTAAAGTTGGGAATATGTTAATTGCGTTTGTAGATAAATACAGTGTTGAAAGTAATCAAAATATCATGGTGGTACAAGGCAGATGTAAATGACAGAGCCTGTGTCTAGCTCATCAATACAGAGTATGGCAGAAGCATGATAACCATGACATGGGATTCTGGATATGACTGTTCTACCAATAATAAAACATAACTATAATGATCATAAATAGGATACAGTTCCTGAAAAAAAAATACAGAATCCATGAGATTACATGAAGTATTCCAGATAAGAAGAAACAACCAGATGCACACATATTAAATATGAAAATCAGTAACTTGACAGTTAGAGAGAAGGATCTAGGTACTTTAGCAGTTGATGAATTAAATGAGTCAACAACATGACATATTTCAAATACTGTAAATGCTATCTGGGTTGTATTATTAGGAGTGTCATGTTAAACAAGTTAGGCAATTATGCTGCATTGCTTAGCAGTACATCAGTGCACTTTAGAGTACTATTTTCAGTTCCAGTTACTCCTCAAAAGAGTGCAGGACAAAAAAGAGAAAATTTGGAGCAGTTTTCCTAAGCAACAATTTAATCAAATTTGGAAGAATATTTCAAGTGGAGAAGTCTTCAAAGCAGTAAGATATACAAATTTAATAAAAGGTAAGTGAAATAAATTGATTCTGTAAGTACTACATGGCTCAACTATCTTTGCATATTAAACAGAACTAAACATAATGTTGTAGGATTAAATTTAAGGATTAAGATAGAAATCTGGGCATAAATATTTTGTAAAGCTTTGACTTCAGGTTGTCAATGAAAGCAACTGCCAGTTGAATCAATGAAAACATCAATCAGTGTGAGAAAATAGGCACATTATGTGGGTTAATGGGAAAATCATTCCTTTTCTACAGAGTTTGGGAATCCTGGGACCATAAGCCAGACATGTGCCTTTTGTGAAGAAGCCACAGCCATTCCCAGCAGAAGGGCTAGAGATGGTATTACCCATGAATCTCATTGCTGCTGCAAGTGTCCCTGGAGGAAGTGCATTAACCCATATAGTGAAAGAGATTTCCAGCCAATTTGGCTGATAGAGAATCACAGAATCACAGAATAGCAGAATGATAGGGGTTGGAAGGGACCTCTGAAGATGATATGGTCCAAGCCCCCTGCCAAGGCAGGATCACTTAGGGCAGGTTGCACAGGAACACGTCCAGTTGGGTTTTGAAGGTCTCCAGAGAAGGACACTCCACAACCTCTCTGGGCAGCCTGTTCCAGTGCTCCATCACCCTCACAATAAAGAATTTTTTCCTCATGTTGAGGTGGAACTTCCTGTGCTGCAGTTTATGCTCATTGCCCCTCATCCTATCGCTGGGCACTACTGAAAAGAGACTGGCTCCATCCTCCTGACAGCCACCCTTCAGGGATTTATAGACATTGATAAGGTCCCCTCTCAGCCTTCTCTTCTCCAGACTAAACAGCCCCAGGTCTCTCAGCCTTTCCTCATACGAGAGGTGTTCCAGTCCCTTAATCATCTTCGTAGACCTCCACTGGACTCTCTCCAAAAGTTCCCTGTCTCTCTTGAACTGGGGAGCCCAGACGCAATACTCCAGATGAGGCTTCATCATCACAGAGTAGAGGGGGAGGATAACCTCTCTCGACCTGCTGGTCACACTCTTTTTAATGCACCCCAAGGATACCATTGGCCCTCTTGGTCACCAGGGCACATTGCTGTCCCATGGATAACTTATTGTCTACAAGAAAACCTTTATGTCACCAGCAAAGAAGGCAGAACAGAGGCAGAGAAATCTAGAGGACTGCAAATTAAAAAAAAAAATGGTTTCAGGAAATTTAGTCCACAGTATAGAAGCAGATTAGTGTTTCATGTAGGATCAGAAGAAAGGGTAGATGATAAAACAGGATAAGAGGCAGTTTGAGAGAGGTGGCTGAGTACACCAAATCCTATAAGAAGTCCCACAGAAGTGAGTTTTGGGAGCAGGGGCTATGAGGAAGGGGAGAGATAGTATAGCAGTGCAGGAGTGGAGGTGAACCCTAGTATAGGAAAAAGAAATTTTTACATAAGGAAGCTGAGTGTAATGCTGTCATTTGACAAAGATACTTCAAGTCAGAGTGTGGGGAAGGATTCAGATACTGTGCCTATGTATTATCCTTCTACAGGGCTATGTGGCCCATTACCATAGATAAATCTTTTTACCTCACTATGTAGAACAAGGGCTCCAGAACAAATTATCATGTGGTCTATTGCAACGCAAAATAATGGATGTAAGCTCACTTCTTTTATCTTGCATCTGTTTTGAACAATATTCCACTAAGATTGAAATTTATCTCATTTTTTTTAGCTGTCTACCAATTAGTTATCTATTGTTAGTCAATTATTTGGATCCCTCTCTAGTCAGCAAAGGAAAATATGCTCTCAGAGGACCTTTACTTTCTCACTCACTTTCTCTCTTACCCTCCTCCCATCTGTACTGCTTTTCTCTCTTTTCTTTTCTTTCTTCCTTTCTACCTTTCTGTCTTTCTTTTCTTTCTCCTTTTCTACCTTTCTGTCTTTCTTATTTGGGATAGTTTTCTTCAAACTTTGTGTATTGAACTGGCTGTAGAGGGATGTGATAAATACCGTAGCTGGGTGCAGTTCCAGAGTGAGAATTTAAAAACGGATATGTATCTGTCAGTGGTGTGGAGCTGTCAAGAGTCCCCTAATAGCTACCCAACAGAAACTAATGATATGACTAAGTAAAAGCTATTGTCTTTTTCTTTAAATACTTACTGAATACTTCCCAAAAACACAACATACCTCACCATGCTGTCTCTTCATTAACCAGAAAAACATATTCATTTTTTTTTCCAATAGCTTCATTATGTTTTCTCTTTTTTTTCCGTGCTGTCCTCTGCGTGTAACATTCTCCCTAGACTGGAAATTTGCTATCATAGACAGTTCACTAGGCGGCACATGGGAAACTCTTGCACACATAATTATATGTTTTAATTAGAACTAAAGGGAATTACATGTATAAATACTACATACTTTTGGAACTCTGTTTAATGAAAAGCTGGGAGGTTACTGAACTGCTCCTCTATTAAAACAAATGAACTATTTCAAGAACAAAAAAAAGAGATGTTTTCCTTTAATATTAACATCTTTTACCTCTTGGTTACAGTACTTGAAAAACCCTTATGCTCCCTTAGAATTTTTATGATTCTTACTTATTGAAATCAGAAGCATAATTTATTGCTTTTAGTATTTAGAGGTCATGATATGGGAGAAGGAGACAAAAGCAAGTTGACAGAAACATCAATGTATTCCAAATACAATGGCAGTCTTGTGTACCATAGACTAACAGAAAGGATTGATTAGTTATACCATAGCATTTGAAGTCTTGTTTGCTCTACACAGAAAAACAAAATGATAATAGAAAGAAAAATTTAATTGCAAGCAACAGAAGTGATGAATGATAGGGCGCAGTTTGGTTCTTCAGTGGTGTGTGATCACTCATTTGGAGGGAAATGTTAAAATTCCCAAAGGGAAAAGAATTCTCATTATCTTTTATGGTTGTTTTTATAAAGTTAGAAATTGAATATTAATCAGAAACAGAAGTATGTTTTATAACTGGTAAATTCAGATTCTTAACGAAACTTTCATGAGCACTCTGAATAGAGGAAAATATATGATTTAGGAGTAAAACTTACAAATCTCCTCTTACAAGTTTCTGAAAGAAAACAAGTCCTTTCACAACTGATTATACCTTGAGATCTATTAGTAAGCAGCTACTGAAAGCAATTGATTTTACAAACTAACCTTTTTTGTATGTATCCCAAAATCTACAAAAGGAAATGCCTGGATACATCACAAAAAGATCCAATCGACCAAACTGTAGATTCATTGTTAACTTATCACAGTACTCACACAAATGTTTGCAAGATCAACACTCAATTAAATATTTAAAACTACAAGGACTGAAGCCATATGATTTTCAAACACTAATTACTTTTCCATTTACAACTGTGGAATACACATACAATATTTTCCCAATTAATGGGATAGCTTGTTACACTAGGAAAAAGTAATTTATTTGAAATGTCTTTCTCTTGTTAAAAGAAATATGAAGGAATTCAGCCCTGGAATTTCACTGAGCTTAATAGATAAGTGACATGGTTAAATCACACCTGTCATTTTACAGATGAAAGGATTTGCCAGGATATAAATTACAAGTATAAATCTTCTATATATTAATAGGATAGTAGATAGTCTCAGGTTCAGCTTTCTAAGCCATGACAGTAATGGCCCTGATAATTAGCAGCAAGTTTTAATAATATTTAAGCAGCAAACTTCAAGGGTCACTGCTTTTAAATCAAACCTCAGGGTTATTTCAGTTACCTTGTGTTGCAGAATCAGAAGGCTGGCACCTCATAAATCCCCTTGTATTCTTAAGTGGTATTGACAGGACTCTGTTGTAGCATTACATGAATTCTGATTTATTTTGTATGGGAAATGCAGTACTCACTGTGGAAGTATTGCAATACGGAAACTCTCAGAGGGTGGCTTTATTGTATTAAAAGAGCAATACAAATAGAGTTTAAATTCTCTATTGTTCCATAACCTGCAAAAGAAGAGCCTGAAAGGGTACTAAATGCTTCTTTATACCAAACACATAAGAACGCTTATTTTTATGACTACAATCTGACAGCTAGATCCTGCATTATAAAATCTACCCTTATAGCAGATCAGGACCAAGTCAGACAATAAGAACTTTTTTTCCTTCGGTGTCAATATGCCAGGAACTGCTTCCTCCTACACAGTCTTCTCACAGGAGCCTAGGTTTATCCACCTTAGCATCAGCGAGAAAGCAGCCATTTCCAGAATTAAATCACTCTGAAGCTGCCTGTCTGTACACTGGCTATAAAGGGAGCTTGGTCTTATTTTATGAAAGGGTAAAGCAGGGTGAGAGGACTTCAAGCAAAAATGTAAGGACAGAAGGCTTAGACTGAAGCTTTATCTAACTGACGTTGTTCCCAACAGCAACATGCAGAGAGGACTTATAAGCTCTTTGGAGTAACTGTGTTCCCTATTGCCATCAAAAAGGGGAATCTTGCTGAATTTCTGCTGACTACCATCACTTGCATGTGTAGGTGGTAGAGATCCTCTTGGTGTATGGAAGAATGGTGTCAGCAAGACTGGACTCTGGGACTACAGTCAGTGATTATGGGTGGGTTGATATTGCCTGATGTCTGATACACAGCGTTTCTCATCCTCTGCTGCAGAAGATGAGAGCCACCTTGAATCCCTTGATCCCCTCCTTCCTCAGCCAAGCCTTGTAGGAAGGTGGCCTCCGGGCACACGTGACTCTCGGCTACACAGGCCTCCTTATTGGGTTTCTGCCCTTATCCACCTTTCCAGAGAGCGTGAGCACACCACAACCCCACATGAGCAGTCCTTATGAGGTGTAGCTGCTCATTCTCTAAACTGCACTGTGAAAACACTTTCTCACACACATAATTCTTTCACTCTGTTTCCTCACTTTTCTGCCTCATCTAGACAGTAATTGATAGACTTTTTAACTATCAAGTTGGTAAAATATGCCTGTGGGACAGCATGCACCACATTTCACTGTGAATGAATGGAAAATTGTCCACACATGGACATGTTCATAAACATGGAGCAGTTCTTTGTGTTCCCTGCATTTCCTGTAGTGAGAGGGAGATCCTCTAAATGTACACCATGTACACCAGCTGCAGTCCCTCTTCCACCCCCTCAAGAATCTCTCCTTGATGTCACCTTTTTCTCCTTTTCCTTTTCTCTATATCTCTGAGGCCTGAGGCCCTGCCATGCCTGGCATCTCCTCATCACCTTCCTGTTGGTCCTGGCCATTTCTGGTACCAGGAAAAGGAAGCTGCATGGGGAAAGGGGACAACTACAGACTCTATTTCTCTTGCCTTGTCCTGTCACATCTCCACACATCTCATCAGCGGGCAGTGCCCACCTGTCCTCAGATGATACTTTCAAGGAATGATGAGTGCTTTTGGGGCAATCTGCTTGGTGTCTCTTGTTGTTACCTTGCCTTTATATTTGTGACCTTTTAATTGTTGCCCTCCTCCCTTTTCTATTTATTATTTCCCACACACTCATTTTTCTTGCTCCAGAGGGGGTTTTTTTTCTCTATTTGGCTTCCCTTTGGGAACAGGGTGTTGGTTTTGGCCAGGCATGAATCTGTCTATAAGAAAAAGAACTAAGAGGAGCACCAGTTGTTAGTTTATGTTAAGGAAAGAATAGAAGAATAAGATATATGTCATCTTTCTTCTAGTGCTCTTATTTTCCTCTTTTCTCCTTATGTTGCCTCTTTTATCTGCTACCTTGTCCTGGTTTCAGCTGGGATAGAGTTAATTTTCTTCATAGACGCTAGTGTGAGACTATGTTTTGGTTTTGGGATGAAAAAGTATTGATAATGTACTGATTTTTTCAGTTGTTGCTAAGCAGTCAAGGACTGTCCGGCTTTCCATGCTCTGGTCTGCCAGCGAGAAGGCTGAAGGTGCACGGGGAGCTGGGAGGGGACACAGCCAGGACAGCTGACCCAGGCTGGCCAAAGGGATATTCCATACCATATGACATCATGCTCAGTATATAAAGCTGGGGTGAAGAAGAAGTGGGGAGATGTTCAGAGTGATGGCGTCTGTCTTCCCAAGTAACAATTGCACGTGATGGAGCCCTGCTTCCCATGGTGAACACCTGCCTGCCCATGGGGAGTAGTGAACGAATTCCTTGTTTTGCTCTGCTTGTGTGCGTGGCTTTTGCTTTCCCTGTTAAACTGTCTTTATCTCAACCCATGAGTTTTCTCAGTTTTACTCTCTTATTCTCTCCCCTGTCCCACCATGGGGGAGTGAGCGAGCGGCTGCATGGTGCTTAGTTGCTGGCTGGGGTTAAACCACAACATACGTGGATTCTGGAAGTTATCAAAGTTAGAGATTTTCATATTTAATATCTGTGCTAACAGGATTAAAACTGTCAATTGATGACTTCATTTTGACCAATCCTATACTTTAGCTCTACAACTGTATATAGCAAAAAGTAATGAAATGTAACAATATTTTGTGTGGAAAACAATCAGTCTTCCTTTTCTTTGCTTTATACTTGCTATTTCATCATTTTATTGGATTGTCCCTAACTGCTGCATTGTGAGACGTGGTGAACAACAGTTCCTGATTTACTTTTGCTATAATGGTGTATGATTTTATAGGCGTCCTTTACATATCTTCCTCTAGATACTATACTCAGTTCCCATATTTTGTCTTCCAAATGAGGAGTTAAAAAGTATTTAGTTTATTACATATGGTACTGATAGCTCAGATGGAACATTTCTTTTTCTTTTTCTTTTTTCCCAGATGGGATAATGCTAGAAATGAATGTGGTATTCATTTTGGAGTCTCATCATTCATTTTTGCAGTACATGATTTTCCTGTTTATTTTCTTCCCTTCTCCAAATAATTACCCCCTTCTCATTCTAGGATTTTCCTGAATCATCTCAATCGTTGTTAATTCCTTGATTAATGTGAAGAGAGATGACCTTTGCATATAATTGCTGTCCTATTGGTAGTGGTAGGCTAATTCTCCTATATAATTATGATAAAATTATAAACAAAATAATTCTGTGCAAGTGATACATACTTATTTGCCTTCCAAGGCGTTACCAAAAACCTTTTTTACCTTCTTGTTGGCATTTTCTTTTTTTCCATTCACTTCTTTATGTTCTTGTTTGATACATTATCTTATTTGCCTCTATTTACTTATGGCCATATTTTGCCACGTTTGTGCATAGTGAGAACTCGTATTGAGTAAAATGTTACTTCTCAATCCTGCTAATTTACCTCATTGGAGCACACACATGAGCATTCAAATAATAGTATGCTTTTTTCCCTGCTTTTTAAGTCCTTGGACTCAAAGAAAATATCTTGCTCTCTTTTTGTTAAATATTATATCTGTTTTCAGAACTTTAAGAAATTATAAACAGTGTATTTTTTAAGAAATGCATCATTTTATAAATAGAAATAAAGACCAATAGAATCATTAGTCCTTATCCTGATGGTCTAGAGAAAACAGCTTAAAAAATTCCCATAATTTCTTTCTCTCACAAGCCTAAAATTCATGAAGCACTATGTTGCATCTCCTGAAAGAGTTTAGGAATGGTTGCTTTCCTCTGGGGCATTGCAACTTCATACCACTTTCTTCCTCTGAGCTGTGCCTAAGTGGAATAATTGAACCCATAATTTGCAGTTATACTAGCGGGAATACAATTATAAAGATTCTCACTCCTAAAACACACCGTTTTTTCATTTGATTTAGGCACTTAGGAGTCTAATTCCTATTGACTTTCAAATGTGATTTAGCCTCTTGTGCCAGATTTGTAAAGGTATTTAGGTTCCTAATTCCTGTAATCAATGGAAGATACTAGCTTTTAAAAATGTGGCCCTGAGGTGCCTAATTTCTATTGACTTTCCTAAGTGTCTAAGCCACTTTCAAACTTCTGAGTCATGCAGGTGTTTTTGAAAAGTCACTAAACAGTGTCTACCAGCACACCCCCTCCAGTCACTGGGTGAGTGGTAACTGCAGTTCCAGTGTGAATGCTCTTAGCCTTTTATGGAGGGAGCTGACACTGCCTGCAGTTGGAGAGACGGCACGGCACAGAAATAAGTGATTCATTGATTGGATGCAATTACTATATAAGGCACGACTCCCAGACTTATCTTGCTCATATACCATAATCATCATTATTGCTATTGCAGCTAATGGCATTCATGTAAGCAGCAACTTTTACCCTTGCCTGTACAGGAAACAGAACTGGACTTTTAAGGCATCAATCATATTTTGCTCTGATAAATTTAGTTCTTAGTCAGCAGTTTATTCTGTGCAAAATGTTAGATATTAGTCTCTCTGAATGCTCAGTTAAAACACAACTAAATCCTTCTAGGTAGACATCCAGCTTAAAATTAAGAATTTTAAAAAGGTATTTGTTAATTAAATTTATTATATTTTGTGGCTGATGGAAGTACAAAGCATAGGCTCTGCGTGTGTGTGTGTGTTTTAAGAGAAGTGTGGGCAGAACACTTGTTTTCCACTAACTGTGGACCATATGCTAGTTTTAGTACATGTACTTCCACTGATGTCAAATGGATTTTCTGATTCATATCTGAAGATGTCTGTGGTTCTTTATATGCAAATAAGAATAGACATTGTCCATTTTTTATACAAATTATGCCCAGATTGAGTTGGTATGCTTTGAAGCCATATGTGTCTTCAGGCAATGATGTACAGGCGCATATTCCACAGTGGTATGTTGGTAAGGGTCTATACAGAGAAGTGGTATAGCTGGATGGTTAGGCTATAAAGCTTAATAGGCTTAAACTGATTTTGTGTTAAACTTTTTATAATAATAAGGGCTCTGAAAACTGAACAAAAATTTTGCTTCAGACACATATTTCTCTTTTCTCAAATGAATAAAAAACAACCAAACAAAATCCCATGCACACATGTACCAGAAAACAGCTGTGATTTTTATAATGAAATTTTGCAGGCAATTAGCCTGGAATGTAGAATAATCAGTTTAAGTAATTTAAATTGGGCAAGATGTGGTTTTAAAGCAACTACTGCACATTCTCAGAAGCTACTTGCCATTGGGATATTTACTTTGCATTGAGTACTGCAGGTTCATAATATGCAATCTGTACTGTTACTACAACACAGCATGTCCATGTTCAAAGGAGCCATTACCTTAATGCTGTAAAGTAACAAAAGTAGTGATTGCTTTTCATACATATAAATCATAAAAGATGCTGATGTTGCACAAGTGTTAAGTGAGCTTGCTTTGTAACTGCGCTAGGAGCTGCAGATCCCCTATAGCAATTTTGAATTATTGTGCATACACATTCATATTACATGTGATAATGACCATTGGGAAGAGCATGAAAAAAAATAACTCCATGTTATAGAAAATACTGCGATTGAAGAAGCCCGCAAACCCAATACATCGTAACAGAACATCTCTATGTCTTTTTTTAATTTCCATGCTAAAAAGAGATAAAATAAACAATAAAGAATTACCCTAAAATCACACTGACAGGTATGCTACATTTCCAGCACAAGACAGAGAATATAAAATACACAGTCTGTTTTAATGGGCTGCTTTCCTAGTTAACTTTTCTGATTGTACTAGGGCTGCCATATGTCCAGGTTTTTCTTGACATGTCCTGTTTTTCCTCCCGAAAATGGTGTCCGGGTGGAATTCAAGTATTTTGGACATTTTTTTGAGAATTACAGATTCCTGCAGCTCAGCTGGAGAAGCAGCACAGACATATCAGCTATATATGGGCAGGTCAATGCATCTGATTTTATGCACACGTGCAGGCCATCTGTATAGCTCAGGTGCAGCAAGCCCACTGCTTTCTGGACGTATTTCTTCTGGGAAATCCTGCAAAAAAAGGAAGGTAAACCTATAAATTACTCAGACTGAAAGCATACCTCCATTTATACTAAGTTAGAGAACTTCGGAATGAAGGATTCAGTCCCAAGCAATGCTCTGGATTATTGCCATACTATGGAGCTCTTCACCAAATAAAGTTGAAATTGTCATCTGCTGCAGTGTTGTCTCTGCAGCCCTGTTGAGGTGCTTACAAAAAGACAAAGAGTGTCGTGCAGGGCTACGAAAGTTGACCTGTGTAAAGCAATGGATGGCCTTTTAAAGTCATCACATCACGAGGACACAGCTTAGGCAGATAGCACCATGTATCAGACACGTCTGAGAGCATACCCCTAACCGGTAATTCACTGTTAGCTGTTTCACTGTACTAAAGTATTACAGCAAAGACTGAATACAATATATCACTATTCAAGACCACTTTAGTACTCAGTCACAACAGTCTCAATATTGTGAGACAATTCTTTATAAAATATAGCACCTTCTGCCCCAAAGAAATCTAAGCCAGCTTGTATATAATTGTATGAATCTATTCACCACTGACACCCTGTACCAAATCTAGTCTGAACTTTAACATTCCTGACTGTAGTGGGTTAAGTTAACACCAGCTTAAAACAACTTTTGTAACATAGTGATTTAATAATGCATGGGGTCTTCAGCTCCAAAATTAGTAACAGATGGTGAGGCGGGATTCATTCCCAGTCCTGAGGAGCACTTTGCTATACTTACTTTGCTCCAAAAGTGATTGAGAATGCAGCCCAGAAATATAGGTGTGCAGATTGCTTCTTATGGGGAAAGACTCGTTTGTGCAGAATCTTCTTAACCATTGCTGTGCTTCACTGTTTTCTAATATGTAAATCTAAGCTTAGTAAAGTTACGGATTAAAATTAAAACAGTCATTTCAAGAACTGTTATGTACTCCAATATTTCTAACTACTTCTGTGTCAGTAACATACATTCTCAGTGCAGCCACAGCACTCTGAGAAATTTTTTAGCACTATTGTTATGAATAAATCTTTTTCTGACTATGTACTGTATATAAATGGGTGGTAATTAAAAGTTAGTATTTTTTTCCTCTTTTTGTAGATTTCTCCAAAATACTTCATGGTACCATACAGGAAAATTGTTACAACCCAAGAGAACATTTTAAGGCAATCTATGTTTGAAGAAAAAAATAAACATATATACATAATTTTGAACCAGTACCCATACAGAATATCATCTGATAAAATACAACATGACTTCCTGCTTAACCTTCCTTCCACTGTCCTCTTGCAGAAGAAACCCGTTTCTTCTCTTCACCTTTTGAATCACAGAATCACAGAATCACTAGGTTGGAAAGGACCTTCAAGATCATCAAGTCCAACCATTAATCCAGCGCCACCATGTCCCCTAAACCATGTCCTGAAGTGCCACATCCACATGTTTTTTGAACACTTCCAGGGATGGCAACTCCACCACCTCCCTGGGCAGCCTGTTCCAATGTTTGACCACCCTCTCAGTGAAGAAATTTTTCCTAATATCCAATCTAAACCTCCCCTGGCGCAACTTGAGGCCATTTCCTCTTGTCCTATCGCTAGTTACTTGGGAGAAGAGGCCAACACCCTCATCGCCACAACCCCCTTTCAGGTAGTTGTAGAGAGCGATAAGGTCTCCTCTCAGCCTCCTCTTCTCCAGACTAAACAACCCCAGTTCCCTCAGCCGCTCCTCATAAGACTTGTGATCCAGACCCCTCACCAGCTTCGTTGCCCTTCTCTGGACACGCTCCAGCACCTCAGCATCCTTCTTGTAGTGAGGGGCCCAAAACTGAACACAGGATTCAAGCTGCGGCCTCACGAGTGCCGAGTACAGGGGCACAATCACTTCCCTACTCCTGTTGGCCACACTATTCCTGATACAGGCCAGGATGCTGTTGGCCTTCTTGGCCACCTGGGCACACTGCCGGCTCATGTTCAGCCGGCTGTCAACCAGCACCCCCAGGTCCCTTTCCATCAGGCAGGTCTCCAGCCACTCCTCCCCAGGCCGTAGGGTTGCATGGGGTTGTTGTGGCCAAAGTGCAGGACCCTGCACTTGGCCTTATTAAACCTCATACAGTTGACCTCGACCCATCGCTCCAGCCTGTCCAGATCCCTCTGCAGACCCTTTCTACCCTCCAGCAGATCAACACTCCTGCCCAGCTTGGTGTCATCTGCAAACTTACTGAGGGAGCACTCGATTCCCTCATCCAGATCATCAATAAAGATATTGAACAAGACCGGCCCCAGAACCGAGCCCTGGGGAACACCGCTTGTGACCGGCCGCCAGCCGGATATAACGCCATTCACCACAACTCTCTGGGCTCGGCCCTCCAGCCAGTTCCTCACCCAGCGAAGAATAAACCTGTCTAAGCCACGAGCCGCCAGTTTCTGCAGGAGAATGCTGTGGGAGGCGCTGTCAAAGGCTTTACTAAAGTCCAGGTAGACAACGTCCACAGCCTTCCCCTCATGCACTGGGCGGTCACCTTTTGGGACTTTGACCAACTCATCCCATACCTTTGTGTCTTTCTCTTGTCTTTCCCTTCTTTCTTACACTGAACTCTGGCTACCTGCTTTCACATTCAAAGAAGGGCCTTTCAATGGCTTATCTCAGCCTGTTTTATTCTGTTAAATGAAGTTGTTTAACTTTTCTGTCAGGTCCTTTATGTTTTTCTCTCTTTTTTTTTACTCACATTTGGAAAGGTATCCTTGTGAACATCCGCAATGTTAATTCTCATAGAGAGGGCTTTAAACTAGATTCGAAGGGGGAAGGGTGTAAAACCAGGGTCACTAGAGATGAGCCTAGGCATGTCATGCCGGTGTTGGGGGTAAAATCAATAGCCCAACTCAAGTGCATCTACACCAACGCACGTAGCATGGGCAGCAAACAGGAGGAGCTGGAAGCCATTGTGCAACGGGACAGCTATGACTTAGTCGCCATCACAGAAACGTGGTGAGATGACTGAAGTGCTGCAATGGATGGCTATAAGCTCTTCAGAAGGGATAGGCATGGAAGGAGAGGCAGTGGGGTGGTTCTGTGTGTTAGGGAGTGTTTTGATTGTATAGAAATCGATGATTGTGATGACCAAGTAGAGTGCTTATGGGTAAGGATGAGAGGGAAGGCCAACGAGGCAGATATCCTGCTGGGAGGCTGTTATAGACCACCCAACCACAACGAAGAGGCAGATGAAGCATTCTACAACCTACTGACAGAAGTTTCGCAATCATTAGCCCTTGTTCTTGTAGGGGACTTAGATGGAATTTACCATATGTCTGCTGGAAGTACAGCACAGCAGAGAGGAAACAGTCTAGGAGGTTTCTGGAGCGTGTGGAGGATAACTTCCTGGTAAGTGACCCTACCAGGGGAGGTGCCCCACTTGATCTGCTGTTTACGAACAAAGAAGGATTTGTGGGAGATGTGATGGTCAGAGGCCATCTTGGGCTTAGCGACCATGAAATGATTGAATTCTCAATTCTTAGTGAAGTAAGGAGGGGGCTCAGCAAAACTGCTACCATGGACTTCAGGAGGGCAGACTTCGGCCTGTTCAGGTCATTGGATGAGAGAGTTCCTTGGGAGACAATCCTGGAGGGCAAAAGGGTCCAGGAAGGCTGGACGGTCTTCAAGAAGGAAATCTTAAAGGCACAGGAGAAGGCGGTCCCCATGTGCCGCAAGACGAGCTGGTGGGGAAGATGACCGGCCTGGTTGAACAGGGAGATTTTGCTGGGACTCAGTAAAAAAAGGAAGGCTTTTCATCTTTGGAGGAAGGGGCAGGCAACTGAAGAAGAATACAAGAATCTCATTAGGTCATGCAGAGAAAAAATTAGAAAGGCAAAAGCCCAAGTAGAAATCAATTTGGCCATGGTCATAAGGGACAACAAAAAATGTTTTTACAAATATATTAACAACAAAAAGAGAGACAAGGAGAATCTCCATCCCTTATTGGATGTCGAGGGGAATATTGTCACCAAGGATGAGGAAAAGGCTGAGATCCTTAATGCCTTCTTTGCTTCAGTCTATAATAGCCAGACCAGGTATCCAAAGGGTATTCAGCCCCCTGAGCTGGAAGACAGGGAGGGAGAGTGGAACAAACTCATAATCCATCAGGAAGCAGTTAATGACCTGCTATGCCACCTGGACACCGACAATTATATGGGACCTGATACGATCCACCCAAGAGTACTGAGAGAGCTGGCGAAGGAGCTTGCCAAACCACTCTTCATCATTTATCAGCAGTCCTGATTAACAGGTGATGTCCCAGATGACTGGTGGCTTGCCAATGTGATGCCCATCTCCAAGAAGGGCTGCAAGGAGGATTCTGGGAACTACAGGCCTGTCAGCCTGACCTCGGTACCAGGGAAGATTATGGAGTGGTTCATCTTGAGGGCACTCAGAGGGCATGTGCAGGACAACCAAGGGATCAGGCCCAGCCAGCATGGATTCATGAAAGGCAGGTCCTGCTTGACCAACCTGATCTCCTTCTATGACCAGGTGACCCACCCAGTGGATGAGGGGAAGGCTGTGGATGTTGTCTACCTGGACTTTAGTAAAGCCTTTGACATTGTCTCCCACAGCATTCTCCTGGAGAAACTGGCGGCTCATGGCTTAGACAGGTTTACTCTTTGCTGGGTAAAGAACTGGCTGGATGGCTGAGCCCAGAGAGTCGTGGTGAATGGCGTTATATCCGGCTGGCGGCCGGTCACAAGCGTTCTTCCCCAGGGCTCAGTTTTGGGGCCAGTCTTGTTCAATATCTTTATTGATGATCTGGATGAGGGGATCGAGTGCTCCCTCAGTAAGTTTGCAGATGACACCAAGCTGGGCAGGAGTGTTGATCTGCTGGAGGGTAGAAAGGGTCTGCAGAGGGATCTGGACAGGCTGGATCGATGGGCAGAGGCCAACTGTATGAGGTTTAATAAGGCCAAGTGCAGGGTCCTGCACTTTGGCCACAACAACCCCATGCAACGCTACAGGCTTGGGGAGGAGTGGCTGGAGAGCAGCCCGGCGGAAAGGGACCTGGGGGTGCTGGTTGACAGCTGGCTGAATATGAGCCGGCAGTGTGCCCAGGTGGCCAAGAAGGCCAACAGCGTCCTGGCCTGTATCAGGAATAGTGTGGCCAGCAGCAGCGGGGACATGATTGTGCCCCTGTACTCGGCACTGGTGAGGCCGCAGCTTGAATCCTGTGTTCGGTTTTGGGCCCCTCGTTACAAAAAGGACATTGAGTAGCTGGAGTGTGTCCAGAGAAGGGCAACGAAGCTGCTGAGGGGTCTGGAGCACAAGTCTTATGAGGAGTGGCTAAGGGAACTGGGGTTGTTTAGTCTGGAGATAAGGACTGAGGGGAGACCTTATCGCTCTCTACAACTACCTGAAAGGGGATTGTGGTGAGGTGGGTGTTGGTCTCTTCTCCCAAGTAACTAGCGATAGGAAGAGAGGAAATGGCCTCAAGTTGCACCAGGGGAGGTTTAGACTAGATATTAGGAAAAATTTCTTTCCTGAGAGAGTGGTCAAGCATTGGAACAGGCTGCCCAGGGTCGTAGTAGAGTCACCATCACTAGAAGTGTTCATAAAACATGTGGACGTGGCACTTCAGGACGTGGTTTAGTGGGCATAGTGGTCTAGTGTTGATGGTTGGAATTGATGATCTTAAAGGTCTTTAGAAAAAAAAAATTTTAAAAACTCACTATCTTCCTCTAATTCTTAAAACTCTCCTTTTCCCTGATGTCTTCAAAACTCTTCCCAGCTGTCCAGCTGCTAGTGTTGACCCAACTCACAGGGAAGTCTGCTGCCTCCCTGGGGCCTGGGTGAGAGACGTCACCAGGAAATTCCCTGGTCTGGTTCGGCCCACTGATTACTACCCGCTGTTGGTCATGCAGGTTGGCAACGATGAGGTTGCGCTAAGAAGCCCAAAGGCAGTCAAAAAGGACTTGAGAGCACTGGGGCGACTGGTCAATGGAGCGGGAGCGCAGGTAGTGTTTTCGTCAATCCCTTCAGTGACGGGGAAGAACGCTGAAAGGAACAGGAAAGCACACCTGATCAACACGTGGCTCAGGGGCTGGTGCCGCCGTCAGAATTTTGGGTTTTTTGACCACGGGGCGGTTTACACGGCACCGGGCCTGCTCGCAGCTGATGGAGTGCAACTGACGCCGAGGGGCAAAAGGATTCTTGCTCATGAGCTGGCAGGCCTCATCGAGAGGGCTTTAAACTAGATTTGGAGGGGGGAGGGGATAAAACCAGGCTCACTAGAGTTGAACCTAGGGTTAGGTTCAACGTGCCAGAGTTGAAATCGATAGCCCGGCTCAGGTGCATCTACACCAATGCACGCAGCATGGGCACCAAACAGGAGGAGCTGGAAGCCATTGTGCAGCGCGACAGCTATGACGTAGTTGCCATCACAGAAACGTGGTGGGATGCTTCTCATGACTGGAGTGCTGCAATGGATGGCTATAAGCTCTTCTGAAGGGATAGGCAGGGAAGGAGAGGCGGTGGGGTGGCTCTGTATGTTAGGGAGTGTTTTGATTGCATAGAAATCGAAGATTGTGAAGACCAAGTAGAGTGCTTGTGGGTAAGGATGAGGGGGAAGGCCAATGAGGCAGACATCCTGCTGGGAGTCTGTTACAGGCCCCCCAACCAGGATGAAGAGACGGATGAGACATTCTATAAGCGACTGGCGGAGGTCTCGCATTCACTGGCCCTTGTTCTTGTGGGGGACTTCAACCTACCGGACATCTGCTGGAAGTATAACACGGCAGAGAGGAAACAGTCGAGGAGGTTCCTGGAGTGTGTGGAGGATAACTTCCTGATGCAGCTGGTGAGTGAGCCCACCAGGGGAGGTGCCTTACTGGACCTGCTGTTTACAAACAGAGAAGGACTGGTGAGAGATGTGGTGGTCGGAGGCTTTCTTGGGCTTAGCGACCACGACATGATAGAATTCTCAGTTGTGAGGGAAGTAAGGAGAAGGGTCAGCAAAACTGCTATCATGGACTTCCGGAGGGCAGACTTTGGCCTGTTCCGGTCACTGGTTGAGAGAGTCCCTTGGGAGACAGTCCTGAAGGACAAAGGGGTCCAGGAAGGCTGGACAGTCTTCAAGAAGGAAATCTTAAAGGCGCAGGAGCAGGCGGTCCCCATGTGCCGTAAGAAGAGCTGGCGGGGAAGGCGACCGGCCTGGCGGAACAGGGAGATTTTGCTGGGACTCAGGGAAAAGAGGAGAGTTTATCACCTCTGGAAGAAGGGGCAGGCAACTCACGAAGAGTACAAGGATCTCGTTAGGTCAAGCAGGGACAAAATTAGAAAGGCAAAAGCCCAGCTAGAGCTCAGTCTGGCAACAGTCATAAAGGATAATAAAAAATGTTTTTACAAATATATTAACAACAAAAAGAGAGGCAAGGAGAATCTCCATCCCCTACTGGATATGTCAGGGAACATTGTCTCCAAGGACGAGGACAAGGCTGAGGTACTTAATGCCGCCTTTGCCTCAGTCTTTAATAGCCACTCCAGGTATCCACAGGATATTCAGCCCCCTGAGCTGGAAGACGGGGATGGAGAGCACAATGTACTCCTCATAATCCAGGAGGAAGCAGTCAAGGACATGCTAAACCACCTGGACACCCACAAGTCTATGGGGCCTGATGAGATCCACCCAAGAGTACTGAGAGAGCTGGCGGAGGAGCTTGCCAAGCCACTCTCCATCATTTATCAGCAGTCCTGGTTAACAGGGGAGGTTCCAGAAGACTGGAGGCTTGCCAATGTGACGCCCGTCTACAAGAAAGGCCGGAAGGAGGATCCTGGGAACTACAGGCCTGTCAGCCTGACCTCTGTTCCAGGGAAGATTATGGAGCGGTTGGTCTTGAGAGTGCTCACAGGGCATCTGCAGGACAACTAAAGGATCAGGCCCAGCCAGCATGGGTTCATGAAAGGCAGGTCCTGCTTGACCAACCTGATCTCCTTCTATGACCAGGTAACCCGCCAAGTGGATGAAGGAAAGGCTGTGGACTTTGTCTACCTGGACTTTAGTAAAGCCTTTGACAGCGTCTCCCACAGCATTCTCCTGGAGAAACTGGCGGCTCGTGGCTTAGACGGGTTTACTCTTCGCTGGGTGAGAAACTGGCTGGAGGGCCGAGCCCAGAGAGTTGTGGTGAATGGCGTTAAATCTGGCTGGCGGCCAGTCACAAGCGGTGTTCCCCAGGGCTCGGTTCTGGGGCCAGTCTTATTCAATATCTTTATTGACGATCTGGATGAGGGAATTGAGTGCTCCCTCGGTAAGTTTGCAGATGACACCAAGTTGGGCGGGAGTGTTGATTTGCTGGAGGGTAGGAGGGCTCTGCAGAGGGATCTGGACAGGCTGGATCGATGGGCAGAGGCCAACTGTACGAGGTTTAATAAGGCCAAGTGCCGGGTCCTGCACTTTGGCCACAACAACCCCATGCAACGCTACAGGCTTGGGGAGGAGTGGCTGGAGAGCAGCCCGGCGGAAAGGGACCTGGGGGTGCTGGTTGACAGCTGGCTGAACATGAGCCGACAGTGTGCCCAGGTGGCCAAGAAGGCCAACAGCGTCCTGGCCTGTATCAGGAATAGTGTGGCCAGCAGGAGTAGGGAAGTGATTGTGCCCCCGCAGCTTGAATCCTGTGTTCAGTTTTGGGCCCCTCACTACAAAAAGGATGCTGAGGTGCTGGAGCGTGTCCAGAGAAGCGTGTCCAGAGAAGTGCAACGAAGCTGGTGAGGGGGCTGGAGCACAAGTCTTATGAGGAGCGGCTGAGGGAACTGGGGTTGTTTAGTCTGGAGAAGAGGAGGCTGAGGGGAGACCTTATCGCTCTCTACAACTACCTGAAAGGGGGTTGTGGCGACGAGGGTGTTGGTCTCTTCTCCCAAGTAACTAGTGATAGGACAAGAGGAAATGGCCTCAAGTTGCGCCAGGGGAGGTTTAGATTGGATATTAGGAAAAATTTCTTCACTGAGAGGGTGGTCAGGCATTGGAACAGGCTGCCCAGGGAGGGCAGTGGTGGAGTCGCCATCTCTGGAAGTTTTCAAAAAACGTGTGGATGTGGTGCTTCAGGACATGGTTTAGGGGACATGGTGGTGCTGGATTAATGGTTGGACTTGATGATCTTAAAGGTCCTTTCCAACCTAGTGATTCTGTGAAGTGCATGCAATGATGACCAATATGCTTTATTGTTTCCATATTTTTCTATTGTGAAAAAACAATGTTGAACATTTTGTCTAAGGGCAAGTTCAGGTTTTCAAAGTGGTCAAAAATTTATAAAACAATATACTCACCATTTGAGAGAAGTGATATGAAAGTGAGGAAGAAATAATTTGTTCAAATGACAAGAAATTTTAATAAAGTCAATGTGAAGATTGGGCTTATCAAATACAAAAATTTTAAGACTAAAAATCAATGAACCAAAACTAATATTACAAAAAAGGGGTCTAAATACTGAATGAAATAGTCTGGGATAGAATATTCCATCTGTAACTCCACTTCTCAAAGTTTGGAAAAGAAAATATTTTCCTTTCAAATGGACTCAGTGAATTTAGAAAAATAAAAAAAGATACTATTACTTGTTGTTATTGTTGTCATAACTGTCATCAAGATTCTTCCATTAAGCATTCACAATCAGCAGAATGTCCACACTAAGGACAGCTGACCAGTGGTCCACACAGTTACAAACAGAGGAAAAAAAAAGATGTTCATCCTCATTCCAGCATATTTCTGTGTTTTCCTCAGATTCTTCTTACTGCTGTCCTTCGTTTTCTCACTCTCTTCCTTTCTGCTTTTCAACCCTGAGAGCAATCACAATGGCAGCAGACATTTCAGCCTAGTCTCAGCAAGAGCAATGAAGGAGATGGACCTAGGCAGATCAGTCACACAAAATCTCAAGAGTAGCTAATGAGAGTCTGGAGCAGAAACTGTGATATTAGAACTGACTGATCCTCTTGAAAACGTCTTGTGAAGACAGACCTCTTAAACAATCTGTTACACCCAACTTTTCCTGTCCCAACTTTGTTTGCATTTGTGTCTTTTTAAAAAGGTAAAGTAGGAATTTTTACACATTAATTCAAAATTCACCAGCAGAAGTAGTACTGTGTTTTCCACCAGGAGAATGAGGTTACATCTAACTTCCTGAAGGTATTCATCCCAGAGAGCAATTTGTGATCTGCAAGCCAAATTCATGCAGAGTGCCTCACGTCCACCCAGCTCAAAGCTAGCTTCCTCTAGAGTAGACTAGTCTTGTTCACACAACATAATACTCAGTCTGAATTTCCTGTGGGTCCTATTTGGTATATCTCAGAATGAACAGTGAAAAAGGCTGTTATTTTCTTCTTTCTTTTGGTGTGGGATTGGGTTATTTTTTGTTGTTTGGAGATCTTGGTTTATTTTTTTTTTTCTGGCTTAAAGTGCTTTAAATAATGGAAAGGTCTTATTCCACTGGCGATTTTTATAATATAAATCAAAACTGTGTTAGGTCTTTCCTAAACATTAACTGCCTGTTAGCAACTGTATTATTTTAACATACTTGATTTTCTGAACCCACTCATTCCTTTAAAATGAAGCCAGTAGGTATTACTTGCTATTCCTTGGTTCTAGACTATAGACTATAGGTCTCTGATGCACAGATTTTTGCTTATGATCATGCAGTGCCTTACCATGGAGGTCCTGCTCCACAATGATAATAATTATTACAAATAGCAGTTAATGCTAGTATCTGGGCTTGTTTATTCTGCTACAAGATTAATGTTATTGGCATTGTGGGAACAACTTTCTATTACAATCAGAGCCTGTGTGTTTTGTTCTTTGCAAACAGCCTCAAACCTCACCACAGAGAGCCAACGCCACTTTCCCTGATGGAAGGATCTCTCCATCTCTCCCCAACAGGCAGAGACATATATACAAAGTCAAGTCTACAAAGGAAGGAGTGAAATAACTCTCTTGAGCTAAGGAGCCCCAGGTTAAGGTATAGGTGTTTCCAGGAATTAGGAATTTGGGAATGGAGGAGAGGTGAGCTCATTTCCATGAAGAGAGCTTGCCCTAGGCAGTCCTGTAACTCACTGTTAAAGGCTTTCTCGGGGGTTAGCCATCTGACTAAGGTTGACCTTTACACTGAATAAATCAGTCTGCTACAGAGCCATGTCTGTAGCTGTTGAGGGCTTGCTTGCACAGCCTGCAATCTAGTGCTGCATCTGACCCATCTGATTCCTTTTCCATAGGAAAATGTGACATTTTCATTTCCAGACCACTTTGAGGACAAGTAGTAGAAAAGACCATTATTATTTTACATGTTGCTAAAGGCAGATAAATCTATTAGGTAATTCTTCAACACGTGATTTTGTTGCTAAATTTATTATATAAACTTATTTTATAACATGGGGGATAATGTTAGATAGTTTGTATAGTTAGTTCAATGATAATACAATCAAATTTCAGAGATAAATTAACTCTTGGTTTATTCTAGAAGCACAAATATTTCCTGGTAGTCTTTTCCTCTTACCGTCTGCATGGTCTTAGAATAATGTAAGTTCTCCAGTCACTTAGAGCTGTCTTTTTCTATGGCTTTTTTTAAATTGTTGCCCATTGTATAAATAATTAGTTATTCACTAGGCCACAGAGAAAAAATTAAAGGAAGTCTAGGACCTGCTAGAAGAGGAGACACCCCAGCAGGGATTTGTATCACCAAATTTTGGCCTACTTCCATACGGACTAGTTTTAGGTAATAAACTAAACTTTCTTTACCATCAGCAGAGGAAGATTCACAGCTCAAACTAATCCTTAGTTAGGTCTTAAGACTGCTTTTCTGACCTGACATTGGCTATATATCCTAGAAGATACTTTAAGCAAAATGACTATTGTTTAGCTGTCTAAAACTAAGCTGCATAAAACTTGCTCTTAAATTTTAGTTTGTGCCTTGACGATAGTTTCAGTACTATACATAAAACAGAAAAGCTGTAATATGGGAGATTGGAGGAAGAGCAATGGATTGTCAATATCCACAGAGTTTGTGTTTCTCTTTTAATTCAAAGAGATAATACATCAAAACCTTGGCCTCCCAGGTCTCAGAGAGGGCTTCAGCAGTAGGGTTACCAGAAGCCAGTATCACCACTTCTGCCATAAGGGACTTGCTTGATTTTCTGAATGGTGCTTACACCAAAAGCAATTGTGTCAAGAATGCTGAACTGGACTATTACAGTGTCTCATTTTCTCCCTTTTTTTTTTTTATTTTTTTTGCTTCAGAAAAAACTATTTGTTAAACTTAATCTAGGCTCAAATGTTTTCCAATGCCCTAAGGTTTTACTTTTTGTTAGAAAAATGATCCACTAAAATATTTTCACTTAGCTCTGAAAATAAATGTGCCAAATACAGCTGAAAGAGGACCAAAAATATGTTCTGTTTTGGAGACTTTCCACTGTCCAAGTGAAAATGTGGACATAATATCTAATATTTCTTCCCCTCCCCTTAGCAAAAATTATTTCCCCCTAGTCTGATGCAAGCTGGTAACATTTTGGTTGTTTGTATTCTCTCTTACCTTTTGAACCACAGGAGCTTTTACAACCTTTTGATTCCCTTGTCTCTTGTCTGTGAAAGAGATTGAATTATTCCCTATGACTTCTTCCTTGGGCAAAAGACTTACTGGTATCATACCTGATAGATGGACTAAAATGCTGGACAGTGTTAATACAAAGCACAATCTGAACACAAGACAGTTTAATCATCCTCAGGAGAAGCAGACCATGCTTTGAGCCCTGCTCAGTGACCATTAGCTCAGCAATCCCAAATTTGGAATACCTTCTAAACTGTAGGCCTCCATCCTAATGTTCTCATGATCCTGATGTAATCCATCACAGCTAATTATATTAACTTTCTCAATTTCATGCCATATGCTTCACTATTTCTGTAAGAGAAGTCAAGATTTCCAAAGGACAGCCTCTTATTTAAGGTTGAAAGTACTTTATATTTTTTATTTTATTTTATCATTGTATCCCACTTACCCTACCCATTTAATGATGTAGTCACATTACCATCAGCAGATAACAAGAGAACTATTTTTTCCTGACTTTTTCTTTGTCCTTCTTTTGTAAGACTAGGTTAAACAGTGTTTTCCCTTTCATAGCTGAGAACTCTGCCCAATGACACAGCTGAAGTTAAAACTAGTTGAAAGAGAGTGTGAGCTTTTGTTGGGATCTGGCTGGAAATCATTGCTTAGTGGAAGGCCAAAGTGTTCCTACTTTTTCAACAAACACTTTACAAGGCAAGGAACTTTAAAGAGGAATGACAGCAAAAACTATTGGAAGATTAATGAGGATCCCTGCAGTCTGGTCTTTTATGGATCACCAGCTTTTCTTTCATCAGCTATATTTACTCAGCAAGTAAATCTACTGCTAAAAATATGAAAAGCTCTTCCACAAGCCTGCTTAAAGGTAAGAGACCCTAAACAAAAGAGTTAACAGCATTCTACCAACAAAGAAAGCCCTGAGGGTGTGGAAGGGGGAAAAAACCCTTAGGGAAACCTTCATTTTGCCTGTCAATTAGTCATTTTGCTATTCACTGCCGTGTAGCTCCTGAACTATCTTTCCTCACAAATGGAAAGAAAGCAACACAGGGTGGTTAATCATATTGCTGCATTGATCTTTTATTAAGCAATATGCTGAACTTCTTGGACTGTTATTAAAGCTAAAATGCATTTATGGCATCCAGCATGTATATCTAGCCTTTTGCATCAAAGTGTCTCCTGGCACTGTCACATACTAATGAGAGGAGTTGAGCCTGGCAAACTTCACATTTATCAGGAGAAACACAACTGTGTGTATTATACATTTTTAATGACTTGTCTCAGTCCTGATGTTAACTTGTAATAATTTACATTTGTAACTTATTACAGCAAATGCAATTTGTAATGATACAAAATAGTCCATGAAAATAACATTCTATTGACAGAATTTTCTCATGCGTTTTTGCTATATTCTTGATGACATGGTGGTGATTCACACTCTATTAAAAATGATCATTCAAAACAGACCACTCCTGTTTCAGGCCAAAAGCTCTTTCCTGTGAGAAAAAGAGCAGTGAGGCTCCCCAACATGAAAAAAGCTCCCTAATCACTGAGGATCGAGACCAGCAGGTAAATTAAGCTCCTACCAAAATTTTAGCTGAAAGTTAGTCCTTTTGCTACATCATTACTAAGAAACTAAGCAGGGCCAGGGCATGGCTTTAAGCAGGAAGCTGTTATGATCTGTGCTCTATCCCATCCACGCTCATATTTGCCAGTGGGGCCTCAGAGATGGGGCTGCCGGGGCAGCCAGCACTCGCTCAGGTGGGTGACAAGGTGGCCGGGACTGGCTGCAGGAATCAGTAAGTCCACCCTCTTTTAGGAGGGAGGCAATGCAAACCACATTGTGCCACTTGATTTCAGGAGTAAAGAATAGGCCATGGCCCATTTTATTTATTAGTGCAGATGTAGCTTTGTTTGTTTTCTGCCATACCTAAAAGCTACAAATATATTTGGTGATGTTACCTTACTTTTAAAATCACCTTTATACCTATTCAGCCATTCCTTTTGCAGTATTTTCCCCATAATAATGTTCAATATACAATTAGAGTTGGTTGGGGGAGTGAAACAAAACTTCTTTATTGAAATTAATAAATAAACAGATAAACAGTTTCTACCTAAGGTATTTCTCTGAAAAAAAAATCTGATTTTATTTTTCTCATTTCTCTTTGAAAGAACATAAAACCCCACCACCATCAAAACACTTTATTTATGAAAATATTTTCATTTCTTCTTTTGAGTTCTCCTACAGAAAATATGAGAAAACCAAAAATGTGCAATTTTCAGCGCAAACTAAAGCTTCAGTTTTATGTACAACCATCAGCTAGGTGCCTCAGGAGACAGAAAACCCTGTGGAGTGGCAGGTTCCCTACAAATATACCACCATAAGATACAAAAGCTATGTTTGTGCTTAGGTCCCATGGTCTGTTACAGAGGACAGGTTATGATGCTAGCAGAAAATCAGACAATGTGAGATAATCAAATCAGCAGAGTTTATACCATAACATTTCCAGTTACATCGCGTGGCTGGTGAGACTCATGTAAAAGCTGTGGCCATTTAATCATCTCTTTTTTTTGTTCAAAATGTGCAACAGAAGGCACAATCAGAGAATCTTCTGTATTTTCTTCAAAGGCATCTCAGAGCTTCTCTTCTCCCTAAACTGCCTTCAGCCTGCACTGAAGTATCCACAGAAGTGCACACGTGTGCATACAGGAGTGGAGTGGCAAATCAAGCACAGCCTGCTAGTTGTGCGTCAAAATCAGCTGAAACCAGACATTGTCACAAGCTGATATCATGCTTTCCTATCACCCCAAGCTACCCTATAGGGCTGTTTTCACTCCAGTTTTGCTTCTAACTCTAGTCCTATTCATAGGCAAGAAATCCTTTAGTGTATGTTCGTTGATGCTTTCAGTTTGAGGCGAGCCTGGGAAATAATACAGGTTTCAAACAAACACAGCTCAGCAGCTACTCGTACAACCAGGCTGGGGGCAACACAGTCGAATGTGGTCAAGTCTGCTGAATCTCCAGGGTCTTGTAATTTTCTCTGCATATCTATAAGAAAAAAGCAATTTCTCCATCAATATTTTGGGTTCACTTATGTTCCCATCACCAAACACTTCCTATCACAGACACCAAGTACTGGGCCAGCCCTGACAACTCACATACTACTGCTGTGTAATATATAGATTCACTCAAGCTAGGTTAATCAAAAGAGAGTAATTCAAATGCAGCATGTTCAAATGAACTCTGCAGTGAAAGAATGAGCTAAATGACCTTTTTGATAACATTTGCCTGTGAGTCGTTAAGTGGCTGCTATGCTTAGAAGGAACATTGCTCAGTAATTCCTCTTAATTTCCGCTGATTAAACTATTGGTTTACAATAGTCTGCAAACATTTAAGTATGTTTTGATGAATGAATCACTGACTGCTTTTGTTAAACTTTGGATGGATCAATAATTTTCAGGCCAGAAAGTGATGTGTGTGAACCTCACCATTGCTATGAAGTTACTTCTATTAGTCAATATTGTCAGTAAGTGGCTGGTCACCTAAGTCCCACAGTATTGATTGTAGTCCATGAGACACACAGTTGAAATAACAGAGTAAAGGGAAATAATCCTCTTTTTAGGAATACTTACATGTGTTAAAAT
The DNA here is from genome assembly GCF_964289735.1 of Phaethon aethereus. Lineage (NCBI taxonomy): Eukaryota > Metazoa > Chordata > Aves > Phaethontiformes > Phaethontidae > Phaethon > Phaethon aethereus. The sequence goes on along the minus strand of NC_138576.1, from coordinate 44,351,465 downwards.
ACATGTAACTTTCAAAATAAGTAAGGATCTGCACAAATAACTTTACATTTTTCACATCTTCCAGTCTCAGAAATCAACAGCAATCACAAGTTAGCACACATTTACCTATGCATGTTTATGAAAGGTTACTGTTTGACTACTATGCTTCTGGTTACCCCCCAAAACACAGGAGAGACCCACTGCATACAATTTTAACTTTTACAGATGTTCAGTAAGTTTATTTTCTAATAAAATACCACTGTTTAAATGCCTGAAAAAGACGAGAATACTTTCTGAAGAAAATTCTATTAAATACTTATTGGTCTGTTCAATTGAACCACTTACCTTTATTACCATTTTATTTACTTTCATCCCTTTTCGATTTAGTTTTTATATTCTCAGATGATAACATCATATTTTAGATAGTTTCTACTGTCCTCAACATGGCCAATGTTGTATAAAGACAAACAGCAAATGAGAAAAAAATAACACAACATAGCAACTCTTCACCTGCAGAGAAACTGAAATATTAAGTAACTTACTCCTGAATAAAATAGAAAGGTTTTTTCTCTATTTCTCCACAATACCTTAAGCGTCAGCGGTCCAAATGAATCAAGCTATCAGCCTGGACTTTAGCTTTCACAAATACTGTTTCCTAAATTAAGTAAAACACAAGATCATACATTTTGTTCTTCACATCTTCTGTCTTCTACAAAAACAAGTTTGTAATTTTCAGCACAACAATAATAGTGCCATTGTATTTTTAATATTTTCCTTCTGTGAGCATTCTTTTCTTCTTTACTACCTATTCAAATCTAGTTTCTTCGTAATTCAGCTTGAATTTTGGCTCTAGGGTTCCTATTTCCCGTCAGCCAGCCAAGCTTGCCGTACAAGAGGAAGTGAGGGGTTTATTTAGTGGAAGCACATGCTATATCATTGTACACATAAATCACGCGGGCCAGCCTCTTGTTCAGTCACTGAAAGGACCGTCAGGTTCACTTGCAGTAGTTGGTAGGTTCATTTGCAGGTTGATTTGCTGGGTAGCAGGCAGTGATCTTTAGCGTGTGCCTATTCCAAGGCTACTACAACAAAAAGAATACAATTTTTCACCAATAGTGGGTGAGAGCGCACCTTATTCTCTTATGCAAGCACACCCAGGACAGCCAGAAGAATACTGTAGCTCTCCTGGAACAGTGTCTTTGCCTGCTAGTATACGAGGAATTTGTTAGATATACGATGTGCAGATATCAGTGTAAGTCTATGCACTGCTCATTTAGGGCTACCAGCTCTAGAGGTAACATGGCCTTTGTCAACTTGAAGGTCTGACCCTCTGAAGCTGGATTCCCACATTTGGTCATGGAAAACTTCACCTTGATTGCAGATTTCAGTTCAGTCCAAGCTAGCCTCTAGCTGTCTTGTCAGTTTGAATGGCCTCAAAGTCTGTATCAGTAAATATAACAGCATGGGGGAATGTTGCCAAACACTGATTATTAGAGCAGAATCTGACCAGGTCAGCTATAACTTTCACAAATGATTCCTGGGCGTGGGCAGGTTCAGTTGCCCATGGGCAGCCTGGATGTGGCTGCCTGAGTTAGTGGTTCAGCCAGCTGAGGAATGGGATACAGAAACTCCTCTACCAGACAGACAACAGTCACAGACATGGCTTACCAAGACAGATTTGGCCAAAGTGGCTAAAAAACACTGCCAGATCCCAGAAAACTGGGATCTCCTTATTATGTTCTCCATACCATAAAATCATAGAATAGCTTGGATAAGAAGGGACTTTTAAAGGTCATCTAGTCCACACCCCCTGCTATGAGCAGGGGTGTCTTCCACTAGACCAGGTTGCTCAGAGCCCTGTCCAACCTGACCTTGAATGTTTCCAGGGATGGGGCATCTACCACCTCTCTGGGCAACCTGTGCCAGTGTTTCACCACCCTCATTGTGAAAAATTTCTTCCTTATATCTAGTCTAAATTTACCCTCTTTTAGTTTAAAACCATTACCTCTTGTTTATCAAAGGATATATGTTGTGGGTACTAGTGCACCACCTCCAACATCCTTGAGTAGTGAGCACATACTCATGGGTCTCAAAACACAGTTCTGATCCTCCTCAAAATGCCCTTAAGGAATTCCCACCATCTCTGTCAGAGACTTCAAAAGCCTAACAGGAAGTCTACCTTCCTGAGCCATAATACTGAAGAACCACAGCACTCTTGAGTGCTGAACTTTCTAGCAATACTTATTTTGCACCCTACAGAATGACTTCAACTTTCAAAGAGGACATAGCTGAAAAAAGTTAATTTAATCAAACCATCAAGAACTACTAACTGTAGTTCGGGTCATCAGTTCTGCAGAAACAGTAGACTCTGCTTCAAAGTCCTATGTGATCTCAGTGGCAGAACATGTTCTAGGCTAGCATAAATTTGGGTGAGCTGGAAAACAGGTGTCAAAATCCTGATTAGTAATGAAATTGGAAGAAATAACCCAAAGGAATTAGAAGGCTGAGTAGAGAATTTCAGCAGCCCTGTTACAAGCTGAACTTAACTTACACTGAAATGGGTGATCCTTTCAGGGAGAGAAAAAAACAAGTGTGTTAGACCCTATATGACATTGAATAATAGTTCTCCTGATCTATTAAATTGTGTCCTTTTTTAAAGTTGTACAAACAAGTCATCCCAAATTTCTCGTTTCTGGTCCCTTTGCAGCCATCCAACTCAAATAGGTAAAACAGATTTTCTTGAAGTTTTGTGAGGAAAATATGATCCCATGATGAACAGTGTGAACACCATATTATATCCCAGACTTAATTTTTATAGCCCATTTATAAATCTTTGAAATATAGGTTTGTAATGGAAATACTGACAGACCCTTAGCAATAGTGCTGCTATAATAAGATTTGTCATGTATGATTAATTGAGGACAGTCTTAAAACATATTCTCTAAAAGCATCTTCTTTCCATCTGCTTTATTTCCTGTAGAGCTATATCATATAAATAAGTTCCCCAATTTTGTCAAGTGGCATAGACATTCTGCTTATTTACCCTTAACAATAATCCGAGCTTCTGACATGTAATAATTTCCTGTGTGTCATTTCAATCAAACTGCTTTTATTGAAAACCTACAAAAGCAGGGTCTAGCAATCTGCAGTGTTTTTAATAATGTATTTCAAATTGCTATATTGTTTTTAAATCTGTGAAATACAAATGGATTTAAAATAGATGTTTGCCTAATTACATGCCTGAATTAAGAATACAAAAAAAAAAGAATGGTTAGCTGAAGACTACTTTAAAAAAAAGTTTCATTCTAAGTGTTTCACTTAGTGCATTAATACCACTTTGTGAATGCAGTTCGTTTACCCTAGTGTAATTGAATTTCCTTGTTAATCTGTTTCCAAAAGGTGTTTAGGGATACAGCTGTATAACCAAATAGAATCTTGCAAAAATGAATATTGATGAAGATTCAGATTTCGTTTTCCCAAAGGAATGTTAAAATTTTACTCTAAATCTTTAAAAAGATTTTTTATCTTGCTTCTTGCGTATATTAGTGATGTGGGCTGCTTATTAATCAATGTTTAACAATGTAATTACAGCTGGTTTTAGTCTTACCAGATAACACAGATTAATAAATGACCTGCAACTAGTGAAGTGTGTAGAAAGGGTAATGAATTCCTTCCATCAGCACATTAATTTATTAGTAATAAACAAAAAGTATGATGAATTAGAAGAATTTGTAGAGTTTCTGAATATTGCGATGAAATTTCCAGATGAAAGCATTTAATCATGCAGTTTTCATTCATTTATTTCACTTTGCGTGCTGTACTGTGCTGGAATTTGCTTTTCTGAGCTGCATTAAGCAGTCCATTGAAAGCTAGGTTTCCATAGTTTTGTACCAGTTCACATTGATTCAGCTCATACTGCTACACACCAATTTTACCTGTCACTGAAGGTGGTGTAACTTTGATGTAAGCTAATTAAATTCTTTCCATATAGCAAAATAACTTAATGCAGCGGAGCAAAGCACTGCTGAATTAGCCCTGTCTCTACACTGGCCATAACTGTGTGGAATTCCTTTGGAGAACAATATGCAGTTGCAGGTAGAAAGAAGCAGTTATAGAAGTAGCCTGATTAGTGTGACCTAACTGTCAGTTAAGTGGGGTTATCACACATATCTGTGTGCTAGAGGGACATAACAGTTAAAACTATAAGCAAATGTCATTTTAAAATAATCTTGTTATTTTAGTCTCCTTTTGAACTCTTCTGGCTTTCCATCATTGGGATAGAGACAGACACTTTTTGAAATCAAAGTTACACCTTTCTGAGAATTGGATAATTCCATATGAATAGCAAAATTGAAGGTGAGAAAAGAAGGTAAGCCATGGGCAACACACCATACCCAGTGGCATCATCGGAAATTACATCAAACAGTAACAAAACTGTTTAGGTGACTATTACAGTATCCACAGTGATCACGCAGTACATCCCACTGCACAGCACAGCAGCTTCCCCTTTTCGTGGCTTTACTCCAGCTACTCCCCTTCCTTGAGTTGTCCCTCTCCTCAGTTCAGCAGAGAGGAGGTGGAGGCAAACTGTACTCTTCATCTTCCCTCACTCCTTTCGTTTCTCCAGCACAGTCCTGAAACAGAGCCGGAACAGTGAGCAAGTGGGGTCACATAGATCTGCCATGCCCGTAGGTGAGAAAGGGTGCTTCCCGGGGACGGGCAGCACTAGATCTCAGTGAGGATGTGCAGAAGAAGGCAGTTCTAACATCTGCAATCCCGCTGTAGGTTACTGTCTCAACTGCAGGGCAAATTTCTTCGGGAACAAGTCCCAGCCTCCTAGCAGGCTGGTGGGAAGCTAACGGGAGAAAAGATGGAGAGCGAGCTCTCCATTCCCACAAAAGCCTGCGGAGTTTTTGTTTCCCTCAAAAGCTAGTATTATCCAGATAACTGATATTGTAGATTAGTTTTTGTATCTATATAAACACAGTTTAAAAGATTTAAGTGGTATAGCTCATCATAAGGTAGAAAACTTAGCAGGTGAATAAAGATACTGATTCCAGGGGCTCACATCAGGTAAGGCTCAGGCTCACAACACTTAGTAATCGGAAGCATATGTAGAGGACTGTTAAAAGAGCTCAGAACCTACCACGCTTTGACCAACATCCAGCCCTATTACCTACATGCATCTAAATCCCACACTGACTTCTATGAGAACTGCATGGATGGAAGAATTGCAGCAGTGACTCTCAAAGTGTCACAGTGACAGAAGCATATCCAGCAGGAACCTAGGGGCATGTCTCAAGGGAATTTGCAAGCAGAAACCACTGGGACTGTACAAGCTATCTCTAAAAATATGCATAGGTTTCAGTAGGTTAGAATATGCTGTAATGAATTATGTAACTGGCACGAATTCTTGCCAAAAAGCCCCAACTAGCATAATGTTGTTGCAATTATGTCAATTCACAGGAGATAAGGGACTGGCCCTCTGTACAGAGTATTGCGTGCACGAAACTACATTATCTCTACATTCCATTTATCTACAACTATTGAATTTATGAGGAAATTAGGTATGTAGACACATACATATGCATATTTGATAAATAAATGTACTGAAAAGACTCAGTCTGAACAGATACAGTACAGTACTTGTTTTGAAAGAAAAGTATCTTAAATTAATCTCCTAGTGAATCCAAATTCAGATGAAGCTCTTGCCAGCTGACAGCAGTTACTCACAGGTACAGTAGAGGCAGTGCAGACTTAAAGCTTTGTACTGATTTCAGCTGGAAGGAATGTGACAAACTATGTTATTTTGCTGAGCCTGATTAAGCACCTAAAATCTAGTTTAATTATGCTACAGCTGGTTATATGCAAGGCACATTATAAGGCAGGACAAAGAGGCTGGAATAGCATTAAAGCCCTACAATCACTGTTTCTGTTTGAGAGAGGAATGCCTTTGCATAAGCGTGCTAGAAGACAGCCTTCAAACCGCTGTCTTGCAAATCATAGCAAGGGGCAAAGCTAGGGGCAAGCTGGGGAAAGGACAAATGGGTTGGGACAGGGCTGCAGGAGGCAGAGACTGAAACTGGTCCTGCAGTGTACTAGGCAACCTTAGGAGTGTGCCACAATTTCACAGGCCCCCAGAGCACTTTTGGATACACTGAGGACTTTTTTAGTTTACCAAAACAGAAGGACATGAAGGTGACTTAAGCTCTCTCAGCCTGCCATGCCCCTTGACTGTAAATTGTAAGAGGCACGCTATGGTTTTGTTGGGCTTTTTTGTGTAGCAACATTCATTGAGAACTCTGTGCCCATTTTGGAGAAAAACAAACTCCCACTACTCATATGGGATGGTTAGGAAGATCCGTGTTAACACTGAAGAAGGAAAAAGTAGCGTAGAGTTTTTCTCCTAGAATTCAGGAAGCTGATTTCTGAGGAAACGTCCTTGGCAGATGCCCTGGTCTGGAAGACTACCTTTTTTTTTTCCTTAACACTGGAAGTTCAGTTAGGTAAGTTGATTTCTTACTGTGGGGCTTACTAGTGTAATACAGCAGTTACAGAAATTTGCCTGGTAGTTTGTGTGCTAATAAAGTATGTGAAAAAAATACAAAATCATGTTACGTCACAGACAGCATTAATCTGAATTCTTTGTTTTTAAGGTTCAGTCTGTCAGCTATACTAATTAATTTCCTTTCACATAATGTTATTTGAATATTTGGTTATATTTGAAAACAGGATAAAGAACAAAACTGAAAAGCAATAGGAAATAGATGTTGTTGTTAATTCATGTATTACAATTGCGTTTTATTTCAATGTTTTGGATCATGCTATTAAAAAAGAAAAAAATAAAATTTCAAATAAAATTATACAAGACAGTCTGTTGAGTCTCCCCAAAGATGACTGATAAGATCTAAATAATTACAGAGTGCGAGGTAGAGATCTGACAAGAATTACAGTCTGGCTATGAGATGGAAAACAAAGTGCATTAAGAAATAAATGGTTGATTTCATCACAAAAACAGGCAAACTATAGGATGCTCCACGTACTATGAGCAGCACAGTTTAATATATTTATTACCTATTGTAGAAGTCATAGGCAGAAATGCAGCAAAAGATTATTCAGGTTAGCCAGGATTAAGAAAGGTTATGCAGTGAATTAGAAACCCTACCTCTAAACAACTGGGCAACACAATGTCAGATAATTTACTGTAGACAGCTACCATGTTATTCACTAGAAAGAGCAACAGGAGAAAAAAAAAGAACTATTCAATCACATTGATGGGCTTTAAATTTATTGCAGCCACTTAAGAGAAAGACCTAGACATCACTGACAACAAAACATCTCAGTGACAACTGCTTATTGTGCCATCATTCGAAACCGCTCCCCCCCAAAATACCCAAACCTAAACAAAGCAGCCCCTAACAGAAAAAAAATCCAAACCAACCCTATAACAACAAAAATTTGAAAAAAATCAAAGTTCTTGTCTTGAAAAAATTGACATACAAAAAAGCACCCCCCCACTGCATCAGTTAACTCTGCTTACTGCTTACAGTTCAGATCACCTCCTCAAGAAACACATGTACAAAAGGATAAATAAAGGATTTCTTGAAATGAAGTGTTTTCCATCTGAAGGAGCTTTAAAGATACTTAGTGTTTACCTTAGAGTGTCACTCTCATTCAGCTTGAGTAGCACCTAACTCTCACCTAGATCAATGGAACCGCTTACAAGAGGAAAACATTATCTGAACAGAGACAGGAAACAACTAAGAAATTACTTGGTAGAGGTACGTGAAATAATAATTAAAAGGAAAGAACCTACTCAGTGGTGACTGGGGTGCAATTATCCATTTTATGGTGTACATTATCATGGGGACAGAGATAGCTGATCTTGGTTGCATGGACAGAAGGGATCCAGAGGCAGTGTTGCAATACCGTGGCTTATTTCTCAGTCTGCATTTACTGATCCAGGCAGGCGTTAACTTGCCCTTTAGGGTCGAAAATAGCAAAACCTTTTTTCTTCATTATACAGTCATGTACCTTAATTTTACAGAGGATTTGCATCATCCCTGCATTTGTATTACAAGATTATTACTCTAGATAAACCAGAATTGACTGTATAAAGACAGTTTGTTAGGTACTTCTATTAACCTTTGTCACACTACAGTAAATACGAAAGAAACCACATCCTGAAACTACAGTTGGGAAATTCAACTCAAAAGTAAATGTGTCCTGAATAAAGGATTATACTTACCTGTGAAACTCACTATCACATGAACTTCCACAAATCTTTCAAATTAAGGAAAAAAAGTGTCTAAGGTCCTGTAATTTATCATATCTGCTAAGCATCAACTATCCTAGGATAAAACAAGGTTCCACAAATTAGTATGTGTATTACTTGTCAGAAATCTGGTTTACTTGCAGTGGATAATGAGAGATTAGTTTTGGGGGAAGGTAAATCTGCAGACCGGGATAAGAAGTGGCAGTATATGCACATGGAAACTTCACAGACTATGAGAATATGTGGAAGATGGCAAAGAGGGAAATCTGCAGAGGGTTGTACTCCTGAGGGATGCAATTCTTAAACTATTCTACAAGGAACACCTTCTCCCATACAATTTGGCAGCTTTCCCGTCAGTAGTGATGCTCCACATCACTACACTTCCTGGATCTAGAGGTGAAAACACTGGAACTCCTGCCATTGCAATCTGTAGTTTAACTTTCAGAACTAAATAAGGGTTATTGCATCTGTTCTTTTATCCTTCTCCCTCCTACCTCCTAACACAGAAGGGAGATTGAGAGGAGAGTTGCTTCCATGCTCTTTCACAGAACCATAAGGAAATTCAGACATCGAGACTCACTGCAAGAGGAGGTATGATATGGAAACAGGAAATCTACTGGGTCTGATTTTTCACCTCAGCTGGGCTGAAAGAAGAATCTAGAACTGTCACAGATGGAAGTGATCAGATGTCACTTGTACCGAGGAAGAACAGGAAGTTACTAACCTCACTGGAGCATATTGCTAGAGTTTATCTACTACTTACAACTAATTAACTAAAATAAGAATTAGCTACCCGTACGATCAGGCTCATCTGTGCACAATGTTTAATGTGACAAACATCCTAGGAAAATTAAAACTTTGAATCTTATAGTGTATTGAACTCAACAATGTGCTTATGTGTGCAGTTACTTCTTGTTGCAACTGGGCACAAAGGAATTCCTTTAGTTCATAGGTGAGCAATGGAAATTATCTCCTTTCAGAACACCTCCAGGTGATGTTGCAGGTTGATGGCACTGGCTTGCCCTGCTTGGGCTTCCCAGGGGAAGTTCCACTGCACAATGAGATATACTAATAGACTCTGAAAAATGATCAACACAAAAACGGTATATTCTCCAAAGGCTCTTGTTCCTCAGCAAAACGCTTTTCAAATTCAGATTTGTCAGGGGAAGTAGTCTTACAGCACTCAGATGCAGCATATTTTTGGACCCTGTACAACTTTTTGCTTCTGTTCCTTGTGAAAGGAAGAGGCATTTCATGTTCACATATATATTTAACATTAATTTAAGTTGTATTGTTCTATAGAATGTATTTCTTTTCCATTATATGGCAAGATGACACACCATCCTACCACTATTTCTGGACAGTATTTTTCAAGTGTATTGAAAATTCATAGATTTGGAAAACATAATCTAAGTAACTATTTAGCACAGTGTATAACTTTAAATCCCCTAAGAGAAAATTTGACAGTGAATTGTTATTACCATTCTGATGTATGTGAAGACTTTAAAGTGTGAAGTTCTACAGCACTATTTTTGATTTGTGTTAACTAAAAATTTTTTTAAAAAAACGAACAAAATGAAATTTCAACTATAAAAAGGATGTTTTATATGAGCATGCTTTTCAAACAAGCCAGTCTCAGTTCTCTACAATTTCTTTATGAACGAGTAATATTGATTTAATGAATTGCCTTCTTTAGTATCATAGAGCTACTCTGACTTACAAATCCACCAGAAGACCTGAAATTGACAACGTACGGAAAATTCACCTCTGGTCCAGATTTGGAATGTAAGTGCCATTACATCTGGAAGACTAAATGCAAAGTCTCATATAATCATAATATGATGCACATACTACTTAAAAGTGAAATGTCATGAACCCACTGCATTTTTCTATTAACAATTCTACAAAAATTGTACAAAAATGCGTACTGCATATTTCATAGAAAAATCTTGTGCACAGGTAAAGGATTCCTTGGGGATTGTGAAGATTATGACCACAAATGACCAAATTCAGGGTTTAAAAACTCTTCTACTACTTGAAACTAATTTCTACTGTTACTACTGTAAAACATAGTTCAAATGTTTTTGGTCAAAATTGTATCACAATTTCAGATTGAATTATGTGGTTAAGATAGAGTTAGCCATTTTTAAGGAGAAAATTCTTTAAATATTTCACCAAAGTCTGCTTAGACCATTGCAATTCAGTGTAGAGAAACTCAGCTAGTATCAAGATAGTATCAGTATAGGGAAGCTAGGTAACAGAAAGAAGTAAGAAAGCCGTTCTAACTATACACAAGTTTAAATAAAAGGCAGAATCTGGCCTACAGATTTTGAGTAAGAAAAAAGGACAGAACAGAATAAAATAAAAAAGCCACATCAGTATCTTTAATTACATTGTTCTGTTCCAGTTAACAATTTACTTTGATGGTGTCTGGATTCTAACACAGAGTTGAGTGAAGTTCCCAGTTGCTTTTCTTTTTTCTTTCTTCTCTCAGAGATTTTGATGCCAAATCTGAGGGTTGTAGTCCATTTAGCTTGAGTATTTTGGTTCAGCTGTAATATTACTCTTTTCTGGTTTTGTTCAGAGAAGATCCAACGCTCAGCTGGATGAGATGCAATACAGGCTGTGCGTCCTACAGAATACAATGAAGTATTAGAAAACACTACAAAGAAGCAGAGGAAAAGAAAAAAAAGTCAAATTCACTAAAAAGGATTTTAAATTCTGAATCAATTACACAAAGATTTAATGTATGATAAACACAATTTAAAAAACACAGTGTAATATACCCTCTCAATGTATATGGATTGTTTTGGTGTAACTGTGAATATATCCATGACTGTTTTAAGGAAGAAGCATGTATAATATGTCATCTTTAGCTCAATTTAAAATTATCAGGAAGATAGAGAATTTAAAATTAGTTGATCAGCAAGAGAAATATACATATTTTTCTTTTTTTTAATCTCTTATTTAATTTCTTTATACATGCAGTCATGTGGACATGTATCCTTTGTGTGGTTAATATATTTACATAATTTTAAGTATCCTTATATGTGTACAGACCCTATACACATATTATACTCATACAATATTTGATTGTACAATATGGTACAATATAGCCTGTATAAATGCAAGTGGTGATGAAAATAAGTGCCTGGCCTAATACTACATGCAGGGAATGGATATATCTCATTACTATTTGAGCCTTTCTCCCATCAATTTGTTCATTTAGTAAGTTCTTGTGTTTTTATGAACATAGTCATTCAAAGTCTCAATACAAATCACTCTTTTATGTTTTAAAATACATCCTGTAGGTTAAAGATTGTGTTTTTTGGTTAATGACATTGTAGTGAAATGTCTGCATTTTATTCTAGGAAATCGTAGAGGACTAACTAGGTTAAAGACTTCCTACATCTGCTTTACTCACTGTTACAACATATGCCACATGAAAACTAACTTTACCTGTGAAAATTTGCAAGGAAGTTACAAAATACCTGCATGAAAGTATTTAAAACAAAATAGTCTTTTTAAAAGAAGATAAGAAAACTCACTGCTTTGTAGAGCTCCCCTTTCTGAGTAGACACGTATGAGGATGGGAATGACAGATGAGAGAGGACGGAGAGAATCAAGTGTACTTTGCCTACACTCATCATGGTATCCGGAGTATTGAAAGAGCATTCTGAATGAAACGCAAAAAGTGTCATATTCTAAGCCGTGAGTATTAATTATTCATCAAGTGAAAGGAATACAGTGCATTTTTGAGACTACCTCCACACCATTCTCAGAAGTAACGAGGACACCACAGGGCAAGTGCTCAAAGCCCGTAGTCTGCTGGATGTTTACCCGACAGTGCTGAGAATATTATTGCTGTTGTTATTATTACTTGTTAATTCTAATTTTGCTTTATCTACCCAAGGATCCCATATACAACCCCCCAGCCCAATTTAAATTTTCACTTATGGCATAACATTTTCTCTAACAGCGTCCCCATTTGCGCAAGGATTATTTCAGACACTCGCAAGATTTACTTGCCACCGAATCGCAATGACAGCCCCCGCGCTTCGCTGTCTTCGCCTGCTTCCAAGACAATAATCACTTATTCCGTTTACATCGCATTTCTATCCTCCGAAAGGACACGGCCGCGCACTTTTAAAACGGAGCTGTGCAAAACCAGCTCCGCGCCGCGCAGCATCAACCCCGGGGAAGGCGCGCAGGGGGCAGGGTTCAGAGTCAGGGGGCGGGCAGGGGCTCCGCGGGGGCTGCGGAGCGGGGCGCGGGGGCTGCGGAGCGGGGCGCGGGGGCTGCGCGGTCCTGGCCCCGGCGGCGGCCGAGAAGCTCTCCCACCGAGGCCGGCGGAGTCACCGCGCCCGTCGCACCACCCCGCGCCCTTGCAGCCTCGCTCAGGGAACGGTGAGTTTTGACGTCGCTCGGTTGTTTCAGTCGTTGAAGGAGCAAGGGTGCGTTTGGGGAAGGGAGAAAGGAGGCGGGGGGGCGTAATGGGTCCCCGGGTAAAGCACTCCCGGGCCCGTAGGGTGGGCGCTGACAAAAGAGATTTGGCAAGTTCCTCTCTCCCTCGGGTTTTGCTTTTTTTCCTCCTCCTCCTATTTAAATTGTCTCATTGTTAGCGGATTACACTCGCTTCAGGTTACACCCGACGGGGAAGGGGAGAAGCAACCGCCCCTTCCCCCGCAGTGAGATCTATATTGTCATTAACCTGTTCTTCCCATTTGGGGAAAATCGGAGGCGGGGAACAGAAAACCCAAATAAAACAAAGGGAGGGGAGCCCAAGTGATGTCAGCCCTGAGGAACCTGACTTCTGGCAGAGGAGTGTCTCGGGGCACCATCCCGCACCTCCTTGCCCAAGTTTCCCTTTCGGTGGCAGCAGCCCAGGTGCGCGCTCGGCCCGGGCACGGCCGGGCACAGGGCCGGGACGCCGGCGGCTCAGGCTGGGACTGGGCCCCCCACTCGCTCCCTGCCCCGGCAGCCGCGGCACAGGGCGAGCAGGCGGAGCAACGAGGGCCAGCCCACCGCTCCGCTCCCTCGGAAGGCAAGCCGGCCGGCCGCCTCCAGGCGTGCGGGGCAGACTCCCGGCTCGGCACCACTGTCCCGCCATCGCTGTCCCGCCATCGCTGTCCCGCCATCGCTGTCCCGCCATCGCTGTCCCGCCATCGCTGTCCCGCCATCGCTGTCCCGCCATCGCTGTCCCGCCATCGCTGTCCCGCCGCCGTCACCCCGCGCGCAGCCCGCGGCTCCCCGGCACCAGCGGCAACCCGACACCGCCGCACGCTCATTGGGCAGCACAGCCGACCCCGCCCTCCCGACCGCGACGACTCAGGAGCCGGCTCGGTCCGCCGGGCGCCGAGGATCTTTGTTGTTTGGTCGACGGCGGCTGTCAGTCAGGTTGAGGGACGGGCCGCCCTGCCGCTGCGGTCCCGCCCCCTCGCCCTAATTGATATTATCGGAGCGCGGCGCGGGCGGCCGGGCTGCAGTCGGGGCTGGCGGGCGGCCGGCCCGGTGCGGGAGCCGGGCAGCGGCGCGGAGGAGGAGGAGGAGGCGGCGGCGGCGAAGGAGGAGGAGGAGAAGAAAGAGAAAGGCAGCCGGGAGGGAGGGAGCGAGCTCCGAGCCAGAGACTAGCAGAGCAAATTCTCTCCACCGTGCTCTAGCACCCACCAAGCGGCGGCAGCTGCAGTGTCTTAGAAACATATAGCTAGAAATATAAAATCACCCCGCTCCTGCACCATGGTTTTCCGAAGTAGACTCCCTTCTTGGATTATTTTGTGCTCCGTCTGGCTGTTCCGCTTTGCACACACGGGGGAAGCACAGGCTGCAAAAGAAGGTAAGGTGATGCGAAAACAAAAGTTTGGGCTTATTTATAGCTTTTGTACACGAAGTCTGCGTGGTGGCTTAGTGGAGGACCTGCCTGCCACCGCGAGCTGCTTTTCAGCCCCCGTTAAAAAGATAGACATTTTTTCAGGTGAGGTGGGAGGGCGGAAAAAGCAAGGCGTTCACTGGGGGTGTGCGTGTGTATGCGTGAGAGACCGGGACAACTGCCTTTGCTCTCAGGAATGAGGTTTGCGAGGCATTTGCAGGTGATGAAAAGCCGTGCGGCTGGGGAGACAGCCCCCGGCCCGGGATCCGTGCAGGGGAGCCTCACTCTCCTGTGGCTGCCTTAATCCTCCCGACGAGGTGCGGGGAGGGCGGATTACCACGCTGCTCCCCGGGCGGGGGCTGCAGGGGCTGGGGGCCGAGTTTCAGGGCTCGGGACGTTTCGGGGGAGGCACGGCACGGCGTGGGGCTGAGGTTGCGAGGCAGCTCCGCGCCACTGCGGGGGCCTGCAGCGCTCCGGCCCCGCGGGGCCGTGCACAGACCGTGGGAACAAGCATCGGGGTGCAGTTTTGCACCTCCCGGCCTTATAGGCTGGGCATGCATTTAGAGGGTATATACAGCCTGCCGTCGTGTCTCTGCGACGTGTGTGCTCTACCCCGGCATCGCTGGAGAGAGGGAGAGGTTTAGGGATGGATGTTTTACACCATCTGCGTATCACAACGGGGCTTCCCGATTCCCATCAACCCAACACCGGTATCTGTGTAAGGCGAAAGCCAGATATTTGTTTCCCCCGCGCACAGAGAGAAAAGGACAGTTTTATATTCGGGACTGATGGAGGTATATAAAATCAATTCACAAAGTCCAACTGGGAATCTCTTTTCTCACGCTGAGAAAACCCGAAATGATTGAAAGGAGCGACCTGCTTGCGTTTGACAGCCAAAGGCGAACGTCCGTCTCCATCTTCGAGGGTGGGGGGCGACGGAGAAGGGGGAGTCAGGGGCTTTTTCGGTGTCTCTGCATATGTACGCGTTTTGGGGCTTCCGCCCCCCTCAGCTGGGTACGTCAGTATTTTTCATCAAACCGTTGGTATGCAGTAAAATACCATTTCGAGCTTGTAACTGGAGCTTAGAAAAAATCCCTCAATTAAAATGTCCTCTGCCCTGAAGAGAAGGCGGCGATGGCGAGGTTAGAGAGGGAAAGAGGAGAGCGCCTGTCCTTAGCAGCATTTCGAAAGTTTATTTTGAGGGGCAGTAAAGCACAGAGACCCCCACAGGGGGAATACTGGCGCGGGACTGTGGGGTGGGGAGCGGAGAAGGGCCGGGCAGGGAGGCAGGGTGCCTGTCCCGCTCTGCCCCTGCGGATTGCGCCGCGATCGGGGTTGCGCCGGTGCCTCCCGGCGCTAGCCTGCCTCGTGTTTGTGTGTGTGTAATGCGTCTATGGATATATATGCATCTAGACTTATAAGTGTGTGTGTATACTGTGTGTATGTTTGGGGAAAATCAACCCAGCCAAAGGAGGGTCAGGAGGGGGCGAGCGGCAGACAGGGATTGATAGCGGCTACCTGCTGCAAGCGCAGAAAACTCCCGCGGAAGAAAGACGGGGGGGGAAGTAACTTTGCAGCTTCACCCTCGTGCTCGCTGAAGGGCCCGTGGCGGCAGTAGCTGCGCGTGTTTTCCCACCTCTCTCCTCTGGGTACGGAAGAGGTGCGGGGGGGGGGGAGGCGGTGAGAGGCTGAAAAGTTTTCCGAGTTTCCTTTTTGTAGGAAACAACAAAAGCCGCCGTGAGATGCTGGAGAGGAGCGGGGCAGGGTCCGCCTGGCTCTCCGAGAGAGGGAGTGACCGCGTTATCTGCGCAGCCCTCCGCCAGCGCCGCGGCCGGGACCCCCCGGGCGAGCGCAGAGGCGGGGGCTTTGCGGGCCGCTCCCCCGGGGGGGAGGTCCCAGCCCTCCGCCGCGGGGCTACTAGCCCGCGCGGCTCGCCCCGAGGCTATCGTCCCGGGCGCTGTTTCCCCAAACCGGCGGCCCGCGGGCTCGGCGGATGTGGCGGGGGTGACGGCGGTACCGATGCTCCGCTGCTGCTCGGCCGCCAAGCCCCGCTCCTCAGCGCGGGGGCGCGGCCGCGGCTCCCCGCGGGGACGAGAGGCCGCTTGCTCCCCGTCTGCGCGGCGCCCCGCGGAGCCCATTTCCCGCGGCCGCGCCCCTGCGCTTCACCCGCCGGTTTTACGCCTCCTTTCACTCTCGGTGCTGCCGCTGCGCCGAGACGGGCCCGAGCAGTGTCTCCCCCGCGGGCGGAGAGCGGCCCGCGGCGCACCCCGCGGAGGGCGGCAGCGCACCAGCCGCTCGCCTGGGAAGCTCTTCCCCAATAACTTTCGGTGCCACACGGAAACGCCACGTTTCCTTTGCAAGGGGTGTTTGCAGAGCAGGGTTCTGTGTGTGTGTGTGTTTGCTTGTTGTGTTTTCTTTCTGGGATGTGCCCGCCCGTCGCTGTGTGGTGGAGAATTGCTGTCGGATAAAAAGCACGATGAATTGCAGCCATGGGGTGTTGTGCTAGTGCTGAAATGGTTAATTTATTCGTGCTACCTTTTTTTTCCAGGACCATTATATATGTCCTTGTTTAACAAACCGCCACATACACCACCTGCTTTTCTATAGAAAGTGTTACAAACTAAAGCCCCTTGAATCCAAGCTTAATGAAATAAGCAGATAATCTTTCTAGGGAGAGACTATCAAACTTCCTTAATGAGTAGTTCCACTTTGTTACTGAAATATAGGCCTGGAAGCTACCGTTTTATGTTCAGCTAACAGTCCAGATATTACTGTATGAAACTTTAAATAACTTTTTTAGTCACCTCATCTTTCTAGTAATTCACTGAAATTTTGTGTTAAATTCTCATAGGAGAAAGGGCCAAAGCCAGACTTACGACCATTTCAAAAGACCTAACAAAAGTTGCTTCAAGTTACAGCTTTAAATCATGCATTGAAATATCAGTACTTAAATGCTGTGTATAAAGTTATAAATAGCTTTATAGCTAAAAATTTAAATTCTTAATGTTACTTTTTATTTAATGAAATAGGAGTAATGAAGTTAAATGTGCAGCTTTGAAGAAGAAATCTTCAAAGTATACCAGCCTAGATATATGGTTGATCACTCTATGTCTTTGTTCGAAAAAAGGTATTACAGCAAGTTATAGAACTTTTTGTTGTTGTTGTTGGGACATCACAGATTAAGATATATATCATTTGAAAGTCTTACAGAAACCTATAATAATATGCTAAGAAAGAAGCTTATAACTATGACTGAAATATAAGACACATATAGAAATATATGTTTGGAGGTAACAGAACATCAATAATATAACCTCTAATACATACCGTAAAATATTTGAGTGGATTTATTAAACTGTGATTAACCACTTTTGGAGATGGAGCTACGTTTAGCTGAAAATAATGGCAGTGCTACTAGAACTGATGTCTTTTTGTATAGAAGTGTCACTGGGGTATAATGACGTGAAGATTTTAGTAAGCCATTACCATAAAGAGAATTAGTGTGATTTTGTTTATGTAGTATTCTGTGTATGCAAATTGTGAGGTAATTGCAGAGTCTTTTATTTTCTGTATTCCTGGTTGTCATTTGTTTATAGAATTACTGCTTTATCACCTAAGGGACATATTTTTTTCTTTCTCACTCGCAGTACAACTCACTGTAAGGTATAGACTAGCTCTGTCTAAATCAATTTGGAAAAGTGTTGGTGTTTGGAAATGTTTGGAAATATTGGTGTGCATTTGTTTGTTTTAAGCTCATTGTAATAACCAGCATATGGGAAATGTCCTTCTTATGACAAAGCACATGAAGGGAGCGTACATCTTAATGACTGATTAGTAACACTTTAGAGCACTAAGAAACACAATACGCTTCGATTTAAGCAATGAAATTGTTAAGATTAATGTATATCTGCTCACATGTGGATTGTACATAGTCACTTAATAATCTGTTTACAAGTAAATGCATAGTTGTGCTTGCATATAATATTTTTTATAACATGAAGAAAAATATTAATTTGAACAAAAATTGTATTCTTTTTATCACTTTTTTTTATTCAGACTTTGTTCTTTGGTTTTCTCACTTATATTTAACAAAAAATGGACATTTTTTTTTCTTTTTAGTAATATTGCTGGACTCTAAAGCACAACAGACAGAGTTGGAATGGATTTCCTCTCCTCCCAATGGGGTAAGTATTGCAGGCAAAAATTAAGTTCCTAAAGATGAGTAGTTACTTCACCTAAGCAATTGAAAGATTTGCTTTAAACTAGCTCCCTTCTCATATTTCTCTCAGTAACCGTACCAAATGTTTATGACTCTCTCATTTTTAGAATGGAAAGAAGCGTACCTCAGGTTACAGCGTACAAATGTAAGATAATTAAAAGGAAGTGTCTCTTTATAAACTCACCTAAATGTTCTCAGTAGCTTTATGTTTTGTAGTGTAATCCTTTGTGCTGTACCAGAAAGCTCTGTATATTTATAACCCAGTATTTAAAATAACTTTTTCCTTCTTCCTCTAGAAACAGCAGATTTACTTCTGTGCAGAAACTTTCTAAAAATATGTTTTTAATTTTCTGTATAATGGATGATCGTAAATTTGTTTACGATGTTTTCTTTGTAATTGAATAGCACAGATTGAAGTGCTCTAAAATAAAAACATTTATATTGCAAATGTGTTTGAAATGACATTCCAAACTTGAAACATCCCCAAATCTTGAGGAGCTTGATATCTGGAACTAGACACCAATTACGTGGTTAAAGACTACCTCCAGCTTGCTTACAAATTAATCTCATCATACTCCATGAAATGTACCATTGTAAAACACATTGTTATAAAATTTGAGAAGTTTAGAATTGTTGGTGTTATTGTGTTATTTATTATATATGTAAAGTTGAGAAATGCTGCTTTCAGTCTGAATTAAAAGTGGTATAAATACCTGTCCTCTTCAAGTTTTGAGGAAGAACATTTTGGGAACGATAAAATGGATATATTGTCCTACCTTAGCTCAGTCTGACAAATTTTAAATTATAGGGACAGTTCTTAGTCATGGAAGCAGTCCTGCTGAATCCATTGCGACTTCTGGCATGAACAAGGACTTGGGGGATCAGGCCCTTAATCTGCAGCGTGTTAAGAAATCTGGAGCCAGAAGAGCATGAAGTGTGGGATACAAAAGTGTAACAAATCCTTTAAATAAGAAGAATGAAAATCTGAAAGTGTCTTTCTTTAAAAGCAAGATCGTAAAATCAATACAAGCATAAACTGGAAACGAATCTAAGGACTTCAGAAAGAATGTAATGTGAGCTCAATGCGTATGATAGCTAATAACCTCGGCATTAGCATTTTGCACTGATTGAAGTCTTTACCAGAGGTGTTTGAAAGATTAGCTTGGTGGCAATTATATTAGGCTAACCTGTAGATAATGAAAGACATGTCAACACATGTTACACATGTCAGCATACTGAAAGATGAAAGTAGAGTCAAATTCAACGAATAGTAAAAGGCAACTTTCAGAGGCAGAAGCCCATTTCAATCAGGAATTAAGAGTGAATCAAAACTAATGGCTGGATTCACATGTGTGAAAATGTTCAGAAATACTTGTCTGTAAAGTAACATAAAAGTACCACTTTAATAATGTAATTTTGAAAATAAATGTTTTTCTATTTTTAATTACTGAATTTTCTACTATGCAATAAAAACTTCATGGGAATAAACACAGAAAATCTTCTTGAGAGCAACTACTGCATCATCACAGTATGGAATATATCAGCCAGACACTCATTAAATGCCTCATTCAATTGCAAATGTTACGTCTAACAATGATCTCAAACATTGTTAAGATAAGTAAGAAGTTAAAACGCCATATATTGAAACCAATAGAACAAGACACATTCAAATGGAATTGCATGTATATTGCCATATGTTGCAGCAGGACAAAGAAAAGGTGAATTTTCTTGCTGTAAAAGCTATCACAGAATTGATCACTTTAAAAAGACTTTAATGAAACATGTCCTCAGGATGGCATAGGAGAAAATATATCCTGAAATACTGATGGATTTTTCTCCACAGAGAAGCAGGTACACTTCCAATGGACTACTTGAAATAATAGCTCTGTCATTACACAACTGAATCATAAGTCATGTTTCTTTAATTTTTTAGGAAAATCATACTCCATGGCTTTGGAGAAAATATAGAAAGACAGACTTCAGTGTTTAATGCTAGGGTTAACATAAAGCAGGACTTCTTATCTGAATTTAGTGTTTTGTATTTCCTTGGCTGTAGCGTAAGACTCTGATACTAGCTAGCCTCATGTAGTGGGCTTCTAAGTCTAAGAAAGTTCATTTGTCTTGTATTACAAAAAATGGTTTGATTTTGTTAAATGCATTTTGTTTGTTTGTTTGTTTGTTGTTTGCTTTCTGGTTTTTGGGGGGAGGGAGGAGGATTTGTTTTCATGGAGCAGTCCACATCAAAACCTGAGGAGCCAGATTCTGTTGTGTGGTGCATTAGAGTTACTTTCACTTAAAAGATATGATATGTTGTCTAACTGGAATATCTCATTGCAGAATCTGGCTTGGTGTTTTGAGAGAGGTCTGCTTATATAAGATAAAAAGTAAAACAAACAAAAACCCCAAACTGACTCAAAACAAGAAAACCCCAACACAACCTGATGTGAAATGGAGACTATAAAAATCAGTAAAATTTTAGACTTCATGCCTTTTCTTTCATCTTTGTGTTTTGTTTTTATTTTATGGTGTTTTCTTTTTTGTCTGTTTTGTTCGTTGTTTTTCTTTTTGGTTTTCAATGTGGCAGAGCCAAAAGCCTCAGTCCAGGGCCCCCCCTTTTTTTTTTTCCTTGTTTGTACTACTTTGTACGGGGGGGAAATCTTAATCATTCAGATCTAATAAATTTATTATGAAGATAGACTTTCTTCTGTTCTGAGTTTAATACAGTTCCATATGCAATCAGTTCAGTTAACTCCATCAGCATTTAATAATATAATTCAAACATTTAATACCATATGCATATATAATATCATACACACCATGTCTATATTAACTGTAAGTCTTTGAAATGCACTTTGATATTTACAACTTCTGTGCATTTCAGCATCTGCAGCCGTGATATATTTTGTGGTGATAACTTCCAGCATCAAATCAGCCACATCTGCTTTTTCTTGGAGCAGTACATCAACATTAAAATGATCTCATTCGCTGTCAAATAGGCTTTAAAGTACTGTATACTGCATGGCTGCTAGTCTGGGAAACCAATGCCTTCCACGCTTGGTTACCAGTGTAAGGAATGTCAGTGGGTGCTCCATCCTGCAGAGGTGCCGCGTATGCTAGTCCCACAAAGCACTTAAGCACATGCTTACTATTAAGCTCATAAGTATTGTCATTGATCTTAAGCGTGAGCTTAAGTGCATTATTGACACAGGGCCAGAGGGCTAAGTGCCATACGGAGAAGTCATGGTTGCCTATATGATTGGGCGAGGATAGCTCAACACCCTCCCTTCCCTAATTTATTACAGCTGTGGTTGTTGCAATGAATTAAATGTTACAAGAAATGTCAAAAAAAGTGGGAGACAGATACTGTTTTGGTTACACCTGGGCAGATCTGCCTGGTTGGTTTCAGTGGAAGGTTTGCTGTTGCCAGAGGTGCAAATTCCCACGCCACCAAAGGCGGTTAAAGACTACGGGGCTGTTACAGACTTACCAGTTTGTTAAACAGTTGGTATCCTAAAGAGGGAACAACAACACAAAACAGGCTTTGAACCAGTGAACTTTCAGTCATGTGGGTTGTTCTTAATTATGTATGTAATCTCATGGTTCATTTGAACTCCCAACTAAACGAAGCTTGCTCCTTTTAACATGGATGCAGCCACTGAACAAAATGTGAGGTGAGGAGCTCCCGCTTACCTTTGGTTTGTAAGTAAAACAGAAGGTGGACTTAACAAAAAGGGGGCAACCAAAATGTTTTCTTGGTTTCAGATTTTTAATTCCGTCTGTTTTCTCTTGCCCTCTCTCTCTATGCCACTTTCATTATATAGGAGTGAAAATGGTCTGATTCACAAGTTTCAGGACCCAGTCCCATGCCTTCTGTACAACTGAAAGTTCCGCTGGAACTTTTATGTACGCAAGTTTTATGTACTGTAACGCTAGGCAATTTCAGTTTCTAAGACTTCACTGATTTTAAGTTTCTCTGGAAGCGAAGCTCTTTTCCTCTTTTTGGTCTTTGCTCACCCAAAACTGTCATGACCTTAATGAAATGTGGGAAAGCCCAGTGTATAATCAGAACTTGGTATGCTGAACAGACTTCTCTGAAGCTTCCCCTGTACAACTGTGCCCATGATATGACAATGTTTTTT
Organism: Phaethon aethereus; assembly: GCF_964289735.1. NCBI lineage: Eukaryota > Metazoa > Chordata > Aves > Phaethontiformes > Phaethontidae > Phaethon > Phaethon aethereus. The sequence goes on along the minus strand of NC_138576.1, from coordinate 44,328,987 downwards.
AGAAATTATTTATATGTGGGAAATATGTTATTTTCTTCATTTGGGTACTTAAGAGTATTTTAACAATAACCTACTCTTTATGAAGCCATACTGTTAAAAAGGAGGGAGACTTGAGTTGTGTGAAGCCTTTTAAAATACATGGTAGTTACATCTGGTGGCATACTTGTTTTGTATTACTAACTTTTTGTTATTGTTTTAGTGGGAAGAAATTAGTGGACTGGATGAAAACTACACTCCTATACGAACATACCAGGTATGCCAGGTGATGGAATCAAACCAAAACAACTGGCTTCGGACTAACTGGATTGCAAAAAGCAATGCACAAAGGATTTTTGTAGAACTGAAATTCACTCTGAGGGATTGTAACAGTCTTCCTGGAGTTCTGGGGACTTGTAAAGAAACTTTTAACTTGTATTATTATGAAACAGACTACGACACTGGCAGGAATATCCGAGAAAACCAATATGTAAAAATAGACACTATTGCAGCAGATGAAAGCTTTACCCAAGGTGATCTTGGGGAGAGAAAAATGAAACTTAACACAGAGGTGAGAGAAATTGGACCTTTGTCCAAAAAAGGATTCTATCTTGCATTTCAGGATGTAGGGGCCTGCATTGCTCTGGTCTCTGTCAAAGTCTACTACAAGAAGTGCTGGTCCATCATTGAGAACTTAGCTATTTTTCCTGACACAGTGACTGGTTCAGAGTTTTCCTCTTTAGTTGAAGTACGAGGAACTTGTGTCAGCAGTGCAGAGGAGGAGGCAGAGAACTCGCCGAAGATGCACTGTAGCGCGGAGGGAGAATGGTTAGTGCCTATTGGAAAATGTATCTGCAAAGCAGGATACCAGCAAAAAGGAGACACATGTGAACGTAAGTAAACATACAACTTGCTGTAATATGTACATCATAGGTCATGTTCTAGCAGCTTCTTTTTTTTTTTTTTTTTTTTCAAGAGAAATATGTCATCAGTCTCCTTTTAAAGTTTCCGGATCTTCAGTCTGTAAACTTCACACTGGCTAATCTATAGCAGTCAGCCCTTCTGGAAATGGAAATCCGCGGTTGCAGACTGCATGTTTAAATTTAAACAAGAAAAGTTAAAGTTGTATGACATAAATATAGATTCAGGACTAACATTTTAAACCGATTAAGGTGATGTTCCTTGTACCTCTTGGTAATGCCAAGCAAGTCATACCTGTCACAGACCATTGCGTCAATAATCTCAGATATGAGTAGTTAAACAATTTATTCTTTCTAATGATCTGTGGCAGAATTATAAGGAAACTAAAACTGAGGAAGTAACTTAGAATGAGGTGTGGTTAGTAATGGGAAGAATGCACACACAATAAAAATGTAGTTAGAGGTTTGTGTCGAGTGTATAAAAATTCAAACGCATGATAGATCTTTCAAATGAAATATCAAGTTTTCAGAATTAAGTATGTTTTCCTTTCTACAATATCTTTTTGCATAAAACTAACTCTAAACTTCTGGCTTGCCATGGGATCATGGTAATTCGTTTAAAATACTAGCAAATCAGAGACTACTGAGTTGTACTTTCTAATTCAGACTGATTCAGTTATCCATTTTCTTAGAATGATACTTACCCTTAACATTGCTGTCACTGGGGCTACATGCCTAAAACATTTCTGCTTAGCCCAAGAACGGATATTTCATTGTCTTTGCTTACAGTAAAATCAAGAAAATAGGCAGTTTGTCTGAAACCAGGTATTTTCATGTACATTTAACACAAGGTCTATATTTTTATCATAACATAACACAAAGAATTTATATATTGCCATATTTTTGTTGTAAGATAGGCAGACATTTGCTGGTGAGAAATGTTGTAAGTAAAAAACTGGAAAAAACCCACAAATCTGTGAAGAGGAGAAACCTACACAATCTCAAAAACAAAGCTGGCAGCAGTCACTGAGTCTAGATGTTTGTGTGAAGCCTTCAAAATCTGTAGAGGATTGCGAACACCCTACAACAAAGTAAATGAGGCTCCTTATTAATAATTTGTCCGCAGGAAAAAAACGGAATTGTGTTCTTGACGAGTTTTTACGAGGAAATTCAGTACAAGGTGAAGTGAATGGAGCTGATCTGAGGCCTCTGTAGCCTTGCACAAATGTTTCATTGTTCTGTTGGCAAGGGATGAGGGCTTATACACTGTGGAGGGTGATCTCATTAGGAGTAATTGTAATGTGAAAAACTGCCCCCATGAAACCATTCAGTAGACTGTATTAAAGCTCTGTTAAAAATATTAAGCGCTGTGTCCCATAGACGCCTGTTTTGAGGTTTTCAAATGCTTTTTGGAGTGACTGACTTTTTTCCTTTCCTTAGTTAACTTGCTCTTGATTACAGACCTAGTCATGGTTGATGTAATTAATATACTAATTTTATTTGACTTTCAATAAAGGAGAGAAAGTATCCAAAAAAGAAAGCAGTTTATGTTGGGAAGTGGGTGGAGGATGGGAGCTGAGTGAGCGTCGGCGGGATGGATAGAGAAGAATTTGGTGTTTGGTAACTGGAATTTGAGCAACCTGTTTATTAAACAGGCTTCTTAATTTCTAACCATGCTGATGTCGGCAAAGGAATTAAATGCTACCTTGCACTTGAGTATAGTAGCATGCTCACTTGCAAGAACACTTCCCATTTTTGGCTTGCTTCCAAAGCAATCGTTAATGCAACGCGCTGCCCTGGAAACAGTCCAGAGGATCATTTATGGTATTTTTCCTCTTTTCTTTCAGTGATCCTGTTGAGGGTTTCAAAACAAACTCTGTCTCCGTATTGAGGCAAGTTAACGTATTTGAGAGGGAAAAGGTGGGAGGCAGGCGCTCGCCGAACGCACGCCGTCGGCAGCTCTGAGTCAGAACGATCTGGGTGACTGGCGCACAGTAGTAATCGCCGCCTCGGATACTTGTTAGCCATGTCTGTGCTCGAGGATGTTATTAAGTATGATCAGCTATGTAGTGACCGATAACACAGCTGGCACACTGATACCGTGTCTGTTTTTTGTGACAGATATTGAAAGAAACTTATCTGAACATTGACACTAATGCAACTGGCTATCTGTTACTGTCAAGCTGCGTAACAGATCAAGCAGAAGCAAGTTGGCGTGTGCTTCCTTAACCCAGAGCTTTTATAGCCCTGTCTGAGGGCTCACTTCTGCAAATACTTTGTACCTGGCATGCTGCGTGACTTCTTTGGGACCACTCACGGCAGAAAGCATTGTGCTCTGTCAGGATGGGCAGGAGTCTGTGATTCCTCTCTCACACTTGCTAAAGCTCAGCTGAATTAACTTAACACAATAGGATGGTCTTTTAAAGGTACAGAATAATACCTTATCTGGCTGCGTTGTAGCAAAGGTAGGAGTGGATGGCCACATTGTAGTTCCAAATAGCTCTTCAGCCTGTAACTCGGTGGGGATTTTCATTTGTGTTGCACTAGCTTGATTGGCTGGCTGTGATTGAAGAATGTGTTCCTTTTGCATACAGCTTCTCTCCTGTGTGTGAAATTTACTGAGTTCAGATACTAAAACAATTGAATTTTGATTTATACATGACTCTGCACTGGATGTGTTGCCAGAGGATTTTTTTATTGCTTGAATATAAGTAACTGGTAATGCTGGGGAGGATAAGGAAGAAAACAATCATGAGGAGTGAAACGCATACTTGGAAAATGGGCTCCCATGTGGTCCTTCTTCAGTGCTCTATCTTTCAAACTGAATTAATCTTTTTTTTGTATGTGCACTGATTACTTTTCAACATAGGTGTGCCAAGGAGTCCATGCCGCCTCAGTGATCTATCATAACACACATACATAAGACAGCCAAATTCAAGAGGGGTCACAATTGTGATTTAAAGCAAAATCATAAAGCTGGATGAGACAAATATGAGAAAACCAGATGAGCCTCTGAACTTTGAACTGCAGATTCTTTTGCTTATGTGCAAGGACACCATCTCCTCAGTGTTCATCTTATGTCTACTGGTGTGTGGCACGAGGCTTAGGTGTGGAAGTTGTACATTTTAAAGGTTTGTCTTGAAAGGTACCTAGCAAAGGTAACAGCAAGGGACTTAGAAACATTTGTTCTTCCAACATCATGTATTGCATCTGTTCTGAACAACAGGTCTAATTTTGATTTTTTTCTCACAGTCGAGTTCAGTTGATATGTTGTGCATCTAAGGAGCACACTGCGATCAGTGATTGGTATTTGAAGGAGAAAATAATTCTTCAAGAACTTCCAGTGTAATGTATTTTCCATCTGTTTCATGTTAGTTGGGGGTGAGGAGGGAGAGAATTAAATTTATTCAATCGGAGCAGTAGAGTGATATTTCAGAAGGTAGGAAGCATCTCTTACTATGACTGAACTGAGAAATTATATGGATGATTCGGCACCACGTCCAAAAATTCAGATTTCTAGGGAGTGCCAAATGGGTGCATTTTACTGTTACTTTTTATAATACCATATGCATTAACAGTTTTTTATTGTTCCTAAAATGGGGAGGGGATTATAGCTCTTTGTACATTTTGTCTTAGTGAGGTAAAAAGGGAGCTACAGGCTTTTCTTTCCAAACTTTGTCATGTGCTGTACACTGTGCCAGACTGCAAGCTGCATCTGTTCCTTCTTTTTTTTTCCTTCTTGGGACAAACTTATCTCTTGACTTTCTGAAATATTACTTGATAACAGATCCAGAAACTGAATTTGCTTTATGCTTGGCATATTTGTGGTAAAGTATGTGTGGTTGTGGTTTATTGTTTGGCTTTTGTTTGTTTTTTAATATTACTCCACTTAAAAGCTTATATGCCACAAGTAGATGGCAATGAATAAAGGGGGAATGTGAGTAAGTTGCCATTAAAAGCATGTTACCATGCTTCTAAAAAGCCCAGCTTGTGCATGTTGTGAATTGGGTGTAGAGTTTAGCCCAGGTAACGTGTCCCAAAAGCTGTGGGTGACCTGCAGCTTGAGTCACCTATGTTGACATTCCTGCATTTTCAATTTGAAAATGTTTTGCTTTATGGAGAAGGAGAAAAAAGGTAGAAAACCTTTCCAATGGCATTTATATAATCAAGACTCTTAGTTTTTTCTTTTTTTGAAGAAGAGTTACCTTTCTTCATTTGCCTCCAAAATTACTCTAGGGAAGAGAATGTAATTATTCGCAGAAAATTGAACCAGAGCAGAGAATGAGGATATCTCTGAGTCTTGTCATTTTCTCTGAAGCCAGGGGAAGTTCAACAGGAGAGTGTCTACCTCCTTCCCTTTTATCCGCTAACACATAAAATGATTTTCCTGTCCCTTTTTAAAGAAAGGTCAATGTGATCTGATATCAGGCCCCAGATACAGCTGCATAAGAGCTATTTGATTAGAAAAAAAAAAAAATCATGTAAATATCTTTCCAGAGGATCTTAGCAGGGTTCAGAAAAATACACCAGATACTTTTAAGGTAAAGTAAGACCTTCTTGCTAGATGGTAAAGACTACCAAAGGTGTTTCTACTATGAAAAGCAGAGCTATGATTTCTCCTTCCAGCCCCCTTTGGAGTTTCTAGAAAGTTGAATGTCTTGAATTTCTTTCACCTTGGAGTCTTCTGACTGCCTTTCTTATCACAGATGTGGTAGATATATTTTCTTGCTATATCTTTCATTCAGACCAACCTAATGTTCATAAAGAGGATGATTTTCACAAATTTGTTAGTCTCCCTAAGATATTTTGGGTTTCTTTGACCTGCTTTGTTCAGATCCTTCAGCCTTTTGGGTGTGTCAACACAGAGAAGGGGAGAGGAACTACGTCTACTGTTAAACATGTCCTCTTTCAAAAAAGAGTTTCCTAATTAAATCATACAAAATGGCTTGTGTTCTCAGTAGTCAGGGCTAGCCATCACCTGAAGAAACCGGTGCCTTCATGCTTCAGAGCATTTATTCCAGGTATTTCTGGGTTGTCTTTTGTCCCTAAGTGCAATTTTTTTTTGTAGTGTCCTTTTCCTGAAGTGTCTGAATTAGTTTGATTAGTATGATTATAGGCCATCATAGTTTTGATGATACAGTATCCTCTCCTCTCAAGTGTGACATGAAGATATGTGAGAAGTAAGGTGGTAAATTGAAGTGATCAAGTGGTGGAAGCAGTTCTCTTCCATAATGCCATCAGAGTGATTCCTAAAATGAATTAACTGCAGAGCTACTGAGCAGCTTCGTTTCCAATGCACTAGCTGTTTTGCTTCAGAAGGGCTGACAGGAGTGAAATAGCACAATGCAGGTGGGCAATCAGGAGCCCAGATCCTAGAAGTGAAATTGTTGGATAATGTCGTTGAATGTAGAGCTCTTTCCCTTCTCCAGGCTCTGGTCTTCCACAGGCTGTCACTCTGTTCCTCTTCCTGGATTCTGTTGTCTCCAGGAATTAATTTTATTTTTGCATTTTGCTAGAGGTTTGCTGAATATCAATTTCTTAAACTAAATTTGTTGTACTTTTTTTTTTTTTGGTCAGATTCATTGCTGTGCACAGATTTTGAAATCAAAACAAAGCCAGCAATGAAATCTAACAGAACCTTAGTAATTTCTCCTTTAGTTACAGAGGAAGCACTAAAGCTGTCTTTTTACGGGTCTGGGATGCCACTGCTGAATTAGCTACGGTTGCTCAACAGCTGGGCTGTTAACTCCTTAGCCATAAAGTCTATCTTCTGTTTGTTCTAAATGAAGCTTTAGTTGGTATTTAGAAATGGAATCTCATTGTGTTGAGTCTGTTGCCTAAAACTATACATCTTTCTTCTGAAACAAAATTTTCTGCCAAGATTTGTTAAAGGTGCAATAGGCACGTAATAGCTTTGTTATAATTTTCTAAGTGCAAAAGATTCTCCTAAGTGAAAAAGCAACTGGCTTGCTTGGAAATTCGGGGGGGGGGTTTGAATGTTTTTTCTTGGTCTCAGGTTTCTGTTAACCTCTGAGAATTAAGGCACTAAAATAGATTTAAACATTCTTTCATTTCTGAGTACGAATGGGAGAAGTGACACACATAATCTTTGTTACGGGAATCTCAAGTGTGCATGCATTCCATTAAATATGGAAAAAACAAAACTAAACAAAACACAGCCCCCCCCAGCCAGAAAAAAAGGTTCCAGGAACTGAAGAAAGGAGAGTTAGTAGGTTACAGAGAAACTGAAAGTGGAGATCATTTAATGGAAGAATTGATCACAGAAAAGAGAAGAACGTGTTAATAAGTGTTGAACTAATCTATATATATGACATCTATTATATGGATGGTGAAATGCTGTTCAGAGTTGTTCAAGCAAACTGCAGTTCAAAGTATAGAATGTTCTCTGAAAACAAGGAGCCTTAAGCAAAGGAGTGAAGTGAAGGTTCTTAATCAAGAAGTGGGACAACCATACGGAGAGGTCCATGGTTGGTACTGAAGTTGAAAGAAAATAAAAATTATGTGAGCAAAACGTTTGCTTAACTAGTTTAGCTTTTTAATTTTGCTTCATCCCAAACTTCCCCTGTTATCATGAAAATATTTGCCCTCTGTCCCCCCAACAGTTCATATACATTAAGCAGTGTTAAATCTTTAAGAATATCTTTCTGGTTTTACTTGGGAAACTGTGGAGATCAATAATTTTCTCTTTGTGTGGGATTTTAGTTAGTATTGTGCTTATTACCACTTGAACTACAGTGTAAAAATTAATTGTTGCTTCTTGAGTTCTCAGCGTTAAATCTCAGTGTTTTCCCTGTACTGTGCAAGCTCTGTCTGCAATACTAATTTAGTTATTAAAAAAATAAGCTGTACACAGCTTGTGGATTAACACATTTTAAATTGAAAATAAGTAAACATTTTCAAGTTACTATCTGCAAAGACAAAATGGATCTTTCGAAGTGTACTCAGTACATATACTTTGTTTACGTCATGATTGTGTTGTTTTTTCCTCCCCCTAGAAATACTATAAATACTACTTTGTTAAGAAAAACTTAAGGCTGGAATGAAGTTAAGAATAAAACAGTTTGTAAGAGATTTCACTAAAAGAATTAGAAAAGTATGTTCAGGGAGCTTACTAAAAGCCAAACATGGCTCACATGACAGGAAAAATATGTAGATGTTTTCTACTGTAAGCTTTCACAGAATGTAGTGGCATCAAGCAGAAAAAAAAAAAAGGAAAAAAAAAGGCAGATTCACTTTTTAATTCAGCATTACCCATCTTTGATTTCATAAAAAGTAACTTCTCTTTACAGGATGACGTATCTAATTTCTCCTATAACTTTGCATTATTGAGACAACAGCAGCAATAGCTAATGTATTTTAAGACATTTTTATGAACAGTTGTCTTCTTACTTACAGAAGCCTCTATCCCTGCACACTTCCTAATCTTTCTGTTGCCTGTTTCTGTCACAGTGAGTTCTCTTGTCCCAAATATTAATGAAAAATGTATGTTATATGTGAAAGTGAATAGTATCCTAGTTAATGGTTCACAGCAGAAACTTTATTTTCTGTGGGAATCTCATATTTCATTTCTTGTTCTCAGACATATCAGCAGTATTTACGGTGTCTCTGGTGAAGGAGTATTCTTGTGTACTTTTCCATTAATGACTGTTTCTGACTTCATAAAGTCTCCCTGCTGAACACAACATGCCAACATACTGGAAGGTGACTGTTCAGTATTTAATACTTTTTTCCTTATTTCTATTCTTTTCCATGAAGTAGAGATTTTCTTTTTAGGAAAAATTATCTTTTAGAAGCTATATGCATTTTAGGAAATTTTGCTTAATATTAAGCTAATCTATAAGTATAATTCAGAGTAGCAAAGGCAACAAAGTATAAAACTTGTGTGAGAGAAGAACTGGGCTCAATTATTATACTTCTAAAGCTTGTCCTGTCAATGCATGTGCCTGAATAGCTTTATTTAGCTGGGTGGCCCCACTGCCTATCCTAAGTAGGATAAAGTTGCTCACATCTGTAAGAAACATCAGGGTTTTTTACTCAAGGCAAATTGATACTTTAACTTCTTAATTTTTATGGTTTGGATTAGTTACATGTGACTCTTGGCAAGACATGGCTCTCCTGCAATAATAATATCAAGCATTTTTCTAATAAAAGTCTAATTAACTGTAATTATTAGTATTTTCTGACACCTGACATACTTCAGTTGTGTGTGATTGATGGATAAAAGGAAGTATATGATTAAGAAATATAATTACTGTTATTATTTAGCCATATGTTTTTAATATACATAAATGCAAATATTATTTCTTCCTGTAATTGTGAAATAAGTTAAGGGTTCAATTTTGAGAAGCTGGTGCAAGTCTAGAGCCCTGGCTTGCTGGTTGACTACTGCTTCTTTTTGTTTGTTTTGAACAAAAAAAATTCTAAGATGTATTACCATAAATAATAATGGTGCTCCTACTTTTGACAGAAAAGTTGTGAATATTTTAAGGAAGTAATGCCTAACATAGAAAACTATCTGTAGGGCTGTGGGCTGAGGCATCATCCCTAGAACTTAATGGCAAGAATCCCGTTAACTTGATTAGAGTAACATCATGAATTAATATTTTCCTATTGAGGAAAGCGCTGAAGTTTTAAGTAGCTGTAAGCATATACATAAACCCAAAACTTTTATGTTGATGAAACATATTTAAATGCATGTTTGATTAGATGTACTTTTCTGAATTGTAGGTATTGTGCTTATATAAATATGTACAGAGAGGCAAATATAAAAAATTCCACTGATGATAAATCAGATGTATAATGTCCAGCATAATTAGTTGCTATAACTTGTTATTATTCTTTCTTTACATTTAGTGTATGTGAAATATCACCCAACCTAGATGACTGGTGTTCAGTTTTCCAGTAGATTGAACACAGTGGATTGAACTAGGGTGGCCCTTGAAAGTGATACTTGGAGATCTTCATGCAGGTGACTAATATGGTGCCCTCGTAGCCATATGCATGTGACCTGCTGTACATTCCCTCCACCTTACTGGATATGTCCTCATGATGTGACTAAATTGCAAGTGTCCCCTGATGCTTGACAGAGCTTATTTTTCTCAAGTGACCATATATATGCTTTTGTTCTACTCTTACGACATGGTATATGTGTGCATATTGCTCTGTAGAAGTCTAACCCCCTATGTAGGAGAGGGACAGGATGTCAGAGTTCTCCATCCACTTCTGATAGACCATCAAGGAAAATCTCAGGAGTTGTCTGGAGCTTGGATTAATGGCCTGATCCACACTACCTGAAAAGTTAGTACTGCCTGTGGCCTCCAACCCTCCAAATCCTTCCATTTCTCAGCTTACTAGCTAGTCCTCCTTTATGAGTAGTAAATATAGTATTCTTTGAACTTACTGAATGCACCATCTTTTTTTACACTCAACTATTGTATGGGTAGGTTTTGAGAACTAATGATACATTTCATGAATGTCTATGTGGTGCCTATTTGAATCAACCCATTTGTGTCCACAGAGGGAGATAGCTGGTGTTGAGAATCTCATTAAATCTGTAATTTAAAATCTTTGAGCCCTTGCTTAGCTACCATGAAAATGCTTGAAGAATGTTTGCAATTGAGATTTTATAAGTAAAGTTTATTGTATTCCTAAAAGTTTGGCAGTTTGTGTGCCAAACAGCTCAGCTCTGTTGATGCTGGAACAAATTACATGTTCAAAAATTTGTCTGTGGAACATGGTCTGAGTGGTCAATATGTGGCTGTGATCACTGATCATATTTACATGATCTCATTCAACTCAAGTTTTCCAGACTCAGGTTAATTATTTTTTTTTGCTGAGGAGAATATGAACTCCAATCTCTTGCTTCAAATAGGGCATGCCTATCAACCAACATGCAGTCACTGTTAGAAGGTTTTATTAGTCCCTGCTGAAACTTGCTCTTCCCATAGGCTAACAGTTAGAACCATTCACATGGAGTGATGGATTCAAGTCTCTTGGGTTCTGAGTTTTCTTTTATTTATATATATTTAATATATAAAACACATACACACACATATATATTGATATAAAACAATTAATCTTGCATGTTTGAGCTCTCACGTTTCAAATTGTTAACATATTTTTGTCTTGATAAATTTATTTGCACAATATAGATGTGTATATATTTCTGAGGTGAATGATAGAACTGGAGAAAATGTTCTACTGATTTTCATTTTTTTATAAGAGTTATGTGTTTGTATGTCAAAACAAATGGAGACATATTGATCTTTTTTTCTTGTTTCTGTTAGACCGTATAGATGTTTTTTGGAGTCTTAAAATATCAAATAAGAAAATGTAATTAGAAAGAAAAAGATTGCATAAAACAGATTTTATTTTTTTTTTTTTAAGATCATCCTTGGTATTTCTTTTTTAATTGCTGCATAGAGATACTTTGGAATGTGATTGGAATCCTACTGAAGAGGTGACATTCTTACTTGATTTTGTTCTGTTGGATCAGGCCCATGTTAGCTGAAATCAAACACGGAATCTTGGATATTTGATTTCTCATGTTCCAAAATGTCAACATATTTTTTCTTGATCAATTTATTTGCACACTAAATAAATTCGATAACTCTCCATTTTAATTTGTGTACAACTTATTGAAAAGTTTTGTTCTGTACGAGTAGCTCTTCAGTAAAAAAATGACATTCATTATTTTCTTTCTTGAGTATGTCATAATTGTGACATTGTTTTGTGCTGATTGTATAAGGACAATATGTTTATACAGACAAATGTGCAACTTTTAAAATGTGGGCAGTTTTACTGACACTAACTAGGAAAAAAAGTACTGATAAAGTCCCCCCAGATGATACCTGAAGGAAATGGACATCATTTTAATTGTTAGTAAATCCCAAGTCTCCACATTGTCACCTAATTATCTCACCTATGGAAGTCTCAGCCAGATTTAAAATGCAGGCTATTGCTGAGAAGTGTGAAAAAATCATAAATGTGCTTAAAATCATAAGCAGGGTTGAAAATCATGTCCCCCAGTGCAGATTGAATAGAATATTTAATATGTGATCTGTGACTGCCTCTTTTGTTCAGTTTCACTTATCATTAGTTGCATATCACTTAATTTTGTGATTAAAAGGGCCAATTCTTTAGCTTTATGATGTGTATGTGCGTCTGTCTGCTTTAGTTTGTCACCTGAAATAAGTCTCTATTTGGCCTATTATTAAAAAAGTATTGTCAGTGCAACTGTTAGTGAATAATGCTAGTATACAAGGGAGAGAAAATAACATCTTTTTTAAACACACTTTTTCTTTTTCCTGAGTGAGTGTGACAGAGGAGGAGAGAATGACATACCTACTTTTGATCTTTTATCTTAAAGATTTTCTGTCATATGTACAGTTACACAGTATTGTGTATGACTCTTGTAAAAATCATGTATCCAGGAACATTCAAAATGCAACATTCAAGATTCAAAATTGCATGACACAAGTAGAGATGAGTGGTTATTTTAGAAAATAAAGCACATGTTCATAGTAGAAATGTTGTGCAATCTTTAAATGAGGAATTTATTTCTCTCCTTAATACAGGGATGAAATTAAAATATAATCCCTGTTCTCACAGAGCAAACCCCGTTTTTTAAATTCCACCATTTAAAGACATTTTGTGTATTTAAGCAGTGACAAGGGTATCCATTATTAATTAACATTCAGGAGATAACTGACTGTCAGTTGCCAGTCAAAGTGGAGCTTGGAAGAATGTTGACATTGATTGACGGACGTGTTCTGGGACTAAGCACAAACAGGCTGCTCAGGTCATCTGAACACATAAAGACATTACAGATCAGCTCCACGTACACAAAAAGATCTTTTGCTTGGGCTATTCTTCTTTTTAAAGGGAGGATATCCTTCCATGTATCCTAGATTGACTTGATTTGTAAGTTAAAACTTAGGTTTCTAGCGCCATGGTCACCAGTTCAGAAGAGGTTAGCCTGGTCTGGTAGATACGGATAATGTGTCAGCATGCTGTTTCTAGCTGTGAGTGGCTGAGGTGCTTAAGCATTCCAGTTGAAACAACGTTTTTGATGTCGCTTTATAAAGCGCTATATGTACTTGCCTCACAGATACATACTAATGTAATTTCTTCTTTAGGTAGCAGAAAATCCCCAAACCCTAATTTATATTACATTGAAATGCAGAGATGGAAGAGACAATCAATTCAATCTTGCAATCTCTAAAGTCTCTTCGGAAGTGAGTTTCAAGTATCTGCAGTCAAACAAGTTGTCTCCATTTCCCTGAGTCAGTAATGTACTTATATTCAGTGAAATGAAGAGCCAGCTTGAGGCACCCTCACACCTCCTTCAAAAGGAGGATATAACAAGCTCTCTGTGTATCACATGCGAATTACACTTGCCCTAAGCTGGGTAGCTGATGCCCTGTGGGAACAGTGCTCAGCTCCTCCTGATTCTTCTGGTGGGCACCTGATCATACAACAGTGGTAGGAGTTAGGTAAAGAAACACAGTGTGGTGGCTTATGGACAGTATAGCCCATATGGAGAGATGATACTTTCCTGTATAGGTGAACAGCCTGGTCACCTTCAGTATATGATAAGCATCTGCTTCACAAGTACTTATTTCTAATAATTTTTCTTCATTTTAGTTTTCAGAATATGCTTACAAATATATCATGTTTGACTTGGATTTGTTAAGTAGAAGAGATGGAGGGTTGTTCATTAAGGTGATGGAAAAAGAGAGTATCTTCTGACTGGAGCCCTTTTCCTGTGATTACCCATGGGAGAAAAACTTCTGTGCTGTGTTACATGTCTCTGTAGGTTAAAAAATGGAAAAATGGATCTGTCTTGTCTTCTTTAAAATCCTCATAACTATCTGCTTTGGGAGACACTATAGTTCCACCCAGTCCAGATGGAAGTAGCGTGCTGCTGGGGATCCCTTGCCAATCTCCATCCCTGATAGAGGTTTCTGAAGCATATTGGAGAAATCTGTTGAGGGCTGTCATCATTTCATACTTATGTGCCAGTTCTCTCTCTCCCTGTTTCTTCCAAGTACCTGCAACTGGGGTTCCTTAATGCTTCCTTTGGGGCTGGCATGGTACGCCGAAGAGGCAGATCTTCTTACTTTTACCCAGTGGAAAAGGAGACCGCAAATATTTTTGTTGCAAAACTGCTTATTTTCACTTGGGTAAAATCTTGCTTACTTTATTCATAAAAAAAAAATATAATTCCCTTGGGACTACTTGTGAGAGTAAGAAAAACAAGAATTGGCCCCGTGTCATAACCATCTGTTATTAACACAAAGAGCAAGGGCCCAGTCTTGCAGTCCTTGCTAAAAGCAGTTTGTTTAGTAGGAGTTACTACAAATATGAAAAATGTGTTTTCCTCATTACTGTGGCAATATTCCCTATCAGTAGTGTAAAAAAAGAAAAAAAAAAAAGGCATCATGAGTCTTGGTGTACAATCGCACAATTGTGTTATTTTATATTGTGGTAGGCTGTACGCAATAAACATCTCATTCCAAGAAATGTATGTATTGCTGTATTTTCAAAAATCACCTCAGCTACTTTCATGCGTATTTTTTCATAGTACATCTTTTCATTTTACAGCTGAATTATGACTGGGTTTTCTTTTCTACTGTTTTTATGACTGAGGTAAACTTCCTTTTTGATTGTGGCTAGTTTGAAAATGGTGCCATTTTTCCCTCTCCCGCAGCAGAAAATGTTTGCTTTTTCACTTGATGACCCCCCACTCCCTCCAACCCCCTCCCTCAAGTATAACTACAAGCATTATTGGAAAACTGAAATAATTTCATCTATCCTGCCACACTACATCACGCCAGAGAGGTTGTTTTTGTGGCTGATACTTCCATTCACCTTTATAGGCTGGACTGCCAGGTTGGATTACTTTTTTTCCCTGCCTTTTTGCCCTCCCTTGTATCTGGCATTTCTACCTTAATATCTGAGAGAATTAGTCCATAATATTTACTACAAAACCCATAGCTCTGTAAAAAATCAGTTTTGATACTCCCCTGCCCATTTTTTTAATCATTTTTTATATGCATGGTTTTTAGATTGTCCTTAGTTCTGAGAGTTGTGCCAGTCCCTGCTAGATAACTTGAGCCATGGGTTTTAATACAGACATTTAATCCGTGCTCCTTAGCTTCTGGCTATAAACCTATGTTAGGCAGAGCAAGGGTTGTTATAATCCTATTGATTGCACCTCAGTGGGAGACCAGTCCTCTGGCTAGCTATAATGCCTTTAAGGGTGGCTTTGCACAATCAGTCTGGCACAGAGCGCATGCAGCGCAGCCCAGAATCTGGGAAAATGTATAAATTATGATAGGAGGCTGGGTGTTTCCATGGTGTATGCAGAAAGACAGGAATTGCTGTTTTGGATCAAACAAGTGGCTTGTTAAATCCATTACTCTTCTGCCAGCAATGTCCAGTAGCAGATGTTTTAAAAAAAAAAAATAAAAGAACATCAGTTTTGTTTTTCTTTAACCCTAAAACATTCTACATGGCTCTGTTAGATTTCCTTTATATCCTTTCTGCAGTCATTCTGTCATTCAAATGTTAAAAGATGTCTAATTGTTTTCATTCCTTTTAATACGTATGTTCTAATCCGTTTAAGCTCCTAATGTATTTTTGTGTTTTTTGTTAAGTTTGTGGACTCATTTAAATACACTGGAAATTCTACAGATGTTTACGTTATTAAGTATTCAAGCCTTATTATTTATAACATGTATACTTTGAACTTGACTGAAAAGCCCCTTATATATGCTTCTATTACATTAACAACACTAAACTGATTTCTGCTCATTTAGAGATGAGTATTTCAAATTGGAAAAACTAACTCCTTGTTTGTGAACTACGTGTAGGACAGACGCATTAGAATTTTATTACAGCGATGTTACAGCAACTTCTTTTTCTGCATTTATAGATACCTTGAGCCATTGAATGGTTAACCTCCCCCAGGCAAACAGCGTATCACTTTCCTTAAAATGCCATTGGGAAACTGAGATAAATGGTGAAGCATTTTCTGTGTTGACATGATGTTCGCCTGTCCGATTGCATCCTTCCCAACAGACAGCAGAGAAGCAATTACAAAAAAAGACATCTGTGCCAAGGTTTGGCTAGCCAGGGAGGGCAAGCTCTTGTGTTTAAGAGGTAGAGAATCCAATCGATGAAAATGTCTGGGCCTGTTAGCACCAATAAAGCTGAAGGCCACTGGGAAGCTCAGAGAGGGTCTTTTGTTGCGGAGATAGAAAAGAGGCCGAAGCTGTGACACTTGGGGAGGAATAGGGTCAGCTAGTACGATCATCCATCTTCCTCAATGGCAGCTTTCTGTCAGTTTTTAACCCTGCTCAGCAGAGGATCTAAACCTCTATTGTTGGCACCAGCCAATTCTCAGCCAAGTGTAAATGAAGTTAATATTCAGTGACCTTATGCATAGCCAATGAAGGCCCTTGATGTCATCCTGGAAATAATGTTATCTGGCACTTCAAAAAGCAGATGTTGGCAGGTTGGTTGTGTTTTTTTGCTGAGCCAGTATGCAAAGAAGCATTGTTTAGCCACCTCACATTTAAACTGATTTCCATAATAACCACAAATAGGCCTTTTTGACCTTAAATTGACATAGTTATGGTTTTAGTTTGCATATCATTATACGCTGCTCACAAAGCCTGGCTAACCCGGACTAAATGATCTGGGAGAAGTAGCTCAGTTCACTTAGATAAGAAATATATGGGTCAGTGAGCAAATTTTATTTATGCCGATAAAACAGTGAGTAATTAAAATAGTTTAAATAGTTCAAAGCAGACATTTTTAGAATGCGATGAAGAATAGAGTTTATTTCCCAACATACCTTCATGAAAGGAAATATATCAAATAAATATAAAAAAATTATCATTTTCATGGGTATGGTTTTTATTTTGAAAGGCCTATTACAAGCAATGGTTAAGGTCTTCCTTTGCTCCAGTAATATTTTGTCATGGTGAAACATGATTATTCTAATATTGTTTTAATTACAGAAAGTTAAACAGTTTTCATAGGTTCCACTTTGCCAAAAGTTTATCTAAGACAGAAACATACTGATGATAACTGCATATTTATACAGTGCGTTTCATCCAGATAGATCCCCAAACCTTCCACAGACTTTTACGAACGGAATGCATCCGCACTTCTCTTGTGTAAAAGCCAGTGTCAAACATCTGTTGTAACTCTGGGGTGACACACTATGGCTCTTTTTAAGGCACAGTGGTGTTTCTCAGCAGCCTGTGGTTCTGATTTGAGGAGGCACATAAGCATGCATCACACACGGGAGGTGAAAAGCGGCTCGATTTGTGGTTTTTTCCTGTAAATTAGCTGTAATTCTGGCTCACGTGTGCTTACCTTGTGAGAGATGAGCATAATCTTTTACGGTAATAAAGTGCAGATGCAGGATGAGTAGTCATTATTAATCAAAATTTTAAGCTGTATCCAGCAATGAACTTCGCACAGCCATGTTCTTCCTCGCTGTGTACAGAACGCAGCAGCAGGTAACAGAAAACTAGAAAACTCTCTATTATGCTGCAGTATTGGTTTCAGAAATACTTTTGAATGACTATTGTAGTATAGTTAGCACCTTTCAGGCTGCAATCCATACCTGTCCTTTTTGAAAAAGAACTCAAAGTGCCATAGCGGGGTTTTTTTTATTATTATTGTTGTCAAAGAATGAGTTAATGGTTGAACTGAGAAAGCCTGATCACTGGAGTTGCTTGGGAGGCAATTATCTGACAAGCTGGCAAAGATGAGAAATACCAGAACAGATCTGCATCTAATTGAAATCACTCAGATCTGATCTTAAGATAAACAGTCCTAGGATTTATGGAAACTATTTTATTGATGGTGTTCTTCTGATCTGTTTGTTTGTACCTGTTAAAGACGTGAACATGTTTCCTGTAGTAACAGATTTACTTAGCAACTTGTCAGCTAGAGACTTCTCAGGACGCCTTTTGCTTGATATTAACACCCATCAGATGGGAGTGAGAGAAAAAAGGGGGAGAGAGGGAGAGAGAGAAATTCATTAGGTTTCTGGATGAAATTTTAAGAAATCAGTGATTGATTTTGTTTGAAGTACAGCACTGTATTTCATTACCTTCTGGTTATTTGTGTGCTGGCTGTGACATATGATGGCTCAGTCATGTAGCTCAGGTGATTAAAAGGCTACTTTCAGTTTGGTCCGATTTTAATGGGGTATCTGATAGGACTAATTTGTCCAGATGGATTAACTCAAATTCCACCCCACCCCACCCCAAATCCTATATTCGATCCATTCTACAATCATTCTGCAATTACCTGAAGTTAGAAGAAAATTTCTGGAATACAGCATTACAGACAGCTGCTGAACAGTGTGGAGAGAGCAATGAGCCAGAGAGCATTGAGAGCAATGAGGCACCTTAGTGGGCCTTTAACAAGCGCTAAGTCTGCTAAGCAAGCAAATTAATTCGTTTAAGACTTTACAAAGACCCATTTCTTCTGTAAGTTATATTGAGTAATAATCAGATTGAGTCACATTTTTATTTAATACACTGCTGTAAATCGATTCATTTCTGGCTCAGTTTTGATAGTCTGTCCCTTTGTCAGGCTTTATCTTACGGAAAGTGTAGAATGCCAAAAAAACCCACCAAACTGACCGAATTCTGCCCTCTCCTCCAGCAGAAATGGATACTGAAGCACAGAAGTTTATTTCCCGGTTCCGGGACAAGAGTGTGAAAGAGAAATTTGCCTTTGTGAATTAAACCATGGGCAGATTGATTTATTTCATCCTGTCAGTATTGAATATTGTTCCTGTTTTAGTTGAAAGTTTGCAAAATGCTAGCTTTCCATGGGCAGGCCTCTGAGGAAGTGATCCAAAAATAATGTAAATTGAAAGTGTTTGGTTTAATGTACTTTCCTGTTTGTTTGTGGGTTGTTTGTTTGTTTTTTTTTTTTCCTTTAAACAAAACAGAACAAAACAAAAGATGCTTTGGACTAAATGTCAGCAGAAGATTCATTAGGGGAGTAGTGACACAGCTAGCTGTGGGCTGCGGGCGCGCGGGGAGGTGGCTGGCGGTGTCTCTCTTGCTGTCTGAAAGCAGGAATAAGCCTGGCAGTACCAAGAGCTGGTTTACTGGTGACATTGTTGTCGTGTCTGGCTGCTTTCATGGAGGAAACCTGGCAGGGACTGGGAATCTGATGTTCTTTCTTGGAGCTAGGTTGATTTTGCTCCTGATTAATCTCATCCGTAAAGGGTGATGTCCTCAACAGCAGATTTTTTTTTACCGGTTCTGTTGTTTAAAATAACAGCTAATTTTCACCTCTGGACTCTGGACGTCTGTAGAAATAGTCTGTACGGATCCGAGTTCATTCAGTATTGCATTGTCAGCATAGCTGTGATTTTTTTTTTTTTGACATTTACATCAGTGGGGAAGAGAAGAATGAATAAGGTATGAAAATTTGCTTTGTTCTCCAGAGTTTCTAGAAAAGGTCTTTGAAAGTGTAGTGTGAAATCACTAGCACATCTGCAGATTATTTATACTAATAAAGACTAGCCAGCAAAACGATGTTGGAGAAAATAATATTGAAAGAAAAAAAGCACAAAAAATCAATTGTATGAGGAGGCAGAATATTCAGTACTGAGTCATCTTCCCTAATCAGTAGGAAAATGGATTATATGACTAATAAAGCATCACCTCAAAGAAAACAATTAAACCATGTACCACTTTGTTGGACAGATCGGAAATACTGTAAATAAACTACCAGTAATGAAACGTGATTTTACACCAAACAAAATTTGCCATATGGAGAAAAAAAGTCATAATTAAGTATACCATTTTATTCTTTTGTTTGCTAACAAGGCTATCCATTTGGCTTTTTTTTTTTTTTTTTAATGTCAGTAATATAATGTATTCCACCCACACAAAGCATTCAACTGCTTAAAGCACCTGCTGTCAAACTGAAGCCTGGGGATACATCCTAGAGGAGAGGCGAGGGGAGGGGAGGGGAGGGGAGGGTGGGGTGGGGTGGGGTGGGGTGGGGTGGGGTGTGGGGTGTGTTGATGAGGATGGACTGTGCTGATGAGGATGGACTGTGGACAGGTAAGGAGGTGCAGTCTGAGGGCACGGTTTTGGGCAGGGGCTGAGCTTGAGGATGGAGCTGTTTCTCAGCCTCTGCCCCGTATTTTGGGGTGCCAGACGGTGGATGTGTGAACAGGTGAGTACAAATGTAAAGCAGGAATTTTCATCACTGCGGTAGGCATATCAATTAATGGTTCACATACCACAGCAAAGTGGTGTCTGAATGCTGCGCAAATAGCCGGCGTCTCAGCCAGCATGTGGTGTGTGGGTGGGAGCTGCCATCGCTAATGACACAGGATCATGCAGGCACCCTTGGTTTGCACAACGACTTCTTTACTTAGGGCTTTGCCTTTGTTTCATAAAGTCAATAATGCAAATGCATGAGAATAAAGGTGAGATCTGACCTTGTCCCCTTGAAGTGACTGGGAGATTGTCTTTCACAAGAGCTACGGTCTGCTTCCTGCTTCGGTTTTGTTTTTTTTCATAACAGTTTTCAAAGTGCCTTTCACACACACAAAAAAATAACCGTTTTAATAGATTAAATATCAGTGTTAAATGTTGTGGAGATGCTTTTCACAAAAAACAAAGAAAGAAGGGCTCATTTGTAAGTGTGGCCACATTCTTATTTAGTGGAGGAGAATAAGGTGAGTTCTTCCTCCTCCCTGCTGCATGCTGCTCCTCTTTCTCCTTGAATGGCAGAGGGTGTGACAAAGGTTAGATTTTTGTACTACACTTACAAAAGGCTTCACTGTGTTTTATCCACATGGCAAGAGAGGCAGGAACTGTATAATATCACTTTAGGAAAAAAAAAAGTCACAATTTAAATTTATTGTCTGGACCTAAGGCGATTGAGCTCTGTGCTTCTCATTAAGCAAGTTGGAATGTCTTTTTTCTCTCTCCACCATCCCTAAGCACCTGAAAAACTGGAAATTGAAAGATGAGTTCAGTAGAAGAAGGGTTGTGAATCTGAAAATGTACTCTTTTTTTTTTTTCTTTTAACTTCTCAACCTTTAGACAGTCTTGTATAGCTCATGTAGCTGAAATTAATTGGGTCCCCACAAAATCAGGAATGTCTGAAACCATCATTATTCTTTAATCTCTGTGTATGCATCTGTTCAATCTCTGAAATGTAGTTGGGACATCTTTTCAAACTATTTTCCACAACTGCAGGAACTAGAAGCTATTTTTTTCCTCAAGCTAGAGTTTAGATGGTTGTTCAGAACCAACAGTAACAACAAAACCATGTGATTTTTAGAACTGGAATTTAAATCAGATTATCTGTTGCTTTAGGATTAAGAATTAAAAAAAAATGGGCAACTTTATATGCTCAAGCATACTTTGATTCTGAAACCCATGTTAAAACCCACAGTTAAAACAACGTCAAAGTTCTTTTTTCATATTCGGTCAGATTAGTTTGGGATTCTTTTGCTGTTTTTTTAAAACATGCTTTTAGTTCTGACAAATCAATGTCTCTCGAAAGCGTAAGCCAAGGATCCTAGTTCATCTCGTACACCAGTGACAGGACTGCTTAGGAAGCTGTGAGAGCGTAATCATAATGACTTTGAATAGCTTTTACCTGTATAAAACCATCATAGGCAAAGTGTCTCTAAGTGTGGGAGAGTGTGTATTTGTTGCATGGGTGTAACCGAGGACCTAATATACCTTGTGGAAACAGTTACCACTGACGAGAAATGGAGAGAAGCCCCTTGGGGCTTTGAAAGTCCGTAAGTAAAGACTGAGTTTGTATGGTTGGTGAATAGCAAAACCATCCTTTTTCTTGCAAACTAAGTATATTTGCTTCAGAATTCACCAAGCAGACCGTAAGCATGGGTGGTTGTCTCTCTCCCATATGACTGTAGAGGTCCTTTCGGAATGAAATCTTGCTACAGCCTGCGTGTATAAAATACCCTCCATGGCCAGACTGCAGCGGACGTTGAGCACGTTGAGGTCTGGCTTTTTCACAGCTCCTTGCATGCAGCACATCGGGGAGCACAGGACTTGTGTCTCTGCACAAGCACAAGCACAGACTTCCAATGTCTCTGTAATTGGAGTCTCCCTATGGGCAAAATTTAGGTTAAGAGCAAGGAAATATCCTTCTACACTGAGCAGCAGAAGGTTTCTAGTCAGGGCACACCTGTTCCTCCATGCTTAGGAGTGCAGGATAAAACAGGAATGAGAACAAGCACGTCAAGGGGAATCTAGGTTTAAAACTGATTTAAACCAAGCAAATCTTATACTGTTTGCATGGATTTAATCAGGAACAACTGCATGTGAAGACCACAGTGATCCTCAGCTTGCAAATCAGATGTTTAGCTATGAGTTGCAATGTCTGCTCTCTTTACCACTGACTGCTGCAAGGGAATAAATTGTTGGATATGCAATACCAATCTCATTATTTCAGAACTGTTCTCCACTGCATTTTTTACTTTGTATGTAATTTTTTACTTCCACTTAAGTAACGCACAGTGCTCTCAGTATACAGCCCTAGAAGTTTACAGCCTTGTTGCTGCTGCTCATTTACGTTATGACATCTAACATTCCTGGCACGACCAGCTCCTGCTCTGTTGTATTAACTAAAATGCTCTATCCTGTTGATACCACACCATTCACTGAATTTCTTTGCACCACTGGGGAGAAATAGAGTGGGTAACTTGTAAGTCTGTGCTAAAAATAAAGTGCAGGAATTCAGTAAAGTTATGCTGGACAATAAAATAAGTCTGAATTTGCCTCATTGTGTGAAGAGCCTCTTGCCAGCTCTTGCAGTGTTGTCACGGGCTTTATGCCTACTTGCTGCTTCCTGTACAGCATCAGCTCCTGCAGAAATATGCTTCAGTTTTATATTCTTGAATTTTTTAAAGGGTAAGCTGTCAAACACTTCTGATGTTTGACAAACGCTATGTAGTTAAGGATACTAAAAGGAGATAGTAAGTGATAAGGGATAATCAAAAAAGGAAAATGGAAATGGTCGTATTTTAAAGTCTCCAGTGCAAATAAGCAGAGATCGACCTCCTGTTGTTAACCTTTCTGTATGCCCATAGTTCATTATTCAGGGAGTTTAAAGTTTTTTGTTGAGATGTGTTTTTCAAATGTGGGCTATTTGTTTGGGGCTGTGCAAGAGTCCAAAGCAATCTGCTTGCTCGGGAGGAAGAAAGTAATGCCTTCTAGGGAGTATTCTTTTAGGACTAAGAGAATGTCTTTCTATTTTTGTCGCAAAGCTATCACCTATGGTGCACTTCAGGCCTGAAGGGGATGATCTTGATGGAGGAAAAAATGGTTGTTCTTTTATTAATAAAACACAGTGTATTAGGCTTATGCCTGTCCTTGCTGCTGCACAGAGACATCCCATTTAAAGTCATTAAAAACTCATTGATACGTTTATTCTCACCACAATGCACTAATAGGATTCAAAGCCATTAGTAGCTGGCTATTGTGCATTTGCAAAAAGTTGCAGTGCTAGGTCAGCACACATGCTACTTTTCTGTGATAAATGACCAATATTAACATATCAGGCCAGAAACAGATTAAAAATATTTGTAGTGTCAGCTTTCTGTCTTCCATTTCACTTTTTTTTTTTTCTCTTGCTACAATTCTGAAGTAGGTGCTAATTAGGGTATCATACAGGTATAGCAATTTTCCATTATTATTTTCAATTAGAAATAATAATTAAACATAGTTTGACAAACTTACAAAATGAAGCGATGTAGTAAAAGATAACCTTCTAACATGACCAAAAGTCTCATATTCCTCCTTGCTGCCTCAGTCAGCAAAAACAGTTAACATAATCTCACAGCACATTGCTAGAAATTCAGAACGAAACAAAATGATGTGTAATTCAGGGAGAAAAAAAAAATTTTCTGCCTATTTGTAGAACGACCTCTTTTAATTTGGCCACTGGGACAATTAACAAGTTCCTAAAATCATAAGCTTTGTGTGGAAAAAATCACTTTCTATAAAATATTCCAATGTATGCATATTTTTCTGCCCACACAGCTTATTTGCATGAGATAGGTCCATCCATATTTCCATGAAAGCAAATGCCAAACCTCCTGCTGAATTTATTTATCAAATGTTGTATAGAAACTGGATGCCATGTTCTGCTCAGCTATTCCCACTGGGTTTTCATTGGCGGAAGTTAAAAGGTGAAATTTTGGCCTTGCTGAAGTTGAATGGCTTGAATCTTAGTTTAATTGGACCAGGAGTTGACCCAAAGTATTCTGCTTATTATCTCATATTCATTTCCATGACAGCTAATTATGATGTCACAAAACAGAAGCATAGTGGGTAAGACAGACATCAAGAGGAGGTACATTTCTAAGCAATAATGATTTATTTCAAACATGTCCTGTGATAAAATAAATGGTGGAAAATGGGTGAATGTTTAAAGGTATTTCACAACTTGCTATTAGAAGGAGTTTGTATTTTTATTAGGTAGTAGTGAAAATGAAAAGGAAGATTATAAATTTCTTCATGATTTTTAGCATGATTGTAATGAATATCTATATGCGCCACTTTACTGAATTTTGATCTGAACAATGTGCAGGACACTGACTGATACAGGATCAAGGTTTCTGTTTCTATTTTGATTCCAAAAGTTTTGTCTACTGTCACAGGAGAAGTGAACTTAATCAGATGTGACTTGACTTTACATCTGCGCCAGAGGTTATCTCTTGTAAAGGGGTAGAGTTGTGAATGAAACCTTTGTCTTCAGCTTCCTTGTAATCCTGCAGTACAGTTGAGCATGTTCGCTCAGTTGGAATAATGTGCTGATTTTCTAAAGATGAAAAAGAATTTTAACCCTTTTCCTCTCTTTAAGTTCTCAATTCTGTACTTCCTTAGATTTCACACTACCTGCCTCCGTTTTAGCAACTCTGATTTCAGTCTGTCACCTTGCCTGGATAAATACAAAAATGATACGCTCCTCTCCTTGAAGGATACTATTCAAGAAATGCAATCCCAGTGAGAGTGCTGTTTTGTAGCAGCAGGGATTCTTTTTTCCTGTCATTTTCTTAATTCGGTCTCTGTTTCAAATCTTTATCAGCACCTGTCCTTCTAAGGAAACAGATTAAAATGTCTTAGAGTAAATGGAGAATTGATTTGGTGTGAACGTACAGCTTCTGTGCTTTTACCATGCAGGCAGTTATGAACAGGGATACCTCATGCTTTTACATTCTTACTGACTCTAACTGCTTTGCTTCCTTGCCTTTGTGCATGCTGGCTTTAGTTCTCCTTGCACCATATTAGACATAAATTAAATGTATATTTGGAAATAACAACAACAATAATAATAGAAATAATAAAAAAAGGGAGCATGTGAGGCTGCTGTATGAAATGTTGAATCGTCAGTGCTGGAGAGGGGTTATCTGTTCGGAAACTATGGAGGCATACAAAGAGTAAATACTAAAGATATTTGGTTTAATAAAATGGTAACAATATTCTGAAATATTACAGAAAATATTGCTGTAGCTCAAATATATTGATGACTGTCTGACTAGGTTAGAGATAAAAGCGGTAGACATGCATTTGCTCTGTTTGCTTTCATTTAATTTCATCATAGTGAGTCACATAGGCGTCAAGATTTATATGTGTCTGATAAGTAGTCAGGATAAAGAGTGCTAATGATGGTTGTAATGCTTTCTCGAATTCTATTTCTTCTGACTTTGGTTGACATTGTGACTCTAAATACTGCAGACTCTGTAAATTAGAAAGTGGAAGACAGGGGAGGGGAGAACCTGCCTCAGAATTCATATCCTATTCATCAATATTTAGTCATCCATATGTTGATTTTTTAAATTTATTTTTTTCCCCTGCTGTGTGTCTGGACAGGCAGAATACATGGTGCTCCTCAGGGAATATTTATCGGATTGGAGTGTGCATTTATCAGGAGAAGTTCAGGGAAAGTAAGTCATAAAACATGCTGAGGTTTTTTGTACGTACAAGGAACTTACAATGTTTATCCTTCAATTCAAAGAAAATCCTTTACATCATTGATCAGTGCAGGATAGAGAGAATTGGCCGAGTCTTACTGATTCACATGGGGCAACTGTCTCTAGCACAATCTGTTTATGTTGATGGCCCAAGCACTGACACGACAGATGTTTAGAAAGCTGCTGTCTCTACTACTGCTGTTGTTGACACCATTGCAAATTCTTAAAGGAAAGTTGCAACGAGTCTTACTCTGGTTGAAAAAAAGACCCACATTAAAAACAAGACAGTCTTTTACAGCCTGATCCTATGGGATCTCTCTTGCCATCATGTGCTTTTGGATGGTCTTAACTATAGGTATTGTGGGTTTAAGGTCTTCACCTCTTTAAGTGGCTGTGGTGTTGATTAATAAGAGAATTTGGAATACTGTGAATTGTTTACATATTTCTTACTGTCTTCATTTATATGACTTGGGTGTCTGCTGCTGCTGTTGTAGCAGTGGTCCTTGGAGAAACTGCTTTTCCAGGACATGAACAAAGACAGGAGTGACAGTACTGCAGCCGGAAAAAACATGGAAAAAGATAGCTATGGGCAATTTCCACAGGTCTTACTAAGTAGAAAGAGCAAGTATAGCACACAAAATCAATAAAAGCCCCTTGTCTATCTACCCTCTTACCTCCACAACCCTCTCCTGAAATACACAAGAAAAAAAGATGCAGGAATAAAGTGTTTATCTTTAATGTGCCTGTCTGTTAGGTATATCCTATGGCTGACAGCAAGGCTCTTTTCCACTTTGTTATTTCATGCTTGTTTTGGTGGAGGTGTAGAGAAGAGTCAGTTCTTCCATTTAATTCTATTGACTGTTAGAAAGTATTCTCTATCATAGGGATATTTAGTAGTTCAAATTCTTCTAAAACTGCACAGCTTTTACTGAAGGCTGTTATTGCTGTTTAGTATATTAATGCCTACATGTTTCAGTCAGTCTCAAGAAGAGGAATCAGTTGATTCTGAGATGCTACTATCTGCATACTGCATGGGAATGTATCCCCCTTTGCTCCTATTGTTCATTACTTAAGCAGAGAAGATAAAGAAAACGAGAAATTGAGTTGGCTATGGCCACAAAGCTGTTAAGTGCCAAATTGGGGAATAGATCCCAAATACAAATTTTGACTTAGTACCCATGTTACTGAGCAATGCTGCTTCTAAATAATTTTCTTCTGTAAAGATGACTGCTTAGCCTGCAAAACTGGACAAACACCTATTGTACTTAACAGAGTAGTAGAATGAAATCTCAAAATTAAATAAAATCAGGTGTGGATTTGGTCGACTTCCACTTCTACTTTATACGTCTGCTTAGAACAGAACAGAGGACATAAAAACTAAATTTTCAGGCTGTACTGTACCTCATCATGACTAATGGAAGCTGAAACAG
Source organism: Phaethon aethereus (assembly GCF_964289735.1). Classification (NCBI taxonomy): domain Eukaryota; kingdom Metazoa; phylum Chordata; class Aves; order Phaethontiformes; family Phaethontidae; genus Phaethon; species Phaethon aethereus. Next base: position 44,301,622 of record NC_138576.1, on the reverse strand, counting down.
AGTAGGGTATCCACCTTTCTCAGGACTTCCTATGAAATATACTTCTAGTTTGATGGTTATCCTCACTTTGTGAGAAGGCTACAAAAATAGACATTAGACTTATAGACATTTGAATAAATTAATTTTGAAGAAAAGCCAATATTTTGAGTTTTGCTCATATTTAAACATATACAACCAGCTGGAACAATGTATGAAAAGAACAACTAAACTTGTCTTTTTAAACACTTTTCATGATGTGACATAAGGACACTGTACATATATTGTTGTCAACTCAGTTACTTCAGTGTAAGGGCTTATGAAGACAGACCCAATGAAAAAGTATGTTATGTTCCTTAGTGAGGGAATACTCATTTAAAATTGGCAGACAGGTTTGGTGTACTCAGTGCCAGGTAGTCAGGCTGAAGAAAACGAGGCAATAAGATGCTGGAAAGCCAAGAAGAACAGTATACAGATTCTCTGATCTAAAAATAAGAAGCTAGAAGAGATAAGATGAATTATGATCATGAGTTACTCTGGTTATTTTTCAAGGAATAGATACTTCAATGAAGAACTTACCCAAGTTCATTGAAAATGTAAAATAATTTTATTTAAAGAAATGGACAATAAAGAAAATGACTGCAGTTTTAATCTGTTTTTGATGCAAAGAGAAAATTAATGCAGATGCATGTGTTGCCAAATATTATGTTATGCTTTTATGCAGAAAAATTGCCTTTTCCCATCCCAGTGAAGTATTTAAGCATGGCTACAGCCTTAATACAGTAAGCCTGAAACCCACAGAATTAAGGTAACTCTCCAGAAATTCAGGAACTAAAAGCAGCGGCAGTTGACATCACCTGTTTGACCTTCATGAGAATGGTAGTGCAATCAATCTTCGAAGTTTAACAGAACTGGTATAAAACTTGAGCAGGAGATGTAAATTTTGCTGCATATGCAAAGAGCTGCATGTAAATACACTATATACCTGTCGAATCTTTAGCTGAACAATATAGACTGAGATAATACCAAAGGTCAATCCCTTCCTCAAGTTTTGTGTTATTGGATTTGATTTACTAGTAAAACCACATAAACCCTATCTAATCTTGCATTCTGAGTCTCTGAGGTTTTTCTTTGTCCCCTGTTCTCTTCTGATTTTCTCGTCAGAAAGAGGTGCTTCAATTTTTTATATTGGTAGGAGCTACTCAACTACCAGCATGACTTGGTATTTGCCATCTTCATTCTTAAGGCTGTGAGATTTTAGGTTTTTAGGGGGGCTGTTTTGGTCTGGTTTTCTTTAAGCAGGGCAGAACACATGAACTCTTTTATTTCTGCACAAAATTTTAAGTCTGACAACCTGTTACAGAGTGTTACAAAGAGAAAAGAAGTATTTTGTTTTCCTATGTCAGTGGATGTAAATAAAAATGCTATGTGCTTAAGCACTGTCAGGAATAATTTATATTAAGTTTTAGGACAATTACTATACAATCGATTAGACTATGGGCTTTGCTGCCAAAGGATGTAGAAACATCATCATGGAAAAGGTCAAGAATCTGTATGTCTAAATTGTATAGCCATAGCCCTTAATTCTGCAAACCAACTATGGCTGACGGAAAAATTTATAGCAGTTTCACTGCAAATAAAGAGCAGAGGCTGTAAGTGAATTCAGTATTAAAAAAAAAAAAAGGTTAAAAAAGAAAAAAGCAATCAGTATGGCAACCCTAACATTACCTATTTTCACGTTACGTTCCATTTCTTTTTCCACTAGCTCCCATTTTGAGACTTGGATGAAACAGTTTTTTTGATTGCTAATCCACAATATGTTCTGTGTTCAGGACTGAAGGAGGATGAGTGAAAATCCAGCACAATGTATGGGCTCTTTGAAACCTCTGGTACTACCAGAAAAGCATAAGTGCAGAGGACAGATGGGAGGATATATTGGTTTAAGTCCATCTAGAGGTACTTGTTGGGAATCTTACTGGTTTTCAACCAGTATCCCTGCAGTGATGATATGCTTTTGGGCTCATGCTTGCAAATATGTACAATAACATCACCCTGTGTGACACTGACATCAAAAGTGTGGGTACACATAGTCAAAACCTCTCCCTGCATTTGAGGAAGATTCCAATGAGCTTTGTATTTCTTTTACATCTTAGAGCTCCTTGCTCTGAATGCCATTTTGTTTAATCTTGACAAAGTTATCAGTAATTATCAAATATCTTAAAAGCTTCAGGTTAAATGCAGAACAGAGTTTCAACCACTTATGGGCCTTATAGGACACGGAAACAAAAAGGGCACAAAAATGCACAAAAGTGCCGTATTAATTCAACATGAGAGTTAGTGGATGGGCAAAGGGCTTGGTACCCTTTGTAGTGCGGGAAGTAGAATGTTAGTTAGGGATTCTCAAATCCCCCAGAAGTGTCTATAATTAATGCTTGTTGTAGCTTCATGCATATAGTGGCAAAAAGCCCAATATATGGCTTTTGCATCTGCTATTTCAACGTTCTATTTCAGATATGTTAGCTTGTTCCATAGTTTGAAGAAAGATGAGACACAGAAGGACAAATAGAGGATTTTTTTCTTCTTTTAAGAATCAATGTGCACTTGATAAAGTCTTTAATAACTCAGCTTTCCGCAGTCACTAATAACTGAGAATGTTTACTTGTTCTTGGCTTCACCCAAACTATTTGCTACTCCTACCATTCATTTTTGGATGCATAATAGGCCAGTAGAGAGGGTTATATCATTGAAATATGATTGCTCGTGAAGCATGCACATGTGTACACACATGCCCACGAACAGAAACATGGTCACTTACTTTGTGTAGAATTAAGATTCTTCAAATGTGTGTTCTATCTATACTGTTGCTCTAATGCGTTAAATTGCTAACATTTGCATTCATATCAAATTAATTTTCATCATCTTCCACATGAATGTTGTAATAGCCTAACATAATCATAAACAACTTAGCTTCACCAGTTTTCTATTTGTAATTTAGATTACTAGATATAGTACACCAGTTCTCTACTCAAAGGCTCAGATATGCCAACCTCAGCTTGATATCTCATTCCCTGTAGGCATACATTACTCATTTCAGTTCAGTCACTGAGACTTTGTGTGACAAGCTATAAAAATCTTTACAACGGTATGTGTATGGATCTATTTGGTACTTGATAGAAGCAGATCTGATAGAGAACTGTGGATAATCTACCGTTCTCATTTCTCATCACTACTCACTTATTGTAGGATGCTAGATAAACTGCTTGCATATGAAAACAGGAGGTATTTTATGAGGCTATGCAGTTGGGTGCCATTTGAGGATTACTGGTAATTCTTATGACTGGATGCTTTATATGTTGGCATGCCAGGACAAGTAACTGAGAGCAGGATTTATTTTGAAGCCACTGCCTAGAGAGCCATTCCACTAACCATTTGCAAGAGGCTGGGGTTGGGTTCATAAACGTTGCTTGTCTGGTCTTGTTTGAGGTGGTGTATAGTATACAAGACATCTGTGTGGGCTGGCAGATGTGCTACAGAAGTCACAGAAGACCTATACTCTTTTAGATCGTTAGCTGGGACCTGTCAGGATAGGCTTTCTCAGACTGGGCTAGGCAATTGCGTTTAGGCAGCTCAGAACTGAGCCCTGGTCAGTGAGAACTTAGCTACTCATTACACATGTAGGCACTAACATATTCACACTGGAATTTAGGTTTTGTAATCTTGGGAGAAATCACATCCTGAATATTTAATCTGTGGCCTGTTGTCAGCTAGGCTATGGAGATGGAGGGATTAATTTGGAGGATGACTTCTCTAAAAATATTCCCACTCTGTATCACATTGCTGCAGTTTCTGTTGATGTTTCCCTCCCAACAGCCCCTTTTTTCCTGCTGAAGTCCTCAAGGCAGACACAGGACACCCAGGTCCCAACCTGACTTTGTATTTAAATCCCGTGTTAGAGTTGGCCAGCCTTTTTCCTTTGTGTAGCTTTCCTGTTGCTGTCTCAGAGGAGACCCATTTGAGATCAGTAGGTCTGTTGGACTAGTGTGCTTGCTGGTGATAAGGAGCTGGGTTGTATAATGGAAATTCATCTGGCTGAGCGATTAGAACTAAAGTTGGGAAGATAAGGGGAGGAACTGAGCCCCAAGTGAGGACTGCATGCCTGTTTTGTTTCCCGTTGCTCAGCCCCATTCCTTGACTCCTAGTGGGATCTCCACAACCACTCTACTCTCTGAATTTGTTCCATCTTTGTTTTTCTTATAAAATTAACTTTAATTAAAGCTTAATTAGATTTGTGTTTTTATAATTCAGAAAAAGTTGTTAATATTTAACACAGAAAATTACAAGAATGGGAAAGACAGACAGTGGTACTAGAGTACCAGTATGCTTTGGGGTAATACAGCAGAACTGAAAACGGAAGTGTGTTAGAGGCCAGAGAGATATCAGGGAATGCTTTCTAACAGTGACAATATCTGCTGTCCCTTGGGCCACTGCCATGACTTTCACACCTTCTTGAGGTATGTTTTATTTCTTCCTTGGCAGTCCATCCTTTTGAGAATGAATGAATGATTTTTGAATAGAGCTGCCTAATTGAAAGCCTTAGATTCCACTCTAAGTGGCAAACTGAATTCTGCCATGGGCTGTGAGGGCACTTCCCTAACATAGATGGTATTTCTTCTGGGAGCTGCATACACATTATGAAAGGACAAACTGGGCCCCACTGCCTGTTATTAAACTTTATATAAATTTGCTTTTTCTCTTCCCATTTCTGTAAACCAGCTTTTATTTTCTTTGTTTTCCTTTTTTTCTGTTTTCTTTTTTTGTATGTGTGTGATTATAACGACTTGCTTCCTTCATTTTTTCTCTTTCAGTATCTTCCTCTTTTTCAAAGAATTGTGCAGTTTCTTGAGCACTGAGGAGCCAACATCTATAAATCTGTCTTTCTAGCAAGCTACACAGAGCTGTCTGAAGAATTACTTGCACAGAAAAAAATCATTTGAGTTACAAATTGTTCACAATTAGGACGCTGAGTCAGTTCTATGTCTGTTAGATAGTTTATGTACTGATGTGTCAATCAAAGCCAACAATTAAAGCTTCTCTAAATAAAGAATTCATGTTTCCCCTCATGATGGTGTCACTAGCAAGGAGCATGGAACAATAGGAGTGAATCTGTAAAGCAAGACAGCTAGTCCTGAGGACTTGATGTCAACACTAAAATTTCTGGGGATTTTATTTGGGGTAGGTCTAGTCTGATCCAATTGTGGTTGGAATGCATTAGTTTCACACATGGAGCATGTCTTATGGTTATTTTCCCCTGAAAGCAAACCAGTTCACGTGCTCCACATGAGGGGAACAGGGGGTCAAATATATCAGACAGATCCTCCTCTTAGGGAAGTCTGCTGCCTCCCTGGGGCCTGGGTTAAGGACATCACTAGGAAAATTCCTAGCCTGGTACAGCCCTCGGACTATTTCCCACTAATGGGTTTCCATGGGGGTGGCAAAGAAGCTGCAACGCATAGTCCAAGGGTGATCAAAAGAGACTTCAGGGCCTTAGGATGATTGGTAAGGGAATCTGGAGCACAGCCTATTTTTTTTCCACTTTCTTTCTAGTCGCAAGCAGCAATACTGGAAGAAACATATGGGTCTAGTCTATTAATACATAGTGTCACCGCCACAGTTTTGTGTTTTTCGATAATGGGATGGCCTACATGGCACCAGGCTTGCTGGCGTCAGATGGGATTAACCTTTCTCAAAAGGGGAAGAGGGTCTTTGCTCACAAGCTAATGGGGCTTATTGACAGAGCTTTAAACTAGACTTGAATGGGGAGGGGGATAATATCAGGCTTGACCATGACAAGCTGTGGGATGACAGGCCAAGCTCAGAGGGACGGAGTGGTAGCAAGGCCCCTCAGCCTGTTGCTCTGAGATGTGCTGGCTACACTGCAGCGCACTTGAGGTCTTATGGAGGTAAGCCGGGGGCTCCTGGGAAACACAGCCAGGGAAGCAGCAGCAAAGGACCTAAGAGGAATTAAGGGGTGTTCCTCTAAGAAGGTGACATGACCAACAGACCAGCTGAAGTGTCTCTACGCCAGTGCATGGAGCATAGGCAACAAACAGGAGTTGGAAGTCACTGTGCTGCTAAAAAGCTAACTAGTTGCCATTACTGAAACTTGGTGGGACAAATCCCACGACTGGAGTGCAGCTATTGATGGCTACAGGCTGTTCAGAAGGGACAAACGAGGAAGGAACAGTGGAGGCATTGCCCTCTACGTCAAGAAATGGATAGAGTGCGAAGAGCTGTCTCTGAAGAAGAGCCATGGGCAGGTTGAAAGCTTATGGGTAAGAATCAGGGACTGAGGCAACAGAGGGAACCTTGTGGTTGGTGTCTACTGCAGGCTGCCCGATCAAGGGGAGTCTACTGAGGAAGCCTTCTCACTCCAGCTACAGGAAGCATTGCGCAGGCTCTTGTCCTGACATCTGCTGGAAAAGTAGCACGGCGAGCTGTAGGCAGTCCAGGAGACTCCTGGAATGCGTGGAGGATAATTTGCTGTGACAAGTAATAGACAGCCCTACCAGAGGGGATGCCATACTGGAGCTGTTGGTCACCAACACATGTGAGCTAACTGGTGATGTCAAGACTGGAGGCAGCCTGGGCTGCAGTGATCTTGCACTGGTGGAGTTTGCAGTCCTGAGTGATATGGGGCAGGCAAAGAGGAAAATCAGGACCCTGAATTTTAGGAAAGCAAACTTCCAACTGTTCAGGGAGTTAGTCAATAGGACCCCCTGGGAAACTGCCCTCAGGGACAAGGGAGCAGAACAGAGCTGGCAGATCTTTAAGGACGCTTTCCACAGAGCGCAGGAGTTCTTGATCCCCAGGTGTAAGAAATCAGGAAAGGAAGGCAGGAGGCCAGCATGGCTGAGTGTAGACCTGATGGGCAAACTAAAGGGCAAGGAGGAAATGCACAGGCAGTGGATGCAGGGACAGGTATCCTGGGATGAGTACAGGGACACTGCCTGGCTGTGTAGAAATGAGGTCAGGAGGTCCAAGGCGTGGCTGGAGCTGAATTTGGCAAGGGACACAAAGGATAATAAGAAGGGCTTCTACAGGTATGTCATCCAGAAAGGAAGGTCAAAGAAAGTGTACTGTCCTTGATGAGCAAGACTGGTGGACTGGTAACTGGCTATGTAGTCAGTGACACCTTAGCATAGCCCCCATAATGGTTTGGTTTTGGAATGTGCTGTTTACTCAGCTGCTTCGGCTTTTGAAAGCCACACTGAGTTGTCTGCTTCTGTAGCATTACTGTCAGCATTACCCAGATTTGGTGTTGATGTAGCTGTATCTGTACAAGCTACAGCTATGTAAAGAGTTGTGTGGAAACATGCACTATGTATTCTTTCTTATAAGAAATAAAACATGCTTTAACACTGAGGTAGTACGTCACTTGGATGAACTTGGATAGTTCATGAAAAGAATTTGATAAATTCATGAAAGAAAAGTTTGTCAGGGGATGTTAAGCAAAGAGGTGGAGATGGCTGATAGCTCAGTGGCTAGTGCCAGATTGTTGGATGGGAGTCCTCTCTGCCTCTGCCCCTGCCCTGATCTTTCTTTCCTTTTGTAAGCATCTGGCATAGGACATGGCCAGAAACAAGCCAGTGGTCTAGGTGGACTTTTGGTCTTCCTCATTTGCCTTGTCTTTATTGCATGGATCAGGTCATCCACCCCTTATTACTACAGTAGGTTTGGATCAAGCCCTCAGGTCTGTAATTTCTCAGCTGACTAATGCCACTAAGTTTTTGGAAATTTGCAGAGAGCTATGATGGCACACAGTTCCAGTGAACCTGGGCATTGTATGTGCACAGACCTGTTCTCTTAGGGCTTTTAAAGGATTAAATGTAATGGTAGTGTACACTGAAAGAGAAAGTGTGATAATCTTAGTCAAAGAGCTTGATTAGGTGGCAGAAGCAATGCGGAAATTCACAGTGTTTTCAGTGAAAAAAATCTTTTGTATGGTTCGATGAATATCCTCTTGTCTTCTCTAACAAAAAGAAAGTTCATGTTTTAATATTACTCCATGCTGGTTCCATAAAGCTTCCTCGGGTATCCAGCTCCTTTGTTTTACAGTGGTGTTTAATCACTTGCAGTATCATACACTCTTCAACCATGCACATTATCCCTTAATTATATACGACTAAGCCCCTCTTGACTATAAGACGTGTTGTTTGTTCAAACACGCTTACAAATCCATTTTCTTATCAGTTCTTTGCTGAACATTTACACAACGGGGTACTGTTTAAATATGAAAATAAACCTTTTTAAAAAAAAATGTTTGACCCACCCACCTGGCCTCCATCTGTGATTGTCCTGTCTCTGCAATCTGTTGTCTGCTTTTCCTCAGCATGTTCTTTATCTTTTTGGATGGCTGCTATCTTTGAGTGGCTTTATTGCCCCTCCCTATTTTCTCTGCACTTAGTAGAAAGTGACATTTCCAAATTATAAGGATCAGCTAGGCAGATTTGATACACTCTCTGCTATAAGACACACTTCTGCTCAGAGTATGCAATTAGTAAAGACAACTTCATTTCACAGTATCACAGCTCACGCTGTCCTATTTGGAATTAAAGCATTGTGTGAATCTGGGAAGTTTTCTCATAAAAGCTTGTAGCAGATAAATCTGTCAGAGTTAGCGATGTTTTTACTTACCACAGACTTACTGAAGCACACCCAGAAGAAGTTTCTTCATGTTTTATTCCAGTTCAGTTTCATATCAGTGAATTACTGTGATAATGTTTTTCCTTTATATTTTTAGTTTTTCATTAAAAGGGAGTTGTGTGTTTGTAATCTCTTAATAAATTGATACACTCATCTTTAGATAAAGAGGTTAAATCCATTTTTATTTTGAAATATTATAGTTAAATACTTACACAGACAGTTTAAATTTCCAGTCTATGCACTGATAAAAATTTTGTTGGCTTCAGTGAACCTGGAGAGGAATCCCTTCTTAATGAAATTAGAGTGTATTTCTTGTTTCCTGTCCTGTTCCTGTATTTCTATTTCTTCCTGTTCCAAGCCAAATGTAGTTGTGCAGAACAGTTGCTTTTTTGCATTAAAGTTCCTCCAAAAGCACCACAATGGATTGATAGGCATGAGCATATTTTTTTCTGAGGAAGTGGGACAATCAGCATTAAATGTAGGAGTATTTGAGACTGGGATATGCAACTACAGTTATTTTTAGATTCTGTAGTACCGTTGTGCAGAAGTAGAGTCATATCTCTCTTGTGGGTTCTTAGAAGCTGGTTTTTTGTTTGGATGGATTTGCCTGCTGTATAATGATGGCCTGGAGGAACATGTTACAGAAACCTGTGAAAAATTTCTTCTGGACTGAGGCCTGGAATGGTAATGGTAGGTCATTGTCCAAAAGAAACAAAAATGTGTTATTAAGTTATTTTAATTTCATTTCAATTGGATAGCTTATAGAAATGCTTGCTTCTGTTCTATTTTATGAGTAAGCCCTCCAGTTTTATTTCTTGCCAGCCAATTATTAAGGACCATTACAGTTAAATTAAATTAAACATCCACATCAAGTTAATTGTCTCAAAGCTTCAGGAAGTCTACAGCAACAAATCTATTAGCACCACTTCCTTTACAGAGAACTTTGTCCTTGAACCATATGATCTAAGACTCCCCCAAAAGACCTCCGTTATTTCACGGGGGACAAAATGGTTTCATGAAAGGATTTCAGGTTATCTGAAGCCTTCATAGGAAACTCTCCCATTCTATTTGTATCTGGACAGTTGTTGTAAGGCAGGATTTTGGGGCATCAGGAGGGAGTCATCTGTGTGAAGAGGGAATCTATGGCATAAAGAGTAACACAATGAGTAAACCTAGTACTGTTCTCTGCACAGAAGTACAAGAAGCTACTTAGGTTATATTTTTACTAACTTTATATTTTATTAATGCATCAATTAAGCATTGCTGCCGAAAGAAATGTTTCTACCATTTCTCAGCCCCTGCTCCTGTGCTGTGCCTTCGCAGACATTTAGTGGCTATAGAGTGAACTGGATAGAGGAACCAATAAAACAAAGCGCAAAAAGTTAGTTTTACAGTAGTATGTCAGAAGGTTTTGTAAATAAGGCTTTAATGACATGTGAATGAATGTGCCTGTATAATAAAGTATTTTTTGTGTATTGCAGAATCAGATTGCTGTTGGGGAACTCCTTTGTCAGCATAGGTGCATCTACATTGTATTTTGGACATCAGTGTTGAGCCTTTGCGAAAAAACAGACTGGCTGAGTGTCCAGGCTTTGAGACAAGTGTTAGGTGGACTTCATGGCATCCTGGGATGAAAACTTGGCCTGGTATCCTCCAACTGGCCTGACCCAACACTGTCCCACCCATACCTGCCCATTGGTTGGGATCAAGCGGGCAGGACAATGTATGGATTCTCCTGGAAAGTTGCAAAGGGGCAGATCCAGTCTGTAGGCATCCTGAGAAATGCCTAGCTGCAGGCATCTGCTCTTCCTGGGGCACAAGTCCTACACAGCCATGGGACTTGTCCATTGAGAAACAGCTCTGAAGGATGAGAGACAAGTTCGAAACTGATCTCTGTATATATAGATCTCTTTGGCTGGCAGACATGACTGACGTGTCTGTGAAGAAAACTTAACCTTATTTCCACTATCCCTCTGATGATATTTTAGAAGCACCTCTACCAGAAAAGCTATCATCATGAGTCTTCCCTTCACCAGTTTGTGTTTCTTCTCCTGGAATTTTCCAGGAGAATAGGGGTAGCCAGGGTGTGAGAGGTTTTTTGCAGATATTTGGAAACTGTTTTGTGGGGTTTGGTGAAAAACAGTGACTTCCTCATTAGTGGACTCTGACAGCCAAACTGGCAAGACTATGACTGTTAATTTGTCAAGGGATATGAGAGCTTTTGGGGGGCTTAATAGGCATTAGAGATGCTCATGTCAGGGGACACATCCACTGCTCCGTATAAAAGGTCATATTGTAGTTGTGTTGCAGTGGTGCTACGTAGTGAGGTTGTTATTTAAGGTGAGAGGGTCTTTTGTTGTTTGTTTGATTTGAGGTAGTGAGGCTAAAAGATTCAAAAATAATGGAATTGCTTACAAAAAATTAGTAAAAGAAGAAAAAATAACAGGTCCTACCTAGTAACTAGTACCTTCAGATTCCTCTGTGTATTTCTACCTTTAATATCATAGAATCATAGACTCATAGAATCATTTAGGTAGGAAAAGACCTTTAAGATCATTGAGTCCAACTATTAACTTAACACTACCAAGTCCACCACTAAACTATGTCCCTAAGCACCACATCTACACATCTTTTAAATACCTGCAGGGATGGGGATTCAACCACTTCCCTGGGCAATATGTTCGAATGCTTGACAACCGTTTTGGTGAAGAAATCTTTCTTAATATCCAATCTAAACCTCGCCTGGTGCAATGCAAGACTGTTTCCTCTTGTCCTATCCCTTGTTACTGGGGAGAAGAGACCAACACCCACCTGTCTAAGGATCTCCCCCGAGCCTCCTTTTTTCCAGGCTAAACAACCCCAGTTCCCTCAGCCATTCCTCATAAGACTTGTGCTCTAGATCCTTCACCAGCTTTGTTGCCCTCCTTTGGACACACTCCAGCACCTCAATGTCTTTCTTATAGTGAGGAGATCAAAACTGAGCAAAATATTCAAGGTTAACACTTTTTTTTTTTCTTCATTAAATCCAAAGCCTTTTGCTACATTGGAAGGTCAGGTGAGAAGACCATGGGACTCTCATTGGCTTTAAATTAAATTTTTTTTTTTCAAATTATTTTTATATTTTCCAAATGATTTATCAATGGTCAGATTCTATGGTATTTTTATTTAGGAAAAAGACAAACACAAAATACCGTACCCCCCCACCCTCTACCCTGCCCCAAATTACGTTACTTTCATTACTGTTTGGATCTTTTTTGATGTATTTTTTTCTCTTTAGAAAACAATAGGAAACCTTCCCTAAGACATGTTGGCAATCACAAAGACCAAATGTGCATTAAAGACCACAAAGGGTTAATTTGTGTATGGACAGACAAGATATGGCTGTACAGAATCTGTATGACACTATAGGGGTTGAGTCATAGCATTGCCACTGTCAAAATACCTACTGAACTCAGTAAACTCAGTTTATTATTTAAGTGGCAATATTGTATAAGGCAAGCTAGCTACGTTGTAGAGTATAAGGAATTTTTTGGTCCTTCATTGTTTGAGCTACACCCCAAGAATAGGGAAGCAAAAAATTTGAAGAAAAAGCTCTTGAAAACAATCTATTGTATTAATTTTGTCATCAGTACTTTTTTTTTTTCTTACGGATGTTAAAGTTTAATTTTGTACAAGTTAAAAAAAACAACAGACAAAGACATTAATACAAGAGGGTGCAAATTTAGCATGAATTTTTCATGCATCTGTTTAGGAAAAAAACCTCCACTTATACTTTTGTAGTTTGCATAGACAACTTCTTTTCATTGCAGCAAATGTCTGTTGTCTGCTGATGCATCTAAGGTCTGCTCAGTTAGATAATCATACAACTTTCCTATCAGAACATCATAACTTTCATAACATAACTTAGTTGGTGGTCTTAGATTTGCTAAATTCTTAGTCACTGTAGTTTTAACAGATTTTTTTTGTAAAAATTAAAAAGAAGTTCATAATTAAATATTACCAAGTAAATTAAAGAGGAAAAAACCAAAACCAAAACCCAAAGATGCAGAAGCTATGAGCAAATCAAGTGCAATTTTCCATTAATTCTCTGACTGATTGAGAACCTTCTGAGAAAGACAGATAAAATTTCTACTGCTGGCAAAACTTCAGGCATGGATTCATTTTTTTGTGATGAACCTACACCATGTCCTGCAAAGTGTGGAACGTTTGCTCCCAAACTGGCTAATCAGTCAAGTTACTCAACTGTTACTCAACTCTGTGCAGAAGCTACTCGAGCACCTTGCAAACCTAATCTTGAGGGAAGCGCATGGTGGAATAAAAGGGGGAAAAAATAAAGGAAAAGAATGAACTGGAAAGCCAGAATTTCTTTTCTACTTTAATTTCTTTAACCCACCTTTCACTTTTGAACTCTGTTGAGTAATCGAGTTGCATCTGTCTGCATTTTTGTGTCTTTGTATCTGTCACATGTTAATTTCCCCCAAATTTTCATGGTGGCTTTATATTGGTGGTTCTCAAAAGAGTTAATGTGAGGCATGTGCCCAAGTCCTTGCAAGCTCTGAAAATGTAGAGAAACATTATGTCATAACCTCACTGCACAACTTTTAACTTACACAGTTAATTAATTATGCTCAGACTAAGCTAGAGTTTCTTTAATTGCCATTTAAATGCAATCTTTTATGTACTTATTCAAAATCATTAGATTCAAAGTAATTTTACTGTTACAGTAGAATGACATTAGGTATTCTTTGATTTGTGGGATATGATCTTCAACCTGATTACCTTGTGTATAATTAGCCAGGAAAACACCAGAGTATTTCTTTGTGCCCATGTTTATTTGCAACTAGGTAAGTTAAAAAGGCACACATGATGACATAATCAGGGTTTTTTTTTTAAAGCAGATTTGTAGAGAGGTAAAGGTTTCACTTCATTCAGTGGAAAAATTGGAATAAGTTACCATTACTTAGCAAGCATTCTATTTCTAGATCTCTATTTTTGTGAACAGCAGTATGTGAACATCTCTAAAAAGGCATTAGCAGGACTTTGAACAGCAAGGGCATATTAGGCTTGGGAAATGAATACGAGGTCTGAGAGATTCCTGACAGGCAACAGCAAACATTCAGTGGATGATGGTATGCAGCCATGGGACAGCCCTATTTAGATATGTCATTCACACTACAGCTGAGGCACCATTAAGAGTCTTGAGTTTACTCTGGCTAAACCATACAACATAATTCCTGGGCTGAAACATGAATAATCTTTAGATGCTATTGCAGTTTAAAAATCAAGCTAAAATAAACATCTTTTTCAGCTAGACATTTATCATTGCATAGTAGTTAGACAAATAAAATACTACAGTCTAAGCTCCTTATAAAACAATATATATTAGGTGTCAGAGAAGGCATAACAGATGCCATCTCTCACTATAAAAGTAATTTACAGTTTCAAACATAGTCATGCCTTGAATGTACACAAATTATTGGAAAAGGGGGTCAGAGGTTATAAAGTCTCCTTTTGTCACTGGATTTCTTATGTCTAATATTTCATGTAGAAATCCACATTTGGGACTTATTTTATAATGGTCTGCTTTCAGTTTATCTAAACTTTTCAGATACGTTGGCTGAAATATGCCTGTGGCTGATGTTGTGATCTACCAGCCAAGTATCTCGTAAGAGAACAATGCCCCCCAAATTATTCCCAAAATTTTATTTTTGATACTCTGGAAGATTAAACATTTCGTATTTCTGGTCTCCCATGCCAAATTGTCATATGTTTGTAGCAGGTTAATACAGGAGGGGGTTGACAAATCTTGCTATAATCACTACCCCATGTTGTTTTCATCCTCAGTGTCTGCTGCTCATTTTCGTTTTGAAAAACCCTAATATATCAGTGACAGGAGGTCTGGATTTGTGGCCGACTGTTATAATTACTCCCACTGAGGCACTGTCAATAGGATTAAAATAAAGATTCTGGACCTGTCCATCGTAGATGAGGTCAGCAACACTAGCAGTGGGAGTACTGTTTCTGCAAGCTGTGCTTTCAGTCCTGAGTTATGGAACTATAGACATTAATATGAAGCAAATATCTGAAAGCTCCAGTGGAGAAAGACCAGCCTTTTTTCTGCATTAGCTAAAGTATCCATCTGTAATAAATAATCTAACAGCATCCATCTATGTCCTGGCCATACATATATGTATGTTAATTTTCAAATGTATCAGAGCCCCAGAGAGTTTCAATTACAGAACAATCCATTTTACATTTCATAATTAATAAAGTCTTTGCAGCTGCATAACTTCATCCAGGAAACATCTGCACAAACTCCTTGTGTATACATAATTTCTGTGAAAAGGAGGTCAGCTGAATTGTCTTTAATGTTTGCAGACTTGGGGAGGGTAGAAAGGTAGGGAGTTGGTTAAGATAACACAAAACAAATCACAAGGATGGAGGCTTATGTCCACACAGATATAAAACAAATTCTAGCCACTGCCTGCAGGAAAAAATACAATGTATAGGTTCACTTTAACATATAGTCAACTTACTTTATTAAAGTGAAGAGGAGGGAGGAACCCGGGGGAAAACCTGAGCTCTGCTGAGGTGGACAGTCATTTTGAGGTGGATCTCAGTGGGACCAGGCTGTTACACCAAGTTTGTAAGTATTATTGCTGTTGTTGAAACTTTGTGATTACTCCTTTGCCATCCTTTGGCATTGACTTTAAAAAAAAATACAGGTTTTTAAATGTTAGTTTCATCTTCTTTAATGTGCATGAAACTATGTCATGTACACCACTAAAACTTACTTGTGACGGCAAACTCAGGGAATGGTGAGAAAACCAGAGTAAACGGAGAAGCTCTCTTGCTCTTCTAGCACAGTATGTCACCTTTATTTTTCTCCCCTCACACCAGTCTACTTTTTCTAATGGGATCAAACAGTAATTAGTGCATTCACCTCCTTGCAACTCATCATGTTTCATTATTTTCATATAAACTAAAAAATTATTACTGAAAGCCATGTTCAATCAAGTGTCTTAACTTGCTGAAAAAATTGCGTGCCCTTTAAGTCTTAAGCTGATATGCCACCTGGAAGCCTTGCACTTCTAGAAATGGAGATTTCTTTTTTTAATTTGTTTGTATTTTTTCAGTAGCAATTAATTTTCTCGATTAATGTGTCACTGCCCTACAACTGTTGACTCTCTCTCCTTTGATTATATAAACATCAGTTGTTACACATGTCACTCATAGCCCTCACTATATTTCCATCATTCCTCCCAATTTAAGTTCCCTAGCTCTCGTGGAAGCAAAATGAATCTCCATAGTGTTTATAGTGAAAAGGTTACATAAAAATGAACAGTACTTAACACGTCCCTTTTTTCCTTTCTCCTGTCCCACAAATGGGACTCCACACTGCTGTTTGCTGCTCTCTACATTTGCCTTCTTTCCCCTTACAGAGTTTCTTGGATTTTTTTTTATAAATATGAAAAGAAAAATATACATTGTTTGATCTCTACCAGGCCATTAAGGCATGTGATGAGCTCACAGAGGAGTAGCTGCTATTTTTCTATATAAACTGCAGTCAGCATCTCTAGTTACAACAGCTAATCCCTTGTGCCACAGATGTGGTATCACAGGTCTTAATAGTCTGTGTTAATTCCTCAGTATTTACTTGTGGTTTTGCAATATTCCATTATTTACAGTATTTGTATAGGTCCTTAAATGATACCAAACACGTTGGCTCAAAATGTTTGTGATTGTACTGACTGCAGTGGCATATACTAAACGTGTATTCGAGTGAGTATCCTGCACTGATGCTGCAACCTTGCCCAGCTGCATACCAGACCCTACTGTCTCAATATGTCCTTCTTACGGCTGAGCGCTACCGGATGTGCAAGAAGCAAGCGACTTAGTCCAAGCCAAGAAAGATCGCTAGTGTCATCTTCACCAGGGTCTTTCATCGTATACAGACAAAATAGTGTACCACTTCATACAGGGCTTCCAGGCAAGGAAGTTTAAATATGAAACAAGAGTACCCTGCTCAGTTTCAAACTGCAGCTTCTCAGCGTAAGGAGGCTCTCTCATCCCAGGGCCGTTCACATCGTCTTTGTATTTCACAGTGGAACTCTGCCAGCTTCCCAACAAAAGAAACCTCTCTGCTGCGCAGAGGAGGTGGGAAGATTTTCTCTGAGGAACAGCCACGGCTATCACAGACAAGTAAACAAATCCAAGGTGCTGGGCAGCCCTGGGAGGGTCACCGATGGTCAGTCCCTAATGGTTGGGAGGCTAAGATATTAAGCAAAGAATTGCGCCTTGGCTGAAACATAGCTTTCTTCTGTATTTATTGTTGATTTTGTAGTATATGGGGAAAGAATTAGCAACTAATTTTTGCATAATTTGAAGACTGATTTAGGTTGGGCTGGTAGGTGTTATTCTGTGTCTTTGTGGTGTCAGTCAAGTTGACCGCTCTTGGTTTGAAACCCTTTCGTGGAACGACTTTGCAACAGCTGTTTGAACAAAATGGGAGCTTCATCTGGGGAGAGCTGTTCTATCAAATTAGCAGCTGTAAGTGACACACCGCAATGAATGGAAGTAAATTTATTTTGTGCTGGCTTTCTTCGCTTTCCCCTCCCCGTCTTTTCCAGTACCCCAGAAGCCCATTGGTAGCAAAACTACTGGATCTTAACTTGCTTGAGGAAGATCAAATGAGTTCACATTTTACTCAGATCAACAATAATGAGGATTATGGCTACAACATCAGAGTGCTGCCTCACCAGTTATACCCTCTTGCATATCTCCCAGCATTGCTTGAATTCTGTACGTTGATTTACAATATAGGCTGCCTTTATAGGGAAGAAGTGCTGCTGCTGAGTGCTCTCCTGCACTAATGAATTTAAATATTAAAATGGATGTGATCAAATGCATTTTGATTTGCCTCAAGCTTTGCCATGAGATACTTTTGTGGAATAGTACCTGTATTTATCACCTTCAGATTTGCATGTACAGAGCTCCAAGTAATGTTTGGCTAACGTGGTGTTTGTTTTTTTGACAATTAGCATTTTTTTAAGGTTGCTTATGGAGGTAGGGGCAGTGGAGATTTTGTACCGCCTGTCCTTGTTATCTTAAAAATATTACATAAAGAACTAAATTGTATCAAAATAGGTGCATTTAAAATAGTGTAGAACAAAACAATGTGTTTAAATTGTAATGTAAAAAAAATCACCATGGCAATTTGGCAAGCTAGGACAAAAGGGACCCTCCTTTCCAAAGAGCTACAAAGTTTTTAACAAACCTTTTTAAAAGCACTATTTTCATATCGTTAAAAATTTCAGTGCTGGAATATTCTGCCCCTTATATTTATGGGGTGTATAAGTTGAAGGGATGGTTATTACATGTCATCACAAGCTTCTTATTGGGAAAAAAGCTAATGGAATGGTAGCATGGTACAAGTGCCTGAACCTGCCACCTGTGGCATGCTGTGCGGGAGGATAAATGGCTTTCAGTCATGTAATCTAGTCACAGACATTCAGATCCTTTGAACTCTAATAAGAAGTGCACACTTACTTTAAATAGTAAGTGACTAAGCATATAAATGTCTTGATCAAGTCATCAGAAAAAAAAGTGCAAAGGGGTTTTCTGTTTGCGTTTTGTTATTTCTGTCTGAAATCTCTATTTTAGCCTCTGCGTCTTTGCTTTGTAATGTTCCCTGCTGAGAAGGACAGACTGGAAACACAGTAGGGATCTTTGCCTTTTAAGTTGCTTTTTGCATTGCAGAGCACTACGTGCTGGAAGAACTGGTGGATTTGTCCAGTGTTTTGCTCGGTATGAGAGGAACATGACTATTTAAGAAAGGCAGGAAACTATTATTTGATAACTTTAGCTACATTTCAATTGCAAGCACTGAAAGAGCAGACAGAAGTTTAAATATATGTCTTAAGGTACATGCATACAAATCAGTTCAGCTTTTGTGCTGTTTGTCTTTGGTCAGGAAATTCTGAGTCAGTCTTGAATGAAAATGTAAAAGGGTAATTCTGAGCTAAATTTACCACAACTATGAATTCAGGGGTCATGTTTATCCAAAGCGTTTCTCAAAAATTCTTTCTGTCTTCTTTTCTAAATAAGCATATGTAAGAGCTACTGTGGTAGAATCAAACTATAGCATGTTTTACAAGCAAGGCTAGATTTTCTTCTAATGCAAACCCATGCCCCTTTGTCAAAGTCAAAGGATACATGCTTTGCATGCTAATTTTCTCTGCCAGGTAACTTAGCTTCCATCCACTGTTTTTTTTCAGCATAACAATCTTTAAGTGTTACGGCGATTTCTGTCCTTTAGGCATATTTTTCTTTAGAAAGTTAGCATATTGATAGAGAGTAATAGAGTGCCAGAATTTTATACCGGCATGATCCACTGCTGATTTGCCTAATTCATCAACTTTAATCTACTGTTATCTTAATTATTACCACCATTTTTTTCTCTCAGCTGCATAAAATTCACCAGATTAATACGAGTCATGTTGCTGTAGCTACACTGTGGGTCCAGTCCAAAGGCTATTAAGTCAAAGATGTTCGTCATTGACTTCAGTGAAATTTGGATAAAGCTCATTGTTTTCATGCTCTTTCCATCACTGCGGTACCAGAAAACTGAAATAACTGTTCCAAATATCAGTGTCTTTGGATACTTTGCATTTCTGTTCTGAGAAAATATCCAAGCAAATATGAATATAACCAAAGTAAATTCTCTCTCTGAATTTAGAATGACTATTTAACTAGCTTTAATATTTTGATATCCAATACTAAGTTTTACCCGCTGTCCCTTTTCTTTGCATACAGGTGATGGCTTAAGAAGGTTAGACTGTCTGTTAGGGTTGGAAAAAAAGAATAAAATAGTGTGGTTGAAAAAGCCTCTGCTTTATTAGAAAGTCTGGAGGACTTTTGTGTTCTGTTTTTCATGTTGTCAGTGATTGTAAGTTTGCCCATAACCTTAGTGCTGAAATGGAGTCTTAATCTGTTTCCAGTTTTAGCGTTGTCTGATCCTCACTTCCCTCTTCCTCATCGACTACAGCTCTCATAGTTTATCCGTTCTTAAGCTGGCTGCCTAGATTGCGGTTCTCTGCTTCTTAGTGTCATTATAGGTGTGTTTTATGGGTGTTTCTGCTTTGGGAACTGTGGCAGTAGCTGAAAGAAGTATTTCTAAAAATCAGTTTTGGAACAGAACACATGTTTTACTCCCATGGGTTCACAGCAGGCAAATCAAACTATGAAATGATCTTATATACGTATTTCCAATTACCCACTTTCTAACTTTCCCTTGAAAGTTTTAGTAAATTCATTTCAGCCTAGTTGTCTCTCTCTGTTAAACTGGAAGAACCAATTGTGCAGCTTACGCTGTCTGCTTGTTCCTACCAGCATCATCCGTCCCACAAGTGTTCACGCATCATTCTTTCTTTGGGATCAGGGTTCACTGGCGGGTTGCAGCTTCTTTGGGTTTCTTAGATCAGGGGAGAGGAACTTTTGCTCCATTAATTCCAAATCAACTAGTTCAGATACCGGAAACACTTCAGTGGCCTTAGAGCAGAGCTTCTTCAGACTGTTTTTCCCTTGTTTTCCTAATGCCTATTGCTGGCATCCAGCTGTTTCACACTATTATGGTAGTCGTCTTTGGTGAAAAACAGATGCTTCTTATATTTCCGCAGCCCTCTGTGTTAAAATATTGTGCTGACAACTGTGGAGGTATTTGTAGTGTATGCTTGAACTCATAAAAATGCCACAAAATTATTAACAGCATCAACTGAAGAAAAAGAAATTGAGAGCATAATATCTTGCTTGCGCCAACATAACAGAACGTGTAGTTTAGACACTTACAGGAATGTGTACCTCTTGTGACAGAGACAAAAATGATCAGAATAGTAGTCCATGCAAATCTAAACCTTAATTTGTTTTGTTCTGCCTTAGCTTGTGGCCGTGGGTTCTACAAATCCTCCTCACAAGATCTGCAGTGCTCCCGCTGCCCTACTCACAGCTTCTCTGACAAGGAAGGATCTTCAAGATGCGACTGTGAAGATAGCTATTATAGAGCACCTTCTGATCCACCATATGTCGCATGCACAAGTGAGTTACTCATGAATTTTATAGTAAAGGACGTTGCTTAACCAACCAGGTGCAGCCACTTGTAGCTAATAGTTTTGATTGGCTTTTCCTATAGTTGAAAAGTACATTTACGACAGTGAATGAAATTAAAAGGCAGAGGGGGAAAAAAGTTGACAGTGAATGCAGAATCAGCATAAATATAATTCTCATGTTTGCTTGATATAACATTGGAAAACATTGCATATTGTGTAAGTGTGTAACTCATTGTAATAGACAGAATACAGGCATAGTTTTCCCATGGCTGTAAAATTGTTGTAGACAATGTGCTTTATGTGATATAAAACCAAAATGAGTAACATGAAAAATGAAAAGTAACCTGTGTGGATCTGAGCTTTGATTGAACTGCAGTTGGATGTGGCTTAACCATCTAACTGCAAATAGACTAGCCTATACAGATTGGTGGTTCAAACAGTGGAAGTCTCCTAAATCCAAAGCAGCACCAAGTATCTCTGTAAATCATATCAGAGCTGATAACAAAGGACTAGATGCAGTTGGTGCAGTATGTTTAGAAGACGAACAAATCCTATACTTGGGAAAACTATAAAAGACAACCTTTAAGGTACTTGAACCAATCCTTTTAATTGCACAGAAGAGAAATGTCTAAAGTCAGTTGTGATAAATATACAGACAATTGTTATTCTGATGCCTTAATGGAAAATAAAGAAAGCTCTTGCCAAAGTGAGTTCAAGGAAGCTTTTATGCAGCTTGTACTAAAAATACTGAAATGTTTATGTGAAGAAAAATGCTTCAACTATTTTCTGTCTTGGTAATTAAAATGCTAGCTACATGTCCCACCATGGTTCTGTGCAATTACCCTGGACTTTTTTGTGTGTTACAAAGGACCTCCATCTGCACCGCAGAACCTCATTTTCAATATCAACCAGACTACTGTGAGTTTGGAGTGGAGTCCTCCTGCTGACAACGGGGGAAGGAATGATGTGACCTACCGCATTTTGTGCAAGAGGTGCAGCTGGGAGCAGGGCGAATGTGTTCCCTGTGGGAGTAACATTGGATATATGCCCCAACAAACTGGATTAGTAGATAACTATGTCACTGTCATGGACCTGCTAGCTCATGCTAACTACACGTTTGAAGTTGAAGCTGTGAATGGGGTTTCTGACTTGAGTCGTTCCCAGAGGCTTTTTGCAGCTGTCAGTGTTACCACCGGTCAAGCAGGTAAGTTTTCATCACTTATGAATCTCAACATTGTGAGACTGAATGAAATTGGGAACACGCAAACTACAGATGCAGTAAATCAGAAGCATGTTTGGTGTGTTCTGGCTCATTAATCTTTTCACCTTGCCAGCTAGTTAATTTGAGCTTATACTATTTCATGATAACCTGTCCTGTTTCTTGGCCTCAGGTTTGCTTACAGAAAGCATTCATGAAAGACTTAAAAAGACATACAGCTTTATTATTAAATAGATTTTCTTAACTTTTTTTTTTTTCCTCATGTCATTGTAGGTCATTCCCTAGTGTTTGAAGATAAAAATAAGTAGATGTGACAGTCCTATACGGGCTTCCTTTCTGAATTTTTTAAACCTGTATGGGAGTCTTAGGTCACTGGAAGATTATTTGGATACCTGATGCTGTTTTCAGTGTTAATGTTTTCCCTCAGGATAATGTTTCTAATTTATCTTATATTTCCAGATATTTGATTATGAGATTCAGTGAGAATGTGATGATTATTCTTTGTTTCTCCTACTTATCATAATCTGACAGGTGAAATGTCAGGGAAAATAAAATCAAACTAGCATATCACCCCAGGGGAAAAAAGAGCTTTAGTTGTCTGCATCCCGAGTGAAATAAAATTCTCTGATTTAGGTTTCTGAAATGACAAGTTGCTTGTTGATAAAAATTATAGGCCTCTGAAACTACAATAGTGCACTGTGGGCTTTAAGAGAGGATAGTAAAACTAACCTTTTATACATTGAAAAAAGATCTTAAACTGGACATTAATTGCAAGATCTGGCTTCTGAAGAAATGCCTTAAAAGAAAATATAAAGTGAATAACTGATGCTTTCTGTAAGAAGAGCTAACCAGTATTTTGAAGGATACTTCATACTTACATCTAGGAGGAAATTTTAATGACTGTGATCAAGCTATTCTTTTTTTGTGCAGTAGAAATGATCCCCTACAGTAATGCTTTGAACTGAGGACAAACTCACCATGCAGGGGCAATGAACAAATAGGAAAAACTGTAGTTATTTGTCACTTTAAAGATGGTCATCTCAAAAAAAAAAAAACAAACCAAAAAACCCCAAAAAAGACAGGCAAGAAATTTACTTCAAAACCTCTCCTCCCTCACTCCAAACCTAGGATAGTTTATACAGTTTTTAAAGTTAGGCTGGAAAATTTATGGGATATTTAATTTCCCCATAGTGCTTTCCTGGATACCAAATTTTATATTATTTTGGAACCATCCCTGTGACTGAAAGGATTGGTTTCTTTACTCGTTCAATTCTTGGCATTTATGATGAGATTTTGAGCACAGAGAACTTACCCTGAAACTATTTTTGCACCACAGATTGTATTATTTTGGCACCTAGATTATTAATTTTAAAAATAATTCTCTATAATTGTTCAAACATGCACAGGTAGACAGTGTTCTGTTCTCTGTAGATGTCTGTAGAGAATGACCACATGAAGAAGATTTGGACTTTTAGCTAAATCAAATTGGCTTTACGTTATGTGCTTTGATGGTTCAGTGGCACACAGGGTAAAGGAAGAGACAGTGAAATTTGGTGTCTAGGATCACATCTCAGGAAGATGAAAAAGCCTTAATCAAAAGTTTCTTGTGTTACTCCCAAGATAATTCATTATAGTTAATTCTCTTGTGTTCTCATAGTCATGGATTTATAGTGTTTTTCAGGCCAGAAGACAAAATGTATTTATCCTGTGTTATAAGTAACGCGAGTTATATGATTTTATGAAATGATCCTCACATCAAGCCCAGAGATGTTAGTGAAACTATACCTTGCGTATATATCAGAGACAACATCTAGACTTTATCTAGTGATTTCAAGTAACTGAAAACCCCGCACCCTCCTAGATAAGTTTTGTAAAAGCATGCAGCAGGCAGCAAGAGACCTGACTCTGTTCCTTCCCTTCTGTCCAGTTTGCTGTGGGATCATGCACAGGCGAGCATTTCCCAGAGCTACAGGATCTGACGCTGTCACTGTTGAGAGAAAGAGTACTCATACAACTGAAGCTTTGTCTGTTTAGCACTTCTGAATATCAGGATTTAAAGGCTTCCAGTTGGGCATCTAAAAGGAGTATACATAGGAAACACCTTTTGGGGAAAAAAAAAAAAAGTCTTTAAGCTCCCTTTGTTGCAGTTTTCTCTGTAAAATGAAGGTAACCCTTACCTTTCCTTACCAAACACTTCAGGATTTTCTGATTAATGCCATATAAATGAAGCATTTTTTTCACCGGAATTACAAAATTCATGTTAAAGAAAATACAGTTTTTCAGAAAAAATGCATTCACCAAAAGAGAAGACTTTTACATTATTTTTGAAACAGCCTGTTTTAGATCCTAATACTGATTTCTTTGGTTTCTCAAGGAGGAAAATATTTTAGGTGGAACAGATTGATGACTATAATTGAACAGAAAGAGACTGGTTGCTCAAAGGAGACTGTTATGCTTCTGTGCTCCTATTTTATTTTACCATGGAGAGAAAGAAAATGTTGGATTTATTTATAGTCAAGTAAACTAGGATTCATGCAGCTCTCATTTGTTAGTGTGTGACTATTCTATACTTTTGGCAAAAATTAGATTTTCCATGCCCATATTGCATTTTGTGTGCATAAATGTGTCTAACTAAACCCTCTTCACATGTTATTATGCGGGCACAATAGGTGGCTATATATAATTACTGGGTTCACCAGTTGCACAGAGGCTTACAGTGAGATTTTCCCTTTGTAGTTTGGGTTTAATTGAATTGATCCTTTGTGGCCATATTCACAAAATTCAAATCATTGTGTAATGATAGAAGGAAATTATTGGTAAAGGACTGGGGTTATGGAAAATATTCAGTGTTTCTTCACCCACATATAACAAGCTTCTGATGAGACAAAGAGAGCATGTCACAGAAAAGAACCAGGTGGTTGATAAAAAACTATTTATATTTGTGGAAATAACACAATAAAATGACTGCAAGTGGGTAGGTAGCATTTCACATTGCTCACATATATACATATGACAAATGGCTATTCATTCTTTGTGTTAAAAAGACTGTGACTAGGCTATCACTTATCATATGGCATATTTTTTTATGCTGCAGCCAAGAACCCTGAGGCTTTTTGTTTTGCTTTGTTTTGTTTTTTGACAAAAGCATGAAAGAACTGATCCGGAATCAGAGGTAAAAGATTAAGTGCACTAAGTCCCCCAGGACTAAGCCATCTTGTTTCATATCTTGCCTATCCAGCATCATATAAAGAATACAGGATGTCATCCCAGCGTTGCAAGCAGATCTGTATGAACCCCTACATCCTTGTAGAATTCAGATTTAAATGTGACTAAGTCCCAGTTACAATAGGTGAATGTACTGAAGAGCTGCAGCTGGCAAACAGCTGACAAACACTACCTTTGCAAGCTTATTGAATGATTGTTTACCAAAGATAAAATTTACCACTTCTCTAATAAGATACTCACCTTTCGGTGGTACTGGTAGTTCCTTTTGATCCATCAAATTCCTTTCCAAAGTTTACATTTTTTCTATACAACACTCAAAAGGCTAATGGAAGTGGGTAGGGTTCACAGCAGATGAATATTTGTTGGATTTTGGCATTTATGCACGTTCAAACCTTTAAAAAATATGTTTCAATAACAATTGTATAATTTTTCTGTTGATACTTTTGCAAAGATAGTGTGTTATTAAAACTATCTTTCTACACCTTTTCCTCTGGAATTTACCTGAATGGACAATGGACTGGTCTCTGGTAAAGGGTGATACTCATCTAACCTAGTCTGACTTTGAGAAAATTTAAGATAGGTTGGATGAATCCTAACATTTATCAGGGTTTGAGAAAATGTAAGTATCAGTCCTGAGCCAGTTTGAGTTGTCTTTGTAGTCATTGGAAAGAAAACATCATGTCCAAGGGGACACTCATCATGTCTTATTACCATAACCAAACATGACAAACAAAAGTTAAACTGTAATGCCAATACCTGTTCCTAAATGTACTCTCTGTTCTTATGCAGGGAGCACTTGCTAACACTTGCTGATTCTTCACAGCAATAGAAAGGTGCCTCACAGCACTCTTAGGTCATGCTGTGCCTTCAGATGCACTTAATGCTGACAACTTAAAGTGGTTTAAAAACACTGATTCAGTTCCATAATCAAGGCTTACTCTTGAAAAATGTTTTTTAGTGACAATTTATTTTGTATATGTTGATTTTCTTTTCCTTTTTTTTGTCTTAGAGTTCAGTTTTCAGACCTTTTTCTAAAAAAAAAAAAGATCCCAAAATTCACAATTAAAAAAAAATCCACTGAATTATTCAAAGTTGCATTATCCCAACAACTTGAACGGAAAAGACACTGCATACTGTAAAAATCACGACTATTAGCAGCAGTACCATTGATTTACATGGCAAGAAGAATGATTGAATGCATAAAAGAAACAAGCCATCCCTTATGTAAAGCTGCATGATGGGTTCTGCCTTTCTTAGGTCCTTCTGAAGTCTTTCTAAACAGGGGAGACACTTCGCATTCTCCCCTACTCTACATTTTCTTTTCATTGTTGCTGCTCATAATTTTTCTCTTCTTTGCTTCTCTTTGCATTTTCCCCAGGTCTCAACTATCTCTACTCATTTTTTTTTAAGTCTCCTCTTTTGTAGTCTCTGTACTACTGACCATCTATTTGTTTCCTGTTCCTTGTCAGTCTCACTTAAGCCTGGCTTTTCTTCACCAGTGAGCTGTCCCACAGCAGAGGCAGCAATCAAGAAGATTTATGTCTGTGGCTTTGCCAGTCGCTTTGACCTCACTGTTCTAGTCCTATTCTCACCTCTTTCCTTTTCCCAGACCATTTTGGTGTCTTCCCATTCTGCCGCCAAGTTGTTTTAATCTACCTTTATCTACACCTTCCATCCAGTGTTCACCTCTGGTGATACATGACAGCTTCTTACAAATAGCCTCAGTGTTCAACTTAACATTGCTTCTGTTTTCCCATTTCAATGGCCTTCCTTTAGCTTCAGGTTTCATTTGAAATCTCCTGCTAGTGGCTTTACGTTTCGAACTATGCATCGTCTTCTATCCTTCAGCTGTAGATCAGCTTTCCCACATTGATATGGCTCCATCATCTGTATATATATATATATTTAAAAACAATGCTTCATGTAAAAAGAATTCCGATTATAAAAATGTTTTTCTTTTCTTTTTACCAAATGTGTTCCACTTATTGAGCTGAGAGAATTATTTTATATAAAAAGTAACTTTTCAAAACTAATATTCCCTAACTGCTTTCATTTATCTGCGGTTTTTAGAAACATATATGTTATGATGATTGTATTTTGGGTTACCATTTTTCTTAGTTAATTTAATGGGAGCTACAAAGATGTTCGTGCTTATTCTTAATAATATTTAAGATACATTTTAATCTGTTTTAACTTTTTTCTAGACAAGTAAGCAGACAGCATAGTTCTGTAAGTGTTCTGCACTCCATGGCCACCAGCTGAAAAGGGTAAAACTAGAGTAGAAATTAATTACATGTGGTAGTTATTATTCTCCTAGGAGGTGGTAATTGAATTTATGCCTGAATTAAACTGATGGTTAAAAACTGTATAAGAATTTCAGTCTCTGTATAGCAAATACCATCAGATTAGGGAAAAGCAGTTTGTTCATTCACTGGTTGTATCAGGTCATATTTAATGTGGTGAAATCCACAAGGTTATAGAGATGCTGTAGAATTGCTAGGTTGGGGCATTATTGTAAGATTGCTAAATGCTAAATTTTTTTTTTTAGGATTTTCATGAAGGCGGCATCATCTATATAGGCTATAATATGGTATAGCATGTATGATATTTGACAGTTTTGGTAATATTTTATATACATATACTATATATATAAAATATATAAAATTTGAAATGATAAGCAATATGTTTTATAGGAAAACTTACCACAAAATAACCAATTGATATTAATTAATTTTTTCTAGTATTTAATTCTACTTTGTTCTAATATTTTTCACTGAAAGATAAGAGAGAAAGCAGGAAAGCTGTGTTAGCTGTGTTGCTTAGGGTCTGATCCTGCACCGCTGAAGTCAATGGAAGTTTTGTCATTGACTTCAATAGGAGCAGGATTTGAACCTTATGCTCTATCAGAACACACAGGAACCAAAGCAATGGGCACTCTGTCATCCTGAAGGAAAACTTTAACTTCATATCACATTTTGAGTCTGACTGTAGCACATTTTTGCACATCAGTTTGGGGCTGAGTGTAATTTTAATTTTTTTTTAGTATGCTAAAACTATGATTTTTTTTTTCCCCAAATGGGTATCCAAAGTCTTGCCTGTCCAGCTTTACCATAAAAGCTTTTTAGGAATAGATGTAATAATTTTTTCTAAGAAAGTAAGTAAGATTTTCTAGTAGAGGCTATGTGAATTTTAAAATATTTAGAAATAAAAATAATAGGAAGCTGCACTCTAGTGTAGCTACACAAAGACATAGTAAAGCTTCAACCTGAAAGAGCCAAAGCTCTGAATTAGAGCTGATGGTCAGATTAAGCTTCTATGTATGTTAAATGTTTGGTAGCAACCTCCTAGGAGAAGCATAACAGCCACAGAGCTGTTAACTCTCCCATGCACTGAGCTATTGAAATAGCAGGTTATATCACCACAGTCAAATGTACACTACTAAAGCATGATTTCACCAGCTACGCAACAAATAACTATGTACTAGAGGAAGAAAATGAATGATAGATAGTACCATTTAGCCAACAAAAGGAGGGATTGGTTTGCTAATGTGACACGGAGGACTAGGAGCCACTTTCTCTTCCAATGTTACAAACATGGATCAGACATATTTATGAGTTACACAAATGGTCTTCATAAAAATAGTGATGAAAAATTAATCCTGAACTTGAAAAGAAAATATGTGTGTTAACAACACATTTTCTATGACCAGTCCCGGAAAGGTTTGTAAAGTGAAAGAGCTCTACTTGTGAACACCTGCTGGATGGGTTTTTACCCCCTCATAAATACACCTGGCTTCTTCTTTCACTTCACCTTTAGTTAGATTGTTTCTCATGGCCATGAGTCATTTTTAACAGAGTAGAATATAAATAGTACTCTTTGAGCTTTATTATACTCTTTGGGGACTCATAAATATACCTGGACAAGCTTGTGGAATGGGCCGATGTACACCTCATGAGGTTCAACAAGGCCAAGTGAAGGGACCTGTACCTGGGTCAGGGCAACCCCCGATATCAATACAGGCTGGGGGATGAAGGGATTGAGAGCAGCCCCGCCGAGAAGGACTTGGGGGTACTGGAGGATGAAAAGCTGGACGTGAGCCAGCAATGTGCACTTGCAGCCCAGAAGGCCAACCATCTCCTGGCTGTATCCAAAGCAGCATGGCCAGCAGGTCAAGGGAGGTGATTCTGCTCCTCTACTCTGCTATGGTGGGACCCCACCTGGAGTATTGTGTCCAGCTCTGGAGCCCTCAGCACAGGAAAAACATGGACCTGTTGGAGCAGATCCAGAGGAAGGCCACCAAAATGATCAGAAGGATGGAACACCTCTCCTGTGAGGACAGGCTGAGAGAGTTGAGGTTGTCCAGCCTGGAGAAGAGAAGGCTCTGGAGAGACCTTATTATAGCCTTCCAGTTCTTAAAAGGGGCCTGTAAGAAAGATGGGGACAGACTTTTTAGCAGGATCTGATGCAATAGGACAAGGGGTAATGGTTTTAAACTGAAAGAGGGTAGATTTAGACTAGATATAACGAAGAAATTTTTCTTAATGAGGGTGGCGAAACACTGGCGCAGGTTGCCCAGAGAGATGGTGGACCCCCCATCCCTGGAAACATTTCAGATCTGGTTGGACAGGGCTCTGAGCAACCTGTTCTAGTTGAATATGTCCCTGCTTATTGCAGTGGGGTTGGACTAGGTGACCTTTAAATGCCCCTTCCAACCCAAAGTGTTCTATAATTCTATGATTCCACAGTTCTGTGAAGACCTGGCCAACCTCAAAGACTTTCAAGATACCTGCAGTACAAAGACAAGAAATTACTTGATACATTTATACATAGTGTTACATAGTTTAGGGTAGCTAATTAACTCATGAGCAAAGAAAGGACAATTCCATAGACCTTTGGTTTTGGCAGCAGAACTCTATCTCCAGATCTTCCTTTTTCTGCTTCCTCTGAACTGTAGTATGGTAACTGGATGCAGGATCTAGGTAAGTGTTGAGCACCATCAGCAGGATCTCATGAACTCAATGTCATTTTTTTGGTGTGTTGGCCACATGTATCATTCTCTTACCAAAATAATGTCATGATGGTGATTATACAATGTAGGCAAATATTTGTCCAGAAACTTTCTTTTTGCCAGTTTCCCCACTGTATTTCTCTTTTGTTCTTAGGTCTCAGTATAGCCATGACAGTGTTTCACCTAAAACTATTTCCTATGGAATGGCATTCCACAAACTGGCAAAAAGAAAGGCCTGTTCCAATTCTGTCGTAAAACTTCTCAATGATATCTTTTGTTTGTTTGGTTGAGCTTCCTGTTTCTTATTTGTAGCTAATAACAACACATAGCTGGTGCTCCCATGTGCTCATAAAAGCACAAGGAAGATTTGGTTTTCAGTATTTACAAAACAGATTTGAACTCCTTCAATGAACGAAACTGTGAAATATTGATACTGGTAGGACAGAATAATACATAGTGCTTGAATTGATCTAGCCAAAACCACTGTGCTCATGAGTTCTGAGACCTTACTTCAGTACAGTGTAATTTATGAAGAAGGTGTTTCATTTCTTTGTTATTTTGCCTAGAAAGTACAAAATTCAAAGAAAAAGAGTATGGTCATATTTGTAGCAAAATAAGACATTAGAAATGTTGTCCCTGAATTTCCTGATATTTGATGGTTTGTTTCAGACCTTTTGAAGAATCCAGATACCATTGTCACTAGAGCAAACAAAACCCGCTAAGCACACAGATGCTTTTTCAATGAGAAATGAGCATCACTACTGAAAGGCACTATTGCAACTACATAAGTGCCACCAAATGTGAAATCCTAATTGAAGTTGTATATAGTAAATTAAAAAAATCTTTAACATCTCTATAGAGTGAAGCATTTGATGACTGCGTGGCATGGAGCCAGCCTACTGTAATGATGCCTGTGGAAAATCTTTAAAAGAGAGAAGATAGCTTATACAGGGAGAGATGAAGAAATTTCTCCATTAAGCTTAAATGATAGAACAGCTAAACATGCAACTTCTAGATGGGAAAGATTGTTCACACTAGTGCCTATTTAATGGCTGGATGACCTTCATTGTTAGTCTATCACTACTAGTGTAGTTAGTAACCCAAAAATGCACTGCAGGAAAGGATGAAGAACGTCTTGAATCAAGATCTTTCTCAGGCAAGGTTCAAGTCTACCACTTGGGGATGAAGCTGAGTCTGATAATTAACTGTGTAGAAAGAGATGCCATATAGGTTTGTCCAACATTTTAAGACAGTGTATTTCCTGTTTGCTTTATGTATGTATTCTCAGTAGACATAGTCTCAGACATTCTGCTATTGCTCTTTTGGAACAGATCATATTTTATTCAATTACTTATTTTTTATTTGTGGTATGTGCCAGCAAATCTGCTTTCTTAGAAGGAAAAATGGAGTTTTGGCTAAACGGCCCATCAGGTGAAAAATATAAATCTTCCCCTTCTGGCCCATGGCCTTCTGGCACTTTAGGGATTGTTAATGGCCCAAGAATTAATGGTTCACTTCTGGCAGTTAAGGGTGAAGATAGCTGAGATGTGTTGGAAAGTCAGGACAAAATAAAGGTCTGTGAAGAGCTGGGCTTGATCTTTCTGATGCTACTGGAGTAATAAGAGGGGGAGACATATTCCCTAACAGCAGTAATCATTGCTGACTTTACCCACTATGACAGCTACATGGGTGGAAGCAGATTTTTCAGGTGCTGGAATAGTCTAGGTAATTAATAAGTCTGGACAATTTTTGCCATCTCTGACATGCTGCTGCCCTATGTAGTTTCTTTTGCTTTGTATGTGGTAGAACCGGTCCTGACTCCATAGGGCGTATTCTTAATTGAACAGTTATATCTACTACTTTTTAGTGTATGAATAGTTTTCTACAGTTTGGCATTTCTGTAGTCTTTTCCTGTTATAGTAAAAATATATCATTGGATCTATTTCTAGAGGAAATTCTCAAGGCACTTTACTGAGGAAGCCATGGTTGAAGGCTGCAAATTGACAACAATAAAAGTGTTATCCCAAGTTCAATAGTTAATGCTAAGATAGGAGATGCTGATTATCTTTTTCTTTGCTTCGTTAGTGATGAATGGAAGCAAATTTGATGCAGACAGCAATCTGGTGGAATGATGCAGAGCTATCTATGAAAACATCTGTACTAATCCACCAATGCAGTAAATTATAGCTACAAGCAAAAGACATTGATCCAAGAGGATCATTAACAGCTTTAACCAACTGATCCAAGTAATAGGGTAAATGAGACAACATTATCAAGATCTGATTTTTACAGCTGTCAACTACAATTGCTAAACATGGTTACCACTTTCTTTCAATTTCAACCATTTTATGACATAAATTTGGTATATTCTATTGTGGGCAGCCAATAAGGAACAATTAAGTGGTAAAATACGCAGGCAAAAATTGCCCAGCTATCATGCACTCCATTTACCAGGAGGTCAGTCACAAAGGGAGAGATAATTGCTGCAAGCCAGCAAAATTAATCGGGGATGAGCCAGAAAGGATGATGTATGTTCTGTGACAAAGTACATGACAGAGACGTACGCATAAACCTGTAGCTGCTTGCCTTGTTGAGGACACAAGGACAAGAGAAGGAGACCTGTGAAAAACAATTAGCATGGCTTCAGAGTGAGCAATTCTTAATTATCCATAACATGTCGACATCAGATAATTAGTGTCCCAATTTTTAACAATATTTGGTCATTAACTACAGTAGAATAGGGAAGATCAAGAACAGAGTCATTTGTCTAAGTGTTACATAACGGTGTCTGCATGTGAACGTAAGTCAACTAAATCATGCTCACGATAATAACACTGAAATCTTATTGTGGGACCAATATAAATGTCCTAAATTTGAGCTTATAACAAGCTGCATTTTATGTTTCCATAAGGTAGGTTTTTTGTGATAGCAACCCACAAAATAAAGCAGGCTTTAATGACAGCTGTAGGTTAAACTCCCTAACTCGCTGCTTTTTCATCTGTAGATCTACATTTTCACAGCAAGCAGCATAAGTCATATGACTCAGGCCATTTTACTATTAATGCTAATTAAGAAAAGGTTATTTTTAGCTCAATTTTCTAAACATACAAGACTACATGAGTGTGCTAGATGTGTATCTTTTTTTGGACAATTTTCTTTCAGGTCCTTTGTCCTCTGTGCACAGTTTTTGACGAGTTTCAGCTATGTTTGACAGGGAGGTAGAAATCTTAAACCCCTACATGGAGTCAACAGGCCAATGAAGAACTGTCCTTACTGAATGAGCTAAATCATATATCAAACATAGGAGAATCCACATGCACAGAAACACAGCAAACTTTAAGAAAAATTATTCACAGAACTGCTGGTATTTTTCTAATGTTGATGAAAGAAACCTTAGAAGTGCAGAACGGGATGTTTCATATCTTACTTCTGTCTGGTTTCTGCCATATGCAGGCACAGAGAAAGGAAAAGAGAGGGAGAAATGTGCACACACATGCATATACACACATGCATACATGTAGCTTAATCTCTTTTTAATCTCGCTTTCTTCTAGCTTGTTAGTGTATTTTTCAGAATTTTAAAGCCGGATCTCACTTCCTCTGAAGTGAGCTTAAGACTCTAGGGATGAGATTTTCCAACCTAAACAACACTGTGGTTCTTAACTTTTCTTTTTAAGGATGACCGTCCTAAACTTTTACCTATGTTTCAACAGCTTGTTGTACACAATTGTCCATTGAATCTGGACTTACCTCTCACATGTATGTGTTTGCAGCAGCAGAACCTTCGGTTTCTGTATCTCGCATCTCATACCTGCTGATGGATCTATTTACATTCTCTCCTTTTGATCTTTTCTGTCTGTTTGTCATTTAAATGTTTCTCTTTTTTGAGTACTCTATTTCCCAATGCATCACGGAGCTCTCATTTTTTTCTGTAGAAGCCAAGCTCCTCCCAGACAGTAGGGGCTGAGTCAGCAGGCTGGATTCAGAGCCAGTAAACCCTGATGGTTATGTGGAGATATGCCATTTGCTTCGCTAAAGAGTCTATTTAGGTTCATAGAGCCTCTAATCATGGCTGTGAAATGAGGAATTGGATGTTAATATTTCAGAGCCAATACTCTAATGATCAGTCTCTGTGGAACTCCTGTGGAATTATTCCAAATATTCCCTTGTGTAGCTGAGATCAAAATTTCACCCTTAGTTCGAATTTTTTGTATTGCAGCTTAACTGGTAATGAAGAGGGAAAAGTGTCATTGCTCTTTATATTGTGTAGAGTTAATCACATGAAGCGTTTTAGGGCTAAACGTTCTGCTCTTTGATGTTGGCATTAAACATTAGCATTTAAATCTTTGGTGAATATTTACATTGTTGTAGTCAGTGGAGATTGATAGGTTTCTTTAGGGAGTGATTTGGAACAGGAGCCAAATTTAGGAATTGTGCATCGACTCGTCCTTAATTACAGAGGAAGCTTTAGATTGCCTTCCCTACTTAGCCACCTGAATTAACTGCCAAAAGTTGATGACATGAATGCCCTTTTCCTCCCACCCCCACATGCAAATGTTAATTTCTGCCACAACGTTAAATCAGCAGTCCTGGCTAACTGGGGAGGTCCCAGCTGACTGGAAATGGGCAAATGTGATGCCCATCTACAAGAAGGGCCGGAAGGAGGATCCAGGAAACTACAAGCCTGCCAGCCTGACCTTGGTGCTGGGGAAGGTTGTGGAGCAGATCATCTTGAGTGCCATCATGTGGCATGTACAGGACAACCAGGTGATCAGGCCCAGTCAGCATGGCTTTATGAAGGGCAGGTCTTGCATGACTAACCTGATCTCCTTCTATGACAAGGTGACCTGCCTAGTGGATGAAGGAAAGGCTGTGGATGTTGTCTCCCTGGGCTTTAGTAAAGCCTTTGATACTATTTCCCACAGCATTCTCATGGAGAAACTGGCTTGGAAGGGCATACTCCTCATTGGGTAAAAAACTGGATGGATGGCTGTGGCCAAAGAGTGGTAGTGAATGGAGTAAAATCCAGTTGGTGGCCAGTCACAGGTGGTGTTCCCTAGGGCTCAATATTGGGGCCAGTTCTCTTCATTATCTTTATCAGTGATCTGGATGAGGGGATCAAGTGCACCCTCAGTAGGTTTGCAGATGACACCAAGTTGGGCAGGAGTGTTGATCTCAAGGGCAGGAAGGCTCTACAGAGGTATCTGCACAATCTGGAT
Organism: Phaethon aethereus; assembly: GCF_964289735.1. Taxonomy (NCBI): domain Eukaryota; kingdom Metazoa; phylum Chordata; class Aves; order Phaethontiformes; family Phaethontidae; genus Phaethon; species Phaethon aethereus. The sequence continues at coordinate 44,266,169 of NC_138576.1, read as the reverse complement.
TGAAGGGCAAAGGCCAACTCTATCAGGTTTAATAAGGCCAAGTGCAGGGTCCTGCACTTTGATCACAACAACATCATGCAACACTACAGGCTTAAGGAAGAATGGCTAGATAGCTGCCCAGCAGAAAAGGACCTGGGGGTGCTGGTTGACAGATGTCTGAACATGAGCCAGCAGTGTGCCCAGGTGGCCAAGAAGGCCAACAGCGTCCTGGCCTGTATCAGGAATAGTGTGGCCAGCAGGAGTAGGGAAGTGATTGTGCCCCTGTACTTGGCACTGGTGAGGCCACACCTCAAATACTGTGTTCAGTTTTGGGCCCCTCACTACAAGAAGGATGTTGAGTTGCTGGAACATGTCCAAAGAAGGGCAGCGACGCTGGTGAGAGGTCTGGAGCACAAGTCTTATGACGAGTGGCTGAGGGAACTGGCATTGTTTACCCTGGAGGAGGCTGAGGGGAGACCTCATTGCTCTCTACAACTACCTGAAAGGAGGTTGTAGCGAGGTGTGTGTTGGTCCCTTCTCCCAAGTAACAAGTGATAGGATGAGAAGAAATGTCCTCAAGTTGCACCAGGGGAGGTTTAGATTGGATATTAGGAAAAGTTTCTTCACCAAAAGGGTTGTCAAGCATTGGAACAGGCTGCCCAGGGAAGTGATTGAGCCACCCTCCCTGGACGTATTTGAAAGACATGTAGATGTGTGCTTAGGGACATGGTTTATTGGTGGACTTGGCAGTGCTACGTTGCCAGTTGGACTTGATGGTCTTAAAGGTCTTTTCCAACCTAAACAACTCTGTAATTCTGTGATTCTATTAAATATTTACATGCTTCTAAATATTTTCAAGAACGTACTAAACAAGGAAGGAAATTTAAAGATAGTTTCTTGTCTTCAGGATTTTAAAACTCCTTAAAAATAATTTGCTAGTCTTATTAGTAATTCATGTTATTAAGACTCTTTGAAGCCTTTTACCATTGACTGAATTAACTAAGGTGCTTAGTGAGGATGTGCATATACAGGTGTGTCTTAAAAATGGGTATATTTCACCTGATTGGAGTTTATAGCATTAAAGTTAAGAACATTTTAGTACTGTAAAATCCTTATTCTATGCTGCTTTTTAATTTTAATGCTAGTTAAGATTCCCTATTAGGAGGGCTGATGGTGCCTTACAGTTTATCTTGCCTACAATAATGCAGTGATGACCACTCATCAGTGTTACATACTTTAGTGTAAGCAATAAATTAACTCAATCATGCAGTGGCACAGAACAATTACAAACAGATAACCTTCAATGAGCAATAAATAGAACAAGTGAATTCCTTCACCATCTGCCTGGGAGTTGTTTCTCAACCTTTGACCTAGCAAGTACCCCAGGCTGTCAGAATATTATCACTTTCATGCTGCTTTGGAGAGTAATTTCTAGATGCCAAAGAGGAAACTACCTTTCACACCTCTGCTGACTGCAGCAGGGGTAAAGGATGGTGGTGATCTCCCAGGCAGACAAGTCTCATACCATTTAGCAATCTATAAATCTAAATCAATAGCTCAAAGTCCTCTTGAATACTAGCAGACAGGCAGTAGGACTCTACAGAAGCTTATGTGTGTTCCCTGTTTACCAAAGCTATGCCTACACAAAGGGGATCAGTGTCCATCCTCCGTTCCTGGCATGTCAGGAGGCGTGCTTGCAAAGTTAAATTTCTCTCCTAAAACAGAATGCCCACATTGAGATTGCCTCAACTATGTCCAGCTAGGTAACCATGCTAATGAATTAACGGTATGGGCAAGCATGTGTTCATACTCCATCCTCAACTCTACTACAGTTTATTTTACTAGATTAAGTCTACTGAGTCTACTGCTCTGTAGTTATAGATTAGGAGGTCTATAAAATTTGACTTCTTGCAAAATATTATAATAGGCTAATCTCAAAGCGATAAAACTATGAAGAAAATCAGCACAACTCCTTTTCTGGGGGAAATGCCACAGCTGCCAACCGTGTTGCCGTTGGTAAACTAGTACCGTGCCTCTTTGTCACACGATTGTATAACCTTCTGTGAATATAGACTACTCCCCCAGACTGGGAACAATCATAGCTAGTGTGATAAATTCTGTTTTGAAAAAGGGTTATGCTTTCCACTGGGCACACAGAAAGGGCTTCAGTTTGTAGTTCGTATTTTTGAAGTTTACATCACTTTTCAGTTCTCACATAAATTTTCATTTTCTGTACTCACTATGAAGCTTAGGGAAGGGAAAAATATTCAGACAATGCAGAAAACAGTTTTCAAATTATTTGTAAAACATGCAAAAATATTGTTTAAATGTGGGAAAAAGTTAAGTATTTTTTTGGGAGAAGAAGTTAAGCAAAGGATTTTAAAAAAATTATCTCCTTGCCTATTTGTGCTCTGAGTGAAAGTCCGTGGTAAGTTTTCCTTTAACCTTGGTAGGTCTCTAAGCCCTTAAAAATGGCTATTTACTATTATTAAAGACAAAACGGGTGGCACAAAGCTACTTTCCATTTAACTTCCACTGAACACTCAGAATTATCCTAATATCACAACCTAGAGGGTTAGCACACACACAAAAAAACCCCACACTGTTGAGAGACGGTGGTAATTATTCAACTATCCATTTTCATACATTTTAATAATCAGATGTTACATCCAAAATAAGGTAATTTTGAAAATTTCTGTAAAAATCGGGAATCTGGGAAACACTTACCCATAAAAATAGTTCAATCTTCTTCAAGTAGGAAGTAAATACTTAGGAATTTGCATAAGCTAGCTGTAAAAAATTACTTGATCCTTTTTTTTCGTGTGTGTGTGTTCAGAAATGCATTTAGTCAAATGTTTTGAACTTAATCAGTACATCTCAAGGGGACCTTTGGCGTAAAAAGAGTGCAGTTTGACCCCTGTAGCTGTAGAAAGTAAGAGCCAGTGATCTCCATTAGACTGTATATCCCTTGGGGTAGTATCAGTTGCCCTTTTGTTATTGTAAGATCTTTCTCTTACTTTTACTGTTTAAATAAATATATTGAAGCTAAAGAGTTAATGACAAATTCAGGAAGTCTTGACTTAACGGTGATGAAGTGAGACGCATTTTGTGCCATTCAATGTACACAATTTATAACCCCGTTTGATTACCGCAGCATGTCCTCTGCCTATAAGGATTGCACCCAGGGGACTAGTCAACTTATTAATTCATCACTTGCTGCCTTTTACGGTTGCAATACCCCTTTATGGCATACAAGCAGAGAGATCTAGTAATCCGAAGGCTGCCAGCCGACTGGTTCCACTCTAGCTGACCCTTTGTCTGCAGGCACAATGCTGAAAACTTTTCTTCGGGTTCCTCTTTCTCGAAGGCTGCGTTACCCTCCCACCTTTTGTCTGCCGATAGGAACAAGCAGCCACAGTTACTGCAGCTTCCAGGGAGGAATGGCCTTCCACAAGTTAACCTGTAGCTTTTTTAAGTGCCTTTTGATTTATCTGTCACCTGATCCATCAGCAATGAATAATTTTCATGGAAGGTGCACTTTAATTACCTTCCCATTTGACTAGCATTATCATGCCCTATCTAGGTAATTAATCTCACAAAGTATCCAATTTCAGCCTTTATTGCTGGCAGGCAGGCCTTCTGAATTATATGTGCTTGAATGGGCATTGGGTCTGTTGTTAAACCAAATAGGCCATGAAACAAATTTTGGGTCCCTCTTTTTTTTTTTTTTTTTTTTTTTTCTTAGTGTGTCTGGAAGGATGTTGTGGTCTAGTTGCTTTGGTTGACATAGTTGAGATTTGTACAATGTAAAGTGGGAAATGGCAATGGTAGAGAATGGTGGCTGATACAAAAATAATTAAAATAGCACAGGTCATAAAAGTCAATCAGTTTCTGAAGAAATAGTTACCAGGTTGTGAAACTAGGTACTGAAATACAATAATTTTTTGGTCTTGAATAATGTACAGCTTTTACAGTATGAACTCTGTATGCCGAAGAGTTACTTTGTAGAGCTGGTGCATTCCGAGGATGAATTAGAAGTCCTCCTCCCAGTATCAGATTAGGGATTTGCAGTTCTATTCAGTTTTGTGTTTCACTGCTCTGTGGGTGAAATATACTGTTGAACCAGCAGATTAAATAACATGGTAATAAATTTGTAGGAGAGATTATTCTTTTTTTTTATGCCTGTTTCATTAAAAATGGTGAAGAGTTAATATATTTGGAAAGCTGAACAAAAATGCTGTCTCAGCAGGTAAAAAAATAATAACATAGTGTGAATCTTTCATTCAGTTGCCTACACTTTAGACACACTGTCTGTTTTGGAAATGCCTTTGTAATTTTTCTGAAAGTGTTTTTTCTTTTCTGTTTCCTCTCAATTCCCTTCCTATTCCCCAAAGAAAAAATTTAACAGGTTAAACTTTACAAAGGTTTTGACAGAAAAATCTTACCTCAGATACAGCTGAGAATTCCTTGAGAATTTATTTCCTGGAAACAAATGTACTCACATTATCACTGAAGCTGATAAGAATGTGTGTGTTAAGTTTCATGTTTTGAGTACAGAACAGAATTGTTGGATTAGAAAAAACTTTTTTAAAGGAATTAAGAAAGTATGAAGATTTGTGAAGGAAATTATGAAATCTTAAAATCATAAGATTTTTCTTCATTGTCATAATTTTTAAGTTAGCCAAAGCAGGCTGTTTGATACTCTTAGCTAAAAACCCTTGAAATAAGCAGGCAGTTTTACAAAGGCACAATTGAGCTTGTAACACTATTTTTTCTTTACTGTTTGCAGGACTTCTTTAATATCAAAATTTGATTGTCTGCCAGAAGATTATTTTCTTATTTAATGGAGGTACATTTTTTTTAATCAGAAGTTCTCTATACATGAGAAAAATTTGGTATAATTGTGCCTTATGCTTAGAGTAATTTTAAGGGAAAAAAACTGAAAATATTTAACTGGATGAAAAATAGAGGCAACTGTGCTTAACTCTTACTTCTACCACTTTGAACTTTGGAAAATGGGAACAATGAACAGCATGGAGATTGATCCTGGAATGCAGAATCTTTCACCTTTAGGTCACCAATTCAAATTCAGTCAACCCAAGCAGTGACCAAAAATTGTTACCATATGAAAGTTGTTTGTGATCTGTGTGGAATTTAAATGATGATCTCAGTTCATTTTCTTTTTCATAAACATCATCATAAGCAGTGCTTTTGGCAGTCACCCAAAAAAGAAGGTAAGATTAAAGGAGCATGACCTAGTAAACTTTTCACTCCTGGTCATGATACCTTCAGGTGAATATAGTGGCTAGAGAATTTTAGGCTGCTGATGCGAATTGTATTTTTTCTCTGGACAAAGACAGAACTGTAGTAGTTTTGTCTTTAAATATCATATTTTAATTAATTTGAATCTTCAGAGGCAGATACTCACCCAGTGTGTTAGACTGCCAGACTCATCGGTGCTCCTGCAGCTTGAATTACATTCAAGCTGAAACCATTCATTGAATATAAAAAGAAAACAATTGACTTCCGCTTGTGTTTAAGCAGCTTTACCAAATGATAAACTGATCTCTTCAGTTTTGTTTGCAGTTTGCCAGGAAAGAACGTATTTTGGTTACTAACCGAATGGCTCCTGCCGTATATTCAGACATATATTGCTAGTACAGTAACTATTTTCAGTCACAGGAATATTAAAAGCCTTTAAAAAAACCTGTAAAAAACTTTATTAAAGTATGGTCATTTGCAGAGCATGAAGAGCATAAAGCTGCTGAGCTTTAGCTTTGCTGCGGACTTTCACAAGAGAAATGTAATATTTCATCTGAAAAGTATTTGTCTTCCCAAGTTTCACAGCTGATGTTGAGACTAGATACAGGGTGCTTCATTAAATCTTTCTCAAAGTCTGTTGCTTTAACCAAATTCTTTAGAATGGTGATAGAGAAAAAAACATGTAAAAATAGTCATTTTGAAAGGTCATTTAAGGTACTGTACAGCAGTTCTTGCCTGTTAAGAGGAGAATGGTCTACTGGTTCAGGCACTGGCTCTGGACATCCATGATAAATTACATAGTCATTCCTATAGGCATCTTGTGTTACTTTCGATAAATTATTTAATCTCTCCATGATGCTGTTCTTCATGAGAGGAATGAGGATAATAGGACTTCTTTGCATCAAAGGAGCATTGTGAAGAAAAATCCATTACTGACTGTGAGGCGTTTACATACTATTTTGCTAGTGGCTATATAAGTACTGATGGGTTAAAATTATCTGTCTTCCTGTGTTTTTTTTTCTTTTTCTTTTCTTGTAAAAATGTATAATAGAATTACGCTCTTGTTTTCATGTTAATCTAGAGGTTGGTCGTCTTTGATCAATAACGGCTAAATTTTTCTTGACTGGAATTCCTGTAAACCTCCCTTAACAGATTTTTTTTATCCCTCTGTATTTTCCTTGAGAACTGTAATGCAAGAGAGATTGTAAACAGAACTAGTACAGTATATCACTAGCTTTTAAAGAAAGCTTGGGTCTCCTGTAGCTCTGCAGGATGCACTGGGTAACTGACAGTGTTGCATATGAAAGAGAAACAAATCTCACCAGGAATCTCCAAGTTCTCAGACAGTGAGCAGGTAGCAGGGTTAGCCCTTAAGGATGTTTTAATAATACATTTGCTTATTTTAAAAAGTTGTAAGGTTGTGACTTTTCTGAAATATTTTTTTCTTGATGGGTCTTTGCTTTTAATCACTAATCATCGTGATGTTTTTTGGCAATCTAACCCTTGTGAATCTTTCTGCAGTGTTCTAGGTAAGTCTCCCATGGGACAAAAGCAGGTCTTTAATACAGCAGTTTTTAAACTGTAACACTGATGCATTCCTCCATTCCTTAATTGCACCTGGGAAGATCTGGTTCTTGTTGGAGTTAATAAGCTGTTCACCCAGTACTCTAAAATAACAAGACTGGTCACATTAAAGTGCTTTTTCATGGCTTATGTTTTTTCTCACCCTGCTACTCCAAATGAGAGGAATAATTTTATGGAGACCAGCACTATTACTCTTTATCTTTTGTGTGGAAAGATCTTAGGTTTGTTTTATATTGGAAGTGTTCTAAAACTTAGGTGTCACCTTTCTGCCACATTACAACATCACGAAAGCTCAAGAGGTTGTTCAGACATATGGGCATAGGCTTTTTTAGCTTCTATTTAAATTGCCTGCCCTGGGGCTAGAATAGAAATCTGATGGTCTTCTAAGATCACACAAAAGTAGGTGTAAAGAATCACAGAGGACACTAAACCTTGGGGACCAATTTTGTTATTTTTATTTTGATTTGAAATGTAGTTAAAGTAATTTATATTCCAGAAATAAAACCTCAGACCTTCAGCAAATTCAAACCATTAATAAGGAGGTAATCACAGAGTAAGTTTTAGGTACAAGCAGTGAGGACAATTTCCCACAGCTCCAGATGATGGTGAGCGAAGGCAGAACCATCAAACCTTGGCCTCCTGGTTCCTCTTTGACACTTTCTCAAAGCCACTGTCCGGCCTCATATATTTGCAGTGTGATGCTGTGAATGCTTTGCCACCTTCTTGCTGCACATTACGTTTTGTTGACCCAACCATAAGGGAAGAGAGAAGCTCAAATGCTCAGCTGAAGCTTTGAGAGTGCAACCTTTTTGGGTCCTGCGGTGAAAGGACTCCCACTCAGTGGTATGTTCCTCTGTTCTGACCATTTTGCTTTTCTTCATGACTGACTAACAACCAATTCTCTCTAGGGGAAACAGGGATCTTCAGAAAGCCATTTCTTTATTCATGTTGATTTTGAAAACTTTGGTTAGAAGACTGAAGGGAGGGTAAAATGCATACTACTGAAGAAAAAAATCAACTGACAAACAATTTTAAAAGCATCCTCTATATTCTTGTTGAAGTGAAGGAAATTTCATGCATTTGGATAATGGGCTAATAACATCTATGATAAAGCTGGGTTTGTAATGGTACAACCCCAAATGTGCATTAAGGTTGGACAAAGCTCTTAAAAGAAAGCCTTGTCTACATTCCAGGGGCTTATAGACAGCTTTGCACTGTCCTGTCACTGTGGGAATAAGGAGTCCTTGCACATGTATGTCCTAACCTGAAGTTTCACTGGTGTTTTTCTAGTCCTCTTTCCTTTCCCCTCTCAAGCCCCTCTTCTTGCCCCTTCTCTTTCCCTTCTTTCTTGTCTCAGTGACAGCATTGAAGTAACGGTGCATTGCCAGTGTTGCTGCATTTTACAATTACTTAAGTCATTAATATCACTCGGAAGTTGAAACATCACAGGCCACTTACAGGTCAAATTCCAAAGGTTTTTAAAATTACTGTTATTGCAGTTGTAAATGAGGGTTTTAGGTGAGACCTCTATCAATTAATATAGTTCATGTTCTTGTAAAGCAGTTAGGATTTATATGAAATAAAGACTCTTATCTTCCTCACGGTTTTTGAAGCACAGAGAAGAGAACATACCAATCCAGTAAATACCACATTTTCTAAAATTTTTACTACTGTAGTGAGAAAACCCAGTATTTTTTAAAAAGCAGAAAGGAATTGTGGTCTCTTTATCTTTTCCTGTGCAGCACAAAAATGTATTCAGTTTAATGGAATGCCATAATGGACTCCTAAACTGTCAAATTTCTAAATATGAACCATACATCATGACAGTGCAGAACAATGTATTTTGTACTAAAGCAGTTCTGTTAGAGAAGGTGAAAATATGTTAATCCTACCTTGATCATCAGGGACCCATATGCATTTGCATTACTCTTTTAACCTTGAAGTGCGTCGGTGATACCATTTTTGATTTTTTAAAGAAAAATATGTTCAACTACAAACAATGTTTTTTGTTTGACAGAATTCTTAATGACTTCATAAACATCAGTCATTATTATTTTCACATATGCAAAATATTAAAAATCTTAACGAATCTTTTCTTCCACCTTGTAATTTTTTTTTTCCAGGGGAATTCTCTGAGGGTTTTCATTTTTGCTTGCAATTTGTATGCATTTTGAGCTAGAATACTAATTGTTTTATTGCACTCTAGAATGTCCAGACATAAAACTGCTCACAGTTTCTCTTGCCCACAGATTGCACTGAAATGCAGGCTAGTGTTGGAAAATCTGGCCACAGATCTGTTATACAGATTTATAGATTATTGCACTGACTTGTCTCAAATATGATTTCATAGTAGGAACACCTGAAATTACCATTCTAAAATATATCTTAACCTTTCAGGAAATTATCCTGTTAGGTGACCAGCAGTGATTATATTATTAAATCCATTTTGGGGGAGTGGTGTGGAAAAAAGAAAAAGGAGTAAGGTAAGGTGATTACAAGTGTTACAATGGATAAAATACTTAATTTATAAATTTGAAGTAGTACCATACAGATCTCATACTGCAAAATATGAAAGTAGATTTTAGTAACTGCTAGTGAATCCACTCGTATGTCCTCATCACATGAAACATCTTGGGTTATTTTGATTTGGGTTTTTTTGTTTTTGTCATGAACATACATATAACAGAAAAGGTCAAGATAAATCTGTGTTACAGATTTAATATAGTGTAATATCTGCAGAGATTAACTGTGATAAATGAAACAGAAGAGGCTCAGACTCCTATAAGAGTTGGAAGCACTCCACTTTTGTGGCATTAGGTGTGCTGCATTGTTACTGCTTTGTTGTTTTCAACTGATCTTAAAAAAATAAAAAGCAGTTTGAAACTAGAAGCTTGATAATGGCTGTATGATTAATGACAAACAACTGCAGATCAGTTTTTTAAAATAGGCATGAAACTATTTGTACTTTAGATTTAGTTTCAAAAATTAGGTTTGGTTTCTTTTTAATAAGTATGAAGTCATTTATATTTTTACAGCTTAACAAAATTATTTGCTTCTGAAAAGTCCAAGAGTGGCCACTTGGAAGATAAAACAGTCTTTAGTATGAGTAAAATAGTCTTCAGTATGAGTATAACATGGAATCCATCAAAGCTGACCCTCGTTGTATTGTTTCAGCACCATGATCACATATGAGCCTGGAGAAACCTCAACAGGTAGTTTAATTCTACATTAAAAAGTGCTAATTAGCTCCATTATACAGGTGAAAAAGAAAAGATGCAAAGTCCTTGAAAAGACCTGAGTGCTGGGTCCTGCATTCATGATCCAGACGCCAGCACTAAGAAAGCAAGAGAACAGTTTCCTCTTATTCTCAGCTATGGTCCCACAAATCTCATGTAAAGAAAATGATGGGATAGTGTGGTTTTGGAGCACAGAGGAGAACAGGAATATTTTATCAGTACCCCATTATTAGGAAGAATCAAGAGTAGTATGAAATTTTACCTTTTGCTTATAGAAGGTCAGGTGCCTCAGGAGAAGGGTTCAGATGAAATGTGCTGGAAGAAAAGCTGTTGGACCTGCTTAGCTGAAAACAGATCATTTCCTTCTGCCTTTAATTTGGCACTGGAGTGTGTATGGGATTGAGATTCAGAAAGCCTGTCCAGAGGTGAGTGTTCCAGTATTCATGATTTTTTCTGAGAAAAGAACAGGCTCGGCCTTCTGTTAAAATGGGGTGCTATGGGCCAGAAATGCTGTTCTGGCATTATGCTGTAGCCTGTGAAATGAGAGGATCAGGCTCAGTTCCCTTCTTTAACTGAGGAGTTTAACTGTGCTTCTTCCATTTCTCTAGGAACATCCTAATTCTTAAGCCACAGAGTCATGTTTACACGTAATGCCTAATTTTCTTCCTCTCCTGTTTGTTGCCTTTCTTTTACATGGCAGAGATTCAACAGGAATGACAGAGACACTCCTTACTGCCACAAATTTCACTAGCATTCAGAAATAGACTGGGAGGGAATGTGGGGAAAAAAATCACGAATGAAATGCCAACTTAATGGAGTGACTAGTACTGATGTGAAAATAAATGGTTGATATTGTAACATAATATATTTAGGCTGGAAATTATAAGTTTTCTAGCCATCAGAGCAGTGAGATTCTGGAGCAGCCTTTTGATGGGAGTAAGGGGAGACATAATCTGATTTTAAGATGGAGCTCGGTCATTGTTTTGGAAGGAATGACTTCGCGTGGTTGCCTGAGATGGCAGGTGACTGGGTACAGTAATCCCAAAGTACCCTCCAGTCTTACCTTCTTAATTAGGAAAATACTTTATGTTTTGTTATGTTCTCCGGTTTCTCAGAAATGTTTCACCTGTAATTTGATGGTGGTATTTTTTATTGCTTAAGAGAGGTTGGACATAGAAAAGAAAAATCTTTGTTGAAATTACAGAGGTCTAGTAATTGATATGTGAACTGGAGATGATGAAATAGCTGCATGTCGGGTAAGAAACAAGGAGGACACTGTTCACATGGAAATGGCTGGAAGGGATGTATAAACAATTATGGCAGTTTGTATAGCTGTTTTAATATTGATGTCAAGACTGATAAAGCATAGAGTAAGTGCTGTTTCATTGGATAGCATAAATTTAAAAGGCAAGCAAAGACTTATCCCTAGTTTGTTTACTTTGAAATGAATGTTTCATTTGTTAACCTTTTACGATCTGTAAATTCTGCAACATTGATACTAAAAATGCATTTGGCTGCATTCTGACTTCACCATTTTTTAATCAAAATACTTTTTTTTTTTATTTGTAGGAGGACAAATCATGTTGTTATGTTTTAGTCTGTAAAAAGAGTACTCCAAAATATTGCTTTACATTGGTACTACAGTTAAATGAGTTCAAATCAGATTTTTTTTAAAGATTTTTGTATTATGCCATCAATGGTTCAAACCCAGAAGACAAATTTGTGATTCTTAATGGTAACTGATTCTTAGAGTGCATTTTAAACAAGTTTTGCCTTACTCTGTGTTGCACAAAAACTAGATGCTAAAAGGCTTTTCTGCTACAGATAATAACAGCATAGTCTTACGTAGTGTCCAAGTTTAAGGGACTCTTTGTAAGATTGTGTTTATCCTAGCTTTGTTAATGTTACATATCTAACAACTGAAAAGCTGCTGCTTTCATATGTTGTGCTGTTAATGACTCAGTACCTTACTGGCAGTGAAACAAAAAGCATGTCATTCATACTCAAGGTGCTAAAATGAAGTTTTGAATGCCATTAGAAGGAGGTACTTTGCAATGGGTCATTAACTTGCTCTATGGCATGAAATCCCTGGAGGAGGGTCTGTGAGGTTACAGATTACAAGTAATGACATAGTTACCTGATGATATAGAAATACGACCAAGGTTTTAACGTGGTTTCTCTGAGTGCTTTGGGTGCTGGATGCCCACTGACTAATGCCCATGGCCTGATTTTCTGCGGTGATTACTGTGGGGAACTGTTCCTTTCAAAGTCTCAGGAAGGAAGATGTGGCGTTCATTGCAAGTTCACCTTGCAATGAGTTGCTCAGTCAGGCTTCAGGGACACAACAAAGAAGACAGCTGCCACACTCTTTGGCAGGAGCATTTACTGCATAATTGAAGTGTTGCTGGACTTGTAGGCAATTAGCATCTCCGAAAATCATGTTTTGAGTTACAAAAACAAAGGGATTGAAAAGTAGAGGCTACTTCTGCAAAATATGGGCATTGGTAAGAATTGCTTATGTACATCTTTAATGTAATGATATTATATATCATTATTTGAAGCTTAGATGGAAAAGAAAATGGATTTCTCCACTGCTGATCATGGTTAATTTATCAAAAAGTAGAGGTCTGAAAGGAATTACCTTTTAAAACATTGTGGGTTTTCAATCCATTTTTCTTCCTTTAACAGATTGATCTGTCATTCTTGGAAGATCAGCAAAATCCCACAAAGACATACTAGTTTTTGTACAGCTTTTGAACATCATAAAATTGATTCTCTTACATGTGTAAGAGAGTGTACATTTATACGGGTTTGAATAACATGCATTTATCCACTTACCACTCTTGTTTAACTTTGAAGTAAAAACCTAGAAATCTTCCAGGATATATACTCCAGTGTTTCGTTCACTGTGTGTTGTTAATTAGTTTGTTAGTTAGTTGGCAAGGTTAAATTACACAAATATTTGATGCTTGGTCACTGTAACTATACTTCTTTAAGCTGTTTCTCTTCACCTATCAGACTGAGTAGGGTTATACTAGAGAGTATTATTACTTGAACGGGATACCTGCAGCGAGAAACCAGATGTTGAAAGAAGTGCTAAGGATGTTCAGAAGACAGTTCTTTCTTATTCTGTTATGCTGAACCCATTGTTCCTTGTGGGAAAAAGGATTTTACAATTGGTTTTGTTGCTTTCCAAGTGAACTAAAAAAAATGAAGTCCTGTCCACTGTAGCCTTGGCACAATTTGCAAGAGTAGAGGTGTTAATCTCAGTGTCCTGAGCAAATTCTAGTTTGAGTAATTATGTCTCACAACCCTGTCATTCCCCCTGTACCTTAAGTTGGATTAGCTATTCATTTCCTGTCCCAAACCTTTGTGTAGCATTTCCATGTGCTCTATAACGGTTTCCACATTTCACCCTAGAGCTAGCTGTAATCATCTTTCTTTGTCTTTCCCCACATACAGACACAGAATAATTGTGGAACTCTTTGCAGGCTCATAGAGAAGCTAGCCAAAGGCCAAATACATTAACTAAATTAAGATAAAATTCTAGATCCAGCACAATCTGAATTTAAACCAGGGCCTGGAATGGCTTTAGCGGCATGTGTGATAGGTAATCTCCTCCTGTCAGTGGAGAGAGGACAGACATCTATTCTCATCACTTTAGACATCTCTGAATCATTTAACACAGTTGATCATGAGATAGTACTTTCTTGAGAGAGGTAGCAGGATCCAAAGTAATACACTAAAATGGCTGGCATACTTCCCAGACAAATACAGCCAACAAGTAGTCAAGACAGACCACCTTTCTGTTCTTCATTCTGGTGTGCTTCAAGAATCAGTTTTATTGCTAGCTCCTTTTGGCATCTATACTCAGCTACTGTGTGAATAGGTTGGATGGTATGCTCAAGAAATATGCAGATCTTATACATTTCTTTTTGTACTTTGGGACCTGTAACCATTCCAGTTTCACTGTAGTGGCAACTGATTGCAAGGAAACAGCAGAGAGATGAAGAATAGGCGGTTGAAACTGAACCCAAATGAGGCAGAGATGGTACTAGCAAGAAGAAAATGACAAGTCAGTGAGCTTCCAGGCCCAGTATAGTAGCTTCTGGTGAAAGTTATACATCATTTTTTGATCAGTGCATTCCATAATTTAGGAGTACTTCTGTATTCCATGTTGACACTAAAGCTGCCACAGGGTGACATTTGGTAAATAAAACTGTCCATCTTCCCTCTTTGGGTAAGAGAGTCTACCTCATCCTGCTGGATGTTGAACTGGCTGCAGTTATTCGTGCATTTACTGCTTCTCCCTTGGATGATAGTAACACAGTATACCTGGGCATAAAGCTCTTACTGGGTAAGGAAAGTAATAATACAAGAGGTTGCAGCAACTCGGACGACTATGAGCCATCAGACTGCCCTACACTGGCTTTTCAGAGAATTAGGCTTAACTTCAGTCTCTACGCTTATCTTCAATACTCTCTGGACTAAGCCCAGATATCTAAAAGGCTATCTCAAGCGCCAGTGCTTGATAGCTTCACTGCTGGAAGTTCTCCAGTACATTTCTTCACAGCAAATATAAGGCTTATCTGTAGGAGAGAGCATACAGCAGTACAGTTTGCATCAAAGTCTCCGAGTTAATTCCTAAGGAATCTGATGACTATCGAAATAGTGCCTTATTTCTTTGTGTGATGCAAATTTCTTGGACTTGCCTCTATCTTGATACAGTTACACAAAAGCAGCCTTAGTAGAACAAAAAGGCACTTTCCAGCTTAGATGTTCAGTTACAATTTCCTCTACTGCTTGAGAAAGGATGAGAAATATATGTTAGACTTATATGCTTCTGTGTTTGTAAAGATCCCTAGCTTTATAAACTAGTATAGCTCAAAGGACTACAGTGAAAATATGCCAAATTATAACAGATGAATATATAGCTGAGAAATCATTATTACAAGAAATTTCTGGATTATATGGCTCATAAGCTT
Source organism: Phaethon aethereus (assembly GCF_964289735.1). Lineage (NCBI taxonomy): Eukaryota > Metazoa > Chordata > Aves > Phaethontiformes > Phaethontidae > Phaethon > Phaethon aethereus. The sequence goes on along the minus strand of NC_138576.1, from coordinate 44,251,123 downwards.
TTCTTCTAAAGAAACTGCTAGACTACTTTTTGCTCTGTTGTAAGTCACAGACACAGGTAACTTCAATATCTACACTAAACTGTAGTATTTAGTATTATTATATTAAAATTATTTTATATTATCTTAATATAATTACAGGGATGCTGGCCACTGAACAATAGAAAACCCAGTTTATTTGTGTTCAATTCTGGATATTGATCTTATTTTTTAAATTCTTCATAATTTTGCTTATTTTACAAAAACATGCTCCACACTTTTATTCTCTGACTGATGCTAATAGTACTTCTTTTGGAGAACTTCAAAATACAGAAGATAGTAAAGTGGGTTATTTACATGTGCCTCTGCACATAGCTTCATAATATTTGCCTTATTTCTGTAACTCATGTCTCTCACAATTTGGTTTATAACTGAGATTTTTTGTAACGTTTTTTGAGTAAAAAATGTGAAGGGAAAGAAAGACAGATTTTTATTTTTCACAGGTAAATTGTATTAACTTGTTAGATACCACAACACTAAGTATTAGAGTGCAATCTGTACGAACAGTAAGAACTGTTAGGTGATAAATTTATTCAGTATAATACATTTTTCTTTCCCAAACTCCTTTTCTACTGATATATTTGTAACGATGCAGATAGACAAGGCATTGCTGAGTGAACCAGAAAGGATAAAATGTATAAACTTAAATCTTTATGCAGAATTTGGATACCTTTCTCATGACTGTTTTAATTTGTGTTATTTAATTTCAGTAACTGGAAAAACTTTCTGCATTTCCTATGTACTAGACTTCGGTAGTAAGAATAAATTCAGAAGGAAATCATGAGAAAGCTGTATCAAAAAGACTCAGAAGTCTCTGATGTGGACTCTAAACTGTTAATTGCTTGCCAGATCTACTTAAAGCACATTCCTCAGTCACATTTTTTTAATTAAAAGAACTTATTAGATGTAGCAAGATTTCTTCTTTCATTTTTATAAGGAACATATATAACAGAATAGAAGAAGGTGTAATATCCAAAATACAGTTTAACTGTCTAAAACAGAAATGTATTCAGTTGTCAAGGAGTACTTCAGAGCTAAATGGGTCTGATGTCTCTTTAATATGAAAATTTTGGCATTACTCCATTCACTTCAATAAAATTACTCTGGGCTTTCATTAACATAAGTTACAGAAGCATCACACTTTTTCATCCCTCTTGAGTTTCCATTAGGGTGTCTTTGAAATTTAAACCATGGTATATATTCTATTCATCCACGATTTTGCTGTTTTCTTACTTCTTATGTCACTGCAACTGTTTGAAAGCCCTAACTGGGGTGAGGTGTTCTCTTTTTGTTTTTAAGATGACACTGTGCAAAAGAAATACCAGTCGGAATCAGCTGGTCTTTCAAGTTAGACTTGTATCCATTATTTTCAAAGTGTTGTTCATCAATATGTAAGATTGTCTCAGGACCCTGGCTGTGCAGTTGAGGACTCTCAGAAGGAGCAATCTAGAGGCCCTAGCAGGTATAGCAGGAAAAGAAAACTTGAGCTTCTTGTGGCTAGAATTAGTCTTCCCCTTCTGCTCAGCCGTTGTGCTATCCCTGTTTCACAACAGGCGCTCAGCTTTCCCGGTGACAGGACTGAGGCTGTCCCACACCTTCTGTTGGGTTCCCAGCAGGGGAGTGGAAAGTGAAATGCACTTGGCTAGTGCAATTTGAACCTCAGTCCTTGTTCAGACTTGGTATATTAGGATTATTGCCCTAGCATAGTGGAAGGTACTGTTCCTGGTGCCCTCTCATTACCATGCTGAACTTTCTAACATGATTTTGACAGTTTAAGCAAGAGCCACATTCACAGTGTTGCTTTGCTTTTTCTTGAGGACTTTTATTTGCTCAACAAGATCTGAATGTTCAAATGCAAAAAGAGGAGATTAATGGCAGTGGGCTAGACCTCTATCTGATACAAAGTCATGCACACAGCTATCACTTCAGGACGTGTTGTACGCGTGGAAGTCAATTCAGACTGGTAGTACATTTAGGACTCCAGTGGGATGCTGGCTTCACTGCCCCTACAGGTATCCCTGCTCACAAAAAAGGGCCATTTTTTGTTTTCATAAAGGGCTCTCAAACACTGCAGCTATCAGAGCAGTTTACTGAAGTACCGATTTCAACTCTGGGTTTGCAACTGCAGGGCTTTGGGAGCAGGCTGACACACACCAGCCTTGCCTGCCTCCGGGTGGGGCAGAGGGACCGGGAGATATTTATAGCTGCCGCTGCACATCGGTCAGGTCGCGCAGTCACGTAGGCACTCGCAGGGGCTCTGCAAGAGACAAAATGAAGGTTTATCAGCTCTGGATTTCTGTTTTATTTATCTGTTCTTTTTGCACCAAATTCCTTCCACTGGATTTTGTGGGTTTGAGGCAGACTATAAATAGATGGGTTTGATTCTTCTAAATATATTAATCAGAGAAATAGAAAAGTGAAGGGCCACCTGGCGTTAAGATTTTAATATTTCTGTTGTTACAAACCAACTCCAAAAACAATATTTTTTTTTTCCCCGGCAGATTTGGTGTGAAAATGTTTAGTTGAGCAGATGGAGCCACAGCTGGTAGTGTACATGTTTATCGGGATAGTTGGCATTTAGCTGCATCCAAAACTGATGTCAGGCTCAAAGATGCTAAAAAGCAGGAATGACTGGAAGCTGAGATGGTACTTCATCAGATCAGCAAGGAGCAGATTTCTTCACTTTTTAGTACTTTGACATGATAAGAATAATTTTAATCCAGCGGGAAGTTAAACGTTTAAAACTAAAATTTAAAAATATGTCAATATAGGTAAACATTTGCTATTATTATGCGTTAGGAAATATCCTGAGAAATGAAGAACATAACCCAGAACGTATTGATGTTTAAGGCCTAGTTAGCAAATAACACACATCTGCTGATGTTTAATTATCATGCATGCTCTGCTGGCAGATTTCGGGATCTGCATAGTTTGTATTTACCAATGTAGTCTCTTGTTTCACACATGAGAACATTCAGCTGGAAGTTTGAGAGAGGGCACATGAATAATAGTGAGAAACCAAAGAAACAGAACAGATACATGTAGTTGATAATGATTTTATAGTTGTGTCTGATGCACACAATGAGGTTCGATGTCCCGTTGTGCTCGGCACTGTACAAACAGTGGGGGGGGAGTCCCTCTGCCAGGGACTCTAAAGGAAGAAGACAGATTCAGATACCGAAAACTTCATTTCAAACAAGGTTTTCAGCTGAAAGCTCCTTAGGACAATCTTAACATGAGCAAGTTGCAGAAGTGTACTCCTTCTGTTGCCCAGGCCTTGCAGCGGTCTTATGACAATGTGGAATTTTACTCTGTTTAAGTTAATATTGCATACATTTATATCGAGGATGAATTTGGATCCATGATTTCAACAGTATTTCTGGGATTAGTTTTTTAAAAGGATGAACAGTTTTGTAATTATTTTTGTCATCCCTATATGATTATTTTTCCCAGTACAGTTGTTTGCCCTGTGCAACGTCTTCCCAAATATCGTAGATGCATCTTAGACTCTGAAGAAAAACAGAGTGTGTTTCTCATCTCCATAATATACAGCATTCGATAACACTGGCTCAGTAGAGATGGGTTCGTGTGGCATTCCCCAACAGATGGGGTAATGTACAGGAAGTGAGGTTTATTCATGTGTTTCTATCCTGTAGGCAGCAAAGAATTTTTGCCTCATTTTGGCATGTGATGTTCTGAAGCAGACTTCTCCGTTTGTTGGCATTGCACAGGTAGCAGAGAAAAGTATCTCTCCAAGCACATAAAATGGATGCATTGTAAACGACAACCTAAAGGGAACCAAACTGCTTTGCTAGATGACCAGTGATGCCTGTCACCTCTTTGCTGGTGGGCTGTGAATGCACAGTTTACTAAAATGTAGTGGTGCCTTCAATAGCAAAATAGCAGCATTGTGCGTACTCTGAGCAGTGCCGCTTACCTTAGGGCATCCTTGGAGTCTGCTATAATACAGAACAGCCTCCCTCACCTGCCATCTCCTGGAGCCCATTCCAATTTCCATCATAGTCTAGCCTGGGAAACATGAAAAAGTGCCAGAAAGGCATCCTAATCCTACATTTCACTGGGCTTCTTAAAAATACAAGCTTGTACAGAATGCAAGTGTCATTTTTCATCCTTGTTGGAAAGTTGCATAATAAAATAATTATGTAGCAGCATTTAATGATATTTCTAATCATAGACTGTACCAGAAAAAAAATTAGTTGAACATTCAAATTGGTGATGTCCCATTTTAAAGCACAGCGATGTCCATTTTTAAAGCACATATTGCACTCTTGCACTCCAGTGCACTCACCCAGCAGCAGGGCAACAGCATAAAATGAAGTTATCATTATGCAAGCTTAATAATGATGAAACAATAGTACTTTATGAGATAAACAGCCACGGTGTTTTACAAGGCAACAGGTTTGTTCCTGTTAATTTCACAGGATGGAAAATACAGTTTCTGTAATATAGTGTGCGGTGACACGTGGAACCCCTTACAGACGGGATTATCTCCTAGCTATGTCCAGATTCTTTTGGGGACATAAGAGTCACTAAGCTTATTCTTATCTCAACTTTTAGCTTTTTAGTGCTGTCTCAGGGCTTTACTAATTGTATGGGACCATACTGGCTCCAGAGCACTAAGAAAGGATGCAGGCTTTTGTCGAAAAATATTTTTAGACTGGCATTTTGCAGTTTAGTATATTATAGATAAATCTGATAACTGGAAAAGTTATCCCACTTTTTTTCTTTTTATTATTTTTCAATTTGAGTTTTATGTTGATTTTTCAAGAACATAAAGCCATTGTAACACCTAATTGTGAAAATTATATTATATGACATCTAATTATAATGAAAATTGGGGGGATGTGTTCTTACCTTCTGTAATGAACTCAATGAAAATGCTTTGTACACTAATGGCTGTGTTCCTTTTAAAAAAGCTAATATAACTGTTCGTCATCTCCAGGGTATAGCATAGATATATACAGCTAATGTTTTGGACCTCTTTTTTCAATGGCGAAAATTATAACATACATGCATTTTTGCTAAAATTAATGTATAATTTCACTAAAATTTCACTATATTAAAAACACACTTGCTCTTAATTTTGAGTGAAACCCAGCATTTAATAAAACAAAGTTTTTCAAGGACAGGTGTGAAAAAACAGGAATTTTCTAGCCTCAGCCTCATCTCCTTACTTTATTTTCATGGCAGATCATGGCATACATCAAACTGAAATTCAGCAGATGGACTTTGTGTTAAATCCAGATGCAGTTTTCACTAACAACTGGTGGTGAATATTAAAGTATAAATAGATAAGAAAATATATATCTGAGATTTAGGACCATATCTTTCTTCATGCAAGTTTTTGTATACAGTATGCCAGCAGGATTTAGCCTTTTCAGTAAGGTATCAAAATCATAAGTGTATTCCAAAATAGTGGATACCAAAAAGAATATGAATTATCTCAATTAGGAAAATGGTCATATTTCACTGGATGCTATAAATAGGTGGAAATGTTGGACTGCTGTTGAGAAAAACAGACTAGAGTGGTGGAAGGTTCAGCTGTTATAAAGAGAAACAATAAAAGTCCTTGCATAATCTGTCTGTTATGATTAGGAGCTGAAAATTAAAATTTAATATAGCAATGCATAAAGAAATTAATACGAGTGTCTTCTGAGGAAGAAAATGCTTTACATGAAAAATATTATTGCAAGGGGTGTTGTAGACCTAGTGAAGACATAGCAATTTTACTTTTACAAATGTGTACTGATATACTTGACTTACCATTGCTATGGGGACATTAATGATACAACAACGGGCTATACCTGGAAAAAAACAGTGAAAGTCAGTGGCTAAAGGAAACCAGTCTGCTAATTATAAATCTTAATGTACGTCTGAACATGTTGCTAATAAACAGAGAGTGCATATTTTTCTCCTGTGGCTTGACCCTTGAGACACTGCTGTCTCCATATCCTCTGCTTTCTTCAAAGGAACCAGAGTCTGATGTACTTCTTTCAAATGCAGGAGATACAGGCAAGCGCAGGTTAGAGTTACTGAGTATGGCTGCCTTCACACTTTCACTGGCTTATAATGGCAAGCCTGTGGCTGCTTTGTAGTGTGTTTGCCTGTGTTTTGGGAAGCCAAAGTCATAGATTTTTTTAGTAAATTTGATCTTTCATATTACCATTTTTTTTTGTTTATTATAGTTTTTTCATTCTTCATCACTTGTTTACCAAATCAAAACAACTTGTTTATCTCTTTTTATATATTGTGAAGATGAAATAGACATCAATAACATAAAAATGGAAAGTGTTACTGTGTTTATTTTTGTGGTACAGAAAGAATAACTAATTTTAAAGATATTTTAAACTGGTGTTCCTATGTTCTGTTTCATTGTTCCTGGTCCTGATCATCCACTTTAGACTCATGAACATTGATTTTCTCATAGTAGTCTTATTGGACTGGATTTCAAACACAGTATCTCTTGCTGTTGCTGTACATGTCAGCATACTCAATTGTAGTGTAAAATATATCCATCTACATAAAATGAAAGGTTAATGGTTGTTTGAGGTTGGGACAAAATTAAAGGAAGCTTCTTCACCCTGGTTAGTATAGTTTGCTTTGTTTTGATAAACAAAGATTTTTGTAATAGTAAACATCCTTTTCACAACTGACCAGTCATGGCATGGTGGATTTATTCATTTGCAGTTTCTGGAACCAGCTGCTCCTATCTACTACTGCTGCAATTAGAAAATCAGTCTGTTAAAATATGATGAATTTAATAAATCTCATGCTTTCAGGTTTATGTATTTATTATCTACTAGTCATGATATAACCTATAGCTAATATAGTTTTTTCAAAAGCTAAATCATAATAAATAAATCAGAAGGATGTCTTGTATTACAAAGCAAGTCTTTTTCATGGTTGTCATGTCTGGGAGAAGAAAAATTGCTGGTGGGTGTAGAGAGGCAAGGATAATCTCACTGCCTCACACACTGTTGCTAAATACAAATAGCAGTAATAGTCTTATCTTTGCAGAAATGTTCTTATTAAATAAAGAGTTGGGTCAGTGAATGACCTTTTTGTTTAATACAATAATTACATTATGTTTTCACAGAGATATGCCTTGTAGGGATCATGTCCTAAGTACAGGAAAATCCCTAGAAAAATACGATGTACTGATTATTGTCTAATCTTCATATGCATTGTAAATAAGGGTAAGAATTATTATCCAATGTTCCAGTAGAAATTTCTGATGGAGAGATATCAAGTGTTACTGAAGATTTGAAAGGAAATCATTGGCAGAGTGTAGAAAAGAATCCAAACATCTCAACTCCAAATTTTGTTCCTTAATCATTTAATCATACATATCAAACATACTTAATGTAAGCTTTCTGGCTAATTTATTATGTAATTACTTTTTCATACGAAAATTGTCTGGTTAAACTACACACATAGACTACATTCACCTAAACTGTTAGAAATGGGACGGCAGTCTGGCTGATACATGTTTCATATTTTGGGTAGACAGCTGGAAAAGCCATACACATTCTTTCAGCAAAAATCCCTTCATCTCTATTGCTATTTCCCTTTCTTAATTTTATTCTCTATCTTTTTTCTCACCTGTTCTCAATAGTGTGTCTATTTTGTCCTTCAAGTAGTGGATCAAGAGCCACCTGGCAACCAAGACCAGGCTAAGATCAGGAAGAAAAAAGTTACATGCACAGCCAAAGCAGCATTATGCCTTCTATCACTGCACGGATGTGGGCAGATGTTTGTTCTACTCATAGGGCAGATTCTCCAAGGGAAGTTCTCAGAGCTTGAACAGACTTCAGGAGCATCCTGGTCACTTCAGCTCTGCAGCTGGCATGCTGTGCAGAAGGAAACTATAATTTGACTGGATATATTCCACGTCTCTGCACCATTGGAAAAGCCTTTGTTGCAATAACCCAAGGCAGTAAGAAGAGAAAAGGAGTGAGACTACCTTCACTTCTTTGGGATGTATTACTTTAAACTTGCCTTCAGGAGAACTATGTCTATCAGTAGGCTGTCCAGAAAGCAGCTTTGTAAGAATACTTCTGTTTGGGCTATATCACATAGCACAGGGGTTTGGGTCTCATAAAGAAGATAGAGTTCAGATTTTGCATTACACTGCTTCCTTCACTTCCTTCCCATCCATTGTCACTTCTACGTCCTACCCCCTCACTGCAGCACTTCTAGTGTCAGGCTTTCTAGGCAACATTTCTCTCCCACTCAAATTTCCCTCCTACCTAAAAGATTGTTTAGTGACTCCCCCCTAAACATTTTAGGGATGTTAGATATATGCATTTTGCCTCACCTAGGTGAGGAGAAATGAAAATATCTAGGCTATTTAGCAAGACGAAGGCAGATAGGAAACACTCATAAGCTAAATATGCATGCATTTCATTCTAGAAACAATCTCCCAGTCAAAAAAGTGACAAACACCCTGACATTTTGCATCTTGATATCCTGACCGCATGGTGTTATCTACAGTGTAGTTAACAAAGCATTAAGCTTTATGATCCAGAGATCTCTTTCCAGTCCTAAAAGTGCAATGACTTGTCATGTAAGATTTATTTACTGAATCCTAGAAATTCCAAAAATTGCACAACATATTACCAAACAGAGGAAGGACAGAAAGAATCTAGGAAGTGTGTCAGGCAAAAAGACATGTCTCCAGATTATCTTTGCTTGTTCCATTAGGGATAGAGAACTTCCCAAATCAGAATATGTAAATAAAGCTGTGACTCTCAATGGAAATGGCATTTCTTAAAATGTTTATCCATTATGATCAGAAACATCAATATTGCCTGGATTTTAGAGGACGTTAAAAAAAAAAGTAGAGCAAAAATGTTCAGCATTTCAAAGGATATAATTTATGATAAAGAACTAACCAAAGATTGATAAGCATGTTATTGGTCAATCTAGAAAGGCAAATTCATGCCGTCTGTCAAAAAGAATATAAAATGCTCTCTCTGTAGAAACTATGTGGCTGCAATAGAAGCTTCTGAGCCTTCTTTCTGAACAACTCCTGATGTAAAGGAGAGTTTTGCAAGAAATAAAAGAGAGGGTGGAGAAACTCAAAGTTCTGGTGCGTTAAAGCCTTGTATCAGCAACAATCAGGAGATAATATAGTTTTGGTTGTTTTGAAGCAATATCTGGTTCAACATCTTTTGATCAGGCATTTTAGCTTGTCAGGAGTTCCAGCCTCTATAAGAAATTTAACGTTGATATCCAATTCTTCATTTGTTTTTTTTTTTGATTCACTGTTTCGGCTCTTGTACTTGAGCTTTGTCCCATAAGTAACCATAATTGCAGTTTTCTTCTGTCCTTGTTAATTTTAGCTGAGTATACAAATGTTGCCACGGTTTTGGGGCTCTGAGGTATGATTTTAGTTATTCATCAGTCTATGTTCTCCAGCCAAAATACTTTCTCCTTCCAAAGTGGCAGTTCCATTTCAAAGATGGAAAAACAGTATTTGACATGAGCTTCCTCATTTTTACTTCGTTTATTCCTGTTTAGTTTTAGGATAGAGGGAGAATCCCTGTCAGTTTAAGAGAGAAGACTAAAGAAAAGCAAAAACAAATTAGTAAAAATAGTAAGAAATAAACAAAGCCCTGGAATGAGTGTCAAATAAGTCTTTTAACCAGACAGTTTGCAGGAGAATAAAGACGGGAATCTGAGCAGAATGAATGGTTGTTAGCTGGTAGAGGAAACCAGGGTTTGCCAGGGGAGGGAATATAATACGTATGCCTCAAGGGTCACTTTCACATAGATTTAAACTTCAGATAACATCATCAATTTACATTTGGTATGACATAATAGAAAAGACAAGTTTAAGAAATACCTCTGTTAAAGAATTCTATTTCCTCTAACCCCCAAACTAAAATAAACTCTATATATCTATATTCTTATAAGGGATATATTAAATGTTCCTTGGGTTCCCCCCCCCACTTCCCAGAAGATATTTAATAGTTTTTTCTGTGTTCTCTAATTCTTTTATTCATTTAAAGACTATTTACTCTATAGATAATTTTTATTGCCCATCACAGCAAAATAACTTCATTCCCAACAATACCCTGAGAACATTATGCTCAAATATCAGAGGGCTCCAGTCATAATAAGGAAGTTGTTTTTCTGATATGCAGCCATCCATCCTTCCTATACAAATGTAGCAATTTAAGGGATGGAACAACATGATTGCTTCTTCAAATGTTTGCATTATGTGCAGCTTTTAAAACTAATAGTGCAGAAATTTTTAACAATTTTGGTTTTGGTATAGTATCTGAACCTGCACTATGAGAAGGGGAACTGTGTTCTCCATTTGTAGAAGAGCTTGGTGGCAGAAGACAAGGAACATGCACTTTCTTCTGCAAAGGAATTTCATGGAGTGCCACAGAGAGCTGACATATGGGTGTCACTTTCTTCAATAATCTGAACTCTTTAAATGTCTCTGTGGCTCTTCTTTGTCCCATTCACATTTCTCATAATGCAGAAACCTTGTTTGGGATGTTGCGGCCATGACCCATTCCTTTTTCCTGAAGCTAAAGAAGGAATGATAGTAGGAGTCAAGAGAAGTTTAGCGAATTTTTGTTTCATTCCTCATAACATTCTGGGGACACTGAGGAGGAGGGGTGAAGAACAGTTAATTATAAGTGAATAACCAGATCTGTGTAAGTGTTTAGTTAGTTCAGCTTGTGACTCATGTCTGCTGTGTGCAAACAACTGAAGACTCATCTTGTGAGAGGCAACCTGGTATTTTAATAGTTGAGATTTTTCCTGTGAGAAGCACAGAACAAAGGATTTTGACAACTTAATTCCTTCTTGAGTATCTTCTATTCCCCTCAAGAAGAAAGATAAGAGAATTTAAAGATTGGTCTGAATCTTTAAATGAACTCAGTCAAGCAGTTCTCAGGGACAGTAGCCCTGTTATCTCTAGACAGGGTCTTCTTACATGCCATGTACACTGAATTAATAAAACGATAGCCTGCTACTTCTGGAATGTTCTTGTGTCTGTACTTACTCCCTTCTGAGTCTGAATGTCAGGTATGACCTTTGGTTTCTTCAGACTACTCAGAATAAAACCCCATAAGACGATGACTGAGGAAGCATAATTTCACATTATAAGAATTCGTAGTATTGATTTAATAAAACTAGCTAGTTACAATTTTTTAACTATTGAATTAAACTGAAAACATTACTGACAGTAACAATCATGGGGCCTTATTATGATATTGGGACTTTGTTGCCTATCTGGTTGGGGACAGAGCATGTCATGCTGCCAGAATCTATTGGCTACACCATGGCACAGAGGTCAGCCCCTGCAAGTTTGATTAGAGCTTAAAAAAAAGTTAAAACCCTCAAAATTATCAGTCATATCCTCTAGATGTTTGTCATAAGAACTTCGACAACACGTTCTACATTTCTTAAAAGATATTTTCAAACCATGTTTAAAGTATTGTGCTTAATGCAATTTCACGTCTAAAAAATCTACATAGTCAAGGGAAAGGAAATGAATAAGAGAATTAACTTGATCACACATTTGTAGAATGTAAACCCAGGAATTCCAAAGGTATGCTTCAGATACAAGGCTAACCCATAGGATTTTCATGGCATGGATCTGTTCTTATAACTAATACTTATGTTGACGAGCATTTATATATCTGTATATGTCTCTTCGCGGCTATTATAAAACAAGCTTTTGTAGTTGTCGTGGTTTAGCCCCAGCCGGCAACTAAGCACCACGCAGCCGCTCACTCACTCCCCCTCCCGCAGTGGGGCGGGGGAGAGAATTAGAAAAAAAAAACCTCGTGGGTTGAGATAAACACAGTTTAATAGGACAGAAAGAGAGAAAGAAACAACAATGATAATACCAACAAAGGAATGTACAAGAACAAGTGATGCCCAATACAGCAATTGCTCACCACCCAGTGATTGACAGCCCATCCCTGAGCAGCAATTCCTGCCCCCCGGCCAACTCCAGTTTATGTACTGGGCATGACGTCGTATGGTAGGGAATATCCCTTTGGCCAGCCTGGGTCAGCTGTCCCGGCTGTGTCCCCTCCCAGCTTCCTGGGCACCCCCAGCCTGCTCGCTGGCAGGCCAGAGCACGAGAAGCTGGACGGACCTTGACTGCTCAGCAACAACCCAAAACATCAGCGCATTATCAACAGTTTCTCATCCCAAATCCAAAACACAGTCTCACACCAGCTTCTGTGAAGAAAACCAGCTCTATCCTGGCTGAAACCAAGACATTAGTGTAACTTCAACTGAAGGGAATCAAAAGAGGTTTGATTTAATCTATGACAAGTCTTTATAATATTCAGTGGTTTAAGACCAATTTTAGTTTTTGGGTTTTTTTTATGGTGGTGGTGGTTTTGTGTGTTTAAATATGTTGAGACACCTTGAGAACATGTAAAAATTAAGTTTTCAAAATAATTAAAAAATTGACTGTGAGACCAAGAACAGTCCACTAATCTGATATATATAATTTGAAGCATCTAGGACCTCATGCAGACAGATATTAAGACCTAAAATGGATACATATGCATCTTATCTATGAATCCTTGATACTATATAAGATTCTTGTAGAATTGACGGTCTTTGTCTACAGAATAGATCTTGCCAAAATAAGAGTTGTATGCCCAGGTTATATAGGAAATTACACAGAATCTCTCATTTTTTAGGTAGGATCTATAAATGTGAAACTATTTAATGAAAAGTCAATACTCATCTTTGTAGACTTTCTGGTTTGGCCTAATGCTTTCTTCACAATAATTTGTATGCAAAAAAGCCTCCAAGACTCCACGCGTCTTCCTTCCAAGGCCCAAGGCTTAAGAGACCTAAGGAAAGACGAACCACATGAAAATTCAGCTTGCATTTAATGTGGCAACAGGTGTAGTCATTTCTCGATGGATTTCCTGCATACTGTTCCCTCTTCAGCATGTATGAGACTCATGAGACATGGAACAAACTGCAAGAAATAGACTCTGGAAGGAAGAATGCAGCAAACCCCAGAAATGCCAGGCAGAGATCTTTCCACCAAGTGGTCTGGACACTTAACTGAGTAACTTAACTGAGAATTTGCCTGAGCACATTTTGCCTAATATTTATTGCACTAGTTAAAGTACAGTTTTTAATCCTTTGCCTGGGAAGGATTCAAATATAAAGGACAAACATATCTGCTTTGTGCTCATTCATCTTAAATGTAGTGAGAGTATAGGAATGTAGTGGATTAGATTTGAAGCAGGCAGTTGGGCTATGGGTGGCTTACTGAGTTTGGACTTGATCCCACAAAATACCTGTTTTTAACAAAATAGGTAAGCAAAAGTTATCATATTCTTAAATCTCATTGACTTTAATTGGCTGAACGTTTAAGCAAAAGTTTTCAGAATTTACAGAACTGAAGCTTATCAAGGCATTCACTGACAGATGGGCTGGTTAAAAATATGTTTACCTCTCCTACCTATTTCTTGCATCAGATTAAACAATTTCAGAATCAGAAACTGAAAATATTTGTTTAGATTCGTATAACTTCTAAATATATTATTTATTTTCTATCAGTACTATCCTTCAGGAATAAAATAGCAACAAAGGAAAAAAATCAAAAGCAGTAAACCCTTTCTCTGGCTTTGTGACTCATTTCAGGTAAATGATGGATTCACAGTAGCTCAGAATCATATCTAGTATAACCCAGGCTTGTATCAGGGTTCATTTGGCTATAAAGTATCACTCATTCCTGAAAGCATGAGCAGCAAAGCACTGATTCAACGAACAAAGTCTGTGATATTTTGTATTAGAATTAGCATTTCAGCAAAGTAACAAGTTCGTTGTAGAAAAAGGGTGGTTTGGAGTTTATTCATTTATTTGTTCACTTGTTTTTTGCCCACACTAATCTGGGAGAGATGGTAAGTGTAAATCATCTTTCTCTTTGTGTATTCACTCTCAATTCATTTGTTGAAACACAGAGCTAAAGCTGCTTTTTGGAGCAGCCTATACTTCAGCATATTGAAGACTTTCAGAAATTAAAGCTTTTCAAAATGTAATCTCTTCCAGGAGGCAGGGAGGGAAAGAATCTTGCCAGACGTTTATCTTGTTAAAGAATGACTGATTTATAAAGTAACATTCAGACTGATTTCATTGTTGAGGCTGGAGCAGATCACATCCTGAATTTATTGCAGATTGGGCTAGATTAATCTGCAGGCCAGCATTTCCCAGCTACAAGCCTTTCTGATTCCACCTCTCTCTTCTTTCATCTCTCTTCCCACTCTTCCATTGCCGCTTTCTCCTTCCCCTTCCCCTTTTTCCTTCCCTTTACCCTCATATTATTTTATCTCTTCAGCTTCAAAACAAAGTGGGTTAATTTTGATGTAGTTCAAAGGGGTAATGGAAGTCACATTTTTCTTTCTAAAGCTTCCTGCTAATAAAGGGCAGTGCTTGGATAAATCTTTCTTTGGGTTTATTCAAAGCTCTCGCACTTGACAGAGCAGGTGATGAAGAGTGTATGTGGGTTCAGTTCAGTGAGCCATTGAGAAAAACATTGTCGTTTTCAGGAGCAATAAAGGTTCGGTGTGGGTAGATCCTGAGATGGAGCTTTGAGTTATCATATGGCACATCTCTCATTAGTGATTAAGCCTCAAAGGCTTCAAAACAGTGACCATTTCATGGAAGATAAAGAATATATTGTGTACTTGCACCCCTTCAACTTTCTTTGTGCCTTCAAACCTGTTTTCTTGTATCTCTTTTAAAACAGTATCTTTAGAAAGCTTCTCTCTCACTTTGTCCATTTATGCTGTCTGAAATGAGATCCTCCCCCCCCCCAAATCCTCTTCAACTTTCATAAGGAAAAATGCTGAAATTTAAGAGCTACAAAAAGGTTTTCAACATTTTCATATGAATACAAAGAATCTTCGTCCTCTTAAAAAAAGTGTTCTCCTTCCCATCCCCCAAAGTGCATAACCTGCTTTCCAGAAAGCATATCCCTGATGGTAGACACCAGAAAACTAGTAAGAAACTACATATGTCTTTTTATAGCAGTAATTGTACAGTGTTTGCTAGAGTTGACTAGTGTGACATTTCATTTGCACTAATAATCTGGATGTGCCTAGCAAAACTTAATAAATTTTACACATTTAATGTTAACAAAGATATTTTAATTTTGATACCTTGGCACATACAGATTTTCTTCTCTTAGAGTCTTGCTTGTAATATTGGAAGCTCAGAGAAATCCTGAAAATTTATCATATTTGAAGTGTCTAAGTAAAGTGAGGACACAATAATGCATTCGTATTTGCATTTGTATTGTAAAAAACTCTTTGTTTTTGTTTTACCAATGTTGTGCTGTACCCTACGTGTCATCCTAAGGTAAGGAGTAGGAGCAATTGTTTAATTCCCTCTGTGTTCCCAGGCAAACAACTGTTTTGGTCGAAGAGCACACATACCTTCGATAAGTGTATTACCAGCAAGGAGTGTGGCCCACTTGGCAGCCCAGGATCTGGGGCTCCCCTCCCTGCCCCCTGTTTGCACATGGGGCAGCCAGACCACTGAATTGCAGTACGCTCAAAAGCCTGATTAAGCATTCCTGTTCTTCTTCGTGCTCCTGTTTTCCACTCGTCTATGCTATGGAGTCAAAAGCATTTGCACAGGAGTTTTGGCAGATGTACAAATCCAAATCTTTCACCCCAGCCTCGAAGCCTCAAAGGGAGGAGAGAGGGAGACGTTGATCCACAGAGAGGTGGCAGAGCCGCAGCGCTCCTTAGGGGGCCGGCTGGGGCATTTCCAGATTCCTCTTTGTTAAAACCTGTGCCGGCATTTGAAACCTAGCTCATGTGAGGAGAATTCATAAACTGAGAGCATGCAGTGCTTCCCTTGTTAAGGGTTAATTATTATGTGACTGTCTTTGCACCATATGGTGGACTTTTCTTTGCTCTGAAATACCTCTCCTTTCAAACAACGCTGCAGATCAGAAAGTAAAGCTCATTAGCTAACGAATGCTATAATTTTTACTTGTGATTTACGTTGTTTTATATAACTGTTTTGTGTAACAATAATAATGTTGTTTTATATAACAATAACTCATTGTCAAGTATAACTAGATCAAGTTAATGAAAATTAGGGTTTACTTTTAATATTTCTTTAATATTTTTTTCCTTTTTCTCTACTCCCTGTACTAAGAAGAAAGGTTTTCTTTCTGTAGCTAATTGCTGTGTTTACAACTATGCATGACCATGGACTTACATACTCCTCAAATGACAAAAGCTTAAATCACTTGTTGCTGCAGGATCAGTGCCAAGCAGCTCCAAGTAAAACTGGTTTTGTGAAGCCAAAGCTGCATTAAACATATTTAGTTTCATAATAATCCTAACCTAGATGTGGGTACAGATAGAACCAAGATAGAGCAAAGTCAATTAGGCTTATAGTTGCTTAAGCATTTCCATCCCAGCTCTTAATTTTTGGCTAAAATTTTTCAGACTGGTGAAACTTCTGGTTTTTTGCTTAGTAGTTTGTGGAAGAAAACTAGTATTTTGAAATAAAATACTAATCTTTTGTATTAAGTGAAAAGTGAAAGGGTGGAATGTTTTTTTATGACTTACATGTATATGCATATTTATTTGAACCACACTTGCAGAAAAATAACCAAGAATAACGATTTGAAATTTTGGCAAGGAAATAGTGATTATTGATTTTTTTTTTCTTTTTAATATTCTGATAAAACTTAGTTTTGATCTGGCATAACCACAAGTCTTTGGACGGTACACATTTTGCATGCACTTCTTATGGAGGTATGCCTTACTGAGCATTATGTAGTTGTTCATGAACATTCATGTTGACGAATTCTGGCAAACACAGGATAATGGAAAATTTCAAATATTGCATATATGTTGCCATGCCCTTTGTATTGTTCATATAAAATTAAACACACTTTAGGAGCTACTGGAAACAATCATTACTGTAATATTAAAATATTTTATATATATATAATACCATTGCTATTGCCATTACCATGCACTACTGGTAATATCACTGTCTGGATATACCACTGACATTATTGAATATTAATGGTAGAATAAGAAATGGAATTCTGCCAGTACATACAAATATTCAGAGAAATGAAATATGAATTCTCGCAGCATCCTTGTGGGACACAGTTTTGGAAAACATGCCTCTATTGGAACTAGTTTTAAATGATTCTTTATCCCATTTGCTGCTCCATTTTCGTATTTTTTCTAGATACTTTTATGCTTTTTCTACTTGTGACCCATCTTTTCCTGGTTTATTGTTCAAAGAATCTTTACTTCAAAATCTGTGATAAGATCTGTTACACTGAACATTATTTGTGATGTCACAAATCAACTTTATGATTTTTCTTCAGGACTGGGTCCTGCTAACCAAGATAGAAATAGAGGTAGCCTATCTTGTTTCATACAGCTATTCTAATAAAGGAAGAGAATGGCAAGGAGTGATGTATAAAGCAAGGGAAGCTCTGAATGTGCCTTATTAAATTCATGGAATCCCTGGATTTTTCACCTTGTTTTTGGAAGTATACTTAAATTTACCTCTCATCTGCAGGGCCATATAATACTTTGCTACCAAACTAGCTGAAAGATGGTGTCATTATCAGGGCTTTTTTTGCATACTGTTTTTTCTTTTCTTTTAGAATCATACTGAAAGGCTCCCATCAGACTTCAGACTGACTACATTAGTCATTAGGTACACATATAAAAATGCATTCTCTAACCCAAAAAGCTTTTACTCTAAGTAACAAAGGCATGCTTTGCCAAGGACAAGGTGAAATCCTAACGTCCTGTATACTGCTCGTTCCAATGTACTGCATGGTGAAGTAGACAAATGTCCTTACTCTGAAGGACAGCTTTATGATTCTAATTTCTGGAACTTCCTGAGTAATTAAGACATGTTCATTTATTATGCCAATTTACAATGGTTCTGTCTGGAAAACAATAGAGACTCTTCAAATGTCTTTCCACCGTTTTAGATGAAAATCTTTATCTGCTGATTCAACATATATTTTGCATGTCTTCTTTCCTAAATCTCTGCCATAGGCAATTTTTTTTTGTTATTAGGCATGACAGGGAAAACATTACACAGCTTTTGAACTTTGAATTAGGAAAAACAGTCAAAAGTTAGTTGAGCGTCTGCGGGTTATTTTGAGGTGGATTTGATGTATGTCTTATGTGAAATTTCTGGGACTTGGAAAAGTTTAATCCAGCACATTTTTGTGATCTGGAGTAGCTAAAATATCACTTCTCTGGAAGACTGAAAAAGTACCAGACTACAGGTTAAAAACCTTACAGCAAAAACCAGAAAAATATATTTGTGTTTTCTAAAGAAGTCATTACACTAGTCATTTTTTATTGTGTTTTTTTAAAGAAAGAGTTCTAATATTAGGAATAGTTCTAATATTAAAACAGTAGAAATAATTACCAGGCAAATATTCCCATGACAATGAGAATTTTGCTGAAAACAGATATATTGCAAATAACTGAATGGTATTCTTGCTTTTTTTTTTTTCCTTTTTTTTGAGGGGGGAACCTGAAACCAAATAAATAAATAAGTAAATAACACAAATAAATTATTCATAGAGATTTTTGTCAATGTATTTGTAACTAGGTTATTCATTCCTTTATTTTAAAGATATAGTATTATATATGCATTATATGTTCCAAGTTATATTATATAGAGACAATAATACTATATATTAGAATAGATATTCATTGCTATATGATTATGTTCTATAGTGCTGATTTTTAAATCTTAGTATTATAAATCATTTGACTTACATTAGTGCAGAATTTTCTTTTCAAAGTATACTCTCGTATTTCAATGTATACCTATGTAAGAGATGTGTGTCTTATTAACCAAACACACTGTGTTACTTCTAAAGAGTTTTAAGTTATATTACTGTATTTTTAAATTTTTTATTCATATTGTAATGAAGAAAAACAAATCTTATGTGTAACAGCAGAACATGTGAACTTAAATTCTGGTCTGAATTAATCATTCAAGGAAGTTGTATAACAGTGGGCTTGATTTTGTTCACTGTGCAGAAAAACAAAACAATTTACAGATGCAATACCTAAATCGAAATTAAGTTATAGCATCCCCTGGCACTGTACTGATTTGTGCCAGCTAAAAAACTAACCTTATATCCCTGTGGCAAAGGTCTGTATTAAAAAAAAAGAGCAGAAGGTCATCACTTTTAAAATAAAATTATGGCAGCCGCTTTTTCTTCTGCCTTGGAAAGTCTCTTCTGTATCAGGTGGCCAGATCTCAAGAGCAAGATTCATTTTTGGTGAATAAAGAGAGTTATAATTGCTGTAACTAAAGGAAGGTATTTCATAGAGAGCTGTGATGTGGAAGTGTCAGGACATCTCACCCACCCACTTGCTGATTCCTGAGATATTCCAGCTCCTCACGCTCAGTGTCCACCCGTCCTTTCCTTTACAGAATAATTCTCATAGGCAGTACTAGTAGTTGCTAAAACATGTCATAAATTTTTTCTGCAATGCAGGACTTGCAGTGATTTTACTATGAATTGGTTTTAACCTGTAAAAGGAAATAACAAGAATAAATGGGTGAAATTAATAAGTAAAAACAAAGCGTTTAATATTTAGCATTGTATAAGCTAATATCACACAAGCAGTAAATGTTAGACTGACATTTCTGAGACAGCTTCCTTTGAGTGGCAGGAGCATTTTCTCCTTGATCTGTGGCCAAGCCCTAGATACACAGAGGAGAAACCTATTTGGAAGAGATATACAGCGAGCTCAAGATCTTGTTTTCCTAGATTTTGTTAGCATATTTCACTAAATTGATGTTTACACTTGAACAGACCCAGCTTTTAGCAGGAACAGCACTGTGAATTTAGTGCCCTGAATTCTCCTCTCACCTTGTTTTAGAAAAGGGTGCCACTATTTCCATAGTTAAGGGTAAAGGAGTAAGGAAATTAAAAAATTGAGAAAGTAAACACTATTAATTCTGAATGGAAATATCTTTATGTTAGGCTGTTGTTCAGTGCTTTGTTTTGTTTTGCTTTGTTTTATCCCATACGTTAGCTTTGCTGACCTTTGTGGCAAGCTTTGGCCAACTGAGATTCAAATTGCACAGTAGATCATATTTTGATCAAAAAAATGCTTTTCTGGACTCCCCTGGGACAATATATCTGTGTAACTTCAGTCACACACACTTTCTAGATACTAAAACTAGACTCAGGCCTAGTTTTAATTCTTTTCAGTTTAGCACCTAACCAGAAGTCTGTATGCTAGTGATAAAGTGTTGGGTTTTTTTTTTTTTAACTTTCCTAAATGCAACAGCAAGACATAGGGATATTAGATCAGAATGTGTCTTTACTCTAAGGAGTCTTGGAGACTTTAACTTTGGTGTGCCACTTGGTGCCTAAAATTGCATGATGATCAACCTGGCTTTTCTGGACCAAAGTCACCATTAGAGAATGAGGCACCCAGACACCTTCCATTCGCTGGTACAGACGCTGTTGCTTAAGGTCCTTCAGACCCTTAGCTCCGTTTTAGATGGAAATCTCTAACATCTAAGGTGGCTGTATTTCTGTTACTACTTTTTTTAATGAGCATGCTTCAAAAGTAATATTTCACAGCACATTTTAATAAATGTTAATAATCAATACATATTTTAAGTAAAATTTTACCTAAGAAAATTTGGATCATTATATGAGAGAACCAGTTTAAAATATATTAATCCTTGTTATGGTAGCACTTGGTTACTGTAAAACCTGTGTTGCAAAACTCATGCTTGCCTTCACATTGGCATATTACCTTTATTTTTTTTTTGTCAGGGAAAAATAACGTAGTGATTTATTTTGTTATCAGCATCACTTTGATGGATTTTGTTTGTTTGTTTTGTGGTATTTATTTTTTGGTGAGTTTGGGGATGATAATTATCACAGCAAATTCAGTTCACTATTTCTCATGAATAAAAGAACATTAAAATGAAAAATTACAGTATTTTCACAAGAACATCTCTATGTGTAATCAGAGATCTGTATCTAGCTCAAGAAAGAATAATATTCTCTTAGGATACAAAGATTCATTAACTGGCAAAAATCAATGTCCTGGCAATATAAAAGTCCAACAGCATTTATAAATATGTTGCCATTGCCTCAAGAAAGATGTGACAATTAGAAGGTCATCACTTTTTTGTTTCTTTTATGTCATTAATGCACAATTCATTTGTAGCATTGATTTTTTTCTGGTGAGCAGAATTATTTAACTGGTGAACAGTTAGAACAAAGCAGGTGTATTATTCACAGCTGATGTTGCAGTGATTCAGATAGGCCAGAAAATAAATAAGCCAACCAAACAAAAAAAGTGCCAGGTGATAAGTCTTGAATGAAAGCCCATAGCACAGCCTTCATTATGCAGAGAGTTTGAGTTAAAAAGCTGTATCCTGATACTTAGGTGAGGTTGTTGTTTACCTCAGGGCTGTGAAAGAATACAAACAGTAAAATAAACTTAGAAAGTTAAAAAGAAAGATGGAAACACCAAGTCAGTAAATAAATAAAAGTATATGTCTAAGAGAGAAATAGTTTTACAGAGTGCATTAAATAAACCATTGTTAAGGCTGGCAATTTCGAAAGAACTGACTTGAAAAAAAAATCTTTTGAGAATTTGAAAAAAAGTGAAAAAAAGACATGTAAGGTCTTTTTAGAGGAAAACTCCGTTTGAATACTATGGCAAAAAAAGTCAGGAAGAGGAAGAATGAGGACAAAAATGAATTTCATTAAGAACTCTGTTTTATTCTAGTTATGTATTTCCCTTCCCTTCCCTTCCCTTCCCTTCCCTTCCCTTCCCTTCCCTTCCCTTCCCTTCCCTTCCCTTCCCTTCCCTTCCCTTCCCTTCCCTTCCCTTCCCTTCCCTTCCCTTCCCTTCTTCCTTTTTTTTTAAGTTATGTCAGTGATTTCACAGAAGACTGGATGATTCCAGTGATTAAAAGACACACAATTTGTTTTTCCCGTCCTTGGCAGAATTTGGCTCTTGGGCCTCTCTCTCGAGTGGTACACACCACCTACCTTCCAGTTCCTTGGCGGATACAGGCTGGTACTAGAGGTGCTACCTTCTGGCTAGATTTAGGTCACTGTGCCAAAACACATGGATGGAGAGTGGTATTATGTCCTATTTGTTATTTTAAAGCAAATGTACCATTTACAAGTAAATCTAAAATGTAAAAAAGAGCCCAATTTGGACAGTCTCTGTTCAAACATAGTTGTCTCTTAGCAAACCAGTCAACACCAGTACATCCTGGTTTCCCTTGTGTGACTTTCAATCCTTTTCATCATCTGCCATGGGTAAAGATCACAAGGAAAAGTCTCCTGTAGTAAGATTTTCTGTACTAAATAAAAGTTTAAGTTAAGTAAGTTTCAGTTAAGTTACAGTTAAGTAAAAGTTTTCTGTAGAAAAATATTAGAGGAGGCATAGATTGCTCTAAACTGTATGTAAATTTGGGTCACCTCTCATACTCATCCTTCAAGTGGCTTGATATAGCCTTCCTTACAATGACTCTATTGTGGTATATTTAAGAAGTTTGGTTTTTTCCATGCTCTTTTCATATCAGTCTTATCAGGCATTCGTAGCAAAGAGATTATAAAAAAGCAGATGCATAAGAAGAAGGTTGACCTTTCTTATTCTCTTGTCTGCATTATTTTGGAAAGAAAAAGAGAGGCTTGCCCACCTCAACTTCCATTCAGAAAAGACTGTGGCTCTATCCAGGAAATGTTGATGCAGGCCAGTGGACATTCCTGGACCTCAAACTCATAAATTTATTTCTCAAATTAAATTATTCTCTTACAAAGGCCTGATTCCTGGCAAATGCACTTTGCTGTGGAGACAAAGGAAAGAAGGGAGATTACTCAGTCCCAGAATGACTGAGGCAAAGAGTGCTGTTTATGCAAATCTAGCATTCCTCCAAATCTGCCACTGTCTGGATAACCAGTGAAAATCTGCAAATTTTTATCTAAAGCAAATGGTAACACTGTTGATATACCTTTCACTCTGCTGATTAATAGCCTAATTAAGAGAGTAGTTTGTTATAACCTGAGTGTTGCAGTGCCATGTTGTAAAGTTCCAGCGATTAGATTATTCTTCATTTCAGCTTAAAAATAATACCACTGGATTTTTAAAAAACATTAAGTGCTCCTGTCGCCATTTTATTTTTATTTTCTGCCTTTGAGCTTTATTCTTTTAGGTGTACCATTAAAAATTAGTGAGCTGTTAATGTGCTGAAGTCTTTAGGTAGCTAGATGATTCTTTGAAAAGAACTAAAGAACACCTGCAATGTCTTAAGGTAATAACCGTCAAACTGTCATAGGCAAAAGTAACAAGCAAAAATATTTGCAACAAAAGAAAAAAGAAGACAGCCGTTGGAAAGGGAGGCAAATATATATATAAAGCGGGTTGTAAAAGCAGTTAATGCTAAACATGTGATGTTTATGCCAATAGAATGAGTCAGATATGCTTCAAGTGAAATACTGTATTTCGAGCTGCCTAATGTCACTAGTGCCTGCAGGGACAGTTTGCTAACTCTCCATGAACACACAGCCAGCTCTTCAAAGTAATTTCCACTATGCAACAGCGGAGCTTTAAAGACATCCTCTCTTATTGATCTTGTTTTTGCATGATTCAACTTGTTAAGAACAAGATAATGTTCCTCTGATAAACATTGATATTCTATAGGTAAGGAGAATTTCTTTAGTCTAACATTTTTATTGTCATTGTTTGTATCTATGCAGACAGCTTAACCTGATCTGAGAATCTGGTAAGTCATTAAAATGGCTTTTTTTTCTTTTTTTTTTTTCCCCAGCACTTAATCTTCCTTTAAACTCTAGCCAACTGCTTGCATTCCTGACCTTCTGGAAGTACTGAGCCAATACTGAAGACCAGTCATGGCACTTCACTTGCTGTTACACAGTCAGGGCAGGGCCATAATTTCTCCAGATTTTCCTTTCTTCATGTTAAAGTCAATGAGGCAGATGCAAGCACCTGATTTCTCAGAAAGAAAGCACTGATTGAAAAAATCCATATCCCTTCCCTTCCTTTCCCTCTTCCTTTTTGTGCCATATTCCCTGAGCTCTGGACTCATATGAAAACTAAAGGAAAGGAGCAAATAGGATAATTTCACACTAATTGAATCCATCGTGCAAAAATGCTGCAGATTTGGATTTTCTCTCTTGCTTTGGCTTTTTTTTGGGGGGTGGGGGTGTGGGGTTGAGACCTAGCTTGTTCTTAAATGTATATACATATAAAAACATATTCTGTGTATTAAAATACCATATTGATGATCTCTTCTATTTTTTTTTAAATTCTTTTGCGAAAAGTTTACCACAGAGTTGAAAAGGGGAGGAGAAGTACATACCTGACACTAGAGTATGTCATCTGGACAGACTGGCTATACAGTAAAATCTAGGGTTTAAGCACAATTTTGAGTGATCCTGTAACTCTAGTCCAGGCTCGGTCACTTAAGACATATATATGGCTGTTGTGCTGTAGCTCAGCTGGCTAGCTGTTTGCATGTTACCCCTCACAAACCTGCAGTAGTCACAATCCTAATTTATCATGTGTATCTACGTATCTTTTATGTAAGTGCGTTAGATAGGATAAAATCCTGTGGAAATTAATTGCAGAAACTCAACAGTCTGTTTGTGTCTAGGGGATGAGAGTGGTTTCTAGGGATCCCAGAGAAAAGTTAATGTCCGCAGCAGAAAGGTGGGTAGGTGGTAGACTCCATCTGCCGAACTTTGCTGTGTATTGTGTATTGACACAAATTTCAAGCTCTGAGTAAACCAGACTCCTTAAAGGACATGCCTCGTTTACCTCTTGAAGAGTGACAGACGCTTCCAAGGTCCCTCAGAGGGAAGTCCTGCCTCCCTAGCTGGGTGCCTGAGCTGTACCAAATAGGTATATATACCTATTATACCAATACCAAATACCAAAGGCCTCTCCCTGGAGGCCTTTTAGGGCAGCCCTTTTCCTTGATTAGATTTCTTCTTGGGGGACTTTTTCATTAGGCATCTACTGCATAGACTCAAGAGTTTAAATTAGGGACGCTAGTTCCCAGCTATGGGTCATAAATTGAAAATTATTTATACCAGAAATTATTTATGCCAGAAGTTAGCATGCCTGTATTTCTATCACAGAAAACAAATACTAGACTAACCATTTAAAACTGAATAATTATAATAAAATAATTTCAAAACTCTAAACACTGCAAAAGATTTAGCATGGAAAACAGTCCCACCAGTCAAGTAATGTAGGTTCCATCTAAGCACATGCCTGGATCAATAAAATCTAGCTTAAAGGCCCACGTAAGACTTGCTTACCATAAGATCTAAATGACCAGCAGGATCTCTTTCTCCACTAACTGAAAGGACCTTAAGGAGGCTAGACTTGTATTTTAATATCTCAGGTGCAAAATTAGATGGGATCAGCGCAGGCAGGTATTCCACACTTGGGGAAAGGGTGAAATTTGTCTTCAGATAAGGAGAACTGTATTTATTGATAGATTGTACACAACCTTAAACATTGCAATGTATGCAGCCAATACATAGTAAATGCTTTTTTAATAAAGATAAGCCTGTTGGATGCTACTCCTAAAATTAGTTTGCAATCATGTCCATTTTGACGGTATCTATCCTATTTAATCTGCACACATACTGCATGTATGAAGCTCTGATTGGTTCTTGTGGGATACAAATGTTATTATAAAAGTGCCATAAGTCTTTATATTACCTGACTTTACATGTGTATTTCATAAACCTTTAATTTAGTTTGGATTAGAGAAATTGCAAGGTTAAAAAAAGAAAAAAACCTTCAGGTAGAGATTTAAAATAAGACATGACCTTATCATTGCCAGCTTTATTTTATGGCTAATTCAGCCACTGTTGGCTAATCACTGTTGGCTAAAGAGGGAAATCTTTTTGCTTTTTGTATTATCCCTGAGCATGTGTGCAGTACGGCTTTGATTGATTAGTTAACCTCTCGACTGTTCCACCTTTTTCAGTGGGGCTCACCTAAGGAGCTACAGAGACTCATATCTAGGTAACGAAGAGATTGAGTATTTTTGGATTATCATTGAATGATCATAAGAGGTGTTTCTAAGTGTTTTAGCACAGCTGTTTTCTAAGGCAGGGTTTTTACATGCACATTTAAGGGAAAGTAACAAACATTCAATATATTTATTATCATGGGAAATTCCAGTATCAATAATTTATTCTTTTCATTTCATACAGTAAGCAGTGCTGAGACCATATATATTAAGGAAACAAACTATAGATGTTCATGATTCTGATGTATATCCATCTTAATATGTGTATTATAAAACATTCATGAGTACAAAGACACTGTACTTTTTCAAATAAATAAGGTAATAGACTGATACTCCGAGGATATAAGCCTGTATCTGTTTCTGTTTACATACTATGCAACGTTGCACATTCTGTTATTTAATACACTATTGGTCTAAATGTCATCTTATTTTTTGGCTAATCTAAATATGAACCATATTGTACTCATGTAAATTAAGTTGCTCTACTGGTGATGTGCCTTGGAATGACTAAATTTACGTCTATTGATGTTGGTGGTGAATACAACTTTTGGGCTATACATACATGTAGGTTGCAATAATTTCTGTTGTAGACTTGAGCCTCTCATAGAAAAATAGTAATTGAAAAATGGTCTACACAGTCTGTGTAAGAAAATAGTAATTTTCTTTAAAACATGAAGTAGTGCTATGGTTATGACTCAAATTTACTTACTTTTGTGACATTCCAGTTTTACTGTCTTTTTGTTGTATCCTTTACAACTTGGAAAGACTAGTAAGACGTGTAGACACCATTTTTTCATACTTTTATGTAACAACACAGGGTATGTTGCATGCAGTCTGAAAGAGAGACCAACCCTGCACTCTCCCAATACCTTTACTATCAATGAGGGAATGGAGAATCAGATCAAGTTTATTGTTTAGGATAAATAGAACCGTAATCAACTATTCAAGGATGCTTATGCAATTTTGCTTATTTTTCCAACATATTGAGTAATTCTGCAATGAAACAGAACCAGCTTTGTATCTTTTTTTTTTTTCAAGTTTAACCTTTCTGACTAAATGTTGCCTGTTTTTCTGTTACTGCAAAGAGCTCCATTTTCATCTCCTTCATCCTGGGTATTGATTAAAGTTCAACATCCAGGATGAAAGGAGTCAGTGCAGTCACTACTTATTCACACCATTAAAAATTGAAAGAGAATCAGACCCAGAAGCTCTTGTTCTGGTTTTGTTGTTTTGTGGGTTTTTTTTTCTTATAAAAATGTTAGTTCACACTTCATTTCTACTTAAGAATATTTTCAGCATTAAATTGATTCCCTACAATAGTGAAGTTGGAGTTATGTAAGTAGTTACAATATTTAGCAAGCAGCTTGCTAAAATCCCTCTAAGCTCATCAAGAATTAGACTTACACTATTGTGTGTAGAAACCTGGATCCTACAAGATTTTCATGAGAGGTAAGTCAGAGCAGGCTCCAGACTAATTACCCTAAGGTGCTTTAAGGATCAAGGAATGAACCTCCTTACATTCACAAGGAAAATTTAAGAGAGAGGAAGAAATTCTAGATGGTGTGTGAGGAAGATGGGGTCTACCTCACCTAAAAAGTAGGTAAATGTTATGTGCCAGGTTTATTTGGTGTACCAGGCCATCTGTTTCTCCTAAAATCAGTGCCTAAATTCACTATGTAGTCAGTGGAGAAAGTTTTTCGAAGGCCTTAAAATGAAGGTGTTTTCAAATGTATGGGTTTCACTTTAAACAGGCAGAATTTCTTTCTGGATCTTTCCAATGCACTTTCCTCTCTATCACAGGGAACAAAGCTATTTGGGGAACTTAAGCTCCTAATTTAGGAGAGCTGTAGTCACCTAAAGGGTAGGTGCACCCAGGTGTCTAAATTAGATTGTCTGGATCCCATCCAGAACTATTTCTGAAATAAAAGAGTAAAAATCTATCTCTGTGAAATTGGCAAAGAAATTTTAATCTTTATCTTTAAAAAAAAATTCTAACCAATTAATGATGTAGCTATGTTGCATGATCAGTTGTGGTAATTACATTTTTAATTACTTTACCCTTAGGACCTGATTCTGATCTTATTTCCAATGGTATAAAGCAATGGTAACTTAGATAAAATCGATGCAGCTAAACTAAAATATAATTGATGAGAGGTCAGAATTGAGCCCTAAATGCTATGCTAAAAGTGGAACTAATCAGAAAGCTAAATGGGTTTATAATTTGTGCAATTGACGTTTTTGTAATATAAATCTCCAAGAAGTTAACCTTTGGATATAGAACTTGGGTTTCCCTTAGAGCCTCATAGCATTCAGGGAAGAAAAACCACTAGAATGTCTGTACAATGATGATTCTGTACAGCTTTTAACACCATGTAGTAAATTCTTTCATTAAATGGTTGGTGTCCTTCCAGTTTAATATGTTTCTGCATCAGACAAGTCTTTGTGCAAGGTTTTTCAGTGAGCAGGCACTGGAGAAGCATTGAACCATATCATGTTCTCAAATAAGAAAAAAATCCCCCCAAATCTAAGGTTATTTTAAGAAATAGGGAGATTTAGGAACCAAAGTCTACTCAAAGTCAAGAATACTTAAGGGCTTTTTGGAAAATATATTTAGAGTTTACTGTTTACATAATAGATGCTAGGGAAAGTTTTTTTTTTTAAATCGTGCCAATTTACCAT
The DNA here is from genome assembly GCF_964289735.1 of Phaethon aethereus. Classification (NCBI taxonomy): domain Eukaryota; kingdom Metazoa; phylum Chordata; class Aves; order Phaethontiformes; family Phaethontidae; genus Phaethon; species Phaethon aethereus. The sequence goes on along the minus strand of NC_138576.1, from coordinate 44,222,299 downwards.
ATATAATTGCATAAGTCCTAGATATGTGTTATTCATGTTACAAGTTTTAGTATTACTGGTTGCAGAAAAAATACAAACTGAAGATATTTTTATACAATTTTTGTGTGTTTTATTATTAAGTAAATATGCACATTATCTCTAAAGTAATTATTGCTGTTTAATAGGCAATTATTAATTTATGTTTTATATTCGAATCAAACAACTAGCTTCACTTTAAAAAACATATTCCCCCTAAGTTAATGGGTTTTACCTCTGCTTTTGCATGACAGGATTTTTTAATAGCTTGTGCATACTGCAAAAATGATTTCATTTGTGACAATCAACATTGTATCAAATGGATTTTTTCTCAGTTATCAGAATGATACCAGGACATGGTTTAGGGGACATGGTGGCGCTGGATTAATGGTTGGACTTGATGATCTTAAAGGTCCTTTCCAACCTAGTGATTCTGTGATTCTGTGATTCTGTGATGTACGTGAATTTTTATACTTCAAGGGAAATTTTGAATATTGTATTTCTGTCAGTGCCAGTTCACAGCAGTGACCTCACTCTGGTCAGCGAAACTGCTTCTTCCACAGGCCCTGACCGAGGGAGTCATAGGCTGACTACCCGACCTTCCTCTCATGGACATGGCTTTCACTCCTGCACACAGTCACTCACTTCAGGCTTGTTACTTCTGGTGTTTATCACAGTAGCAGAGATTCCCAGACAGATAGTTATCTATCCTCTTAAATGCTAGAGATTTAATATTCTTTGGGAGAAGAAATACAGGCTCATAACATGAAAAAAGAAAGAAGTGAGCCATTTTTCCAAGGAATTCTTCCTGCGTCCCCTGGGAATACCACCCATGCTGCTTTCAGAAATACGCCTATTGTTAACAGTGCCATTATAATGCATTTCACAGGAATTTGGAGGGCTGGAACACAAGTTGTACACATTTTAGGAATGTTAGTAGAGTAACATTTTTTCCCCACTGAACACTTAAGTCTTTGAAAGCATCAGTTTGATCAAACCTCAGTCACAGTGATAATTATTGCTTTGTGCCGACATCCTTATAGAATATTTATGTGCTTTTCTGTTAATATTTGATCAACTGTTTTTATTTTTTTGGCATGGCACTTTGTTTCCACGTTTTTGTTGGTTATGTCTGAAACAAAATGCTTTATTATGGGGCTGGAATTCATTCAGTTGTCACTTGAAAATCCTTCACTAGATAAATATCATCGTACTAGTCCGTGGGCCTCCAAAGCCACAGTTCTAATCACCTCATATCCTCCAGCAAATGCAATTTTCACGTTTACACAAGTCAAACTAGGGTGGCAATATTAGCTACACAGTAGCAATGAGAATGTATTAAGGGTTTTTGGTTTTGTTGTTGTTGGTTTTTTTCCTCCATGAGTAGCATCCTTGAAGCTGACATCTTTTTGTGACTGAATAGATGACAGCATGAAATTCAATTACAGCAAACAGTCTCAGTCATTACACCTGTCTGCTTCCAGAGGAAAGTATTTGTAAATTGTGCTTTATCCTTGCATTCCCTAAAACCTCTGTCTGTAATTGACACTTGCCAGCAGAGATGACTGGAGACAGAAGGAGAACATAATGTGTCTGAGTAGCCCACCAGGGAAAAGAGTATCATCATCTTAAGGAGTTTTGTGGTGTTTTGTTTTCTTTAATGAAGAATAATACCTGTGTGCCAAGGATTTTCTGTGAGGCTGGTGGCAGATGTTTCTGCTAAAAAAAAAGGTTATGAAAGATGAATCACAAAAGAAGGCAGGACAAAAGAAAAATCTAATTAACACAGAAATATTTCTTCTGCAAAGGAAAACAAATGCTTCAAGAGAACAAAAGCCCCTCTCTGTTATTTGCAAGGCTGGTTTGTTACTCTAACACATTTGTAAGAATCAGGTTTGTGCCTAACATGTCAAAACTTATTCACAAAGCAAGAGTTGTGGATACCTTGGGAGTCCACGTTGTCACTTGTTACGCAACTCAGCATCCGTTCAGCACTGACTGATGCCCAAGTCACCAGTTTTGGAAGAAATGGGATACAAACATGACAATAATATTTGTACCAAATGCCAGGCAGAAGAAACAGGGGAGCTCACAGTATGGGTCTAGGCGTAGGCTCTGACCAGAAAAAAACCCAAAACATGATAGACGGACTGTCAGCCCTGATCTTTCTAAACTGTTTAATTTCTTTCTGTTAAGCTCTTTTTCTTTCTTCTTATTGGTTTCCCTCCCCAGAATTTTGCCACAGTAGACAGCATATAAAACTGATCCAGCTGATGAGTTTTGAGCTTGATGAAGAAATTACCGAACCATTAACTGTTTTAAATGCATCAGATATATAAAAGATATAGACAATTAGTAAATCATTACATATTTGGTAAGAATGCTATTTGAAGCATAAGCTTTCTTAGAACTCCCCTAATAATGTTAGGGGAGATCAGAATATATTTATTGTTTTTCCTCATTTTTTTAATTACATTTATTATTGATTTGCAAAAGTATTCGGGTAACTACTGCTTCTGTTCCTCTCTGTAAGTCAGCAGGTAATTTGAGAGTTTCTGAACCGCAAAAGCAATGGCAAAAAATGTGATGGAGTAATGCAGTCAAGTATTACTTGACTACATTGCCTGTTACCATGTAATCAGGACATCCCCAAGTGGCCCAGAGAGCTGTGTGTGCCTCCGCTCATGCCTTACAGAGCATTGTAAGCACACTGTGTTATATTTATGAGCCGGAAAGTAAAGTGTGTCAGAGAGGAAGTTGAAATGGCTTCTCTGTAGGATATTGTTAGTGTAAAATATCTGATTTATTTGGGTCTCTCTTTGAATGCTGCAGCTTGTAAACACAGCGGGGAATTTCTCTGTCATTGATCCAAAGCAATGGGTACTAATGGCATAATACAGTGGTACTCAATAACCTTTTATCATGGGCTGGTTTGTCATGTGGAGACTTAACTGAGGGGAGAGAAATACACTGTAACAAAAAAGGAAGTCTTATGAATTTCCGTCTATCCATTTAATAATTTTCAGTTTAAGAGCTATCATATTCCTTCCTGGTTTGTTGGTGGTTTTTTTTTTTTTTGCATGAACTATCATACAAAATATAATGAAAATTATTGTACATATTAGTGCAAACATGAAAAGAAATGTAGGCATTTTTCCCCAAGAATTCAAAAGACAAGCTGTGGCAGATCTCTATCATGCCTTGAGTAGCACTGCCATATTACAGTGCTCTAAAATTATTTTTTTTATTTTTTTTTTTTTTTATCCCCACACAAAGCCTTTGTGTATTTATAGGAAACAGAATAAACAAATAGGGAAATATCTACACAGTAAAGTCTTAAAATTTGCCTGGTACCTGCAAACTCTTGTCAAGGTACTGGGTTCAAAACATCATAAAAACACAGTGAGGTGCCACATACTGACCCCAGGCCCCTGACAGCAGTAGCTGCAATTCCTCAAGGTGTGTAATCTGTTTGCCTACCACTCTTATTTAGTAATTTCAGCAGTTCTGGTGCCTAAGTTTCCCTTCAGAGCAAACCAGAACAGGATGGGAGACCAGGTTATGACTTCATTTAGATGCTTTCTCTTGGGAGCAAATTAGTACCAAGCCAGTGCGGAAGGGTGCCATTTGGGTAATCTCGGTGCGGGATTGTTAATAGAGTATAGGGAGTCTTGTATTCTCTTCCTGAACAGCTACTTAAGAGCTAACAACAATATAATTTTCTGCTACTATTTTCATATATATATACATGGGTTCATTTTGCATTTGTTATTGGTAAGACGCCAGATTCCAGTCTCACTTAAATTGATGTAGAGTCAAAGCAACTCTGTCATCTAAAGATTTCTGCCAAGAAAGGAGACAGTGAAGACATTTTAAAAAGAAATAATAGAGTAGGTTATAATCATTGGGATGCTGATATCTCTGTTTTTCCATTGTTTGCATCTGTTAGCAATGTCCACTTCAGGCTGAATACTCAAAACACCACCCCGCTGCTGTAGAACATTGTTGCAGAAAAATGGTGTTAATGCTTCATGCAATGTAAAACTTACATTGGGCCCTAAGATACAGTTTTACAGGGATGTAAAAATTGATCTTTTTGCTGCTGCATGAAAAAAGTGGTTTGAGTGATTGCTGCGTATCTTTGCGATATGAAAAGGAAAGAGGCCAAAAGCCAAGAGTTTTTGTCCTTTGAGAAGTGCTGTAAGGGTCCCATGCTATGCAAATATTACTGTTGATTCCAGCAAGTACAAGGCAAAGCTTAGATTGTCTTAAGCACATTATTGCTATTATAAAATAAAGAAATATAAAAAGTAGTCAAGGAAGGCTGATAGCCCCTTCATTCATTAGTCTTTGAATAACAAATGATGAAATGAGTTGCAAACATAGATTTGGTAGCATTTATTGATAGGGAGTTTGGTCCTGTGCTAGGAGGATTTACTGATATTCGTTTGTGAAACTTTCTACATGAAGTGGGTCTGCAGGATTGAAACCTGAGGATTTTTAATAATTTGTTTTAAACACATGAACTACTAAACACCCAGAATGCTGCTTCTAGAGAGACTTTTTTAAAAGTATCAAATTAAGCGTCTCCACGACTGTTGCTGTTGATGGAGCTGGGACACATTCAAGATGCAGAACTTTAGGAAATCTCAGAGAAATGGCCGAGTTATATTTTTTTCAATAAAAAAGTGTTACAGTTCATTTTGTGCTAGCAATTGGTGCATTATACCTAGTTCCTCTTATATGTGAAAGTCTAGCTTCACATATTTTCACTTTTCGGTTTTTATTGTTTTGTTTTAGTATTTTGTACTTGTTTTGTTTTCTGATACAAAATGCAAAAGATTTAATTTTGCATCTGTCTGTCTTTTGGAAAGTACACTGGATCATGGGATATGTTAGGCATGAGAACTAGAGACTAGCTAAGCACAGAGGTTAAAGGCATGAGCAATATTATGTTATAATATTTTCAGAGGACACTAGACTAAAAGCAATGCCTTCTAAAACATTCAGTACAGTTTTCTGTACATAAATATTTGCACGTATTAATAATACACCATATGCTTGGCTTAGCAGTATAGATGTAACACATCAGTCTACCAGATGCAATATTCTCTCTGGAGCAGAATATTTCCTTGGAATATCCTGCTCTTTTTGACACCTCAGTTTTAACTTTTTCTATAACTTGATCTGAAAATGATGACCAGCTTGAAATCTATATAACTTGAGGGCTTTATCAGTAAAGCCCAGCAGAGTTATATTTCTCTGTGGCTGTGATGTTGAAACCTGGTGAAAAATCAATTTTTCCTTTTGCTGAATGGTATATTTGAAGCATTTAAAAAAGGTGAATGAGTGTACTGAGGGCCTGTCATTCTCGGAGTACATTCTTATGCAGTATGTGTAGGTACATCTGCCTGTTAGCCCTGAGAGGCTGTGTGCGTTTGATGCATTGGATGTTGTGTCAGCAGGATGGAGAAAAAGAAGAGATGAGGTATATCAGAAAGAAAGTTGATAGCAAATGGTGTTTTGAACAGGCTGTATCCCCCAGTGTAATATATTATGGAAACAATGATTCTGACAAGTGATGCTTCTTTGTAACCCGAAGTGATACAGTAGGGATTATTCATGCTCAAGTCATTCAGGACTGGGTACTTAGTTGTCTAGAAATGCTGTAAGAAGTGTCTTCATCATGAACAACTCTGTTATAGGTGCAGTGGCAAGAGCTGGATTACTAAATGAAAAAAATACCTGGAACAGTTTTAGTAGTAGTAGTAATAGTTTAGCTACCAATAAAAACAAAAACTATCATGTTTAATTGTTTTTATAGAGTTATATTTTTTGTGATTTAATACCATATTTTATCTTGTATTTAGGGATGATTTGTATGCTTTAACTCATTTTCAAACTTGCTCAAACTTAGTTGTTTCAAAACCATAAATAGGTTGTTAATTAATTAATAAGGGCTGGCAATGAGAAAAGGGCTAAAGGTTTAAAATCAGGTGTCAGGAAGCCAGAGCAAATAAAACATGAATGCAGAACAGTCTGTAAGAAAGGCACAGAGAGAATACGGAGGAACTTATTATATTAGAATAAAGAACTAAATGCTTCTGACCTGTACACTCTCATTAAGTACAGATCAAGAAATGCAACCCAAAAGGCAGGACAAAGATAGCGTGTACATCTAGCCTCTAATGTCAATAAACTGGTTTATGTGGTTGCTCTAGTTTACAGATATTTCCTTGCCTTAGCAACAGACTGGTGTACCCTGCCAGAGGAGGATATTCTGGCTTCAACAAATTTCATGATTCTCTTCTTCACCCAACAAACGTGGGGACACAAAATAAGCTTAGGTAATTTACGGCATTAAAATGCAGTGGTGGAATATCATGTGGTATGGGAATTATGCACAACATAATTGTCTTCAGAGCTACCAACATATATGGGGTTCAGGGTTGGACTTTCTCTTCTTCCCGATGTGCTGCTTCTACCAATGAAAAATAGCACAACATTTTTAGTTAGGGGGAGAGAAAAGGCCAAAACACAATAAAAAAAAAAAAAACAAAGCCAGCTTTTAATCTGACCGTTCTTGAATTAAAAGGATATTAATTGACAGGAAATATATTTAAGAGAGCATTTATTTAAGAATTTTGAATACTGTCATGCAATGTTGATAAATCACTGAGATTTTGTTTTGAATGGAAATTCCTTAAGAACGGAATATGCTTGTTTGTGGTGCACTTTGTATAGATGCTAAGTAGGAATCTCACATAGTATGTTTCACTTTCCTGAATAAAATCTTCCCCCTTCTGTGTTCCTCCTTCTCTGCATTGCTGTTCCTTCCCTATGTATGCAGAGTTAACTAATACCAGAGGAAACAAGTTCATTTTGCTTCACTGCTTAAAAAAAATGAATTCTATGATCAACGGAATGAAAACATTTGATAAGCTGAAACAAAAGACATCAAATGTTGAGAACAGATTCCAGTGACCTAGGTAATATAAAATTGTTTCATGATAAGTATGAACATTAACAATTTTAGACATCTAAAAATGTAAAATTAGCGATTCAAAAACATTTATCTGGATGAGATAGAACATTATACATGAAGCATAATGACCTCTCTGAAATTCAGCCAGGATGCTGTGGTACTCATTTAGACAAAGAAGACAACTAGTTAATCATGGCAAAGAAAACTAGACAGAGTAAATTAGTTTGCTGCATTCCAGATTCTTAGCTACAAAAAAGAATATATTTCCCTAATTAGAGAGTGAAAATACTCTAAGCTTTTACAAAGAGAATGCAAGACGACTGAGAGGGATCTTGGCTTTGGAATGGCATATCAACCCATGGTGTTTGCAGGATACAATGTTGTGATTTTATCAGTTAGGCAGACTACGTTAAGGGGTCTTCAACTTTGATTATATTGATTATAGACAACATAATAGTTCATAGTGAAAATTATCATGCATGGCTCAATCCTTAATTTTCATTGACTCTTGGAACCTCTAATGAAATGTAAATAAATTTAATTTAAAAACCTACAATAATATACATGTCATAATAAAAATGGCTAGAAAATTCACAATAAAAATAAGAAGTTAACAATCAAGTTTTAAGTTTTTTAGAGGATTATTGTCTTGGTTTTTCTGTAGATCTTTTTACTTTCCAATTAGTTTTTTATCCTCAATGCTACAGGAGTATGCATTCTGTATGTTTTCTTTATATGTTCTTTAAATAAAGGAAAGTGAGTTTGCTAAAGGATGCTAGAATAGGAACTATTCTAATTAGACTCAAGGTGAATAGCAAAAGAGAAAGCAAAGTTCACCTGTTTGTTACCTGGCATAAGAATCCTGTTTTATATGAAGACTGTACCTAATTTTAGATAGCAAAAGCTTTATATACAGTTCTGAAATAAGATTTTTCTTCTTTTCACCTAGAAAAAAAATTAAATTTTTCAGAATTTTTGTTCAAACACACAGATATAAATAAATTTATCTGTAATTTTCATTTTCTTTCCTGTGTCTGAATCTGCTTTCTGCATACGACCAGGTTTCTGTACACATAAACGTCATCTTGCTTTTAACAGCAGGGGGCTGAGGATCAAGTCCTTTCTCTATTTATTTTTTGCATGAGCAGTGTTACATCCTTGAATTATTTCCACTGAATTGAAAGAGAACACGATCAAGTCCTGCACTGTTCCAGTGCCATAGTTTTAGCTTTATTTCATAAGATCTACTTCTTAAATTGTATCATACTTTCAAAAAATGCCAAGACCAAATATGGAAACTTCAGCCCTAAAGAGAGAATGTCCTGGAAAGATTTGAACTAATGAAAAAGAGGGGGTTTAGTCTCTTAACAAAGTTGATTTCATGACCAAGTCATGCTGTAATCAGATAGTGCGACAGATTATTTTTTAAGCAGAAATGGAATTAGTTATATGAAATCAGCCTAAAACGTGATTTTGTTTCTAAAACATTATTTTTCTTTTTATGTGCATTTCAGAAACACATGCAATAAATATTTAGACTGTTAATTTACTGCACATCAGTCTAAAAATCTACCTTGCTATCTCAATCAGAATTAATTTGCTTGTTATTCCTATCCCATCAATCTCAGGTTCGCACTAACTTGAACAATAACACTTTTTGCTGTTTGCACTTTAATTTGATTTCCATTCTAAGTTTATGAACAATAATAGGGTCCTGCTTGAATATTCATTAGCTTTGAATTGTGGGCTGTGAAAAGGTGCTTTCTTTTACCTTAATGAAAGTGGCTCAGCATGGGGTGGATCAGTAATGACATTTGATTTTAGGCATCCAACAAATTTGCTTTTTATTTATTGACACATCTTGTCCAAACAGCTCCCTCGCAAGTTAGTGGAGTAATGAAAGAGAGAGTGCTGCAGAGGAGTGTGGAGCTTTCCTGGCAGGAACCAGAACATCCCAATGGAGTCATTACTGAATATGAAATCAAGTATTATGAGAAAGTAAGTGCTAAGATTATCTGTAATGTACAACAGTGTGCTGTTTGCTTCATGTTGGCTTGCTGTGTTGTGGAAAAATGTTAAAGCTATCAGCTATCAACTATCCCGTCTCTTCAAAGTCACAGTGTTTTTGCTCATTTTTAATGACTAATGAATCCCTGCAATTCTTATTGCTATCGTATGTCCCATATATTGTATTTTAGTATCCTAAAAATTAAATATCCACTCGAAATCTGCCTTTTATTCTGCTTTTTTTTATTTTATTGTTAAGTTGGACTTGCATATTGTACCATGATATCTGCCATTTTCCTGTCTATTCTGCATTGTGTATAAAGCTTGTTTCATTTCCTTTTGTGTCACTGTAATTCCAGTCTTGAGATGATCTATCAAATACAGCTCTTGACTGCATTTGGTATTTCCTTATGAGCTGGGCCACTTCAGCTTGATGTTTGAAAACTTCCAAAGGACTTCCTACAGCTTCAGATGATAAATATTCCTTATTTGTCCTTTAAAAAAGTCCCAGCATTGTGAGATTTGTTTTTCACTTCTCTCAACACGATATTGAGGGCTGCTTTTCAATAGTAGGTGAAGTGATCTCCGTTTCTGGTGGAGCGAAATTGCAATCTTATTGATGTCAGTCAGAGTTTTGCCATCCATTTCAGTGTGTCTAGGACTTCATTCATGATAACTTTGAAGCACTCCCAAATAAAAAAATTCTGACAAGCTTATAAGCAGGGCCACATGGAACTGTAAGATGGATGAAAGCAGGGTGAAGACAGGTTGTGCAGCTACGTGTTTGTTATGGGATCTAGACTAAGTGTGGATCCTTCAGATTCCTTAGGAAATTTACTGTAGCACATAACATATTGCTAATTTTTATAAAACGTACTGGGTGCAAAAAGAAAGAATTAAAATGCAAAGAAATGAACAAAGGAGGTCCTTTGTGAACACTTGTGAAGACATTTAATCTCTGCAAACAAGGAAAAAGCACCTCTATGTCAAAAAGAACATGCCAGCTTACTAGGTAACATAGAATTAGGTAAATTCAGACCAGATTAGATCTAAAATCAAGTGTCACATCTAATTTTCAGTGCTGAATTACACAAATATACTTATCAAAACTTCTTTATATGATTTGGGAGGGGAATGAAATGTTTATTTGTTGATGCTAACTCCAGTTTAAGTTGTTCGTTTAAATGAATCTTATAAGAAAATTTACCAGATATGTACAGATAGCTAAACAGTTCTTTTGAGGGAATTTTACTAACTTTAGCAGATAATGTTTGTTTTTCAAGCATGCGTGTGTGTACACACACACAAATAAAGTCCATACATCACAAAAAAAAACTTATGTATTTACCAAAGGGAAAACTTTTCTCCACACACACACACAAAAACTTAAAAAACCAAACTACTAACCAAAAAACTTTTTTTTTTTAATATGCAGAGTAATTTCTAATCTGTTACAATAAAATAAATAATTAAAATAGTTAGTGGAAAATGACAGAAAAATGCTCAAGATAGTAGACTTTTCATAAAATGATAACTTTTAGAATATGACTTTTATTATTGTCCCTATATATTCATGTTACTTTATGTAAGCAGCAGAATTTCACTGCCAGTTTCCTGTGTTTGCAAAGACAAGAACTGGTGTTAAACTTCTTTTGTAATGTAAGGAAACCTGTCAGTACAACACTTACTACAGTGAAACTAGTAAAAGAGAATAAGCAACTCAATCTACGAGCAATCACAGATAAACTGAACTATATACCTTTAATTCGGTGAGACTATTTCAACACAATTACTTAAGTGCTTGCCTTCCTTCCAAAATAATGCAGTTCATCTTGAAAAGTACTTCATAAGTTTCTTGCTCAGAATGAGGCAGTTTAAGTTTTGTTCCATTAGTTTAAAAGAAAAAAAAATCTGAACTTTCAGCTCCTTTTAGAGCCAAATTAAATCAAACATTTTTGTGGTTCTGAAATATTCTGATAAGTGGTTTTTTCACCTCTTACTTCTGGCTAGGGCTGGAATGAAAAGTGCCTGAAATCTCCCAAGTAAGCCTGTCCTGTGAGACTTCTAGCACAGGTTGTTTTTATTTCTTTGTTATTTATTTATTTTGAATGTAAGAACTGTTGGCAATTCAAATAAGCCTCATTTATGCATCAAAACCCAAACTCTGAAATTCCACTGTGGCTTGCAGTCCTGAACCTGACTGTTTACGGTTTCCTTACACTTGTTTCTCATCTCACAGTCATTCCTGTTCTGTCTCACATACCAACATACATTCCACTATGGTCCTCACTTACAGATTATTTAAACCCTTTTGGAGAAGATATGAAAAACTGTTGCTAGCTGAGCCAGCGGGCTTACTCAACTGACAGATTGGGCAAGACGCAGGAGAAGCCATTACTGAATCTTAGAAAAGAAGTCATGTATGTTGTATTTAACCCTGTATTTCAGCAAAAGCCTTTGCTGCTTTACTGACTGCGAAGGGGAAGGTTCTCCATCATTTTTAGCTGGTGAAGTGCTATTGAAATGAGTTACAGATTTATTCCTTCCCTCTGTATCCGTCTCATTAGCACTGCCTCGTATGGCTCATGCTTCTCTGGTCATGTGGTGCATTCAGATGGTTGGTTAATTCATCCCTTCTGCCCTTCAAATCAGGGTTGCATCTGCCACTGAAAATCAACAGGGCTGCACATATCTATGCTGAAAGATAATCTGGATCAGTAAATGTGATGAATAAGTAGAGCTTTTTGAATACTGTAATGATCTGTGATACAGCTTTTGTAGTATTTGAAAGCGAGTTATTACTCATAGGGTTTGTAATCTTACAGCTTCAAATTTTGGGGGGTGTTCATACTGAGCTGCTTTTCCTGGGTTCTTCTTGATGCCATAGAGTCAAAACCTGAGAAAAGACTAAAAGCCAGAGGAAAAAAAAACTAAATGAAGACTGAGTTAAGGACCTCAGAATTTGGTGAGAAATCCAGCCAGTAATACATTGTCAGTATTGTGTTTTTTAAAGGTGTTGGAAGGTAACAGATTTCCCTGTCCTTGAACTGTTTAGACCCCACGGATCCCCATGTAAAACTGTGATCAAGCTATTTTCTCATCAAAATTTCACAAAATGTAATCAGAGCCAAAGAAGCAATCATTTGTCTGTCTTCTATGTCTGGATGTTTTATGAGTAACAACATGATCATCCCGTTTGAATTTTATGTTACACTTAGAGCTCCTCATTGCATTGACAGTGTTGTGTAATACTCCACAGAGTACACTTTATTTTTTATGTTGGGAAAAAAAGCGTTCAACAAATTGAAATAAACTACCAAGGCTGGCTGTCAGTTGCTGATGTGCAACCATGATAAAATCTGACCTGTAAATGTCATTTAATCTTTTGTCTTACTGTTTCTAGGATCAAAGGGAGAGGACCTATTCAACAGTGAAAACCAAGTCCACTTCAGCTTCTATTAATAACCTAAAGCCAGGAACAGTGTATGTTTTCCAGATTCGTGCTTTTACTGCTGCTGGTTATGGCAATTATAGCCCCAGACTGGATGTTGCCACACTAGAAGAAGCCACAGGTAAACAATTAGATTTCTAGTAAATTAACACTTTCAATAGAAGTAGTAAGTAAAACAAGAAAGGAAAGAGGCATGGGCCATATTATTAAAACTAGAAAGAATGAAATTCTGTGTGAAGGTGGATTTTTGACATTGTATTTTGAAAGATAAGCTTCATTTTCAAATTACACTCTTATAATTAGCCAGATTTGTAACATATCAGGTTCTTTTCTTCTGATGTCCTTCTAACACAAACAAATTTTTATTTTCATTCAAATACACACCGATTCCCCCCCCGCAAGACAAATGAGCAGTGGTAAATAACCCTAGTAGATTCTTCTGTAACTGGGGAGAGGAGGGAAAAGGAGCTTTCAGCCCACAGGGGCTTCTCCAGGTCATTTTTCCCTGTTTGATTTCCTGAAAAAAAAGCCTTTATAGTTTTGTTTATGTATATGTGTCCTTTTTAGATGGAAGTCCATCCTTAGTGTCTTTTCAGTTCATTGGCTAGTTTCAACTTGGTTTAGTAAAGAAACAGAGGTCTCAAATATACTAGGTTTCTTTAAGGCTCATGTAATAAGTTGTAAACTGTGTAAAGAAAAAACAAACTCTTAAAAACCCTCACAATGGAAAGTATGAAGCTGAAGTACAAGCTCTCTCAGTACAATACATCACAGAATCTGGCTGTGACGTCTCAGCAGAGGAATAGCATTATAGGAGAGCTTGCTCTTTCCTTGATGCTGAAACCAATCTTGTGCCCTTATTTGTCAAAAAATTACCCTGATACCTTTTTTCATCACGAATGTAGATATGCGCATGCATGCATGCTTAGAGAAAATCTTCCACATCTTGGGTCTTCACAAAGAAACTCTTCCGTTACTGAGACCAGGCAGCCATGAGCCCATTGACAGGAACTGGCTGTGTCCCTGGCTACTTCACCACTCTGTCGCAGACCCGAATTTGGTTACTCTGTTTTGGGTCACTTGCTTCAGGTCGACCTGCCAGGTCAGCCAGATTTGGAGCTGAGAATACATAGCCTACAGGTTCAAAGGGTAGCGGTGCCAGCTTTGTCCTCTGCACTTTATCCAGCATACCCAAGTTGCGGACACACACTATAGTATCTTATTTAACTGCAGCCAGGTGTCGCCTGAACAGTTCGTGGGTATTCTTAAAACACAGTTGGTTAGGTCTTGGTTCTACCTTGGTTCCACAAAGAATATGAAAACCATCAACAATGAATAATAAATAACACATATCTAATAGACATAATTGAAATAATAATTATCATAATAGCAGCAATAAACTGTTATTACTAATATTATTAGTTCTGTGTCTGATGGCATGTTTTCCATCCATCGAGTTCTGCTTTAGACAGAGTCAACAGCAGAATCCCCATTTAGCAGAGTGGGAACCTGAGGTAAAACCAGGAGTAATTTCTTACTTTGAGTAGATTTCTGAAAACAAATTAGAAGTCTGTTATAATCTGTCATAAGTTTCTGCTAATTAGCTAATTTCTTGTCCATAGTGGTTTAAAATTAGTAGGCTAAAATGTTTCCCCAAAATTTCCTTAATTATCTGGGTACTTGTATATATAATATGCTTAACTATGGTAGCCACCTGGCAGAAATCCATATCCTCTGCACTCACCAGAATGGATATGGCAACCCAGACAGAGCTCCCACGGAGACACACAGCCATCCAGGCCTCAGGCTGCAGGGAGTGCCAGAGCCTCTCACTGGTAAGGGATGGCAGCAGGGAGAACAGCTGTGTGAGGTGTGACCAGGTGGATGGTCTGCTCAGCCTGGTGGCAGAGCTACAAGAGGAGGTAGAAAGGATAAGGATCATCAGAGAGCCTGAGAAAGAGATCGACTCAAGGAATCATGCACTGCCCTCCCTGAGATAGAAGCGGGAACAGCCACCAGAAAAAAATGAAGATCAAGGGGGTCCTGTATCCTCTCCCTGCCAGGCTGAAGGCAGTAGCCTAAATGAAAGGAGCAAATGGAGGCAAGTCCATGCTCGAGGCAGCAGGCAAACCCCCTCCTTGCCCACCTTGCCTCCCCAGGCGCCTCTGTACAACAAGTATGAGGCTCTGGATGTGGAAGGACAGTCCATGGATGAGGTAGATGATGGTCCAGATACACCAGAGGTGCTGCCAAGGTCAGAAAGTCCTATCCCCCACATCACGACCACCCTCACAAGGAAGAAAAGATGAGTTATAGTTGTAGGTGACTCCCTTCTGAGGGGAACTGAAGGTCCAATACACCAGACAGGCCCTTCTCTTAGGGAAGCCTGCTGCCTCCCTGGGTCCCAGGTTAAGATCATCACTAGGAAACCAGTACGGCCTCCTGCGGCCCTTGGACTATTTTCCACTACTGCTCTTCCTTGTGGGTGGAGATGAAGCTGCAACTCATAGTCTAAGAGCGATCAAAAGAGACTTCAGGGCCTTGGAACAGTTGGTAAGGGAATTTGGAGCACAGGTTATTTTTTCTTCCCTGCTTCCAGTTGCAAGCAGTGACATAGGAAAAAACAGATGGTCCCAGTCTGTTAACACATGGCTCCTTGACTGGTGACACCACCACAATTTCAGTTTTTTTGATAATGAGGTGGCCTACATGGCACCTGACTTGCTGGCATCAGATGGGATTAACCTTTCTCAAAGGGGGAAGAGGGTCTTTGCTCACAAGCTAGCGGGGCTTATTGACAGGGCTTTAAATTAGACTCAAAGGGGAAGAGAGATAATATCAGGCTCACCCACGACAAGCTGTTGGATAATGCACCAAGGTTAGAAGGATGGGGTACTAAGGAGGCCCCTCAGCCTCTTGCACCAGAGAAGGACCTCAAAGGAACTAAAGGGTGCTCCGAAGGACCTCAAAGGAACTAAAGGGTGCTCCTCTAAGAGGGTGATATGGTCGACAGCCCAGATGAAGTGCCTCTACACCAATGCACATAACATGGGAAACAAACAGGAAGAGTTGGAAGCCACCATGCTGCTAGAAATATATGACCTGTTTGCCATTACTGAAACTTGTTGGGATGAGTCCCACAACTGGAGTGCAGCAATTGATGGCTACAGGCTGTTCAGAAGGGACAGGCGAGGAAGGAAGGGCAGAGGCGTTGCCTTCTACCTCAAGGAATGGATAGAGTGTGAAGAGCTATCTCTGAATGAATGTTGGTCTTCTTGGCCACCTGGGCATACTGCTGACTCACATCCAGCTGGCTGTCAACCAGCACCCCCAGGTCCTTTTCTGCCGGGAAGCTCTCCAGCCACTCCTCCCCAAGCCTGTAGCATTGCATGGGGTTGTTGTGACACAAGTGCAGGACCCGGCACTTGCCCTTATTAAACCTCATGCAGTTGACCTCTGCCCATCGATCCAGCCTGTCCAGATCTGTCTGCAAATGCTTCCTACCCTCCAGCAGATCAACATTTCCACCCAACTTGGTGTCGTCTGCAAACTTACCAAGGGTACGCTCGATCCCCTCATCCAGATCATCAATAAAGATATTGAACAAGACCGTCCCCAAAACTGAGCCCTGGGGAACAACGCTTGTGACTGGCCACCACCTAGATTTGACTGTGTTCACCACAACTCTCCGGGTTTGGCCATCCAGACAGTTCTTTACACAGTGAAGAGTACATCTGTCTAAGCCATGAGCCACCAGTTTCTTCAGGAGAATGCTGTGGGAGACACTGTCAAAGGCTTTACTAAACTCCAGGTAGACAACATCCACAGCCTTTGCCTCATCCACTAGGCAGGTCACTTGGTCATAGAAGAAAATCACGTTGGTCAACTAGGACCTGCCTTTCATGAACCCATGCTGGCCAGACCTGATTCCTTGGTTGTCCTGTACATGCTCTGTGAGCGCCCAAGCTCAAGATGAACCTCTCCATAATCTTCCCCAGTACCGAGGTCAGGCTGACAGGCCTGTAGTTCCCACAATACTCCCTCCGGCCTTTCTTGTAGATGGGCGTCACATTGGCAATCCTCCAGTTGTCTGGGACCTCCCCTGTTATCCAGGACTGCTGATAAATGATGGAGAGTGCCTTGGCAAGCTCCTCTGCCAGCTCTCTCAGTACTCTTGGGTGGATCCCATCAGGCCCCATAGACTTGTGAGTGCACAGGTGACATAGCAGGTCGTTAACCTCTTCCTCCTGGATTATGGAGGGTTTATTCCACTCTCTCTCCCTGTCTTCCAGCTCAGGGGGCTGAATACCCTTTGGATACCTGGACTGGCTATTAAAGACTGAGGCAAAGAAGGCATTAAGGACCTCATCCTTTTCCTCATCCTTCGTGACAGTGTTCCCACACACATCCAATAAAGGATGGAGATTTTCCTTGGCTCTCTTTTTGTTGTTAATATATTTGTGAAAACATTTTTTGTTACTCCTTACTACCATGGCCAGATTGAGCTACCTGGGCTTTCCTCTTTCTAATTTTGTCTCTGCTTGACCTAATGATATCCTTGTACTCTTTTTGAGTTGCTTTCCCCTTCTTCCAAAGGTAATAAACTCTCCTTTTTTCCCTGAGTCCCAGCAAAAGCTCCCTGTTCAACCAGGCCAGTCATCTTCTCTGCCAGCTCATGTTGTGGCACATGGGGACCACCTGCTCCTGCACCTTGTAAGATTTCCTTCTTGAAGAATGTGCTCAGTGTCACTTCAGACATAAGGAATAAATTTTACATCTGCATATTACTTCAACCTTTCTTGGGTTAAACTGATTCATGGCAAAAGCAGAAGATTTCATGCCAGGTTGTGCTGAGTCCTTTTACTTTAACAGTGAAAGCTGTAGCAAGTAGCAAGCCCCTTTAATTACAAAAAGTGAAGGATCATCTTTACATCCACTGGCTTTAAGTCATTTAACATAACTTTTAAATAGTTCAGTCACTCAAAAGACAAAATTACCACTTAAGTGATATTCTATGAATTTATATTTTCTTTCTTGAGGGACTTGTGTCTCTAATAAACAGCAACAATTCCAACAAAAAGTACGATTCAAGTACTTTGATTTGTGGCAAACACAGTATAGAATAGAAATATCCTACCTCATAAAGCATTTTTACTTCATAAATTTGAAAGTTTCTTACACCTGGGGATTGAGAGCTCTTGCACTCTACAGAAAGCATCCTTAAAGATCTGCCAGCTCTCTTCTGCTCCCTTGTCCCCGAGGATAGTTTCCCGGGGAGTGGTATTGACTAACTCCTTGGACAGCTGGAAGTTTGCTTTCCTAAAGTTCAGGGTCCTGACTTTACTCTTCACCTGCCCCATATCCCTCAGGACTGCAAACTCCACCAGTGCATGATCAATACAGCCCAGGTTGCCTCCAATCTTGATGTTATCACATGTGTTGGTGACCAGCAGCTTGGCATTCCTTCTGCAAGGGCTCTCTATTACCTGACATAGGAAGTTATCTTCCATGCCCTCCAGGAGTCTCCTGGATTGCCTACAGCTTGCTGTGCTACTTTTCCAGCAGATGTCAGGGTGGCTGAAGTCCCCCAGGACCAGAGCCTGCGAGCACGATGCCTCGTGAGTGAGAAGGCTTCATCAATAGACTCCCCTTGATTGGGCAGCCTGCAGTAGACACCAGCCACAACATCCCCTCTGTTGCCTTGGTCCCTGATTCTTACCCATAAGCTTTCAACCTTCTTTCAACCTGGA
The DNA here is from genome assembly GCF_964289735.1 of Phaethon aethereus. Lineage (NCBI taxonomy): Eukaryota > Metazoa > Chordata > Aves > Phaethontiformes > Phaethontidae > Phaethon > Phaethon aethereus. The sequence continues at coordinate 44,204,091 of NC_138576.1, read as the reverse complement.
CTTGATGATCTTAGAGATCTTTTCCAACCTTAATGATTCTGTGATTCTGTGTGACTTTTGCCCCTACAATCTTGCATGATACAGTGACCACTGATTTCCAAACGGTTCCACAAGTGGTTTATATGCAGACCTGCAGTAGCATCCTGCTGACCTGGGTATCTCAGAAAGTTATAGTAACTCAAGTGTAAGTATTTGTTCTTTTCAGTTGAAGACCAGTGTGAATAAAGAGATCTTCCTCACCTGCATTAGGTAGAACATAGAAAGATTACAAAGTTTCTTTAGGAAATAAAGGGTGGGGAGGGGGAGGATTTCTCATTGGTACAGTTTAGTCTATATCTCTGTAGCATAACAAGGGGTTTGTTATTTTTGGGGGGAAACAGCTGGTACAGGTTAGCATCACTGACAAATACATTGATTCTCTCATTTGCCCCAAGACAGAGCAAAGAAAAGACTGGTTGGTTTGTTTCTATGGGAACCCATGAAGTCTGCAACAGAAACCTGATTCTGTGCAATTGATAAAATCCTTGTGTAGACATTCCTGTTCAGTTACCACTACCAGCAGCTAACTATATTAACATACCATCTACAACTTTTTTTCTCTTTTATCTCTCTGCTGCTTCCAGATGACTCACACTTTCACAGTCCCTTGTTCAGCATCACTGCCTGATGTCTCCTCCTTTATTCTCAGTCTCTTGGGCTACATCCTTACTGTTACAAACCAGCGTAACGCCATAGAGTTTAGTAGATCTGTACTCATTTAATGCGACTGAGTATATGACCACCCTCATTAGATGTCGGGCAAGCAATGTATGTAATAAACCTTGAGGTTTCTCAGGCTAAGTATTTACATCCTCAGTTTACATTAATTTGACATGCATACATTTGCATCTATTAATGGCATTAACATATCTGAATAAAAAGAGTGATTATGTGTGGATTTTTTAGCATGTAAATTCTCTGAAGCATGGAGAATTCCATTTTGTATATGTGGAAGCACCTTTTCATTGCTAACAGAAACAAGTGATAAGTAGTAATAGCAATTTACAATGATTAAGAGCAGTAAGAGATAGAAATATGCTAAATAGGAAATCTGTGTTATTAGGTAGTGTTTCATCTCAAACATTCTCCTTATAGTTAAGACAGTATTTCCTTGGGTACCATCGAAGTTATATCAATTAGTTTTAGATGGGAGGCTAGAAGCAGAGCTCTTCAGGGTTTATTCTTCTACTGTCCCCCCTTACAGGGATAGCCAGGTCTTCCCTTTTAAGAAGGTCAACCACTGAGCAAAACAGAAGGCTGTGCAGCAGTAGGAGGGAGTAAAGTGGCTGGTGCTGGTGCTGGCTTTCAGCTGATGGCTGTACTGCTTCGACCAAGTCAATTTAGGCATAGCTCCTTTTTATTCCCTGTAGATGATCACTAACTCATCCAGCATTTGGATAAAATTCCAGTGGAGGCCATTCTTTAGATTAACTTTATCAATATAATAATTTCAGGCAAAGGTAAACTAACAGTCTGCAATTCATGATGGTTGACAATTTTTTGCAGTTCCTTCGTAGGGAATCATTTTAAGCTAATCTCTGCTCTGTGCTCTATTTGTAGCCACAGCTGTTTCCAGTGAACAGAATCCTGTTATTATCATAGCTGTGGTTGCTGTGGCAGGAACCATCATTCTGGTCTTCATGGTGTTTGGATTCATCATCGGGCGAAGGTATTGCACCTTGTATCAGCATAAGCACATGTGACCCGCTCTTGCGAACTCCTGAGACATAGTCTAATCTTGGATAGTAATTTGCAAAACTGAAACAGAAGTAGTTTTCAGTAAGGACAATTTTCATTGAAAGCCTGCTATCAATTATACAGTTTACCCTCTTACTTGGGCAAGACACACTTAAATCGAGATACTCTTTTTGTCCTATGTAAATGTGCTGTAAAAGGGACCCTTAGCAGGTTCTTTACCTGTACTCCTCAAAGTCCCTCTTTCCATTCAATTTTCTCACATGGAGAAGTCTGACACTTTATCTGATCAGCCTTTAAATGACTTTACATTTAAAAAAAGAGGCACAGCAGTAAGTTTAAGAATATCCTCATGTAAAACAGAGTTCTGCTTTCAAGTTCTTTAATCCTCTGTTTTATCCGTACAAGCTTTTCACCAGAACTAGAATTTTCTCTTTAGGACCTGTCCCAACTGGTATTTTATACAAAAGCCTTTTGATTGCAACTGTTCATGATTTATTTAAAACTCTGCTGTCAAGAGAATTATAGCTGAAACTTTCAAAGGGCCTACATGAGTTAGGTGCTCAGTGCCTGAAAATCCCAGCCTACAAAGCTGATGTTGTCAGGACTTTAGATGTGAGGAAGTCAGTCATTATTTACCAGTAAAACTGGAGTCTTTCTTTTCAGGCATTGTGGCTATAGCAAAGCTGATCAAGAAGGGGATGAAGAACTTTACTTTCATTGTAAGTGTTTTGCTTTTTTTCTCCCTTTCAAAGATTCCCAACTGAAATAGTGTAGACAATACTAAAACAACATTCCATGAAAGACAAGAAAGACATAAGAAATTAAAAAATACTGTGTACATAGCAAGTTGGAAGTTAAACACTGTAAAAGTATGACCTGCATGAAAAGAATGCAGATTAAAGTCAACATTGCTCTCTCAGACAGTTTTATTTCTATACATGTGTATGATATATTGTTGTTATTACTCTGCTTTTTTTTTTTCTTTCTTTTGGTTGCTTTGAATGCGTTTCACACTATCTTAATGATCCCTCTGAGGTGCAGTGTTTGAGAGACCTTTGGCTAAGAGACTATATGCTCTCTACCTTAGGTAAACTTCTGGTTAAGAAAGTGTGGGTCATTGCATCACCCTAGCAATGAAGATGTTCTGCTCAGACGCTGTTTTCTCCTGCTGTGAATACTGTTTACAGAACATAATGCCCTTAAAAATAGAATATTTAATATGAAAAGAAAGGTCAGCTACTTCATTACTGTGTTCTAGAATCACTTGCCTAAGCAAAGAATAACACCTAAAACCTCCCTTGTTAAAATCACAGCTACCATATGAACTTACGTTAGAATGAAGGGAAAATTCAATAAAATACATCTTTCTTGGGTTAATAACAATTGAAAATTTAAGGGGAAGGGAAGACTTATGCAAGAGCAGTTTCAGTTTTATCAAAATAGTGTTTAAAAAACTTTCTTATTTTAACCCTTTCTCACCTCAGTTGTAATATCATTTTGACATGAGAAATTAAATTTCTTTTCATTTCTTTTAGAATCAGTCATTAACTCAGGAAGTATGGTAAAACTAAGTTGTAAAATGATTTTAAGCATCCAAAATTGCAGAATCACTGAACAGAATTAAACTGAGTATAAGTTCTGACACAGAACAATGCCTGGGTTTCCAGTCTTCTCCCATACTTGGTAACTCTCGTATCAGTAGAGCTTGCCATTTAGTCACACTAATGCTGTATGTAGCCTTTGTTGTCTACCAATAATTGCACCTGTAGCTTAAATCCATCGGATTTTTTTTTTATGAAAGCAATATGTTTATCTTATTTTACATATGTTAAAATCACGAGCTTTGTGAGACTGTAATGTCACATAGAGAATGAAGTAGCCACTGGTCACAGTTTTGTAGCATCTTCTCAATGCATGCCTCTTTAAATGAGTAGTTCTAGTCAAAGCTCCACTCAAAATCAGATCAAGGTTTCTTTTTCACCTTTCTTCCCTGAAAAAATCAGATCATCTGGAATTTGTTCATGCTTCCTGAGTTTGGGTGTGTCGCTGCCTAAATCATTTCCTTTATATGTAGTGAGCATTAAACTAAGCAGTGATATCATTGCAGCTTCAGTCAATCAATTAATAATCTGCGCAAGAAAGGTAGAAAATAATAATGGGATAAGAATTATTTATCACGCACTTTGCAATGAAGCTGATTTTAAAGAATTCTTCAAAAATCTGATGTTACTTAAATGCTACTATTCTGGGAGTGATGGATTTGAAATTTGCCTCTCATAGATGCATTATAAGCTTTTCACGTCTTCAGAAGAGCTACTGCTTTCACTTTTAAAATCACCAATATGTCTTTGAAGGAGAAGTTCAACTATCTCTTCTTGTATGTCAGTACAAAACCGAAAGGAATATCCTAGCTAAATAATTACTTTCTTCATCTCCATTATCAGTGTCATTTTTTGTTTCAGTGAAAGTATAAATGAATTAATATGAAAGCTACTATTTAATGATTAATAGTTGATCCAGAAATGGTGAGATTTTATAAGTGTTCATTTCCTTCATTACTTTCAAGAAATCTGGTTATCCAGCAAATCAGTCAGAACAGTTAGCATACACGCTCTTTTTAAAATCATAACACCAAATATAAGTTACTTTTTGCCAAGCTAGTTTTTCATTGTCTGTTGATTGAAGTTTTAGTGTTTAATATGAGAACCATGTGCAGAATGAGATGGAACCCAGTGCTGTGGTCACCAGTTTGGTCACAGAGCTGTGAACACCAGTTTGGTGTCCTTTTGCTCCATAACATCTAGAAAACCTTTTCTGCTGATGTACCAGATTGAATTTTCAAAAACGTAACTTACAGCAAACACTTACTTAACACAAAAACTTACAAGTAACCATTTTTAAAGCACTATATTTAATAGAGTATCGTATTTTTTGTTTCAGTCCCCCTCAACTCTCTGTGACCTCAAGTGCTACACTTGGAGATACAAGTACAATGGAGGAGTTTAGTCAAACAATTCAGATTTATATTTGGTTTCCTCCTACCATTTTCTTCTAACAATGTCTTCAAATCCAGGCCAGCATTATTTCACCTTGGTATGCCAGGATAGCCTTGGCCTGTCAAAATGTTTTATGACAGCCTGAATAAAGAACCATCAGAGGCCCGCTTGAGATTCGCAAGGTTACCTCCAATCCAGGCCCCTTATCACAAACACAAGAGGATGGCTCCTTCTCCATCTCCCTGCCTGAAAGCACTATTATAGGAGGTTAACTTACTGCTTTCTTCTCATTTTCGCTAGTCATGTTTTATTTTACAAAATAAATATTTAACATTTAAAAAAATTTGTAGCATTATCAATACAATTGGAAGAACATCTATTTAAATACATAATATGGCAGATAACATCTGGGCAACATTTCAAATAATTTCTCTGTATGTAAATTCATTAGACTACTCAAACAATTTCTCTAGCTTTTTCCTTCTTATGAGAGTTTAGGGTTTTTTTAGTGAGTAATTCCATCTAAAACATAAATACACATGATTACTAAGGTGTTTTTCAATATATTTTCAAATTTAAAATATTTTATGTTCAATTAAATGATTACAAAACAACCATAAATTATTTATGTTTTGTATTGACTTTTGATCCTATTGTTGTATATCAGTATATCAATTAGCAGAGGAACATTTTTGCATTTTCATATTGAGTTTTAATTCACTGATTTAATTAAAGCTCAGGACTGTAATCCTTGTAAGCCGAATTTATTTCATAAAAATTGCTTGATTAATAGATTTCCAAGGTAGGCCTACTTTCACGAGAATTTTCTATTTTCACCAGAAGAGCAAAAAATAATTTTCCTGAATCAGCAGCAAACTAAGGGAATAAACTACATGCTGGCCATAGCGCTATGCTGCCTGAGTTGCACTAAGTGCTATACTGGATAAAGAGAGAGCAAAAACCAAATTGGTGCATATTATTCACTTAGGTGCTTGGGAGAGGGAATAATTGTGCCACAGAGCCCACTTTCCCTTCCTATGCCTTTACAAATTGACTACTAGTGTTTCTCATGTTCATGTTCTAGTGCAAGTAACATACCTAAGGACATAAATTCTAAGTGCTGTGACTAGTTTAGCTTGGCTATTGCCACACTTTAATTAATATTATATTCAGTAGGTTAAGCAAATTAAGGTAGGTGGAGGAGCCTTTCAAATCCGACTAGATAACATAAAGAAATGCTGTTTATGCAACCTGGAAAAAGAGGATAAGCTGTCCTTATACAGAAAAGAAAGTTTCACCTCCTTTGCTGGTCTCATACACCTTCCCTTGCTTTATTTTTACTCCCACTCAACACTTGCATTTTATTCCATTGAGCACTGTTTAATATTTATTATTTATTTTACTTCAAGGTGGAGATGCAGATGCTAAAGTTAGTAATTTTTAAAGATGGGATTGTGTACTTGTCTCAGCATGCGTGCAGATGATGCCTAAAACTAAGGTTGCCTCTCAAAGTGGCTCTGACTCAAGCAGTGTGGAAGCAGGTTCACTCTTCCGAGGAGCACCCTGCATAATGAAATTCCTGGGCTGACTGCACAATAAGTGCCTTTGCTTCATCACAGTCATGCTTTCTTACATCATTACAGTTAAATTTCCAGGCACCAAAACCTACATTGACCCTGAAACCTACGAGGACCCAAATAGAGCTGTCCATCAATTCGCCAAGGAGCTAGATGCCTCTTGTATTAAAATTGAGCGTGTGATTGGTGCAGGTAAGGCTGCCGTGGCTTCCTGATTCAACTGTTTCATTTAGCTGGGATCGAAACTCATACATCATAATGACAGGCAAATAATTATACCTCAAGTATAGAAGAACTTTTTGCATTTTCTAGAGTGGTTAAGAGCAATGAAGCTGCACTGGCTTCTAAAATGTAAAACCAAACAGGGCAAAAAAAACCCAACAAAAAACAGATAAATAAGTAAATGAAGAGTCTTGCTTGATACTGAAAGCTTGTAGGTTTCTAATTCTGTATCTGCTGTTAAAAATGTAATTGGGGGAAGAAGGACAGTTTTGCTGCCTCTTATTTACTGTCAGAGGAAAGGCGTTAGGTATGACTGCAAATTCTGCTCCCTTTCCTTTTGCAAGAGGGCTTTTTGACCTCTGAATTTTTGTTCATGTAAGGAAAACTGGCTGCAGGACAAAATCTTAAATAGAGACTAGGAAGGTCTTATTTTTGTATAACAAAATCTTTCCTAAGGCTGTTTTTTGTTCTACCATTTTTCTTTTTGATATTTTATGAATACAAAAGGTTATTGTTTAAATTCTCATGACTGATTGTAATTGCATCAGCATTACATTGCTTTTCTTCCTCTTGAACTGTCTACCACCTACTTAAACCATGGTGTTCATGCTCTAAAAAGGCAGTTTCATTTGTTTGCATTAATAAGATATGTGACATTTTTATTGCACTACTCCATGTAGTGAAATTAAGTTTCCATGGGTAAGAAAAATATCAAATACTTTGGATTCCTGAAGGAAATGTTCGTTTGCTTTCCTGTTATTCTATAAAAGTATAAGTAGAATATTTTTAAAATCACCCTGTAGTTTGACATGCACTGTAAATTCCATACTGTGATATTATTTAAAAAGAGAAGAAGGAATAGCTCTAAAATAAGCTGGTTTACCTGTAAAAAAATCTTTACACTTAAAATTCACAATATCTCCTTAAAGTAACCTCACTCATGTTGAATCATGTCTTAATCAAGGAGTAGTACCGTTGACATTAACAACACTGCTGAGCAAAGTATTGCTTCAGATGAATAAGAGCATAAGAATCCAGCCCTTGCTAACTAGTAATTTTTGTGATGCTAGAATGGCAGCACCTCTTCTAATAAATACACAACACACAAGATTTAAATTCAAGATTAGCATAGAAAAATTACTGAGCTTTCACTTCTGCTTTGTGTTAAAAAACTATCAGCATAGCAACAGTTCCGAGTGCAAAGTTATATTCAGTTGGACTTGCCGGAGCCTTCTGAGCAAAATGCTGAAAACGCTTCAGTTGCAAATATCATACTGTTTAAAATGTATTTTAATGTACTGTTATGACAGAGTAATTCCAGAGTGTTAATTTTGTTGACTGTAGATGAATTTATTCTTGATTTTAATGAGTATAACTGATAGCAAAAAACTAACATGTGTCAGTAGTCATTCTGAAGAAAATTAATTAGAAGTGCTATGGTGAAAGCATATTGTGTACGGGGTCTAGCTATGGCTTTAACCTGTTGATGTAGATAGGAAACACGAGTGAAATGAAATGCAGTCCAGGAACAACAGAATGTTAAAGACCCAAAGAAGCAGCTGAAACTCATACATCAAAGAAGAACATAGAATTTCTGCTAGTGACAGCACCGGAAAAGCCACTTAGCAGTCTCAATATGCATCAGCAATGCTGGCCACATCAGCTATTGAGCATTGCCATGTCTCTCTCAGACAAACAGGGTGCAAGTATTCTTGTGCTCAATTTGCGTGAGGGATATGTGCTTTCCTTGCCAGGATTTTCACTACCATCCCGCTGCGGCCACCTGTCAGATACAGAATATGGCGTCCACTATGTTGAGTCCTTGTTCATACCACACATCCTTTGTTTTAGCATCTTCCTTGTTGACATGCTGAGCCTAGTGGCTGTGCAGCTGTGCAGTATTCCCACTCTTGTCATATTTTCTGGATCACTTTTGGGCATCATTTCCGCTGAAAATACTATTTTGTTGGGAATAAAAGTAGTTCATTGGCTAGCATCCTGGGCTGAAATGCATAACATACAAGTTCAAGTTTCTGGTTTGCCTGACTATGAGCGATCTGCTTTTGGAAATCAATCAAAATCATATCACAGAGAGCTGGAAAGGAGTTAAGCCTTAGTGTCTCCTGTGCCAAGTATCCTAATTACCTGGCTCTGAAGTATCACATACACACACACGCTTATACTCATGTTTTGTTTTCAGCATGGAAAAAAAAACCAATTTTGGAAGGTACTGCTAGAGAAAATTGTTATCCTTTACTAAGTTCTTGTGGCTAGGAGCTGTGAGTGAGATGAGTAGTGAATTCATTAATAGTCATCCATATTGCTAATGAAGTGCAGAGGAAGGTTAAGGCACCAGGCTAAGGGCGTGAGCAGCTAGTTTCTATGTATGTAACAAACAGCTATGCCTCATGGTATTCACAACTATGAGATGGACATTCAGACTACAACTCCAGTGCCCAAGGATGGTTGAAGCTAATGCCTCACCTGTGCAGGCATTAACAGTTGTACTCAGTATGGCCAATTAGCTCAGGTACAGCACGGTGTTAGCAGAGGTATATGGAGTTGATTGGAACTAACGTTAATTCAGCTAGTGTAGAAGGGAGAGAGAAGAATTCAATTCTGTATGCAGTCATCCTATGAGATTTGTAAAACCAGCCATGCTGAGTGGAGATTTGCCTGAACAAGTCGGTAGGAAATGTTAAGTCTGGCCAAAGTTCTACCCTTCTGGCTGACGAATGGTGAAGCTGAGGCCCAAGCACTGCCTTTTTCTTCTCTAGGCTCTGCTGTTGAGGGTGACAGGAGAACAGTAGTGTTGGAATAGTGATGGTGTCCCAAACAAGATTTCTCAGAACTCATCCATTAGTACACTTCAATGTCTACCTCTTCAGGCATTTAGCCTCATTTCCGGGCATAGCACTCTCTCCACTGCCAGCTAGACGCATTGCCGGTGCGTACGTGCATTTAAGTCCTGATCCCACCAGGTTTCTCAGGACCTCAGCCTATGTCCCAAAAGGATTCTCTAATCAAACTCTCTGTGTTAGTCTTTCCTAAGTCAATATTTTTTTTCAGCACTCAACTTAAAACATGTCTTGGATGTAGGTGTGTCTGCATACTTGTGTATGCTCAATAACTTAATGTTAAGGCACTCCACAGGTATGCAGGAGATAAATTTCAGGCTTGATTTGATTTGGATGAGGGATTTGGATCTATATCTCACATACTCCAGATAAATTTGCAATGTACCAGATAATTAAATATTTTTGCAATTAATCTTTTTCTTTTTTTTAAAGAGATGTTCCCCTTTGTTCAGTGTAGATATGTTACTGCCCTTTTCTCCTGAATATCCCCAGGGATTTTTCTTCTTGGCTACAGAATAGGGGCTCCCTCTTTCTCTCTCTGCTGACACTGCTGTGAGGTGAGGGACAATCCTTAAATCTTCTACAATCTCAATAATAGTGAGGAAGATATATTGCCATTCAGCTCCACATCTCACATGCTTCCACGCTCTTTCCCATACGATAGAGTCCAATTACTTCCCTCCCAAATTATGGTTGTTGAGGCTTTTTTTTTGTATTCTTTCTGGCTGTTGGGATGTTTTTTCACATGCTGCTTCAAGTTCCAATTGTCTGTTAGTTTAGAAGCCTTTTACAAACTTTGAGCATTTGCTTGTGTCTGCTTAATGTAACAAAATTATTATAAGTCACACCTTTCATTTCATAATCTGCAAAGTAAATTATCCTGCTTGAAGGTAATAATGTAGTGCTTCATTTGACACCATAACAATGTTAAATTAAAAACACCCCTGAAAGAGCTATCTTTTGAAAGAAAAAAACCCATTGAATCTAAAGATAGCAAGGAGACCATGTAGAACAGAAAGACATTTTCACTTAGAAATATTACTATTTCTGTAATAGTATTTGCTTATGAAAGCCCCTTAATTTTTAGTTCCTATCTTTAAAAAAATTGAACAAATTTATAACATTTTTTAAAAAATGTTCAAATAAAAGTCCTGTAGATTGGCTTAACATGAAGTGTTCACTTTGTAAGGTACTTAGTCACCGATTCATTTAAAGCACGTGCCTGTCTTTGTGTTCCGAAGTAATCCGTTTCACATATGAACATTCACATGTTAAATTTAAATACACACTTAGGCAGCTAGTTGAATCAAGGTCTAAAAAGAATATTGATACTATAGTTGGAGTAATTCAGCATTGTTCTACTTCACTGTAGGAGAGTTTGGTGAAGTGTGCAGTGGACGTCTAAAGCTTCCTGGCAAGAGAGATGTTGCAGTAGCCATAAAAACACTGAAAGTTGGCTACACTGAAAAGCAAAGGAGAGATTTCCTGTGTGAAGCAAGCATCATGGGACAGTTTGACCACCCCAACGTTGTTCACTTAGAAGGGGTTGTTACCAGAGGTAAGCAGCGGCTCAATCTGTCAGTCAAATAACAACATAATGGCAGAAATTACTTTAGCTTATTCATGGTCAAAGATTCAAATTATAAACAGGCTGCACACTCCTAATGGATTTTCTCCTGATGCGTAACTAAGTAAAACAATACTTACTTTATGCTGCAACCTGAGGAAAAAAATTAAGATGCACGCATGATTAAAAGATGAAGTACTTTGAAATATATTCTTTTTCCAGTCTCATTTAGCCTCAAAGACCATGCAGAGAGATAAGGTTTCTTATGTCCTTTCATATTATCTGAAGTGTCATTATTCCAGAGTCCTGTTCACCCAGCAGGAGTTAGGAGAACACACTGACATTTTGATTTGTATGGTTTAATTCTGTGTTTCATGTGAATCATGACCACGTTCCATGCAGACATTTAAGAACTTATTAGAGATCAGTAACAGTGCTGGAGGCCTCAGAAATGTTCGTTGTTTCAATGATTCAGTCCTTCAAAGGAATAACATGTGTTTTATCAAAAAAAGGCACTCCATTTGTGTTACACTTTCTCAAATAAAATCTGTCTTCTTTTCTTTCAGGGAAACCAGTCATGATTGTAATAGAATACATGGAGAATGGGGCCTTAGATGCATTTCTTAGGGTAAGTACCAAACTAAAAACATATATAAACATGTTTTAAGTGCCTATTATATTATATTATACTATACTATGTTATATTTTTTCATTTTAAAAATATGGGTTTATATATGTGCATATGTATGTATGCATGCATGATATTTCGTAAAATTAAATGGTTTACAGACTGAAATAGAGCTTGACAAATACTAGCAGTTCCCTATGTTATTTCAGCAAAACCAGATCAGAACAGACAGGAACAGACAAGATCACATGGGAACATTCTAGGAAATTAAGTGATTTAATGTGGCATAGACATGGTGGGTTTTATTACTTCTATCAGCTGAAGTTAAAACTACTGATACCTGAAGCCAAATCTTCTACCTTTTGGGAGCAGAATTTTATTGTGTCAGCATGGTAGAAATCAGCATATAAGAATACCTAAATGAACTATGATCATGTTTAAGAGAAGAACAAAGACAAAAGAAATGCAAGTTCACAATAATTTAGCATTTTTTGAATGTGTGTTCTGAGCTGGCCAGTTCTGACACCTTTCCAGGTGTACAAGGCAGTGTGAGATGTATAAACACTCTATAGAGAACAGAAAGACTATGTATGTTTGATAAACTCCAAGCTATGAATAAAATTATCAGTAGCTAGAGTTCCAAAAGGAGATAATTCTTGTTTTCTTGATACAAAAAATTATGTTGAGAGATGAAAAGCATAGAGGCAAACAATAAAGAGCTGTGCATCAAGTAGTCTCTCTTAGAGGAGACTTGCCATGACTTAGCCAGAAATTGATAGTGATTAGCAAGTTTTGTTACTTCTAGTACATTAAGTACTCATATATTTCTTAACTGGAGGTACTGCTTTATCTCTGAAGAAAATAAAACTTGTGTTTGAAGTGAATTTCTTTGCCCCAGGATGAATTGCCACAGAAGTAGTAAATAACTAGAAAGCTAAAGTTGTAAAACTAATTCTTGTTTCTCTTCTCAGCTATACTAACAAGAATTGCTGCTCCTTTCTTCCCTCCAGAAACATGATGGGCAATTTACAGTCATTCAACTAGTGGGAATGTTGAGAGGAATTGCTGCTGGAATGAGATATTTGGCCGATATGGGATATGTACACAGGGATCTTGCAGCACGCAATATTCTTGTCAACAGCAACCTTGTTTGTAAAGTGTCAGACTTCGGCCTTTCCAGAGTTATAGAAGATGATCCAGAGGCTGTCTACACTACTACTGTAAGAGAAATTGATGGGTTTTAGTAGTTTTGAGATGTGGTTGTTAAGAAGAAGCATATCTTCTTGAGAGTGTAGATAAGAGAAATACATTAATTGCTTGAGAAATGTTAACCAGTCAAAAGGAAAAGAGTGTCTGCAGAAATCTGTCTCTAATTAGGGGTTGATATTTTTGTAAGAACATACATTTGCATTTGGTAAAGTTTGAAAAATTTTGCACAGTATCTTCATTATTCCCTTCCTCATGATTTTCTGTTTGAACAAATACGGAAGTTTTACCCATAAAAAATTTAATCATCTCGTTTACTATGAGTCAATTAAAATATTTGTAGGCTATTACTATTTTTCAGACTAGATTTTATCTCACCAAAAAGTTGACTAGCTTGAGGCTAGACTGTGACAAAGCTCAACTCCTGTATTTTCCCTTGCTTTTGGGTGGGACGCTTTTCTTAAATAAGCATTCAACTGCCACAGTATGTTCTTTATTCTTTTGTTGATCCAGCTCCACTTTCCCACCCGTTGGGCCTCTCTGTACCTATTTTTTTCATTCTGAAGGAAGGAGGGGCCCCTGGAATCTGCTCCAACAGGCACAGGGATCTGGGAAACCGCACTGGTGTTCATGGCTGTCACTCCTGCTGCTGGGCTTTTAGTGGGATTCTGGTTTAAAAATGTCAGACTGAAATTTCAGAGGAGCCATATGACAATTCAACAGGATTTATATGCACAGGATGAGACTCCCCTCACCTAGATTCAGCCAGCCAAGAGTTAAATGCCTAGTGTAAATCAAACATCTAAACAGCCCCTTAAAATCAATAGAGAGATAAGTACTTCCAAATGCATTCAACTTAACTTAGACAGGTGGCTAAGTTTCTATGGTCCAAGTGTTTTAAGAGCCTAAACTTCCTTAGACTTCTTTTAAAATTCTGCAATTGATCAACTATACTGGATGATATAAGTGCTGCTTTTGATGTTTATAGAAATAATTGTAAATGCACTCCATAGAAGCTGATGTGGAAGTTTTGTAGAGAAAAAAGAAAGCACTCTTCTCTTTTTTTCATAGGGTGGAAAAATTCCAGTGAGATGGACAGCTCCAGAGGCCATCCAGTACCGCAAATTTACATCAGCCAGTGATGTGTGGAGTTATGGAATAGTTATGTGGGAAGTAATGTCTTATGGAGAACGGCCTTATTGGGACATGTCAAATCAAGATGTAGGTTATACTTCGTCTGTTTGTATGCGTGTGTCAGAAAAAAAAATAAATTACATATTGTAAACACTTATATATGTGTTTCACTATACATGCATAAAATATTTGTTTAGAAATAAGATTTATCAAAATACTGTAGGGTTCTCTCAAACTGCGAAAAGTTACAGAGCTTTCACTTTTTACCTAAATCTTTAAATCATTCTTCTGTCATGTGGATGTTGTAGGTTTCTGTCCCAAGTATCAAGTAAAATTGGAACATCAAAAGTAGTATGTGCTCTTTATTTTATTATACTTAAGCATAGAAAGAATTAATTCTTTCCAATAAAAAATAATTCTGAGATTTCTGACCTCAGAGCAATGATTAATCAGTTGAAAAAACTTGTTAAATATCTGAGTGGCAGTTACTGACCTACTTTGTTTTTTTCAAGTTAATTATGCTGATTTAACAATACCCTTGTTTGCATAAAATAAGACCCAGAGCAACAGGTCAGCAGTAAGAGAACAGATGGGTGTTAATCTTGATTTCTGACAAGAGTATCTATTAATATAGAAAGTACACAGGAAAAAGCCATGCAGGTGAGAAAGATGTCAGGAAGTTCTTCAGGTTGGGGACTTGAATTTTTTTTATTATTATTTTATTTTTTGATTGAATGATCGACATCAAAGTTTAAAAAAAAGATAAAAGTGTAAATGATGAGTCAGTTTGGCACAGTTCAAAGTTGTTAATATTTGACAGGTCTCAGTGTCAAAGATTTCATGGACTGTCAAAATATGGGCAAACAAGTCCTTGGGGCAGAGAAAGAGAAATATTTACATTCCCTAGACACCCAGTAGAGTTTCATTTCTTTTGACACCTTCCTTCTGTACTAGATTCAAACACAAAAGAAGTCTGACAGGAGTATAAGATGCCTCAAAGGCAAACGTTACCTCTTTCTGAGAACAATAAGGAAAAACTTTTAAATAGGGAGGAAATTTTGGTACCTTCATGCTTCTTGTTGGATTTTATAAAGTATTCCCTCTATTAATAACTGCAAATAAAGCTTGTTAATGACTCTTTTTCATAAAATGGCTAATTACCACTTCTTGCAGTTTCATCTCTTTTTAGCATCTTATATAATAATCTTCAATAGCACATAGTTAAAAGATGCATCATTTTCTTGGTAAAATAATTTCAAATATTCTTGTATGCTGTGATCTTCAAAACTGTCCTGAAACATACCTCCCAAAACATATACATATCCTACCAATCCCATAGATAAATCTATGATGCAAGAATTTAGAATCATCTTATGATTAGTTAGTCTCATTCACAGTGACCAATTGGAGTATTTAACTGGAATCAAAAATGCTAAATGTGTCTCTTCTAATTTTGCATATACACTTAGGCAGTTTATATATCTGAAGTGTATCATTTTGCCTAAAAGTGGATGTGGGTGTAGTCATAGACAAGACGAAATCTCCTAAAAAATATGTTTCCTTGACATATGCATCTTTAGATGGCATTTCTTTAATTCTGCCCCTCTTCCTTTAAGTCATTGTTTTAGATTGATGGAGGATCCAGATTTGTGGTGCGATTTCTTTTTAAGCAACATCTTCCTTTTAGCAGTGACCTGGAGCTAGGGTCCCCTGCAGAAGAACACTCCTGCAAGCCGCCTGCAGAGGCACAGTGGGCTGAACACAGATGATAGAGAGTCCCCCCCAACTTCTCTGAGCAGTGGGCTCCCCTCATCTTAATCCTTGCTGGTAACAGCAGCCCTCAAACTGCTGCACTTTACCATATTCCCTTATTAGGCTTCTGGTGTTTGCTAGCTCTTGCTCTCATTTGGTTACTCACCCTAGTGCAGATTACTTCTTCAGAAAAGGACAAGAGTTTAGGCTTACATTTTTTTTCTTTGCTGTACTCCTGGATTTATTATCATTGTTATGATTAATAATTTATATTATTATTATATACCCAGAAGCAGAGTAATAACATTACATTATCCAGTTACCTGTATTTAATACTTCCTTGTTGGCAACCAGTATATACAGTGATCAGACCTGGCCCACTTCACATCCTCAGATAGCCTGATTATGATAAAAACATACTTGACTCTTAACAGTATTGCCTTTCTCTCTTCTTGCAGCAAAAGCAGAATTTGAAAAACAAATTGCTGGAAGTGTAAATAATATAAATCAATTCTATTAGTCAGAATTCCAGCTGTGTTCTCTTTGTAGCTTTGCTTATTTAAAAAAGAAATAATAATTTCCTGCATCTATTTCATCATCTCCCACTACTGATTTTTGGAACCCCACCCCCACCTTTCTTAGCAGAGTAGACGCTTGTAGTATCCTTCAAAGTGTCGGAGTTTAGTATAAAGTTTGGGGTTTTTTTTTAAGAAATTTTACTTATCAATATCTTAGAATGTTTTTTTAATGTTTTTGGATTCCATCCATTTCTAGCTAACTCATTCTTTTATGTTTCTCAATTTCATCCTTCTTGCTCAGAATACACATCAAAGCAGCTGATTCTGCAGTATCCCCAAAACCTTTTTAAAATAATATCATCATCTTGATTCCCACCGCTCTTCAGGTGTCTCTGCAGATCATAGTAAATGTGGAAAAGTCCTGTTCATGTTCCTTTCATTCATCTTTTCATTATCCCTTACACTCTTGGATATAGTCTTATCTAGATGGTGTGCCAGTTCTAAGCATATCAGATATTTTGGTGGTTGTGTTGCTGTTGGTGTTACCTACTTTTTCACTCATTGGTTGTCTTTGCGTTCTCACCTCTTAAGCAACTGTGTCATTTGTAGTAAATCATACGTAGCATGCATAAAGTGTTTAACACCTTTTACCTTTTAACAGGTCAGAAATTTCTGCATTACGTTTCATAGCACACCAGTTGTCCTGTACACACTGTAGCTTTTTTTTCACTTTTATTCCACTGATACTTCTAAGCGTAAGGAGCTGTTCTTTTGTTTTACCTCTTAATACTGCTCTAAAAGATCTCACATTTCACTTTTAATATTTTCTTTCATATATAGTAGTATTTTTCCAGTTTCCCTGTTCAGCAGAAATCCTCTGTCCCCACCTGGTCTGACAGATAACTTCACTGTCTCTAACAGGTCACTGCACTCATTCTTCAAGGTGTGGATGTTACTGCAGGAGTTGAATATGTCTCAGTCATTTTTGAGTTGTAGGACAGTACTGTCATTCTAAATGTCCAGATAGAAAACTGAGGCCCAGAGAAATGAGGCAACTTCCCTGAGGTTGGAAGGACATTCTGTGACACAAACCTGCAGTAAGTGCCCCACCACTGGGCTATGCCTCCTCTTTTCACAAAACTTCTTCTCTGCAAAAGGTTTTGATACAATCATGGATTTCAGCCAGCTTTTTGAAGGTCATTTTGTATTCTTTGCAGTTCTGTCTACTTTGCAGTCCACTGCTTTTACATTTTCTTACACAACCTATGGAACGTTTTCTATCTGAGGTTATTATTTTCACTAAACCCTGGATATTCACCAACTTTATGTATCATACTAGATCTACTTCCTAGGGCTAAGTCCAGAAAGCTTCTGATCTTGCTTTCTGTACAAACAGAGAGAACACAGTCCTACGCTTTACCCTTCAGGAACAAGCACCCTTCCTTAGCAATTCTATTCAAAACTGCTATGTCAGTCAATGTCAATATACTTGAAATCCCCCATGAACGGTGTTTTAGCCCTTTTTCACAAGCCTTTCTTATCTGCCTTGCTTCCTGATGTGCTTTCTTATCCTGCCCTCAAGGTTTACAGCAGTTTCCTGTGATTTTACTTTACCCATGTTTTTTTACTTAAATTCAAATGGACTTGGCTAAGGATGTCAACAGGTAGGTGTAATTCTTGGTTCAGACATTTATGTTCTCCTTCAATCATATCACCACCTAGCAGCATCTCTTATTAAACCTAACTTTCTCTTTAGATGGTATATTAAAATACCATTCAGCCAAGACTACTTCTCTCATGTGGCACATTTCTACTACTTTATCATTAATGTGACATGGCTAGACATAGAATACAACTTTTTTCCCTAACAATTTCTGTCTGCTAAACATTTTTCTTGGATCTTTTTATAGTATCTTCAGGCTTTATGTATTTTATATGTGCATGCACAGATCTCTATCCATTTAGAAGTCAGTTGTTTCTACCACACACTCCTTCATAAAAGCCTTGGGGCAAGTAATAATGCTTTCTGAAATAACTCCATTTATCAATCTATCTGTTGCTCCCTTGGTGAATTTAATTGTTGCTCCCCCCTGCTCACTTGACTAGGTAATATAGCTGTGTTCTGCACATATAGAGCAATATGCTTAATAAGCCCAAAGATAATAAAGTCATGGAAATTATTTGAAAACTTGAAGGCTAGTGTCAAAACAGCAGACTCATATTTTTGCAACACTGATAGCAAATTTTACGTTATTGTTGGTTTTTTTCCTTCTTTTATTTCTTGAACTAGGTAGCAATATATATTTCTTAAACACCCCTTGATGAAAAGTGATTAACTATGTTGGCTACTAGGTTATAAAAGCAATCGAAGAAGGCTATCGTTTGCCAGCACCCATGGATTGCCCAGCAGGACTGCACCAGCTGATGCTGGATTGTTGGCAGAAGGAACGTGGTGAAAGGCCAAAGTTTGAGCAGATAGTCGGTATTCTGGACAAAATGATTAGAAACCCAAACAGCTTAAAAACCCCACTGGGAACATGTAGCAGGTAAGAAAAGCTTTAGCGTGTGTTTGTATGATGGTGCGTGTGGCTGGATTATGGATGTTCTGCTTGATGGCTGGTTCCAGTTCATGCTTTCTCCATGTGTCTCTCAATTCCTCCTTTGTCCTGTTCCCTGTTCTTCCCTTCCCTCATTTGCCCTTCTTTTTTACCATGCTGAACAAAGCCAAAAAGGACTTTCTTAAAAAATAACCAAAACAAAGGAATTAAGTATCATGGAACTAACACACTTCTCAGTAAACTACTGCCTGCTCGTCACTCTTTCCGCACTCTCGCGACTAGCAGTCTTTTTTTTCTTTTTTCCTTAAAATTATGAAGTCTGGAGGGCCAGGATCATCACCTACTGTAGTTTTATATGATGCATCCCTTGCCCTTGGAACTGCTACAGTAGATACAGTAATTAATAATACTCGTGCTTAACCAATGTACTTTGACATTGCTACACTTTAGATTTTTCTCTTTCATTTTCTGGCTTTAACTCCTTTCAGTGATTGCACCTCATTGTGTTTCATATGTAGCTCTTAATGGCTTCTTCATAAATTTCAGGTGAATTATTTAATTGTGGTAATCTTTTGATCTGCTAGCTAGATCACTGCACTAGGGAATCAACTGGCCTGTGTTCAGCTCCCAGTTCTTCTACTGACTGATCTGCTGTGTGACCTGAAGCAACTTAATTTATGTCTCTGCTTTTTCCTTGTCTTTGTTTTGTCCCATTCAATTGAATACTGGGAATAGTTACTACATTTTCTAAGATGCTTAAAAGAATAGCATCTTTATTTTACTTAGCAACTTTAGCTGCAGCTGCTGTCATGTTAGGTAATAAGGTTGATTTTCTGTTGGTAATAGTCCATTAGGCTGATTTTGCTCACTCTGACCTTTCATCTTTTACGTGAATAAGCTTAGGAAATACATATTGTGAGATACAGAGTAGTCAAGAGCTATTCACAGAATAATCTAAACTGTATAAAGACCTATTACTTTCTACTCCTGACATTTTTAATACCCCAAACTTATTTGACTCTCACCTTGCTAAATACTCCCTGATGTTTTACTCTCTTTGGAAACAACTTACTTTCCTTTTTCCTTCTCCGTAGACCAATTAGCCCTCTTCTGGACCAGAACACTCCCGATTTTACCACTTTCTGCTCCGTAGGCGAATGGTTACAAGCTATTAAGATGGAAAGATATAAGGATAATTTCACAGCAGCAGGCTACAACTCTCTTGAATCAGTTGCCAGGATGACTATTGAGTAAGTTAGTACTGGGCATGTTTAACTTGAATTTAGGCAATTTCTAGGTAAAACAGTACACAATGTTCAACTCTGAAACTTTACCTTGAGTACAAACATGGTACTTGGAGTTAAGCCAGCTGGTTTAGCAGCTGGTGATGTTGTACTAGAGCATCCCATGAAAGGGCAAATACCCTGCTACCTATGTGTGGCATCACTTTTTTCCCTGTTTTTGAAACCAATTGAAATTACACCAAGGGGCTAGAATTTGAGGGAGAATGTGGCCCCTTTCAAAGTACGTATGTATAGAAAAATAACCACTTTGCCTCCACTACCTAATTGGTACTTTTTTCCAGACATGTACTAGGAAGATGTGGAATTTTCTTCTAATTGGCTGGGGGCTGTCTGTGTCCTGCAAGAAATGACTTTGCATCAGGATAAAAGTCTATAGAAACAAAACATTTTTCTGAAGGCAAGGATGGCCTATATTGGTACTGCCATCTTAAACAGGTCTTCTTGGCACCCTGGAAACAACATTCTTGTCCTGGTGGTTGCCAAACACATGTAATTCCTCTTACAGAGTGCAGTGTTTTTCTAAACAAGTTTCTAAACAATATTCTTAAGTTTGCAACCCTACTCTTATCTGCCTGGTATCACCAGGGGTCTCAGCCTACAGCTTGGGAACTGTCACCAGAGGCCACAAGCTTCTAGTAGGTCAGTAGCACTAGTAGCGGTGGAATTGAAACAGTTGCTTCTGTTTCATTTGCATGATGGGTATGGGTCAATATGCAAAGGATTTCTCTAGGCATCTCTTTAGAAAGCTGAATGTGATCCCCAAAATCTTGTATTTATACATAACTTTTTCCTGAAAGCCACCTGAAGTATTTTACAAGAGAAGTGTCTCTTTCTTTGGATGTCCTTAAAAATGACCATAAAAGATTATTGCAGTGCAAAACATACTGGCCTCATTCTCAGATGTGGAGATACATACACTGTAATTACATGACACTTGCCATGTAATTGCACTCCTCACTGGGAAGTTGAACAGCACCTGTATGACTTCACAGTACTGAGCTGAGGTTCTAGTGTAGCTTCAATGTTAGAAATCTGTAGCCCCGTCCACTACGTAGCTTTGACTCACAGTTGAATACCATACAATAGCAGTCTAAGTTGAAAAATTAACAATGTACGCATTTATCTTCCCCAGGGATGTGATGAGTTTAGGGATCACGTTGGTTGGTCATCAAAAGAAAATCATGAGCAGCATTCAGACTATGAGAGCACAAATGCTACATTTACACGGCACTGGCATCCAAGTGTGATAGACATTTCTCCCTTATGAGGGAGGTGACAGACTGAGAGAACAGCACTGGCCTTCAGTATATATGAAGTGCTGCTAGAAGACACTTGATTTCCTGGGTCCTTCCTGCAGTGAATAGAAGAGCTACAAGAAGCACCTACAGACTTGAACTCCTAAGTGCCACCAGAATTTATGAAAAGGGAATTAGGATCCACCAGTGGTGGCAAGAAAAACAGCAGTGACAATAAACAAAGTACTACCTGAATAAACATACAAACACCTTGAGCTCTCTAACCTCCTTTTTATCTAATAGACTTTTTAAATGTACATAAAAATTTAAAAAAGAATATATTTGTCAGATAAAATCATGATATTATTGTTAAATTCAACAAAATATTTTCCTTAAATCTGTGATTTCTGAATCTTTTTCTTAATCATTTGTGTTTATTCTTCATAAAGACTTTCTTTTAGTATGATGTTTATATCTTTGGACCTTTTTAGTGCTAATTCTATGACACATTACTACACTGGGTACCTCTGAAGGATTATTTGAGTTCCTAGAGATTTAAGAAGCATGACCAAGCAATGTATATCTGTCCGAACTTTGGTATCCTTTTGTGCCATTTACTTTTGTTAAATCAGCACCGTATTGACATGGCTAGCTAATTGGCAGGGAGTCAGGAAAATGCAAGTTGCCAAGAGCTCTGATATTTTTTAAAGAATTTTTTAAGGTTACACATATACTATCTTTTAAAAGAAAATAAAAGATTAAAAAAAAAAAAAAGAAAAGCAATAATGACCCCTAAGTAGTTCTAGGCACTTTTAGCAAATTGTTTGCAAGATGATTTTAATGGACTAGAGTTAAAGTGAGATATATTCTAAGATGTAGATCTACAACTGTAAAACTGCTGAGACACTGCATTGAATGGACAAGTGATTGTAGGAGTGTCTCAGAACACGGGTGCAGTTCTCCAGTGTTACCTAAACCATTTAATCTGAGCACATCACATTTTTTTTTCAATACTCTGCATTAGCAAATCTGAGGGAAATAGCTGGCAATATGTTTTATATGAGTTTAAGCTGAATGCAGTCCAGATGTCAGAATAAGGACATAGATTTTTTATGAGAACTGTAGAGCACGAGGCAAGGGGCAGTTCAAAATTTTCAAGTTTTTTTACAAGCTTTTGCTGCTCTGAACAAACATGAGTGTGTGTGCTCACACAGACACAACAGTCATTCATCAGGAACACATGCAAGAGTAGTTGCTCAATGGCATATCTTTTTATACCATTTACTTATATATGAATTTTTTTTGATTAAAATGTTTAACTACCATAAGCAATAATGAACAGTGTCTTTACAGATGTTGCAAGAATGTATGTGAACCAGAGAGAAATGCTTTAAAAAAATCTGAAAGTTGTGAACTGCCCCAGCAATGAAATGCTGTACTTCCAAAGAGAATTGGGCTGCTTCTATTGGTTTTGATAGAGAAAGATCCCAGGGATCAGTCATAAATTGGTCTTGTTTGATAATGTGGGCATCCACACAAAAAAAATAAAAACAAAAGAAAAACCCTGTAAATGTTCCTTTGTAAAACTTGTAAATTTTATTTATACTGTCTTGTTTTGTACACACATTTATGTGTAGTGAGCTCTGAATACATTGAAAATGCACTATATTTTTCTATTTTACTTGCAGAGCATCACAAACAAACATGTATATTCAGTGCTACATAATGTGTTTTCCCACATTTAGGACCAAAGATAGTTATCAAAAAATTAAATGCATCATTTTCCCCCTCCTTTTTTTCTCCCCATTTTTAGATCACTGTACAGTGTTATATTTGTCATTTTATTTATTTGCTTCATTAGAAAAATCAGTTTGGTTATACTAATTTTTTGTCCCCCCTGCCTTTGTTGAAGAAAATATGTAAAAAGCTTTTAACTAGCATAATCCCGTTACATAGACACTTCCATTTGTAATCTTTGTAACAGACTGTAAATATATTTTTGGAACTATAATGCAATGTGCATAAGGGTTATTTTTCAGTGTCCATAAATGATTGTTTATACAATTCACAGCACTTTACAGTCATGCTGAGAAGCCTAATTTATTGCCTGGATTTGGGCAGAGTAAGAAAAAGGTGAATATTCTTATTTCGTATTAGATTGTCATTCAGTAGAAATGGAGTTATTTTCATGTATGCAGCTCAAGATGGTTTTTTAACTATTAAAATTAATTTTCTAGAAGTTTTCTAGAAATGCTGTAGAAGTAAGACGCAGAGTAGACTGCACGCCCAATATTGAAATTAGTGCACGCAAGCACTTGGCCAAGGCACTTTGAGTAGCCATTGGAACACTTAATTAATAAACATCTGTTTTGTGTTATAACAAATGCTAAGTGCCTCACTACTGGGGTGAGCATCTGTGGGCAACTGCACAGGGTGCTTGTCAGTTTTGCTGCTGCTTTAGGCACTCAGCTATAAATTTAGGAGCCTAAGTTCAGACACCCGCATCCTTATAAAGCTCAGCTATTGTTTCTAAGGGCTTGGTGATTAAAGGTGCGATGCAGCAATGCTGGTATTGCTGAGAACCCACAAACCTTAAATGCAAGAGAGTTGAGGCGAGGCTTCACCATTAGGACTTGTTCAATATTCTGAAGCACAGAGGTCTCGAAGCATGTGTGGTGACCTGGTCTCACACATGTAAAAGTGAGGGCCCTAATGGTATTTCTTCCTTATTTTTCCTTGTTTGATTTAAGCCATCTTCTTTGAATAGTAAATATATTTTAGCATTCATCTATACACCTTGACTGCCTTAATGTTGCCACAGATTTTTACACATTTGAAAGTGGTAGAGTGGACCCAGAAAGCACAACTGTTATCAATACTCCTATTGTATCTATCTGTTCAGAACATTACTGCAATTTAGAGCACATGCATGTAAATGGATTTGTAACTGGTAGAGCAGCAACATATTGATGTTGGTTGCTGTTCCCCAGGTTCCAGGAAAACATAGTCCAGTGTAAGGAAAATAAAGTGCCAGAGAAATTTGATGTTCATGAGATAAACTGAAGAAAAAGTTGGGTAAGGGGGAAAATGAAAAGCTAAATGATGAAACAAAGACATTATCTCAGTTCTAGCTTAATTTCATTGAATTTGGAAATTGTGCATCGCTAAAGAAGACAGATTATCAGGCTGTCAGTGAGGCTGATCTTTCTTGACTTTATCTATCTACAAACATCTAAAGGAGAGGTGCCTAAGACAGGCAGGATGAATCTCCCTTTGCAAATGCTTATCTCCATTACTTGTAGAAGGAACCCAGATGATTAGCTTAAATTAGGTGTCTAATGTCTAGATAGTTAAAGTTAGGTGAGGTGATTCCTACCCTGTATGTCCTTGGCTGCTACATTTTCCTCCGCAAGCTGCATCATAGAAAGGCGGCTCCTCTACTAGTAGTGTGTCCCAGAATGTATTTAAACTGGGCTTTATCACAGAGAGAGGTGATTTTTTTTATTCACAGATTTATAACAGATCATCCAAATGCTTTTTGTATATGGGTATTAATTCTCAAAAAATTTGTGATTGTTCTGAAGAAGACCTGCCTAGTAAATTACAGTTATTTAATATTTTAAATAACCAGAAATATTTGCTGACATACTGCTTCAGTCCAGAGGTTATGTGATCAGATATGATAGTTGCTGTTTGCAAAACCATGTTTATCTAAAGCCTTGTCATGTAAAAATCTCCAGGAAGCAAAGATGCTTAAATATATCTCAAATTGAATGTTGCCCTTAATATCTCAATAATTGAGCTCTGTCTGTATTATTCTCCATTTAAAATGAGTTTTTTATATTTGTTTAAGCTGGAGTTATCTGGCATCCACTGAGGGAGTTTGAAGAAATTATTTTAAATTAAATTTGCTTTTCTCCAATAATAATAATACATGGTAAATAGTTTCCACTCTTTGGAATGTTACAAAAACTATTGCTTTAATGTGGGGGATGAAGGGGTTTATTTTTGTTTTGTTGTTGGTATTTTTTTACATTTATTGGTTAGTAGTTGAAATAAAAAAAATAATAATTTGTCCGTAACTTTCTAAATAATTAATATATAGCAATTTTGAGAATTATTTAAATTCTGCGACTTTTGGGTTACTACTGAGATGGTGATCATGTCACTACATCCATAATACCAAGCGATGCCAAGACACCCTGCCAACAGTGGGGGGGTTCAGCCGGTATTCTGTTGCCCAGCAATGGCATGTCCACTGGCTGTGAGCGAGGAATGAAGGCCAACTCAGCCAAAAAAGGGTCATTTCACCTTTTAAGAATATATATGTGACATATTAGAGCTAACATATCCGTAATGCATTACTTCCCTGCATGCACTTAGAAACCGATATGTTCATCATATGCATTTGGTTTTTTTGTGGTTTTTTCCTGGTTGGTTTGTTTTATTATAAACAAGTGACATTTGGGGTGCTTGTGGAAGAGAACAGTTCCCAGACAGGTTGACAAGCCCAGTTTAAGAAATGTACTATACAAATTCTTGCTTAGCAGTAATTCTGGCAGCAGGTGCTGCAGGGTTATTCAGGCAGTTGGTGCTATGATTTGCTGAGCAACGAGCACAGCAGGGTTTCTGCATGTTCAAGACCTGTTAGGATTGTACTTCTGATGAATTAACTGATACGTAGAAACAGGTGAATTTTTTCCCCCCCTAACTGGAATGGACTTGCAGATGGTAGATTTGGGATTTGGAAGACTACTCAGAAGTCTTATTCTCAAACTAATTTCTAGTAAAGCAAGAAATTCTGGGCAGCAGCCTATATTTTCTCTCCTATTCCCTTAAGGATTGTCAAACCTAGCCAACAATTACTTTTAGACAGAGATTTTTATTGTTTGCATAGTGCAGCCTTCTATTTACTTGGGAATAGGCAGTTCTGTAATTAAATTTCCTGCAAAAAGGATTGGGGAGAGGTTGGGGAAGGGAACACAAAAGTTTGGAAAAAGACCCATGAAAACAATGAAAGAAAAACCCAATCCAACAAATGACCTGTGAAACCCAAAGTATGACTGGGCTCACCATTTTTGTAAGACATTCCATATAGGAATTTGAAAAATATGAGAGATTAAACCATTGGCATTAGATTTTCAACATCTGACAAGAGTAGTGGAAGAATGCAAGCGACATTTATGGGAGTTTTTTCCTCTTTGGTTTTGGTTCTGTGAGATTTTTAAGTTAAGATAATTAACACGCAGATTCAGAGTAAAGTCTGTTGGGACAGGCTAAGGGACAAAATTAGTGTGTCTATAATATCCATGAAATTTTCAGTGCACTTTCAGGGTGGGTAAGAGTCAGGCAGCTTGAAAGTGAAAGGAATCATGTGGGTTTCATAAGCTGTACAGACCGTGTAGGTTATGACCAGTGAGATTATGAAAAGTTAAAGGTTAAAGAGGAAAACCCTCACTTTTGTATCTGGTGAAAAGTCAGTAGATGGGAGTGAATAGAAAGAGAGGGGTGTGAAGCCATTCAGAATGTGTGAGTCTAAGTCATAGGGCTCTGCAAGACGTTGCTGGCAGTGGAGTTAAGGAGTGTTGAGATTTTTTGTTTAAGTAAAGAGACACTGTTAATAAAATATACCTAATAATCTAGTGTGGAGTGGTTTCAGTACTCTGATTTTTCCTCAGGCCAGATTGGAATTTGTCAAAGAGACTAAATTGAGACAGATGGGAAAGCAACTGGTAATACACAGCTCATTCAAGCAGACTTGAAAGAGACATGAAAGGAGAATTTTACATTAAAAGCCTGAAAATAAACTATGAACTCATGGTATTTACTCTCAGAAGGCTTTAGAGTAGTTTTCTTTAAGTCTAGGGTAATGATAGTAGATTTTAACACTGATACTATACAAATTGGGTGAAATTAATGTCTAATTATAGTGACCAAAAAAAACCCACAAGTCAAAAAATAGTTGATGTCTTTATAGACTTCGAAAAATATGCAATACAGCCATGCGGAACTTGTGTAGCCAGCCAAATGAATCTTGGACAAAACAAGACATAATGCCTAGAGCCAGAAGAGCTAAATCAGGAACAGAAAATCTCTTCATCCATGGGCCAAGGCTTCTGTATTTAATTGAACCAAATAACCAATTGTAGAACTGTGCTACTAATAATAATTAATACCAATAATGAAAAACTACAACTTAGAGGTCATCTGATGAATCATAATATGGCTAACACTGAAAACCACACTCAGTGCTTAAGTCATAGCTATGCCCAAAGACTTACATGTGCTACTGGTATTAGAATTCCATGACCCCGAGTATTTCAAGTCATTTATGAACAGGAGACATTATAGCCCCAAGTCCATAACTAAAGCCTTCCTCTTTTGTGCCAATAAAAAAAGGAAGGAATCCTGAGGAGTCTGTAAGGTCTATCAAGTGCAATTGAAATTATCTTCTGATTATTGCCTTAGAATTACCAAGAAAACCATGAGCTTATCTTTTACATTAAGAAACAAACTTCCTGCTCCAAAGATGCTGTGTCACTGAGAAGAAAAATTGTCTGTTAGTTAAACTGGGACATCCAAATCTGGCTTGAAATAGGCTAGACTGAAGAATGATAGATAGAATGTATCTACCTTGATCCCCTGCATTTCATGTCTGTAGGAAAATTACTCGGGCTATTTCTTGACTACCATTCAACCTCTTACTATGCCAGCTTCCACTGGCTTCCTGAAGGGCAGCACGTCCGTTTTTAAGATGTCTGCTGGAAAACATGTTTCAATTTCCTTTCCTCAGGGGCCAACCAGCCTATGCCAAGAACACATGTGTAGCTTGAGAGTAAGAAGGTGCAGGAATCTCAGACTAGTTCTCTCCAGGGTGTTCTCTTCAGTCACAGTCATAAATTAGATGTGTTCTCCCACTGAGGTTGCATGTAGTAAATTGCATGAGAAATCTGATTTGCCTGCAATGGACTTAGTAAAATCATCCAGATACTTCCTGAAGGCCACTCAGAAGTGGAAGTTTTTAAGTGGTGGTTAGGATTTTTTTCAGAAAGTGAAAGAGGTGGGTCTATAGGAAGTCTGTGTGTGCAGCTTTCACACCCTATAACACACTCTACTTACTGAAGTACAGATAGCAGATATCCTTTCTGGGTAGCAGATATCCTCTGTCACTCTCACTGAAACTAGACCACAAATGCAACATTTATGAGTCCATAAGAATAAACAAATAAGAAATTAATTCCGTAACAGAATTAGACCAAGACTTCACCATTTATTCAGTTTAGTCTTGGCACTACTGGTGCTTCCACATGGGGTCAGTGGAAGTGTAAGACGGGTCCAGACAATAGAGAGGAGAATGGGATTGGGTGGAGTAAGGGGACTCTGGGTGGAAAAGGAGAGGCTGAGAGGAGGCGGTGGACTTGTGGGTGACGTTGAGCAATCTTTGTATTTCTCTTTCAGGATCTTTGCAGTGCAGAGCCCTTGCACTCAACCTATTTCATCCCACTTCTCTCTTCTGGCTCTTTTACTTGACTAGCCCCTTAAGTCCTCCCTTATATTACTCTATATAAAAGTAGCAGTGTCTTCTTCCCCAGTAGCCAGTGTTTGTACCCTCATGGGCTGCTGGAGAAAAAGGTAGGGTTAGATTCAAATCCAGGCCAATATGTCTAAAGGAAGAAATTGGGCCAGGAAGGCACTGAGAGGGATTCCTAATGAGGACATTCCTTTAATATCACTGGGCCTCAGTACTATGGACAAGTGATTGATTGCTATTCTGGAGAGAAAGGCTGTGCCTTACTATATAACTTCCCTACACACTCCAGTTTATCTACTGCCAAAAGCAGGAAGGGAGGCGGGGAAGAGGAAAAATAAAAGCTTTCAGGCATTTCTTTGTAGTGCTCTTTTCAAGAAAAATAATTATCTCAATGCCTACATTACCTAAACTTGTGCAAGAGACAAATCCTCTTTGATGTTTCCTACTTGCTGCCAAAAGCATCTGAGGTAGACTGTGCTCTCTGTTGCAAATCTCAGTCGTAAGCTTTCTCATCTCCCATGAAACTGTTTGCCTAACATGGGGTGAACATTCCAGTCCCCCAGAGAGTATCTTTCCCATGATAGTTACTTGACTATCACACCATCCAAGCCCTTCTGCAGGTGTCCATGTTTGTTTCCTTGTGCAGATGTACCTCTGGCTTCTGAGGCCTATTGCCCCAGCCATGAGGAGGGAAAGTATTTTTTTGCATTATACTCTACTTGCATTTCTTTCCAGCTGGCATTAGTCATTAATAGTCATTAATCTCAAACCTAGCAGCACGCCTGCTTCACTGGGAGGTAAGTAGAAGATGACAGTGAAGAAGGAACATTTAGTACCCCAGCAACAACAAATGCGACGTCTGTCTACAACCAACAAACTATGGGTCAGGGACATCACTCCAAGTGATCTGCACTCGAAGTACAGAATACATTAGTGTTGGTCAAAAAAACCAAACCAAACCAAAAAAAAAGTGTAGTGTGTGTATGGGGGGAGGAGGACTGTTGAATACAGAAGAGCCAAATCAGCCAGGCTTACCTGTGAACCACCAGTAATACCAATGACACAATCCAATGCAGTATGTTTAAAATAATATCCAATTCTTTCTATTGGAAGTACAATCTAAGAGGGAGCTGAATGGCAGAAATCAAAACACCTGGTGAGGGGACTATTTCAGGGCAGTGTGAGAAAAGAGTTACCTTCTATGATTTTATACTCTCCATAATGAACAGGGGAAAAGTTTCTTATTATTTTATACTATTATAAACCTATTTCTTATGGATTTTATGAAATGATTATAGCTGGATTAATGAAAGTCATATGGAAAATAATGCTTTAGCTGTGTTATCTGCTTCTGAATTATTTGCTGAAAAACAATGAAGGTATTCCCTAGAAATATTACCTGCTTTCAGTATAGCAAAGTATCTCAATAATTGCGGAAAAGGAAAAAAAATCCTCATAAAGTAAGCCTTCAAAGCAGTTAATACCATTTTTACACTTACATTTTGAAATAGGATTGTGTAAAGCTGAATTTATCTTTTTGTTTAACATCAGATGCTGTCAAGTTATTTAAATTTAAAATCCTGTAGGAATGGATATTATATTTATCATAATGATTTTACAAGTGGTTGCATGATATTTAAGGTTGAATTTTCAGGTCTAAATTAACAGTGCTTCATTTTAGATACCAGAGAAACAGAAACCACATATCTTAACATACAGTTATGCATCTGCACGTCTGTCATTGAGCCATCGCAGCATACTTTTGCAAAACAGAATATTATATTTGGCAGTGCTTAGATCATAAGTTCTATTGTGTTGTTGCCATTGTTTTTGTATTTAAGACCTTTTGGTGACATAAGCCCTTGTTAGCTAAAGCCAGTGAGCACTAGTAAGCAGATTAATATGATGTAAATTGATAGAAGCCATTTGCTGAAAGTGTGGACATATGTCACAGAGGTGACATCCAGCTATTACTGAACTCACTTTCTCTCCTTCTCTAGCATAAATGCCAGAACAATCCAACAGACTGGCTCTCCTTCTGCTTATTGACAGCTGAATCATGGCTACCCATAGTTCAGGATGCATAGCTGATGGAAATGTAACACCTATCTGGCATCTTTTTTCCTCTGTTTCCAGGAAGGCTCACCTTATTTTTTTGTGATTTGATGTATGGCCTACTTTTCTGAGCACACATGGAAATATTACATATCTCTTGGATGAGAAAGGCATAGAAAGAGTAAGACTGACTCTACAGCTTTAGATTATGGGAAGGTGATACAAGAAGGACAACACGATACTTTCAACGTCTGTGTAGGAAGGGAGAAACTCTGTAGGTATTCATATATTGGCAAGCACTTTGAGCTACAGCTGCTTTCCAGGGAAGAGGTTGGTTAGGTTAAGTCTGGTCCAAAGTTACCTCCAAAAATTCCTTCCTGCACTGTACAATCTCTTCCCTTCCTGAAACACCTTTCTCTTCCAGAAAATCCTTCCTCCTTACTCTGAAATTGGTGTTTAGGCCACTTCTCTGGGAATGAGGAGACTGTTGTTCTAAGTAAAATGGAATTTTTTCACGGAATAAGTTGAATGGCCTGTCATGTCCCAGAAAAGCTAGTATCTTGGTCTGCAGGCACTGCACTTTCCCCTATCATTCAATTTATATCATTGCTCAACTACTAGGTAAAATGCATATGATCTGTTAGATACTTCTTTTACATGTGTTTCCTGTTGAAAGGATAAAATTAGGCATCTACTGTCAGAGAAGGTTTGGGGCTGTGGATCTCTGAAAATGGTTTCCTCAGGACACATCCAGATTTACTGCTGGGATACATGATGGCATACCCCGCATCCTCTCAGAACTATTCGCATTGGGTTTCCTTTCTGTGGAAGTTACGGTGTGGGTGGTAACTTGTGTGTGTGCTAGTTTTGTCCTGTTATTGACTACAGGTATGGCCTTGGCATGCAGCCGAGACTGGGTAAATGAGTACTAAATCTGACCATACAGAAATCCCAATCAGGAACTGAAGCCCTATCCTCACCTGAGCAGGGCATGTCAGCTGGTTTATCCACTGTCTTTGACAGGCCTTCAGCTTCTCCAAATCATTTTAGGTTTCTGTCTCTTCCCAGGGACATAGACTATCTAATTCAGGCCTGGAATGATGCTGGACAGCAGGGCAGCTAGAAACAAAGGATTAGGATAATTAATAGCAAGGTCATACAGATTCAAATCATTAAATTGATTTGCCATGTTACACACAGGGATCCTCATCTCCCATTTGTTGATGTTTCATACTTGTTAGCTTGCATCTGCTCTCTGCTCTGGTGAAACCAGTACTTGGCAGTGAGAACCAGTTGCAGGCCAGAGTAAAGCCATGCCATGGTCCAGGGTATACATACACCATCTCATAAATCTTTTGATCCACAGACCTTCATCACGGTACTGACCAAAACATGTCAGTAGAGACAGAGCCAATATAAACGTAACCTGAGGTTTTAAATACCTGTGCATCTAAGTGCTATTCGGAACTATCATTTGCCTTTAGCTTTGAATAAATTCACATGTCAATCATTTTTACTAATTCAAAGACTTACTTGCCTTCAAAATAGTAAAAAGAACCTATCAGAGGAAAAAAAGTCTTCCTTTTGAAAAGGATTTCTCCTCAGAGTTCCTTTTTGCTGCATTCTTTTCTCATGCATTCCTTAGATTGCTAGGGTTTCAAAAGGCAGGTGCAAAAAACCTAATAGAAGCAAGATTTAACTTAGTTAATACCTTCCCTTCATGTAAAATTAGTCCCTAGAGTAAAGAGAGTAAGAGTCCCTAGACTAAAATTAGACTCTACACTAGAGACAGAAGAAAAAACATTCTGTCCCTCCATCAGATTGCTTCCTCTAGCTTCTCTTTTTTTTTTAACTAAGCCTCAGACATCATGGCTATTAATATTGTCAGATCCTCTTCTCAGCTTATCATAAAACATCTGCTCCCATTTTGTCCAGTTTGATGACAGAGATGTATGGCATGCTACAATGTATTAATAATACTCTTCTCTTGAATGAGTATCTTCCCTTTGATTCACGCTGTTAAATAATCTAATCCATGTGCTGGAATGACAGATACTACGTTGGAATCAACTGTAAGAATATTGGTTGGTATGGCAGGGGGACATTCCTCTGCTGGTTTATTTTTCTTTAGTATTAGTGTTACATTGGCTTGTCTCAACGTCTGTAATAAATTGCTTTTCTCTCAGGAATTTTCAAATAATTTAGTTAAGAGATTGCTAACCATATGTAAAATAATTTCTATTCAGTCTAGCCTACATCCTTTAGTCCTAAAGCTGTATTGTTTTAGAGATTTCACATGGCTAGCCTGTCACTAAATGTACAGGAGAATCCACATTTTTTTATTTCCTTTTCTTTTTTAAGCTCTGGGTTGGGTTTTTTTGGCAACACAAGTAACAAACATTGTCTTGGGGTGCCTAATATCATGTAATGACTGAGACAAGTCAGTTAAAATGTTTTATAAGATTCTTCAGCATTAGTGAAAGCTGAACAGTTAGGCTAAAGGAGAGTCAACTTTATTAGTTTACATGCCAGAATTTAACTGTCATGTGTATGCTTTTTTAATTAAGCAGAGTTTAAATTGAACACACCCATTCCACCCTTTTCCTGCTTCTCTGTTTTAAAGAGTTATCTGCATCTTCTCCCAGTCCTTAATTTTATACCCAAACACCCATCTGAAAAACTGCACCTCATTCATTTGTTCCCTTTATTTCCAATACTGAAACTGTCAGGTATAACCCTGTGGCTCATTGAGATCCAACGTGAAACACAACTACATTTCCTTCATGTTAGAGGTGTTTGCCTGGGAATCTTTTGGTTTATTGATGCTTACCTAGCTAGTCGACGAGAATTTTTGTCAAGCAGTGGTGTATACATGGCAATGACTATGATAGTGTAATTTGCCTCTATTACTTCCTGATATCAGGATTCTGCTGCACTGCCAATTTCATATCTGTTGTTATTATTTGTTTGACAGAATCAAAAACATACCAGGTGCTTTGCAAAACAGAGAACAAGAAAATTCCCTTTCCAGAAGAGATGACAGCCTGAATAGAAATGACATAATGGCAGGAGACAAAGGAAGCAGAAAGGGGAAGCAAAACAAGAGTTATAACCATAAGATCATGAGATTGGTTTGGAGGCACAGTGAACGCTATGAGGCATTTTTTTAAAGCGCATAAGGACTGTAGTTGGGATTAGAGAATGGAAATGTAGAAAAGAAGCATTGAAAGGAATGGAGAAGAAGGGAGGAACAGACTGGCAACAGGAGGACGAGTAAACAGAGGTGTATGGGAGAGGCCAGAACACACACCTGACAAACTGAGGATTATGACTAATGCCAAGAATGAAAGACCACACCTGAAGAGCATGATGGTTTCAGGAGGATGGCGAAGCAGGACATGGCGATGCTGCTAGGGAGAGAAGAGCCAACAAAGCTGACCTGGAAACCTGCCCTGGAAGCTCCTCACACTAATATAACCCTGCTTCCCCATCTTCTTTCTAGCTCCCCTCTTATACACAAAATATGTATATAGAAGAGCAAAGGAGAAGGAGAAGCAGCTAAATCAAACATTTCCCAAGATCCTGCTGGGGAAGAAGTTTATGCTGGGATGATACAGATTTACTCCTACTGATGCTGCTGGTAGCAAGTGGCAGAGAGCATCCTGTTAGCCTTTCTCATGCAGACAAATCAATGGGAGTCTTTTCAACTACTTACAAATAGGCCTTGCTGAGAAATACTCAGCAAAATCATAATAACCTAGCCAATCCAGGACATTTTAAAATGTCCTTTCATTCTAGATCAGAAAGAAGCAGAAACATTCACAGTGAAAAGGAAACAGGGAAGAAAAATATTTGAGCAGTTTCTTTTAAAGCTGAAAATAATAATTTCAGTATTAACGAAAAATATAAGGGGGTTTTGCTCATTAAAAAAAAACTATAAGTTTTCACTAAAATTTCTGATAAATTGGCAATTATTTTAATTATGTTGGATTGGCTGTTTTTTTCTTCTAGAAAATTGGTGTTGTTTTTAGAAAGAAACTGGAAAATTGCCATTTTCGGTCTGTCAGACTTTTTAAACTACCCCAATTTCCAAGGTAAGAATTCTTCAGGGGTAAGAAAGCTGCAAAGTGGCCAGTCTAATCTCTTCCTCACTTCCTTCTCCTCTGCTTTGGTGATCAGACATGTCTAATGATTAGGCTGCAAAGAGCAAAACCAGTTTCTATGTCTCCCTGAGAAAAGGCATTTTGCCAACTTCTTTAAGTATTATTAACTACATCTGCTTACAGGAAGTCACTTTTTTTCTGCAGACTATGTCTGCATTTAAATCTTCCTCACAGCTCTTCCATTTTGCCTGGGAAAGTTTATCAGGAAGCACACTGGAAAAGTTCAGATCTTTCTGTCTCCAGTGAAACTCTTTTTAGATATAGTTACAGCTTGGCAGATGAACTGGTATGACAGTTGAGAGACTACTGCTGGTAATGGAGTATTCTATTACTCTGGCATACATAGACACTTTTTGTTTCATACTTGTGACCGCAAGGTATTGATGTTTAGGGTATTATAAGTACTTACTGATTGTATTTTTTCTTATAAGTTTTAGAGGACAGCACTGGTTTTTCTTCTCCTTCAAGGTAACACAGCCTTCCATGAGTCATTCATCTTGAATGTACACCAGAGTGATATCAAGTTGGTTGTTGTGACACCTTATCAATATGATGCCCATTTTTAGTCTCTTCTAGCAGTGGAATGATTTAAGTATTGTCTAGTGGAGACAACAGCCTCATTTAAGAATAGCTTGGTGACTCTGGATAGGATTCAAATAATTCATCTAGGTGAGGAGACAACTGAAAAAGTCATAGCTGAAATATTACCAAAACCCCTTAACTGGTTGGCTTTGTCCATCATTTGCTCAAAGATTTTGGTAAATGGTGGCTTACTGGATTCTCAAATGGCAGCAATGCCCAAGTACCTTTTTTTTTTATTGTCTTCAATTTGAACTTTGCTTAAGTTAATTAAATTCTTGTCACCTCAGGGTGCCATTTTAGCAATGAGGTTTACAAAGACCTACTCTGTCAATGTAGAAACTTCAGCTACTGAAGAACGTACCAGGTATAGAGAGTTAACACAATGCTCAGCAATGTGAGCTGAACTCACAGGCCCACCTCAGTAATTTCTCTCAGTCATTATTGAAATAATACTGGATTTAAATCATGGTGTCAACTTACAAAATCTACCATGCTTAAATTCGTCTTACAATCAAAAGTAACTCAAAGTTTTATGACAGTCCATGTATCATTAAAAAAAAGAGATTGCAAAGCAGTGTCATTGTATCTCCCCATGAGACAGAATTTTTTATATATAATTTTTACATATTTGAAAGAACCCCATTAAATCCATTGCATACAATATTTTGCAATAATAGACTCAGCATAAAGCAATATCAAAACATAGTTAATATTTCTACTAGTTATATTTAACCAAGCTACAGATTTTGCATAATTTTGCCCCTGCTTCTGGCTTGATAGTAGATATGGAAGATATGTGTACCTATCTTTTGACTGAGAGAGGATTCCACTGTTTGGCACCTTCCCACCCTCTGCTACCAAATAAAAGATAATTTCAGTTGGGAAAGGTGGCATAACCTCTGAAAACTGTAAGTTGACCTATCTTCTGAGTTCAGAAACTGAACTGGATGCATGGTTTGGGAAGGAATTTAATACCAGCTACCTCAGTAGCCATGTGGTGTTAAAGGAAAAAGGCTGGGGAAGAAAAGAATATTATAATGTAACCTGAGAGTAAAGGACAGCATGGTTATTTTACCTATATATTTTTTTTTAAACTTGCCTATACATTTCCTGCCAATCCTTTCCTATTATCTATCAGCTTTTCCAGGAAGACACTTGCTTGTGTATAAAGTAGAATAGCTGCACTGATTCAAACCACAAGTCCACATAAGCCCTGTGTACCTGGCAGGAGTCCTGCCTTGGTAGGGTTACAGTCCTGTTGTTATAAGGCCTCCACTGTCCCCTACAGATTAGGGACACCTTCAGCTGTTGACTTCCAGACATCTTCAGGGTTCTGTATCCAATATGTGCAGTTCAAATGCTTCCTAAATCAGGGAGTGCACTATGTTTAATAATCTGAATTTGTCCTAGATCCTGTGAATTTACTTCCTCCTTCTGTCTCTCTCTCTCTGTCTTGCCCTTCTTTCTTCTGAAATAGAATGACCAGGGCTGCATGAATTGTTCAACATAAGAGTGTATAATGTATTTATACAGTGATATAGCTATACAGTGTATTTATACAGTGATATATATATGTTTTCTATTTTGTTTTCAGTTTCTTTCTTAATCATCCAAATATCTTTTCACATTTTTACTTGATAGAGTGCTTTACTTGATGTTTTCAGAGAGCTGTCTAATATTAATTCATTATTTTTTTCTTCTCAAGCAATAGTTAATTTGTAGTCCCTGCCTGTGTATGTATAGTTGGACTTACTTTTCCATAGTGCATTTCTTCTGCTTTATCGAATTTCATCACCACTTTATCACCAATGGCATTCAAAATTGTGAAATCATTTGCAGTTCCTTAAAGGCAGCTTCTGATCTAACTTTTAGAAATCATTTTGTAACAAACTTTCTCATCTGACAGTTCTTAGATACCACATTTCCCTTTACTACTAATAAAAGTACTTTTGCTTAAATCCTTTGTTTTAATTCATGCCTCAGTCCAGGAATCTTTGCACACATTTAAGTGCCCAGTTGCTATAACCCACTTCTGCATTTCTCAGGATGGGGGAGGGAGGCCTTTGAGCTATTGTCACTTATGTTTTATTAACTGGAAACCTTAAAAGTAGAATTTAGACATTCTTATTCCCCACTCTTTCTGACAGAGCGGTTATACAACCTTCAGAGTGAAAAATTGCTAAGGGCTATATCCATAAAATGCATTTAGGAATAGCCTTTAGCCTATTAGGTCTCCTGCCTCCTTGCAGAAGCTATAAACCCTGATTAGGCACATCCCTCTGCACTGGAAGAGGACAGCTGGCTGTTCGCTAAACAGCCTCCACCAACTCTGGCATACCGAGTGGGGAGCAGTCTGAGTGAACTGGAGAAACAGCCAGATGGGGGATATAAAACAAGTAAATGGTGTCCTGATATTGGTATATTTTTCAACACTGCCATACTCACGGGACTACAGGGTGTTGCGAGGTGAGACTTTCAGCATCTCTCCCACAGTGGCCGTTCCTCTTGTTTATCCCACTATTCCCTGCAGTGAGCTCTAGCATCGAACTACAATGCTGAAGTACCAATTGCTCTTTCTCTATCCCAGTAAATATTGAACTTTCAGTGTTAGGCAACAACTGAGAGGATTTTGGGGAACTACCCTGTCAGTGTGAGCACCCAAAACTGCATTTAGCCACTTTGTTTCATTGCAGGTCTAAGCTGGAGTCTGTGTTACACTACCAGTGAAAGCAGTGAGAATAATTTGAACCCTGATTTAGCAAATCTGTTAAACTTGCCTGTGTAAAAAGGAATCACTTTTGTTTGTCCCATATCTTAACTTCACTGAAATGGCATTTTAATAATTCTCCAAAACCCATTCTCTGTCTACACAAGGATTATGCCGTGACCCGTGTTACCTTATGTGAATATTGAGAGTATGTAACTGTAGACAGGTGAGTAGACCCTATGAGTTATTACTATTCATAACATACCAAAAATCTTACACAGAGGGGGAAATAAGTAGCTGATATAAATGGGTGATGACTGGCATTTAGTTTCTCAAGCTGAGTTGCATCTTGGATATTTGAGAGGAGGAATGGAGAGCTTTTTTATTTATTTATTTGGTTTTTAGAAACATCTCCACTTGCCTATATTTAAAAAAATACAGAAATATGTAGTCCTGTGTTTATTTTTCTGTAGTAATAATTCTTTGAAAGGCTATAGCTATACTTGGCTGGCCAGTGACAAAAGGAGAAAGGAGGCTGTCAGAGGAGATTTGTGATGTTCCTAGAGAAAGTGTCATGAATGTCTATGTGTTCCATTACAGTGTAGATGCCTGTAAATATTTCTCTGAATCAGTAAACCTTTGCAAACTAATAGGCCAAAAATTAAGAAACCCCACAAACTACCAAATTAAACAGCCATGAAATGTTTTAAAAATAAACAACCCCTGAATGACTGCTATCTCTATCATCTATATTTATCTATATTAATATAGGTTAGTTCCCACATTTATAATTAATTTCTTACTTTCTCGGTTTATTAGACAGTCTCTACACTGCTTCAGCATTTTTTTGTATTGCTGATGTTAACTTTAGTGGGTTCTGCTTTTTATTTGACAGGTATTGATTGAGAAACAAAGGCAGGCAGCAAATGGCAAAGAAAGTGGATATTTATGCACTGATGCCAAATAACAGTAAAACTATTTCTAGGAGATCTAATACACTCAGTTACACAAAATTCTAAGTAATAACTTTAAGTTGATGAACTTTTTTGCCAGTTCTGCCATTGTGTATTTACACCAGGTCCTTTAGGAATGCTCACTCCTTGTTAACAGCCCATCTCACCAGCCCTTTCTACCTGTTTTCTTTCTATGTAGACTGGGATCAAAAACTGCATGTCCGCACCCTTTTTCAATGCACTCTCTAGACCATCTTTTACCTTTACTTGGACTTGGTCATGAATCACTTCACTGGGTATCGGCCTCGTGTTTATTTAAGGTTTTCTGTCTTTTTAGTTGCATTTGAATATAAACTATACTTACATTATTGAAAGATGGATTTGGTTTAATCTTATGTTCTAATCCAAACCCCAAGAATTTAGGAAGTGAGAAATTATTTATTCTTTAGAGGAAAAAAAAAAGTCATCTTCTTTAGTTCTGTAAAAGCAAAACTTTTCCTGTAACTATGGTTTCCAAAAGTTTGGGAAGTCAATGTGAAACCCTTTATAGGAATCTAACTTCTTTTTTTTAAGTACTGATGTCCAAACCTCTGAAATACAGGAATTCTCAAGTTATTATAAACTGCAGAAATATAAAAAAAGATGTCTTTTAAATAAAAGGAACGGCATAACTTAGTGACTTTTCTTTGACATTTAAGGCCTTAATTTATTTTCTGCTCAAGCTCTCTTTCTTATAAATCCATATACATGTCTGCACTTTCATAGAATAGAATCATATAATCATTTAGGTTGGAAAAGACCTTTGAGATCATCAAGACCAACCATCAACATAGCACTGCTAAATCTACCACTAAACTGTGTCCATAAGCACCACATCTACATGTCTTTTAAATACCTCCAATGGTGACTCAACCACTTCCCTGGACAGCCTGTTCAAATGCTTGACAACCCTTTCAGTGAGGAATTTTTTCCTAATATCTAATCTAAACCTCCCCTGGTGCAACTTGAGGCTATTTCCTCTTTTCCTATCACTTGTTACTTGGGAGAAGAGACCAACATCCACCTCACTACAACCTCCTTTCAGGTAATTGTAGAGAGCGGTAAGGTCTCCCCTTAGCCTGGAGAAAAGGAGGCTTAACAACCCCAGTTCCCTCAGGCACTCCTCTAAAGAATTGTGGTCTAGACCCTTTCACCAGCTTTGTTTCACTTCTCTGGACACACTCCAGCATCTCAATGTCTTTCTTGTAGTGAAGGGCCCAAAACTGAACACAGGATTCAAGGTGTGGCCACACCAGTGGCCAGTACAGGGGCATGGTCGCTTCCCTACTCCTGCTGGCCATGCTACTTCTGATACAAGTCAGGATGCTATTCTTGGACACATGAGCACACTGCTGGTTCATAGTCCGCAGGCTGTTGATCAACACACCCATGTCCTTTTCCGACAGGCAGCTTTCCAGCCACTCTTCCTCAAGCCTGTAGCATTGCAGGGCATTGTTGTGACCTAAGTGTAGGACCTGGCACTTAGCCTTGCTGAATGTCATACAGTTGGCCTCAGTCCAGTGATCCAGCCTGTCCAGATCCCTCTGTAAGGGGGGGATCAAGCAGATCAACACTCACGCCCAACTTGGTATCATCTGCAAACTTATTGAGGATGCGCTCGATCCCCTCATCCAGGTAATTAATACAGATTATAAGAACTGACCCCAATGCTGAGCTTTGGGGAACACCACTTGTGACTGGCCACCACCTAGATTTTACTCCATTCAGCACCACTCTTTGGGCCCAGACATCCAGCCAGTTTTTTAACCAGTGAAGCCTATGGTTGTCCAAGTCAAGAGCAGCCAGTTTCTCCAGGAGCGTGCTGTGGGAAAAGGTATGAAAGGCTTTACTAAAGTCCAGGTAGACAACATGCACAGCCTCATCCACTAGGTGGGTCACCTTGTCACAGAAGGAGATGAGGTCAGTCAAGCAAGACCTGCCTTTCATAAAGACATGCTGACTAGGCCTGATCACCTGGTTGTCCTGTATGTGCTGCACAATGACAAGATGTTCTGCTCCATAACCTTCTCTGGCATGGAGGACAGACTGACAGGCCTGTAGTTCCCCAGATCCTCCTTCTGGCCCTTCTTGTAGATGGGTGTCACATTTGCTAACTTCCAGGTCAACAGGGACCTCCCTGGTTAGCCAGGACCGCTGATAAATGATGGAAAGTGGCTTGGTGAGCACTTCTGCCAGCTCTCTCTGTACCCTTGGGAGGATCCCATCCAGCCCCATAGACCTGTGTGTGTCTAAGTGCCGTAGCAGGTTGCTAACCAGTTCCCCTTGGATTATGGGGGCTTCATTCTGCTCTCCACCCCTGCTTTTCAGTTCAGGGGGGCTGGGTACCTGGCGAACAACTGGTCTTACTATTAAACACTGAGGCAAAGAAGGCATAAATTAACTCAGCCTTTTCCTCATCCTTTGTCACTATGTTTCCCTCCACATCCAATGAAGGATGGAGATTCTCCTTAGCCTTCCTTTTGCTGATAATGTATTTATAGAAACATTTTTTATTGTCTTGTACAGCAGTAGCCAGATTAAGTTCTGGTTGGGCTTTGGCCCTTCAAATTTTCTCCCTGCATAACCTCACGACATCCTTGTAGTCCTCCTGAGTGGCCTGCCCCTTCTTCCAAGGGCCATAAACTTTCCTTTTTCTCCTGAGTTCCAGCCACAGCTCTCTGTTCAGCCAGGCCAGTCGTCTTCCCTACCAGCTCCTCTTTTGGCACATGGTGACAGCCTGCTCCTGCATCTTTAAGATTTCCTTCTTGAAGAATGTCCAGCCTTCCTGGACTCCTCTGCCCTTCATGACTGTCTCCCAAGGGACTCTGTCAATCAGTCTCCTAAGCAGGTCAAAGTCTGCCCTCCGGAAGTCCAAAGTGGAAGTTTTGCTGAACCACCTCCTTACTTCTCCAAGAATTGACAACTCTATCATGATTTTCTATGCCCAAGACAGCCTCCAACTACTACATCACCTACAGATCCTTCTCTGTTTGCAAACAACAGGTCCAGTGGGGCGTCTTCCCTAGTTGGCTCACTCACCAGCTGTGTTGGGAAGTGATCTTCCCCACACTCAGGAACCTCCTAGACAGTTTCCTCGCTGCTATATTGCATTTCCAGTAGACATCTGGTAAGTTGAAGTCCCCCACGAGAACAAGGGCTAGTGATTGTAAGAATTCTCCTAGCTGGTTATAGAATATTTCATCTGCTTCTTCATCCTGGTTGGGTAGTCTATAACAGACTCCCACCATGATAGCTGCCTTGTTGGCCTCTCGCTATGATTCTTACCCTTAGACGCTCAACCGTGTCATCACCATCATTAAGCTCTAGACAGTCAAAACACTCCCTAACATACAGGCCTACCCCACCACCTCTCCTTCCTTGCCTATTTCTTCTGAAGAGTTTATAGCCATCCATTGCAGCACTCCAGTTGTGTGAGTCATCCCACCATGTTTCTGTGATGGCAACTATATTGTAGTTTTCCTGCTGCACAATGGCTTCCAGGTCCTCCTGTTTGTTGACCATGCTGTGAGCATTGGTATAGATGAGTAGCCAGGGAAGTCTCTCTACGTTAATATTACAAATAAACTTTTAACCAGTGGGCAGAAATTCTCATCAAAGGTCAAGTATCAAGGAAAACCAATTGAGATAATCAGTTTGGAGACAGGTTTTCTAACACATACAAGGAGTTCATTATATGTCTCATTAAATATTTCAGCTAAGTGAAACTTACAAGATGATGCACTGTTGTCAACCATAATTAATACTAATTTGGGCAATAATCACAGAATCATTAAGGTCGGAAAAGACTGTTAAGATCATCTGCATTCTTGCTTGCCTATCTATGTGTCCATCTTTTGCTTTTATTTTGAGAACATCTTTATGTTCCACCCCCTCACTCCCTTGCTTTTTGAGAAGATTAACAGAACTGCTGACTATCTGCATTACCTCAAGAGACCCAAGCAAAAGAAAAATCTCAAAATTTTATAACGTGTACTTTAAAGTGATGAAATAGTCCCCCTGTAACCCTTGAAAATAAAGTGCACTACTTTCCCTATTTCCCTCTCTCCAGGGTGCCTTCATATGCATTTTTATAC
Source organism: Phaethon aethereus (assembly GCF_964289735.1). Lineage (NCBI taxonomy): Eukaryota > Metazoa > Chordata > Aves > Phaethontiformes > Phaethontidae > Phaethon > Phaethon aethereus. Next base: position 44,160,675 of record NC_138576.1, on the reverse strand, counting down.
TGAAGTATTCCCAAGGGAGAAAACAGTGCAGAAGTCCTGAAACTAATTTTTTTCTTTTTTTTTTTTTTAAATCATGATTACCAGTGGGAATGGATTTGGTAAAGGAGAATGTAAACAGGATTAAAAATTTCAGGTGCTGTTAGGTGACATTAAATGCAATGAAATCTCAAGGTCAACTTAATTTCTTGTCTCTCCTTATCTCTCTGACACATAGTACTGTATCTCAGTAGCTGCCACCAACAGCTACCATCAGAACACTTGACTAATTAGTAATCAGTCATGTCACTTGGTATGATCTCATCCAGTCTGACTGGTGAACCTGAGTACAACAACGAAAAAGGAAATTGGAAACTCTTAGCAACTATGCATTTAGTCCACTTATTCTCAGCAACATCACATGTGTGCAGTTCAAGCTTTCATTATGTTATGCTAATAGGCATGTTTGAATTTGATGTGTTTGGTAGTTATTCACTTAGGAATAGTCTGTAGCACTAAGAAGCACGACATTGAACTACAAACAAAATAACCCCATGAAATGCTAAAAGATAAGATTTCTTAGCAGTTCTACAGCATTAATAGAGGGGAAAAGCTTTTTAACAAAATTCCTAATCATCTATCCTTTCTCATCAGTAACTATTTCAGTATAGAAAGTACCCATCATAGCTGAAGGAAACCAGAGAGCATCTCATTGTTGGGGCCTGATCCAGCAAAGTGCTTAAGCACACCCAGGATGGAAGTACAAGAATATCCCATCAAACTTACTATGATCACCCACATGATTAAATTACACAGAAATGTAGGTACTTTCTTAGGGTCTAAGAAGTGAGGCTTTTAAGATCAGCCTTTCATGTGGTAAAAATATTTACAGATCATTTTAAAAGATGACATATAAATAAAAATTACTGTCTTGCCTTTTGACTGCTAGACTCAGGACAGCTTCATATGTGAAAATCCTGCACATTGAATGATCGCTTTATTACCAAACTAAGCAGCTGTCTGAAATGGCAATCGTAAAGTGCTAATCTCTGCTACCAATAAACAAAAGTAAATCATGGCAGAAAATTCCTTTATGTACAGTAATCTCCAGAGAATTAGCATTTCAAGGGATCAGATTTCCTAAAACTCCTCTTTCCTGATAAGAACCTCTACTGTGAGGTGACACACCAACAGGCATAAATTATCTAGAGCTGCAGATAAGCAGAGGCCATTTGGGGGTTCAGAGTGCAATATAAATAGATGCAAAACAGTAGGGGAACTGGTGCTCATCACAAACCTCAAAAGGATTAGCAGTTGAAGCTCTGATTTCCTTGCTGTTGTTAGCTGTGATTTATCATCAGACAGTGACTGTGAGTCTGTCTTATCTGTGATAATTTAACAGCTTAATGGCAGTCCCTTTATCTGGGGGTCATAATTAAGCTTGTTTGATCAGTTCCTAACAAGCACCTCGCCTGTATTTTTAGCTATGCCTATTTTTTCTCTGGGTGCAGGAGCATTTTTGCTAATTAGTATTAACAATATTATTGTTAACAATTACTGGTAATGATAACAATCTTGTAAAAGGTTAGCATTTATCTGGAAGAAAAATGCAAGCCAAAAAAAGATGCAAGACTCTTTGAATTTAAATACATTTATGGGAGGTTTTAACTGTACTGTCTCAGCAACTCTTTGGCTTGTCAGCTTCATCTCTAACTCAAATACATAACTAAAAATGAAAAACAATTGCATAAAATAATTTTCAATTGAATAATTTTCCCTGGTACAAAATTAATATCAATTTGAAAGATGACTGCTATCTTACCGTGCATTTACTGTTCCTCTCTATCATCCTACTAATGACCTCTTTCTTCCACTGTTATGAGCATTTTCTCAACAGAATATGAACTTTAAGACTATTACAGCTTTTTAAGAACACAGGCGTCATCACAATGAATCTAGTGACACTTTATCTGTTAACATCACGACAAAAAGAAGTAAATAATTTTAAGAAAATGAACCGAATATTAGATATTTGAAAGGAAAACTGTCCAAGATTTTAAATATCTATATTTTAATACAGCACAGTGACAAGCAAACAGACAACTACATAAAATGTGAGGTTGCTGTTTTTTTTAAGGAAGACCAAGTAAGAAAGGAAACAAGTTCAGACTGACCACATTACTTTCTTTATCATTGATGGAATTTTCTTAATGAATTACCTAGGAGGCCACAAAGAGAGGTGAATAGATAGTAACCTACTTACTTTTAGGGAAACAGAATGACTGGCTATAGAAAGACATCTAAAAAGCCTGATCACATACATGGAGGTATGGGTGTAATGTGTTTGTGTATATGTATATAAATCTATGTATATATTCATTTATGTGTATTTGCACAACTATGTACATTTTATGTATTATATATTTTATGTTTACATATATTTTAATCATATACATAAATGTATGCATTCACAGATTTATTAAAGTTTGTCTTTAGAGTAGGTCTTATTTCTCTTTTGAAGAAAAAATTAATAGTGGAACAGAGAATCTATGTGTCTAGCCTAAATTAATTATTTAGGTACTATAATTAATGAAGAAAGACAAGATTCTTTAGAGGATGAGTCATTCCACTTACCCGAGTTGCTTGTTTCAGAATTAGATGTGGTGTTTTCTTTCTCATAGCTGTAGATAAACCCCAGGTGACATGGCTGAGCTTGTAGATGGCTGAAGGTTAGATGAGATTAATTCCACCCACCTGAATGAAAGAAACAGTAAATTTCAGAATGAGAATTCCCAATATTTTCTTATAAAGAAAGTTACCTCCCTGTTCTTTGCAAATGGAAGGACTGTGACAGAAGAAGTATTATATATGTGTGTGTATATAAATATATTTCCTGCCTCGTGTAGAACAAGGCTTACCTGAGACCCTTGAACATACCAACCTTTCCCTCTGGATGTTGTCAAATAACCTATGGTAATAAGTAGTTGATTAAATAAAGACTTGCAGGCAGCAGCAAAGAAAAACAAAACCAGAAAATACCACATCTGTTCATTCTCCTGTGCTAATAATCTAATATTACTGGCTTTCGCTGAGTTTTGCAGGTGGATCAGAAATGGCCTGTGTTCAGCTGTTTGGGTCTGGCAAGCAGGAATCTGATTTTAAGCTTTCTATCTGACCGAGAGTATGGCAGAAGAATTTACTGGGAGTATTACAGAAGACAGTCTCAAATGAGCTTTGTTCCACACAAAAACCTTGATCCAGATCTTGATGAAATCAATGAAAAGCTTTTCACTGACTGTGGTGGGATCAGGCTGAAGGTGCCAGCCATATTGTAGCAGCAGCTGGCAGCTGCCTGGGAAGCTGAAATTTTACCGAGACATGAAACAAGCAAAATGTGTGAAAGATAGAAATGACAAGGTGCAAGGGAGATTGCAATATAACACACTGAAATCCTTACCCAGTATCTGCAGCTAAGGCCATTGACACTTGGGTGCTGAGCTGACTCTGGGAGGCCTCGATGAGATAAGCCCACACAATCACCAAGACGTCTGCTTTACATGTCTAACTTCTCAGATAACTTTCCAAAACTAACAAGATGGAAACATTTCTTGATGAATGTTATTTTTTTTATTGTCAGTGTGTGACAGGTTTAGTAGATTTTTTTTTTTTCCACCACTAGAACAAATCGTTAAGGATACATAAAATAGGAATCTTTGCCCAGCTCACAGTGAGAACAGAGACAGCATCGTGCAGTCACCACTGTGTTATGTTGTTAGCTGTTCACCAGCTAGTGCCAGATATAATATAGCCAAATAAATCTCCAAGAACAAAAGCATCATGAGCCTTGTGAAATGCTGAAACCTTAGTTTTAATTCACCAAAGGTTTCTGTGCATCTTGCTGTTGTCAGCATAGAAAACAAGAAATATCCTAAAAATATCTCATTGTTTTAATTTTGGCAATTACTTGCCGTTATTTGCAGAACTGATGTTCTTTCTAAAAAGAAATCATAGCTGTTACAAAACAACTGCTCATATAACTGAAAACTGAAAGAAGTTTTCAGTTGAAATAATGCAACATTGGTTTCTGTCTCTGGGTTCATGGTCAGGATTACAGCTGGATTAAATTTGCCATTTTGATTTTGTGTAGTTTTGCATGAAAATTGTAATTGTCTGGTAACATTTTCTGTCCCATTGTTCTTCCTGCATTTGTAGCTTTAATAACATGATTTTATTGGTTATATGTATATATAAATATATTAGTATACACATACATAGATACGGATATATAAAACCATAAATTCTCATTTGTTCTTTGATGTACAAACAATTTTAAGGAATCTATTTTCACCCACAAACAGGCATGTTATTACTGGAAAACAGTCCCAAATGTGATTTGAATACTTCCATCACAAAGATAAATTTTGTTCCCGCTAGCATGTAAACGTTGTTTTCACTAGATTGGATCCAATTATATAACTATAACAAACAATCTCCTTGATATTTAAGACATTTTTTATTTCATTATGAATTTTTTTTATAATATGGTCTACTCATCCAAAGTCAAGTACTATTTTCAGCTCTTGCACTGATTTACTATTTTATTATGGAGAAATCCTTTAATCTCTCTGAACTTCATTTTACTCATTTGAAGTAGCTGAGGAGACAAGTGTGATTTAATTGATGTTTATAAAGCTCTTTGAGACCTTGTAATGAAAAATAAGACAGAAGTGATAAATATTCTTAAAGGTACACTTTTTTTTTTGCTCCAGTTTTTTCCAAAATCTATATATTATTGCTGAATTCAGCATTATCTGTTCAACTCATACTGTTTTCACAGTCAGAATTGTTCAAAATGTTACAGCATGATGTCTTTTTGTACTCAAATTACAATTTTCACAAAAATGTAAAATATTGTGGGCATAGTATGGTTCTTAAGTAGTGAATCATCTTCATGAAATATTTCCTGTAATTTCATGGTGCTTTTATTAAATTTCCAAATTTGCAGTTCACTGTGCATTGCCAGACTGCTGTATACATATGTAATCCCAGTAGTATATGACTCAAAACATTCAGCAGAGAAACCTATTGAAAATTCAGTATGTGGGACAAGCAGTGCAATAAGAATGAGCCTGATGATAACATAAACCAGCATCCTATGATCTGTATACACATGAATAAATATTTGTATAGTAAGCCCAATATGTATCTCAATCTCTCTCAATATGTAAGTATAAAAAAGTTTTTTTTCTTTAAAAAATAATAATCATGTTGCAATGTTCAAATGGCCTTACATCTATTTATGAAGAATAATCAATGTCACAAGGTATTTGGTAGGGAACTAGCAATACAAATTTAAATTTTCTTTTAGATTTGGTGGTCTCCAGCAGGGCAGGTAGTGACATATTTGCAGGTTTTTACCATTCCAGAGGGACAGGAAGTGTTTTTGTCTATTCTGGGTTTATTTTATATTCTAGAATAGAATTTCTCCCACAATGACCTAGTTGCATAGTTGCAGGATACCACAGCCATTGATGCTGAGGACCAGTATCTAATACTGGAACTTAAGAATGGACAGATCAACGAGGCAGTTCAAAACCTTATAAATGGCCCACAAAACCTGCTTCCTTGGGGAAAAATATGTAGAGTTTTCTTATATAATAGCTCTTTAGACCCAAAGGGGGTCCTAAGAAGGCAGAGGGGGAGGGCACATTAACTCATTTTATGGTCAGAGGTTTTTCCTAGACTTCAAGCAATAACTAACTGTTAAAGAATACCACAGAAAAGATAATACCATCCACAACTGTATTGTTTTTTCCTTACAATTTCTATTGTGCTTATGGGGGAAGCAATATCTCTCTCAGGAACTGAGGGACATAACAAGTTGGAGAGGGTTATTAATTACTAGTTACTATTCATGGGTTTTCTGTTTAAATGGGCAGGAATATGAGATTGGGATGTGAAATCAAGCTCGTATCTCCCAGGCAGCTGTGCAGAGCTGTATCACTGGAAATACATAATTTAGAGCACTTCAACATCTTGCATGTCATTTTAATGGCTCATTTGACAAAATGGTGCAGGGGGAAGAAAAAAAAATATTAACTCCTCCCAGCTGAGAATCATAAAGAGAGATCACTCCACTTCTCATAAAGTTGTGCAAGGATACTGTTCTGAAAAAAGTGAAGGAAAGGACAAGTTGTAGGTATTAAGTAAAAATAAGTCACTATAGTTACCTTGGTAGGTGTCAGCTATTCTGTGTAGCGCACAAACCCATGCTGACCTTTAAGTTCCTGAGCAGACTAGGGAAGGTCAGCAGCAGTTACTCACATGCTTATAAATCTGAACCTACCACTGGCAAAGAGAATCTCTCTATATGATTTCTATGACAAGTGAAATATATTTCATGTCTTCACCACTGCAATTTCAATAGGTGGGAAACTGTTTTCATATTGCAAATCTTGACATTTTGCTTAGAAAACGTCCTGCCAGGGACAACGTGTGAAGCATTGTAACTTACATTTTGAAAAAAGTCAGATCCTCAGCGAGAAGTGACGAAACTTCGCTCTCGTCAAGATTCTCCCCCAAACAAAAGAAAACTGATACATTTCTCTGAAGAATCTTCGTTATAAGTTAAAAGCAGGCCACAACAAAGGGTCAAAAAAACAATGCACAGAGGCCGAATGCTGCCTGTTCTTGAAACTAGTTACGGCTTTATCAAACCTTGGTACAAGATATCAGTAGAACTGGCATAAAACCAAAAGACTCCTCATGTGGTGAAAAGATGATAACAATTAACCTTTACTGAGAAGCTTCCCTGTGTGGTACTGGGGAAAAACCCAAACAACTCCCTTATAATTCAGCTTTACTTATCTCATTGACCTTTTTCTTACTGGTGTTATGTCAGTGGATTTACCTTTTTCTAATTTGACAAATATCTCTAGCTTAATACTATTATTTAATTAGTGATAACAACTTCAGCATGTTCAGCTAGACCTGTTCTTCGCCTTCTTTGAATTTTATTGTTTCTTGCAAACAGATAAGTCACTGTTAGTGGCATAGCATGTTCATTTGGGTCTAAATTCACCCTTTTTCATTGTCAAAATAATTCACAAGGAACATCAGAATTCATCTACACATGCAATTTTTCTTGCATTCATTGACTGAAAAGCATAATTGCCTCTTCCTTCTGTGTAAAGTGAGATGACAATAATTTTTTTTCACAAAATCTATAGGTCTCCTGAAAGAAACAATATACCTGTTGCTTGGTCATGTTGATTCATTGCCTTTACTACATGCATGTAAGGTTGGAGATGTGTTTTCAGAAGCTTTTTCTCCCATTCCTAATGGAGTGGAAAAAGATCTAAAGCTATTGAAGGCTGGTGACAACAACAGATAATGGTTTATGTTTTGGTGTGAAGGGGAAATACTGAGATCTACAAGCTCCTTTCATTCTCTTTGAGCTCAGATTTTTAATGCAATGTAGACAAATAGTTCATCCATACAAAATTAAGAAAAAAACTTCTTTTTGACAGCATTTTCCTCTCCTGTGCGAGGAAGGAATGATTCATACCAAATGGTAGTGTAGGTATGAGTTAGCTGTGAACTTCTCTGCAGTTGTTTCTCAGGCAGTGTACTTCAGTGGCAATTTTATCTGCATAGAGACCATAGTGTCATACATAAGAGAATAAGCCTACTGGTCAGTTTTCAAAGTTAAAATTGTTGCATACATTGCTGTTAAAATGTACATTTTTACACTGTTCCTTCCTTTTCTGTGCTTGCATTACCAGTATTTGATAGCACAATTAAAAATAGGACAGACGTGCTCTGTATTAAAATTTTCTGTAATCTGAAAGAGCTTCCAAAGTGGTTAAAATAGAACCTGCTTGTGGTCTACTGAGGACTGGTTGGTCCAAGTTCTTCTCTATGTTCTATTGCAATTAATTAGATATCTTTCATTTGATTTGACTGGAATCATACTTCCTTTTGTTTTCAGATATTGTCACAATAAAGAAAGCTCAAAACACATCAGAAAGATTTGTCAATATTGTTTTCACTTTTAGAAATCTGTGTAGCAACCCCAGTACTACTATTGGTGAACAATTAGAGGAAGGGAAGTGAGTGAATCCAGAAATTATAAGAAATGGAGCCATTGTTGAGGCAATCTTTCTATCAAACAGGAGACATAACTTCAAAAGTTTATTAAATGTTCTGCAATTTTCTTTCAATTGTCTGTTCAGGTATAGGAAGTCAGGATTTATGACTGATCTTTCAGCAGTTGTCCTCTCTTGTTAAGAAATAGTTATGGAGAAAGACAAGGCAAAAGGCAAGGCAAGGCAAGGAAAGGCAAAAGGCGAAAGGCAAAAGGCAAAAGGCAAAAGGCAAAAGGCAAAAGGCAAAAGGCAAAAGGCAAGGCAAGGCGAAAAGGGAAAGGGGGAAGGGGAAAGGGGAAGAAGGGGGAAGGGGAAGGGGAAAGGGGGAAAAGGGAAAGGGGAAAGGGGGAAGGGGAGGAGAGGAGAGGGAATGGTGATACTTTGATCATTTAAAATATCATAGCAGAATCAAATACCATCAAAATAGAGACACAGATGACTTGCAGAATGGCCCATTTTTTGTAATTACATGATTAGATTCATTCAGTGCCACTGATCTCTTCAGATACATGTGTAGGTCTATTGATCACAAATCTGCCTCACTGTTATACTAACAGATGCACAGTTATTAATGTTGGAAAGAATCCACATTCCCTTTTCAGAAAGATCAGAGAACCCAATTAAGGATGACATGGCATCTTGTGTGGAGGAACTGCTCTGCCCTTCCTATAAATGGGCAAAAATTATGCCAGAACCTGTGAAAAAAATGCCCCCCCCCCAAAAAAAAATTGTGCCATACATCATAATCTTTTAATTCTTCTCTGCCATTTTAAGCCAGAAACTTGCTCAGATCACATCTTCAGTGTAGCAAGTGCAGCTCTACAAATGCATGACACCTGCTAACTGTTCTATTTCCCTTCTCAAACTTCTCATTTACCAACTTTTGTTAAGTGTTCCAGTGGGTTGACACAGCAAAATAAATGCCAAAAAATGCTCTCTACAAGAGCACTAATAGCACAACGGTATGAGCCAGGGTTATTAAACCACATCCTAAGCAGTGTCTGGGCTATTTGGAAATATAAATAAATAATGAGGAAAATACAGGAAATCTGTGCTCAGAAGAGATTAGTATTCAGATTGTTGGGGTTTAGTTAGTGCCAGAAGCTATATGAAGTACAAAACATACTATTTGTGTATTCATTTTGCAAGATAAAATCTTAGATCTATTAGCAGAATTGCCTTGGCAAAGAATACTGAAATGACATACTTTATAAATAAACCAAATCAAAGATCATATGATGTTTCTTGTCTGCTTTTGAGATTTTGCCCTATCCTATTCAAACAGCTTATTTTTTTTACCATGCATGTATCTGTTAAAACTGTTTTCATGTATCGTTCATGTACTTCCTTGAAGATCACTCCTTCAGACACATAAATGGCAAGACAAGTCATTGGCAACAAAATAACTAGATTTACACTGAGTGAACAACAAAATCCCCTATGAAAGGAACATAAGGGCAGTTTTTACCATCATTTTGGTTATTTAAATGTTCTTCTCTTCTCTTTTTTCTTTCCCCTTTTCTCTGATAACTAGGATAAAACTTAAGAATATGGAGGTAAGTGAACTCTCAGGCTTCCAAAGATCCAGAAATGCTCTTCCCATGAACACTCTCTTTCTCTGTAGGATATCTGAAGGAGTTTACTCCTCCTTCCTGAAAGAGTAAGGATTTCAAATTATCTAGCATGTGGTACAAGGTCAAAGAGACATTACACAAATTATTCTCATGACACAACTGCTGTAGAATGACAATTGTGCCCTACATTGCTTTTTCAATGACAGAGCTTATGAAATTCCTGGGGGACATCAATGACATTTGTATAGTAGAGGCTTTAAGACATCTGGATGTGTGGTTTAGGAGGTAAGTAGATGAAGTGTAGTGCTTACAAGGTTGGAGTCCTGAACTGCGGGGTAAAAGGTACAGTAAGATAGCAAAGGTCTAGTCACAATATTGTCCATCAGGACCGTAAAATCAGTTCTCAGAAAGAATACAGGATAAATTAGGGCTTGGCTAGTCAATTTTACTTTAAGCCTTCTTTTGCCTAAGGCTGATAATGTTAAACTTAAGTCACAATAACCTAAAAAAAATGAGAAAGGAATGAGAGGCTATGGCTATAGTGGAGTACCAGCTTTGGTGCAGGTGCCATCTCTGAAGTGTCTGTTTCAACAGAGCCCTGAAGAGGATGGTACGTGATTTTGCCCCTGGAATCCACATTCCTAATTCATCTGTTTCACTTGGCTCAAAAGATTATAAATTCTCACAACAGTTTGTTTTGTTTCGCAAGGAAGTAGAAGGAAAAGAGGAAGAAGCAAAGGGGTGGAACATGGAAGGCAAGATTGATTTTGGAGTCTGTAATAGCAGGTTTATTGATTCTGACTCATGAAGTATGAAGTTATAGATTTCTGTGATGTTACAAAGCCAGCTAAAACAGCTACATAATGTCACACAATACCCAAGTATTGGTCAATTAGATTCTTGCTTTGTATCTGTTGGCGGTTTATGATACATTGTAGACATGATTTAATAGCTGGATCAACCATCCACATTTTCTTTTTTTTTTTGTAGCACACAATATTGGGTATTCTACAAAAATAGGGGCAAAAGAGCTATATGATTCTCTTAAATATAAGATTTTAACACCAAATTAAGAAGAGAAATGGCAGTGACATTTACATGTTTTTAAATATATTTAGTTAAATGCAAATCATTCTGTATTGAATAAAATTTTTGCTTTACTATAAATAAAAAAATAAATGTAGTTATTTCTTCTGCATACTAGAGATTTACCTGGGAAGATTAGATCTCAGGAACTGGGCATTTATCAGTGTGCCAGCTAATATGAGTCAGGCCATAGTCAGATTATTAAGATACAAGTTCATACAAAGCTCAAAAAGCCCTTATGCAGAAAGAAAAGGTCTTGTAGGTGGCATTTAGTCTTCCAGAAGTGTTTCAGTTAAGCACCAGGATGACAGATTTCTGGGGAAAAAGTCTTTCAGCTTGGCTTACCTACTGACTCTGGAGTCAATGGAGAGAACAATAGTGATATTTAAGTTAGACTCTCAAAGTAAGCTGTTTGCTGTTTGCTTAATTTAGGTTTTGAATGTTTTTCTTTTCACTGAGAGTAGAGCTGGCCAAGCATGCAAATATTAGCCAAGGCAATCCAAAATTCTCATTCTTAATTTGACTAGGGGTGCAAAAGTATCTGTAATGCTTATATTTGACACCTTTAGAAGGTAGTATGAATACAGTCATTTACTATTTTTGTAACTGTGATGGCTGTAGGGAAAACTGTTTTCAAAGACATTAAGAAGAGTATAGAGGAGTATACGATTCCACAAACATGTAGAGATGTATCTTTACATGGCCTTTAATAAATCTATATGCATCACTGAGCATCACTGCACAAGTCTGTGCCATGTTCAGCTTGCTAACATGGATCTAGCTAATGTAGATAGATTAGCAACAGTCAGTACATAAGCACTTTTTACAACTGGAAAAAAATTATTTATTTCTTGTACTAATAAATATTTCTATTTCTAAAAATATGTCCTGCAGCAATATTGTCCTAGCCATACGCATGCACATGTGCACACACACACACACATATACACATTCCTCTGGATACAAAACCCCTAAGGTAACAATTTTAATACAGAGAAAACAAAAAACTGAGAGAAAACTTTTATTGCTGTTCCTATTTCTATATTGAACTTGGAGACATGAAGAAGTTACAATTACTTAATTTGTGTTTCACAGCAAATCTCAACAATTAGAACTAACTATTATATGTCCCTGTCTAGTGGATTTGAGATTTTCATTCATCTCCAAATTACAGGAACAATCATGGGAACTTTCCTGATAGATCAGGCTGGCTGTCTCCATGAAGACCTGCTTAGGACATACCAAGGCCTTGTTTATCCAGGTTTCTTTCTTGCAACAGCCAGAATATAGAAAGTGGGTGTGTGACATGGCCAGAACATGTACCGTGAGCTCAAATGTACTCGTAGGTCCCCCAGTTCAGACACAGTCCAGAAATCATCCTTTCTGGGTGCTACATCTGTTTTGTTCATGGTTTAGCAGAACAGACATTATATTTCAGGGAAATGAAGTTCCAGAGGTAGCAATCAGTATAATTACATTCAAACTACTACTTGATATACAGGTCATAAGAAAATTGTTATTGTTTACAAGTACATTCCAGAAGTATTTCATTTAGCTGTGTGAACTCCATAGCTCTCAATGTGAAAATATGCATGCAAATTGTTCTCTATTCCAACAGATTTATGTGAAGATTCATACCCATATATATTAATTTCCTTGCCCAGTGCAATCCCCTTTTTTATGCTAATACTAATAAGAAGTACTTCCCAGCAGAGCTTCCCCACAATAATAAAATGAAGAAATTTTAAGATTTTGTACAGCAATCTTGTGGACATGTTGACTAATTTGGAACAACAGACTTTCTAGTTGTCTTAATTCAAATAAGGCAGAGTAAGTAGAACATACAAGAAGACCCAGAACATTAAAAAATGTGTTTTCCAAATGAAGTCTGGCCAGATATGTGTCTAATTTTGTTAAATTTATCTCAAGAAAACATGGATTAGAATTTATGAACTCCTATCTCTGCATCTTATATTTGTTTCATTAACCTTCACTGCTCCTGAGCTAGAAGTATTCTAAGTGTTGTTTTTAAATGGATCCAAAACACCATGAGTAGTTTCTGAGTAAATTTTATACATTCAGTTCTTCAGTTAATCAATTTGGGGTCCTTCCTGCTTTTCACTGCCATCTGATGAACAAATGTTCCTCACTGCAATTTAATAAAGGAGTTATTGTCATGTAACTTATGCAGAAGCAAAGAAAGAACAATACTTACATGACGTTCCACAAAATAAAATTTGCTCACGCCAGCTGTTGAACTTGTTTCTACCTGTTATCTATAACAACACAGACTAATGTAGAGAAAGATATGTCCCACAGGAAAAAAAAAAAAAAGAGAGAAAAAAAGCGAAGCGAAGCGAAGGAGAAAAGAAAAAGTAAAACCAGGAAATGTTTGGATGACATACATTTTACTAAAAGTGACTTTTGATAATATATCCCACTGGTGGTGGGTTAGGTAAGTGAGGTAAAAATACATGTATGCAATGAAGTATTTATTAATTTTCCAGAAATCAAAATGTGATTTTTCACTATCTTTGTAATCCACCTAACTAATATGGAGCTCCCTGTTTCTTCCATTAAATTATGATAATTAAAGTCACAGTGATTATGAAAGCCGATTTGGAAATGGAATTAAAATTCTAGGAACACATAGGGAACTTGATCCTAATTTGCTATTTTAACTCCAAAATCTCTATGATAATGATCCTTTAACTTCAGTAGATTCTGAAGACAAGAAAACCCAGAGAAGCTGAAGAACACTCAGGATCAAATTCTCTTGACAAGAGCATGACAAAGCTGAGGAAATTACCATGCCTTACTTATTCATTTACAGCTGCTGCAGTTCCAAAGCACATAGGCTACATCGTTATCTATATTGCTCTTTCCTGCTGGACCCAATAGGCCTTGTATGAGGCCAGGTTGCTTCATGTGAAATGGAAGAACAATCACAGCAGTGGTTCACTTCCCCATTTCCCTAGCCAAAATAACTAGGACAACTCACAGTGGAAGCGTAGGTATTAGGTGTTGAGCCTCACCAGTAATAAGTTATTAACTCCTTGGATGTAAAAAGAAACAGGAGATGAATTGGGTCTGTGAGCTACAATGCCTCCTGTGGTTGTGGTGGGAGTGAGCACGCTTCACTCAGAATTGTGCCTAAAAGTCAAACTCCAGCCCTTGGCAGTTTTGAAAGTATCTCATAAGTTCAATGTTGCTTGCCATGAACCACAGCTATAATCTTAATTTGAAGGGGAAAAAGAAAAAGATTACATTGAAAAAAGTTCTCTCTTTTTTTTTTTTTTTTGACATCTGAGTAAGTTAAATAAACGTCATGGATCAGACCCACAGCTTGTGTAAATCAGCCCACTCTATTGTTTTCGGTTCAGCTGAAAATCTGGTCCAGCAATTTTTAAGTCAAAGAACATAATTTGATTTGCATGAAATGTTACATGCAAGAATAAACTGGGAAACATGATGTGGGATCCTTATATTCAGCTTTTTAATTATGTTTCCATAATTCTACAAGGCCGAGATTATTACATTCAGAGGACAATGTTTGATCCCCTTTGGTTAAATTAAATCTCGTTTAAAAGTTGTTGTGGGAGAGTTTTGGATCCGAATGTCTGACACCATAACTGTGTTTACACCAACCAGAGTGAAAACATTCAAGACATATAAGACAAAATAAATAAATCTTGTTTAAAAATCAAAACACCTTTCAACATCAAGCTACACACATATGTTTACTAATTCTCCTCATACAACTCTTATGAGGAGAATAAATACTTATCTCCAAATTACGTATCGGAAAACTGAGAGAGGTAAAGTGAACCACCCTTACAGCAAAATCATTTTCAAATTCAGGTTTGGAATTTGGGAGGTTTTGGCTATTAGATATTGTGCCCCTCTTCTAATTAACTAGAGGTTGTTTTTTTCAGGTAGAAAAAGAGAAAAAAAAAATCCTCCATTCTTTCGCTTTCTCAGCATTTCTAAATTACTCTCTCTAGACATCATTCTTTAGCTGTATCTGTTTCTGGTAGATTCCTCTTCCTCACCTGTACATCGTCTCCCTCTTCTACTGTACACAAACGATGATTGCTTATGATCTATTTTCAAAAATAAATGAGATTATTTCCTTCCTACTTACACATATACAACAAAAAGGATAAGACTTTATATATGTCTGAAGACTAATAGGATGATTAGAGATATATTTGAAAATGTTAAGTCTTCTTTAGATATTCAGTGTCTTGCTATCACATATAATTTTTTAAAAATTATTTTTTAATTTTATATACTTGAATAGGAACATGGGCACCTTGGGATGGATTTGTTTTTTCTAAGGTATGTGCAGATATATTCCTAACTAATCACATTTTGTCAGACCTCCAGACGCTCCCTTCTCTTGCACTTCACATCCACTTTAACCTATTTATCTTCTGATGTAGTTCCTTTGCTTACAAATTTTTGTTGTCCAGGTTACATTTTTTTTTAATGTTGGAAGATGGCCAGGAGAGTCCTTTATAACATACGACATGAGTGAATAATACAAGACTTACCCATTCTGGCAGCTGCATCCTCCCAAATAGTTTTAGATATATAGTCTTATAATTAACCAAAGATTGCCATCATGCTCAGGCACGTCTTGAGAAGAATCGTTAGAAGCCAGACTTGTATAAAATGTTGTCTGAATAGTTGAAGCATATAGGTACTTTGAAAACCCCAGTAGGCAAGTCAAAGCTCCGAAGAGCTGACAAAATAACAGTGGACAAAAAGAGGAAAATGGAACATCTGGAAATATTTTTTTAATACCTGTAAGAATACTATAAGAATATCACAGCATTTCTGAGAGCAGCTTGACTCTTACTAAATGTTGCTACAGCTGACAATTTTCCACAAAGAATAAAAAAAATAAAAATACATTGAGCAGATAAGCTAACAAAGCTGGTGCCCAGGAACCCATTGTGAGATCTTTTGACTTCATGCATGTCCTGGTGTTCAACCAAGGAAAAATTCACACAGGGCAGCCAAGAACTATACTACCCAGCAGATTTGGAGATTACACAGAAACCTTAGGTGGTCAGCTAAACAGAAAATGCTATGCAGGACAGCTCTGACAGCAGCCAGCAGGAAAAAGATACATAGGGGAGCTCTGTTAATAGCACTTATTCTTTTATCATGATTCAACAACAAAGACAAGGCAATCAGTCTGTATCTCTGTGAGTATTTGTGTGCTGGATCTCTAATGCCACCATTTAGTCAAGGAAGAAACTCTTTGGGTGGGGTTCAGTTTGAGACTAAGACACCTAAATATAGGTGTCTATCTTAAGCTCTCTATATCACCTGTAGACTACAAGATTGTATTAGACTCAATGGAAATCTTATCAGTACTCTTAGTTAAACTGCATGATTCTGCTAAGTTTAGATTAGATTCCTAGGTATTGCTAAAACACAAGTGTCTGGAGGCACTTTAGGAGCTCTGGAATACTCAGTATCCATCCAGGAAGATGATAATCTGTAAGTCTCCTGTCATATCTGCCAGCCCATGCAAATGCGTTAGACATGTAGTACTCTATTACCCTCTTATAGCTGAGACATTTACATATGCTGGTAGATCTAACACGGGATCCATGGGAGACATGCTTTCCTGCAGCAGTGGATGGAAGGCAGGTAGGAGCAAAAATATGGCTTCTCAAACAGTTCTGGATGCTTGTCTGCAGGAAAGTACCCTGGACTCTATTGGCTGTTGTGGCATTTGCCCATTTTGCAGCTGTCATCCTGCACAGCGGCATTCCTACCAAGGGTGGCAGGAGTGCAGGGCATGGAGGGCAAAGGCAATGTGCATCATTATCCTAAGCAACAGCTCCATGATTCTGTCCTCCCAGTTCTCCACCACAGTGCCTTCCCTGACTATGCATGCCCTTTTTGACCCAGACCATTAAAAATGTGTCAGAAAACCATTCTTCTATAGGCTACCTTCCAGTCTCTCTGCTAGGATAGCTGACTCATTAATAAATCTTACACATTTTTTTAAAAACGAAAATTCATCAGGCTCTCTATGACTAGGAATAATTTAGATATCACTCTAACAATTGTATAAAGCTTTACAACCATCAGCTAACTAATCTTCCTGACACTGCTGTGCAGATAAAATTAAAAAGTCTACAACCTATGTACAAGACTATTTCTTATTCTAAATATAAACAACACCTTCTAGTTACTGCAAGTAATTTTTTTTTTGGTTATTTTTTATTTTTTATTTCATTATTCCTGTTTTTAAAGGTGAAGACAGACAAGGAGAGAACAAAGGATTTAGAACTGGTTTCTATGTTAGTTGGAACACATCATTCAAGTCAATAGGTTTTCTTTCTTTCTTTCTTTCTTTCTTTCTTTCTTTCTTTCTTTCTTTCTTTCTTTCTTTCTTTCTTTCTTTCTTTCTTTCTTTCTTTCTTTCTTTCTTTCTTTCTTTCTTTCTTTCTTTCTCTCTTTCTCTCTTTCTCTCTTTCTCTCTCTCTTTCTTTCTTTCTCTCTCTCTTTCTTTCTTTCTCTCTCTCTTTCTCTCTCTCTTTCTCTCTCTCTTTCTCTCTCTCTTTCTTTCTCTCTTTCTTTTCACAGGTTACCCTGTCACTGATTTACTGGAAGCTCAGCATGTCTGAAAAATAACAGATTTCGTGACAGGCATTGAAAAATTGATGAAACTAAATTTGAAGACTCTTGTTAATGTGGGTTTTTAAGTATTTTTTCCCCATAGTAAAAATCTAGCTAACGGAAAATATATGTTAAAAAAAAAGCCTAGCTCCAGTGAAAAAGCATATGGTCACATAGTAAAAAAATGTGAGGTCTAAGTAAAAATTTTTCCTTTAGGATGACATAAGATAACTCTAATCTCAATATTGGAATTTATTTTACTTCTTCTCTTATTCAAATATGAAGAAAGATAATTGAAGGGAAAATTAGGAAATAAATACCAAGAGAAGGATAAAAAATATAGTAAAATTACCTATTTAGAATTAAATGGAGCACAATTTTACCTTTTCACTCAGCAAAGGATATCAAAAGCACATAAGTGAAAGAAAAGCATATTAAGAATGAAAACAATTTTTCTACCTAAAATTAGCAGCTAGAGAGTTAGAACTTGGCTTAGTATTAGCAAATTGTTTATTGGTCTTAACGCTAGTGATAGTCCCAGAGCATCAACTCTAATCAGAGATTTGTTAGCAAAGGTAATTAATTCAATTTATTATTTTCTTCCCCTTCCCATAAAAAATAAAAGCTTTCTCTACCACTGCTCCTAAGTCTTACTCTTATAAAAATGTGACTGGGGAAAAAATGAAAGGAAAAAAGAACATAGACTTTCAGACTGGTCAAATTTCATTAAAAAACCTCACAGCTGACAATTATTTCCAAGTCTGAAGGGATTTAAGAATATTATTCCATTATAAGCTCACCACAGAATTATTTGGAAAAAACATGTGAAAAGCGATTTCATAACAGCAAAATGAGCAGGTAGCATTGTAGGAGTGAGTATTCCTATGTTCTGTACCCATTCCCTGCCCTTATCATACTTTTAACTGCTTGTACAGTCAGAGATTCCCAAGCTCAACGTTAAAATGAACTGCAAGAGCTAGTACGCCATCAGAAGACATTATCCGAAAATATCTGTCCAACAGTCAGGGGAGGAAAAGAAAGCTAACAGCAGGGAACTGGTTTAAGGCCAATGGTGCAAATAATGAAAAAAGGGTATCCCACATACAGGTGTCAAGCAGCTTTTAACTTCTCAAGTGATCTGTGAAGGCATGCTTACAAATGTGTGTGACACACTTACCATTTACGGTCCAAAATGCATAGTTGTAGCATGGCTTGCAGTGAAACAAGTGCATTTCCCTACATTTGACTGCTTCCAGGCTGGAAAGCAGAAGCTGTAAATCAAGAACTTCCTTTACCCCCAACCAGTAGTAAAAAAGCTACCAAAGCCAAGGGCAGAATGATGGCACAGGGGTTGATGAGGGAGGCACGACTAGGAAGCTGCAGACCAGTGACTATACGTTATCTGCTGACTGATTTCCTTGAAACATTGGCTTCAACATCATCTCACTTGGTTGGCAGCAAAGACCAGCTTTTGTCTGAGGTGAGGGTGCCAGCCCAGTAACATTGTGTGCTTTCAGTTCATGTATTTGATAAATTTGTTCCCTCTGTCCCTTTGTATTTGCACAAACAAGGTCTTCATGAAAGCACTAATAAAGCTCACCAAAATCTAGCTCAGTAGCTAAGGTGAGGCTTGCAGAGGGGCAGTTCTGTGTGATACCTGACCTAATTTATATATATCTATATATAAATAAAAATAAGCACACACACTATATATATATGTAACTTTCAAAGGTAAGGGCGTAGCTTTCTGTTATTTTTCAGATCCATTTCTGCATTCTATGTCCAAGACAAGTCTGTCAGATGAAAGGAAGAATAATTCACAGCCTTTTAGCTGGTCTTACAGGGGATTTCTTTCTGCCATTTGAATGTCTAGTGATTGGTGAACAAGCCTCTGCAGCTCAGCAGAGAATCCTCAAGTGGCTTCTGGTGTTATTTTGATGGTATTAAGACAATGGTGCATTATAGCATGATATGTCAGGCTTTTTCTCTGAGCTCCTCCTTTTCTTCTGAAGGAACGCTTATGTTTTCTAAATTGGAACAAGTCTTTTAACTTAGAATAAAACCTGTTGAAAGGAACCTCTCTTTTTTTTTCAGCTTTGTGCATTAAATGGAGTTGTAGTAATTTTCAGTGATTGTAGGTCTGGGATTATGCATCTTTCTTTCAGAGAAAGCAAAACACTTTTCATCAAAGACATTTCCACAGTAGTATATTAAAGACTAAATTGGACTATTTGTTTCAAGTAATTCAACTATTTTCAGCTTTGACTTCATAATAATGTTCAATGACAAAACTGGAGATGGTCAGCAATATCTTCCTGTAAATAAATATATAAGACATGTTATTTATCTGAGATAGAAACATTATATGACTTGAAACAAAAAGGGTAAACATGTTTAATTAATTAAAACAAAGGGTTTACAATTCAAACTAGAAAATCACTTTAATCAACATCCTTAATAATTCAATGATATAAATGTCAGGGAAAGATGTACATTTTTTCCTCACAGCTGTGGGCAACATTTTCACAAGGTAAGACATGAAAAAGGCTGTAAAATGGGAATGGTGTGTCTAGGTCCAAATTTATGACCCTGAACACCCACGTATCAACTGATACCTGATTGTTGGAATGCCAAAGCATATAAACACGTTAGCGCTTGAAATGAACATTCCTCAGGTGCCTCTGCATTCCCAGCATAGGTTCTATTTTTATGTGCCAGAGCAGCTTTATGTCTTAAACCCAATCAAAATCTAGAAAGCAAATTTTTTGTCTACACTTGAGTCCACTGTACACCTGTATTAGGAAACCTGCACTACAAAGAGTGCAGAAGTGTCTGCTATTATCTTTTAAAACCTAGCCATTGGAGGAGAAAACCAAGAAGGTAATCCCTTTACAATAACTTTCTTTTGCACTGTAGCCAAGGCAAAAATCTGAACATGACTGTGAAAACGTTAAAGAGACCACTTCAGTGGGGAAAGGATGGAAAGTAGTGGCTTAAATTTTAACATCTATTTAAGGAATCATTATTTTCTTACCCTGTAGACTCCTTTAAAATACATGAATGTTCTTTGGAAATGGATTGGAGTCCAGGTGGTCCTAACCTGGACCAGGTGCTTTAGGGATAAGAGTCCCAACCACACTCTTTGTCTTGCTTTCTGAATCACTAATTCTTGCAGTCTTTCCTCAGAGTAGCTTGGGTTCAAAAGGGAGTTGTAGATGAATCTGATCCTGCTTAGCTTATTATTTGGTGCTTAAGTCCCTCTCCTAGCTGCAGGAGCTGTAGCTGTGCCACCCCTGACAGTGCTGAAGCTCTAGTATCTGCATCCATATCTTTCTGGGTAGGCATTTGAATTATCAGAATTAATTGCAGTAAGATTCTTCATCTGGCTGTAGCTTTTAATTAAAACCCTAGACTGTCGGAGTGTATTTTCTTGCTAAGATCATATCTTACATATTGGGAATACCAAATGAGTAGTTGCTTCCCAGCCCATCTGTGAATCATAAAGGGGGTTAGGTAGGAACCAGGTGCTACTTTCAAACATATGTTAGAGCTTAGATTTAAGCACATTACGAACTTTATCTTCCAAACCAAAGGTGTCCAGATTTTCATGCCACCAGCTCAGGTGGAATGGATCAGTCTTAGACATAAACGCTTTAAATTCTACCTGACTGTCATGTTAGAGGGAATTAGGCAGTCTGAGTATCAACCTGCATGATAAAGGACATTTCTTTAAGCTTTAAATTTCACCACACATGAGAAAGGTTTTTCCTTTGGAACCAATTTCAGATGACTTTTTTTTTGTATTAGCCAGCAACTAAAATAATAAATAAAGAAGTACTCCCTTACTGATCCATTCCTAAATCAATTAAATATTTCTCTAATCAACTGCACATTTAATGAAAGAGGTGAGAATGGTACTGACAGGTTAGATGGTAGTAAAAAATCTGCAGTCCTTTTTACCTGTGAATTTGTAAACCTCTACAAACCTGTAAAGCTTTTTCCCACTACGTGAAATAAAAAGGAAAAGATGGTGAAGAAGAAGAATCTATGTTAATTTGTCAATAACCACACATATCCCACTCATGAGTGTTGGTTAAGTCTAGAAAGAGCACCAACTTAGCCCTGATTCAGGACCATGCTTAGGAGGCTACTTTCAGGTGTATTACTTTACTTTTTGTGTTTAACACTGGTTTTATGGAGGTTAATGGAGCTTAATGCATTCCTTTTTCTAAAAAATATTAAACTTCTTCATTAGAGGTGCCACAATTCATATTTATTTGCAATACTTTAACTACAGAATTATGATATTTATATGACTGAGTTACATAAAAAAGAGGCATAACAATCTAAATAAATGGCCAGAGAATGTTTCTTTTCTATAGTAAGCCGCAGCTCACTCTCATGACAGAGCAAATGAATATACAAATGAAGTTTTTGTCTCTGTTTCACAGTGACTACACCATAAATACTTCCCTGAAAATGTTAAGTGTCAACAGGCATGTATTTTCTATCAAACTATTGTTTCATTTTTACAGAAGGGAGAGTTTCCTCTAAGTTTTTATTAAAAATGTCACAGTGTGTCTGTTTGTTTTCTTTCTTGCTGGTTTCCTCTTTTGTTTTTTTTTTTTTCTTTTTTTTTTTTTTTTATACAGCTACATTTGGGAAGGATGCAAGAGACGAGATATTACTAAAAGATTATGAGACTTCACTGTAATTGTGTAAGCTTAAAGCATGTTCTTTCTCTCTCTGTCTCTATACACATACCATACACATACACGTATATACAAAGATAAAGACATTATAAATAGGAATAAAAACTAGATAAAAACACATATAAACAGTGTCCTGGTGACAATTCCTAGAAACATTGGTTGTATCTATATAGACTAAGCTGTGACCCTGCTTCCAGGTTTCAAGTGTACTAAATTCCCTTACTGGATATGGTGGGGAACATTGTCTCCAAGGATGAGGACAAGGTTGAGGTACTTAATGCCTTCTTTGCCTCAGTCTTTAATAGCCAGTCCAGGTATCTGCAGCATATTCAGCCCCCTGAGCTGGAAGATGGGGATGGAGAGCACAATAACCTGCCCATAATCCAGGAGGAAGCAGTTAAGGACCTGTTAAGCCACCTGGACACTCACAAGTCTATGGGGCCTGATGGGATCCACCCAAGAGTACTGAGAGAGCTGGCGGACGAGCTTGCCAAGACACTCTCCATCATTTATCAGCATTCCTGGTTAACAGGGGATGTCCCAGATGGCTGGAGGCTTGCCAATGTGATGCCCATCTCCAAGAAGGGCCGGAAGGAGGATCCCAGGAACTACAGGCCTGTCAGCCTGACCTCCGTACCAGGGAAGATCATGGAGCGGTTCATCTTGAGGGCACTCACAGGACATGTGCAAGACAACCAAGGGATCAGGCCCAGCCAGCACAGGTTCATGAAAGGCAGGTCCTGCTTGACCAACCTGGTCTCCTTTTATGACCAGGTGACCCACCTAGTGGATGAGGGAAAGGCTGTGGATGTTGTCTACCTGGACTTTAGTAAAGCCTTTGACATTGTCTCCCACAGCATTCTCCTGGAGAAAATGGCAGCTTGTGGCTTCGACGGGTTTACTCTTCACTGGGTAAAGAACTGTCTGGGTGGCCGAACGCAGAGAGTTGTGGTGAATGGCGTTAAATCCGGCTGGTGACCGGTCACAAGCGGTGTTCCCCAGGGCTCGGTTCTGGGGCCGGTCTTGTTCAATATCTTTATTGATGATCTGGATGAGGGGATCAAGTGCTCCCTCAGTAAGTTTGCAGATGACACCAAGTTGGGCGGGAGTGTTGATCTGCTGGAGGGTAGGAGGGCTCTGCAGAGGGATCTGGACAGGTTGGATCGATGGGCAGAGGTCAACTGTATGAGGTTTAATAAGGCCAAGTGCAGGGTCCTGCACTTCAGTCACAACAACCCCATGCAATGCTACAGGCTTGGGGAGGAGTGGCTGGAGAGCTGCCTCGCAGAAAGGGACCTGGGAGTCCTGGTTGACAGCTGGCTGAACACGAGCCAACAGTGTGCCCAGGTGGCCAAGAAGGTCAACAGCTTCCTGGCCTGTATCAGAAATAGTGTGGCCAGCAGGAGTAGGGAAGTGATTGTTCCCCTGTACTCGGCACTGGTGAGGCCGCACCTCGAATACCGTGTTCAGTTTTGGGCCCCTCACTACAAGAAGGACACTGAGGTACTGGAGTGTGTCCAGAGAAGGGCAACGAAGCTGGTGAGGGGTCTGGAGCACAAGTCTTATGAGGAGCAGCTGAGGGAACTGAGAGTCCTGGAGAAGAAGAGGCTGAGAGCAGACCTTATTGCTCTCTAAAACTACCTGAAAGGGCGTTGTGGTGAAGTGGGTGTTGGCCTCTTCTCCCAAGTAACTAGTGATAGGATGAGAGGAAATGGCCTCAAGTTGCACCAGAGAAAGTTTAAATTGGATATTAGGAAAAATTGCTTCACTGAGAGGGTGGTCAGACATTGGAACAGGCTGCCCAGGGAGGTGGTGGAGTCGCCATCACTGGAAGTGTTCAAAAAACATTTGGATGTGGCGCTTCAGGACATGGTTTAGGGGACATGGTGGCGCTGGATTAATGGTTAGACTTGATGATCTTGAAGGTCCTTTCCAACCTTAGTGATTCTGTGATTCTCTAAATTTATGTCCACAATTGATGTTTTTTTGTCAAAAGACTAGATGTTTTTCTATTGATCACAACAATTTTCTGTCTAGTTAAAATGCAGTTAAAATGCACACCTAACCTATTAAGGCAACTTCGTCTCTAACATAAACTGGCAAAAAAGTTCCCAAGCTTATTAAACTGCATTACCTTTTGTAACTCCTTCAAGAAGAAGACAGAACAACTTTTTAACTAAGGTCACATAAGGTACATTTCCTCCTCTTTGTTGTTACACTCATTATTTTTGTATTTTATTCCTGGATATGATTGATAATATCTAGATATGGGAGAGTATGCTGTCTTTCAAGCAGACACTAGTCTGCTAGAAAGTTTATGAGGACAGGAAGCTCAAGTTTTCCCTGGCCGCTGTCAGCAGATGTACTTGCCAATGAAACAAGAATGAATAATGAGTTGCTATTACATGTCAGAGTTTTGGAGATGTGTCCAACAAGAGAAATTTTAGGAAAGGATTGGTTTTTGCATTGTTAAGACTAAGCAAAGTTGATGGGGACCAATGGCAAAACAATTTGTTTATTAAAATCTGGCTTCTAAAAATGAGTGCTGTGCAGGCACATAATTGATTGGGAGATACTTCTGGTCTGGCCTGACTCTTGGCAACTTTTTACCTACATATGGTATGATTAGCAAATAAGGACTGTCTGCCAGTATTCCTGGAGAGTTCGAAGTGAGCTTGAGGCTTTTGTGTTTGGACACAGTTCATATATAGATCTTTAGGATGGGTTAAGTTGTCTCCAGGCAACCTGCTGAAATGGGTAGAGACAGTCAGGTACTCATTACATGGGTGCACTCATTATCGTAACAGGAAATACCTTGCAAACCAGATTCCTTTCCTCTCCCTGCCCTCCCCCCAGTCTTCATTCATTCAGTTTCTATTCTCAAAAATCTACCAGCAAGATGTTATTCAACCTGCTCTCACTTTTTATTCAGGCTTTATTATCCTGAGCCTCATCTTGTTGTTAAAAGACCAATTATGTTAACCAAAACCCAAGCAATGAGAAAGCATTCACTGTTAAATGCAAATGTTATTCTACTAGCGTCATACATGCATCCATGTTTTTTGGTATTTCCTTAGGAAATGCACGATGCTCCTTATTCAGCAAAGCAGAGAAATCATAACATTCTCCAATAAGCCTGAAAGCATTGATGTCATATTTCAAAGTGCTTTGCAGAAATTGATCATACGTGATTGTTTAATCATGACTAAAAAGCAGGTACATGTGTGTTAGAAGTAACTACTTGTTCTAGATTGGTAACAGTAGAGAATGAAGTACCATGTATTGTTTAAGTAATTTTGAGATGAGTGGATTTACATTTACCTCCAATCCTTTTTTCACTCTTCTTTTTTTTTAGCTAAGATATTTTTTAATATAGTGAAATTCAAAAATAGAAAAGATGTTAATGACCTTGGAACATTAAGAACCAGTTCAAAACTTACTAACTTCAGTAAGTTTTGAACCAGAGCTGCCAGTGAAACAGTGGGAAAAGACTGATGAATAAAGCTCATTCAGAGTGGGGTAAGGAAAATCTATTTTGACAATGAATGGTATTTTTTGTGCCAAGATCGCTCAGTTTTTTCCACGTATAAATTTGTAACCAGAAGTAGCATAAATGATGCTGATAAGCATTGCCAGGTATTGTCTATCTATAAAACACCATTGAAATGCAGGAATTCTAACAATGCTTTTCCAGATGCAAGCCTAGGAATGGTATACTACAACACAGAGATGTTAATGTGAAGCTGTTTTCAAGATACCAACCTATGGTTCTGATATAGAATCAGGTCCACAGGGATAATGAAGAAGACTTTAAAAATAGATTACAACTATTACTACTATTCTACAAGAAAAGATAAACAAAGCAATATTTTATAACTGTCTTCATGCCCTATCTTTGAACAGCCACAATCCACATATACCCAGCATATGGCTATGTTGTTACATCATTGCGTGATGTTTTACTTCTAGGAATAGCAAGCTGAACTGTCAGCAACTAAAATTTTCAATGCAGTCACGTAAGCAGCAGAGATACTCTTTCTCATTGACAATATGTATTCAGAGGAGTAGATAATTTAACAAATCAAAAACCTGTGCAGGAAATGTTAGCACATTTAGTGATATTCGAACCACAAAAAGATTAATTGTGTGGCTCTATTTTCTGGGATCAAGACCTAGTAAGTCCTAATTTGATGAGCAGTTTGAAGGAAAAGGAATTTATAAAAGATCTACCTCATAGCTAATTAAAAATAAAATTTATTTTACAAAAACAGTACAGTAAACTGTACAGTTGTACAGATTGTACAAGTGTACAAGTTGTACAGTTGTACAAAAGTTGTACAACTGTACAGTTGTACTGTACAAATTGTACAGTAAACTGACACCATACTTTTATTATTCGGTAAGTGATAGCAGTTCTTGTGTGAATTATTTGTATTTTTCATTATCTAAATAAAAACATATAAAGAAAAATTTTTTACAAAAAAAACTTGCAAAGTTTTAACATATGTATATATTTGGCTTGTTATCAGCACACTGTATTTCTTCCTAATTTGATGTCAGTGGCTTATGTAGTTATAAAGCCAAACAGGTTGTCACAAATATTTTTCATCCCAGAAGGCATAATGCTTTCAAGAAGTCTTTGTTGCCTTCCCAGTTTTAAATAGATCTTAAAAGAATGAATCATTCTTCTCATTGGTAAATTATTGTGTTTGTAAATACAATGACTATGAAGCCGATGCATTACAAGTTATGAACCTGAAAATCAAATGCTCCTGCCCACGAAGCTGAATGATTAATATTAAATGATTTTAATGTTCTATGATGGCTCCAATTCAAGGAGGGCATAGTTCCACACAAAACAAAACAAAAAAAAGCAAAAAAAAAAAAGCAAAAAAAAGGAAATCTTATTTCCATAAATATAATAAGAAAAAGCAGAACTGGTTTCTGCTGTCTTCATATATATTTGGTAAAACCTGCATTTGTCGGAGATACCATTAATTTTAATGGGATTTCTAATGGAGAGGAACTTTCTCAATGTGAATCAAAATCATTAGATGTTATTAGAAGTTGTGCTTTTGTTCATGCAAATATCTTTAAATAAACAGATAATGATGAATGTTATTTAACTAATCAGATTCCTTTATAATTTTTATTGCTCCACAGATATTATGTGAGGTTTATTTGTTATGAATACCAGAGAGCCTTGTGAAGATTCAACTGAGGTTGGCCGTATGCACAGAAGCACATGTGTTTGCATAAAGGCTGGACCAGCTTACATGCCACTAACATTTTGAATCAAGATATGTGAGAACATTGCTTGTTCATTTTCTACAAAGATATTAAGACAAAGTTTCCTTATTCAGCAACATTAAAATTTAATGTCATGTTATAACCATAATATTATTGGACATCAAGTATTCTGGTAATCAGCTGGCATAATCCTGGATTGCACATCTGGTAGGTGTGGATGGAATTCATTAGAATAAGTCTTCCATAAATAATGTGCCAAAGCTTTAATATAACAAGTGCTTATGCCTGATGGCAGCCATTTACTGTTTGCCAGTTCAAATGTGCTTCCAGTGTTGGAATTCATCCACACTGGCACTTGAAATATTGAGAATGAGCTCACTACATTTTGGAGGTGAAAGTTGAAGTAAGGGAGTCATAGACTCAGCTGCTATCAACTGCAGCAGCTCCAGAGAAGTGAGCAGAAGCACCTTACTTTGTAGCTGAAATTTTGGCCTATATATTTCCACTTTCAGCCAGCTCAGTACTATTTTAGGGTAATAAATCATGGGGCATATCATTCTAGAGAAGTGACCTTGAATAGATATGTCACCTTAGAGAAAATCCTAAAACAACAAGAGAGGAAGGACTTATGTGTTATCATAGAACAAAAGAAGATAGATCTGGAAAGAACCTTGAAGAGTCACCTACACTATCTTTTTGCTACAAATGTATTTATCCCATTCCCGATGGATGCTTGACTAATCTGTTCATTAATCATTTATCATTAATCCCAGCACAACCTCATCAGCAGAAAGTAGTATACATATCTCCCCCGTGTCCCTTACCACAGATGCAGGGAAATGTCTGACATTTTTTCTCTTGATAGGACATGTAAGTAAATGGTTATCATCCTTGCTGTTTGCAGATGCAACAGAAGTGCTGACAAGAGGCTGGAATATTTAAATCTGACCACAAGGCTAGTGAAAGAGGACAACAGAATAACAATTCAGATATTTTTATTTGTGATTCAGAAGATAGCCTCATCTAAAAACTGATCAAAAGGAAGCATCATTCCCTCCAGACACTTCATTATTATGTATTCTTATTATTTCTATTTTATTTTAAACATGCTGCCTTTTCTGTAAAAAAACTGTTCTTTTATGCTGCCACATATGTAAAATTGGTTTCCAAGTACTATTAAATCTCTCTTATATTTGCCCTGGCAATAACAAAAGGCTTATAGAATTCAGTACTTGGCTGCAATATGGGCATATTAAAGAGAAAGAAGCTGAACTGAAATACATAACAAATACAGAAAAGGCATTTACTTAATATCCCTGTGTAATATTTTCAGAGGCATGTAGGTTGTTTAGTAACATAAACCAAGAGATTTAGGCTTGTAGGTGATTTGGTCACTTCCAAAAAATTAATTTCACAGAAAAATCTTGAGAGAATAATTTTGCCTCTCAGATGAAGTACTTAAATTAGATTTTAGCTGAATTATAATCAATGATCAAGGCTTTACCCAACTGATTGCTCTTCCTAAATAGATTGCACATTATCTATTTCTCTGCAGAGTAATTTCTTTTTATGCCTTTATGCCCTATCGAGCCACAGCTGATCAGAACATCTTTACCTGTGTAAGTGAACTGTAAAGCATTAAAATGTCACCCTTCATTACGCCTTAAAAATAGATACAAGTAGCTCACTTTTTTTTCTTGATGTTGTATTTTTATTGTTGTTGATAAGGATTCTGTATACAATTTATTCTTAAATTTCTCACTTTCATATCACAATCTTTATTGGAATGACCTGGGACCAGAACTGACATAAAAAACACACATTCATTTAGCAAGATGAGAGCAGTAAAAAGCATGTTCATGAACACAGAACAGTTTTTACTCATTGGCAATAACTGCTTCATATTAAAATTGGGAAGAATGATGAAACCAACGCTCCAAGAATTTTACTGTGACGTCAGAAAATTAAGAGAGGAGTACAGGAAAAAAATGTCTGGCCTAGAAACTAGGTGAAAGCTTGAGCTGTGTGGGATTGTAAGCATCTAATAAGAGTTATCTAAAACCCAAAGTTGAGAGGAACAGGACAATGTTTTTCTCTTGACTGGTGTCATCAGTTATTAATTGTCTTTGGATTTCTTGTCATGGTGACAAGCTTCCATGTTATTATCTCTCCTGCTGACTGTATAGTGTAGCAATAGAGAGGAAAGAAAAAGGTGAGGTGTTTTTGAATTAGCAGTGCTAACTTCTCAGTCTCCCTCTGCTTAAAACTCAGGGGAAAAGGAGACGCTGTTCTGGTGCTTACAGTAATAGTGGTTTCAGTCTCAGAGAGGCAATGTGGAATTACAGTTTTACATTCGAGTTTACCATTATATCACTACTCTCTAGTTCCTTTTAATTCAATAAATTTTCTCATTTACACTTAGTCATAGTTTCTTTCTAATACATTATTATAATTTATTACTATGCGGTTCAAAAATAAGAAAGATGCAGCTGAACTGCTGCTTAAGATTATTAAAAGGGTTTAACATCTGTCTGAAGATACTACCTGTGATATCAATAGCACAACTTCAACTGATTTCAGACGAGCTATGGTTAGGGCAATGCCATAATGTACTTTAGAAAATCACGGCCATCATGCTTTGTCGTCATGTTTTTGAATCCTCTGCACAGTGACAATGCTTATAATCACAGCAGAGGTTTAACAAACCTAATGATGTGGCAAGCCAGCTGTAGCACAAACTGTGATCTAATGTTGAATGTACATCTACACTGGAAGATTAATGCAATAATGAGGAGAGCAATCATCTAGCATTTCACAAAATAAAAAAAAAAAACAAAAAACAACCTGGCTTGTATTATGACTGTCTGTATAGTTGCAGACAATAATTGTCTGTCAGTAACAGATAGAAAGACATTACATGTCAACAAAGTTTTGCAGGATTTTCTGAATTTGCTTTTGGTTTGGGGAAATCAAAACTCACCTTTGTTCTATTACATCTACTGAAATAAAGTGTATATACTTATTTATTAAAAAAAAAACCCTGTTAATCTAGTTTAAGAAGATGCTTATAATAAAATAAAAACCAGAACAACTTCGAGATACATATCTTAATATTTTTTTTTCTTGAACCCATATACTAGAGAATAAAAGATTAATAAAAATTAAGCCAGAGGGAACATTGGATCATCTAGCCTTACTCATTTATTATAGGACATTAAATTTCACCCTTTACCCCTGTGCTGAAGCCAACTGTCTGTGTTTGACTAAAACATGCCTTGTATTTAAGCAAAAGCATAGCTTCCAAAAAGGCATCGTCTTCTTGATTTGAAGATGTTGAGAGACAGAGAATTCATTTCTCTGCTGGATTGTTCCATTCATTAATCATAGCCACTTGTTTTTAAAAAATGCTTTATTCCTAATTTGAATTTTTCTGGCTGCTTTTTGAAGCCATAAATCTTGTTATGGCTTTCTTTACTAGATTTTAAAATCCTCAGTACCTTATATTTTCCATCTATGATGAAGTTAAAAAAGACATTTAATAAAAAAAAAGTCAACATATGAAACCCTTTAGGTCTCTCACTGTAAGACATTTTCTCTAGATTACAAATAATTTCTATGGATTTAACTACCTCATCTCCAACACTTAAGCTACTTTCAAAGTTGTGAATACTGGAATTGCACACACGGTTTTTTAATATTAGCCTTACCAATGCTGTATGTGGCTAGAAACCCCCCGAGACCTGCATTTTCTATTTAATTTCTTTTTTTATATCAGAAAAAACCCAACAAAAACCCTAAAAAATATTAGGCCATTCACCAGTTTGGTGTTTAGGCATTATATAACATAAAACTCAAAATCCTAAGAAACATTCCTAAGTGGATAGGTGGAAAACATCAAAACAGTCACAGAAGTCCACCTTATAACTTGTCAAAAATCTGTTTAGAAGCATCAGTTAATTCCTGTAGATTTTGTGAGGCAGAGCAAGTCCTTTAAGGAGAAGGTAAGCTCACAACTGCATGGCTGCCACAGCTGCATTGTTCAGATATGCCTGTCTGGAGCTTGCATTAACTACCAGAAAAACACACAGAGAGAAATCATTAGGGTTAAGTTTCTTACTTTTCTCTAATATGTAGACAATTCTTTGTCAGGTGGGTGAGGCCGAAGATAAAAAAAGGGAACTTAGCTTTGACTGGAGTTAAGTATCTCTTTTAGATGCTTTTCAGTGTATGTAAAATGTAAGAATAGGGTGGATAACCCAACAGCTTTCATGACTGAAGGTGTTAGGTCAAAACATCGGCATTTATTGACAGAGATGATGAAATATATGTATGTATGACAGAGATGATGAAACCTGCCTGAAAGGACAATTTCAGGGACTTAGCAATAGGATCTATTTTTAAAAATTATTAATTTATTCTCAGCCCCAGTATTGCTGCAATTAAGGTAGGCAGCTGCATCTCTGTAGCAAATAGTTTGGGCTTCTACCAGCCTTGACCAGATTTTATCAGGTGAAAAAGACAGAAGCTCTTTGTTTTGTTTTAAAATTCTATAATGACTGAGTCCATTTAATTAAATGAAGGAAATAACCCAAGCCTTCAACCTCCTCTCTTCCTCTCAAGTCCTGTCACGAGTCACATTTCTATAGTGAGGCACTAATGACATCACTCACAGCCATTGTGCAACAAAAAGGCACAAAATTTCAGTGTGGCAAAGTGTAGCATCTCTCCTTAACATCAGCTCTGTTTCTTGTTCCATCACAGGAAAAATATCTCCCTTGTCAAAGAACTGCTGTAAGACTTGCAAATAACTGACTTCAAACAGAGAGAAGCTTAGCACAGCTATTAGTGGAAGGCTCCCTTTTGACTCACTTGGTAAACCTGCTTTCTGTACACCCCCAGGGTTCTGGTTCAAGGACTGGCTGAGTGCACACACAGCAAGTTCAGTTACCAGGTTTAATCTGTCAGATGCAAACAGCTGTCATATCCATCTGTGGGACATGCTGAAAGGGTGGAGAGATCAAAAGCCAAGATTCCCTGTGAGTTTCCAGGATTAACAGTCCCTGAAGTACCAGAGATCTAAATGAACAAATCTAAGTGAGCACAGGGTGAATCCAGGTAATTTGGCAGGTTTGAGTCAGGCGTGTGGCAGGAAATATTGCAGGGCAAGAATAACATTTATATTTTTCTTTCAAAAGTGGTTGTGAAAACTGTTCATTTTCCTTTTGTGCTTTCTGTTCACCTTTAGCAACTGACACCAGCCTCGGTGTCCTTGCTGTTGTGCTACTCCATCTGTAGGAATGCTCCTTGGCAACATTCCTTTGACCACCTCTGACATTTTTGTCACAAAGAACACCCAGTCCCTCCCTTCTGTTGCTAAGCTAATTCATGCCGTACGGTTAAGACTGAGATTCATCCTCTGCGTCTTTTCCCTCATATCTGACTGCTGAGTTTTCAGCCTATCTTGTCAATAACATAACTTGACTGCATGACTGAGTTGCTACCTTACAATTTTTACTGTGGGGAAGAAGGTATACATTGACATTCATTCAGGAATTGCATTCAGATGGACAAACGTTTGCTTGATTTTCATGACTTCAGGTATGGCTGATTTAGTGCAGAATGTTTAAAAAGGTGAGTCATAGAGCATATTTTTTTAATTTATTTTAAATTCTTGAAGACCTCAGGTCTGCAATGAGGTAAAATATGCATATAGAGGGAGTTCCCAATAAGTAAGGAGACAATCCTAGTTAAATTTATGTTTGGAGAGAAGGTGGAGAGTAAGTGTGTTTGCACAGCTGAGTTGCAGTTTCTCTGCAACTACTGAAGACATTTTAAATACAGTCAATGCGAAAAAGGGGAGAAAAACCCCATGTAGCCTGGCTTGTTTGAGATAATTGCCATATACACTCATGCAAATGAAGAAGAAATGGGAACAATTTACTTCATATTTGAAAAGAAATTATTTTAAAGAGGTAACAGAGGTCACATTTTGAAAAGTAACCCTTATTTAATAGGCACATCCAAGACACTGGACATCACACTATGAGTACAACCATAATCATATCAGGTTTTGGAAATGTATGAAACATGCTTTAATATAACTGCAGTCCAACAAGTAAAAAAAAAAGAAAAAAGCCTCTAAGCAAGGTCAAATGCTTCAACTGAGAAACTTCTGATAAACCAAAGCCATAATGTTTTAATCTTCCAGTATGCTCTGATAGTTATTTGCAACCTTAATCAGTCTTTCCCTTAAAAAATTTTTGAAAGTTTTGAACAATGACAAAAAATTAGGGCCGTGATGAGCATTTCCCCAGAGTTTTGAGTTTTGTTCATAAAGACCTTCAAAACTTTCAATCTAATTAGAGCTCTTAAGGAAGCAGCATTCTGTGGATAGTAATTGAAATATCAGTCACAAAAACAAGGGCAATATGTTATAAGCATAATCAAGTTAAACATGGTAGCACAGGCACCTCTGATAGTTTAACCACAGCAATAAGGAAGCTGTTGTGAATTTACAGCCATGATTTATTGTCAGTTTTGAAGCCCACACTCATCTTTGTGTTGATGTGGCTTCTAATGTTTTTACCAGTTTTAAACCAGTCAGTGAATATAGACATGATCCTACTGTGGGTAACACTTCAGACTTAGTCTTGAATTGCTCTCTCAGGTTTACCATTAGGACTTGAGAAATAATTGCTTTTCTCCGTGCCTCAGTTTTGCCATTTGTAGACTAGGAACAACAATACCCCTTGTAAAACTGCTTTAAAGGCTATGGATATAAACCATGACAGAAATTCTCAGAACAACTGAGGGGAAAATAAGATTTTGTAGCATGAGGAGCAAGCACAACTGAGTCCGGCCTGTGCTCTCTGCATAAATTTCAGTCAGTCACTGGTCAGTATCCTATCTACTCTGCCTTCTTGCTTTAATTAGGCCTTGTCGAGAGCAATGTAAAGTGCTCTGTAAGCATTCAAGGCATTTTAGCCAGTTTAATTTCTCCAGTGTATAGCAGGCTCCTGGTGCATAAAGCAATCCCATCTAAGCCAAAAGATATTAACTGTGATTATGAAAAACCTGTATGACTAAAACGAGTTCTGGATCAGTCCTGTAAAACCATGTTAACAAAACATTAGGTCATACCTACCCTCTGCTTTGTGTACGTGTATGTTACAGATTTGAAAAGGAGTCACAAAAATCAAATACAGCACTTGTCAAGCAAGAATCTTACTCATTTTCATTGGCTTGATATCCAAGATTTCCTTCTCTTCTCTCATCTACCCTCAACCAACATAAACAAAAGGACAATATTTATGTTCCTCAGCCGCTCAAACAGACCAAACAAAACCCCCCAACCACCCCTGTGCAGACATTGTATAGAGCACAGCAGATGTCCAAAACAGCTGACAAGACAGGAAAATGTTAACACTAACACCTTCGTAAGTCGAGTAGAATTTTGCTGGTCAGAGGCTGCTCAGCAAGCAAGTTCAGGGAGCTAACAGCAAAACTGCTGCATATATTTAAACTTGCGCTGTGGGTCGTGTAAACACTCCTTTCATGGAAACTGTGCTGGGAATGAAGAAACTCTCTGACCCTGCTGTGTCTTCCCTATAAGGTTTGTCATAATGCTGTGACATAACTACATACTGTATCTGTCAAAAAGATGGCATCTTGCTGTTTAAGAAACCCAAGCTCGTGTTTATCAGTGGAATCTGGAGAAAAGCAATAATGCAGTCCTGCACCATTGGAAACATTTCCGTTGATCTTGACATTTTTTAAAACAAATTGTCATTCAAAAGTGAATGTAAGCTATAAGACTGTAACAGTTCTTGTCTAACAGTAATAAAAGCAGGTCTGGAATTGAATATACGGTCTTGAGGAGTTTAAATCTCAATTAAACTTCTCAGATGGAGTACTAGTGCTTCCTCAGATAATCAGGAAAAGAAATGGTTACGTTTCATTGCATGTATCATTTCTTTGCCTTTTTCTTATTTTTCAGAGGCAGGGAAGTTGGAAATTATGCTACAGCATTCTAGTCATTTCACTGCAGCCCTAAAGCAATATGTCATTGTCAGACACTTTATCTGTCACTTGCACTCTTGCCCGTAGACAGCAGTAGCCTTCTGGGAGATTTCATGGTGACTTTTTTTTTTTCCCCAGGCTGCAGCAGGTGTGAAGTCACCACAACTCTATTAGCTCCACTGTGGCAATGAAAGCACATTATTAGAATAGAATTGGATGTCTACTCATTACTAGGGAAGGGACTTGCTCCAGGACTTGCCCTTTTTCTGTGTAAGGGCACACTTTCCTGCCAGCTCTTTTTCAGAAGAGGCCTCAAAAATGAAGACATCAAACACTCAGCTGGAATCCAACTGCATTCCACTCTGCCATCCTCACAGACTGGACCTGAAAAGCCCGTCTTCTCTTATTTCGGTCTTGACAAAAGCAGGACAATGGGTGGCTATTGGTAAAGTCTTTTTTTTTGCAGTTAAGAGCCATAAGCATTATCCCAGGAATCTCCATTCACATGAAGATAATGCACAGTCACTCTCTCCTTGTTTAGATTACAGCTCAGCCTATCTCAGACCACCTCTTATTTTCTTTCTTGCTTTTTAATCCTTGGCTTTACCTACTGAGCTATCCAACAACTGAACAAACTAAATAGGAAAATAATTGTGATAAGTCTAAGTGCATCGAAGCCTCAGACAAAGATGCCTTGCCTTTTCCCCCTCAGCTCCTAAACTATATTGGTGGGAAGGAACTTCCAAACAGACATGTTTAAGACCACTGAATGAGCTTCTGGAGCCTGGAAGGGGTCAGTGTATTCTGTGGAGACTCATCTATCCTTCAGGGGTAAATGGAGTCGATCGCAAATCTTCTTAGCACTCAGCTTCTTAACGGGCTTTTTGCACACTAGTCTGCATTTACACATGAGGTTATTACTCTAAGAAAAATCCTTGTGTGTTGTTTAAGAATTTCAGCTCCTGGTGTTTTGTGGGTTTTTTGTGGTTTTTTTTGGTGGTTTGTTGTTTTGGTTTTTTTTTAATGAGGGTGAAGAATATGTTAGGAGGATCAGGAGCAAACTTTTCTGTTGCTGAGGCTCTCTGAAAAAGTGACAGAGAAGAAATGGTTATGTCTAAGGAAAGATTGCTTGAAGAAAATCTTTCTTCTTTAGCAAAGATATAAACTATCTGGAGTGTACATAAAAGAGAATTCTTTTTTAGGTATAACTTCACATCTTCAAATTAAACAAATATCTCAGATAGTAATGCTTTTTCTTTACTGATTCTTCTGCTCCTTCCAGCCTCTATCCTGTCACCAATAAATAAGTACTGCAAGGCTTGAAGTTCCATTTCCTATAACAGTTTGGATCATATTCCAAGGAACAAACCCTGCAGAGGTTTATTTCCTTCCTCTACTCCATTGTCTATGTTTCTATACCTTATACCACTGCTTTGACAGGCTTCTGTTTGCCTGTCACCTGGATTTGACTAAGTCCTGTCCTTTTATTCACACCTGAAATGATCCTAGGGGCTACCAACTTTCCAAAGGCATCCGCAGGATTCAGTAGTTGTCGAAACAATTAACTTTCTGAAAGGTTACTCAATGTTCTCTGTGATCCTATCTCCACCAATTTGCCAGTCTCATGCAGGGAGTTATCCTTATACATCCTTACACCTGGCTATATACAAAGTGCAAATACATTTACCAGATACGCTTGGTTCAGATCAATGTTCAGTGAAGATAAATCATTAGAGCTGTTGTATCCTACTTAGGCAGTTATGCAAACTTGGTACAATATCTGAGAAACTTCTGTAAGTGCAGTAAGTTAGAAATCACTTTTGTTTCGCCATCTGCCTCTCAAAAACAAAACTATGTGGGAACACTTTTCCAATTTGTTAAATATATTATCACATGTGTATTTATGTGAAAATAGAGAAAGTTGAAGAAATGGGTTTTCTTTCACATGGGAAGTTGTTCTACTAAACTCCTTTGGAAGAATAATTACAGTAATTAACATGATCAGCTCAGTTAAAGTTATGTCTCTCTAAGAGAGGAGAGTTTTCTCTTTGGAGGTTTTTGTCTGGACATGAGGATTAGAGCTGTCAGCAGTGATGTGCCTCTTGAGGAACAGCTATCCTGGATACCGATCATTTAACGTTTTAAAGGTATGAACTGAGGGAAAGATCCAAAACAAGATTTAGATCTCTAAGTCTGTAAAACCAACACTTATCCTTTTCAGGGAGCATATTTTTGCCTCACAAATTGCTTAGGCACTTAAGGTTCTGCTACAAATCAGGCCTGCAAGCATTTTCCTCTTATCTGATGTGAGTATATAGGTGCTCACCAGATGCTTAAGCCACCTGAGATCTACAGGCTCTTCAGCCTTGTGCCCAGCACCCTCCTTGGGCTACCTGGACTGATGCACTCCAACAATATAAAATGCAGCAGCCGTGGTCAAATTCACCAGAAGGAGAAGTCCAGAGGAGGAAACCTGTAGTCAGTGTACGAACTCTGTGTATCTGTTTAGCAGCTGGCATGCTCCTCTGGGAAGAAGGAATAGGTCAGTTCCCCTTTTGGCACATGGGGTTACAAATTCTCAACTTTCATAACAGTGCAAAAATGACATTAAAAATACTTACCAATATCCAATTTTATAGACATTCCAAGCCCAGCTGGTGTTTGACAGCTGTTTCAATTAAAGTATAACCTAGTCCAGATGTGCTCCCTATCAGGGCACTGGAGGGGCTAGAGTCTCCCTAGGAGATACCAGCCAGCACCTGTCCCACCAACCCAGTCAGGAACAGGGCAGCTGGGGTTGCTGGAGCAGTCACAGCCATGGTCACCAGGTATCTGCCTGGGGACAGGGATGGGCTGAGGCCGGGCTGGGACATGGGCCTGAAGATGGGCCAGGCTCAACAGGGCCCATGGCTAGGCAGGGCAGGGCTGCAGGGAGCTGGAGATGGGCCCTTGCTGCAGCATTGCTGGGGCAGGGGCTGACGGAAATGGGGCGTATGAAATGGGGTCCTGGACCATAGGCGGTCTGAGGGGGGCCCTTGAGAGGGGCTGGGCAGGGACAGTATGTCTTTTTAGTGCCCTTGCCTTGTGACATCTGCAGCACAATGCATGCACAGGTACGACACGGCTTTTTAGGGTCAGGTTTCTTTGGTGAAGGAGCATTTCTGGCAAATCTGAAAGATCTCCCGTCTCTGATGTGAAAGTCCTGATTATGGGGATGTAGGGCTGTGACCTTCTCGCTGTCTCCTGCGACCATTTCTTCCTTGCCTAGAGATCTTTGGCAGACAGCGCACGGGGTATGGTGAGTTAGGTAGCGTATGCTGACTCATCCTTCTGCAGATGGTCGCACATCCTCGGGCAAAGTAGCGTCTACTATTTCAACTCCTTGCTTCTCTATACTCACCTATCAGGCTGTAGTTGTCACTCAACCACGCCTTCCTTTTCTCATACCATTTTTCCATAAAAAGTGTTTGCCAATTCTGCTCAGTGGCATGATTTAAGTGTTTAAGCTGAGAAGAGATCTGCATTTTCAGAAGGGATTTTCAGTTTCCCATGGGTGTCTTACTGAAGGCTACTGCTAGAGAAGAATCCAGCAAAGACAGAATTATAGACATGTGTCTACTGTCTCACCTGGTCATTTCTCTGCTTGATGTATCATCAGCTGTACCTTTCATTCTTAGGTACCTAGCAACAATCCTACAACATACAGGCAGCTTGAGAGCCTAACTCAGTGCTAAGAATTGGAGACGTTTAACTGTTAGGTGTCATGACTCTCAGGACTGTCCAAGTATCTTTTTAAACTGTCAATATTCAGACCTGACAACAGATGGGATGTTTTGCTTTTTGTGTACTTGTTCTTCCATTTTTTATTATAATCATAAGCTTACTCTTGACAGACAATAACAAAAGAAAATGCATGATGCTACTTGCTTAGAATAAGCAAATTAGATTTATAATCCAAATTAGTCTGGAATAAGTAAAATCCTCTCAAATTTAAAAAATAGAGAAAGGAAAAGAATTTCTCTGATATCACTGTGGAATACCAATAGACTGTGCGTATGTCATTAGGAACAATAAAAAAATAGAGAGGGAAAACATAATTGAATATACAGCACTCAAAATTGTTGTTCTACCTTCCATTCTAAGTGTCCATGAAATGGTTTATCAGCTTAATGTTCTAACTCTACAATAGCTGTGGCTTATGTCACTAAACCAACCAATCTGTTCGTCAGATTAATATTTTACAGCAGCTTTAATGCTGTCTTTAGAAAGCAAAACCAAAACAAATCCCTGAGGTCCTGGTTGAATATTGCAAGACATTTTTCATTGATGTTTGAATATTTGCAATTGCTCCCTTTCTTTTGGTACTTTTTCTTCTTTGCAGTATGTTAACCATGGTAATTAATAGACTCTTTAGGTGATCTGATTTTATCAGATTTATATCAGTCAGAAACATGACATACAAGCAATGTAGTCAGCAAAACTGTAAGCTACCAAATATTTCCAATTGAGTTAATTTGTGCTGGTTAAATATGATGAATTTTTAAAATGTCAGTAGTCTGTAAAATGAGTTTTAAAATGTGAAAGAGAAAACACATGAGAAAATCTTGATAACTTTCTCATGACCAACTGTCTCTTATCTTTCTTCAGGTATACAAAAGATGAGAATTCTACAACAGATTTGAAACAGAAAGTCAAGTTTGAATTAACTACAACTGATATTAGACTTGTGTGGATAATGGAAATAATCAATGAAATATTTTAACTTATGAAATTCAGCATATGAAATATCTTCTCTTCTCTTTTCTCTTCTCTTCTCTTTTCTCTTCTCTTTTTTCTCTTCGCTTTTTTCTCTCTTCGCTTCTCTTCTCTCTTCGCTTCTCTTCTCTCTTCGCTTCTCTTCTCTCTTCGCTTCGCTTCTCTTCTCGCTTCGCTTCTCTTCTCGCTTCGCTTCTCTCCTTTTTGTTCTTATATATTTTTGGGGGTTTAGGTCACAAAAGGTATTTGCAAAAGTCATATTAATATTTACTGTTATAAAAAGACATAAATTTTGAAAACATGAAAAGCAAAATTTCAAAGCAATGAAGTAGTAGAAGTGTTTTAATTTTTCAAATAAAAGACAAGCTGCTGTTTTCTAATACAGTCTATTACTTTGGATACCACTACATCAAAAAATAAGGCAATTTTCATTTTAGTGAGATTGTATGAACATTACAAAATTTTAATGTTAACATCTACTTAACTTTTAATAGTTTTAATGATCTCTTCACTTCACCTGAATAATGACTGACATCTGGATATCAAAGCCATCAAGCATAATAACCTAGCAAATGTATCAGGCAAGAAACTGAAAACTTCATTAAAGAATCTGCTTAATTAACCTACATGTCTAGAGAGTGCTATGGACATTTTCAGAAGACTCCATTTAATACAATTCTGTCATAGGCAGAGAACCATCCGCAGCATTCAGGTAGGTCTGGACCACCTTTTTCACTCTCCAGCTTGCCCTCCTTCAGATCAGTGTCTGCTAGGGTATGCATGATTATCTATTTAATTCAGTGAAGTCAAACAACAATGGCAGGATGACTGAGGTACTTTCATTTGCATGTGTAAAGGAAGAAACTATATACTTTTTTACAGAAAGCTTTCTTAATACCTTTGTGCTTTTAGTAGGTGTTCACATGTCCCCATCATGTTAATCTGTGAAGACTTTATATAAAGTGACACATCTTCAAAGAATCCCTTTGTTTGAAAGTAATTATTTCTTCATAGCTATGGCTATTAAAATCACAGTTATACCTGTATCTACAGGTAAAATGAAATACACTGTAGAAAAAATGATAATTTTTGAATACGGAATCTTAGGAAAAAATACAATATTGCCAGCAACAAATTACATTAATAATAGAATCTTAACAACAATCCATTTTAAAAGTTTACTTTTGTTTGCAGTGGATTAGAAATCTATTTCCTCATAGTATTTTTTTTTTAATGAAATATTTTTAAAGGAATACTCTGAGTGTTCATTAACACTCAGAGTCCTAAAGTACCCATGAGAAATATATACTTGTTTAAGAAGTCAGAATTAAAATTGTGTGAAAAATTAAAAGTAGTCCTTCTTCCATTCACTGCCATCCCTCTTGGTAATGCAAATGCAATATTTTCATCACCAGAAGATCTGTTTCAAATCCACGTTACTGCATAGTGCTAATGTTTGTATAGGAATGTAAAAAAAAAGGTAAAAGTAATACCCTTCAAGTTGTTCCTTGAATGCCACAC
The DNA here is from genome assembly GCF_964289735.1 of Phaethon aethereus. NCBI lineage: Eukaryota > Metazoa > Chordata > Aves > Phaethontiformes > Phaethontidae > Phaethon > Phaethon aethereus. The sequence continues at coordinate 44,118,990 of NC_138576.1, read as the reverse complement.
TGGCAAGGATATAGTCTACTTCAGCATGGGACATCTTTTGCAAATAATTCCTGTAGTACACTTTAGATGTAGTTTTTCACTCTTTACTTACAAAAATATGTGCTGCAGTTTGCAGGACTTTGCCATTTTCATAACATTTCTTGAAGCTCAGTCACCCTATGATAGTAAAGCTGTCATGAGGCCAGAGGTGGCCACAGTTCACTGTTCCTGACAATTATTTGCATAACACACAGAAATCAAATGAGTATGCAGAATTATCTGCTTCATAAAATTTTAAATTTAAATATAAATTCACATTTACATTTATATTTTCACCTTCTAGACATCTCCCTTACCAACAATGAAGAGAATGAGATGCAGCTATATTTCTCCACTAGTATTTGCCATCTGAATATTTGTGGAATCTCAGGTCTTAAATGTTAGACATTTAAAAAAAAAATGGGGGTTTTTTTGAGACAACATGGATCAAATATTTCCCAAGGCTATTCCAGAGTCTTCCAAAATAATTCTGCTGTTATGAGTAGAATAATCTGTTTGAAATTTTTAACAGTGAAAAAGATGGTCTCAGAGATTTAGCAATAAAACCTTTCAGACTGTGCCTCTGCACATAGTGTATCTCCTACCCAACACAAGTTTATCTATCAGTAGTACTCATTTTCTTTGCTTTTGTTTAGAACGAAAAGAAACACAAAATCTAGAAAGATGTGCCTTCCTGACCAGAACTCCCTTCCTCACCTTATAATTCACAGTAACATGAAAATGATCATTTTGCAAAAGTTCAGCAAACCAGTTACTGACTGAAAGTCCTTTCCACCCTTTCATCAGCTGATATCATCAGGTATCTCTAATATTTTTTCCCAGTGTTACCTGAGGGCCGTCAAAGTCTCACTGCCTGAGTCTGCATTCCTTGTTGTTCTAAACTGACAATATCAGGGGTTCTGAATTAGTTAATATCATCCAAATGGTATTTATGTTAATTTTACATGTATGCACACACACATAGATAATAGCTAGGCAACCGGTTTGCTGGTATGCATCAGTGCTTATCATGCTGATTATAATCGTCTCATTGCTACCTTATTCTTCCTCCATCTGTTTGTTGCATCCATCTGTTGTCTATCGTCTTATAATGAGATTGAAAGTTCTTTGCAGTGGGGAGAATTTCCTTGTTATTTGTTTGCATGCAGTTAGGAAGAATAGTTTGATGCTATTCAAGGCATTATTGTGGTTTAGATGATGGTAATAAGAATGATCTAAATAACTTCTTTTCCATCCTGGAACAGTTTGTAGGAAAGATTCATAGACAGTCATTTTAAAGTATTGGTGTTGTAACATGACTAATGGTGAATTGTTTTTAGGAAATATGTTTTTTTTAAAATAGTTCTTTTAAAAAAATTTTTCCAACTTTTCGAGTTCATGGACTTTATAGGAAAAAAGGAAATTTAGCTTGCAAATAAAGACTTTGAAATTCTTTGACTTCGGTGTCTGTGTAACAGATGTCTTCTTAGGTGATGCAAAGAGATTTCAATTTTCTTTCTATTGTGATAGCTGTGTTAAAGGAAAATTAAAAAAAATATTATGTTGGTTAAACCCAATTTACTCAGTTAAGATGATCTTTTTTATTAGTAGTATTTTACCTTTTTAAGCTGAGAGGAAAAAGTGAGTTTTGACTTAAGAACATCTAGGAGTAAAAAAAAAAAAATCTAATTTCCTTGGAAATTTTTATTTCTTCATTTATTTAGTTTCAACTCTTACATTTTTAACCGGAAATGCGGAAGTTGCTGCAAGGAAGTGAAACTCAGATGAACTGAATTATTACTCTCTGCCACTTCCCAAATTCTCTGCCATTACCCTGCTTCATGCACAAAATGTAGTGAGTGAGAAACAAGTCACACAATATTATATAATGCCCTGAAAAAAAGTTTGAAGCATGGAGAGGACAGGTAACTTAAAATTTCCATGTAACTGCTTGCATTGGCCCAGACATAATTCCCACCTCCTCTGCTGTCAGTCTCAAACTAACATGTAGGTTATTTCCACTTCCCACTCCAAGTGCTATATGAGGATTAAAAACCAGCAATATGTAAATGACAGCAAGACTGCACCTTAATAACATGTAACACCATAGAGCAAATTTAAACCTTGTAAGTTATCAAGTGACAAGGACTTTTAAGCTTTTGAACAGCATTATAAATAAGCTGTTACAGACTTCGTAAACTTTTAATTTTATTTTAGGATTAATTGTTCACTGGGAAAAGGCCATTTTTCTCATGTTAAAGTAGCTGCCTACTGCTGATACTGATGAATTTTACAAGGTGTTTCAAAACCCTGTGTAATTAGTTGATAAGAACCTATCAACTGCCATTCACATCATATTCATTAGCCCATGAAATAAAAACTGACTTTTTACTTCTAATTTATTATGGTTTATTTAAGAGATCATGAGTTCAGCTTAAAAAATGTTAAATGGAAAATAGCAAAACCCATCCCTTTAAGTCAAAATTACAGACATACCTGATCTTTTGTTCTTTAGAAACTGAAGTTTTTCTTGCAGAGGTGGATAGATAGATAGATAGATAGATAGATAGATAGATAGATAGATATGGATTTTCCAGATTTTTTTGCTGTTACATAGATCTGAACCTCTTTGTAATATACTGATCTCTGAAAATCCCCACTATGTTATATGTTATTATCTAATTAGAGAAACCAGAAGTAATAGGAAAATATGTGCTATATGACAAATTCCCCATGGAATCACGGAATCATGGAATCATTTAATTTGGAAAAGGTCTTTAAGATCAAGTCCAACCATTAACCTAGCACTGCCAAGTCCACCACTAAACTGTGTGCAGGACCTGGCACTTAGCCTCGTTGAACATCATACAGTTTGTCTCGGCCCTTTGATTGATCCAGCCTGTCCAGATCCCGCTGTAGAGTGTTGGTACCCTCAAGCAGATCAACACTGCTGCCCAGCTTGGTGATATCTGCAAACTTACTGAGGGTGCGCTCAATCCCCTCATCCAGACCATTGATAAAGATATTAAAGAGAACTGGCCCCAATACTGAGCCAAGGGGAGCACCACTTGTGATTGGACACCAACTGGTTTCTACTCCCATGCTGACTAGGCCTGATCACCTGGTTGTCCTGTACGTGCTGCACAATGACAAGATGTTCTGCTCCATAACCTTCTCTGGCATGGAGATCAGACTGACAGGCCTGTAGTTCCCCGGATCCTCCTTCTGGCCCTTCTTGTAGATGGGTGTCACATTTACTAACTTCCAGGTCAACAGGGACCTCCCTGGTTAGCCAGGACCGCTGATAAATGATGGAAAGTGGCTTGGTGAGCACTTCTGCCAGCTCTCTCTGTACCCTTGGGAGGATCCCATCCAGCCCCATAGACCTGTGTGTGTCTAAGTGCCGTAGCAGGTTGCTAACCAGTTCCCCTTGGATTATGGGGGCTTCATTCTGCTCTCCACCCCTGCTTTTCAGTTCAGGGGGGCTGGGTACCTGGCGAACAACTGGTCTTACTATTAAACACTGAGGCAAAGAAGGCATAAATTAACTCAGCCTTTTCCTCATCCTTTGTCACTATGTTTCCCTCCACATCCAATGAAGGATGGAGATTCTCCTTAGCCTTCCTTTTGCTGATAATGTATTTATAGAAACATTTTTTATTGTCTTGTACAGCAGTAGCCAGATTAAGTTCTGGTTGGGCTTTGGCCCTTCAAATTTTCTCCCTGCATAACCTCACGACATCCTTGTAGTCCTCCTGAGTGGCCTGCCCCTTCTTCCAAGGGCCATAAACTTTCCTTTTTCTCCTGAGTTCCAGCCACAGCTCTCTGTTCAGCCAGGCCAGTCGTCTTCCCTACCAGCTCCTCTTTTGGCACATGGTGACAGCCTGCTCCTGCGTCTTTAAGATTTCCTTCTTGAAGAATGTCCAGCTTTCCTGGACTCCTCTGCCCTTCATGACTGTCTCCCAAGGGACTCTGTCAATCAGTCTCCTAAGCAGGTCAAAGTCTGCCCTCCGGAAGTCCAAAGTGGAAGTTCTGCTGAACCCCCTCCTTACTTCTCCAAGAATTGACAACTCTATCATTTCATGATCAGTATGCCCAAGAGAGCCTCCAACTACCACATCATCTACAAGTCCTTCTCTGTTTGCAAACAACAGGTCCAGTGGGGCGTTTTCCCTAGTTGGCTCACTCACCAACTGTGTCGGGAAGTGATCTTCCCCACACTCCAGGAACCTCCTAGACAGTTTCCTCGCTGCTATATTGCATTTCCAGTAGACATCTGGTAAGTTGAAGTCCCCCACGAGAACAAGGGCTAGCGATTGTGAGAATTCTCCTAGATGCTTATAGAATATTTCATCTGCTTCTTCATCCTGGTTGGGTAGTCTATAACAGACTCCCACCATGATAGCTGCCTTGTTGGCCTCTCGCTATGATTCTTACCCATAGACGCTCAACCGTGTCATCACCATCATTAAGCTCTAGACAATCAAAACACTCCCTAACATACAGGCCTACCCCACCACCTCTCCTTCCTTGCCTATTTTTTCTGAAGATTTTATAGCCATCCATTGCAGCACTCCAGTTGTGTGAGTCATCCCACCATGTTTCTGTGATGGCAACTATATTGTAGTTTTCCTGCTGCACAATGGCTTCCAGGTCCTCCTGTTTGTTGACTCTGCTGCATGAATTGGTGTAGATGTACTTCAGCTGGGCTGTTAATCGTGCCACCTTTTTCTGGGGAGAAGCCCTAATTCCTGCATGACCATTCTCAGGCACTTCTGTGGTTTCTAATTCATCAGTTACCCTTGCATCTTTGCTGACGCATGGATCTCTACCCCTGCCTCCACTAAGTCAGCAGAGTGAAGGACCTCACTAGCACACCATTCCTCAAACATTGGCCTGCCGTCCCCAGGCTTATCTCTTGTTACCCTGCTTTTATCCCTTTCTCCCTTCAAATCTAGTTTAAAGCTCTTTCAATGAGTCCTGCTATTTCCTGTGCAAAGATCCTTTTCCCCCTTTGAGACAGGGATACCCCATCTGTTGCCAGCAGACTTGGTGTCATGTAAAAGGACTCATGATCAAAAAAGCCAAAATTGTGCTGATGACACCAGGCTTGGAGCCAGGTATTGATCTGTTGGCTCTTCCTCTTTCTTCCGTCATCATTCCTTGCAACTGTAAGGAAAGATGAGAACATTACTTGCGCTCCTGATCCCTTAACCAGTTGTCCCAAGCAGCTGAATTCTCCCTTGATTGCCCTTGGACCTCTTGTTACAATTTCATTGCTGCTTACCTGAAAAATCACTAATGGATAATAATGTGAGGGCCATACCAGGGTAGGAAGGTTTCTCTTCACATCTTTAACCCAGGTCCCAGGGAGGTGGCAGACTTCCCTAAGAAGTGGGTTCAGTCTCCATATTGGGCCTTCTGTTCCCTTTAGAAGGAAGTCTCCTATGACAATGACCTATCTTTTAACAATTTTGATGCAGGGTGTGGGCTGACTTAACCTCAGTAACACCTCCAAGCTAAATGAACCATTGTCCTCGTTCAGTTCCACTTGCAGAGCCTTATACTTATAATGCAAGTGCACCTGGCCAGGTGGGGGAGTCACAGAGGAGATGTGCCTGCTTCACCATACATGAACTTGTCGCCATTGCCCCCTACCCCTTAAGTCACTGTGTCCAGCCAGGTGGAGAGTGGATAGGGAATGCTCCATATCATGTGTCCTGTCTGCCTGTTGAGCCTGTCCCAGGGAGGGTAGGGTGTGATTCCAGTAGTCTCTCTCTCTCTCGCACTCCCTGATACTCCTCAACCTATTCACCTCCTCCCAGAGCTCTGTCACCAAGATGCCCAGAGAGATGGTAGATGCCCCATCACTAGAAACATTCCAGCTGAGGTTGGACGGGGCTCAGAGCAACCTCATCTAGTTGAATATGTCCCTGCTCATTGCAGGGGAGTGGACTAGATTGCCTTTAAAGGTACCTTTCAACCCAAAGATTCTATGATTCTATGACTAGTTCCTCTACCTGGGCACACCTCCCACAAGTGCGCTCACTGCTGCTGTCCCGTACTGGTATAAGAATAGGGCACAACCTGAAGCCTGACGCCTGGGTTGGCAGCATGTTCCCACTGCAGTTCTGCTTGGAAAGCTATGTTGGTCATGGTGGGTGAAGGGCTTGAGTGGCCATGGCTTTCTGCCGAATGGATACCATTGCTCCCTGGTCAAGCTGGCAGAACTTCAATGGTCTTCCTGCATGCCCTTCTGTACAAACTGCCGTGCTATGCCCTGTTCGCAGCACTTCTGTTCGCTAGAGCTCCCTAAGGGCTTCTTGTATACATATGGGGGGCTTGGCTGCCCTTGCTCCTGGCCCCACACAGGTCTTGTCAGCTGCTGTGGTGCAAGCTGTGGGCTGCTGGCAGCTCTCTTGGCTCCCCTGGAGGTTCTCCTGGTTCAGGAACTCCCCCATGCACCATGCTAGAGCACTCTGCTGCAGATTGTTCCAGCACTGGAGCTGCTCTCCACAGTGACTGAGAGATGATGGATATAGTGTCTATATGGATGTAGTGTCTATATGGATATAGTGTGTACACTGAGTACCAAATTCTTACAACAAAATAGATATTGACATCGTCTTTTCACATAGGTGTTACATTGACACAGCCTGTACTGCTAAACCAACAAGAAATACAGCCTGTGATTAAGGAACCTCTGGAGCCCACATAAGGAGTGTGAGAGAGAGAGATGGTGTATGTACATGTGTGTGTGCAAGAGATACATGGCTGATACAGATCCTGAGAGGGAGGAAGACAGGAGGTGATGGGGGGCAAGACAGCCATTCTTTGCTGCCTCATCAGGAATACTTTACGATTTTACGGACCAAAAAAGCATGTTCCACCTTAGCCTCAATGTTGACAGGAAGCCTCCAATCTGCAGATCACAAGTGAAGGATCTCCCTGCCCCATAGTGCTGGGCAAGTATAGGGAGAGATCAGCCAACTTCATCTGCATGAATGATGCTTGTTATGCAAAATATTGACCTGTTCTAAGTAAAAGGGAGATTATCACACATGAAAGAGTGACCAGACTGCCCTTCATCTTTAATGAAAGTTCATTGTGGCTAAATTCAGGAATTTTCTTTCTGTATTGGTGCTTGTAATACAAAATAACAATACAGCAGGAACTCTAGAGGAGTGAGGGTGGTCAGTGGTGTACAGAAGGCTGCTGTGTGAAGTTGGTCACCTTTTAGGCAGGTTTGTAAGGATAGTTGAAAAGAGCCTAGTGGCTTGGACAAAGGGGGAGTGAATTTTCAGGGGGCTGCAGTAGCCTCAGGTAGATACTATGGAAGTGTTTTTCCCTCTTCTCAGGTCTCTAACCTAATTAATTTCTTGTCTTATTTTTTAGAAATGAATGACCATTTTTCAGAAAGTAATTCTTATGCTAAAAGAGACTGAAAGTTTACTTGAATATGCTTGGGGTTTTTTTGTTTGTTTGTTTTTAAGTGAAATTAGAGTGCATAGTGCGTTTTAACCCTTATACTTACAGTTCGCCTTTGATCCACCAGAAAGGCTACAAAAATAATTAAATATGAGTCAACTGGGTTAAAATATGCACACCTCTGTGTGAAGGGGTACACTGTTCTGGCATCAATCCTCTTATATCTATAGCTTCTGTCTCTTTCATAACAAAGCAAGTTAAGAAAGCAAAATTTAAAAGATATGTAAATGCATTCTGTACATAGACAAATACAAAGATACAATCAATGTCTGATTCTCCTTGTAATGTTGGCTACTCATAGAAGAAAATCACACTGCATTTCTGAGAGGAAATGCACCATAGTTTCTGCCATTCTGTGTGTGTTCAAATACACATTCACCTCACACTGATGTTTGCTGCTAACCCTAAAGTGGTACATCTCCTATGGCTCATAAGAACTTTATTATATTTCATAAAAATGGAGTTAACAGTGGCCATGAAATTTGACTGTTAATTTATCCAGCCATGGTCACATTAAAGAACCAAAATTTATTTTCACTTTCAAATCTAAAATGTCACTTCACCAGAGTGAGAAAAGTCTACACAAGTTTGAATCTCAAATTTGAGAATTATAGAACCTACTCTTTAATCTGTGTGTTGACTAATATTACTAAGTTGACTGGGGTTTAAGCACTAAAAATGAGTGCATACAGTGTGAGATTTAACAGGGTATCCAGGCAGGAGAACTGAAACTTGAAACAAAAATTGTTGCCAGATGCTTAAATGCAGGCAACTTCTTGCAGAAACATGTTAGAACTCTACCACTAAGATCCCTTAACTGTATATATAATTTCTTTTTATTTTTATAGCTGTTGTTAAAGGATGTTTTGGAATGAAAAAAGTGTTCTGCAATTTATCACTACAACCATGGTAGCTGATAAGAACTTAATCTACACTGAAAGGGAATATTTTTAATTTGCAAAATTGTAATCATTAATTGTTCGATACTTATGAACATTGTGTTTAATCATACATTTTGTTCAATGATGTATATTATTCATGGGAAGTTGAGAACTGTATGAAACAAAAAATTGTATAAATTAATAGAGTTATAAAATCCCAAACATTTTTTTTGGTGTGTTTTCAATCACTAAGAGCAAAAGTCTTACTGGAAAAAAATGTACTACCAATGACATAGAAAACCTTGACTTTCACTCACATTTTGATGCGCATTTTCACATGACCTCTTTAGGGTAGAGCTACAATCTAAGGGGTTTTACAAACAAGGCAAACTAAAGAGAAATGAGTAGGAGTAAAGCAGAAGTATAAACAAGAGTGCAAATGAGAGGAAGACATTTGAATCTGAATGGCCAGTTAATGATTCAATTAGTTTTTCACTTCGTTAAACTATGATAATCCTTCTCTACCAGCTCTACATATTGAAGCCTGTTGAAAGAAAGAATGTAAAGTATCTTAAGAAAATTTTCAGAAAAAAAGTAAAGCCTTTTGTAAACCACTGCTGCTTCCCAACAAAACACTGCTTATGAACAATAACGTGGATGCAAGGCAGATATTTTACTGAGTCTAAGATGTTGAACAGGCTTGGTCTGAATAAAAGCTATCAGTCTGAAGTGATTCCTTCAGCTATGCAGGCTGATTGAAGTGCAAGTCTGGCTTCAGGACTGGTAAGAACCTAAGAACCTAGTAAGTCATACGTACTGTGACTTATCTCTTTATCTTTTCCTATTCTCATCACTTCACACTTGCCACAATACACTTTAACCTCTTTTTCCCTTTTTCATTCTTTCTCCCCTCCTCAACTTGGAAGCTTCCTTAATATAGATTAGATACCTTCTGCATTTCTCCATAGTGCAGAGATATGGAAATAAAGCTTTCAAAAGTGCACGTACATAAACACATATCTGTATGTATGGACACATGCTTACATGGGTGTATCACCATATGAAGGCTCTGCACGGATGGCATTCTGATTTGCAGTTTCTAAAGTACAGATAGCTGACTAAGACAGTTTATGATGATTGGTGCTAGCATGTAAAAGGTACTGATTAAAATATACAATGGCTGACATTTGGCACCGAGGCAGCACAGCACTCCCTGTCCTTTTAAGTGCTGTGCTCAAATTAAGTAGTGGTTACACGGAGTCGAATAACTGTTATGTAATGGCTTACATGATCGGATTGCTTAAAAATCCTGAGAAGTTATCAGATTACTTTACAGGCCAACAAATAATACTATTTTATTAACTACTTTTCTTGACAATCCTGTCATTCTCATCCACTGCGTGAATGATTATTAATGATGTCATGGTAGTCATGGTATGCGGTACGGCCTCAGTCTCACTACATAATTTGAATGCCTCATGCAAACAGTGTTAGACACTTGTGATCTATTGCTTCTATGAGTAAGTAATCATGAGCAGACAATTGATTACCATTTTTAGATCCTGTAATTTATCTTAACCACTTTCAGTAAGAAACAAGGTGATGTCTACACATAACCTTTTTCAGCAAGGGTGCATGTTTGTGCTGGTATAGTGTAAAACTTTTGTAGGTTCCATGGGTTCCTCAAACTTAACCCGAATACTAATTAATTCTGATAAGAGTTAGAGTAAAATGAGAAGACCTGCCTCATCATTTCTGTCACCCTAAGTACATGTATTTTATACTGACTTATATTAATTACCTGCAATGCTATTATGTAAACTAGAGATGGAAAAGAAAAGGAGGGAGTAAATTGCCTCATGCAGGGAGTGGCTGAGCAGGCAGAGGTATGGGAGCTTCACTCCGCCTCACCTCCACTGGTCTTACTCCTGTTCGACCTTGCCCAGGCGTACAGGCACAGGCTTCCATACCGTGGTGTTTCACCTGACTTAGCCATGTTGGTGGCCTCATGGACCTATCCTCCTTCACTCCTTTCAGTTTTGCCTAGGGCTATAGCAACAAAATCTGACTCTCTGCTTTAGAGGGGAGAGTCACGTAAGCCACATAAAATGCCTATTAATGTTACCAGACCATAAGGAAAATATTTTTCACCCATTAAGTGCATTTGCCCCAGTGTATAGGGATGGAAAGGAAACTAGAACAAGAACTTTGTAAACAAATTAGGATGAAACTAACATTGGAACAAAGCACTACACAACCCCCTTTTTAACACTTAAAATATGTATTAAAAGATGTGTGTGGGTGTTCTGCATCAGCTTGGATTTCACATTTTTAAAATTCCAAATGTCGGTTAAAGCTGTAATTATGTTTCAGAATACTTTTCTTTTGACATGATGCTTTGTGGTTTTAATACAATGTATCAAATATTCTCAATTAAATAACAAATGTGTTATACAATTGCTATTATTATGAAAGCTGATGGGTACATTCTACTACCCTCTCCAGGCAGAAACACTTTTCTTTAAAACAATAAGCATAACTTGTCAGTTCCTTCAACTTCAGAAGTAAATGGGGTGCTTTCTTTTCTTAAGAAGGTAAAGTTCCATTTTAACCACTGAAAGGGACATTTTTATTTAATTCAGTAATGCAATAAATGCAGCTCATCACATTATTGTAACATTAGTAGCATTTAAAAATATGTTTCATCATGCTTTTTTATTTAGTATTGTTATCTGACTGACTACAATATTTTTTTAATTTTGAGTTTAGTAACTTTTCTTGATTTCTTCAAATTAGAGGGAACATTTTTGACTTGGGATGACTGCAAGGCCTTCAGTTGATTCTGAGGAGATGAAGACATTATTAAATGTCCCAGTGAGGAGCAAGACCTCAGTTCCTCACCTTCTTGTTTTGATTTGTGTATGTATGAAAGCAATTATTAGTACAGATGAGTAAATAGTTAAGCGCACTTATATATGTGTATATACATTTGAAAGCTTTGTCTCCATATACCTGCCTAAAAGAAAAAAATTGTAATCATACACTGTAGAAAAAGTTCTATAGAAATAAATACACATGTGTGAAAGAGTTAAAAAAAAAGAAGAAAGAAAAGGCAAGGGAATGCTAGGTAGGAAGGATACAGAAAGTACAGTTACAGCCATTCTTGCCTAGTTCCAGGGCCTCTGACTTTTGAAAGACCCTAAAAGTCTGCCGCACAAATAGCCTGTTTCATACCATAATTTTTCAACAAACTTTCTCAATAATTTTCTAGTGCCTTGGTTGTTCAAATATTTATGTATGGTAGCATTTTTCATGTGCACAGACCCACTATCTTCAAAAGTAAAAAAAAAAAAAAAATTATCTCATTAGTGACAACATTTTAGGGTTAAAAACTTCTGTTTTATGCTTATAATAAATTCAGTCAATTTCCTACTACTCTTGTGAGCTATTACACCATAAAAAAACAACAGCAAATAAAAGGAGTATAGGAAAATACCAACTAGCCATTTCAGAATGCCATTTGTGGTAATGTTTCAGACTAATTTAAAATCATGAGATCACAAGAAACCAAGTATTCTTTTCCATCTTGCTCTTTCTTAATTCCTCAGTTGTCTGATATTATTCACAGCAATGGTTTACATGCAAATTGAAGATTTTAAATGTTAGAAAATAGAACTAAAGACTTTTTTTTTTTTAATGTGTTTTGGTGCAGTACAGTATAGGTAATTTAGATTCAAGCTGCTCTAAGTGCATACAATTAGATTTGATTTAGGTCACTCACCCTACTATAGGCCAACTAATGTTTTATTTTTAAATCAAAGTGGAATTTTTCTGGTGCTAATGCTTTCAAAATGTGTAGAATATAACCCTATAGTTATTGTTTGTAGAGATCTTGGATGTACAAAGTCTCCTAGAACTTGTGAGAATTCAATATTTACTGCAGAAATGTTTCTATGAGTAAGATTTTTTCTTTCTTTTTTCCCTTCTCTACAATCTTTCAGTTAAATCCTCAGGATCCTTGTCACTACTAAACTGGATTAAGGTCCTGTTTCCAGATGAGATTAAAAACTAAGAAGCTTGTGAATATAAAGGTAACCAAAAAGGTATTTTCAGAAAGAGAAATGACGAAGCTTAAAGATGCAGAAAAGTGGGACAAATAGAATTTGGTAACAGTTGCAGACTTGTATCATTGTATGTAAGTATAAAGGAGTCCCGGAGTCTCAATAAAGGAAATAAGTCTTTGAACTAATGTCTTGGGTCATTTATGTAGAACTGCGGTGTTTTTATCTTTTCCTTTTCCACAGGGAAAAATTCATGACATTCCATGGAACTGGTAATTCAATTTATTCATTGCCATTAGTAGAGTCCAGGGAATGACTAGACTAAAGAGTCCTGGCTTGATGGGAAAATAGTCTTTGTTTTAACCCAGAGAACAGATGAAAATTATGATTCAAGGACAGTAGGAGTAAAGCCAAGAGAGCTGGTTGGTTTTGGGCCCCAAAAGACACTTCTTAGTCTACTAAGGTTTTCAGAAGGTCAGATGTTTTTCCCTTCCCTCTCTTTCAGGTCTATTCCAAAATACTAAACAACTAAGTACATACAGACACCATATTAACTATACCAGATGCAATGTTCACAGGTATTTCATTAAAAATGATTGATCGTGAGCTCACATTGACCACTCATTCTAACACCTCATGGTTAGACTGCTATTTCCTTTCAGCCAAGATGAGGCAAGCTTAAGAACAATACCTAAAATACCATCCTATTACACTACAAATCCATAATCAGTGGAGGGGAAAGTCCAACAAAATCAAGCTTGACAAGAGAGTGTCCGTGTGTATACTGCCTGTTGGAGATTGTCCCCACCCCATGCTAACTTCTGAAAGGTGCCTGGAAATAGTTTGAGAGATCTGGTTGTCCCAGGACAAAAGCACCCTAGTGACCATTTCAGAAAATTAATGGGGCAAATGACCAGATATTAGTATGATTCCAAAGCCAGGGAATGTTTCCTGGTACAATTTAATTTACTAACAAAATTTAGCGAGGATGAAAGCAGTGAGGGAGTGGTAAACTCATGATCAGGGCATATGAAGTGTATTTCAGGCTTCTGCTGTATATTTCTGGTATCTACTTTTCCTCCTCTACTAGATATGATATCCATTCAGCATTTCTGTCAGTGTAATCAGTATAAATCCTCTACTGAATGGGAGATACATTTCCACCATTACCATTAGTCTTTAGGCAAAAATTTTCATCAGTGGCCTAAAAATTCATATGTCCTGTGTTGGTTTTAACACACTGTCCTGGTTTCAGCCAGGATAGGGTTAATCTTCTTCACAGAAGCTAGCGTGAGGCTATGTTTTGGATTTGAGATGAGAAACTGTTGATAACGTGCTGATGTTTTGCGTTGTTGCTAAGTAGTCAAGGTCCGTCCAGCTTCTCGTGCTGGCCTGCCAGCGAGCAGGCTGGGGGTGCACAGGGAGCTGGGAGGGGACACAGCCAGGACACCTGACCCAGGCCGGCCAAAGGGCCATATTCCCTACCATGTGACATCATGCTCAGTATATAAAGCTGGGACGAAGAAGAAAGAAGGGGTAGAGAGATGTTCGGAGTGATGGTGTCTGTCTTCCTAATAAAACCATTACGTGTGCTGGAGCCCTGCTTCCCTGGAGATGGCTGAACCCCTGCCTGCCCATGGGGAGTGGTGAATGAATTCCTTGTTTTGCTCTGCTTGTGTGCACTGCTCTTGCTTTACCTATTAAACTATCTTTATCTCAAACCATGAGTTTTCTCACTTTTATTCTTCTGATTCTCTCCCCTGTCCCAATTTGGGGGAGTGAGCGAGCTGCTGCGTGGGGCTTAGTTGCTGGCTGAGGTTAAACCACAACACACACTGATACATTCTGATGGTAAATACTGATTTTAAATAAATATATTTCCATGTATTTCCAATATAAACATGTGTAATAATTGAAGCTGTTAAAAAGTAAATAACTTTTCCAAGCCAAATATGTCAAATATAAATTAAATTTCAACCTACTATATAGTATGTTTATGGTAGTTAGTGCCTTTGAAACAGGCTGCTTCTTTTTATTTAGGTGCCTAATATTTACTTTTCAAGTGTGAAAATTCAGTCTCCCATTTAAAGAATGTGTATATATTTACAAAGGGATAAATGTTTCAATGCATTTAATAAAACACAATGGAAGAGTTTTCCTTAAATAACGCATACAAAATTCAAAACAATAGCAGAGAAGCTACAGGATATGTGGCAAGGTAATGACCCATCTAACCCAAGATTTCCAATTCTGAAGTTAATTTGCAGGGAAAGATTTCTAGATTAATATGTACATTTCTTCTCATAAACCCTTCTTGGCTTGTCTGAGTATATATATCCCTTCATCTTCACCACACAATGCAGAAAAAAAAGAGCAAAAAGCAGGCAAGGAATGTGTGTCTTACATTTTCTTTGTTTTAAAACTCCACATGTTATAGCACCAAATCCCTTAGATCTAAAAAGTTATTTATATCTGCTCAAAATTTTCCCCCAAGAGGCATGTCTACCTCACACAGTGGAGTGTTGTGCAAAGACCTCTGTGCTGGCTTTGAGCAAGCTGGTGCATCCGCCCAGCAGCAAACAGCTTGGAGTTGCCAGTGGGTGCTATGTCATCAGTATATTACCTAGTGCAGACATGCCCTGTGTTTGCTGTGTTATCCTCCTTTGGGACATGCCTCTCTGTGCAAACACCTCCACCCACCTACACCAATTTTCAGAACAAAAGATATCAAGCTGACAGTAAACCTGAGTCAAAACCTGAAGCTCACCTACCCTTACAGTTTGGAAATTCTCAGTTCAGATCCAGTATTTGTGTTTGACTCCACTTGCTCTCTCTGTGATCAAAGTAAAACCTTGGACTGGACACGTGCAGATGCTATAAACATTTGGATCTGAATCTAGATCTTAATAATTTTTATGACTGGTGACACCTTTTATTGAGTTCACAGGCCAAGTATAATTTGAAGTCTTGTGAGGGGTATTGAATTGGATAAATCAGATTGACTGACTTGGATATTAATTACTTTACACACTGAGGTAAAGCTGATGATTCTCAGTCATCAGCTTTTTCATCAGAGAGAGACTCAGGGAGTGGCTGAGTTGGAGATTCTCCAGTTGCCCACAGTGCCATTTGGGGTGCCTGTAGCTACTCTTCCAGAAGGTTGCCAATCTCCCACAGGTTTTGTGTCATATCTGTCCCTTCTGTGCAGATGTCTCAGATACCCTGAGAAATCTCAAATGACACTAGATGTCATTGACCACTGTGTGTGGTCAGCAGAGACAACTGAATCATGGCCGCGGTGTCTACAATAAGCATCTGTCACACCTGCAGACATCTACAAGGATAAAATCTAATTCAAAACCAAACCACCTAAATTTAGGTGTCCACATGGAGGTACCTCAAATTACAGTAAGCAGCTATGTGTAGACAACTCAGCCAAGACTTTGCTG
Source organism: Phaethon aethereus (assembly GCF_964289735.1). Lineage (NCBI taxonomy): Eukaryota > Metazoa > Chordata > Aves > Phaethontiformes > Phaethontidae > Phaethon > Phaethon aethereus. The sequence goes on along the minus strand of NC_138576.1, from coordinate 44,103,093 downwards.
CTTTTGCCTCCGTTATTTCCATGGAAAGTCTGCTTTAGACTCCTAGTGTCCTGAATGTCACAACTGGTGCTCACAATTTTTAGCTTCAACCTGCAACAAATACAAGGATAATAATTCCTCTAAAATGTTAATCAGGTTTTTCTTCCTCTCAGTCCACTCCTTTGCTGAGATGAAATATGACTTGAGTGTTCAGGCAGGATTTCCTCTTTCAGAAGGAGTGTGTGAATATGTGTGTAGGTGTTTTGGAAGGAGGGGGCAGTGAGAAGAGAACTGAACACACCTTCATTAAGACAAAATGCCAATGAAATATGTCATTCCACTCCATACCAGTCTCAAAAGCAAAGATTAAAAAAGAATCCTGTGCTAAAATAAATGGACCAGAAGACTTCACCTAGCCCTGTGCAAGTGACTAAAATGGATAACTGATGGTTAAGGTTCTGCAAAGTTTCTCAGGAACTAATGTAGAATCAAAGAATCTTTGGGTTGGAAGAGACCTTTAAAGGTCATCTAGTCCAATCCCCTTCAGTGAGCAGGGACATTTTCAAATAGAACAGGTTGCTCAGAGCCCCGTCCAACCTGACCTGGAATGTTTCCAGGGATGGGACGTCTACCACCTCTCTGGGCAACCTGTGCCAGTGTTTCATCACACCCATCATAAAAAATTTCTTCCTTATATCTGGTCTAAATCTACCTTCTTTTAGTTTAAAACTGGTCCCCCTTGTTCTATCGCTGCAGGCCCTGCTAAAAATTCTGTCCCCATCTTTCTTATAAGCCTCCTTTAAGTACTGAATGGCTGCAATAAGGTGTCCCCGGAGCCTTCTCTTCTCTAGGCTGAAACAACCCCAGCTCTCTCAGCCTGTCCTCACAGGAGAGGTGTTCCATCCCTTGGATCATTTTGGTGGCCCTCCTCTGGACCCGCTCCAATATGTCCATATCTTTCCTGTGCTGAGGACCCCAGAGCTGGATGTGGTACTCCAGGTGGAGTTTCACAAGAGTGGAGTTGAGGGGCAGAATCACCTCCCTCGACCTGCTGGTCACACTTCTGTGGATACAGCCCAGGATGCGGTTGGCCTTCTGGGCTGCGAGCACACGTTGCCAGCTCACGTCCAGCTTTTCATGCACCAGTACCCCCAAGTCCTTCTTGGCAGGGCTGCTCTTGATGTCTTCATCACCCAGCCTGTCTTGATGCCGGGGCTATCAATTTTATCCCCATTCTCTTTCATTGGTCACAATGTAGGAACACATATCAGACTCCTATCACAGGCTCTCCTTGTTCACGGGAGAAACTGTGGCATCTCATAGAAAATATTGTGCCATCAGTAAACACAGCATGAGCAATATTGGAAGTGCAAGACTCCCAGATTCCCCTCCATAGCGACCATAAGCTTCATGATTACATTTCCGAATCAAAATAATTGTGGGGTTTTTTAACCAAAAAAGGGGAAATTTCTTGAAGTAAACTAATAATAGCTAATAACTACTAATAACTAGTAAGTAATAATTGCCCTGACCCAGATGCAAGACTCATGGGGTTCACATGGGCCCATTCCTCGAGCTTGCCCAGGTCCCTTTTGATGGCATCCCGTCCCTCAGGCGTGTCAACTGCACCACTCAGCTTGGTGTCATCTGCAAACTTGCTGAGGGTGCACTCCGTCCCACTATGTCAGTGATGAAGATATTAAACAGTACTGGTCCCAGTACAGACCCCTGGGTGACACTGCTCATCACTGGCCTCCATCTGGACGTTGAACCGTTGACCACTATCCTCTGGATGTGACCATTCAACCAGTTCCTCATCCACACAACAGTCCACCCATCAAATCCATATGTCTCCCATTTAGGGAGAAGGATGCTAAGGATGCTGTAGGGTACCGTGTCAAAGGTCTTACAGAAATCAAGACAGTTGACACCCATAGCTCTTCCCTTGTCCATTGATGTGGTCATTCCGTCGTAGAAGATCACTAGGTTGGTCAGGCAGGACTTGACCTTGGTGAAGTGATGTTGGATGTCTTGCATCACCTCCCTGTCCTCCGTGTACCTTAACATAGCTTCTAGCAGGATCTGTTCCATGATCTTCCCAGGCACAGAGGTGAGGCTGATGGGTCAATCGTTCCCAGGGTCCTCCTTGCTACCCTTTTTAAAACTGGGTGCAATGTTACCCTTTTTCCAGTCTCCAGGGACTTGACCTGACTGCAGGACTTGTCAAATATCATGGAGAGTGGCTTGGCAATTACATCAGTCAATTCCCTCAAGACTCTGGGATGCATCTTAGCAGGTCCTATAGACTTGTGTATGTTCAGGTTGCTCAGGTAGTCTAAAACCCGACCTTCCCTTACAATGGGAGGGACTCTGTTCCTCCAGCCTCTGTCTTGCAGTCCATCCCCTCGAGAGGTGTGGGAAGAGATACTGCCACTGAAGACTGAAGGAAAGAAGTTGTTCAGCACCTCTGCCTTCTCCTCATCCGTTGTTATCAGTTTGCCAGTCTTGCTCATCAGTGCGGGTACATTTTCTTTGACCTTTGTTTTCTGGCTGACATACCTGTAGAAGCCCTTCTTATTATTCTTTGCAGCCCTTGCCAAGTTCACATCCATCTGCACCCTGGCCCTCCTGACCTCATTTCTACACAGCCAGGCAGTGTCCCTGTACTCATCCCAGGATACCCGTCCCTGCTTCCACTGCCTGTGCATTTCCTTCTTGCCTCTTAGGGCAAGAATCAGGTCTCCAATCAGCCATACAAGCTTCTTGCCTTCCTTTCCTGATTTCTTACACCTGGGAATCAAGAACTCTTGCTCTCTGTGGAAAGCGTCCTTAAAGATCTGCCAGCTCTGTTCTGCTCCCTTGTACCTGAGGGCGGTTTCTCGGGAGGTCCTATTGACTAATTCCCTGAAGAGCTGGAATTTTGCTTTCCTAAAATTCAGGTTCCTGACTTCACTCTTTGCCTGCCCCATTATCCGTCAGGACTGTGAACTCCACCAGTGCATGATCACTGCAGCCCAGGCTGCCTCCAATCTTGACGTCACCAATAGCTCACATGCACTGGTCACCAACAGGTCCAGTATGGCGTCCCCTCTGCTAGGTCTGTCCATTACCTGTCACAGCACATTGTCCTCCATGCACTCCAGGATATTCCTGGATTGCCTACAGCTTGCTGTGCTACTTTTCCAGCAAATGTTGGGGTGGTTGAAGTCCCCAACAGGACGAGAGTCTGCGAGCGTGATGCCTCCTGTAGCTGGAGTGAGAAGGCTTCATCAATAGACTCCCCTTGGTTGGGTGGCCTGTATTAGATACCAACCACAACGTTCCCTTTGTTGCCTCCCTTCTTCCCTGATTTTTACCCATAAGCTTTTGACCTGCTCGTGACTATTACTGAGAGACAGCTCTTCACGCTCTATCCATTTCTTGACATAGAGGGTAATGCCTCTGCCCTTCCTTCTTCGCCTGTCCCTTATGAATAGCCTGTAGCCATCACTAGCTGCACTCCAGTCAAAAACAACATTAGTTGTTGGGGTTTTTTCGGTTTGTTTGTTTTTCTTCTTTTCACATTTGTTATCATTGAGAATTGTATTTTTCTTAGCTAAACACACATATAAACCCACTAAATAGAGTTATCATGCAATTAAAAACATGTAGAAGTCAAATGTGTTATACATTTGATATTGTATCTTTGTGATATCAATAAATAAAAAGAAATAAAGAAACATCTCAATTTTTAAAAAAGCTTAAACTATGCCCTCTTTAAAATTAAGGAATGGAGATATGTAAAAGAGGCATTGCTCAGTTGCGGACTATATGTATTCTTTAACAAGGTAGTTTTGCTGTCTTTATTCTTTTTTGGAATTTCCTCTGTATAAATTACTCCTCACTGAAGGTAAGGAGAGAGGCCAAAGAATTCAGATGAGGTTCTTACAGAGCAGATGATGTATTTCACATGATGACAAGTTTGTGCCCCCAGTAACGAGGGAAGTCAGCCTGTGACTGCATCTGCAAGGGGTTACTACAGTGATCTCCAGTTCCAGGTTTTGATCTTCACGCTCTCCAGCGCAAATGTGGATCAGCTCAAGGTGAGTGCTCTGACTTTATATTTGTACTGAGGTCAGAATTTAAGTTTGTACTGAGGTCAGAATATGTCCCCATTTTTAAAACATTTCTGTCTCAAAGGAGCTTTGAGCTGTTCATTTTCATGGTTATTCTCCATACTTTTCCTTACACAACTCTTCTAATATCTTCAATTACAACAAGTCCTGTTGCCCGTAAAACTAAAGGAGAACATGTGCAATTCACTCTATGCACTATTTAAAGCTTAGTTACCCAGATGATTTACCTTTCCAGCTCAAAGACTGTAATGTGAGAGTCAGAAGCATAGATTTTTTCAAACCTTAGTCTGGTTCACTTCTCAGCAGAGTCCAAGGTAATGATCTCCTGTAGCCCTACTAATTGGAATCAACTTACTTGGATTCCATTTGCCTTCTGACAAGAGCTGCAGATCTCTGGGATCAGTGGAGGAATATGATTTTCCTAGTGAAAAGCTCCATATGTTAAATATGGTGCCCTTCCTCACTGATCCTTCCAATCTTTGGTTTGTTATCCTTTCTGATTCACAACAGAGGTCTTTTTTTCTTTACTCTGTACTTTATTTTGAGTCAGGTGGCTGTATTTGGATTATATAAGATTATATTTTGATTTGGATTATATATAAGATTATAATGAAGTAGTGTGGTACAAAGTAGAACATGAATGAGAAGTACTCTTCATTGTAAATTCCGAGTTGGACTACAGGCAACCCATAGCTCTGAATGGGCACTGCTTAAAATAAATAATATCTAGGAATTATTAGAAAACATATGTTGCACTGATGGCTTGTGCATTGAAAAAGTCTCCTCCAAACCTCTCTCTGTTCTGTTAAATGATTTAATAAAAGCAGGCCCTGGAAATCAGATTCTTAAGCAATGTGTTAATTGGTGTAGTTCTGTCTTAGCTGAGGATCTGGCCTGAATGTTGTTCCATCTCCAGTTGGTTCTTTCTTTATGTGTTTCCAGAAGCTGGTGCTTGTCAGATGCTTGTCTCTAGTGAAAGTAAGCAGAGATTATCCAGAGGAGAGAAACATGAAGTCTCAGCAACTGCTATACTGAGGGGAAAAAAAAAGACTCTGTGTGCGTATGTTCTGTGGAGGGATAGGGAAGCTGTTTGGTTGTAAGCTTTCTCTTAACCTTAAAACACCCTCCTACTTATTTAAGGTTGGCCCATTTTGAAGGAATGATGCTAATCACACTGATAATAGTTGGGTTACTGTTGATGATCCTGTAGGAAACACTGAAACAGAATGATATTGTGAACAGTTTGAACTGTGACCATCATTTTCTGTCTCTGCTCTCTACCCATATTGCTAATGAAAGATGGTGTTCAGTGTCAAAAACTGCTTTTGATCACAGGTAATGGAAAAACACAAAGGAATTTATTTTAGTCTTTGGAAGTCAAAGAATAAATGCCACTGGTTTCAATTTACATGAGGAATTTTTTCACACAGCGCTCAAACTTCTCTTGTGAACGAGGGTGTTGTTCATTGAATGCTATGTGAAAGGCTTGGTCCTGAAGTGCTCTGAGTGCTCCTGCAGGGAAGAGGCTGTAGCAGGGGCTGTCAGGACTCAGTACCTGTCCGGATAGCTCTTAGAGAGGTTCTCACTTAAATAATGAATTAAGCTTACTGAGTTCAGTAGGGACTTTGACAGTGGTTTCAGGTGGGTTAAGGATTTTATCTAGTGAGTCTCTGGAGTCCCAGTTATGTCAGTACTTGACTCATAAGTCAGTTTACTCATACGGGCAATGACACAAGCCATCTGGCACAAGTTTGTGTTTCATACTTCAGAGTATTTAAGGACACGAGAACCCAATAAATCTTCTATATTAATGTATGGCATGTCACAGGTTGTTAACTTTCATTCATATACTTCTCTTTGGGGCCATGTGACTTGAGCCAAACCAAGCATTTCAGTCCTCAAGTGCTTGAAGTGGTAAATGTCACAGACTGGCACTAGCCAGACATCAACCAACAAAGTGGTTGATGAAAAATAGTTCTTTAAAAAAAAAAAAAAAAGACCACAGCTTTCCTGTCCTCTGGATGTGGACGAAAATTTATCTCTATTCCCAAATTTTCTCATCCTTGAAGGCAAATAACTCTTGAAGAACACTGAATGACAATAATTGTTTTTATGAAGAATTGTGTTGTTGGTGTATTGAGGGCACTGAAGAACGTACTTTTATCTTCATAGGTCATGAACCTGGGATTTACATATATCACATAGGTTCTGAAGCCTGAGAAGACTACTGTGGTTGTCAAACCAACACCTGGATTACAGGAGATTGTTATTTTTTGAAAAGACAGACAGATGTTATTTGCCCTAGGTCGTGCTTGATCCATCGTTTTGGTAGAAGGTTGTTCCTGTATTTAATGTCTTAATTAAATTTCTTAATTTCACTTTTAAGTTTTGTCTAATTTCTATTTGGGTATATAACCAGCAGGCATGATTATTCTTTTATTAAACCTTAGTGGTTCCTGCTAATATTGCATCACTAACAACACTCTTGACACCAATCAGCTAGTTAACGTATAAGCTACCAATTCCCTGTAATTTATGTTCTTTAAATATTTAATATTTTAAAAACAAAAAGTCAAAAAAATATAGAGAAATCAGATATCCATAAACAATGTTGATTTTATCAGTCTGACATATAATCTTATGTTTATATTTTGTCTGAATTAAACATTAATATTATCATATTATCTCTTCTTTTCCATAGAGCTCTACACCCAATTTATAAGACTGAAAAATGTCATGTATCTCTGTCCATAAATGGCATTTTATTTTAAATAAAAAGTTTTGAGAGCTTATAAGAGAGCAGGAAATGGAACTGATTAAAAAGTTAGCACTCCCATTTCTGAGTTACATATTAGCATTTTTTTTTTGAGGAATGTTATATAATGGGACATCAGAATCTAACAAGTATGAATTGTAGGCATTAATTTACTTAGGACATGCAGTTCACTGGAATCATTAGTGCTGAGTTGGAAAGCTTGTTCAGGGAGTGTTTTGTGACATGAAGCCATATGTGTGCTTCTGGAGAGTGGTACTGTAACTTGCATTCTGAAAATGACAAATAAATCAAAATAATGCAGAATTTTTCATATCTTATCAGTTCTCCAAATCCACTGTGCTCAGGTTTCCCAATAGCAGTCTGAACGGCCAATTCAGATGCTTCATATCAAATATGGCAGCTTCTCTCTGCATCGAAAAACCTTCTTTCTCCCACAGCCTTTACGATTTGTTTCTTTGTTTGTATAAAGCTGGAAAAAATTATTCATACTTTTGTTATAAACTCTGGGTTATATAAGAACACGACAATTAGGAGAGAAACACTCAAATATGTTTTTAGAAAGGAATCTAAATCTCAGACATGACATATGAACCTGAATACAACTCTTATGATGCTGAACACACATATGGTGTTGACATGCATGGTGCCCACTTAAGTGTCTTGTGGTGAATTCCGTATATCATGTACCTTTGATCACCTCGTGTTCTAGCACCCTACTCTCTCCTTGTTGTATTATTTTTGTCTAGCTGCTCAGTGGAGTGGAATGTTAGAAGTCTCAACAAAGGAATGTGATGTTGCCTGAAATCTAGGGCTTGAACACCGGATCTTAGGTAAAAGGTACCATTGGTTGTGACTGCCTAAAATAAGAAAAGTTCAATTACAATTTGAAAGCTGCTTCTACAGGGGAATAATGTATTTCTTACTGTATGTGTGTTCTAAAAGGTTTCTGCCTTTGATGTTCCACATTCTTATTAAAAGGAAGAAATAGTTTTATATTGTTTAGAATTCTCCCTCTCCTTGCAAAAGCTGGAAAATTGTACTCATTATACTGAAGTAGACCTTTTTTTTCAGCTGTGGGAAATAAAAATAAAACATCAACATAAAAAAAATTGCCTCTGCAAATGTCAGGAAGGTTGTATTGATAACCGCTTGAGATAAGCTGTATTTTAAATATGTTCCTGACAAGTTGGAAAGAGCTCACCAGAATCATATACAAGTACAATTCTAGATGTGAAAAAACCACATTACAGTGAGACAAACTGCCTACTTTACTTATCACAGATAAGTCCATGAGGTAATTCAGCATGTTCAGCACATGTCTATGGGGAGAGCAGGTTCCTTTTCACACTTACGCTTTATCGTTACTAGTTTTATTGTAAAAGAAAATAAAATCCTGTGGTGGAAAACTGATGAAAGGGTTTGGTTTTGGTTGGGGTTTTTTGTGGGTTTTTTTTTTATTAGTTAGTTTGGGTTTTTTTAAATGTATAAGATGTAGTTTTTCTTATCATGAAATTAAATAACCTTATGAAGGGATGTATGAAATTCTCCCTTCCCACCTTAAACAGAGTACTGATAACTCTTGTTTGATACATGTGAAATCTATGGCCTGAGTTAAGTGGAAGATCATACTAAGTAAGCATAAATCCTTCCTGTTCTGAAAATGCTTATATTTATGAAACCATGAGTGATGCATATTCACTAGTAATTTGGTTATCCCAAATGTATGATAATAACATATTTTTACTACATCATCTCATTACACCTAAGAATTTTGTATGTATATATAAATATATATTTTATATATATCTGTGTACATATAAATATATATATACACACACAGTATACATGCCTCCTTATACAGATGTAAAAATATGATACATATTATGTCAAAATTCAGTTCTGAAAAAACTCTCATGGATCTTAATATGACTATCCAAATAAGATCTGTATAATGTCCAAACGGTCATCAAGAATGCAGTCTAACCCCTCTGAAATCAATTGGAAGCTTTTCCATTAACTTCAACAAATACTATATATAAATTTAATTTAACTTTAAATTTCACATATACTTATCCAAGTCTTCTTGGACAATGTGAAAATGTTCTCCTAAATGCTTAATAATAAAAATGAATGTTCCAAATTGATTTAAATCTTTTGCAGCCTATCTTTAAATATTTATAGATATATTTTTTCTTGTAACAGAATCTAAGATTCTAGAAATTCACATACATTATAAATTATTAGGGTTTTTTTTTGTTGTTCTTCAAATGATAAATAGTGTCAGAAAATATTTTCCTGGTTTATGCTGTACAATTAAAATAGCAACGTTCCACATGAAGAAATCTCAACCCTGTACTACAATCTTTGTTTAAGCCACTTTTGGTGATTACTCAATCTCTAATTAAGAAGGGGAGCAGACACGTTGGTGGTCCATTTAACAGTAAGAAAGGTCATTTTGCTATGGCATTAGCCAAAGCCCAGAGCAATTGTGGTGAAAGTTACTAAATCTATATATAATCAAAGAAAAGGTATGGTTTCAAATCCTGATTTACAGTGTTAAATAATTTTCTTTTTACTGCTAGATGCTTTTTATTTTTAATCTTTTTATTGTTAGTGAGTCTGCATCTCGAATACTATGTTCAGTTTTAGGCCCCTCACTACAAGAAGGACACTGAGGTGCTGGAGTGTGTCCAGAGAAGGGCAACGAAACTGGTGAGGGAGAAGAAGTGTTATGAGGAGTGGGTGAGGGAATTGGGGGTGTTTACGCTGTGGAAGAGGAGGCTGAGGGGAGGCCTTATCGCTCTCTACAACTACCTGAAAGGGGGTTGTGGTGACGAGGGTGTTGGTCTCTTCAACCAAGTAACTTGCAATGAGACGAGAGGAAATGGCCTCAAGTTGCGCTAGGGGAGGTTTAGACTATATATTACGAGAAATTTCTTTACTGAAAGAGTGGTCAAGCATTGAATGATAAATTTTTTTGCTGAAAATTAATTGCAAATAGAGTGGCTAAACCCCATAGCAGGTTGCTGGGAGGTTGCAGAGTCTTTACCCCTGGAGATATTAAAACTTGTGTAGACACAAGCCTGAGAAACCTGATCTGACTTTGAAATTACCTCAACTTTGGGCAGGAGATTGGACTAGATGACTTATAAATTTCCCTTCAAACTGAAATTATGTTATATTTCTGGAAGTCCATTTATACTTTTATACTGCTTTTGTAAATCTTTGTGATATCAGAGTTCCCAAAGAAAACATTGGTGTTGAAATTACGCTCTGAAAGGAAAGGATGCTAGGTATCGTATTTTTATATTATTCCCAAAGTTCAGTTTTGGAGCCAGTCTTGTTTAATACCTTTATTGATGATCTGGACAAGGAGGTTGAGTGCTCCCTCAGTAAGTTTGCAGATGACACCAAGCTGGGTGGGAGTGTTACACCAAGTATCTGCTGGAGGGTAGGAAGGCTCTGCAGAGCAATCTGGATAGGCTGGATTGATGGGCAGAGGTCAACTGCATGAGGTTTAATAAGGCCAAGTGCCGAGTCCTGCATGTGGGTCACAACAACCCCATGCAACGCTACAGGCTTGGGGAGGAGTGGCTGGAAACGACCACAAATGTGGGTAGAAAAGGACCTGGGGGTGCTGGTCGACAGCCAGCTGAACATGAGCCAGCAGTGTGCCCAGGTGACCAAGGCCGCCAACAGCGTCCTGGCCTGTATCAGAACTAGTGTGGCCAGCAGGAGTAGGGAAGTGATTGTGCCCCTGTACTCGGCACTGGTGAGGCCGCAGCTTGAATCCTATGTTCAGTTTTGGGCCCCTCACTACAAGAAGGGTGTTGAGTTGCTGGAGCATGTCCAGAGAAGGGCAACGAAGCTAATGAGGGGTCTGGAGAGCAAGTCTTGTGAGGAGCAGCTGAGGGAACTGAGGTTGTTTAGCCCAGAGAAGAGGAGGCTGAGGGGAGACCTTATCGCTCTCTACCACTACCTGAAAGGGGGTTGTAGTGAGATGGATGTTGGTCTCTTCTCTCAAATAACTAGTGATAGGTCAAGAAGAAATGACCTCAAGTTGCACCAGGGGAGGTTTAGATTGGATATTAGGAAAAATTTCTTTACTGAAAGAGTGGTCAAGCATTGGAACAGGCTGCCCAGGTGGAGTCATCATCACTGGAGGTGTTAAAAAAACATGTAGATGTGGCAGTTTGGGACATGGTTTAGTGGGCATGACAGAGTTCGTTTGACGGTTGGACTTGATGATCTTAAAGGTCTTTCCCAACCTTAATGATTCTGTGATTCTATGATTCTATTCTATACAAAGCATTATGAAGACAGTTTTAAAATATAAGAAATTATTATCTGAGGTTTGTATCTGTATGTAGTTATAGACGATTTTCTTTCATTTAGAGAAAAAAATATAGTGCCACTGTCATTTAGATATTTAAGAAATAATGATGTATTTTTCATCTTTTTATATAATGTTGCAGGAGTAAATATACAGTAATATTTAAAAAGTCTATGCGTGTTCAAGCATAATATAGGGCATGAGAATTGGAAAAAATAAAAAGTCACGGAACTGTAAGACACACTTTAGCACTGTGGTGCTGTAGGCACTGCACTTTGACAGAAGCTCTGTGCGTAAGAGCTACATTGTGGAGGTTTACCACAGAGAGCTTCCCACTGAAGGTAAATAGTGTAACAACATACACTCAAAGTTATATGATTCTGTTAATAATGTATCAGTCAGGATACGTGAGAAGACACATAATAAAAATTAATTTTAATGCAGAAAAATCTGGCTACTAGGGACAACAGATCAGAACAGGTAAGCAACAGGGGAATGGAACTGTGATTAAATATGTATACTCTTCATATTATATGGGCATGCAGACTTAAAGTGATAACTGAACTGAGTAATGACTATGTCTTTGTGCCATTGGCTGTTTCACTCATGCAGTCCTTAATACATTAATTTCTGAATAAACACTACAACAAAATGGGCATTTCCAAAAAAGCAAACCAAAACAAATCAAAACAAAAACCTAGTGTAGCTGGTTCACTTGTAGGTATGATTATTTTATATATTAAAAAATCAAAGTTTAAAATCAAATAAATTGTATTTTAATATCACAATTGAAAGCATCTCCCTGGCAACACCTGTGCAGAACAAAACACAAATCTACCTTCAACAAAGAGCTTCTGAAAGATTATTTCTGTAAATAGTCCAGGTCATATTTATTCGCTTGTTTTACTTCTCAGGGAATGTTTTGATGGAGATCAGCATCCCAGTAAATTGAACTATATATTTAAGATACCACAGTTGCCTGGACGATGGAGCAGTGGAATCCATGGCGAGTTGTCATCCATTCCTACCTCCTCTATACCTCTTTCTCAGCAATGACAGTCATTATGTCATTATTATGGTCTTGGAAAACTTCTTCAAACTTCCTAAATGCTATTTTGGAAAAACATTAAAAAAATTTTTTTCCTAATCCTAAATGAGGTTAAATATCCAAATCTTTCTTTAAGAAAATAAATGTTGAACAACTGTCCACACAAAGTAATGCTATTTGGTCTTTCAATATGTTGAGAATATTTTTTTTTTTTTTAATTAAGCCTTTCATTTAAAAAAATCAGTTTAATTTGTTTATATCTTGGAAAAAAACATATTCAAACAGAAGACAAATACTATTTTTGCTTTGAAACCAATAAGGTATTTTTCAATTAAAAAAAAGAAATAGATTTGTCAAAACTAATCTTGTAAACAATTTTGTTTTCAGCAGAAAAGCATTTTCTGCCAACAAACACTAGATCTTGTGCACAGCTTTTAATTATTTTGATTAAAATTTATATTTTAGTGACAAATGTTGTCAACAAGTAGTGTCATTAACCTGTGTGATTAACAGGCTGTAGAACTGAACTTAGTGTTTTCTAAATGAAGAGTTCAGGTGGTTAAGCTTCAGTCATATGTATTTGTTAGCATCTCTCTGATAGAAGCAAGATGGTATGGGCTTTGAAAAAAGTTCATGAATTCTTATTTATTAATAGGATCAAATGCAAATGACAAGGATTCCAGTACCATACAAAAACCTTAAGCAATCACCTTCCATAATTTGACGATGGAACTTAATTAAATCAGAAGCAGACTAAGTACTTAAGATGTCTGGTATATATCACTTTTGGTTTTAAGATTGAAGAGTCCAAAGACCCAGAACTGTGCTGCCAGTACTTAATAATAACTATATTTTCTGTTTCTAGTTCAAAAGTTTTTAAGATCTAGACCAAGTTTTATCATCAGATGACAGAGAAGTGGGACAATGCTGGAAATGGATGTGTTAAGAAAAGTCCTAAATATAGGTATATTCAGGATTTGCTAGATATTACAATTTAACATATATGACTTGTGTTTTGGGGTATTTTTCCAATGATCAGCATAGAATACATCCCATGAGAAGCCAAGCATGCTTCTCATTTTGTAGGTGCAACACAGTTCATGTCTAAGAGGTTCCCAATTTTCTGCCAGATGTCAAGTCTGAAGTTCAGTTTGAAACTAACCTGCCTAGATTTGGATACCTTTAGATAGGTGCCAACAGTGAATTATATGCTAGGATCTCATCATGTTCAAACAGTGAAGCCTAGAAGAACACTTGGCCTTTATGCTACTTCAGAAGGGCATAAGGCTCTCATAGATTGTGTATTGTATCTACCATCCTTTTGTAAATGTCTCAAATACCTTGTGGCATTTTAATAGCAGAAGAAACTTATACATGGGCATTTGTATCAAAAACACATATGCAATCACCAAAATTTACGTATCTAAATTTGAAGCTGATTTCTACCCTGAATATGACACTAGTTCTCCAGGTATTCCTAGCTCAAATGGGTATAGGAGAGCTTCTGGGTAGCAATCTATCATCTTGATCACTGTCAGACTCCCCACAGAGGTATCTAAAAGGCCAAGAACGTGGTAGAACAATTTCTTCTGTCTAGCTAAATCTAGAATACATCATCCTTTACATAGCATGTGTTCACTGTCACACAGCTAAAAGATTGTAGTTAGCTGAAATGGTTGTGATTTAGGGATTTAAGTCTAGTTTTGGCATAAGCTGTGATGTAGCAGCAGCTGGAAACTTCATAGCAAGGCAAGAGCATAACTCAAGACTGTCTCCAGGCACTTCTCCTTAAAGAGAGGTCTTGAAATCCCAGATGATTGGAAGAACAAAATTCCTAATTCCTTTCAGCGTAATAACCTCAACCTGTGAGTGGCATGTACTGATGAGAAAAGGGAATGAGAGAGAGATGGAAGGGGCGTTTTGCTATCTCCCTGACTAGGAGGGAAACATTGACAAAAGACACAGTGGAAATGACTGAATTACTGTACACATAAACAGAGATATGCTTAATTTTATGTTCTCTTAAATCAGTCCTTTTCCCTTTTCCTTTTCCTTTTCCTTTTCCTTTTCCTTTTCCTTTTCCTTTTCCTTTTCCTTTTCCTTTTCCTTTTCCTTTTCCTTTTCCTTTTCCTTTTCCTTTTCCTTGTCTTTTGTCTTTTGTCTTTTCCCTTTGTCTTTTCCCTTTGTCTTTTCCCTTCCACCTCCCCTTTCAAGTAAAAATGTCCTCAAGGGAAAAGTATTGGTCTGTCATGTCCCTGGAAAGCTGGAATAACAGACAACTCCTAAGTATTTCACTATGACTCTGGTTGCTGCTCAAAACACTTAGTAATCATTCTCGGTAGAACACACATAAGGGAGAATGGGTACAAGAAAGGAACAGGGAGAAAAGAAGAGAGACAGTGGTGAGAGGACAGATACAGTTCTCAGTTTCCTTATCACTACAGTGTCTGTCCCTGCAGATGACTAACTAACTTAAGGTAAAGAAAAACTAAAACCAAAAGCAAAACCACTAACAACAAGAAAAGGAAACACAAAACAGCTTGCACAAAAGTAAAAGGGAGTGTTAACTATCCTCTTGGGTATGCTCCGTTGCTTGCTTATTGTTGCAGATGGGACAGAATGAATAGGGTTGTGATTTAAGTAGAGAAAGTGAAAATACAGGTTAATAACACTCAATTGTGGAAAACAGAATAACTAATTCTAGATTTTAACCACCCAAGATTTCTTAGCTTCCATTTGCAAAACACAAGATGACTTAGGTATTCCTCATTGTTTCAGTAGCTTTGGTCAAGATTCTTTAGCACTGAAATATTGATATTAAGTCTGCAGATTGGTGTTTAATTTGATTTCATAGACCAGTTAGGCAACCAAGGGAGCAGATAATTGGATAGTTGCAGTCTGCTCTTCACTGTGGCAGGTCTTTTACAAATCTGACAGTCCACTTATTTTTTTGATTTAGTGGTTGAATAATTCACTGTAGAGAATAATTTTCAGACCTTATTGTAATAACTTCTCAGAGCACTTTAAGCGGAGGAAGCTGGTAACAAAGAAGTTATCATCATTGACTAGAATTTCACTTGTAATGCAACTGTAGGTGTGGATGACCATATAAAACCCCTCGGTGACATTGACCAGACTATCTCAGATGTCATTTATCTGACCTAACTTGTGCTATTATGACTGGTTTGAATACTTTGGTTATCTGTCCCTCCAGCTGATTTCCTGGAAGTTGGGCTATTGAAGAAGGATCACAGGATCATTGTCTTTGGGATTCACTCCCTCTCGTGGCAATAAGTCACAACCATTGATGTGGTTTACACATTTTGCCTCCTTTTTTTAAACTGTTTTGTCGTTCTTATTGTTGTTGCTTGAGGGAATGGTTATACTAGTATTTGGTCTGACAGTTATAAAGACAAATGATACACTATTTTCACTTTTAGTATTTGTTCGTGTATGTTCACACAGAATGTACCCATATGTTAGTGTATGTACAGCAATAAGTAGTCACATCACAAACATTTAAGTACACTGATGCATTCTCAAGTGGAGTAAAAAAAAAAATCCTGAAATATTTCCTAATTACATTTTCAAGAAGCTTAATTTTAAAGGCTTTGTTATTGTTACTAAACTGTCTTATCATTTCAGTGACAGTTTGTTACAGATTCTCCATAGGAACATATAAGACTTCATGATACTGAATGTGTTTTGCAAAGGTAGTTCATGCACTGCTGAATCATGACGTACTTAATATTCTACAGAATGTCAAGCTTTTCAATTTATGACACCCAGGTTACTTCACCAAAGTGGATAAAGTTTTATTTTTAAGTAACTTGGAATTAAAAATAAATTAAACACTAGATTATGCTTTACAATCACAATCTATTAAAAAAAAGTTTTTGATGGAACTATAAGGTTATCTGGAATGCCCACTGGAATGGATAGGAGAGTGGCTGTATGCTAATGTAGGAGGTGTGGGCATGTGGTAGGTGTAAGGGTAGAAGCAATTACAGTTTTGTAGACACAAAAGTAAGTGACTTACAAGATTAGTTGCTTAGTGTTTAGTGTGCCAGGTGGACGCCAATTCATGTAACAAAAGGAGGCAAAAACTAGCTTAGTCTGAGAACTTAATATTTTTGCAGTGAGAGCAGACTAGAAACTGGGTTCAGAGGCTGAAGGAGATGGAGGAACCTCACCTGTCCTGTCTGCCTACACTGTAATTTCCCTGATTCTTTTCCGTGTAGCAATATAACGCAACTGTGGTCACATTATATAACTTCCAGCAGGAGTGGTAAGATCAAAGAAGTAGATTGCCCAGTTACAAAAGAATTTGAAGACTATGAACTATGTATATGAAATTCAGTAGCCAAATAAAAAAAGATTAACTGTAACAATTTTGAAACAGGTCTTTAAATGTTCTGTATTCTCAGCAAACAGAAAGTTAAAAAAAAAAATTTCTTTTTTTTTCTTCAGGAGTGTTCCATCTCTTATGAATTTCAATATTCTGGAGGACCTTCTTGAAAGCATAAAATGTGTAGTATATGCAAAGTTTTAGGAAGCCTGTAAAATGTTATTAATTGATTTTTTTCTTCTGTGAGTTTAAACCTTGCAGAGAGGCTAATAGCTGAAAGTGCTAAACTTCTAGAAATTAAACATAATCATAATTACTTCTGGCAGTGTTGTTAAAGAAAAAAAAAAGCATGCTGCTTCTCTTTGGTTGGAAGTTAACCTCTTGGCTTCATATTCTTTTCCAATTTTATGGAAAAAGTGTCTAAAAGAGGAATCTACATGGCATCCTCTAAAAGATTATGTTAAATGTTAATTAACAATTTTTTTTTGGTGTAAAGACTAGAGTCTCTGTGGGAACTGTTCAGTTTAAAAAAGCAGCAGCACAAGAACAGCTCTAAAATCCAACAAAGACCCCAAACAAAATAAAAAACCAAAGAAAAAGAACAACCAAAATTTGGCGAATAGATTTGTTGTCTAGAGACAATTCTGAGCACAAACCGGTGCCTTTTAAACAAATGCACTGCGATTGAACTTCAAGCTAGATCCATAACAACAATTGAATGTTAAGTGAGATCCCTAAGAACACTAGAGAGATTTATTAGTGACTTTACAATGAATACTGAATGAATTGATAATGATAAAGTCCTCAAATTCTCCTAGTAAATGGCTTCCAGATGTTCACTGTTCCCTTTATTGTAGGGAATCCAAAGACCCATGGACGCATATGAGGACAGATTAGTATTCTTTCAGACCATTTGAAAGCAAACTCCATCAATAGTATAGATGTTTTTTTCTAATTTTTTTTTCATCTAAGGATCACTAGATAAGGATATTTATGAGCCTCAAGACATAAGTATGTTCTCATCAAATTTTTAATATGACTAAATCTACTTTTAAAAAATCTCACACTGTACCTGTCTTCATTGCAGATACCCAACGTAATTTAAAAATCTGGAAAAGAGAGATTACTGACCTGTATGCAATACAGATTTCATATATGTGAGAGCTGAGAAGGATCTCAGACCTGCTGGGTCTTGTTTGTACCCAATGTCCTTATGAAAACTTGTTGTATTCATTACTGTAAAGTACTTCTTTCTTCAAGTGATTTATATTTAGTAACTGATGAAGTCTGAGATTGCTATGTAAATTTGACCATCAAAAATGAAATGTCTTGCCTTAGCTTTCTATGTAGACAATGAAGAGATGGTTCTTCCAGAAGGTGTTTCTGTCTATCCCAGAACAGATATCAAAGGCAGTGGTGATGAATTGCCTTTTGGGAGTTTGCAATTTGCCTTCAGAAGGTCTTAGGTTCAGGGACTACAGAAGGAGCCTAGACAATTACCTTAAGTTTGACACCTAAATCTAATCATTAACACTATATGAAAGGAATCATACCCTTAAATTACTACAAACATTACCATGCGAAGGGCCACTGATCCATCTACTTGACTCAATAACTGATCCCTGACAGGAACTTGCAAGAGATACTTGACAGGAAGACATAAAAATCAAGCAGTGGACAGCTAAGAAACAATTATTCTGTATGAAACTTTTCAGGTTGACTGGACCTTGGTTTACATCTTCAAGTAACTAGATGAATATGAATTCCTATCTTTAGTTGTTAAACATATTAATTTTCCCTGAAGATAAAGAATGTAAACCCTGAGAACAGAATTCCAGCACTTTGTTTAAGTGTAGTTAAAGAATTATGCCTCCTCTTTACAAAATGGGGAACTTCTACTGCTCTGACCTCTACCATAGCATAACTCATGGTGATGAATGAACTCTGTCGGGGCAGGCAGTTCAACGTTGCGTTCTGCTTGGAAATACAATGTGACCACACTGCTCCTAAGGCAAATATTATTCCCTCAGAATACTCTGCTGCCAGTTATAATTTGCACATTCCAACAAGTCATGCAG
This sequence comes from Phaethon aethereus, assembly GCF_964289735.1. Classification (NCBI taxonomy): domain Eukaryota; kingdom Metazoa; phylum Chordata; class Aves; order Phaethontiformes; family Phaethontidae; genus Phaethon; species Phaethon aethereus. The sequence goes on along the minus strand of NC_138576.1, from coordinate 44,084,416 downwards.
TGAAAAGTTAAAGGGAACCTTGTACAGGAAATCAAGCATAATGGGTTGTGTTTTGTGCTACACTTTCAGTATTAAGCACTGGAAAATAAGACTTATATGATATGAAGAGAAATCCCATGCGCATTTGAACACTTTTACACATGAAGGCTTTTCTGTAGTAAATTGGAATGACATGAAAGGAGGGTTGGAGTATTCATAATGTGCAAACAGTCATTTAAATTATCTTCTAAACATAGATACTGTTGTTGCACTAAAATGATGATATAATTACATTAGTTTCATAACAGTTATAATGTATATAGCTTTGGTCAATGTTAAATAACTATGGAAGGCAGTAACCTATGTCCTGATGCATTATACTCCATTGAAATACGAAAATATATTAAACACTTGGTTTGTTTATCATTATTGTTAGGCCTATTATTAAATTTAAGTGACATTTATAATTAACACTGTTAGACTTTATGCTGTGAAACAATGCATGACACTCCTCAGATAAACAATCTGTCTATATTGTATTTACAGGAATAAGCAAGTTGTAAACTGTTTTACAGAATAAATGAAGGGTTAACCTATGTTTTGCTTTCAAGAAGTCTTTTGCATTACATTTCAGAGATCCATTTAAGAAGTGGGTGATCACATAACTCTTCAAACTTTGTATTTTCAGATGTTCACAAGATGAGTACCCACAATTTTTTAATTCTTTTCTACTGCATTCTTTCCATTCAGGTTTAAATGTTTTTTCGACATTGCAGAGCTCACAAAACTTGGATTTTCATTGACTTTCTCTAAATATAAGGAAATGTGATGTGTAATAGTAAATCTGACTTCTATTGGAGTGCCTAAATATGGCATTTTAGTCTTATTTTAAACACCAATTTTGATTTTTTCTCTCCTCTGTCAGCAGTGTTGTGATGATCCCTAAAATGTACTTCCAGCCTCTATTTTTGAATCAACACTATCACCACAGTGATCCAACGGGTCTATTTCTAAACTTTATTAGTATTATATTGCATTGCAGGAAATGTTTATTACCTTTGAGTGTAATGAGTGGAAAATGCCAGGCTTATTTTCATAGATACATACAGTGACTGAAAATAGTGCCATCCATCCTACATTTCTGTGTAGATCTTTATGCAGAGTGTGACTTGAACTGCTGTTATTACTCATGCTTGGGCATTGGAATACCTCATTGCTAACACTAAAGAAGAGGAAAAAAGCCAGCAATGAATTTCAAGTAACACTTCTTAAAGAAAACTAAATATTATAATGTGTCTTCTTCCACCCTGCTCCTGTCAAATTGTTGTGGCTCTGAATTGTCTCTAGTGCCATGCAACGTTTAGAGCTGAGATTCAAAACATTCCTTCAAAGGCTAAAATCCAGCTGGAACTGACAATTTAGTTTCAGGGACCTGAGTACCATTTTACCTCGTGTTAGCCAGAGGAAATGAAATGCATTGATCATATAATTAAAACTTGTAATTTAATACAAAAAATATCCTTGAAATACTAAATAACAAGGGAATTTTACACCATTCACTTCCAAATAAGTTTATGATAAAAAATAGTTGGTGTCTTTTTTAAAGTAATATTATTATACTGCTTTATACTTTACTGGTTTGTATGTATATGAAATTAGTTAGACTCAAAAGACTGTATCTGTATCGATAAACTTAAGAGGTCCCTGTCTTGGAAAAAAAAAATCCCTGCCTTGAAAAAAAAAAATACCACTAAAAATTTATAGTTAGTTTGAAACTGGGCCAAGCACAACTTTTAAATTACAGAAGTGGCATTTTGTTAATTGGTATGTTCACATTAAGTATTTAAGATGATAATTAATTATTTTCTATACTTTTAATTGAAACATTACAACATACTTGGTTACTATTTAATTAGAAAACACATTCATTATATATGAAGGTCTTAATTGTTTATATACTCAAGTCTCCTCTTTGAAGGGAACTCAGCAGTAAACAAGCCAAGGCTCAACAGAACATTCTGGCATGAAGATGCAGCAACATCAATGTTTTTGTGACTGCCTCTGATTTGCATGGGCTAAGTATGGATCAGTGAACAACTTTATGGTAATTCAGACTGCCATATTCAGATGAGTCGTAAGAACAGGCAGCTCTCACAATATTCTGAATGTGCTACATATACTTGTCCAGACACAGACAGTGTGTAATCATACAGAAAGATGCTGTGTTAGTAATTGCCATGGAACATCCTTAATGCGTAATAAAGCTAAGGAACCCATTGGAAAAGAAATAAATTACCTGACATTAATTTCTCTGGTGTAGTCTATTCCAGTTTTCTGAATATTAATTGAAAAAAAATTAAATCTATAATAATAGGTTTTTCAGATATATTTAAAATATTTTGCTCTTCTGGGAGGTTATTAATTTTGGTAATTTCTTCTCCAGCTACATATTGAATTCTTGTATAAAGGTGGAAATAAGTCTAAGTAGCCTGGGACTGACAATAGGAAAGAAAATCTCTACACTAACACACTGAACTAAAAACAAATAAATAAATAAAAGGAAAAACAAACAAGCCAATAAACTGACAACACCCAAGCTCACAGAAATCCCTTGGCAAGATGCAGGCTTTATGAAGGGTATGATTTAGAAATATTCTAGCAGCAAAAAGAAAAGAAGTTTGGATTTTTTCAGTCATAAAGGTAGCACAGTAACAAATTAATTTTTTTTATTATCTCAGGAATTCAGAGTGTGTCACGCTGCGGATAACTTCATATCATACTTGAGTCAATGTACGACTATATAAGGGAAAAAGTTTTATTTTCCCAGTTCCATTGCTGAATCGTTACAGTATGTGTACAGTCCCTTGTTTTTGTATTTTCATTCTTATATTTTCTGATCTCTTTTCAAATATAACAAGATATCAATCCTAGACTAAACATGTTAGGATTCCTTTTCCCCCTGAGATCCCTCTAGTTCTGTTAACATATTTCTGTGTGTTTGGATCCCAGATTTTTTGTTATCTCTGCCAGGAGAGAGGAGGAGTAGGTGGAACTGGAAGACTTGTTAGCTAGACCAGATTTGACTGGATTCCAACACAGAGCCTATTCCTTGTTTCTTCCTATGGCTGGGGAAGGGTGATATATTAGCTGATGCTGCTATGGTATATGCACAAACCCTGACAGACTTTCCTTAAACTCATGAGAGAAGAAGTTCCCAAAATCATCATCAAAAATACAAAGCCAGGAGGAAAAAGTACTAAAGAAACAAATAGAAAATAAAAGTCATTTTAACTTACACACCAAGTTCAAAACTGCTACCATGTGTGAAATCCAGGCTTCACCTGCAAGGCAAAAGCTATTTTGTCACTGACTTCATTAAGATCAGTTTTACACCTCTCAGTGCTGTTTTAAAGCAAATTTTGAGTTCAGTTTGGTTATATCTTCCACTGAAATGGAATTTCAGCTAAGTTTGGGTACATTTTCTGTCAGATGCAGTTAACTAATTTGTGCCAGAAATCAACACAATTCCAAAGAATTTAATACAATTTTATGTAAGAAAAATTGTACTATACAATTGGTAAACCTGGAACATAGATTCAATGAACATGGCATCAAAAAGGAAGCTGATGCTCAACCAGTTTGACCTCCTGCAACTATCTCCACTGGAACAGCTGAGAGTTGGCTCCTGGAGCAAGCATGATCCCTTTCTCATTGCCATGCCTGTGTCAATGACTACACTTGAGAACCTTGTTGGTAGGGAGGCAGACAGGTAGGAAGAAGCAAGTAAAAGTATTTTAGGAATAGCTAAGATCTTGGGCCAATTCTACTTTGCTGAAATTACATACCATAGTTCTCCAAAGCTGCTATCAAGATCTAATTGACTGAAAATCAATATTAACCTTTGTACCAAAATTATAGCTAGAAAAACAGGGAAACTTATATTAACTTCAAGGTCTGTCTATCCCACAGACCAGAGAGTGATAAGTGTAGATTTGCATCATGCCAGCCATTCTGTTATAATATCCATATGCATCCTTTTACTCCCTTTTATACTCCATTTACTCCATTTCTTCCTTATAAGAAAGAAATTTTTCGAAATGATGGTGTTGAAACACTGGAGTAGGTTGCCAAGAGAGGTGCTCGATGCCCTATCTGTGGAAACATTCCAGGTCAGGTTGGACAGGGCTCTGAGCAGCCTGATCTAGTTGAATATGTCTCTGCTTATTGTGGGGCTGTTGGACTAGACGAACTCTAAAGGTCCCTTCCAACCCAAACTATTCTATCATTCTATGATTCTGTGGCAAAGCTGCAGTAGAACACCCATCAGTCAAAGGGAGTAAATTGATGTACCTCACATTTGCTGTGAGAAAATGAACCAGAAAAGCAGTTAATTTGTAGCAATAGCTAGACTAATACAAATTCAGTATTTACCTTACTCATAGTGACTCTCCTTACGCCAATTCCTGTGGGACTATGAATGGTCTTTCTCATATTTACATAAATATAGGGATTTATATTTTGATTTATTATGGATATGTTTCAACAGCTTCTACATCAACTGTGTTGGGAACCTGGAGTTAACTGAGTTAAGAGTGAAATTCAATCACCACTGTGAATAAAGCGGTGAAAGTGATGGACATTAAACTTTATCAGGGACATACTATTGTAGTACTATTGTACTAGAGAACATTTCTCAGTATTACTATGCAGTGGATTTAACCTGTCATTAGATACAACACCATTCAAAAATATTTAGATATTTTAAATAAATATTTATTTAAAATCTAAACAATGCAAAATATGGACAGAAATTGAAATACATTAATGTGAATTCCAATTATATAAATGTGCCAGGTGCTTTGTTCTCCCTTAGGTTATTTCTCTAATTGCAGGTGACTAGGATTCTAGGGATCAAGTCTTTTCCTACCTGGAGCTCTATAGCTATGTTTGTGATATGAGTCGTTTTACCTTTTCTTTAGCTGTTTTAATAAAAGCCTGTAGAAGTTCTGACTTTGAAATTGTCCCAAAAGACTTATGAAGACTGGATGTTTCATGACCAAAACTGTGTTTTATACACATATATATACATATATATACATAGTCCCAAATGCAAATATGAATATATGAATTTGTTTCACTACATGAATCTAAATATTTCTCTATTTTACTATAAATTTATATGAATTATGACATGAAAAATCATGTTTCAGATCACTAATGCTTAGAAAGTCTTTCTAGTTTTAGTGAAAATTTTTACAAAACCAATTCAAAAGATATACATTTTTGCCTCAAGATAAAACAGTGCAACTCTACCTTTCTGAAATCAATACAAATACAGAATAACAACTGTCTTTGCATGTCAGAGTGTTCAGTAGTTATCATGCCAGATACAAATGGCATCAGTTTTGCAAGTAACAGGGATCACTAGAGATTAATCTGAGAAATGCAGTCTAGACTATGTCATGATAATGAGTATCCAGTTATTCAAAATCAATTTTTATGGTGTAGATTATGGTTTCCACTGTGCAACTTCAAGGGCATATGTTTATTTTGAAGTTGTATTCAAAATGGTGTTTAATAATATCTAATTTTTTTTTCTTTGTAATTATCACTGTTGAATGAAAAATACATTATTTCATTCATATTATCGCCTCGTGCAGTCTTTGGGAGAGATGGAAAAAGATATAGTCAAGGAACTGGCAATGTGATGACACCTATCATATTGGGTATTATGGTAGGTATCACAAAAAAACATAGATTAGAAATCAAATATTCTTTAATCAGGTTTGTCTGATACTGGTATAAGGCTGTGAACTGGATGTCAGGTTTGCTGAATTGATTTTTGCCATAAACAGGAAATACAGTTTGGTGAAGAAGGCTTTGATAGTCTCTAAGGTTTTGTGATAGCAACACTTGTGTGGGTGTCCCTGTCATGAAGCCACCTGCACTGTCCCACTGAGGTGCGCTGGGGTGTATTTGGACCTTCTACTTAACTACTATTTCTACTGCAAGGCAGCAGAGAAGGAAGGGTGTAGAAAGGAATTTGTATGAAATTTGGCTTCCAGACTTCAGTCTGCCAAACTCCTCTGAATCAGATAGTCTAACATTTCTAGTTTTAACATTTAGAGCAAGGCATGGTGAGTTTGTTTAAGGAAAAAAATGTGTCAGACTTTAAAGGATAATACTGGTAACATTCAGTAATTTCAGTAAGAGTAATTACAGAGAACTACATATGTACAAACAGGATATAATATTAATCTGAATTTACAAAATAGATGTCTGTGTCACATACAGTATCACAGAGGAAAAGATGACAGAGGAATATTTTCAGTCTAAGAGAGCACAAGTTGGTAAAAAACAAAAGCCAGCTACCAAGTAAACTCTTCAGGGCTGTAAATATATGTCTTTGCCAAATTTACAGCTGTTCAGAGAGGAAAAGTGTGATGAGAAAATTCATCAGCAAACAGAAACTTTCCAGGGAGGAACATTAGTAGTCAGCAGATAATCTTGACATGCAAATGTGCAGATTGTAGGCAGAAACTAAAGAACCTTAAGTTTTCAAACCAGACGTCTGACACCTGAAATAATTTTTATATTGTTTTTTTAATACTTAGTTATACTGAGGTGCTTTTCAGTCATCCAGGTCACTCAAAGTATCCCCAGTGGCTGTCAGCTACCACAAAATCTCTAGGGTTGAATTTCAGTGCAGGTAGCAAACCAGTTTTTGTCAAGGACATAGGAATCTAGATTGTCATTATTTTTCTTACAAAGCTGTAGAAAGCAGAGTATAGAGATAATCCAGAGCTCCTGACATCTGTATAGGCAACAGATTCTTGGAAAGCACCAGGAAGCCTCAAAGTGGCCTAAAGGCAACCTTATTTCCTTCCTTTCTTGATATCCTTGATCCAATCACAAGAACAGTGTGAAAATAAGTCCCTTTTTTCCCTGAAGAAATATTTGGCTACAGTTTTGTTATCAGTTACTCAAAGTATTTACTGTGCCTTTGGAATATTATAAGGAAAGGGATATCTCTGTTACCCTGATTCTCAGTACTAACAGGTGCTTCATACAATTTATGATGACAAATTATTAGCTCTATCTTTTACATTATTCTTGATAAAGGGGTTGCTCCCACTTATAAATTAAGCAATTTGAAGGTGTACTTGTTTATTCATTTTGCATTCTATTTTGGCAATTTAAAATAATCTTGCTATTGCATTTACTAAACAGTAACGCCTCTTTATAGTTGACAACAGGGCTTAATGTAAATGAGAATCATACAGGGTACAAGGGCAGCATAAACTGATGGAACACGGCATAGGATTAGTGCAGTGTAAGGTATGTTCTAGAACTACTTACAAGTCAGAGAGAGACTTAGTTTTAGTTGAAAAAAAAGTTTAATATTCTATTCCACTAAATTGGAAGAATGTTTAGTTCATTTCTATTTGCTGACTGTTTTGTTAGGCTGGATTTCATCCTCTTCAATTATTCACATCTGATCTTCTTCAATATTTCTTAAATTGAGTGCCATCATTTTACTGCAGGTCAGTTTGAAGTCCAAATAACTTAAGATTGCTCTGTCAGACATTTATGTATCAGCATACATGTTTGTAGTGTTCGTTATTGTTTATAGCACCTTCTAAAAAGTTTCAGACCACAGTGATTTTACTTTTATTTTATGCTTCCCATTTACTGTAGCAAACTGAAATTTCTTCTCTTCTCTACACAGTGGAAACCTCTCAGTGTTTGCAGGGGGAAGCGAGCTCTGGAAAAGATACATCTCTTGACAGTTGTAATGCATCAGCACCCAAAAGGAGGCCTCTGCACCTTCAGGCATTTTGTACTCGACCACTTTCATGATATAGAATTCCAGAATGTCACATATTCATCTGGAAGTATTAATAATGATACCTACAGAGACTGAAGCATTGACAAGAAGTTGAACAGTTGAATTTCTACAGCTCCTACTCACAACACAAACATCATAAGCATCTGCTTCATTCAATGGAAAGGAATAGAGTACAAAAGAAAAGGAAGCAGCATTAGAGTCTGCCAGAAATATCAGCTCTGTATATCCTGTATCTACATAAGCCTCCAGAGTCCACTAACCAAACTGCAGCTGAACGAATACAGTTTACACAGATGCAGAGAGGAAAGCCTAGTGGTGACTCGCAATGATTCTGGGACAGATAAAATCCCTGCCTGTATGCTAGATCAGAAAGAGAATTTTAAGGGACTGTAGAGTACAAGAGCTAGAGACATCCAATGAAGCTGTCAAGTAGCAGGATTAAAAAAAAAAAAGAAAAAAGAAAAAAAGAAACACAGATAAACGTTTATGCATCTACATGGGCAGTTTGAATGATGTGCTGTCCTGCTCCCAGATCTTTTTAGTCCATTGTCAATACTCCATCCATGCTAGACTACTCCTGGCACAGGCAAAATAGTCTCTCCCCAAGCAGTGTTTGGCAGTGGTTTGGTTATATCAGTTTACTGACCAGTTCAATAAGTAGTAGCGATATGACTGTACAATTTCTGTTTCTTTTCTCTGCATTAGTGATATTTCAACAAACCTTATGTTTCACACATCTTTACACCTTTCAGGTCTATCTGTACCTGTATTTTTCACATTCTATCACAGTACAAATAAACAGTTTTCTTGGCATTATTTGTTATTAATATCTTTTTTATAATATGCCCAAGATGAATTTTAAAAACACTTACAAATTGTTACATATTGCAGATCCATAATGGTGTAAGATAGAATAAGAGAATCCTTGGCAATTGCTGCCATGTGCTTCCAATTATTGCAGCTTATAAAAGGAGGACTAGTCATGTTTCCAAGAATCTCTCTAACCTTATTCAGAAATGTGGGTAGGGTGTGTTTGTTTTCTTTGTTTTGGGTTTGGTGTTTTTTTTTTTTTTTGAAGGAGTTCAACACAGCCCCAGGAGTTGCTGTATGAAATGAAAATAAAAAACTCCAAATGCAACCTACATTAAGAAGCTGAGAACTAGTGGGATCACATAACACACATGAAGAAAAACAGTACTGTGTGTGTATTGGAGAGGTTATCAGGACCAGGACAAAGGACTGAGTTCTGCAGTGCAGTCACCCACACTCAGAAGTTCATATATTGTGAATTCAATTGTGTATTCATAATTTATATGGCATAATTTTAGACTCTACATTTCAGCATTTTCCCCACCCTGCTCAGGAGTTATCTCAGTCCAAGGACCATTGCCAATGAACAATTCAGGTGTCCATTCATTTTTAGAGAATAAGAGAGTTTCAGTGTACAGACATAAACTTTGCCATAACAGTTGGCCAGAGGACCAGGGAAGAATCCCTGACTGATTTAATTTACTGGTAACACCTCATTGCTACTAGTGAGGTTATTGACTAATTCTGAGAACTCTACTTTTGTAACAGTTTTCATACCGAGTACTGTAAAAATTTTTATCACTTTATTATGATGACCATAGCTGCTCAAATTTGGTAGAGTGTCTATAAAAATGTTATGCCAAGGCCTGGGAAGAGCAACTGAAACACACTATTTTTAGGGTAGTAGAGATTTCCAACAGCATCATCTCTGGAAACTCAGACCATGCTGCTAAGACCTAACATTCCACAAGACTTTCAGATTACTTCATCTCAGATGAAGACCATATAGATTTTTTATACCTACGTCACATGCAGGTAATCAGTATTTAAAAGGAAGAAAGGTAATGTTATTAAATTTCCAGTAGTACAAAGTAAATAAATAGAGAGATTAAAAAAAGCAAGTATAGAGCAAATTTTCTTTCCATAGGTCTTATAAAACTACTATATTTAACAGGCCCTCTTTAAACACAGCTTATTATATTTCATAATTCATCTTGTAATATTCTCCAGCAAAAGCAAACACACCATAGAGCAGGTTGCTGTGAATTTTTAAGGGTCTGGTTTTGTAGATTCTTTTTTTTTTATAAAAGTAATTTCTCTTTGTTTTAATTTTTAAAGTAATTTCTCTTTATAAAAATGTCCCAAAGTAAGAAAAATAGATAAATTCCTGTAATTTTTGTAGCAGTGACATTTGAAATTCACATGAACTGTTTTTTCAGTAAGTGTTAGTCTTTCCAGTTACTTCTAGTTTGATACATTTGGTTAAACTTAAAGAACAAAGAACAAAACATATTATTGCAAGTTCTGACCCTTGTTTTTCACAATGCCTTGACAGATTAGAAGCAGGAAAATACACCTGGAAAATAGGTTGCCAAACTACAAACTATCTCAAAACATTCCTCTAGCATACCTGGGAATCTAAGGAAAGTTGGCCCTTTAAAAGTACAGAGAAGGCTGCACTACCATAAATATGAAAAAGGAAACTGTGGGGAAGAATACAGGAAAGATTGGGGATACAGTGCTAGGAGTAACAAGATGACATTGATACATACAGGTTACTGATTTTTTTTTGAATTGTTAATATTTCTTAAGTGTTAACGTCTTCTTTCTGATGAAAAGCCACAGTATCTCTTCTCTTTCTTAATATTTCTACCCACAAATCAGCTATAAAGCTAAATTGTTCCCTGAATGTGAGGATTTCTGTTTGGGGTAAGATTCCTGATGTAAAAAATTTGTAGAATTTAATAAAAATAAAAAAAAAATTGTAAAAAAATGCAGACCAGCTGTGGTTCAAGTTCCATGTTTGAATATATGTAAAACACACATTATTACAAATATACTCAGATGTTGGTTTACTAATTGAATCTTTGATGGTCAAGTGACTTGTAACCTTCTAGTATCTATAAAAACTCATCAGTATTTTTCAACATATCTTGAAGGGACTGAGACATTGATTACTAAAAGTTACATGATCTTAAGTGAAGCAGTTTTGAACAAAGGTTTGAAAAATAATGATTACCCATAAAATACTTATTTTTTGCTGGCATGTAATGTGGTCAGGAGGAGAAGATACAGTCATCTTACCCAAACTAAAATCTGCTCTTCATTAATTATCCGAAACACTTTAGATTGCTTAGATCAAATACTGTGAAAAGTAACTTTTAAAGTCTGTTTGAATCTTTGTGCATTTTACCTTTACTATGATGTTTATTCAAAATACAAGATAAACTTTTTTTTCTTCTGTAGAATTTAATTATTTGATAAAAAGATAGCTAAAATTATCTAGAGGAAGCCCTTGTATCTGACATATACAGCAAGATGCATATGCTTTTCCCATCACTGGAAAGTGAGAGAATAATATTTGGAGAAGAAAAATGGCCAACAGGAGGACATTATTTTATATAATGGAGTTTTCCTTATCTTTCTTTGCAAGATAACTTCAGATTTTGTTTCAGCTATCAATCAAGTTCTGCCTCTAAGGTTATAAAATAACGGTCAGACAAGAAATTCAATGGATTTTAACATTTTTATTGTAAAGATTTGGTCCTATGAAGATCTTTTTACATACTTACAGAAGGAGAAACTGTGGTTAAAACATTTCACCAGCATTCAGGAGCCTTAAGGGCCTCAGCACTTAAGATTGCTACAGCCATCTGTGTGAACCTTGGGAAGTCATGTAGGTCTGGAAAATTCTCAAATATATTTTTTACTTTCATTTTGTAAGCCAAGCTTCTCAGATGTGTGAAGGTGAGCATGTACTTAAGTGTTTCACCGCTTCATGGCTATCTCTGCCCGTGGTTCAGATCCTCAACTGCAAAAGAGAATAACAATACTTTTCATACCTGTCAGAATAAGTCTGTTAATACTTGTTCTGTTACTTCAGCGACAGACCACTTAGATAATGGAAGAGGACACAAAGTGGACAAAAAGTGCCACAACAGTGACTCCTTTCATTGAGTCTTGTCAGATTCTCGATAAGGATTAAGGTCATGGTGACGGATTCCTAGAAACCTTGCAGTTCCTAATGTGACTAAAAGATTCAGGATGACAAATTCCTTTACTATTTCATGGGTCCAAATTCTTCTTGCTCAGAGCAGCAGAATGGTGAAAATTCCCTGAATGTGTACATACAGAAGACTATATCATTGCTATGAGCTCTGAAGCAAAGAACACATCTTTCTCAATGAAAACTGTGAAGAACTCCATCTATATTCAGCAGTATGGGGGCACTACAGTGTTCATCAGTTTTGCTGGGATTTTTTGATGTTGTTTTTTTCTATTCCAGGTGATCCATTTGCTTTTAGTTCAGTGTTTGCTTTGAATTCATATTTAGAGGAGGGGAGTATTGTCATCTTGGATTCTACTTTATTCTTGGTCTAATATGGACCCCAAATTAGGATTTTTATTTCTTTTTTTTCTTCTTTCAAGTATTTGCCAGCAGAAAGAAGGGCTCAGGTGTATTGCAATTTGTATACATTCCAGGCATGTATGCATTAGGCACCTGGAAGCTGGTTACTCTTGGGTGCATGCTTTGCATATTTGGATCAAGGAGATTTGGAAGTTAAGTGAGAAAGAAAAAAAAAATAACATGTGAAAATCAGATGTGCTATGTTTTTGATACAAAGTTTATATCATTGTTCTAGTAAATTTATTTCCTGTATATGCTATGCAGAATTTCTCATACAAAAATCCAAGACCTAACTATAGCCATCTGGGCCAAAAAGCCTATTCAATATGAGTATAAGATGGACCCGGAAGAAAATTACTTTGGCAATTTCTTCAATTGTATATTCCTCTGATAGAAAACCCAGCACATTTGTGTTTCTCTCTGAGATCTGGCAGATACATTTATTTATTGTGAATGATGCTTTTAAAATTGCAAGCTAGATTGCTCAGTATTATAGGGAATGGCATTGTATAGAGCAGTCAAGCATAAAGAAAACAAATATAATGAAAATAAAAATGCTAGCCAATGCTGCTTTGCACATCTCCCCTAAAGAGGACAAATAGTTTTTAGAACACTGGAAGACTTTGCAGGGCCGACTAAACTGAGTAATCTTGACAATCCAATTCTTTTACTTTTCATAGGCTTAAAACTGGGAGGTCTGTTCCTCTGTAAGCCTGCTGTGTTCTTATTTACCTATATTGATCCAAAACTTTTTCAATTTTTGTTCTAGAAGCCTTTCAGCTATAACTTCAAATTGACTCACCACTGGCAGTATTAACAGCTGACTAGGTTGCTATATTTCATCTAAACACACTTTATCACATTTTTCTATTGCCTGTATGATAGAAGCTCCAAGAGCTTATTGCAGCAGTGCTGCTATGGACTGATGCTATGAAGTATTAGGCATCCCTTGGAAAGGTGTTTAGCATTCACAGCAACTAGTGGGCTGAACGACATTCAGCATCTATCAGAATCAGTTTCCTTGTCCTTAAAGTTGTAGCATTTCAGCAGAATGGAAGCATATTGTCCTATAGTTATGATATTGCTCCATAAAGGAAGTTTTTGAAAAGTGTATTTAACATTTGAAATGATGATCATATTAATGACCTTTATGCCATTATACATTACACCTATTTGCACTGAAATGATATGTTGTAAGCTGTGTTTGGGTTAGTGTAACCCTCTATAGCTGTTAATGTACCTTACAGGAGGGCCAACTACTTTTTGATTGCTTTTACTACAATTTAGAAATAAAGCAATAAAATTATAAGGCAGTTTTGCACTATTGCTGACCAGAAAGGGAAAAAAATGCTTAAGGCAAACATATCAAAGTATCATTTTGCTGTAAACTCAAAATGGAAGATAAGGGAACACAGGTATTTTGTAAAAAAACTATGCTTCAAGGTGCAGAAAGAACTGAAAAAAAAGAAAGGGTATGATCCTAAGAAAAACTTATGTTTCTCTAACTGTTCACTACCAGATCTGCTGATTTTCTTTTAGCTTGATCACAGGGTTGTGATATTGGCAACAGGACTATTATAAATTTTGGCAATTTTTTTTTATTGTGGCAGAAAGAAATTTCTTATGAGGGTATTTTGGGTATGCAAATAATTTAGGATCAAGCTCCACATAAGATTGCCCACATGTCAACCTTCAGATCCTGGAGTCCACTTCAGGTGCTGTAGAATTTTTCCAAAGTATGAGCAAAAATTTCTTCCTGTCCCAGCAATGCTGCCCAGAAGGTATTCTCAGATTACTTCTCAGAAAGTTTATTTGACTGTTGATACCAAAGATTTCTTCACGGATTATGGGCCATTCACAGAAAATTAATTTTTAGGCACTGAAAAAATCTGAACAACCAGATCAAACCTGCATCCATATATGCTGTTGTTGACAAACTGTGTCTGCAGGTGTCTGGATCCACAGTTAATACCTCCTTCTCCCTATCTATATAGCATGCAATAATCTGCTATGGCAAATCATTGTTTACTCTGACCAGCCAATGTGATCTTGTGATTTTCGGTGTCTAACCTATTTTGAGCTAGACTGAAAACAAACCCAAAATATATCCAGAACAGGTTATCAACTACTACTGATATCTGTATTTTTTTTTAATTTTAATTATCTTTACCAATTTTTTCAACTTTATTTTATATAGACACATTTCTGAATCACAGGATGAGGTGTCTTCTACATGGCAATGGTTATTGTATAAAAATGTGCAAGTGCAGTATGATATACCTCAACAAAAATATAGCTAACTGTTTCACACAGGAGAAAGGAGACAGAGGAACTTTCCTGTGCTGACACAGATGCAGTTATCTGGAAGCTCATATTGGGCAATTCTTACTGTGCTCCTGGAACAGCAATACACACACTTTTCTCAGTGCATTAGCCACATTTCTAACATACGTACAACAATTTTTTCAAAGGTTCAGTGTGATAGTACTCTGTATGCTAAACTGTCTCCCTTCTTCCATTTACATCAAGTTCAATGTTACACTTTTAATCTTCAAAGCTGTGTTAGCATGGCCCTAGGCTACTTCAGTGATTGCCTGCCACAGAGTGATGTGAGTTTTCCAGGCAGTGGTTTAGGAAATATGGAATTTTAAAGTGCAAGGATGAGTCTTGGCAGAGTAGAAATTGAATTCAGGTTTTTCTCTGTGTACCTGGAACTCATTTAAAGAAGAAATGAAAATGACCTCTATAGTCTCCAGAACTAAATGACAAGGTTCAAATCTCTAGTCTCTCCTTTTCAACATTTATATCTTATTTGGGCAGGAATTATCTAGAATGTTCCAGCACCAATATTGCTGTAGGAAATGTTTTGGGACTCTCTTGTAAGTCTTACTGTTTCCTTTAAATTTCTATCACTTTCAAAATACATAGACACAGATAAGTTTCACGCAGAAATGGAAATTATGGAATTCAGCTCTCTTATAATTACTGACAAAGTTGAGAAGGATTTCTAGAACTGTTTATCTCTATAGATCTAGTCCTGACACAATAATAATAAATAAATAAATAAAACCCTAAGGATAATGTTATTATTAAAGAAAGCTGGACAGATAATATGTATAGTACAGATTATCATTGTAAAGGCAACAGTATTAAATTATGGTTCATTCAAAGCTATTCCAAGTGATCATATTAAATACATTTTTGAGTCTTTAAGATTGCTGCTTAATATTTTTTAAGGCTGAAGAATTTAATGACTATTTAATGATGATTTGGCTAGAAGTATAAATTGGCACATGTCATATGTTCCATGTTTTCCAGAAAACATGTCGTATTACATAGTTTTAACACCCTGAAAAAGGTAATAGTAGAGTATCCGATATAAAATTAAAATACTATTCACAGGACTTTTAAGTTTCACTGGTTGAAATAACCTGAACAAGATATGGTGCAAATGATGCAAGGCTGATTCTCATAAAAGCATAGCAAAGCATGAATACCTCAGAATTTATGTATGATACGATCATCTACCAAATGATCCCTGGTTTTCTGTAAGAGTCAGTGGAAGAAGTGAAGAGTGGACTCAGTCATTGGAAAACATTATTTTTAGACTCCCTTACAGTGGAGGTTGCAGAGACATTTTGCACTACTATGCTGCTTATTCCACCATGATTAGAAGTAACCTAGATTTTCACTTCAGCCACTGAGTTCAAATAAGGCCTTGCTGAGCATCTAAAATATGTCTGTGTAGTTATCAAGTCCACAAGTAGCATCTGACAATACTAATATCTTCATGACTTAGAGCAGTATCAGACAGACTTCAACAGGCGGTCAGTTAAGGCACTGAGGACAAGGGGTCATTCTGTAGGCGGTGTATTACATCAAGTCGGTCCTTGTACTGCTCAGCATTGAGGTTTGAGGTAACCAAATTTAGATCCTAAATGAGATCATAACTGCCTCTCCCAACAATATACCTCCAAGCGCATAATAGTGATCATTTGCAGTCAAAGAGCTACCTTTATTTATAGTGTTTATGTGGCACAAAAAAGAACAGCTAACAAAAATTATTTCCTCAGAAAATATTGAAGGGAGAAAATTATTTCAAGATAATGAATGAATATTGTGGTGTTAATCTATGCTCTTATTTACCACTAATTACCAGTGTGATTAAAGAAATTAGAGTTAATTAAAGGTAAAATGTTTCTTCTGTAAATTGTTTCATGCATCTGATAGTGAGATATGCCACTCAGAGACTGTTTCACCCATAAAGCGTGTATGTTTATAGCCTGCATATAACATTTGTAATCATCTGTCTAATATGTTTTAGTATTACTAAACATAACTCATTGTGAGAGTTACTTTTACTTGAATAAATGTCCACTGGTTTTGTAAACTGCCTGTTTCTAAACTCTGCCTCAGGCTGATGAATGCCAGCACAGTTATTCCTCAAACCAGCGCTACAGTTATGACTTTAATGAACAAGGCAAGTCTTCTGTTTCCATCCGTGTAAGTTTGTCTGATCAGAGAATCACTGAGTCAGATCACGCAGACTGGTATTAATTTCATTCTTTTCGGCCAGATAGTTGGTGTTGAATGAGTGTAGGAAAGGTGAGAAAGGGAAGAGATTAATTTTTTATAACATATGTAACCACAAAGTAAGAGAAATCTGTTGACAGAATCCTTTAACTTGCATGTATATTAAATTAGTATATGAGTCCCTGGGTAAAGTCAGTGTGTGCATCTTTGTGGTGTATTTTGTTTTTTCACTGCTCCATAGACTTTCTGGTACAGAAGTTTAAGAAAATAGAATTATTGTCTTGGGTCAAGTTAAGCATAATACAAAAGAAAAAAGCTCCCCCCCTGCCACCAATGGTTGCTGTTTTCAGATGGTTCTACTGTCTATTCATACACTTGGAAACATGTGAATGCATATTTGGGGAAGAGAAATCTTTCTTTGCTGTGACCTACATCATCCACAGAAATAATAATTCAAAAAAAAAAACCCCACAGAAAACGATTTTTAAAAATCAAAAGAAAAGAGGCTGGAAAATCCCAATGCAGTCATTTAGTACATCTTGTTGCCAAAGAAAGATCAAAGAAAGATACTGCCAAAGAAATGCAGTATTTCTAGAGGGACATTTGCAGCAATGTCTGGATTCAAAATTTATGAGTCATTAATATACTCATGCCACCTGGTTGATTTCTGCCTCCTAAACCTACATTCTCTTTGTATTTTGGATTGTTGTCTCTTAGATTATTTTTTTAACTCTTTCATTGTAGCAAGAATGTGCTTCAACTGCCTCATTAGTGGGTTTCATGGTCACACTTGCTCTTTCTAAGGTACAACTGCTCTGCTAAAAGCAGTTATTTCCAGTTATTGATGTTCTACAATAAATGGCTTTCATAAAAGCTGGTCATATGCAGCATTTTCTTAAAGTTAAAAACAGAACTGCATGGGATATTCCAGGTGACTTTGATCGAATAAATGCTGTTACTAAGTTTCAAAATGTTTTAATTTTTTGTTATTAAAAAAATAAAAAAACCCCACCAAACCTAAACCCACTTGCATATCAAATTATACCAAATACATATTAGTGGATCATAATACATAAAACACAATGTTGTCAGCATGTCACACTTCATGGTATTATTTCTAGATTTTTTAAACAAATATTCAATGAATATTCAATTTTCTGTGGAGGAATGATGCAAGTATTGATGCAAAGTGATACATGCGGCTAATCTCATCCTGAGATGAATTAGCAGAAGTCTATCCATCAGGACAAGGAATGTGATTTAACCCATCGATTCCACATTTTTGGGGACATATCTGGAGTGCTGCATCCAGTTTTGGTACCTCCCAAAGCAAAATACATAATGGACAAACTGGAGGGAGTCCAGTGTAGGGCCACCAAGATAACTGAGGGGCTAAGTGCACAGGATGTGTGGAGAGGTTGAAAGAAACAGTTTTTGCTTAGTCTAGAGAAGAAAACACTGAAGGAGAATAACATTACTAACTAAAGGAGAGGTTATGGAGAAGAAAGGTTCCTTGAATAGGAATAGGCATAACAAAAGGACATAAAGACTCAGCAACAGAAATTCCAATTGGCCATTGAGGTGTTGGAGTGTGTCCAGAGAAGGGCAACGAAGCTGGTGAAGGAGAGGAAGTGTTATGAGGAGTGGCTGAGGGAATTGGGGGTGTTTATGCTGCGGAAGAGGAGGTTGAGGGGAGGCCTTATCGCTCTCTACAACTACCTGAAAGAGGGTTGTGGCGAGATGGGTGTTGGTCTCTTCAACCAAGTAACTTGCAATGAGAAAAGAGGAAATGGCCTCAAGTTGCGCTAGGGGAGGTTTAGACTATACATTACAAGAAATTTCTTTACTGAAAGAGTGGTCAAGCATTGAACAATAAATTTTTTTGCATAGAGTGGCTAAACCCCGTAGCAGGTTGCTGAGAGGTTGCAGAGTCTTTACCCCTGGAGATATTTAAAACTTGTGTAGACATAAGCCTGAGAAACCTGATCTGACTTTGAAATTACCTCAACTTTGGGCAGGAGATTGGACTAGATGACTTATAAATTTCCCTTCAAACTGAAATTATGCTGTATTTCTGGAAGTCCATTTATACTTTTATACTGCTTTTGTAAATCTTTGTGATATCAGAGTTCCCAAAGAAAACATTGGTGTTGATATTACGCTCTGAAAAGAAAGGATGCTAGGTATCGTATTTTTATATTATTCCCAAAGTTCAGTTTTGGAGCCAGTCTTGTTTAATACCTTTATTGATGATCTGGATGAGGGGATTGAGTGCTCCCTCAGTAAGTTTGCAGGTGACACCAAGCTGGGTAGGAGTGTTGATCTGCTTGAGAATAGGAAGGGTCTGCAAAGGGGTCTGGACAGGCTGGATTGATGGGCCAAGGTCAAATGTTGAAGTTTAAGAAGGCCAAGTGCAGGGTCCTGCACTTGGGTCACAACAACCCTATGCAACACTACAGGCTTGGGGAGGAGTGGCTGGAAACGACCACAGAAGTGGGTAGAAAAGGACCTGGGGGTGCTGGTTGACAGCTGGTTGAACATGAGCCAGCAGTGTGCCCAGGTGACCAAGGCAGCCAACAACATCCTGGGCTGCTTCAAAAGAAGTGTAGGGAGCAGGACTAGGGAAGCGATCATGCCCCTGTACTTGGCACTGGTGAGGCCACACCTTGAATACTGTGTTCAGTTTTGGGCCCCTCACTACAAGAAGGGTGTTGAGTTGCTAGAGTGTGTCCAGAGAAGGGCAATGAAGCTGGTGAGGGATCTGGAGCACAAGTCTGATGAGGAGCGGCTGAGGGAACTGGGATTGTTTAGCCCACAGAAGAGGAGGCTGAGGGGAGACCTTATTGCTCTCTACCACTACCTGAAAAGGGGTTGTAGTGAGGTGGGTGTCGGTCTTTTCTCCCAAGTAACCAGTGATAGGACGAGAGGAAATAGCCTCAAGTTGCACCAGGGGAGGTTGAGATTGGATATTAGGAAAAATTTCTTTACTGAAAGAGTGGTCAAGCATTGGAACAGGCTGCCCAGGGAATTGGTAGAGTCACCATCACTGGAGGTGTTAAAAAAATTTGTAGATGTGGCACTTCGGGACATGGTTTAGTGGACATGATAATGTTGCATTTATGGTTGGACTTTTCCAACTTTTATGATTCTGTGATTCTATGATTTTTGATCATTAACTTGTCCAAGATGAAAACACAGATTATATAAATTGCTGTGTTTATGAATGTAACCAAACTGCTTGACACTAATTTCTGGAGCCTGGGAGTGTACTTTTATTGTTTTTATGAATCAAGCACCTCATTGGCTATCCATCATCTATACAGAGAAGTTAAAATTTTTCCTTAAAGATGCTTCATGCCTCAGTGTGTTTGGATAAGGATAAGGACAAGGTTTAGTCATTCACAAACTCCATCACTTCCCTTAGGACAATCTTTCTCCTATTAAAAATTCTATTTGTTTTACTGTACTTAAAAACCTGAAACTGTGATGTCTTTTTCCACCACAGAAAAAAACATGCTGAAATCCAAAAATCCCAAAATCATATAATCTTTGGGTTGGAAGGGATCTTTAAACATTACCAAGTCCAACCACCCTGCAATGAACAGAGACATCTTCGACTAGATCAGGCTGCTCAGAGCACTGTCCAACTCAGCCTGGAATGTTTTCAGGGATGAGGCATCCACCACCTCTCTGGGCAACCAGTTCTGTTCAGCACCATCATGGTGAAAAATTGCTTCCTTATATCTGGTCTAAATCTACCCTCTTTTAGTTTAAAATTGTTCCCCCTTGTCCTATCACACAATAGGCGATGCTAAAAAGTCTGTCCCCATCTCCCTTATAAGGCCTCTTTAAGTACTGGAAGGCTGCAAGAAGGTCTTCCTGGAGCCTTCTCTTCTCCAGGCTGAACAACCCCAACTCTCTCAGCCTGTCCTCAGAGGAGAGATGTTCCACTCCTTTGATGATTTAGATGGCTTTCCTCTGGACCCACTCCAACAGGTTCCTGTCTCCCTGTGTTGAGGGCTTCAGAACTGGACACAGGACTCCAGGTGGGGTCTCAGCAGAGTGGAGTAGAGGGGTAGAATCATCTCCTTCAACCTGTTAGCCACGCTACTTTGGATTCAGCCCAGGATATGGTTGGCCTTCTGGGCTGCGAGTGCACATTGCCTGTTCATGTCCAGCTTTTCATCCACCGATATTCCCAAGTCCTTCTCAGCAGAGGTGCTTTCATGTCCTTCATCCCTCAAATCTGGATTGATCCTGGGTTTTGCCTCGACTCAGGTGCAGGACCCTGCACTTGTCCTTGTTGAAGCTCATGAGGTTCACACAGGCCCATTCCTCGAGCTTGTCCAGGTCCCTCTGGATGGCATCCCATCCCTCAGGCGTGTCAACCACACCACTCAGGCTTGGTGTCATGTGCAAACTTGTTGAAGGTGCACTCAATCCAATTGTCTATGTCAGTGATGAAGATATTAAACAGTACTGGTCCCAGCACAGACCCCTGGGGGACAGTGCTCGTCCCTGGTCTCCATCTGGACATTGAGCCATTGTCCAGTATCCTCTGGATGCTGCCATACAATCAATTCCTCATCCACCCAACAGTCCACCCATCAAATCCATATGTCTCCCATTTAGGGAGAAGGATGCTGTGAACCGTGTCAAAGGCCTTACAGAAGTCCAGATAGTTGACACCCGTAGCTCTTCCCTTGTCCACTGCTGTGATCATTCCATCATAGAAGACACTAGGTTGGTCAGGCAGGACTTGATCTTGGTGAAGCCATGCTGGCTGTCTCACCTCACCTCCCTGTGCTCTATGTGCCTTAGCACAGCTTCTAGGAAGATCTGTTCCATGATCTTCCCAGGCACAGAAGTGAGGCTGACTGGTCGATAGTTCCCAGGGTCCTCCCTTGGGCTCTGTTTATAACTGGGTGCAACGTTTCCCTTTTTCCAGTCTCCAGGGACTTGACCTACTGCCAGCACTTGTCAAATATCATGGGGAGTGGGTTGGCAATTACATCAGCCAAGTCCCTCAAGACTCTGGGATGCATCTCATCAGATCCCATAGACTTGTGCATGTTCAGGTTGCTCAGATTGTCTCAAACCAGACCTTGTCTTACCATTGGAGGGACTTTGCTCCTCCAGTCCCTATCTTACAGTCTATCCACTCAAGAGGTGTGGGAAGAGAGACTGCCACTGAAGACTGAGGCAAAGAAGTCACTGAGTACCTCCAATCTTGACGTCACCAATTAGCTCACTTGTGTTGGTGACCAACAGGCCCAGTATGGCATCCCCTCTGATACGGCTGTTTATTACCTGGCTTAGGTAGTTATCCTCTGTCTTGCTTTCAGCTGGGATAGAGTTAATTTTCTTCATAGAAGCTAGTGTGAGGCTATGTTCTGGATTTGGGATGAGAAAATATTGATATTGTACTGATGTTTTCAGTTGTTGCTCAGCAGTCAAGAATGGTCCAACTTTTCATTCTGGCCTGCCAGCGACAACACTGGGGGTGCATGAGAAGTTGGGAGGGGACACAGACAGGACAGCTGACCCAAACTGGCCAAAGGGATATTCCATACCATAGGACATCATGCTCAGTATATAAAGTTGGAACGAAGAAGGAGGGGGAGAGGGAACATTTGGAGTTATGGCATCTGTCTTCCCAAGTAACCATTACGCGTGATGGAGCCCTGCTTCCCTAGAGATGGCTGAACACCTGCCTGCCCATGGGGAGTAGTGAATGAATTCTCTGTTTGGCTCTGCTTGTGTGTGCAGCTTTTGCTTTACCTATTAAGCTGTCTTTATCTCAAATCTTGAGTTTTCTCCCTTTAACCTTTCTGATTCTCTCCCCCTTCCCGCTGTGGGGGAGTAAGCAAGCAGTTGTGTGGTGCTTAGTTTCTGGCTGGGGTTAAACCACGACACCCTCCATGCACTCCAGGAGTTTCCTGGATTTGCCTACAACTTGCTGTGCTACTTTTCCAGCAGATATCAGGGTGGTTCAAGTCCCCCAGCAGGATCAGAACCTGTGAGTGAGATAGTAGCTGCTTTTGTAGCTGGAGTAAGAAGGCTTCATCAGTAGACTCCCCTTGATTGTGTGGCCTGTAGTAGACACCCACTACAAGGTTCTCTTTGTTGACTCAGTCCCTGATTCCTACCCGTAAGCTTTCTACCTGCTTGTGGCTATTTTCAGAGACAGCTCTTCATACTCTATCCATTTCTTGACGTAGAGGGCAACTCCTCCACCCTTCCTCCCTTCTGACCAGCCTGTAACCATCGATAGCCACACTCCAGTCATGAGATTCGTCCCACCAAGTTTAGGTAATGGCAACCAGGTCGTAGCTTTCTAGCAGCATGTGCCTTCCAACTCCTGTTTGTTGCCCGTGCTGCGTGCATTGGTGTAGAGGCACTTCATCTGGGCTGTCAGCCATGTCATCCTTTTAGAGGAACACCCTTTAGTTCCTTGATGTTGATGTCAGATACTCCCAATATGTTTAGGATTTTTAGCTATTCATGGTTGTCATGGCTGGCTAACACAGAAAGCTATATCTGAATTTAAATTGAGCGAATTAAGTGAACAAATTTATCTAAAATGTACTGGACTAGACTAGATATACTCTGTCTTGTCTCTGATATTTTGGATTTGACCCTATATATAGCCTTTCTTTTGTGTAACACCGTTTGATAAACGTACAGTTTTAAAAGCATAAGTAATATCCTGCTTGCTTTTGCTATGAACACCACAATTAACCTGATTCATAGGACATGTGTCATGAAATACATTGTTTGACAAGCACCCTAATTACTTATATTAAAAGCAAATCTGAAGACTGCAGTTGAAAGAATCTGAACGTCACTTATCATAAAGTTTGCTGTAGTTTTCTTCACATAGTTTGCCATTCTTTAAGGGATAAAGAATTTTGTGGAAAACTCTCCTTTTTCTCTCTTTTTTTTAAAACCTCAAATCTAATAATGTTTCATCTGTTTTTGAGATTATGTATTTATACAGATCTGTCTTTCAGATTATTTTGATGTGTATGGACAGAAGTATTTCGAGATTTATTACAAGAAGCAGGAGCTTAAATTAAAAAAAAAAATTAAAAATAATTTTAAAACCTGCCAAATTTTCAGGAGCAAATATACCTCTGTTTATATATCTAACTAATCCTAATTCAAGGTATACTGAAGTTAGTCTTCCTAGATGTTTACCATCAATATGGTTCAGAGTACTGGAGGCTAAAATAAGACTCAGTGACAAATCTAACAAGTTGTTGTTTTGTATTTCTTACTTACACAGTTCTGTGAAACATTTTCTCTTTGAATGTATCATAGATATCACAGATAGTGTATTTGAGCCCCTTGGTTTTGATGTATTTATTCTTACAATTGAGCTTTTCTTTGTAAAAGAAAGGATTATTATTATTTTCACTTTATAGCTAGAGAACTGACTTGACGAGTCATGCAACTGGTATGTTGTCCACAGTAAACAAAACCTGTAGAAGAAGTGGAAACTGCAAGAAGCTATCTTTAAACCTGGGTTGGTGTTCCACTAACTACTGGAAACCACCTACCATTTCCTGTCTCATTATTATAAAAAATTTGTTTTGTTCATTTTAATTCATAACATTCATTCTCTTCTGTTGTTTTTCATGCATCTTGTCACATCCAATGAACTTTTATGAAAGATGAAAGCTTGCCTCAAAACCTTTGTAACTTCTGGTTAAAACTGTTGCCCAGATTTGATGTTACACAAATACTTTATCTATTGCTCTCTTTTTTTTGAAACCAATGAATGTTATGATGTATGGTCAACTAAAGACATAACCACTGTGCAGGTGCTTCAATTATGAAAAAGAGTAGCAACACTTCCCAAAAGATTGAGCTTTGAGTGTGATGAATAGATGACTCTCATAAACCATTTCTTTAATCCCAAACTAAACACAAAACTTCAAAATGCTCAATCTATATACAGTTTATGCTTAACTATGTTAATGTCATGGTGAATACTTCTGAAAACAATGATCACATTGCCCATTTGTAACATGTATACACAATACATTTATGGGAAAGAGTCATCAGTGGGTTAATTTGAGTTACCTTAATTTTGAGGAAACTAAGATAACTACTTCAGACAGACAAGTTAAAAATGAAGCTTTTAAGCTGGATAATGTAAAACATAATAAGGGAAAAATAAACTCTAGATAGTGAGGGTATGTAGTGAGGAGCTAGTCCTCAGGCAAAAAAACACTGAATGTTTTCTCTTTCTTGCAGCCTACATCTCTATCCATTAGTGTTAATCTATCCATTAGTGTTAATCTTTGCATCAGTTTTGATGCATACTACATCTGGTGGAGTAATAGCAGAACCAGACATACACCTGCAGGTAATTTACTGACATACATTATACCTATGAATGACATTCTTGGATCAGCACCCTCCTTTTTTCACCTTCTTTTTGGGTGGAGAAGTTCATGTTTCCAAGAAGGTGGAGTGCATTTTAAACATTTTACAGCACTTCAATTTCCTGTCTTTTTTACACAAGATGTTTCAGGTTCTGAGTCCAAAGTAATTTTGAGCATTCCCCGCTAAGAAAGACCCCCCAAAATTTCCTAAATCTAAATCAAAGATGTGATACTAGAAGTTTCCATGGATAAAATACCTGATTTTTTAAAGCATGTACTGTATGCAAGAATGCATATATTGTCATGCCTGAATACCTACTTGTATATCAAGTTAGATGATTAGTTTTGGACTTGTTCGTGAGTATAACTTACCATGCACGTTGTAAACGCTTTACACTACTTGAAGTCATCCCACAGAGCTTGTGAACCTGTGCTTTTGCATTTTTGTGTAATCTGAAGTTCTTACCTGTTACATTTGGTCGTTTTAGTACCAGAAAGGAATTAACAGATTGTATCTGTGAGTAGGTGTCTCAAACTTTTTTTTAATATTGTGGTGGTGCTTTTATGAGGTACCCTGAGGTATAATCCAATAAATGAAGGAGCATGTTAAAGAATTCACTGACCCCTCTAAATAGATCTTTCTGTAAACTCAAGTTCATGAGACAGATGTTCTTGCCCTATGTTTTTTAAAATTATTAACGGCTAGGATGAAAATATAGGAAATTATGAAGATCCTTGATCATATAATTTCACAAATGTTGAATTAGTGTTGACAGTTGTATATCTTATGATTCATGCTATTGTTGGCTTAGGAACTTCACAGTTACTAGAGTGCTGTATCTTTCTCGAGTACATGTTGCTAATCAAGAGGATTATGCTAAAATGAGTGAAAGTTTGATAAAGACAAAAATCTTGCATGGGCGTAATCATTTCAGTTTGGGAAATGTGATTTGAACCCTTATCAATAAAGTAAAAATATGGTTACAAAAATACTCATCTACTCCTTTTCCATACACACATCTGTGCAATTTAAAAATTCACACTAATATTCATATTCCAGTAAAAATGGATCACAGCAAAAGTAATTGTGAAATGTAGTCAGAATGTATCATGGGTCATCACACTGTGGTACATTAGAAAATAGTTGATCTCTTTCTTTCAAGGAAAGAAGAAAAGGATTTTGTATTTTTTTACTGTCATCTGTTCTGATTTTAAAACTTTTCCAAGTTTTTTTTCCCCAAGTATCATAGATGGATGGCCTTCTTCAAACAAACCATGAAAAGTTCTGTTAAATCTATTTTCTTTAATGTAGAAATTAAATAAATAAAAGTGCATCCAAAGGTGTTTTATTTTGTCATTTTTTTTTCAGTTTTAGACTTTCATTTTATGAAATTTTATTTTCACAGTTTTGTTTTTTAAGAATATACAAAACTGGGAACAGTTCCAACTGACAATGAAGAAATTACTGTACTTCACTGAAAAAAAGTTCTAACTCTGAGTGCTGTCGCATGGACAATTCAATTCTGATTTTCCTAGAAGTCAAAATACTTTAGAACATGAAAAACATGGATTTAACTAATTGATTTACAGCCTGGAAATACACTATTTGCCACAAACACTTTTTATGATGCAGTGTTTGAAATATCACCGATTACATCTGCACACAATACACCATTTTTTCTTAAGGATAAACTAAATGTTATAAAAATATATAACTGTCTATAATGGATAAGTCCAAAGATTCATTTATCTGAGTATTCTCCTGCCAGTAGTGGTGAAATGCAGATGCTAGGAACAAATTACAGTGTACATATAAACATATTTAAAAAACCCAAGTAAATAGTGATAGTTCTTCACAATATTCTCCAAGCCTCCAAGAGCTGACATCTCAGTTACATCCTGAAACAATGGTCATATTTTTGAATTACACCGTCCTTTTTGCTTTCCATATAGTTTCTCCAGCTGCCCCTTGAGTTCCTGCAGACTTTTAGCACTCCCACATCTTGAGCCAAGGAGCTTTACAGCTTAACTACAGACTGTCAAGAAATACTTGTTTTTCTTCTTTCTGAACTTGCTACATACTACCTTGACCTGATGCTAGTTCATATCTTGTAGGGTACAGTGAGCAACTGATCCCTCTTCACAGCTCCAGATCACTATAGATGCTCTCTGAGCCACTCTTTTTTTATTTTAGAAATGTAAATAACAATCTTTTGCAGAGACTAGATCCCCATCTTGCCAAGCTGTCTTTTCTCTTCTAGCCATTTTGTACTCTACAGGAAATGCAAAATGCAACGGCCATCAGAGGATTACATTGCAGAAGTAAGCTCTTTACTGGCTTTAACCAGACACAGATACTCTTTGCCAGTTACTGACCACAGTACCGTAGAGGGCAGAAGGCATGTTGTCCGTCTGAAGACCATGAAATAAAACAGAACCTAAGAAAATTATCACTCCTTTTTTCTGGAGAAACGGCGGGTCCATTACCACCTTGTGTCATGAGTTGTTATAGTTACCTATGTTTGTTAGGAGGTTTGTTTTTTTCAGTATGGCCTATGTGCACTCATTTAGTATTTTTGCAGTAAAATTGTCAGTTTTAGGATTTTTGCCCAGCTCTCTGTACATGAACAATAATATTTATGTTTGTACAATTAAGAATGCTGTATAAGGAATGAGAATATTAAATATATTTTTTCTTCTATACCAGAGAGAAGAGACAATAAACAGGAGTTTACCAAAACAATATAAAAAGAAGATAAAACAACAAACCAGAATGTTTTCTTTAAAAACACCTATATATTTCTGGACTCATTTGAAATCAAATACTTTGAAAGAAAGAGAATGTAAAAAATTTAGGCTCAAAGACTTAAAACAGCCATCGTTTAGCAATGATGATGGTATCATAAGACTCAAGTTTCTCCTGCACTGAGATGGTTAATCTCACTAAAGATCTCTCTTCCTTTCCCTTCCTGGAATGGATGAGAGTCTCACTCCCATGGAGACTGACTAGTTGAGATATCAGTAATCTCTCTATAAAGAATTCAGGTCTGAGCTCTGAAACAGAACTTGTACACAACATAAAATCTTACTGGCTGAGTTCCAACACTTAAAGAGCTTCAAAGCTTTTGATAGGAGCAGCAAAGGACTGACTTGCAGACAGCTAATGATTAGGTTTCCAGACAAAAAAAAAATCCATTTGGGAAATGGCAAACCAACTGTTTTTAAAAGGCTTCCAACAGTGTAGGTCACTATACCATACCTAATGGAAAGGTCATCTCTTAGGAAAGGTTAGAAAGCAGTGAGAGCTTTGTACTTTTTTTTTACTTCAGATCATTCCCTTGAAATGGACCGCAAAATGAATGGAAGGAGATGGTTCAGCCTCATGGCTGCATATCCTGACTGCCTGGCTTATCAAGGGAGTCTGGAGGTTTAGCACAGAAAGACATATGAACTGGGACAAAGGAGATATAAGCACTAGTACATAATGTATATTTTACTGTTGTTGAAAAAAATAACAATTAGCCTGTTAGTGCCAACACATGGTCAGCAAAATGTTTCCTTTAAGTGAGTTATACAGGAATTATTATTAAAAAAAAAAGTATGATTTCTACTAGGGACATTTTAAGTGTTCTTACTTTAATTGGCACCCAGTCCAAAGTTCATCCCACACATCTCTCTATTTTTTGCCCTGTCCCCAAAAAGTGAGACAAGTTGTCTCTTTGCTAATGCTAAAGGATAAAAAAAACCCCAAAGCAGCCAGGAATACTAAATTGTCTCTGCCTACTCTAGAGCAATTTTTACCTTCCAGCAGCTATAAAATTAAAATGTGAATCTCCTTATATATTCCAGATCCAGAAAATGTTTAAGTGTATGGCCTCTTATCAGATGATAAAATAAAAATGGATAAAATCCATGGAAATATGATATGCATTCACATAAAATCTGCTGCTGAACCTTTATGGACCTCTAGTCTGTTTTGCCAGTGTTCCCATCCTATACCACAGATCATTTTTATTACTTAAGTCTTGCTTCCAGATAGAAAGGGTTATTTCCAGATCACACAAAATCAGTTTCTTGAACTATAGTGGCATTACTTACCTTCTGGTGTTTTTTTTAGCAAGTACTCTGGATGTTCTGGCGTGCATGGCTCTAATGTTTTCTGATTCATAAGTCACGAATTGCTTTTGTTCAGTATTTCATATTTTTGGATCTTTGTCTGTAAAGTTCTTACATTTTTTCTGTGGTGATACTAATCCTGTACAATTCCAGACTGGAGAAGTAAACAGGAAGATCACCTTCTGATGAGAATATTAAATTATTCTTTGCCTCATTCTTTATGATGAAGATTGGTTTATGTCTAATTTTTACTCGTGAAAGACAAGAGCAAGCCAAAAAGGCTTCACATACTGCAGTTCACAAGACTAATAACATTTTTTTCAACGTTTCAAATTCTAATGAGAAATAGGCAATTTATGTCACTTGCCATGCATTTATACTTCAACGTATACTTTGATGAAAAAGGATACAATTTTAAAGACAAATTTTGAAAAAAAAAAAAAAAGGAAGAAAGAAATCTTTTTAATATCTTACTATGTGCTAGGTCTCAGTCCTAGAATGACGATGCAGCTTGCACCTTGAAGATTTTTCAGGGATGATATGGGATGATAAGTAAAATTAATTAGTATTGTTTTAAAATGAAACATATTTTTAGATTCATTTGTATAATATGAAAATGTTACATTGTCTGTTCTTGAAAGTATGCGACCAGGAGAACTACTGAGTGAGAAAGTTTTTGATTATTTACTACTTAAACGTAAGATTTTTCTGCCTTTAATATTTTTTTACCTTTAAGTTGTTACTGTTGCTTCAGATTGAAAAAAGAAAAATACAGACTCAAGGCTTTTCACTAAATAATACTATTTGTCAGAAGGATGTCAGAAGAGAAAATAGATGGTAAGTTTGTATAATTATAATAGTTTTTTTGATGATCATTTTTACTAATAGATAATTTTACAGCAATAATTATTAAAACTTGCTGATATTTAATCCTTTCATAATACTCACCAGGTTCTGTTATTCAAAATTCACTTTTTTTCCAGAGAGAATTTTTTGGACTGAAAGTTATTTTAATCAAGAAAATTACTTTGGAATTCATAATGGAGAATTATCATATAATGGTACTAGGTAAATAAATTATGCACCATTAATTGTATTTCATATAATCATACAAATGTAAATTCTTTATGAAAGTAACTGGTATAATTTGAATTTCAAACAGCACTGTGACTGTAACAGTAATAGCTTGCATTATGCTGGTTAGTTATGTCATTTATACAGATGAAATGTAGATTACTGTAAGAAACATTATAGGTGAATACAAACTGAAAAATCCCTTCGTTGGAAGTACAGGCATATAAATGTTCATTTCTATGAACATTCACAGTAATATATACTAAACATTTAAATATGTAGACAAAATACATATAAAAGAGCTCTAGAATTGAAATGTGAACTTAATTATTTTAGATTTGTGCTCATTGTTCGATCAATACTTGTCTCTGCACTCTTCAAGCCAATACATTTTCCCATATGAGATGTACAAATACTTGATATACTTTTTAGTCTCTTCATAGTCAAGTGCTTCTCGTGGATAGGAACAAATAATTGTCTACGTTCTTTAGATTCAGGGACTTTACATCCCACCCTTTTGGATTAGGTGTGATGCTTTATTTTGGCTAAATAACTGAGCTGAAACATAAGATTAATCTTTTTCAGTTTCCTTTTCCTTCAGATAATTTCACAAAGAGATGCCGATGGTGATTCTTCAGTGTCTTCGTGGAGAAACCTGGTTCTTTTAAGTCGTTATTCAAACCTGCCTTTGCACTAAGTTTTCTTGAAATTATAGTATTACTCATGAGCTGTCATTTCCCCCTGAGTCTATTCAACCCTGTATCATATGGCTTTGAACTGTAACTGGGGAAAAAGGGAGGGAAAGGGGAACTACATATCTTGTATGCCAAATATTTATGCTGTTACTTACATTTTCCATATTGCATCAGACATTTTTGAATACTATTGGCAGCGATAGCAAAGGAATTGGGGAATAGGTATACCAACATAAGATTGTATTTTATCCTTATTGCTTCAGCCATAACTATGAGCATTAGCTGATGGTTTGTTTCACAGTATCATTGTTTCAGCAGCTTTCTGCACCTAGTTTCTTGGTCACCATTGATTTTTTTTGTCCTTTGTCAGCACTATGGATTAAGTCTTTTTTCTGTATCATTCTTTAAGAATCAATATGTAACTTTATGAAAAGATTAAAATATTTGGTTTAAGTTTTATGATCTAAGCTGTGGACATGGCCTTATGTTATTATCATGGTTTAACCCCAGATGGCAACTAAGCACCACACAGCTGCTCGCTCACCCTTCCCCCTCCGCCCCGGTGGGATGCAGGAGAGAATCAGAAGGGTATAAAGGAGAAAACTCGTGGTTTGAGAAAAAGACAGCTTAATAGGTAAAGCAAAAGCCATGCACACAAGCAAAGCAAAACAAGGAATTCATTCTCCGCTTCCCACCAGCAGGCAGGTGTTCAGCCATCTCCAGGAAAGCATGGCTCCATCACGTGTAATGGCTACTTGGGAAGACAACCACCATCAGTCTTGAACACCCCTCCTTTCCTTCTTCTCCCACCAGCTTTATATGCTGAGTATGACATTGTATGGTATGGAATATCCTTTTGGTCAGTTGGGGTCAGCTGTCCCGGCTGTGTCCCCTCCCAGCTTCTCATGCATCCCCAGCCTACTTGCTGGTGGGATGGTGTGAGAAGCAGAAAAGACCTTGACGCTGTGGAAGCACTGCTTAACAATAATGAAAACATCCCTGTTTTATCAACACTGTTTTCAGCACAAATCCAAAACATAGCCTCTTACTAGCTTCTGTGAACAAAATTAACTCTATCCCAGCCAAAACCAGCACAGTTAGGAAACTATTGGGTTTTTTCTTCAGTAGATTTCAATATGGATTATCTATCATTGCTGCTATTACTGCCCCATAATGCTAGAAAACTGAATACCAGAAGTTCATTTTATAGTCTTCTGTTATGCTTAGAAGTTTTTACCTCTGTACTTTGAATAAGATAGTGCACACTAAACAAAGATTCCTTTAGTATTTAATTGTCTTTTTAGTGTTTCCCCAAAGTTTTTTTTAATTGAAAACTATTGAATCATATGTTTACTTTTTTGGGGGGGAGGAGAGCAAGAATATGTTAAAATATTTGGGGGCCTTCAGTTAAACAAGATATTAAGTGCTGTTTTTACCAAGAGATCTAGATGTGTGGAGTGCAGCATATAGTATAAAAAAAAAAAAAAGAACACAGGTTATATAAAAACATAATACGTGCACACACTCACAGTGCCCCAGTCTTTGACTAAAGTTTCCTTTGTTCTGTTTTTGATGGAGCGGGACTCAGTCTCTTGATGAAACACCCCAGAAAGGTAGTTCATGCTGAGGAGTGCAACAGGAAAGAAGCAAGCAACTCCAGTGAACAAACAGTGTAGAAGCTGCAAACTTATTCAGCACCTGGAACACACAACAGACTGAAAAAAACTATCATCTCCTTGACTGGAACAGTCTTCATGGCTTTGGCTTTCCCACACTGTTCTTGCATTGTGCCTCAGCATTGATCAGGAGATCAGTGCCATGTGGCACTTTACACCCCGTCTATACTCGGTGAACCCTTAGCTGCCTGTTCGTGACCACACTTTTTCCATTAAAATGTTGAATAAAACAGGCTGTTTTCAATCCATGTTAACCTTCAGTTTGACTGAAGTTAATTCACTTTAGCCAACATAACAATGGCCTGGAAGTATGTATTCGATCAGCTGCTATTGCTCAGCTGAGGGTGTAGTCACTTCTGAAACCTTCCAAAATAATCACAAACAGGTGCAGGGACACATCTCAAGATACTTACACCTTCAAACAGTAACAAATATTCATGTCAAGCTAAGTAGTGTCACTGGCCTGACCTTATAAAAGTATTAGAATAAACTATGTTGCACAGCTGATCAACAACTCAGTAATACTGTAATAAGACATACATTAAATATCCAAGATCTCTACCAGAGTTGTTCAAAAAATTATTATTAGTTTCCTTCAAGATATTTTCCCTTTTTCATTAAAAAACACCACAGTTACCTTGATTTGGAAATGTAATCATGAAGCTTATGGTCGCTATGGAGGGGAATCTGGGAGTCTTGCACTTCCAATATTGCTCATGCTGTGTTTACTGATGGCACAATATTTTCTATGAGATGCCACAGTTTCTCCCGTGAACAAGGAGAGCCTGTGATAGGAGTCTGATATGTGTTCCTACATTGTGACCAATGAAAGAGAATGGGGATAAAATTGATAGCCCCGGTATCAAGACAGGCTGGGTGATGAAGACATCAAGAGCAGCCCTGCCGAGAAGGACTTGGGGGTACTGGTGGATGAAAAGCTGGACGTGAGCCAGCAATGTGCAATTGTAGCCTAGAAGACCAACTGTAAATGATCAGAGAGATGGAACACCTCTCCCCTGAAGAAAGGCTGAGAGAGTTGGTGGTGTTCAACCTGGAGAAGAGAAGGCTCAGGGGAGACCTTATTGCAGCCTTTCAGTACTTAAAGGGGGCTTACAAGAAAGATGGGGACAGAATTTTTAGCAGGGCCTGTAGCAACAGGACAAGGGGTAATGGTTTTAAACTAAACTGGGTTGATGGTTGGACTTGATGATCTTAAAGGTCCTTTCCAACCTTAATGATTCTGTGTGATTCTGTAAAAGAGGGTAGCTTTAGACCAGATACAAGGAAGAAATTTTTGACAATGTGTGTGATGAAACACTAGAACAGGTTGCCCAGAGAGGTGGTAGATGTCCCATCCCTGGAAACAGTCCAGGTCAGGTTGGACAGGGCTCTGAGCAACCGGTTCTATTTGAAAATGTCCCTGCTCACTGAAGGGGATTGGAGTAGATGACAAACCTTGGTCCCTTCCAACCCAAACTATTCTATGATTCTATGATTTTATGATTCTATGTTTCTACCATTCTATGATTTTATGATTCTATGATTCTATGATAAATGGTAGTTCTTATGAGTTACTTTAAGGAAATGCCTAAGTCAGAATATTTTTATTTGAATGCTTACATCTACCTCAGACTTTTCTTGTTATAAGTATAGAATATATTTTTGCTATTAGTTGTTAATATTTAGAAAATAGATTTGCATAGATCTAGCAGACAAGAAATTTATTAAAATAATTTATGCTCACCTTTTTTTAAACCTGACCTTTCATTTTTAAAGTGTTTTTATCAGATAAGTGAGACTGTATTAGTGACTGCCCTACAGACTTTAAGGCAGTCCTTAATTTATGGGCTCAGTTTAACCACAGAAAGCATTATTGTAGCAAGGGATTATTCTCTGCAGTTGACTAAGATACTGTGCTTTCTATAATTTTCATTATTCCTTTGTTAATGTTGAGAAATTCCTTTTTCTAATGTGTTAGTGCCTGCCATTTTGTATTACAGGTTAGTTATAGAACATTAATTTTCTTTCTAATATGTATTTTAAAATAACATTATATTTTACATTATGAAAGGTATTGTTTCTGTAAAGCAAAGATTTTTTAAAAGACATTTTACTTATCAAATGCATATTCCACAAAGAGTGGAAGTCCACACTTCTTGCCACTGTATTAGTCCTGTATGCACAGCTTCTTATGGTCACTCTAGTACAGACATCTGCTGAGAATATTTTCCAATTGCTTTCCCAGAAGCACAAAGATGCTGCATCAAGATGTGGTAACAAGGGAGTAGAGAGTCCACCTCCAACCTTCATTAGATAGGTGGTGACTTTCATTAATATAAATTACTTCATTATAAGAGATCATCTAATTATTTCTGAATTCACAAAATGATATTCAAATAGCCCTAAAGGGGATTTAGATTTCAGACTTTTCTGGAGAGAAATGGACATTTGAGACAGTTGCCAGGGAACGTCTTATTGTAGATAGCCTGAAAATTTTGATAGCTCTGAAATTAAAACTCACCAGATTGACAAAAAGAAAGAAATAAAAGAACCTCCAAACAGTATATATGTGTAAAACTTTGTGTTAGATAATCACAGTGCTTAGAATTGAATTCATCTAACCATCAGGGGTTTGTAACAGAGTTATAAATATTTTATTGGATTTTTAATAATAAAAAAATCCTTAATGGATATGATATAGGGTGAGTGCACTAGTACTTGAAAGCTCTGATATATGGCAACTCCAGCAGCTTTGAGCTGAATCAATAAATCTCATGAGTTTGTGTTATGATGCCTTAGTATCTTGTCATCTACCATCCGTTTCCGAAAAAAGAAAAAATATAATAAAAGCATCGGGCTGTGGTTTTGTTCAGAAGCTGAAACATTCAAAGAGCTTATGAGTAGGACAGTGTAAATAACTTATTTCTTTATTTCTGTGGAGCCAAATCATTTATAGAATTACTTATTCTTTATTTAATGATGTTCAGAAAGTGCAGCACTCACCAGTATGGGGAAGATAAAAATTCAATATCCATATATACACAACAGGTTTAAACTGAAACCTTCCACAAGGGCCACTGAGTTACAAAGTACCTGAGAGCTGTGCCTTCTCCATGTTTGGCACTGTTCATAATTTTTTCAAAATAAGACGTGTACACAGCAAAACATGGCACTCGGTCATTCCCTCTCTTTCCATTTAAAAAGAGAATCATCAATATAGGCACTTACTCCAGTTTGCTTGTGGGCTCTCTCTCAGTGACTATATAAATATTTAAATGCAAAGCAGAATAGCCCTAACCAAAGGTTCTGCAGAAACTTTGATTCAGAGCAGTGGGTGGCCTCGCCTCTCAATTAACAGGGAGATTAAAATCTGTGGCCTGAAATGGATTGTGTGGATTTAAACTCTGACAGCACGTTCACACCTTAGATTTATTAGGCAGAAAGAGAACATCTCTTCACCGTGTCCAGCAGTCTCAGCTGATACTGGTGGGCAAATTTCAAATTTGTAAGTTATTTCAGAAAAATTAAAAAATGAAACTTTTTGATGACTTTATTACTTCATTGCTTTCCTTATCACCCCTTTCCCTCCAACTTTTATCACCAGTGCTGTCTGATGATATTTTATTGCCAAAAATTAGTATGTGTACATTTAACTATTTCTTTATAAATTATTAAATAAGCAATGCTTCCATTTGGAAAGCACAGGAAAAAAAAAATAAAAGAGAAAATAATTTGAATACAAAGGAAAATATTACTGAAGGTAAAAATAACTTTTAGTAATAACTACCAAAAACCTTAGTTCCCATTTTTCTTGTAATTCTTCTTCTGTTAAACTGGAGTTTAAACTACAATTTCTCATTGAACAAAAATTTAGGAAGTATGTTAGAAGCTTTGAAAGTTTTGTGGTATCATAGATTAGAAATAAGTGAAAACTGGGTGGGAAAGAGCTACTGTGTGTAAATTAAGAATTAAACAGTTAAGGGTTGGCCTGATTTTTATTTCTAATTAACTAGTGCTTTTCTAGTTTCCTGGAACTAACTGAGTCCATTTCTCCATCCTTAGGACAGCCTTTATGCATAATATTTTCTTTAAAAGTGTTCCTTTCCTGACATATAATATACTTAACCTGGTACAAAATTGCTTCAGGATTCTATGATCTACATTTGTAATTTGTCAAGGGAAAGAACTCTCTTATAGTCAGACTTTCAAAGAAAGGTCTGGTTTTGTTTTTAAAATAAAGACAAACTGCTTCAGGGAAGCTGAAGATCCAGGGGTGGAATCTCAGTGCTGCTGAAGCTACAGGAATTTTACAGCTGACATCAATGAAATTATGGTTTAATATCTGATTTTCAGTTTGGTTCTTTGCAAGCATCTGTGTGCACTTAATTATGTGTGAAAATACTCAGACTGTATGAGGGAGTCAGATCTTTTTGCATGGACACATGGCCAATTAATATAAGATTCTTTATCACTATCACCTAACATTAATGACAAGTAACTTCAGTGCAATACATCTTGCCTAATTTTATTGATTTCAGAATATGTTCCACATGACTAAGGACTGCAAACTGGGCTCAGATATCTTCTAGTCTCTTCATCTTCTTTGTATACAGAGTGCAGATTTTAAATATTACATCTCTGGGTTTGCCAGATTTTATATCATGTTTTTT
Organism: Phaethon aethereus; assembly: GCF_964289735.1. NCBI lineage: Eukaryota > Metazoa > Chordata > Aves > Phaethontiformes > Phaethontidae > Phaethon > Phaethon aethereus. The sequence continues at coordinate 44,046,993 of NC_138576.1, read as the reverse complement.
AATTCAAAGCTGAAGATTTTGAGAAACAGTTTAATAAATCTAAGAAGAAAGATAAAATAAGGTAATATTAAAATGCTGTTCCCTAATGATTTTTCTGTGGTATTCTATGTCATTATATGAAGCAGCCTAAGACATTTCTTAAGATTCTGTATACTGCATAACCCTATGAAGGTGAACATTTTCCTGGATCCACATGGGCTTTAAGTACTCAACACCAGGTTTTTTTATCACTGTCTTTCTGGGGGAACCTACCACCTGACCAGCCCACCACCAAACTTCTCAGTTAATTGCCACCTAAAATCTCTTTCAAAACAAATCAAGCTGAGTTAGTTAAAATACTTTAATTGGTAGTTTGAGTAACTTTGCCTGGTTTTGTCAAACCAGCAAGCCCTCCTTCCCTGACTAGGCCCAAGAGAGCAACAACCTCCAGCAGTGGGACTAATAAATAGCTGGTAGGGGTGGTATAACACCTTAGACTGCAGCTGCTGTTTCTAAGGGAACATCTGTCTACAAATTACATTTCTTATGTTGAAAAAACTCCTATTTGGTAAATACTGTTGTTGAGTTTTTCATTCATTTCATTCATTTCAACTCATGGGTCAGCTTACTGAATTGCTAACACACCAGGCTTTGGCACACTTCGCAATTACAGTTTCCAGGGCCATGTATTGTACTTCTCTGATTCAAAATAACCCTAGAGTAATTAATCATCTGTATGCCTCTTAGATCAGGATGGAATTAACTTGAATGCCTGGTGAAATAAAGACTTTGTTTGTTTGTTTTGTGCTATTTTGCATCCTTTTGTATTAAATAGTTCCACATTCATCTATTTTCATCAGTCTTTTCAGTAGATTAGTCCTGAAGAAGACAATATTATTCTCCAACAAAATTCTTTTTTACTTCTGCTATGCTTTTTAGAAGCAAGTCCTCTGGGTAACAAATGAGTTATTAGTACTAGTCCCACTGCTGCACTGTAGTCTGTAGAAAAGTTCAGTCCAGCATTTGTAATCAGAATCCTTGCTTCTCCGAAGTACCAGGAGGACCATTGTTCTGCTTCATTAGTCATTACTTGTAAGGATATTAAGTCTGATTTTAAAAATTGTTTGTCTTTTCCAGAATAATTTTTTCTTTATTATTCAACATTTCACGTCTCTGTTTTTCCCTGTCGGTCTCACAGAACTCAAATAACTTTGTGACATTTGATTATTTTTTTCTTTCAGTTTTTCACTGTGTGTATATATAAAAACATATGTGTGTGTGTATGAGATCTTCTGTACTAGAATAGACAAAAGACTTACCTAGCCCAGTATTCTTTTTTCCAAAAATGACCCATACCATAATTTTTTGTGAAAAAAATATATGTCATTATATATCAAATAATCATTCCCTTACTACATCTCCTGACCTCCAGCAGCATGTAGTTTAAGGGCTTTCCTGGGTAAGAAATACATCTGGATTATCATGTCTAGAGGCTACTAGAGAATTTGTTTGTTATGAACCTGCCAAACTATGGATAAATTTTTACCTTTCCAACAACCCAAGACACTAAGTCCCATAATTTCATTATGTATATTTTGAAAAATACATGTATCTTAATTTCTTTAAAGATATTGAAATCTATTGTCCTTCTTTGGTCTTTTTGTGTAAGTTACAGGAAATAGGAACACAGAATTTGGAGGATGTATTAAATCTGATAAAAAATTGATTGTTTCATTGGACTAAATCAAAAGTACTAAGCTTTTCCAACCTTGGGTTTTTCTAGATAGTAGTATACTTTTCAAGATGTGGCTCTGGTTGCAGATGACTTTTCTTCAAAAAAGAAACTAATGTAAAGCTGAGTCTACTTCTCCCATGAAAATGTCACTAGTGCCAAATGCTGAATAAACACAAATTACTCCTGCTTTTCCTTTATCAGTTTGCAATTCGCGCTCCCCTGAGGAACGTTCTTTCTCTTGAAGACCAGATTATCTCTACAAGTTCTAGGAAATCACAATAATGGTGAATTTTTCATTCTTCAGTATGGGGGAAAGGAAGAGAATGATGACCAGGATGAAGCATTGTGTGTCAGGACGTACAAGCATCAGTTCTTCACATAAGGTACAGAAATGCACAGACTATATCCAGAAGGCACCTCAAAATCTTTGAGAGTCTGGGCCTATGTGAATTTTAAAGACTCTGGCGCTTTTATTAATTTAATGGAAACTGAAGATTTCGTATCAGTTTCAAGTCTGAAAGGACTGAAGTGGAGCAGAAGCTGATATCTGCATAGGGAAGCATGTAATATTTGCCTGGCACATAACCTTCACAAAAAGGAGTGGAAGCATTGGGAGTAACCTGTTGAGTATTGAAATATCTAATGTGTAAATTTACATTTGGTCAATTATGTAAGCTTTTTTGGAGACTGTCATATAGAAATTTAACTGTCAGCATCCAGATAGCTTGATGATGGAAGTTATATAGACGGATAGATAGATTGGATTAAATTCAAATAAAGAATTCTACCAAGACCATAAATACACTGGCTATCTGCAGAATATTCAGGACCACTGAGGCACAGATAAATTGTTTCACTACAAAAGTTTCTTTCGTTACTCACTAAACTCTAAAGTAAAACTGACATCAAGTGATGGAAATCCAGTTACAATCTTCTTTCCCAGTTTTGCATTCACATCTCTGTGATTAATGCTCCTTCATATCTAAGATTTGTGTACAGTTTCTGCTGTCTTAACTTCCTTAATCTTATCCTACTGCACTTGTGTGTTTCATCATCCTAATACAAAGCCCTTTCAGGTCTCATATTAAATGAGAGTCATGCAACTTATTCTTGCTTGCTATTGTTTCACAGTTACTGCTATATTTCACACATTTATACACTACAATACAAAAGCCTCTTTCTCTGTCTTCACATAGCAAACACTATCTATTGGAGAAACCGTAGGAGAAGTAGGAGAGTACACAGAAGTAGGAGAGCTTCTGTGCCATGATGTAGGTACAGGAATTGATATGGACTATTTCTGCCCAGCTGCAGATCTTCACAATTGAGCCCTGCCTCAATTTACATCTTGTTATATGCAAGACTCTGCTATTTCACCCACCGGAAAAGAGTTAACTTGAAACTTCTGGATGCACACAAAAAAATCCACTCAGTCTAAATCAAATTTAACTGGAGACTAAGCCCCAGACAGCAATCCATTCCTTGTACTCCTCAGGTGTTTATATGCAGTCCTGTTCTAGCTTGAAAGTTTTGTGAGCCCACAAACATCATCTTCATCACCTCTTCTATTACATGAACATGTTTTCAACTAGTGGGTGGAGGCGTCTAGTGACTTCTACTTGTTCTCGCTGTTGTCCAGGATAGACACCTAGTTTTTCTTCTGGTGCCACTTGATTTCCTAATATGTATGGTGAGAAGACATACTTGCGTTCAATAGAAAAGCATTGTCTCCTAAGGATTTATGTGTCGTCTTACCTCTCTCTACAGTCAGTATGAAAAAATTAGAGTGTGGAATTGCATGGTTCAGATACTTTGTTTAAGGATAAATGCCTAGAATTGTGTTGAGATGTTGTGAATAATGTAAAAAATTTATTATTTTTTAAGCTGTACCTAAATACAATGGGTTTCAGATATATGCAGCTTGCTGGTATTATTATAATAAAAATAATATAAATAATACATAATAATATAAAAGAATCCAAAGGAAGAGATTGTTCAGAGTTAAATGAGTGGTATTTCTTATTATTGACTCTTTCTTTTCTACTTTAAATACACTAAAGTACAGTGGAAATATTTACAATATTTATAGTGATCAGCATTGCTATCCAGGTATCGTATGTTACTGATGAATATATGGAGTGAAGATGTGTTACATTTAAATACACTAACTGGAATCCCAGAAATAGTTAAGATGAAAATACACAGAGTTCAGTACATGTTAATTTAAAAACATGTCAACCAGGCATGTTGGCCAAGCCAGATTTCAGTACTGTTTTGACTAGACAACTTATGGCATGCAAACTTTATCTGTTTGAACCTGGACTGATTATTGCTACACCACACTGCACACTGCTGCCTGAAATGTTTTGGTTTTTTGAAGTGAGTATATTTGTCTCACCTAAGTTACTGTTTCACTTTCTCAGTAAGCTGGGAAGGAGAATTGTTGCCTGAGTTATACTTTCAGGCTTTCTCCACAGTCCTAACAGGTAGAAATATTTTTACTTTTTAAACAAACAAACAAACAAACAAACAAGAAGTTTGTAGTCCTATACAACAATTTTTATTCTTATATAGAAAATCTAGCTAGCTTCTCCTGTGTTTCACACAGTAGGAACCAGCAATGGAAGACAGTGGTCCCATACCACATCATATCCTGCACATACTTCAACTTGATCACACGATTTTATGAATCTCTAACTGAAGCTGAGTAAAAATATAAATTGTCTGTGACTATATTACTCATATTATAGCTTACAAGCCCAGTAAATGTTTGAAACTACTGTGTTTTTGCCATTGAAGCTGTCTGCCTAGAGTTCCCAAATCAGGAGTCTTCAAGTACTGCCAAAATATTGTATTTTCAAAATGCATCTGAGAAGTATAAAGTCCAGACTCATTCGTCCTTGTTTGATGGATAAAATTATTAAATCTGACTGAGCTAGGACTGAAAAGATGTTTATGTTGAAATAGAATTAAAACTTTGACTCTTATTTTCACGTGGCTCTCACTAACCAAAACAACTTAGTTGCACCTAGATGAGTAGGAAGTTGCTGAATTCTAGACCATCAGGGTAGTTTATAAACTGTGATATGAGTCTGATTAAATATATAAAAATATCAGAGTCACTGAATATTGCCAAGATGAAAGTCTCAATTAAGCCTTTAGCGTCCTCAATACTTCTGGTTTCCCATCTCAGTGATTGTAGGCATAATGTAGGGCAAGATTCATATATTATTAACTAATTAATTAGTTTCAAGCATATGTGAAAATCTTTGGCATGAAACATCTCCCTAGTTATTAAAGGTGACTAAAAGTACAGATACAGGGCAAAGGGGAAGAGTACTCAAAGTGAGAATCACACTCTCACCTACCTTTGTCATAATTATAACTCATATCAAGTTCAATTTTCATGAGTAGTACGCAATGAAACATCCATATAGTGCAATGCGGAAAGTTCCCTGTGGACTTAAATTTACTGCTACCTTTTATATTCACTTTTAAAAGAAGTCAAACATAAAGTTTATTCATGTAGGTTCCTCTGCACCCATTATAGGCAGAAGCCAGGGATCACTTTTAGTTCTTGGTTACACGCATGCAACGTTTCTGACTTCAGTAGAATTCCATATGTGAATATGAAATAAAAATGTGTCTCAGAACATACTCTTCACTTTCTCTGCCTCCTCTGTGGAGGGGGAAGAAAAGCAGGCATACAGTCAGTTTTACAGGTCACCCAAATAAAAATTCATTTGAACAGCAGTTGGTCCTCTGCATGGACAAAAACTTACACCCTAAACCAACAAATCTTGTTTTAAACCCTGTTAAAAATAATACTTGATATGGACTGATAACCTATGATAGATACCATGTGGTACTTTTTAGTAGTGGATTAAAACTTTTTACCTTATCAAAATATTCCAGAAACCTTCCAAATTATCTGAAATACTAGTTTAGGACACTAGCCTTGTTTTTTTACAGCTTTATCTCTATAGAAACTCAAATGACAAAAATCTATATAACACTGTGCAAAAATTCATAAAAGTGATATATACAAACCCTACCTGTACTGAGAGTCCTCACTTATTGCAAATCTGTGCAAAGTGTTAGGACAGACTAGAACTGCTTGCTCTAAGTGAAAAATGGAACTTTATACCTGTGTTCAGGCAATTAGGCAGGATTAGTATCCTCATTACAACCTCTTTGGAGCAGGTGGTCTGTGACAGCCACTGAGTATATTGAATGTTGATTCATTCCTAACACAAGAGGAGCAATATGCAGAAGTGATAACTGAGTCATACCACTTCGTGGTTGATACAATTTATTCGTGGTGCTATGTTAGAAGCGGCAGCTGAAATCACAGTCTCACACAGAGATTGCTAATACAGAAGCAATACGTACAAATTGGAGCTTTGTAGGTAAAAACGCAGATAAAGCTGAAGTCTTTGAAAACTTACTCTTAGCATTACTCTACCAATGCATTTTCTTTTTCTATAAATGAAAATAACTCCTAATCAACAGTGATTAAAATTAGAAATTGTCATTTAAAACGTCTGTTTGTCAGTAAATGGCTTTATATCACAAATGAGTTTTTTTTTAAAAATGTGGGGTTTTTCAGCATAATCTTTCCTTGAGAAAAAGCTGACAGAAATAAAAAAGACCACATTGGAAAAACTATAGCAAAACCGGAAAGCCTATCACTTCCCATGTGTTTCAAGAGCCTCCAGGGGTTTATTGCCCTTTCTGAAAACACAATAATCAAGAATAACTTGATCACTAAATTCTTGTCTGGGTACCGTTGTCTTAAAAATTATTAAGTTACTTTACAGACCTGATACCCCGTAGGGCTCAAATTTATAGCATTTTTTTTCTAAACAGTTAGAAATATTTACAGTATTACATTGCAAAATATTTGTCCAAATAATTGTTTTATTAACTGTATGGAAAACAAGAAGCAGGATGTCATAAAGCTGAGAGAGAAAGAAAAAGCATGTAGATATTTTTTCTTGCTTTTACACAAAGTCCAAAAAACTTATAAAGAGATTATTTTGGTTTCCTTAATACTGGATATGCCTGTGAAGCATGCATTGCATTTTTTTCACATGCAAGCAAGATAATTGTTCCTTAGTGCATTTGTGCACTCCCCAGCTGAATAAACAAATACATTATCTCCACATATAGTTGCATATTTAGACTGTGTTCAAACTCAAGCCCTTAAATTTAAGGTGCTCTCAACCCCTTAAATCCACATAAAGAGAAATGTTGAAGGCATAACTTGCTGAACATGAGCTGGCAGTGTGCCCAGGTGGCCAAGAAGGCCAACAGCATCCTGGCCTCCATCAGGAATAGTGTGGCCAGCAGGAGTAGGGAAGTGATTGTGCCCCTGTACTCGGCACTGGTGAGGCCGCACCTCAAATACTGTGTTCAGTGTTGGGCCCCTCACTACAAGAAGGATGTTGAGGTGCTGGAGCGTGTCCAGAGAAGGGCAACGAAGCTGGTGAGGGGTCTGGAGCACAAGTCTTATGAGGAGCGGCTGAGGGAACTGGGGTTGTTCAGTCTGGAGAAGAGGAGGCTGAGGGGAGACCTTATCACTCTCTACAACTACCTGAAAGGGGGTTGTGGCGATGAGGGTGTTGGTCTCTTCTCCCAAGTAACTAGCAATAGGACAAGAGGAAATGGCCTCAAGTTGCGCCAGGGGAGGTTTAGATTGGATATTAGGAAAAATTTCTTCACTGAGAGGGTGGTCAGGCATTGGAACAGGCTGCCCAGGGAGGTGGTGGAGTCACCATCCCTGGAAGTGTTCAAAAAACTTGTGGATGTGGCACTTCAGGACATGCTTTAGGGGACATGGTGGCACTGGATTAATGGCTGGACTTGATGATCTTGAAGGTCCTTTCCAACCTAGTGATTCTGTGATTCTGTGATAGAGGCAGTGCAATATAGGGAATGAAATCCAACACAGGCAACTGATTCCACCATGATTCAATTTAGAACAGAAAGAATCACCCACAATGTTGTAGTAGCAGTTTATTTTCCGTGTACCCCTGGCCCTGTGGTTAACGCTACCCATTCTGGTTAACAATGGTGGCAGAAGGTGGAGAGAGATGTGAATTTGTGCACAAATACTGGATTATTCAGTATTATTCTAAAGCTAGGTGATTTCATATAAACACCTCTGTAGTCATAACCTAGCAACAAAATTGTCTGTATTTCTACAATATTCTTTAATTCTAGTAGCTAGTAAGTGTTTGATTTAGAAAACACTGGTTGAAATTCTGTAGTTTGTGTCATGCAGGAAGCTAGGCTAAGGAATGTAATGGTTCTTCTGGTCTGGAAATCTATGAATCTCTAAAAATCTGGTGAGATGAAAACGGATGACCTAGAGCTAAAAGATTCTATGTCCCATTAATAATCTTCTAAAAGAACTGGCCCAGTAATTCTTTTTTTTCTCTACTTTATTTTTTCTCAGGTAATATAGATACCAGAAAAATAAACTTTTGAAGGTTGAAAGATTCAGTGCAGTGGATATAAACAGCTAAGTGCTGAGACGGCTGTCTGAAGCTTTTATGAATCTCCAAACCTTTGGAGATATGTTTTCTTCTTACCACCTCAATTTTTTACTTTATTCCATAAAATAATTTTACTGCCTCCCCAAGTCTGTAGCGTTGCATGGGGTTGTTGTGGCCAAAGTGCAGGACCCGGCACTTGGCCTTATTAAACCTCATACAGTTGACCTCTGCCCATCGATCACAGAATCACAGAATCACAGAATCACTAGGTTGGAAAGGACCTTTAAGATCATCAAGTCCAACCATTAATCCAAAACCACCATGTCCCCTAAACCATGTCCTGAAGTGCCACATCCACACATTTTTTGAACACTTCCAGGGATGGCGACTCCACCACCTCCCTGGGCAGCCTGTTCCAATGCCTGACTACCCTCTCAGTGAAGAAATTTTTCCTAATATCCAATCTAAACCTCCCCTGGCGCAACTTGAGGCCATTTCCTCTTGTCCTATCACTAGTTACTTGGGAGAAGAGACCAACACCCTCATCGCCACAACCCCCTTTCAGGTAGTTGTAGAGAGCGATAAGGTCTCCCCTCAGCCTCCTCTTCTCCAGACTAAACAACCCCAGTTCCCTCAGCCGCTCCTCATAAGACATGTGCTCCAGATCCAGCCTGTCCGGATCCCTCTGCAGAGCCCTCCTATCCTCCAGCAGATCAACACTGCCCAGCTTGGTGTCATCTGCAAACTTACTTGAGGGAGCACTCAATTCCCTCATCCAGATCATCAATAAAGATATTGAACAAGACCGGCCCCAGAACCGAGCCCTGGGGAACACCGCTTGTGACCGGCCGCCAACCGGATTTAACATCGTTCACCACAACTCTCTGGGCTCGGCCATCCAGCCAGTTCCTCACCCAGCGAAGAGTAAACCTGTCTAAGCCACGAGCCGCCAGTTTCTCCAGGAGAATGCTGTGGGAGACGCTGTCAAAGGCTTTACTAAAGTCCAGGTAGACAACGTCCACAGCCTTTCCCTCATCCACTAGGCGGGTCACTCACTTCCCCACAGTGGGAGGGGGGAGAGAATCAGAAAAGTAAATGTGAAAAAAATCATGGTTTGAGATAAAGACAGTTTAACAGGTAAAGCAGAAGCTGCACACACAAGCAGAGCAAAACAAGGAATCCATTCACGACTTCCCATGGGCAGGCAGGTGTTCAGCCATCTCCAGGGAAGCAGGGCTTCATCACGCGTAACGGTTTCTTGGGAAGAGAGATGCCATCACTCCAAATGTCCCCCCTTCTTTCTTCTTCCCTTGGCTTTATATACTGAGCATGATGTCATATGGTATGGAATATCCCTTTGGTCAATTTGGTTCGACTGTCCTGGCTGTGTCCCCTCCCACTTCCCCGTGCACCCCCAGCCTCCTTGCTGGCAGGCCAGCATGAGAAGCCGGACTGTCCTTGACTGCTTAGCAACAACTCAAAACATCCGCACGTTATCAATATTATTTTCATCCCAAATCCAAAACACAGCCTCACACTAGCTTCTATGAAGAAAATTAACTTTAACCCAGCTGAAACCAAGACAGTACTACAAAAGTTTTTTAGGTGACCAGAAAAACTGTTAACCAGAATAAGATTTTTGAAACTTGTTTTTCCTTTGGCCCTTCCGAAGTACCCGGAAAAAGAGACTCCAGTTGAGTTACTCCTCCTCTAGCTCCTGCATTAGAACTCAACAAATTATTTTAGGAAAGAAATCTTCAGTTGATAAAGACTATGGGACATTTCTAGCTCCTGAAACAAAGAAAATTATGCTCCTGCCCGTAAGAGACCATAATATTTATTTTTAGAGTGAGTGTTTTAAAAACAACATATTTAAAAAACCAGCATATTTAAAAAAAGATCAGCAGTATTGAAATTCTCTTGATTCAAATATAGCATTGCCCATGATTTAACCATGGCAATCCTTGTTCTTCTCTTTACAGAATCCAGTTTACTCCTGGGATACTTTTGAATCAGATGCTTTTCAAATTAACAGCACTAATGAAAAGTAATGAGAGTTTTACCCCTTTTTCAGTGGTTACATAGAAAGCAAGAAGATTTTTAACTCAGCCTTAAATTAAAGACTGGAAGTAAAAATTTCCCATACTGCTCTATGCCCACAAAAAACAGTCAATATGTGGACACACACTCTGTAGATGTAAGAATAAAATGTAATTATGTTATATCTCAATGGTAAATTGTATGTGAAATTTGTCCATGAAAAATAAGATATGCAGAATAATTTCATTTCATCTAAGTTTATTGGAAAACTGGCTGCAGAAGTGATTTTAATTTCTATGAAAAAATCTCATTGAATTGGAGAAAAAATCTGATTATTTTTTTTTTTCTTCTCAGAGGAATCACAGAATCACAGAATCACTAGGTTGGAAAGGACCTTTAAGATCATCAAGTCCAACCATTAATCCAGCACCACCATGTCCCCTAAACCATGTCCTGAAGCGCCACATCCACACGTTTTTTGAACACTTCCAGAGATGGCGACTCCACCACCTCCCTGGGCAGCCTGTTCCAATGCCTGACCACCCTCTCAGTGAAGAAATTTTTCCTAATATCCAATCTAAACCTCCCCTGGCGCAACTTGAGGCCATTTCCTCTTGTCCTATCGCTAGTTACTTGGGAGAAGAGACCAACACCCTCGTCGCCACAACCCCCTTTCAGGTAGTTGTAGAGAGTGATAAGGTCTCCCCTCAGCCTCCTCTTCTCCAGACTAAACAACCCCAGTTCCCTCAGCCGCTCCTCATAAGACTTGTGCTCCAGACCCCTCACCAGCTTCGTTGCCCTTCTCTGGACATGCTCCAGCACCTCAACATCCTTCTTGTAGTGAGGGGCCCAAAACTGAACACAGGATTCGAGGTGCGGCCTCACCAGTGCCGAGTCCAAGGGCACAATCACTTCCCTACTCCTGCTGGCCACACTATTCCTGATGGAGGCCAGGACGCTGTTGGCCTTCTTGGCCACCTGGGCACACTGCCGGCTCATGTTCAGCCGGCTGTCAACCAGCACCCCCAGGTCCCTTTCCCCCGGGCTGCTCTCCAGCCACTCCTCCCCAAGCCTGTAGCATTGCATGAGGTTGTTGTGGCCAAAGTGCAGGACCCTGCACTTGGCCTTATTAAACCTCATGCAGTTGGCCTCTGCCCATCAATCCAGCCTGTCCAGATGCCTCTGCAGAGCCCTCCTACCCTCCAGCAGATCAACACTCCCACTCAACTTGGTGTCATCTGCAAACTTACTGAGGGAGCACTCGATCCCCTCATCCAGATCATCAATAAAGATATTGAATAAGACCGGCCCCAGAACCGAGCCCTGGGGAACACCGCTTGTGACTGGCCGCCAGCCGGATTTAATGCCATTCACCACAACTCTCTGGGCTCGGCCATCCAGCCAGTTCCTCACCCAGCGAAGAGTAAACCTGTCTAAGCCACGAGCCGCCAGTTTCTCCAGGAGAATGCTGTGGGAGACGCTGTCAAAGGCTTTACTAAAGTCCAGGTAGACAACGTCCACAGCCTTTCCCTCATCCACTAGGCGGGTCACCTGGTCATAGAAGGAGAGGGGTCAGCAAAACTGCTATCATGGACTTCCGGAGGGCAGACTTTGGTCTGTTCAGGTCACTGGTTGAGAGAGTCCCTTGGGAGACAGTCCTGAAGGACAAAGGGGTCCAGGAAGGCTGGACAGTCTTCAAGAAGGAAATCTTAAAGGCAGAGGAGCAGGCGGTCCCCATGTGCCCTAAGAAGAGCTGGCGGGGAAGGCGACCGGCCTGGCTGAACAGGGAGATTTTGCTGGGACTCAGGGAAAAGAGGAGAGTTTATCACCTCTGGAAGAAGGGGCAGGCAACTCACCAAGAGTACAAGGATCTCGTTAGGTCAAGCAGGGACAAAATTAGAAAGGCAAAAGCCCAGCTAGAGCTCAGTCTGGCCACAGTCGTAAAGGATAATAAAAAATGTTTTTACAAATATATTAACAACAAAAAGAGATCCAAGGAGAATCTCCATCCCCTACTGGATATGGCGGGGAACATTGTCTCCAAGGACGAGGACAAGGCTGAGGTACTTAATGCCTTCTTCGCCTCAGTCTTTAATAGCCAGTCCAGGTATCCGCAGGGTATTCAGCCCCCTGAGCTGGAAGACGGGGATGGAGAGCACAATGTACTCCTCATAATCCAGGAGGAAGCAGTCAAGGACATGCTAAGCCACCTGGACACCCACAAGTCTATGGGGCATGATGAGATGCACCCGAGAGTACTGAGAGAGCTGGCGGAGGAGCTTGCCAAGCCACTCTCCATCATTTATCAGCAGTCCTGGTTAACAGGGGAGGTCCCAGAAGACTGGAGGCTTGCCAATGTGACGCCCGTCTACAAGAAAGGCCGGAAGGAGGATCCTGGGAACTACAGGCCTGTCAGCCTGACCTCTGTTCCAGGGAAGATTATGGAGCGGTTGGTCTTGAGAGTGCTCACAGGGCACCTGCAGGACAACCAAAGGATCAGGCCCAGCCAGCATGGGTTCATGAAAGGCAGGTCCTGCTTGACCAACCTGATCTCCTTCTCTGAACAGGTGACCCGCCTAGTGGATGAGGGAAAGGCTGTGGACGTTGTCTACCTGGATTTTAGTAAAGCCTTTGACAGTGTCTCCCACAGCATTCACCTGGAGACAATGGCGGCTTGTGGCTTAGACAGGTTTACTCTGCGCTGGGTGAGGAACTGGTTGGATGGCCGAGCCCAGAGAGTTGTGGTGAACGACTCATATCACAGTTTATAAACTACCCTGATGGTCTAGAATTCAGCAACTTCCTACTCATCTAGGTGCAACTAAGAGGAAAAGTATTACCTTTGTCATTAACACAGTAGTAACAACCATGTACTGTCTCAAATTGTATAATCCATGATTGAAGGATTACAGCAGACAGTAAAGTATTCAAAAAAGAATGATTAGCACATTGGTCTAACGCAAACATACATTTTCTTGAGAGGCTCAAACTTATTTACCAGAAAGATGATTACATCACGGTTTGAATACTTGCATAAGGAACAGGTAATAGAAGGCTTTTCAGTCACATACAGATATAATCCAACAGCTGCAATGGTGAGCTGGATAAATTGTGATTACAAAAGTGAATTTAGATTAACTGAGATCATGCATATGTTTAACTGTTAGGTCAAATAACCACAAAAATAATGTATATAGATTTGTAGTGAATTGTCTGTCCCTAGCAAAGTTTACATGAAAAAAGGAAAAACTTTCTAAACAGTATAACTATTACTATTTTATTACTATTACAGTTATTACATTGTTGATAATTACAACACGGTTTGTTGTTCAGGGGGAACATCGCACTCATTTTTAAAAAGGGTCCAAAGGAGGACCTTGGGAACTACCTACCCATCAGCCTCACCTCTGTGCACCTGGGAAGATCATTCAACAGATCCTCCTAGAAGCTATGCTAAGGCAACATGGAGGACAGGGAGGTAATGTGAGACAGCCAGCATGGCTTCACTAAGGTCAAGTTCTGCCTCATCAACCTAGTGACCTTCTATGATGGAGTGACCACATCAGTGGATGAGGGAAGAGCTATGGATGTCATCTATCTGGAATTCTGTAAGACTTTTGACACAGTCACCCACAGCATCCTTCTCTCTAAATTGGAGAAATATGGATTTGATGGGTGGACTGTTAGGTGGATGAGGAATTCATTGGATGGTCGCATGCAGAGGGTAGTGGTCAACAGCTTAATGTCCAGATGGAGATCGATGATGAGTGGTGTCCCGCAGGGGTTCATGTTGGCACCAGTACTTTTCAATATCTTCATCAATGAAATAGACAGTGGGATTGAGTGCACCCTCAGCAAATTTGCAGCCAACACCAAGAGAAGGCTCCAGGGAGACCTTATTGCATCCTTGCAGTACTTAAAGGAGGCTTATAAGAAAGATGGGGACAGACTTTTTAGCATCGCCTGTTGCGATAGGATAAGGGGTAATGGTTTTAAACTAAAAGAGGGTAGATTTATACTTGATGTAAGGAAGACATTTTTCACAACGAGGGTGGTGAAACACTGGAACAGGTATCCCAGAGGGGTGGTAGATGCCCCATCCCTGGTAATATTCCAGGTCAGCTTGGATGGGGCTCTGAGCAACCTGATCTAACTGAAGATGTCCCTGCTCATTGCAGGGGTTTGGATTTGGTGGTATTTAAACATCTCTTCCAACCCAAACTATCGTATGAGTCTATGATTCTATGATTCTTTCTATTCCCTCCTCCCAACATTATTAACTTCCAGTCTTAATTTCAAATTAATGTAGTCCTCCACTTGGAAATTTCTTAAGATTCTTAATTTCTTAAAGATGTAGAAGAGGCACCTAAAGACTATGTGATACACTTTTAATAACACTAATTAATATGATATAAAGCTAGAATTATTATATTTTTAAGACTGGTTACCAAAACAAATAAACATAATAATGAAATAATATAAAACTTTATAAAATAAAGTTACAAAATAAATAAATAAAAAATTTGGAACTTTTTGCTATAAGTAAAAAAATCTGTACACATATAGAAGTTCCACAAAGAAGAAAGAAAACATTATGACAGTTTCATGACTTTTTCTCCAGAAATCTAAAAAGTGCTAACACAAGAAGTATATTTCTCTTCATGTCTTTTGTCCAGCAAATATGACATCACACAGAGACCAGAAGTTAAGCGTTTGCACTGGGATCCATAATCTTCCTAATTAACAGTTCTTCATAGTTATAATGGAAAGAGAAAAAGATAATGAAATGCAATTTACAGGCAATCAATCAGTCAGTGAAACTTTACTTCATTCATACAGAATCACCAGACTCTCGTTCAATTAAATTCAGCAGCTCAAAGGTGTTCATAGGATTTTTAAAACTTTTATTCCCCCCACCCACCCCCACCTTGAGAAGACAGACATTCTTAATTATTTCAGTTAAAGGACTTCTTTTGGTAGTCTTAGGTAAAGGAAATATTCTATTATAAGAACACAACAACATTTTTGGTATACTAATTTCTGGGTAGGAAAGAGGGCATGTAGGATTAAATGACTCAAAAATACCTTCCAGTCCTACTGCATATTATTTCTACTTTTTCCAACGCATTCTGTAATAGTTATATAATCTACAAAAGGAAACAGGAGAATTTGTGGTTAATTCTATACTTTTATTGCAGTGTGTAGCAAAGTAAACTAAACAAAAGCTTTCAATATAAACACACTGTTTATAGGGTAGGAATTTTAATCTGTCTATTGAGCATATACAGTGATTAAAAAATGTCATTTAGAAGTACATTTTTTTAATCTTTGGATTTTGCATATTGAATAGAGACTTGGGGATTCCTTAAAAATAAGACAAACATTGAGAAGCTGTATTTGTGCATAAACAGAGGGGAAAAAAAATCATAATTCTTTGCTTTTTGTGAATCTGTTTCTTGATTCTTTAAACACATAATTTGCATTTTCATTTTGCAATACTGAGACAAAGGCCCCACTTTGGCATGTGGAAGCTCACGTAGGGTCTGTTTCTTTCAGTCTTTATAATTTTCATTACTTTTACTGAGTAAAAACATCCATAGCCAATCAGTCCTCCCAGTCCCCTGTGGCTGCAGATAGAGAATTCAGGGGAGTGACGCTCTGTGTGCGGTTATGTATATCTCTGCTCACAAAAGAGCTGCCATTCCTGAGTGATTTGTGACACAAGCATCTAAAAAGCAGTTGTGATTACCCAGAGGGTGACCGTGCTATAGCCACACACTACAACGGATAGTCGCCTCTGATTGATGAGTATGATACGGTGTGTTGGCTGTTGATGATAATGTGCTTCTTAGGAGTCTGGTATCAGTGAGTTAGAAAAGTCACCGCTGGAGCAGAAATCCTGATAGTGTATTTACAGTATTGGCCTTAAGAAAGCACTGTGGAATCAACAGGCCTCTGCGTTTTCCCAGGTATTAATGCAGAATACTAGGTATTTTCTGTTCCTTTATGTTAAAAGTCTTAAGTGGAGTATGTGCAGAATGAACTGTTTGAATGCAGAGAACGGGCTGATACTGTGTATCATTGCTGTTTTAACTAGGCTGTGATTATCTGTGCTCTTTCCTACACACTTCACTTTTGTTTGTAAAAAATAATCACCCCACAGGTGTTTCAGTATGAAGCAATCATACTCAACATGAATACTACATGTATGAGTTGAGCAATGTTTTCTTTTCTTTTAAAAGTGTTGACATTGATTTTTTAAATACAGGTAATGGAAACCACTCATTATTACCCACCTTTTATAAGCTATTGCTCATAAACTACAGAGGCAGCATTCCATAAAACCCATTATGCAGCTACTACAATGCCCCACTGATCTAAAAGTTGCATGCATTTGCAAAACAGATAGAACATATCTCGCTTTTCAGGTTTCAAAAGTTTAAGAACAAGGACCTCTCTTCTGAAAAAACCACAGGTAACTGCAGTCTTAAAATTTAACTTTTGAGAATCTTTCACATATTTACTGAGCTATCATCTGAAAGTGACATTTTGACACAATCAGTAGATAGTTGTGACATATTAAATACCACCAAGTGTGAAGCTTTTCATTCTCTAGCGCATCCATGTTTTGATTATATATAAGGTAAAGTGCAAGCAGGAACTTTGCATGTCCTGTATTGTATACCATCCAGCACAGCAAAAGCTGAAGAAATGTTGTTTACAAGAGATAAGTGCAAGATACCCCTGCATCAGCCTACTGGATTACTACAGAAACTTTCCCTCCACTTCCTATACCAGGAAAGTGAAGATTTTAACTGGAGTATGAGATAGGTCTGCTGGCTTAAGTCAACACAAAGGGTTATCATCTTCTGTCCAGATGTGGTAAGAATCAGCATTTCCCAGTACACCAGAAAAACTAGCCTGGTATATATAAAACTAGTGCTAACAGGTATGCCATTTGTGTGAAAAAAGTTCATTAGAGACAATCTTACTCTGTTTTTGCTAGATATGAAAGGCATGAGCTGAAAGGTAGTCTAACCTTTTTTAGTAAGTAGAGGCACTTGGACACCACAGAGGATGATTCATCCCACTTGTCTTTGGCATCTATAACAATGGGAGGGAACTGAGATGATGCCTTAGACCTGCTGTCTAACAAAAGTTAGGTCAGACAAATCCCAACACGATATTATGATTAAAATGATGTTACATTTGTGTTTCAGCACAGCAATAAAGTCTCAGACATGCTGGCACACACTCAGATAAAGCGAAAGTCAGCCATGTCTTCAAATCAATCACTGTTATACACCTCACATTGTTATACACCTCACATTGTTATACACATTCTTCACACAGCACAAGCTGCTGAATTCCAGTTAGCTGTACTCAGAAATTAGGATCTTTTGCTGAAGAAAATAGGCAGAAAAGTATGTATATAAGTAAAGAGTGAATTATTGCTATTGTACTTCATTTTAATGATGGCTTTTAAGAAATTCCTAAGGAAGGTAAAACTGTCGAGAAGAAAGGTACTTTGGGAGGAGTAACAACTTAAAATTTTTCAAATTTTTTTTTAAGTCCCAGCTGTGTATGCCGCTAGAGTTAAGATGTTTCATGTTCTTCAAATTCAATCTTTGATCACATACACTGCTAAACCAGAACTGTAAATAGCAAAGCTGTTTCGTGTACTAATATTGTGGCATCACTGAATGTTTAGAATACCATGGGGACCTTTTATGCTGCCGTCACACTGCTACATGTCCTGAAAACACTGTTCAGGTCTTAAAAGTATGCTTCCTGTACTTCTGCCCCAGTTTTAAGAGCTTTGTGAATCTGATAAGCCACATTAAGAAGTACAAGTCATGAGTTCTATGTTCTCTTGCTCATGTTTTATTCCCTCTGGAGGACTATACAGAACCTAATATAGAAAACTAGTAATTTACTATTTGCTGGTGTAGTTTTAGACTGCATAACCATCAACGCTGACACAAGGGAGGTGATATGAACATACAGCAACATGTTCTTAGATTGTATTAAACTGATCACAAAACCACAATTTGCAGTTGCATTTCCAATCAATTTGATAGGGTAATCTAAGTGTTCATCTCCACTAAAAGAGGGAAGCCCTATTTGCTATCACTCCCAGGTGCATGTTTTTACTGTAAACCTTGTGCCAGCCCCAGCTATTTTTTGCACGAGGTGTGAACTAATGCAACTAATTAACCTGGCAGAAAAAGAACTGTAATGAAGCAAACTACAGACTGTTTCCTACTTTGAGCTGGTGATCTGGAAGATCTTATGAACGTCAGGGGTCACATGAGAGTGTGACCATACTACTAGAAGCAGCAGGGGTAGGCAGAGGAAAAAGAAATAAAGGGAACGTGATTTTTTTTTTGAAGGAGCAGGTGATTTGGTAAGTTGAGCTAGTCAAGAAACCATAGTTTGAAAACAGGAACTGGTATATTTATGTGAATGAGTTACGTTTATTCATGCTTCCCTATTAAATTAATTGTAGAATAATCTCTCTGTTTTTTTCTGATTCAACCATTCTGTCCCAAAGATGTTAGCTGGAAAATTTTTTGCTTTGAGGAATGCAAACAGAGAGATATCCACTGGTATTTGCTGTTGCCAAAGTATTCACAATCAGTGAAGTAAAGCTGTAAGTCATCTTGAACAAAGCATAAATATAAACAAGAAAGAAGTGCAAATGGAGCCACAGAAGCCACTCATGTGCAAGATATCATTCCTAAAGAAAGTGTCCAAAATCTAGGTTTATGGCAGTTTCTATTCTTCATGAGTTTGTTTGTTGTTGTTTTCTTTTTTTTTTTCCCTTCTTCTTTTCCTTCTTCCAGGTCCAGATTTTCTATCTCCCTCTTTTCTTCTTAATCATAAAGGTAAATCCAGAACATTCAAAGTTGCAAGAAAGGTGTTAAAGTGTGGGACATATCTCCCTCAGCATTTCCTGATTGAGCATGTATTACGATTTAATACAGATGTTTGCTGATTCTGTAGAACAGAATAATTTCTAATTAACTGAAGGGCTGCTAGCACATCTCATAATTCTCTGGGTATTCTGGCACTAGGGAAGGATAGGAGATTGATGTCATCTAACCTTAGCTACCTAAAAGTTTAGTTTAAGATAGTAATCTATGCTACTTCTGTAGTTAATGGAAAGAGGTGTGTATCTTCAGAGACTGAAGTATCTCATTTCTGTTGTACAGGCATTTTGAAATGGAATAAATTTCTCTTAGGAGTTACCTATTCCTTCTTAGAACTATTGACATAGCCTGAATTATTGAGTTATATCAGACACAGCTTTAATATCAGATAATAACCTAGATGACTCCAGAGAAGTAGGGATCTGCTTGCAGGCGCTAATGTTTTGATAGCACACCTAGTAAATGTGTTATGAATTAAAACTTCTATAGTACACAAGCACCACATAGGTAACATGAACGTACAGCTTGGAGAAATATTATGTAATTCACAGCACCCTACTTATCTATATATTACTTTCTGTCAAAAAAAAAAACCAAGCTGAAGCATGACTTTAAAACCATTTCATATCACATTAATTTCAAATAATATGTTACCTTGAATAAAATATAGTGCAGAATCACAGCAGGGGACTCTAGTACATGCTCAATTGTCCTGTACTATAAAATTTATGTCTGCTGATTACTGGGAAATATTATAAATAATTAATTTCTGTGTGTGCATTTTTTGATCACTCCACCATCTGGGATTGATAGCACTTGATTTTCGATTTAAAGTCCTAATGAACATCTTGAAAAATGTGTAATGTTTTCCACAGCTAAGTTGGTCAGAAATTGTTGATTTATAAATTCTCTACAGAAATCAAGATGCACTGCTGTCGCGGTTTAACTCCAGCCAGCAACTAAGCTGTCTCGCAGAGTGGGACAGGGGAGAGAATTGGAAGAGTAAATGTGAAAAAACTCATGGTTTGAGATAAAGACAGTTTAATAGGTAAAACAAAAGCCACACACACAAGCAGAGAAAAACAAGGAATTCATTCGCCACTTCCCATCAGCAGGCAGGTGTTCAGCCATCTCTAGGGAAGCAGGGCTCCATCACACATAACATTTTCTTGGGAAGACAGACGCCATCACTCTCAATGTCCCTCCACCCCCCTTCTTCTTTGCCCCAGCTTTGTATACTAAGCATGATGTCATACGGTATGGAATATCCCTTTGGCCAGCCTGGGTCAGCTGTCCTGGCTGTGTCCCTTCCCAGCTTCCCATGTACCCCCAGCCTTCTCGCTGGCAGGCCAGCATGAAAAGCCGGACTGTCCTTGACTACTTAGCAACAACTCAAAACATCAGCATGTTATCAACATTTTCCTCATCCCAAATCCAAAACACAGCCTCACACTAGCGTCTGTGAAGAAAATTAAGTCTATCCCAGCTGAAATCAGGACAACTGTCCATATAGGATGAGCAATATAACAAGCCCTCTGTATAAAATTATTACAAAATTTTGAGCTAGGAAATGTTATCTTGGAATGTCCCTAACACAGATTTTAGAAAGCATTTCCTGTATTAATGTCAGTGTCATTACCTCTGTAATATTGAATTAGATGCTACAGACTTTTGTGGTTTTACTTATTTACATCTTCACTCTTCTCCTAAGAAGGGTGTGACGATAGGGGCTATTGAAGATTGCCGTATTTTGCTGAGGTTTTCTGGATGGTTGATATCACACTGTCATGGCAGTTGCTTTACATTTTACTGATTAGAGATTGTGAAAAACATAGTAATGAACACAGTCTTTGGAACTGCAGCAGTTTGGTACTGGTTGTCAAAGATAAGTATTTAAAATCTTTATTTTCAAGTACTGGCTTTTACACACTGGAATTTGGAAGAAAATGGTCTTGATATTTCTTCTAGCTTACACTTACCCGCCTTTCCTCTATACTCACCGGTATCCGGTGAGCCACTCTTTGCAGCCATTTCTTTTCCTGTGCTAACCACTGATTTGACAATTTCATGTGTTTGAATGGATATTCAGCAGTCAACCAAAATCAATTGTGCACAGAGAGTCACCCAGATTTTAACTCTATAGCCTTAGTTTGTGTGTTCTTTCTAGTTAAGCACTAATGAGTGCAAATTTACTCTGTGGAGGCAACCACATGCATCTCGATAGACAAGTTTAAATCAATAGGGCTCCAGGCAGTCATTGAAGAAGTTGCAGCTTGAAGGTGCAAGCAATCAGATTGTAAGCACTTGAAGTGATGATCATGTCATTGTGTATCTTCAAGATAACCACAATGGTCTTTACACTAATAAAAAATAAAATAGAATGAAAGAGAGAGAGAGAGATTATACTGTGTCAACACTTTCCTGCATATCTTTCCTCAGATTTTATATTTTAAAAAAGGCACTTTGGGGTGTTTTCTGGGGAAAAAGATAAAATCATACATCTTGATTTTTGTTGCATCATACTGTTTAAAAATATTCTATAATTTTATTCTTCATTAAACTTTTCCTCCCTTAATAGAGTAACAAATCATTATTTCTATACAAAACAAGAGCAAAAGTTATCACCTGTCCTCTAAAAAAAAACCTAAAAAAAATCCAAGATCAAATGGGCATTTCTAAGAAATTACAAAATCCCTAATAAGATATCAGATCAATATAGTGCAATATTACATTCCTTTTAAGTTAGTGAATGTCATAACAGATTAATAAGTTGTACTAAAAATGTATGACAAACAAACTCTTAATATATCATGAAATTATTTGCAAAAATTAAACAGAAAATTACTTCTTCAATGAGGTTGTCAAATTTTATTATAAATTTTTGGTTTTAATGTGAGATAAAATTTGGCAATTCAATAGCACATTTTGAAATATGCCTTTTCTCTTTCAGAAACATATTATGATATGACTGGGGAAATTGTCATTAGGGTGATAAAATTATCATATTAATGGCACAGGAATATATTAAAAGTGACCACCAATTCCCTCCTCCCCCACCTCCCCAATGTCTGGAGACTAAAATTAGGCTTACCATAACATCATTTACTGAGAGTTGGTTTGGTGGTTTTTTGGGTGGTTGTTTCTTTAGTTGTTCATTTTTCCCACAGAACACTGCTTTTTGATGATTTTTATTTTGAGGAAGCATTTGCTTTTTCAGTGAAAAGCTGTCCCATCCCCAGACCATTATTGTACACATACAGATCTTGCTATCTTCATATTTCCTAAGATAGCATAAATTCCTGTGAAGCCTCTCCAGTAAAAATATTCAAAGAAATTCCAACAAGCTGTCAATGAAATGGTATCCGTATGATTTGTCCCATTTCATTTCTAGTAAGGTTAAAACATTTTTCTTCTCTGATGGATCATGGACTCCCTTCAGTTATTCACAGTTCCATTACCTCTGGCCTGAGCATCACCAATGCAGCACAGTGCTATGAAGTGCTCAACTGTTACCAAATACTGCAGTGTGCCACCCAGGAAACAGTGACTACCCATTAAATCTGTTACCTGTTTTATATATTTCTCTATTCATGGAACATCATATTA
Organism: Phaethon aethereus; assembly: GCF_964289735.1. Lineage (NCBI taxonomy): Eukaryota > Metazoa > Chordata > Aves > Phaethontiformes > Phaethontidae > Phaethon > Phaethon aethereus. The sequence continues at coordinate 44,024,200 of NC_138576.1, read as the reverse complement.
AATTCAGGGTCTCTGACATAATTTTCAAGGTCATCCACAGCTCGGGCCAAATTGGTCAGCAAGCAAAATATTTGGGTACTGTTAGCGTCTTCAGCCTTCTGAAATAATGGGTTTTGTTACCTTGCTTTTTAAAAAGAAGTGTTATGCTGATATAAGTAGGAAATAAATATTTTTCTGGAGTTTATACAAATATTTGGGATGAATTTTCATAGCAAATCAGCACAAATGGACCAAAGCTCAGTGGAAAGAAAAAACATTCTAGTTACTAAAAGAGAATTTCAAGAGTATTTTTGTTTTGATATAGAAGAAAACAAAAAATAATTTGATTTAACTCTGTAAGTCCTGCAGTTCAGTTGCTCATAATGACAGGAAGCATAGAATTGTAAACAGAATACTGGAGAGTTTATTCTCATTTCGAGTTAAGATGATCTATATTCCATACAAACTGAATTAATAATGGCAAAAGAGTTTAACGGATATTTGCCTCAGGGGTGGAAAGTAAAGGAGGTGGCTGATGTTAACACTTTTTGAAGGTTGTGTGAGTGATGAGAATTATAATATGATAGCTGACTAGATGGAATGTGAAGACTAAGCATATTGCTATGCAATTATCTGTACAGAATACAAAGATGGAAGACAATATGGGTGAAAATGTCATGTTATGACAGAATTTGTGATTGCAAACTAAAGCTCTCATATATTGCTCAGTGTATTTTTTCTTTTTCTTTCCAGCCAGCATTTCACACACAATAGAAATGAAGTTCTATAAGACCGGTAAGTGGCCTATGTACAACTACCTTTTCATGGATGTCTATATTTCCCTAGTTTTCAGACAGTGTCATATGGTACAGATTAAAATGCCAACAGGCAGATTCGCATCAGGTTGAAATCATCAAGCTTAAATAGCAGCTATCAACAGTTTTCGGTCAAGAAACCAGGAAGATGCTTGATGTAGGTAGCTCTGCAGAGATCTGTCTTATGTCCTGTATAATTTAATGGTTTCATTAACAACTTAGATGACTTATCAGCCTTGACACCCAACAGTAAGTGCTGCAAACCCTTTGGAGGACAAGTTGTGAATTTAAATTGATCCTGATAAATTGATGAAATGGTCAGAAGTCTTTAAGATGAAATTCAACAAAGTAGAAAAACAGCACACAATACGAAAAATAAATCAAAATATACAATGACAATAATAACCAGGCTGGGAAAAATACAAATCTGGGATACGGAGGGTTGGAAGTGTGTCCAAATAAGCAACTACTGCTGTTGAAAAGACAAATGGTATTTTCTGACATGCTAGGAAGTGTGTTGCAAGGAGAAAATGAGGTGAGGTATAATTATTCCTCTCCAAATAGTGTAGCTACAGAACTATTTCCAGTTTCAGATGCTGTTAGAAAGCTGTAGAAAAACTGAATCAGGCAGAGGAGAGCAAAACTTCAATAGAGCATGCAGGACCAGCAAAGAAAGAATGGAAAAGTTGGAGGACTGGACTTTATTTTACAAATAGATTATTTTCTTAGAAGACCCAGAGACTTTATAGCTGTCTCCCAAGGTGAAATGTTTCTTGTAAGAAGGATGGTGATTTTCTGTGTCATCTGTGTTCTGACTCTAGAATGAGAAGTTATAAGTTTTATTTTCAGAAACTATGGTTTATTTTAAGCATTAGGAAAACTAAACTTATTAGCAGTGTGCTACTTGATCATCTCTGGGAGTAAAGAGTTGGCCCAGATGATCTTTCTTTATTCCTGTGTTTCTAGGGGTGTTCAGGATTTGTATATTTTTCTGTATATTTATTTATCATTAAAGCAAAATGTAATTTAGTGAAAATACACACATCTTCTTTTATTTACATATAAGGTCAGAGATCTCAGCAATTCATAAGGAAGCTGCTAAAATGGATAGAATTTCAAAACTTTTCTAATAATTCTTATACAATACACCACAGCATGGAGCTTTTTCCACACTTTTCATAAGGTTTTATTCCAAGATGTATTTTCAGGGGAAAATAGGAAAAAAAAAAAATTTAAAAGGTCAAAGTAAGTTGGGATAATATGTTTTTATGCTTATTGTTGCAGATTTTAGAACTTTCTAATAGTTGCTTTCATCTTGACAATTCATGAAACAGCAGTAAAAAATCTCTAAATAAGGATTGTTGAAAAAAGTTCTGCTTTGTAAAAATTTTGTGTTAAAAAGGAAAGGTTTTAAAAATCACAAAGCAGGAAAGATAGTGAAAGTTTTTCTTCCATTACAGATTAAGCAGCTCAAACACTAAGCAATTCAAAATTGGCATCAATAAAAAAAAATATGCAAAATTCCATTTAAAAGGAAAAAATGAAAAGTTTAGAAGCAGAAGTAAGATATCTAGTTCTGCCCAAGACCCTGGGCTTAAATTAAAAAACAATTACCAAAGAAAAACAGTGGAAATGGAAGGCAGGAGTACTGTAAAGAACTTGTTGCAGGACTTCAGGACTTGCATGGACTATTCTCTATTTGTTATTGCTCCTTGGACCTGGGATTTAATATCAGGTACACAGCTTAAAAGAAACAATTCCTGTGCCCAAGCCTCTTTCCAGGGATATTGGGATGGCAAGGAGCATATCATTATGGTAAAATCGGAAGAGAACAGGTACAATTATGACATCTCAAAACACCGATGTATGATTCCTAATTCATCTCTGCTTAAGAGGTAAGACATCTGCAACTGTGCATATCTGGGATACACTTCTGTTTATCTCCGTTCCAGGCTCCCTTTCCCTTAGTGTGCAATGTCTGATCTTGCTGGTCCCTGGCACATGTGCTCTAACGAAGGATAATTCTGAAGTTAAAGCTCAGGTCTGTTCCCCAGCCTCTCTGGGAAACCTGCTACAGTGCTTAACAACACTCACTATGAAAATTTTATTTATATATAATGGAATTTCCCTTGCTACAACATATTGACCCTCCATATTTTTTGTGTGACTATGGGAACTTCCTTGAGGAACTTGCCTCTAAGATCTTACAATCATTCTTGATCAGTTTAAGAGCACTCAGTTCTTTTGGGCTAGCTGTGTGCCCTAGAGCTGAAGTCAAAAGCTTACTTATCTTCCTTATCAACCCACTGTCCCTTTTCTACATGTTATCAGAGAAGCCTAGCTGTACCCAGGAGCCTATGGTGAGTCAGAGACCTGAGGAGCAATGGCCTGATACTGCATTTCTGAATTTGTGTAGGATCTGATGCCATTTTTCCCCAGATAAATCACAGTATTGCTTTCCCTGAGGGAAGAACAGGGTTTGGAAGCCAAAATGGGAGCAGGACATTGAATGATGGGTGAACGGAAAAACTTAGTCTTCCCTCAGGCTTATAGACTAGGTAAATTTATTTGAATGGGCTTGCCAAAACCCAGTTTACTTCACATACCCTGGTTCTTGAGTCTTTACAAGCTAATTTTCACTATGAATTCCTCTTTTTCTCTGCCAAGTATATTTATAAAACAACATCTTGTTCTCAGTCTCAGCAGTACTCACATACCACTTCACAAGTTGTCAAAAGCTTAGTCAAGCACTAAGAAAACCCAAACTCACATAATTAAGTTAAACTCAGAACAAATGTTGTCAACCTGTGTTTAGACTGAAGTTTGCTACCTCCTTCAGATAGCAAGCACCTGAAAGCTTACTCTTTTCTCAATTATACTAGGTGGTCTAAAAATAAGTTGTGTATATTTTCCCTTGTAAAACTTGCTTCAACAAAAAAACCAGTCATTACAGGAATTGAAATTAGCCAAAGCTGAAAATTATGAGTAATGCCTTTTTGATATCCAAAAGTAGTAAAAATGAAATCTGTATAAAAGATTAGAAGGGTGTTCTCCCATTCATTTCTCCATCGCAGTTTTTCTAAAAAAAACCCTCTCAGTTTTAAACAGACTCTCTGTAACAGATGCTATGTCTTCTAGCATTTCTGTTTCTCCTTCATGACACCATTAGTCACCCAGATAGAGAATATTATTCAGTTAAAAACAGAATAGTCTCATAAAGTGTCCCATTACTCTGTAGATATTTAATTGGCATAGCAGTGGTTATGATGAATTTACCTATAGCCAATGTTTTTCAGTGTCTTTCCGCTAAAATTTATTATAAATAATCCTTATTTAAATGGTAGTATTACCATTATTTGTTCTAAATTATTCCTGTGACTCATCTCACTGGTTTACAGAAGGATTTCTACCCTCAGTTCTGCAGTACTCTCATTTTATATTACTCCCATTTTATATCCCATTTTTTATATATATCTTAAAAAAAATCCATAAAAACATGAAATTTTAGGGATTAGAAATTAAAATAAAAATTAAATACATGAGAACAAAAACTACAAAAGCTCACAGCTTTTTTTTATATTTCCTTCTATTAGTTCATAAGAAATCAGAAGTTTTATGGCTAAATGCATTAGACTACCTTTTTTCCCTTTGTCGTCATTTGTTGCTCATCACCACAGCACCAGTTGCTACAGTATTAACATTTTTGAACACTAGAGCCTCAGCTTGCAATGAGACACTTCCCATTGCAGCAGGAATATATAGGACAAACCGTCATTTCATTCAACTACAAAATGGATGAACTAACAAATCACTGGTGTCATATCAACCTCCTTTCTGTCTTGGCAAGTGAACTACAGAGGGTGTATTTAATACAAAAAATAAATAAAAATCCAGACCTCCACATCTGAATATAAAGGCAGAGGTAGTTTTAATGTTTTCTTGTGATCTGTGGACTTATTTGTAACAGGCGCTATAAGAAATACCCATAAACTGTTCTTAAAAAAATACATGCCTCCTATAACATTACTGGCATTCTGACTAGGTATAACATTTCACTGTAAAGCTCCTGGGAATGCTAAGAAATTTCATTTTATTAATATGGGGCATATAAGATGCTCAGTATATGTAATTTCTTGACTCTTCTGGGGCAAGGAAGAATCAAGGTAATTCCCATCTGTTTAACCAGAGGTATTAATATTTTATTAAATTTTATGTTATGTTAAGACCAGCATTATTTACATGTTTTGATAATGTATCATGAAATCTGTATTGATGATACTCCGTCACATGTTATAAATCCACCAGAATCCTAGACAGAAAACATGCAATCTGTCGTTGTCAAGTCTGAATAAGGTGCACAGGCAGCCATTTCATTGACTACAGCTTGGGATGATGGACTTGCTTCCACATTTAGAGGTTCATTGATGTTGCCTTGACTAATATATGAATTTGAACCACAGAAAAGTTAAGCAGAAACATTTATCATTTCTTAACGGGGGCTTTGTACTCTCATCTATCTAAAAAGTTATCATCTGCTTAAAGTGTTCAGATGAAGACTGTCTGTTTTGTCCAGTTCCTATATTCTGGTGAAAATTTTGCTGCTTCTGCCAGTGATCTCCAAACTAGATCATTATCCAGACTGACAGCTGCAAATTAGCCTAATCAAAACACAGTTCTTCATGTGAACATTTGAGTTCACAACTTGTCAGAAGCTGAATTTAACAATCCCATCTGGGGTCACAAAATATCCCTCTGTTCTAGAGTGGGCTAACCAAGCTGGGCACAAGGAATATATTTGTCATTGATGCTCTTTTGAGGCAATTTCCTGCAGCAATGACTGACCATTTTTTGTCCCCTCTGGAGCAACAGGCTACTAATGGATGCTGTACCCTTCTCACAAGAACAAGCGGTCCTTGAGGCAGCTGTCCCATGCCATCATCAGCATAATGTGCCTCAGTGGGAGAGAAAAGTGGCAATCCGAGATACCAAAGTAAGTGTCATCAATAGAACTGCTTGACTGGAAGGTGACCATGGAACTAGACTTTCCTCAAGTCTCTTTGCCAGTGGAAATAACATAGATACATATTTTAATATACAATATGTAAAATCCATATTTTTTTCTGAATTAGAAAATTTTCAGCAATAATTTTAAAAGAAACTAGTGTGCTCTATCTTATCTCATCAGCCTAGCTTATTCTGAAAGAATATTTACCTGTGAAAAATTGTAGCTAGCACTAGGTTGAATTGTTGGTCTCAATACATGTAGATCTCACTTCAATTTGATTAACAGCACATTAAATCATGAGCAGCTTCTCTAAAACAAGTAAAGACTTTGACCCATGTCAAAGCTAGTAAGCAAGTCCTGGAGTAAATGCCATCAAGTTCTTGCAATGTTTGATAATTCAAAAGACTTTTTACATCTCCTTTTTTATGTACGTTTGTAATTTCTATTTCACTTCTTAGTTAAACTTTTCAGTACCTTCCATATATTGTGCCAGCACATGTGAAATTATTGCTGACATTTAACTTGAATGATATCCTATATTGCTATATCTTTGGTCTTGTGGTGTAACTGGTATCCTTAAGCTTTGCCTTTTTTTTCTTAAACAACAACAAAAAAACCCCACAAAAAATACAAGATCTGCATTACTCATCAGACAGTGTTTCAATGCCAAAAAAGTGCAGATACTGATTTGAACGTATTCCAAGGACCATTGTTTAGCAGTAACCTTCTTTTAAATGTAAGAAGCAGTATAAAGCAACATATCTACAATATTTTGTAACAAGTGAAAACATCCAGATCCCAGTGGAAAGGTGTCATAATTTTCTGATTAATTTTTAAATTATTTTGATGTTTGTAAATTTTTTTTTATTTAATTCTTTGTTTGAGAAGAGGTTCTGAAAATGCAAACATGCTTTGAGTATTTCTTGCAATTTAAGTTACTAAAGAAACATATTTAATCCAAGAAACACAAATTATAAATAAAACATTTACATTGCTTTCATTAAATGAGGTGGATTCTCAGACTTCCTTAATTTCTCTAGTTTACTTTATTTTTTCTTGTAGAGTGATATAAAGAAAACCCCAGTATATATAATATTCACCTTTTAAAAATCCTTCTTGCCTGCTCAGATTTAAAGCATTCCATGACTTCATCGGCTACAACTGTTACATGTAGTACATGACTGCCCGAATACAGTAATTAAGAAGGGTAGGCTACTTCCAAATTAAAAGGAACAAGAACCTTTTGGCAACATATTCCCCAAAGAGTTTATTAAATGAGAAAACTGTTTCATTTACACTGGTACAAATTTTGTGGGCATCTATGATGCCTCTACCTATTGGATTTTGAAGATCAGAAAATCCTCTCCTCCTCCTGATTTTTGAAAGACTCTTTTCTCAGCTTCATAAATTCCTGCAAGTTGCTCCACACATTTTGTAAATACTTATTACTTTTAATTATTAATTGTAATTTTTATTTCTGCAGTCCTTTAGAGACACACTCTGGAAGCAGGGCCTAATGAACTGTCTATAAAAAAAACACTATTGAAAACTTAAACATAGTCTTAAATGTCTTAAAGGTCTTAAAATCAAAGGCATCAGTCTTGCAAAGACTTGCGTATGCTTTTAGCTTTATGTGTCATGAATAGATCCAGGCCTATGCTATAATATTCTGTGAACACAGCTATGTCAGCTAGGAATGGAGGGGAAAAATCTCACTCCCTGCTAACATTCATGATAGAAAAGCTTACTGTAAACTCAACTCTGCTGACAGAGCTCAATATATGTAATGGGAAGACATGTCATGCTTATGCACATAGAAATACTCTTCTGTCAGTTGCTGTTGAATTTGCGTTTGAATATGTTGGGAACATGCTCTTAATTTCATTTCACATTTGCTTTCAATTAAGAAAAATGTAAACAATATAATAATGTTGATATTTCATTGCAAAATGACAATTTTCTTTATTTTAGTTATGACTTTTTCCTTTGCTATAAGAATACCCCATATCCATTCAATGAAAATTAAATTGCTTAAAAATAGCATGACGTTTATGAAAAGTGTATCACTTTAACAATGAATAGTAATTTTCACAATTTTCAATGCAATGTTTGCATGCTGAACAACATCAGTATGACAGTAATCACTAACTATACACTGCTCTTTCATATATTTCTATGTACTATAAATGTGATCTTCTTTTGATAGAAACTCATCAAGGCCAGGGTTTCTGTTTACAGATAGTGCCTTTAAAGAATTACAAATACCTATCACTGTCTAAAAATAAACAGCAATTTTCAAATAAAAATTCTGCCCTCAGAAGTGGTGTAGAATTAATCTTCAGGTAAAACTAATACTTGATTAATAGATTTAATTTACTAAAATTAAGACCAAGACTAAATGTCTATGTTAACTACTGTATTCCTAATGTTACCAATCAAGAGTCATTCTTGTGCAAAGAGCTCTTCACAATCTCCATGTGTCCTAACCTCTCCGGTAAGTAACACTTCTTTAAGTCAACACTTTTATTTTCCTGGTTAGATGGTTAGTGACTGGTTTGTCTGTGAGAATTTTATTTTATCCCATTTTGCTCTGTGTATCTTCCTATTGTCATATAGTCACAGACCTTGAGGATCTCCTAATGAAATACCACAATACAAACAGGCAGTATTTTATGTGCTTTTAATATACATTTATATACATATATATATGTACACATATATGTCTCTACATTAACTGTGAAATAAAAGATATAACACTGTATGTATACAGCAATCTTCGATTATGATGATTTGGTAGGGAAGACTGTTCAAGCCCAAAAACCCTGTAGAATTTTGCCCCAGTTTTGGAATAACCCTGGAATAAACTCTCTCATTTCATGTGTGTGGTCAGCTGTCAGAGAAGTTGCAGACTTTACCTCAATTAAATCAACACAGAAGAACTGAACTAGCAAGACACTCAAGTACTATTTTTCCTGTAGAACAAAAGCAGATGGGTTCTGGGAATCCCTCACAACCTAAATTCTTCCAAAGGCATTAGAAGAAGCTTTCAAACCCCTATTTGGCTTAGGTAATCATCTCTGGAGTAAAATGGTCTTTGGTTAAATTTTCTTAGAACAGGTATTTAGTTTTCCAGAAATGTCCTAAATTCAGACATCTGCATGAAATGATGGATTAACAAATGCAAAGGCAGGAACAAAATTGCTCATACAAAGGGAGTCATTCTGAAGGATGTGTTTACCTGCATATGAATGAGCAAGTCAATGGATTTTGCTTCAGAAGATATCTTTATTTTCCTTTCTATGTATTTGCATTGTAAATATCTGTGTATCAATCTATTATTTCATCCTTTCCCTATATATTCTTAAAATGTTTGCACTGCAAACAAAAACAAAAAAAAAGAACTCTCAGTCTTTCCCTAGTACAGGCTATCCACACATTTAAGCATTCAAACTTATTACAAATACTCAGCAAGAATAAATCAAACAGCTTTTCTGAGATAGTATTTCAACCCTAGTCTTCATCTTCCTATTGCCACTATATATGCTGAAGAACTCCATAACACTGGCCTATATAAGGTGCACCATAATAGTCTGTTCCCTTCTGTGTTGCTTTTGGAGATTTTGTTTTTGTTTTATGGTGGGAGTTTTTTGAGTAATTTTCCATGATAGCTTGTTTTAAGCAGCTTTACTACAATGATAGGGTGCCCTGGTGGTGTCCAGGAGATTTTCTTTGTCAATAACTGAAAGATACAATAGTAGCCTGCTAAGCTTCTGATTTGAGCTGTATAGTAGCTGTCCTGAAATTGTGACAGCTGGCTGCAGTCCAATAGCACTGCTTGCAATTTCTGTTGTTACTACAGCCATTATTACTACAGGGTGAATCATAGAATCGTCGAATGGTTTGGGTTGAAAGGGCTCTTAAAGATCATCTAGGTCCAAACCCCCTGCCATGGGCAGGGACGCCTTCCACTAGACCACTTTTCTCAAAGCCTCATCCAACCTGGCCTTGAATGTTTCCAGGGATGAGGCATCGACCACCTCTCTGGGCAACCTGTGCCTGTGGTTCACCACGCTCCTTGTGAAAAATTTCTTCCTTATATCTAGTCTAAATCTACCCTCTTCTAGTTTAAAACCATTACCCCTTGTCCTGTAGCTACAGGCCCTGCTAAAAAGTCTGTCCCCATCTTTCTTGTAAGTCCCCTTCAAGTACTGAAAGGCTGCAAGAAGGTCTTCCCAGAGCCTCCTGTTCTCCAGGCTGAGCAACCACACAGCCTGTCCTCACAGGATAGGTGTTCCATCCCTCTGATCATTTTGATGGCCCTCCTCTGGACCCACTCAGAATCACAGAATCACAGAATCACTAGGTTGGAAAGGACCTTTAAGATCATCAAGTCCAACCATTAATCCAGAACCACCATGTCCCCTAAACCATGTCCTGAAGGACACTCCAACAGGTCCATGTCCTTCTTACGCTGGGGGCCCCAGAGCTGCACACAGAACTCCATGTAAGATCTCACAAGAACAAAGTAGAGAGGGAGAATCACCTGACCAGCTATGGTCACACTTCTTTTGATGAAGCCCGCGATACAATTGGCCTTCTGGGCTGCAAGCACATATTTGCTGATGCAGACTTGTCCCTGAGGCAGAGGACAGAATAAGGTCAATTTGTTTATGAAATCCTGGATCAGCCTTTCCTGACACTGTTAAGGGAGACTTAAATTGTGCACAGCTCTTGTGCTTTCTTCTTACATAGAATTGAAAGTATCCCATGTTAGAAATTTTCTAGTGTTTTAAATCTGTAAAAATGTAGTAAATAGAAAAGTAATGTTCTTCTAAACTATACCATTGGCAAATGCTAACCCAGACTCTTTCCTCCACTTTATCTAATCTCCCCATTCTAGAAGGCATGCTATTGAAAATGTTGTTTCTGTATTTAATGAGTGCATAATTTATTCTGTGACTCTATCATTGTTTTCAAACAATACCCTACACATCCACAATCTTTATACATCAATGGCACTAGGTTTAATCCATCTACAATGCAAAATAAGTTTTATGTAAGGTGTTGTAGTTTCCACTTGCTTTCTTTCCTGAGAGAATACTCTGAAGAGCTATGGCACTGAACTGATATCAAAACAAATGTTTGGATAGCTTCTGTGTTGTTCATCACCTGCATTTCTTTAATGTTCTTAGTATGAGAGAGACCAAATTATATTATCAGAACTACAGCTATTTTCTTTAAGTTTCCAGTGCTCATCTTGAGTTAATATGCCTCGTTTAAGAGTAGTGAATTGAGTAATAAGCCCAGTAACAGATTTTGCATTGCTTGAGTTGCATTTTAACTTTATTCACTGCGCATGATAAAAACACAAGACTGCATAGGTTTTTCAGAAAATGTTATTTGCAATTTCTCCTTCTTTTTTTTTTCAGGTTTTTGGTACTCTGAGAGCAGAAACTATCCATTCTGCCATATAGAATGACAACTGCAGCGAACTTTTGAGAAGAAAGACATGAAAGATGAAGTAACCACTACTTCTATAACCATTCCCTTAGGCAAATGTTTAGCCAAATTCAGAAGACATAACCTGGTGGTCTTAAGTACATACCCAGAACGTGTATATTTTACATCCCAAGAGGCTTGAACTTCAGCCTGACTTAAGTACATTTTGTTATTGTTCTGTGCTTTGACTCACGTGAAAATTTTTATAGATTCCTTTTTTTTATGTACATGATTTTTGTGAATTCTGATTTTCTGGGTAAAATCAGAATAGCATCAACTGCTAGAGATATGTATCTGAGATTGCAACCTTACCTTTCACATTTCTGCTCTTTTGAATACGCTTATGTTCTCCATTCTGCTGTTATCACTGGAAAATAGTAAATTACGTATCCACAAGTTTGAGCTATGTTAAGTACGAAAGGTAGAGAAGAATAGAAACATTTTGCTAAATGTCAGAGCATACTCCCCATGTTCAATATGTAGGTTTTATAACAAAAGGAATCTACTCCTACCTGTCTCACCTGTAAAACATGTTTTTGACTTGTGATTTCATTGTGAGCTTTCTGCTCTGAAGTTGTAAGTGAACTATTTGCAGAGTCACACCAGCTATGATGACTTATAAAGATTATTTTAGTGAATACTGACAAAAAAAACCTCACAAACAGGTATTTTGTATTGGAAACAGCAGAGTGATTACACAAAAAGTGGCAAATCTAACAATATACTGTGAGATGTTGCTGCATTTTTACAAGATAACTGTACTTATGTCTCCTCTTTTGATCCCTCAGGGTTATTTGAGGGAAGAGGGCTGTTGCTTCTCACTGGTTAATAATTGCTTTCTCGCTCTTCAGATGGAGCAAACGTAGACAGCCTTAAGTGCATAGATATGTTTTTTATTTACAGGTATAATGTGAAGATGAGGGTGAGGTCGCTGAAATATTCAATGTAGGGAAATTCTCCAAGGCAAAATTCCTCTTTTAAAAAAGTGCATTCATTTATAAATTTTGAAAGTATACAAAACCGCCAAGTATTTATGGAGTTTCTCATAGATGTACTTTGTGCATGCCTTATTTTAGATTGGTTATGATCTCATCTATAGGGCATGAGGTCAGATTTAGTTAAGGAATGACTCACCACAAAGTTTCTGCCACTGAATAATTTTAAGAACAGGTTAGGCAACCATTTGCCACATTGCCATTGTGTCTGTGCATCATTTCAGATACATCTCTGAGGAACCAAAAGTTCTCCAGATTGGGATATTGTTTTGTTTGGGAATGTTTTGTGATTATGCTTGCAAGTAGCCCAGTTTAACAGATTTTAGAAATGATTGATCTTCCATGTAGTATTTTGACAGTTCCAGATCATAGGCACTTGAACAGGAACTAAGAATCAAATTTTGGTGACATATCTGTCAGTCAGAGCAAACTGCTTTTCATTCTTCAAAAGGAGACAACAGAAGAGAGTCTCTGTAGGACACATTTCAGCATTGGCAGGGCTTCTGTCTTTACAACAACAAACCTTATTACATTATTCATCGCTTAAATTTTAGGCCCTGGCAAATTGACCAACTAGACTGGGATATCAAGTAGTCTTGATATGATTCTCAAACTGTCATAGAAAATGCAGAGTGCAAAGGGCAATATTTTTAATCTTATCCTTCATCTTTTTTACAGGTAACAGTTCTGTATGACCCTGTGGGTCCTTTAACACACATTTTTAAGCCAGCAAGGAAAATCTTGATAGAGATCTCATTTTCCAGAGTTTCTTCATACACATTTTGTTATAGGGCAAATATAAGACATGTAAGACATCAGTCTCTGGAAGGTAAGAACAATCAAGTACTTTTCTGGTAGCTAATAAGTTTCCAGAGCATGAATAAGGAAAAGAAGAATGGATTGACTGCTTCTTTCTTTAGTCTGCTGAAGTTTCTAGTGTAAGAAATTCCATGTTTATCAGTGAGTTGGAGATTGTCGCCTAAGGCAAATTATTGTCTCTATCTGGTCATCACCATATCCCTGATTTAGGCTTCAAATGCTGCATCTGCAGGGTATGAATAGCATCATTGGCCTTCATGTATATCTGTAAAGTTTTAACTTTAACTGTGCATTTAAACTGCTAAATTATGAGCTGCAGAACTTTAAGTAGTGTCATCTTAGTTCCCAGTGCCAGCTTCTATGAAATTGTAAGAGACAATATGTTTTCCAAGCAATTAATTTTATTTATAATTGGAAAACAATTCAGAATAATTTCCTCAATGCAGTGATGTGCAATGTTTGAGATTATAAATGAGCAATTATCATATCAAATCCAATGAATTATATATTTTAACTGGCAGAGAAATAGATTTTTAATTGGCTATTAAGTATTTCAACAAATAACTATAAGTAAAGACAAATCCTTATAGAAAAAAAGTAAGTTTTATTCACAAAACATTAGCATTCAGGTAACACTTGAGTGCTAAGTAACTATATAGACAGGAAGTAGAAACAAGCGTGTATTCTGGTTAATTTCTATATTGGCTAAAATAAACCAGTTTTCTAAAAAAAATTTTAAAATGAGTAAACTATGGTAATTTGTGAATGTAGTTAAAAGCATAGGAAAATAAATCAGCCCTTTAATAATCCTGATGTGTACAATAATGATTCAGATCAACACATTTACCTTTTAAATACGTCTTTTTTTCCCCATAGTGAGAAGCCCAGTGAAATCAACAGATAGACATACACTCATGCACGTATGTCTCTGTGTGTGTGTGTGTGACAGAGGGAGAGACCTCAGGGCATTTTGTTCAGAAGTTTTTTTTTAACAAAGTGAAGAGTAATGTGTACTTTTTACACCTTACTAGTGGTATATATTTGTGTTATATATAACAGCTAAATGCTGTGACCCTCACTGCAAAAAAATTCCCTGTAGATTTAATTGAAAAGCTCATGAGACCCGTTCAGAAAGCCCCACGAAAGGTAGAATAAATTGACATGGCTAGCATACATTTATACATAGGTATATATGCAGTACCTCCTGTGAAATTTTCCTTGACTCTGCAGTTATGGAGTCTGAAGTTACCACACAAAGTAGATGCATATTAGAAGGAAATCTCCCTACTCAAGTCCTGGCCAGTCCCTCCTCAAGGGCTACCACAGCACTCATGGACCATCTACTAAATAGATATAGTGAAACATTAGGCAAAACACAAGGCACTGAGAAATTCTCATGGGGACTTATAGGCCACTTCTTTAGATGCTTTTATATATGAATGCCAAGAATATATTGTCACATACAGAAGATATTTTGAGGTGAAAAATGTTCTTAGTATTTATTGAAGTGCAATCAACTCTTCCAAGACACTAGGAAAGCTCACCTGGATGTCAGAGATTACTTCAGAGAATTTCCATGACTTACGTGGAAATTCCCAGCAGTCAGGGAAAGCAGTTGAAAGCACTGGAATATATTATTTGACTCACCAGAAGGAATCCACCTTCTATGTGTTACACAGACTCGGTCTGTTAAATCCCAGTTGGCTCCTTAATGTGTGAAGTAACTGCAACTGAAATGAAAAAGAACTTTTTTTTTATTCCTTCCTTAAAAATATGGCAAGCTTTTCTTTTTGTTTGACCCCTCTTCAGTCAATAATTTATCCCTTTAGGACCAGATTATAATGGTCTCCATATGGGGTTACAGCTCTAGATAATTTGAGAGACAAGATAGTGCAGTATACAGACAATTATTATTAGCAAGTTTTCACAATAAAAGTGCATTGCATTCATGATGTGTAATCTACTTGCTTGATCTTTACATAGTTATTAGTTTAAAACTTCGCAGTTTCTGAAAGCCACTTATCTAAGAGCTAGCCTCTTCCCTTTGTGGCATCATTACACTAGCCATAAATGGAGGAGGAGGAAATGAATTTTCAAACTGAGTTTAAATGTGAAGGAGTAACAGAAAGCAGTTTCTATGTGGAGACTTTCATTTACATTCTGACTTGTTAGAGAAGGGATCCGCAGAACATTTATCTTGGTTGTTTCTGTAACTTTGGTTTGAAACAAAGTTCGAATTAGATTATTGTAGAATTTTGCCACAGTTTCTTCTTTGGTAAATTTAATATTTATACTCTGTGAGCATGATCCTATAAGTAATTTGTCCTGGCTTAGTCTATTTATGTAAGTAGTCTTAAAGACTTGATTGCAATTTTTTTTCAAGTGAAATGAGTCACAAACAAGTTCTGGTAAGAAATGAGTCTTTTGAATATAACAAAACATAGTTTTGAGAAACAGCATGCCAATAACATAAGAAATCCTTAGGAAAGTTTTTAGTTGTCCTCCTGTTTACTTCAGTAGCAAGTGCATTCTTATCTTTGAATAGAAGATATTTATTTTTTTCATGACAAAGAGATTCCAAATATTGACAAACAGATAAAAAAAAAAATCTTGTCACCCCTATGTCAGCTTGTAATACTTCAAAACAAAAATCTTTCTTCCCGCAATCACCTCCCCTATCTAGTGGGAAAGACCTATTCAGAGGTCAATAAATATCTTCATAATGAAACCAATGTCCTTTTTAATGGAAAGAAGAAGATTGATTCAAATACTGAAGTTCCTTAAGCTTGTTCATTGACTGAAGATTATATTGTATAAATTATCTCACCTGACCTTAGTTAAGCAGCAAAGTACAGAAGGAGATGGTTTTCAGCACCAAGCCTAGGCCAGAAAACCTAAAAGCAATTTTGCATTCTCATTCTATGCATCATCTGAGTTACATGGTAGGGTGACACTTAAAGTGACCTCAGCCGCTCCTCCTTTTCTACTTACATCTTAATTTCCATGAAAAGAAATCAAGATGAATATCCTAACAGAAACCAGTGCATGCTCTAGAGCTACATACTCTGGGCAACCTGGGGACCAGGTCAATGCAAGTGCCCCAGTATGCCATAGATAAATGTGTGAGCATACTGCTGCAGAAGATAGTGTCTCTCCATATTTGGAAAGCACCATTTTACATTCAGATATACTAGTGTAAAGTAATGAAGTCCCCTGTGGTAAATGTCAATCAATACCTATTCCAAGGTTAAAGTACAACCAGCAGTCTGTGATAGGAATTCAAAGCACAGAATCAATTCACTTCCATTTTGTTTAGTGCTTTTTTTTTTTTTTAAAGTTTCTTCTAAAGGATGTTTATGAGTCACAATGAAACTTGGTGTGAACCTACTGTAGGGCATAAATTGCTATTCAGTAGTCGCCATGTACATTATTTGTGAGTGCACACATATATCCATGTAGAAAGACCAAGTGTGGCATGTGGGTTTAGATTAGTAAGATTTTATTTCATCACTGACTGATTTATTACAAATAATTATTGAAATATTAGTACTAATTACAAAGCATGCAACACTTCATACTTTATACTTCTTCTGCATTGTTTCTCATAATTCATCTGTAGTATAATTGCATGTGGAGATGGCTAATAAGAAAATCAGATTAGGTCATTCAGGATAGTTGCTGCCTTAATAGACAAGCAGCATGGATCTATCACTCTAGCAACATTAATATTATATATGTATATACCTATGCATGCATGTATACAGGTTGGTCTCATTCATTATACTATAAGACAGGTCCTTACATCGATGCATATGTATACATACTTAAAGAGAACTCATGAATTGTTGATGAGATTTTGATTAATTTAATATTAATTATGGGAATTTATTTCAGAACACTACTTTGAAATGTATGTGTCAGGACCTCAAATGTAATGTGTTCATGTTCATGTCAGGTAACAGTTTGTCAAATTACTGTAGAAAGCATGGAGCAGATTTGAATTCTGATGACAGAAAAATGCAGCTCTGCTTCAATGGTGAGTGAATGCATCTGAAACTGCCTTTGCTTAGCAGAATCCCACTCTTTCAGCAGGGATGAGTGGAGTCAAAATCTAACCCAGCCTCACTAGTATACTATATCCAGCTCAGAATATACTTAAAGTCAGTTCTAAGTATGCAGTTTCCCTTAATGTTATGTGAATGTTTATTGCAAGGCGAGATACACCATCATAATGTCCCAGGGCACTTTATAGGGCACAGAGTCCAGACAGATGCTGTTAAAATCACACTGGGATTGCCATAGCCAATCCCAAGAAACTGTCTCTCTGGATCACAATCAATGGCAGAATTAAACTATCACGTTATGCACATATATCTCCATTTATTTGTTTTGCCCAGTGAAGCCACAGCTAAAGAATGGGTCTTTTTAAAATGTATTTTCAAGGTCACACCATGTACTCGTTTCCCTTGAAATGGATATAAATTTGCTAAATGTACCCATATGAGCTAACAATAGATAACAAATGGACTCTCTGAGGTAATCTAAGATTGTGCACTCAGTTTCTAATTCTGTATCTTGACTCTTAAAATTACTTTACTTTCTGTGGTTGTGATGATACTATGAGGAAACATCCAGACAGGCCACAAATATAACACACACAGAGAGACATACAAAATAATCTCTCTCTTCACTGTGTTCTGGGTGTGAGCATATACACATGTATAGAGAACCTACAATTAAAAAGCCAATTAGGAGAATGTTTACTTTGATCACAGTTAGGCAAATTACTGCCCAGCAGTAATCTAACTAAGAAATTTAGGGCCCACTGGGAATGAGAGGAAATCTTTTTATGTCTGTTGAAATCATAGAGACCATTTAAAAAAAGAAAGACAAATACAAACATTTTATTTTCTTTCCAGGGATTTAAGGTGTTACATCACCGTGACACCAAGGTAAGGGAGAGTAGAGAATCACATTTTCATTTAAACAATACTTTTCATCTGAGATAGTCCAAGGTCTTCTGTAACAGTTCTGGCACCCTGCTTTGAGGCCAGTGAGTGTTATTCTCCCTCTTCTAAATTCGTGCAAATGGAGACATGGAGAGCTTGATTCACTCAAGTCTATGAATCCAGTTAGTGACAGAAGAGTGAACAACCTCCAAGAGCTCTGGTTTCTGGTTATCTGTTCTCTGGATCTCAAGCATAAGTATCTTAATATGTATTTAGATGTCAATGCTCTTGAGTCTTTTTGAGCATGGGTTATACTTCCTTACTGCAGTTGGATTGTGAGTTTGGAACTTTTTCTTTTTTTCAAGTGTCTTTTCATTTGAATAACAATACAGGTAATGTTACAATGTTCCCTGTTATTTCAGTCTTCATTTCTGAAAAGATGAACTCTTAAACTCTAAAAGATCATGCAAATGAATTAACAAATTATGTTAAAATTTGGATTTCTTACACATGGAAAAGTTTTTCGTATACCTAACTGTTTTCAGGATCAAAACCTGAAGGCTTAATATGAAAGGGAAAGTCTCAGAATTCATTTGATCTTGTAATGAATTGTCAGGTGTTTCAATCCTTGTTCAGAGGGTATTTCCATAAGGGTGCAGGCCTATGCCATACCAGGAGGCATCTCCAAATAGCTGGATTGTTTTTGTGTACTTAGAAGGCTGTTACAACTGCCACTGCTAGTGAAATGAACTATACTGGAAAAGTAATACTATGCAATATGCTGAATAAAGACTCTATTTTAATTTGTACATTGTTTGTTGGCAGTAATCCGTGACAGTATTAACTTCTAACATCATTACTATCTCAAACTGACAATGACTGATACTCTGCAACAGGCTGATAGGCAATTATTACAGTGTCCACACCAATAAGTTCTGTGCTCAGTAAAGCTAACAGTGCAATGTTTCTGGAGCTTCTGGAGGTAGAGGGGATGTGTATGTAAACCTGCTTTTTAATTGGATCAATATTAGGACCCACTTTTCATCTCATCTCTCATCCCCAAAACATAGAAGGCTGGCTATCATCTTGTTAATATTTTTTGTTAGGCTTGATGCTCCTCAGTCACATATAAGAGCCATAGACGAAGTCTATCTAAAAGCACTGCTCAGACAGATGCGATGTACTCCAGTACATCTGCCCAGTTCTGACTGATTGACCTGCTCAGATCTGGAAAACAAAGAAGTGGTAAAAGAACTTTCTTGTGTGGCTGTCACTGACTTCACACATCGTATAACACAGATGAAGTGGGAGAGCAAAGGCCCATGGAAAACCCAGTGACAGCCATTAATTGACCTCAGATATGGTGAAAGCCAAAGGGATTGTCCCCAGTTTCTTGATTAACAGGGCCATTAGTGGTTTATGTTGACAATCTACACAGAAAGTAATGCACAGTTGTAATCATAGCTCCTCAGGGGTGGAGTGACACATTCAAAGATGCCCTGTGATGTGGAGGAGGTGGCACACACCACCCTCTTGAAGGACTGGAGTGAGTTTATCCTCTCCTAGGGGTGCCCTGGGTGCTGCTAGTCTGGACTTGGCAAGGGCCTTGCTTGGTATGAGTGTGTTGTGTGTGTTGTAGAATAAGAATCGTAAAATAGAAATGTCTCTCCACCCATGATGCCTGTTGTGCTTGTTAAGTTTTAAGCTGTATGGCACGGAGTGGTATGGTTTGGTCCTTCTGGCCACACCAGCTGAATTCCCCTGTGACAAGAAATCAAAGAGGAAAGGTTTACTTCAAAAAGAGCAAGAATATGAAGCCAAAGCTAGAGGCCAAATGCTCTGATAATGAAACTAAGAACCTGACTGAACAGGGAGTTTTTGCTGGGAATCAGGAAAAAAAGGAAAGCTTATCATCTTGGAAGAAGGGTCAGGCAACTCTAGAAGAGTACAGGGATCTTGTTAGGTCATGCAGAGAGAAAATTAGAAAAACAAAAGCCCAGCTAGAACTCATTCTTGTCATGGTCATAAAGGATAACAAAAAAAGATTTTACAAATACATTAACAACAAAAAGAGAGCCAAGGAGAATCTCCATCCCTTATTGGATGCAGGGGGAACATTGTCACCAAGGATGAAGAAAAGGTTGAGGTACTTAATGTCTTCTTTGTCTCAGTCTTTAATAGCCAGACCAGGTATCCTCAGGGTATTCAGCCCCCTGAACTGGAAGACAGGGACAGAGAGAGGAATAAACTCCCCATAATGCAGGAGGAAACAGTTAAGGAGCCGCTATGCCACCTGTGTCCTCACAAGTCTATGGGGCTTGATGGGATCCCCTTGAGAGTAATGATGGAGCTGGTGGAGGAGCTTGTCAAGACAGTCTCCATCATTTATCAGCAGTCCTGGTATACAGGGGAGGTCCCAGTCAACTAGAGGCTTGCCAATGTGACATCCATCTACAAGAAAGGTCAGGAGGATCCCAGGAACTACAGGCCTGTCAGCCTGACCTCGGTACTGGGGAAGATTATGGAGAGGTTCATCTTGAGGGTGCTCACAGGACATGTGCAGGACAACCAAGGGATCAGGCCCAGCCAGCATGGGTTCATGAAAGGCAGGTCCTGCTTGACCAACCTGATCTCCTTCTATGACCAGGTGACCCGCCTAGTGGATGAGAGAAAGACTGTGGACGTTGTCTACCTGGATTTTAGTAAAGCCTTTGACATTGTCTCCCACAGCATTCTCCTGAAGAAACTGGCGCTTGTGGCTTAGACAGGTGCACTTTTCACTGGGTAAAGTACTGGCTGGACGGCTAAAGAGAGTCGTGGTGAATGGAGTAAAATCCAGTTGGTGGCCAGTCACAAGCGTTCTTCCCCAGGACTCAGTTCTGGGGTCACTCTTGTTCAATATCTTTATTGATGATCTGGATGAGGGGTCGAGTGCTCCCTCAAGTAAGCATGCAGATGACACCAACCTGGGTGGGAGTGTTGATCTGCTGGAGGGTAGGAGGGCTCTGCAGAGGCATCTGGACAGATTGGTTTGATGGGCAGAGGTCAACTGTATGAGGTTTAATAAGGCCAAGTGCAGGGTCCTGCACTTTGGTCACAACAACCACATGCAACGCTACAGACTTGGGGAGGAGTGGCTGGAGAGCTGCCCGGTGGAAAAGGCCCTGGGGGTGCTGATTGACAGCTGGCTGAATATGAGCCGGCAGTGTGCCCAGGTGGCCAAGAAAGCAAAGTGACCTGGCCTGTATTAGAAATTAATTAATTAATTAATTAATTAGAAATTAGTGTGGCCAGCAGGAGTGGAGAAGTGATTGTGCCCCTGTATTCGGCACTGGTGAGGCCGCACCTTGAATCCTGTGTTCAGTTTTGGGCCCCTCACTACAAGAAGGATGTTGAGGTGCTGGAGTGTGTCCAGAGAAGGGCAACGAAGCTGGTGAGGGGCCTGGAGCACAAGTCTTGTGAGAGGTCTGGAGCACAAGTCTTATGAGGAGCAGCTGAGGGAACTGGGGTTGTTCAATCTGGAGAAGGGGAAGCTGAGGGGAGACCTTATCACTCTCTACAACTACCTGAAAGGGAGTTGTAGTGAGGTGAGTGTTAGTCTCTTCTCCCAAGTAAGAAGTGATAGGACAAGAGGAAATGGCCTCAAGTTGCGCCGGGGAAGGTTGAGATTGGATATTACGAAAAATTTCTTCACGTAGAGAATGGTCAAGCATTGGAACAGGTTGCCTAGGGAAGTGGTGGAGTCACCATCACTGGAAGTGTTCAAAAAACGTGTAGACATGGCAGTTCAGGACATGGTTTAGAGGGCATGATTGTGTTGGGTTGACAGTTGGATTTAGAGGCCTTTTCCTATCTTAATGATTCTGTGATTTTGTGATTCTAAGAACAGCAAAAGAAGTAATGCTGCTATACTTGAAGTTATTTTCCCGGATATCATGAGTTCCTCTCCTGTCAGCAGAGTGTGGAATCATTCTCTATAGCATATTGTCTCCTTGTTGAACTGTTAGTCGCAAAAATAGAATTAAATATCAAAGAAAATTAAATAAAATGTTAACTACATATATTAAATATATAATTCTTAAGCTATTGAAACACTTCAAACTAAATAATAAAGTGAAATCAAATCACTTGTGACTTTCCACATTATGTATATTTGCCAGACAGCTGAGAAACACTTTGTTAGTGTTGCATGCTTCTACTTTTAATGTCTGGTTGCCTGTTCTTGGACTCTTAGCTTAAGATACATGTTTTCTCAGTAATAGTTGCCTAGTTAAAATTTATTATGAGACATAAATACTGTGAATGTAAAAAAATGGAAAAATTTCTTTACAGAGAGAGTGGTCAAGCATTGTAACAGGCTGCCCAGGGAAGTGGTGGAGTCATCATCACTGGAAGTGTTCAAAAAAACGTGTAGATGTGGCACTTCAGGGTATGATTTAGTGGGCATGGTGGTGTTGGGCTGACGGTTGGACTTGCTGATCTTAAAGGTCTTTTCCAACCTTAAAGATTCTGTGATTCTGTGATTCTGTGAATAGTAGGTAGGTGTTTCTGGACTTTTAATGTTTCCCCTCTGTGGTGCTAATTTTTTTTTTTTTGTAATTCTGTGTAGTGTGTGCATGTATCACTGCAGAATTTCTGTGTTGTACCCGCTTTAGTTTCATTTTTCCAGACTGAGCTTGGTATGTGTAGAGCTGAATATTAAACATGTTGGAAAATTTAAATTAACAATGTTTTATCAGATCTTAAGTACTCACTGCATTTCATTTTACCTATGTCTTCAAGATATTGCTAAGAAAAACACTTTTTAAAAATCTTAACGTTTTTGATGTAAGAGAAAAGAGGTGGAGAAGATAGAAACAAGTTGTTATATCAAGTGGCACTGAAGACAAACTATATAATCAAAATCCCTACGTGCCATTTCCGTATTAATTTATCATTAGGAGATACATTTCAGAGCAGAAAGGAGAATAAACTCTTCCACTTGTCTAGAAAAAGGAGTTGAAGATCTCAAAAAAAAAGACTCTTCGTTAAAGATTACAGCTCTCTTGGCCCTTTGTTTCTTAATTTATCTATGAGATACAGTTGAAAATACACTGAATCTTACATTGTACAGAACTTGCATAGTTTATCCCTTTAGATCTTGACTTATTACAATATTCAAATATCAGAAATAGGTACTCCTTTTTCTAAATTCCTTGTTTAGAGGAAGCGATTTATTTCCCCTAGAATAAACAGTTCACAGTGTGAGGAAATAATGACCTGGCAATGGAAAACTGCAAAAGACTCTTACAGCTGGCTATATTTCTTCACAAATAAAGAGTTACATTTATACACAAGTGGCAAACATTGCTGAAAAACACCTGATGGTCAGCACAAATAGACAGCTCTCTAATCTTGTGTCCATCATAGTATAAATGAGACACTTTTGGGATTGATATGTTAATATTAACAATTTTTTATTGACTTATACTATTGTATCTGATGCCCAGGGATAATTCCAGTTCTCAGGGTGATTTCATGGAGGAGCAGTTCAGAAAGTATATTGAAGATAGTTGTATTTATTTATGCGGTAACTTGTCTTAAACTCTGTGCTGCAGCAGAGAAGAAATAGCAGTTCAGTGCCATTAGGTTCACGCAAAACAACCTCTTGGCTATAGAATGAACTCTTGCAGTCTGGTAAAGTGAATTTATTACAGTTGCCTACTTATTATATATGATGTGCTAAAGACCTAGAAATCCTATTCAGGATCAGACCCAGTTAGGCATGGGTTGTATAGACAGATAAGAATAAGACAATTCTTGCCTCCATAAGCTTTACAAGTAATTATTTGCAAACTCTGATCCCCTTGACAAGAGCGAGTCTGTTTCTCAGGAAACAGTATGAATGTAGAGATTACCTTGCTGAAATCCTGAATATGAATTAATCAGTGAATCAGGTATGTTAATATTATAGCATGTTGTAAGGACTACAAACAGAGGAACAGACATACAGTTTTCTGGATCCATAATATTCAACCCTGTAAGAACGGAAAATGGGCAGAAATTTGCAGATAGATCTCAAAACCATGTTGTGCATCCAACTGCAAGACAAAACTTAAATGACTTCCTACACATGTGATGTTAATATTTAAAATGGAGATTTTAATTCTGGCTACATGAATTTATAAAGAAAACTCTTCTATTACTTTTAATGAAGGCCCAGTTTTAACCTTCTTAGGTTCTTGTTGTGGTTTAACCCCAGCCAGCAACTAAGCACCACACAGCCACTTGTTCATTCCCCCCATGGTGGGATGGTGGAGAGAATCAGAAAGGTAAATGTGAAAAAACTCATGGATTAAGATAAAGACTGTTTAATAGAATAGGTAAAGCAAAAGCTATGCATGTGAACAAAGCAGAACAAGGAATTCATTCACCACTCCCCATGGGTAGGCAGCTGTTCAGACACCTCCAGGGAAGCAGGGCTGCATCCTGTGTAATGGTTACTTGGGAAGACAGAAGCTATAACTCTGAATGTCCCTCCACCCCTTCCTTCTTCTTTGTCCCAGCTTTGTGTACTGAGCATGGCATCATATGGTATGGAATATCCCTTTGACCAGCCTGGGTCAGCTGTCCTGGCTATGTCCCCTCCCAGCTTCCCGTCCACCCCCAGCCTGCTCGCTGGCAGGCCAGCATGAGAAGCTGTACTGACCTTGACTACTCAGCAACAACTCAAAACATCAGCATGTTATCAACACTATTTTCATCCCAAATCCAAAACATAGCCTTATACTAACTTCTGTGAAGAAAATAACCCTACCCCAGCTGAAAGCAGGACAGTTTGATATAGAAGCTGGTGATATTATTGGAAAGTGTTCTAGTGATTTCACTGAGGCTTGAATTATGCTCGACATGGTTATGCCATAGCTCATGTGGCCTGTTCCACTATTCAGCTCAGGAAGAATATTGATTTCTATTTTTCTGATGAAGGCAGCATTAACTAACCACTTATTGAGGGAAGGAATAGAATGTGGGTATGAAGTTTAGAAAAAACATTTCACCCTCTTTAATTAGTTCTTATTTACATATGAACACTTTAAGGCAATTTTGGAAGTTCCTTTTAATACTGTCCTTGAAATCTCATTTCCAGTGTTTGGACACTGTATCAAATAGCTCAGCATACAGGACTGCAATTATTACCTGCAAAACACACATTGTATCTTTACCCTCTCATTGATCTTTTTAGTTAGTGTAAAGCAGTCCACATCTTATGAATAACTAAGCATATTTTTATCACTCATAAACATTTGCTTACCTGTACCATATAACTGTAGTTTTACAACCAGCTTCTTAACTGTTTGCTTATCAACAAAACAAAACAAATAAAACACCTATTCTTTCAAAACACTAAACTTTTACTCATATTTTTCAACTGCATTTTTCCTCGTACATTCTCTGTCACTGAGCAAAAGTGATGTACTGGCATATTATTGTAGTCCACACTATGAAGAAATCTATCAACCCATAAAATAATAATAATTAAAAAAACATTTCCACTAAGTCATTTAGCACAGAAACTCCAAATTTAATTCAAAAGATCTATATTTCCTGGTGTATACACTTCTGTCTGAGGGATTATCATGGTAAAACCATGAATCTTCAGACCTTCTGACATTTGTACACATGAACAACCTTACACATCAGAGCATGGATTACAGAGACAGTCGTCATATTTCTAAGTGTTTGTAAGACTCAGTTTTAGGTAAACTGACAACTTTAGTTATTTCCGGTGTAAAGAAGTATTTCCAGACACTTCTATACTTTCAACCATTTCCATACTCATAGAGGTAGTATTTTTAAAATATATCTACAGTTAACAAAGTTGTTTGGAATTATCACTGAGATCAAAAACAGTTAGAACACTACTTTCAACATGCTAAACTCAGAAGCTTCAGGTTCAAGTTATTTCCACTTTCTGGCTTGTTTATTTAGTTGGTTGCTTCATTAGGTTTTGCTGTGTTGGTTTTTGGTGGGTTTTTTTTTCTTATTTTGTTTTTCAATTGAAAGTAAATCCAAGCCAACTGATGTTTTCAAATTTTTTTATTTTTGGCAGTCAAAGGTTCTGAATAATGACATTGTCAAGAGTAGCTTTTTATTTATTTTTCTGGTACTCAAATTGTCATTGAAGTATTGCTACTTTTTATATATTCCTAATTTAAAAAAAAATAAATACTAGAATAGGATTATCTATGTTTTTTGTTGAGTGGGTTTTTTAAAACTCCAATTTCTTAGAATTTATAAAGAAGTAAGTATGGCTAGATTTTGAAAAACAATATGTTACTCATAATACATTTTCTATTTACAAGTGTCTCATAAGGACAAAAGCCATTAGTACTAACATTTTCATAAGAACAGTCTCTTAATTGTATATTTTCCTGAAGAATTGTTTGCACTTTGCCCTCAACACCTACCTGATTATGTTTTTTTAATATTCACAGTATGTGAAATGTAAGATAGTTCTGGTTGCATTTGTGGTCTTTTCTGATGTTTCTTCATGCACTTTTATAGTTGCTTCTGTATGTTTTATACTTTCCATAGTGCTTCCTTACATAGAAGTGATGATGGGTGTGACTGGGAAAGGGATAATGAAGGCATAATACTTGGCAGAATGTGATTTATGCTGTTGTAGTTCATATTTTGTGTGTTGTTAATATGTTCACATGTTATCAGACTGCTAAGGCTGAAATATGGAAATGCAGATCACACATCTACGTGTTATCAGGGTTAGAAGTGGCTTTGCATAACAGTAGTCTGAATTAAAAAAGGTGAAATTGTTTCTAGAGAAATAATTATTCTAAGTAATTATCACGATTTTTCCCCTCATCAGAAAAAAGAAAAAAATAGGACTTGATGACACACCACTGAAATCAATGACAGTTTACCATCACTATCAACGGACATAAAATTGAACGTATTTCGTCACTGGGTTTTTCATAAAAAAGGACTATAGGATTTAGTCTTAATTCACTAAAATTAATATGAAATTAGAATAAGTATATTTAAAACCTGATAAAAGTCTATTTCGTAGTACAAGCTACTTTAATGAGTTGTTTGAGACCTACTGCAGGCTTTAGCAGAAATGTCAACACTGAATACATTATGTCCCTCCCCTCCCTCCTGCCTAGCAGCAGAGTTTGACAGTGCTTCAGAAGCAGCTTATCTTCTGAAGTTTTAACACTTTTAATTTACTTTCTGAAGAGAAGGTAAAACTTTAAAGTAGACCATCTACCTCTGACAAGTTTGTTGCCAGTATTGAGCTAAATGGGAGGGGAATCCACAGCATTCATTTTCAAACAAGTTGTATATGACCCATAAATGACTGCGGGTACCTGAGTTTCAAAAGTGGACAGTCCTGTTTCTGCTTCATCTGTATGTTTTATGTTGTAGCAGTTTAAAACAAGCAATGATACTTTCAGGTCAGGTTTCTTTATATAAAAAGCTAAATTTGGATAACAAACTTGACACTTGATTTGACTTTTGAAGCACAAATCATAATTGAAAGTAGCCTTGTATTCTTTTCACTAAAACGCAAATACATCCCGTAGTTTTGGGGACCTTCCCCTTTTTTTCCTTCAGCCATTAGTTTAACAGGAAAACAGTTCCTCATATCAGAATTTTCTGGTCACATATAAAATTCTGTAACCAAGGAAACTATCACACATGTTAGATGATGTCCTGAAGTTCAAAAATAAACGTATCTTCTAAAAATTTAAAAACAAGCGAAGAATTCAAGCACTCATGAGTATGCTTTTTAAAGCTTAGGTTAATCCAAATGTTTTGTTTATTTAATTATTTGTTTGGAGCACACATTGCACAAGTAAAATTCAGCTTAATATCTTACTCTTACACTGAGGGCTGTAGTTCTTCATGTTCCCTTGACAACTTTCCTTTTTCTTGCACTTCTTGTTAGAAACATAAGTTGTCCTCGAGATGGCCCTATGGCAAAATAGACCCAGAAATGCCATGGCTTTGAAAGCCTGGGAAGCCACACACAGGTGTCCACATGTTCTTCAGAGTTGTACACAAAACACAATACACACCAATACACACTATTGCAGCTATTATTTTTTTTAACTGAGAATTAAATCAGAATTCTCAAACTGTCAAATCTATTTTAAACTGTAGTATGTATTACTTAAAGGATGTCTTACCAGAAGACTGGGAAATGATTATTTGAGTCTGCTACATCTGGAGTCTTTCCATTGATTGCAATGGGAGTTCAGCTAAGCCCTTAATACACAACATTTTCTTTCACAGAAGAGCATCTGCAATTGGGTCATTTAATCTATTCTCATACTAATTTGGGGTTATTTCCCTACAGTAAATGTACTGGCTAGTTTAGTTTAAAATATCACAGAAAGTTTTCACCTTTTCTTCTTGGGACTGATTTCAAGCATAACATACTGTATAACATCAATTTTATAATTTTATTTAGTAATTAAACAAACAAACAAACAAACAAACAAAACATTGCCCCAAGTTCCCTGAGGTTTGACTCTCGTTCTTTACAAACCTATTCTGCTTGCAATCCTGCTATTCTTGAGATAGTTATAATTTCTTTGTATGTGTTCCATTACTTAATGGAATAGAGATTGGATTTAACCGATCCTAACTACCTGTCTTTCTTCTTTACAAAACAATATCAGATTGGCTTCTCATAGGTGTTCCTCTTTCATAATTCTCCAAAAATAGCTGCCACCATTGTTTACTTAGTCACTGCACTGTGATTTCTCAAATACATCTGAAGGCAAAATAGGCTTGTCTCTTTCCTCTTGTGAAAGAATGTGCTCCTAACTGACGAGTAGCATCATACTCTTCTCCTAAGTAAGCAGTAGTCACAAAAAGTGAAAAGAAGAATTTATCATAAATAAAATAGAATTAAAAAATAAAACTTTATATTTCTGATTATGTAAATCTCCATAAAAATACAAATTAATTTTAAAACTAAGGCAAACATATTCAGTAAAACATTTGGATTAAAAAGCGGTTTAGCCAGAAGTAGATCACACAGAATCACACAGAGACACTAGGTTGGAAAGGACCTTCAAGATCATCAAGTCCAACCATTAATCCAGTGCCTCCATGCTCCTAAACCATGTCCTGAAGTGTCACATCCACACGTTTTTTGAACACTTCTAGAGATGGCGACTCCACCACCTCCCTGGGCAGCCTGTTCCAATGCCTGACCACCCTCTCAGTGAAGAAATTTTTCCAAATATCCAATCTAAACCTCTCCTGGCGCAACTTGAGGCCATTTCCTCTTGTCCTATCACTAGTTACTTGGGAGAAGAGGCCAACACCCTCGTCACCACAACCCCCTTTCAGGTAGTTGTAGAGAGCAATAAGGTCTCCCCTCAGCCTCCTCTTCTCCAGACTAAACAACCCCAGTTCCCTCAGCCGCTCCTCAGAAGACTTGTGCTCCAGGCCCCTCACCAGCTTCGTTGCCCTTCTCTGGACACACTCCAGTACCTCAACATCCTTCTCGTAGTGAGGGGCCCAAAACTGAACACAGGATTCAAGGTGCGGCCTCACCAGTGACGAGTACAGGGGCACGACCATTTCCCTACTCCTGCTGGCCACACTATTCCTGATACAGGCCAGGACGCTGTTGGCCTTCTTGGCCACCTGAGCACACTGCCGGCTCATGTTCAGCCGGCTGTCAACCAGCACTCCCAGGGCCTTTCCGCCGGGCTGCTCTCCAGCCACTCCTCCCCAAGCCTGTAGCGTTGCATGGGGTTGCTGTGGCCAAAGTGCAGGACCCTGCACTTGGCCTTATTAAACCTCATACAGTTGGCCTCTGCCCATCAATCCAGCCTGTCCAGATGCCTCTGCAGAGCCCTCCTACCCTCCAGCAGATCAACACTCCCACTCAACTTGGTGTCACCTGCAAACTTACTTGAGGGAGCACTCGATCCCCTCATCCAGATCATCAATAAAGATATTGAGCAAGACCGGCCCCAGAACCGAGCCCTGGGGAACCCCACTTGTGACCAGCCGCCAACCGGATTTAACATCGTTCACCACAACTCTCTGGGCTCGGCCATCCAACCAGTTCCTCACCCAGCGAAGAGACAGTAAACCTGTCTAAGCCACGAGCCGCCAGTTTCTCCAGGAGAATGCTGTGGGAGACGCTGTCAAAGGCTTTACTAAAGTCCAGGTAGACAACGTCCACAGTCTTTCCCTTATCCACTAGATGGGTCACCTGGTCATAGAAGGAGATCAGGTTGGTCAAGCAGGACCTGCCTTTCATGAACCCATGCTGGCTGGGCCTGAGTCTTTGGTTGTTCTGCAGATGCCCTGTGAGCACTCTCAAGACCAACCGCTCCATAATCTTCCCTGGTACAGAGGTCAGGCTGAGAGGCCTGTAGTTCCCAGGATCCTCCTTCCGGCCTTTCTTGTAGACGGGCGTCACATTGGCAAGCAATACTGTTTCAGATGTTCAGATGTTTCAGATTCCAAGATTCTACCAAGATTCAGATTCTACTCTTGGTTGTAGTATCCTTTAGAAGGACATGTCCAAACCAAACTTCCTAAGTTATCAAATCACCTGTAACTGTAGGCTATCAAACTCATCAAGCTGTACCTTAAACATATATGTCAACTTTTTTTCCACTGTTTTTTCTAATTTTCTAATAAAATCCACTGTTCGCAAGTTCTTTAGAATCTGTACCTTCAGGGACTCTTTGGTAATTTAGTCCCTAAATAAAAGTATATACTCCACAGTTTTTGTTTTCCTGTTTCTCTTTCACAGTGAGTACCCTGCCACATTTTAAAATTGTATCCTGTGCTGCTGATAGCAGTGGGGATTTCAGCACTGATTTCAAAGATAGGGAATACTCGCAGTACCCCCAAACATACTGTATCCTTAATAAATAAGATATAATTTTTAAACAGTAAAATCATGATCAAGAGAATTCACAAAGTGGAATGAAGCATCATCTTAATTAATTGGGAAGAAAAGAAATTTGTGTAAAGTAGGAACATGCGTTAAAGGCCTTTTTTTTTTCCTAAAGAAATACTTGTTTTCTAAACTGATAAGTAATATAGTGGCATAGGCCATGAGAATTACCTTTATTTCACGTTGGAGGGGTATTAATTTGTAATATTTCAGAGAACATTTTAAACCATGAAAACCTGGTGAATGATGCTTTGGATGCAGGCAGCTTAGCAGGAGAACCCAGCAGGGTGCACATTCAGATTTCATGATATTCTATGCGTGTAGGTAAGGGCGAAATACACCTCATAGAACTGTGGCTCTTTAAAAGCTAGACATCAAATTAGAGCTGTTTATCTAGGTTTTCTCCACAATAAACAGTTGTAGACCTCCAGAATGTGATCCACCCCAGCTCAGATTAATTGCATACGTCTATCTTCCTCTGCTGTGAATGGTTGGTGTTTTTATGACAAAACCAAAGGATTATTTTTCAGATGTTTAATATTAAATCAAATAAATCCTACCTCAAGCTTAACATTCCCTAGACAGCCTGTTAAACCTTCAGTCCGACAGGTGAAAATAGTAGACAAATTGCATCTGTATGAGGAGAAGGTCTGTATCTGATGGCCCAATCTTGCATCTGGAAGGTGTTAAGGGACCTTCATGGCCCAAAGGTTGGTTCAAATGTCTCAAAATTTTAGAATATTCAGTTTAAATCACAGAATCACAGAATCACTAGATTGGAAAGGACCTTCAAGATCATCAAGTCCAACCATTAATCCAGTGCCTCCATGCTCCCTAAACCATGTCCTGAAGTGTCACATCCACACGTTTTTTGAACACTTCTAGAGATGGCGACTCCACCACCTCCCTGGGCAGCCTGTTCCAATGCCTGACCACCCTCTCAGTGAAGAAATTTTTCCAAATATCCAATCTAAACCTCTCCTGGCGCAACTTGAGGCCATTTCCTCTTGTCCTATCACTAGTTACTTGGGAGAAGAGGCCAACACCCTCGTCACCACAACCCCCTTTCAGGTAGTTGTAGAGAGCGATAAGGTCTCCCCTCAGCCTCCTCTTCTCCAGACTAAACAACCCCAGTTCCCTCAGTCACTCCTCATAAGACTTATGCTCCAAGCCCCTCACCAGCTTCGTTGCCCTTCTCTGGACACACTCCAGTACCTCAACATCCTTCTTGTAGTGAGGGGCCCAAAACTGAAGACAGGATTCAAGGTGTGGCCTCACCAGTGACGAGTACAGGGGCACGACCATTTCCCTACTCCTGCTGGCCACACTATTCCTGATACAGGCCAGGACGCTGTTGGCCTCCTTGGCGACCTGGGCACACTGCCGGCTCATGTTCAGCCGGCTGTCAACCAGCACTCCCAGGTCCCTTTCCGCCGGGCTGCTCTCCAGCCACTCCTCCCCAAGCCTGTAGCGTTGCATGGGGTTGCTGTGGCCAAAGTGCAGGACCCTGCACTTGGCCTTATTAAACCTCATACAATTGACCTCTGCCCATCAATCCAGCCTGTCCAGATGCCTCTGCAGAGCCCTCCTACCCTCCAGCAGATCAACACTCCCGCCCAGCTTGGAGTCGTCTGCAAACTTACTGAGGGAGCACTCGATTCCCTCATCCAGATCATCAATAAAGATATTGAGCAAGACCGGCCCCAGAACGGAGCCCTGGGGAACACCGCTTGTGACCGGCCGCCAGCCGGATTTAACGCCGTTCACCACAACTCTCTGGGCTCGGCCATCCAGCCAGTTCCTCACCCAGCGAAAAGTAAACCTGTCTAAGACACGAGCCACCAGTTTCTCCAGGAGAATGCTGTGGGAGACGCTGTCAAAGGCTTTACTAAAGTCCAGGTAGACAACGTCCACAGCCTTTCCCTCATCCACTAGGCGGATCACCTGGTCATAGAAGGAGATCAGGTTGGTCAAGCAGGACCTGCCTTTCATGAACCCATGCTGGCTGGGCCTGAGTCTTTGGTTGTCCTGCAGATGCCCTGTGAGCACTCTCAAGACCAACCGCTCCATGATCTTTCCCGGTACAGAGGTCAGGCTGAGAGGCCTGTAGTTCCCAGGATCCTCCTTCCGGCCTTTCTTGTAGATGGGCGTCACACTGGCAAGCCTCCAGTCTTCTGGGACCTCCCCTGTTAACCAGGACTGCTGATAAATGATGGAGAGTGTCTTGGCAAGCTCCTTCACCAGTTCTCTCAGTACTCTTGGGTGGATCCCATCAGGCCCCGTAGACCTGTGGGTGTCCAGGTGGTTTAATATGTCCTTGACTGCTTCCTCCTGGATTATGAGGAGTACATTGTGCTCTCCATCCCTGTCTTCCAGCTCAGGGGGCTGAATACCCTGTGGATACCTGGAGTGGCTATTAAAGACTGAGGCAAAGAAGGCATTAAGGACCTCAGCCTTGTCCTCGTCCTTGGAGACAATGTTCCCCCCTCCATCCAGTAAGGGATGGAGACTCTCCTTGCCTCTCTTTTTGTTGTTAATATATTTGTAAAAACATTTTTTATTATCCTTTACGACTGTGGCCAGACTGAGCTCTAGCTGGGCTTTTGCCTTTCTAATTTTGTCCCTGCTTGACCTAACGAGATCCTTGTACTCTTGGTGAGTTGCCTGCCCCTTCTTCCAGAGGTGATAAACTCTCCTCTTTTCCCTGAGTCCCAGCAAAATCTCCCTGTTCAGCCACGCCGGTCGCCTTCCCCGCCAGCTCTTCTTAGGGCACATGGGGACCGCCTGCTCCTGCGCCTTTAAGATTTCCTTCTTGAAGACTGTCCAGCCTTCCTGGACCCCTTTGTCCTTCAAGACTGTCTCCCAAGGGACTCTCCTGGACCCCTTTGTCCTTCAAGACTGTCTCCCAAGGGACTCTTGCAGCCAGTGACCTGAACAGGCCAAAATCTGCCCTCCGGAAGTCCATGATAGCAGTTTTGCTGACCCCTCTCCTTACTTCACTCACAACTGAGAATTCTATCATGTCGTGGTCGCTAAGCCCAAGATGGCCTCCGACCACCACATCTCTCACCAGTCCTTCTCTGTTTGTAAACAGCAGGTCCAGCAAGGCACCTCCCCTGGTGGTCTCAGTCACCAGCTGTGTCAGGAAGTTATCCTCCACACACTCCAGGAACCTCCCAGATTGTTTCCTCTCTGCCGTGTTATACTTCCAACAGATGTCCGGTAGGTTGAAGTCCTCCACAAGAACAAGGGCCAGCGAATGCAAGACTTCTGCCAGTCGCTTATAGAATGTCTCATCTGTCTCTTTGTCCTGGTTGGGTGGTCTGTAACAGACTCCCAGCAAGATATCTGCCTCATTGGCCTCATCCTATGAAAACTTCAAAGTAGCACTGTAAATCTTGATTCTAGTGCTCAGTTCAATACACCTGATTCTAGGTACAGCTTCCAGATTATATTTAAAGATTCAGACAAAGTAAAGATATAATCTTGCACTGTAGAGTGTAGGTAGTTAAGACTACCTAAAGATTGTTTAGTTTAAATGCTAAACTGGTAATTTTATTTTGTTATTTTAAACTCAATTTAAATTAAATTATTTTGCTCCTTGACCTAAACATTTAATTGGTTTTGATACAGATTATGAGATTTGTCCTGGTTTCAGCCAGGGTAGAGTTAATTTTCTTCATAGAAGCTAGTGTGAGGCTATGTTTTGGATTTGGGATGAGAAAATGTTGATAAAGTGCTGATGTTTTGAGTTGTTGCTAAGTAGTCAAGGACAGTCCAGCTTCTCGTGCTGGCCTGCAGCGAGCAGGCTGGGGGTGGACGGGAAGCTGGGAGGGGACACAGCTGGGACAGCTGACTCAGGCTGGCCAAAGAGATATTCCATACCATATAACGTCATGCTCAGTATATAAAGCTGGGACGAAGAAGAAGGAAGGGGTGGAGGGACGTTTGGAGTGATGGCGTCTGTCTTCCCAAGAAACCATTACGTGTGACGGAGCCCTGCTTCCCTAGAGATGGCTGAACACCTGTCTGCCCATGGGGAGTGGTGAACAAATTCTTTGTTTTGCTTTGCTTGCGTGCGTGGCTTTTGCTTTACTTATTAAACTGTCTTTATCTCAAACCATGAGTTTCCTCACTTTTACTCTTCCAATTCTCTCCCCCGTGCCACCGTGGGGGAGTGAGCGAGCGGCTGCGTGGGGCTTAGTTGCCGGCTGGGGCTAAACCACGACAGATTTGTGATGTCTTGGGTGGTTGTATCAATTTATGGTCACAACCTGAGACAGTGAAGTTCCAACCAGGCATTAGGCACAGAGTTTTCATTATGAAAAGAATCAAGCACTGAAACGGGTTGCCCAGAGAAGTTGGTGAAATCCTTGGACGCTTTCAGGACCCTACTAGATAAAGCCCTGAGCAACCTGTTCTGAATTCAGTGTCACCCCTCCTGTGAGCAGGAAATTGAACTAGATACACTCCTGAGGTCATTACCACCCAGAATGATTCTTTGACACTATGTTTTCCCCTCTGGAGACAAATAGAATCATAGAATCATAGAATAGTTTGGGTTGGAAGGGACCTTTAAAGGTGCAATCAGGCACAGTCAACATGGGTTCACAAAAGGAAAGTCCTATTTAACGAATTTGATATCCTTCTATGGTAAGTTCAGCTGCCTAGTGGATGAAGGGAATGCAGTGGATGTAGTTTTTCTGGACTTTAGTGAGGCTTTTGATACTGCTCAAGTTGTCCAGCTGTGGGATGAGTGGGTTCATGGTGTGCTGGGTGAAGAACTGGCTGAAGTGCAGAGGTCAAAGGGTTGTAGTGAATAGGGCTGCATGTGGCTTGCAACCAGTCACCAGTGGTGTTTTGCAGGGTTCTTTTCTACTGCCTGTCCAATTCAATATCAGTGATCTGGATGCAGGGGTTCAATGCACCATTAACACGTGTCATGGTTTAGGACAGCAAGTGCAGATGATACCAAACTGGGAGGTGCTGTTGACTCTCTTGAGGGACAAGAGGCATTGCAGAGGGTTCTAGATAGATTGAAGCATTGGGCTATGATAAATGGGATGAAATTTAACAAGTCAAAATGCCGGATTCTGCACGTAGGACATAGTAACACCAGGCATAAATATAAATTGGGAGAGGAGTGGCTGGAGAGCAGTCCTGCAGAAAGGGATCTGGGGGTGCTGATTGACAACAAGCTCAATAAGAGTCAACAGCGTGCCCTGGCAGCCAAGAGGGCAAACCGCATCCTGAGGTGCATTAAACACAGCATAACCAGCTGGTCAAAAGAGGTGATTATCCCGCGGTATTCAACATTGGTGCAGCCTCACCTTGAACACTGTGTGCAGTTCTGGCCCCACAATTTAAGTATGGTGTGAAGGTCCTTGAATGCGTCTAGAGGAGGGCAAAGCTGGTGGAAAGGCTGGAAGGAATGTCCAGTGAGAAGTTGCTAAGGACTTTAGGCTTGTCTAGTTTGGAGAAAAGGAGGCTGAGGTGTGTCTTCATTGCTCTCCACAGCTTCCTGAGGAGGGGAGGTGGAGAGGGAGGTGCTGATCTCTTCTCCCTGGTGTCTAGTAATAGGACGTGTGGGAATGGTTCAAAGCTGCACCAGGGGAGGTTTAGACTGGATGTTTGGAAGCATTTCTTCACCAAGAGGGTGTTCAAACACTGGAACAGGCTTCTTTGAGAGGTGGTTGATGTCCCAACAACTGGGACAGATCTGGTATTTGCAGATCATTAAATTGCTAATGACACATAGATCTGTTCTGGAAGGAACCATCAACTGTGAATGCCAGCCAGAGTTGAGGACTTCATTGCGTTGTCTGGTGTGCTCCATGTGCAACACCAAACAGAGACAGAATTTCCCCAGGTGTCTGAGGAATTTATGTAAGAAAGAGGATTTTGAATTTAGTAATAAGATACAGCGAAATTATTTGGACTAGAATTAAGGCAGGAAATAATGAGATCAGTGGAATAAGAAAATAAATGTCTGTGGTCTGCAGGCCTCTTACAAATACACAGCTTGACCAGATGTATATCGAATTAGCCACACCAAACATAGCACACAATCTCAGCAGCTTGAAATACCATACTTGAAGATTTTAAAATTAGGTTTATATATGATCACTGACCCAGACAGGATGTTGAAAATGGTTGTAAAAATAGTAATAAAAGTTTAATCATAATCATAATCATAATGGGAGATTTTGTAATGTATTACATTTTTTTCAACTCAAATGCTTTTTATAGAAATTTGCCTCTAACAAAGCACAGGAATTAAATTTTTTGATTAATTCTTGAGAGATGCATAATACTTGATCCAAGAATTATTTTAATAGTGACTGTGGTGATTTCCTACCTTAGAGAAGAAAAAAAAATATTTTGTAATTCAACAGAATATTGGCTTATTTTTCCAGTTCAAAAGAGAAATGCCATAAAATTGAGGAAAACAGTTAAAAGATTACCTAAAAAGCAGCTAAAAGGACAAAATATTTTCAGGAGGCATGAGGAATGTCTAAAAAACTTTAGTAAGGCTTTCAGATAAAAAAAAAAGAAAAAAACTAAGGGACTCAAACACTATTATCTGATGAGTATGGCTAACCAGAAGAGTAAAGAAAGTGGTAAGCGATCGAAAAGCTTTCTTCCTAAAGTGTGTTTTCGAACTGAATAAAACAGAAAAGAGCATTAACTCTTAATAGCTAAATGTAGAATCATAACAAACAAAGCCAAAAAAAAAATTCTAAGAAACAACATGTAAAAAAGTTGTAATAAAATGCTTTCTAAGTGCCCTGGAAGTCAAACAACTGTTAGAGATGGTCGAGCCCAAAATTGTCAAGATGTACAAGGAACATCCAATGATATTAAATCCATAAAAGACATTATTAGTGAGGTGAGTCTGAAGAACTCTTTCTAACTGAACTGAAATTGATGAAAATGGACTAAACCAATTTGCTAGGAACAGACAGTATTCACACAAGAATTCTAAAGGAATTTGAATCTGACATTGTGAAATTACTAGTTTAAGTTCATAGCCTAACATTCAAAACAGCTGGAGGAATGGAAGGTGAAAAAGCTGTATTAATTTCAAATAAGTTATTCTGTATTGAACAAATCGATAGAAACCATATTAAAGAATGGAATTAGAAGATACATGGACAAGCAAGAAATATAGGAGAAGCAATACCTCCCTCATAAGGAAATATTACATCATAAATTTATTAAAATTATTTAAGATGCCCAAGGATGACAATGATAAGTCTGATCTGAGTGTTGTCATGTGTTTAGAGTTCAAAAAAAAGTATTAATTAGAAAAGTTCACCAAAAATTCTTTAAGAAATTATGGTGGGATAGAAAGGAAAATCTCCTGTTGATCTTGTTAGTAACTGATAAAATCTAAAAAAAATAAAATAGGAATAATTTTCATTTTTCACTGTAAAAATGGGCTACCAGTGGAGTCCAACAAGCACCTTGTGCTCTTCAGTATATTTGCAAGCAGTCTAGTAAAGATAACAGATACTGAGGTTACAGAGGTTTCTGATTAAACAATTATGAAATGATTTTGAATAGAATAAGATAAATGTATCGAGAATGAACAATTGAAAGACCTTATGATACAAAGAATGGAATTAATCTTATCTAACTTTAGCTGTCTTGAGGTTTGATATCCAGACTAAACTTGGCATTTAAGATTCCAGTACAGTGCATGGAAAGAGATAGGTACTTCAGGAAGAAGGTCCATTCTTTTCAGCTTGCAGAAAGATGAATCACTTTCTTTAGTGTTTATAGGAAAATCTTAGATAATGATCTTAGGCCTGATACTTTACTTTTTCACAGCTGTGAGGGGAAACCCATACAAGTAATCTGGACAATGAAATGCCAGATAAAATGCAATGCAAATAAATGCTAAATAATGCATATGAGCTATATAAAACTCTCTATATATGTAACAATGAGTGTATGCATATATATTAAATTTATTCAGAAAATAGATTTTAAATTCATACAATGTACATGGACGGTTCTTTAAAATTGGTAGTTAAGCGACCAGAAGTAAAAACTGCAATGAAAGGTGGTAGTTATCTGAAAAGAAACACATATTAAAAGCTAGAAAAATATCATCACAGCACCATGTAAATCAAAATCATACATTTCTGCAGCACTTAATCCAAATTAGCTAGGAAAAAAAAAGAAAGCAAGAAAGAATGGCTCAGATCCTCAGACACATAAACAGATGGATAACTGCCAACTTCAATGGAGTTGCAATGTTTGAGGAGCCAGTTCTGGATGTTTTCACAACCCCCTGTAAATTTACTATTTGCTAGTCTGACAGCTCTTACACATATATAATTCCATTTTACATACATTTTTTAGTGACAGCATAAAGCCACAAAGCTGTGGACATTGTTTTTGCATGGCACACTATGAGCATATATTTTATGAACTGAAATGCAATGGTATCTCATTGAGCTTTGCTTTTTTTTTTTTCTTTGCTATTATTACTAGGAACACACGTCTTTCCAGGCTGGCTGTCTGGCAAGAAAAATGACCTCATTAGTCTTTGTTTGTTGTCAGGATAATTTTGGCAAAATAGAACTATTAGATTGCTGGACTTTTGTCAGTAATCTGTTTTTTTAATCTGTGTTTCTTATCCATTTTGGTGAGCCTTGAGACAAATTCTTAAGTCTGTAATTTTCACTTTAAAGAGTATTCTGCTTATGAGAGTACCTATTCTTTCAGAATGAAAATTTATATTAAATTCATAATGACATATACTTTTAAAGAAATATACTGTCTAATGGCTTTGTCATGGATTTGCTTTTTCTCCTTTATGAGTGTTTTGAGTCAAATTAAATGCCTGATATGCTTCATACCAAAATCAAGCCTTAAGTTTTCTAGTAGACATAACATAATTGTTGGAAAAGTTTTGATGAAAAATTCTTAGCAGAAAGCATGCAAAGTGCAGAGGAACATTGAAAGTTGGCTACAGATGAAGGACCTGCTTCAGTAGTTTGATTTCAAAGAACCAGTGCTCTGCTTTTACACTTGTATTTTTTTCTCATTGCAGTTACACATCATCTGGTACAGTACCTTTGGCATGGTTAAAGACTGCAAATATGGTGTATTCCTCAAAAGAAATGTCTATGCTAAGTGACAGTAGGAATTATTGGTTAGCCATTACAAAAACCTTTTGATTACAGAAGTGTATGCTTTGGCTGCTATTTCTAGAATTGAGTACCCTCAAGCGATCTGATTAAAAATGTCAACTAAGGTATGACAGATAGCTCGTAAAAACTTTAACAGTGTTTCATGTTCTACCACTGTTCATTATGTCTAAACTAAAACTTTACATAGATATTGCATGACATTCCACATATTATTTAAATGTGGTTCCCAAATGTTAGAGATAAAATGATGTTTCTTCTGGGCAGGTACATATGCTTTGAGATTTGTCATATGCTTGGAGTGAAAAAGGATAGAAAAGGTAATGAAAATAAGGTTGGAAACTAAATGTATTTCTTCAAATTAATTTGTTGGCCATTACAGAATTAGTTTCTATGACCCAAACACATGATTTGTTATTGTCTATGTGTATGTAAAAAATATAAAGACGTTACTGAGATTCTAGGAAGAAGACAACTGTTATGTCGTACATTCTAGAAGTTTAAAAAAAAAATCCTAAGCACAAACTATTCTAAAAAAATGTCTTTGGAAGTCTTATAAGAAAGTTTGGTGTGATTTTTTATATCTGTATGATGTCAGAAGAGTAGAAAACTCTATAAACACCAATAATAAAAGTAATATTAATGAAGTCCACAGCCTATACCTCTGAATAATTTTTCTTTGGAAATCTTTGGCATACGCAATATAAATTAAATTTACAGTTGCAACACCACCAGAAGTAAGTCAGAAGCATCGTTCAGTTTTATGTCAAGCATTTGTGATTGAGATAAATACCAAGTTAAAGAAAAAGAATCATATCAGAAGTAGAAACATGAAAAATGTTGAAAATAAGGCACACTATATTTATGGAATGGAACTCAAAATACTGGCTAATTCCCATACTAGTCAGTTTACTTCTTCTGCAGCAGCAAGACAAAATATGTCCCATATCCTCCATATGTTCTTATTCACATGTGATTTAATATTTTCATAGAACAAAGTTATTAGCTCAGATGGCCTCTTTCCAGTTTGTGTCTAACTGTTCATCAGCTTTGTCATCTATATCATCATCCACCAACCACTCTTTTGCCAGGCAGAGATTGTGCTGAGAGATAAAATTGCTTCAGACTGACATTACGAGGGACAAATAACGGATAACAGTAGCAGCTGTTGGGATACTTTATTTCTTCCTGGTGGGGAAATGACTGTTACCATGCTGCTTGCCAGACTGAGAGAAAGAGAAAAAAAGAAAGGTAGCTTGCATTCTTCTGATCTATTCTCAACGGTGACAAAACCTTGTAATGAGTGTTTTGTTAATATATTTAATTATTGATTTACCTTCCTTTTTGAGTTCTTGAAAATATTGGTGAAACTGGGCTCAGTTTGAAATTAAGCCAAGTACAGATATTGGATTTAGATGCAAGTTTAGCCTGAAGCAGGCAATCAAGAGCTCAGTGATATTCCCAATTCCAAACCTTGAATTTCCAGCTTCAGCGCTGAATGAGATGAAAACATATTGGTGTTTTGTCATTTGCAATCATAATAGCTCTTCTGTAAAGAAAGAAGGGAGGAAGGGAGGAAGGAAGGAAGGAAGGAAGGAAGGAAGGAAGGAAGGAAGGAAGGAAGGAAGGAAGGAAGGAAGGAAGGAAGGAAGGAAGGAAGGAAGGAAGGAAGGAAGGAAGGAAGGAAGGAAGGAAGGAAGGAAGGAAGGAAGGAAGGAAGGAAGGAAGGAAGGAAGGAAGGAAGGAAGGAAGGAAGGAAGGAAGGAAGGAAGGAAGCTAGAATACACAGTTCTTTG
This sequence comes from Phaethon aethereus, assembly GCF_964289735.1. Classification (NCBI taxonomy): domain Eukaryota; kingdom Metazoa; phylum Chordata; class Aves; order Phaethontiformes; family Phaethontidae; genus Phaethon; species Phaethon aethereus. The sequence goes on along the minus strand of NC_138576.1, from coordinate 43,982,248 downwards.
TTTTATACCAGTTTTCATTTAAACCAACTGACCTATTTATAGAGTAAGACTTAAATACATTCAATATATTTTAGCTACTTAAGTGAAATAGTCCAGAATTCAGAAAAACTGGAAGTCTTAGAAACGGTGCATTCACAAGGTAGAGATGCTTTATACATGTATTTAAAGCGTGTTACAGTTGTTATGCATGTGCAGATCAGCTTCACCATGCAAGTACAATAACTTTATCAAATTTTAGACAGAATTCTAGGCATCCTGGTCTCCTCACACATTTGAAGAGTCTGTTAGATGGAATGAATATGAGTCCAAATTGCTACTCAGGAAAGCATATCCCACCATAAAAGAAGAAGTTAATTTATGATTCATGCATTATAGGATCAGAAAGGGCAGGTAAAATCACCTAGTTGGATTGGATAGACATTTGGATAGAAATTGGATGAACTAATTCCTGTTAAAAATGTTCTTTGTCACTAGAAAAAAACACAGACCAAAACAACTTTGATTTAGCAATTTTTGATCATGTAGAATCCAGCAAAAATAATTCATAAATTATTCTAATGGCTAGTAAGTCTTGGTATACTTTTATTTTCAGTTTTATTCAGATTCTGTTCCAACTGCAGTCTTGATTACTAGACTGAAGAGCTCTGTAATATCAAATTTCTGTTTCCCCATTCCCCATTCTGTCTCCGCCCTTCAATATCTTCCTTCAGTCTTGAATCTCAGAACGGACACAATATTCATGTAATGATTCCTTCACTGTGAAAGCTAGAATAATATAAACTCCTTATTCTTACATAGTCTACTCTAAGGCTGTGTATCTAAGGGTGACATTAGCTTTTTAGTCACAATGAGGCACTGAGGTCATTTCCAACTGATTATCCCCCATGGCTAAATGATATTATATGAAATCATACAATTTCATATTAAATGACATTACAAAGCTAGAATCTGACCCATTCCGAGTAAGGGTAACAGAATTTTACCTCCAAATAAAATCTTAAAAATCAAACAGATTGACTTCATATATTGTCCCACAGAGTGAAAACTGACATCTTAATGTCAGTCTCTGGCAATGAGAACATGAGGACAGAGAGGCAGTCTAATATTCATATTTTACATTACGCTTAGAAAACACATGTATTTTTACAGCCAGATAAAGCCCTATAAATCTTAGACACTGTGTTTTAGCTGAAAAATCAAAGTCCTTAAGGAACTGTTGACAAGAAACAAACCCAACAAAAGCAAATGAAAAAAGCTAAAAGGATTAAAATAATTTGTTTATGAATAACAAAGCAGAACAGCTTCAAATGGTGGCAAATACAATTCTCTATTATGCAAAAGGGCACAGCATAATTCAAGTGTATAATATTTGCAACAGCTGTGTCAAATGGCCCACAAAAAATTCTGTCCCCACCTCTTTTGTTTCAGTTCCTTTTCCACCTTTGGTTCAGCAAACACCACAGAGATCTGTTGTATGCCAAATCTGAGGGGGAAAAACAAACAAACAAACCTGGCAAAAAAATTGAAAAGGGAGTGTGAAATGAAAGAAAGCTGAAGTTTATATGCATCAAATTTTTCTTCTGCTATTTATCTAGCTGTTATTTTGTACCATAAATCTGGGAAATGCCCTAAGTAAGTAAAGTAGCAGTCAGGAAGGTACTTTTTTCTGAGATAACCAATGTATTTGTAAGCAAGCATTTTTTCCGCATCATCTCTAAGTTGCTACTCCCAAGTATAAAACTATGATAATATGTATTTTCAGGAATACTCCTCCCCACTCCCCCACAAAGATATTTAATAAGACCAAAAGTATTATTAAATACCTGCATGCTGGAAACTATTTGTACTTTTATGGAAATTAACATGTCTCTGAAGAATGCAGCATATTCATTCTTGACTACCATCTCTGTCACCTCATATGTTATCTAACTCTCAGCATAACAACTTCTACAGAGTTCTCCCATTAAACTATTTGAGCTTTCAGATTCCTAGATTTTTTTAAAATACTGACAAATCATAGGGAGTGCTTGACAGCTAGAAATAAAAAACATTCTAGAAGCCTGCTTTATTAACTCACAGATTTTCACATATTTGTCTCTTGTATCAATATTTAAAAAAATTTAGGAGAGGGATGAACACTCTTCACCCAGTTTTTATTTGACTGATTTGAGCCCAGTCTTAGATCAGAAGAAAACCTCTGCACTTATACAAAATCAAATATTCTAACTACATGATTTTGAGACGATTATATCTATCCCATTGACCCAGAATAACAGTGAGGACTGTTATATAAATTTCCTCCTTTTCAAGTGGCTGCTATTTCCAAATATGTTTTCTTTTTTACATCTTCTTAAATTTCCTTTCTCTCACAATCCTTTAGTTTCTTTCTAATTATGCACATAGGAATGACATCTGGCCCCTAGGTGTGGTACTATAGGGTTTGTATGTGTTGGGAGCTAAAATTATGTAGAAGACATCAATCAATTCTCTATACTCTGGATGCATTTCACTCATAATGCTCCTGAGTCACAACATCTAATGTTCAACTGGAATAGGTGGTCATAGGTCTTCATCTTCACCTCTGTTCATAACAAAAAATCTTTTACTTTTCTCTACGTGAATTTCACCCTATTGCAATATGGTGAGATCCCATCGGGGTACTGCATCCGGCTCTGGAGCCCTCAGCACAGGAAAGACATGGACCCGTTGGAGCAGGTCCAGAGGAGTGCCACCAAAATGATCAGAGGGATGGAACCTCTCCTGTGAGGACAGGCTAAGTGAGTTGGGGTTGCTCAGCCTGGAAAAGAGAAGGAAGACCTTACTGCAGCCTTTCAGTACTTAGAGGGGGCTTACAGGAAAGATGGGGAAAAACATTTTAGCATGGCCTGTTGCAATACGACAAGGGGTAAAGGTTTTAAACTAAAAGAGGGTAGATTTAGACTAGGTATAATGAAGAAATTTTTGACAGTGTGTGTGGTGAACCACTGGCACAGGTTGCCCAGAGAGGTCGTAGTTGCCCCATCCCTGGAAACATTCCAGGTCAGGTTGGACGGGGCTCTGAGCAACCTGATCTTGTTGAAGATGTTCCTGCTCATTGCAGGGGAGTTGGACCAGGTGACCTTTAAAGGTCCCTTCCAACCCAAACTATTCTATCATTTTATGATTCTATGATCTATTTAAATGACATTTGATGTGATACTAAAGTAATTGTGTGTGCAAGAATACAAAAAGAAGTACAATTCAATGACCATTATCATTGGAGTAATAGTCTTCGATGCCCATAAAACTTGGTCCAACATATAATAGACCATTATGATAACAATTTTTATACTAACTTTTCTCAAATCACAAAGCTAAGTGTCTGCATAATATTTTCACTCTTGGATTGCTATAGTATACTCAATTCTTTTTCCCGAAGCAGTTACATATTCCAAAATACTATTGTGCTCTTACCTTCCTTGTTGGTCAGCCATTTGTGACAAAAATATTGACAAATTAGGTATGTTTAGAAGCCAGCTCCAGTGGCTTATTGCCCTAAAACAGGAGGCAAAAAAATTTATAGCTCTATCTTCAGAATGTGTTGACATTTAGGGCACACAATTAGATTTGAAGTAGGTAGTTGTATTTTATACTCACAGCTCAGTGCTCTGTTCAGCATATGAGGATGCAGATGTCAAGAAAAAACAAACAGAAGTTGTTATGACCAGTTTTGTTGTTGCTGACATTGCTTTGCAATATTGTTATACTATGAGAGGACCTGCCAACCTCAGGCCTCTTCTAAAAAGAGTCTCTCTTTGGGGATTCTGGAGTATGGTGGAATTTTTATGACAAGCCTCACGGGAGATATGCACTCACTATGAGACTAAAACAGAAGGAAGGCTGAATCGTGTGCCTGTTGTGATTGGTGATGTCAAAGGCTACAAAAGCTCACATTTATTACATGAACACAAACTAAGCATATGCAGGTCCATTTTTCAGTGTTGCGTGGCAAGACTTGGTATCCTGATTGGCTTTATTCTTTCTTCCAGGTGAATACATGCTATCCAGACATCGCATTCTTTAGTTGCTGGATGAGATTTCTTTTCACTTAAGGTGTTGTGCCTGATCCGTATTTTACACAGAAGCATAACAGGGACTACACAGTTTGAGAATATTTTCTTTGGGCTTTCTTCCTTTGCATGAGGAAGTTTTCCAGATGTGATATCAACTTGTGTTATGTCCATTTCCATCAGTTTGCACGGCAACTCAAATAGTCTTACTTTAGCACCACTTTAGCCTTACCTAAAAGACTTGTAACATCATAAATATTTTAGAAAACTTTTTCAGAATTTGTTTAAAATAGATTTAAAATTATTTAATTTATTAAAACGGCTTCTTAAAAGCTGCATTCATTTTAAGATGAGTGGACAAGAACAGGGCACTCAGAATTTTTTTAAGATCCGTTAAGATATTTGTATATTGCAGTGTTAAGTGTTTCATTGTCCAACACACCTCTGTTCCAGCTACATAAACCATTCATGTTATCGAAATTGGAGTCCAGCTTCCCCACAACATACATGAGAAAATTTAAACTCTTCAGAAACAGACCACAAGAGCCATCGAACTTTTAGACCCTGTGATGGTTTTCTTCCTCTACCCTGCACACTCCATAAGCAGAGTAATAGTGTGAACAGATAGAAGCGAAACATTCTTTTGGATACCTGCGTTAAGCTGCAAAATATCATAACAAAAAGCTCTGCTTACATACACTGTTCAGCAATCCTTTGACTGACACTGAGCTAAGCTTGAGAAGAGATTTGATAAGACAGTGAAATGATATTCACTGACCTCAGTGAATATCTGAGGTCATCCCTTTACTTACAGAATTGAAAAATGTATGTATTGGGTCTGGCTGAGATGGAGTTAATTTTCCCCACAGCAGCCCTCATAGTGCTGTGCTTTGTATTGGTAACTAGAAAGGTGTTGATAACACATCAGTGTTTTGGCTACCAGCAGTGCCTGCACAGCACCAACATTGTCCCTCTAACATCCCCCCCCACCAGTAGGCTGGGGGTAGGCATTGTCTTGGGAGGGCACACAGCCAGGACAGCTGACCCAAACTGGCCAAAGGGATATTCCATACCATATGACATCAGCTCAGCAATAAAAGCTAAGAGAAAGGAGGAGGAGGGTGGGCATTCATTTTTTATGATGTTTGTCTTCAGGAGCAACCACTACACATACTGAAGCCCTGCTTCCTGAGAAGTGGCTGGACATGGCCTGCTGAGGGGAAGTAGGAAATAAATCTTTTGTTTTCCTTTGCTTCCATACACAGCCTTTGCTTTTTCTTTATTAAACTGCCTTTGCCTTGACCTGCATGTTTTTTTTCCATCTTTGTTTCTCCCTCCTGTCCTGCTGAGGAAGGGAGTGACAGAACAGCTTGGTGGCACCTGGTGTCCAGCCAAGGTCAACCCACCACAGTGCATAACAGATTGAAAAAGTTCCTAGATATTTATTAATAGTTGTGGGGTGGAATTTGGTAGGAGTCTGCTTATCCTAATATATGTTCTTGGAAAATCCTTGATGGGCAGACATGTACCATTTCATCTTTTATCTGATGCTTATGATGAAAAGCATTTAAATCCTATTAAATCCACAATTTCTATGAGGCAGCCAATCATAGAACATGCAACTGACAGGTTAATTATGCAGAGTTTGAGTATTTGAATGACATTTTCTTATGTCAAGTTTAAACTGCTTTCTATTTAGGTAATTACGTTGGGAACTGATGGGATTAGAAAAAAATAACAAAGAAAATATCATAGAAAGGTTTCCAAGAGAAATAAATAATTTAAAGATGCATACTTTTTGCTGTATGTGAAGTATACTTTTTGAGATTAATGTATCCTAAACATTTCAGCTCTTAATATGATTAACAGAAAATAATAACGGAAGTTTCATTCAAAGGGAAATGGAACAAAGGAAAAGGTCTAATAGAGGTGTGGGCAATACAGTGATTTTTCTCATTCTCATGGTTAGATGCACACTGGGCAATTGTATCATGTCTCCCTTATGAAATAATTTTTGAGTTATATAGCTGCTTGTCTTCCGAAATACATGCAACAAACAGTACCAAAATGACCATGACCTCATTCCAATGAGGTGAGGAAGTATCATTTCTATTTTATGTCTAGAAAAGCTGAGACAAGTGTAGCTGGAATACGTTTTGCCCAAGGTTATGGCAGAAGTGCATGTGAAAGGTAGATATGGAAACCGTATCTCTTGATTCAGTCCCATTTGTTATCCAGAAATCTCACTTCACTATTTTTTAATGGTATTCCTGTAATCTTTTACTGACATATATACAAAGTACTGTTATCTGAACAAAGAAGATACACATGTGCATTTGCTGTATATTGAGTTGTTATTTTCTTCTGGTCATGGAAATATCACCTAAACTTTTGCCTTTAGTTGTCCTGTTATCCTTATGAATAGTTGCCAATTATATTCAGTGACTCACTCAAGATCATCATCATTATTAACACATAAAAGAGTCTTTCTGCCAGTATCATCAAGAGGTACCAAAGGAAAACGTATGTCTACAATGGGCAAAATGTCTCTGCATATTTACCTGCAAAAGTTTCACTAGTCTTTTGTTGGTTTTTTGTTTTGTTTGGTTTGGTTTTTTTAACATTGTGAAACAGGGTTTTATTATTTCTCTCGTCTGAAACCTAATTAAATTGACACAGACATTGAATGTTTTATGAGACCATTTCCTTGGCCACAGAAAACTGTGTGGGGTGAAAATAAAGTATGATGTTAATTATGGCCCTAAGATATGGATCAAACAGTGCAGTCAGCACAGCTCCTTTCTGTTCAAATGTTCCAGATTCTGAAGCCTTAGTGATAGTCTGAATGTTAATTTTTCTGTTAGTGTAATCAGAACTATCTTTTCTATGGGGTTTCAAATTTATCCTGCATTTTTCCAAGAAAAAAAATTAAAGTCGATAATTATATTATCTCTGTGGGTTGCATGACTAACTAGTATAAATACATGTATGAGTCGGTGTACTACACTTACAACATTTTATATAGTGGAGGGTAATAAAAACAAAAATGAATTCGAGATTTGTGAGTTAGAAACATTGACATTTGTTATGAATTGGCCTTCATATGTGCATACCTTGAAAAAATAACTTAGTTACCACTTCTTCTTTATGTGATATTTAGGCAACATTTTACACAGGTTTTTAGGCTAATATCATAAAAATTGGGTTCTGTGGGGATATATGAAGTTTTGTAATTGGTTTTAATGTTTTCAAGCTTGGATGTATTTCTATTATGTGGTATTTATATACCACAGGTCTTTCTCAGATTGGCTTATTTCCACAATAAAGTCTTTCCACATGCTAGCAAATAACTTAGATTCTCTGCATTCATTTGTATACTTTCATAACCATCCTACTTTTCCAGACATTTTATTAATTTTCTCTTTTTTCCTGAATGAGCAAATACTTTGTAAATGCTACATAATTGTGGCAGAATAGTAACAACAGCTGCAACAGAGATAGAAAAATAGTTTCCATAATAAGTGCCTACATTCCAGTGGCCATTTCCTAACAAAATATCCTCTTCTTAAACTGACTTTTCCATTTTTGGTACTTACTGGCAAATTTTATTTTCCTTGAAGATAAGAAAGAGAAAAAGAGCTAAAAAAATTAACTCAACTGTTTTTTGACATAGTTAAAACTGCCAGTCATTTAGACTGTTTTTCTCAGATGTAGTGTGAAAGTTTTATTGCTGACGTCTACAATAGTAAATAATGAGGTACCATAGGAGCATAAGCATAAAGTGTTGTCCACACCAGACACTTTTCATCAGGTTTTACTTTGGACTAGCAATAGTCAGGTCCCACAAAGTGAACACTCATTGATGTTAAGTGCATTGCATATGCTTCTTGATTGCATCTTCTGGTTCAGTTTCATTGCAATGAAGTTCAGTTCTTGTACTATAAGGCTGCAGTGTGATGACAACTAAAACATGATAAGTGGTGACAATCAGGAGGTTTCCTTCAATGATGCATCTCTGACCCGAACTAAAATGCACATATAGGTACACCATTCCATTTCCTCATATAAATTAACAGCATCTTTTATCTGGTATATGTGAAAAATCTATAAAAAAACTTCATAAAAGAAGCAGTAGACTATTATGAGTTAATCTGAAGATTAGGTGGCTAAAGTAATTATTTTTTGGGAAAGGAAAATCTGATTGTAGTTCAACCTGTCAGTTCTGTTTTGAATAATGCTTTCTGCATGGCAGTAATGGGGTTTAGGTTTACTAGATGTGGTACGAAGTTGGCTTTTTGCCTTCATTAGCTTCCGTTTTATTTTGTTTTCCTGTATTGGATTTTGATCATGTTATCATCCCTGTTCTTAGCATTTTTCCATGTCCTTTTCTCCACTTCTGCAGAGAAGTGTCAGTGAGGTGCTGGAAATATTAACAGGGCTGCTGTAACAGACAGGGAGTGGGAAACAAAGCTAAGGAGAGGACTTATGTCTATTCCCTGTTGAAGATATTGAATGTGGTTTTTCTCCTCAAATGGAACTGGCATTTACAGGAGCATTAGCTAATCTCTTCCTTTCCCTGTTCTCCTAGGAGCAGCATCCATTCCAATAGCACAAGCCCACATGAAGTAGTTCAATGCTTCAACATCCTTGAAAAGTCTTAAAAAATATACTACTCTGTAAAATGAGTTTTAAGAAATGAAAAGAACATTAAGTAGTGACTCCCATATGGTGTGAAATAATATCCTTGCCTTTTCTGGGAGAGTAGGGCTGGAAGGAGAAATGAGAGTATTAAGTCAAGTTGTATATAGCAGTCCTGCAGCGGTAAATGAAAAAGTGTAAAAATACCTGGGTTTCTTTCAGTCCAGTCACTGAAAGCAAGAACAACTATCTCTTACATTAGTAAACTCCATTTACCAGCATTTTTTGATGACTACACACTGACTTAGTCTATGGTCTTGGACAGGCGGACAGTGGGATAGACAGTTGAAAGGATGAAAACCAGATCTCCTTGGCCATTGGACATGTGGGAATAATTTGCCACTGAACACCTTTGTGCTATGTGTCACTTGATACTAGAACTGTTCAGGTGTCACTTAACAAACACTGCCTTCATATAAGTTTGTAGGACATATAAAGAGGGCTTGCATTGCTTCAGTGCTGGGAAAGCCTGCCACATAAAATCAACCGGCAGTTCACACCTTTGACCTTGATAGTATATTACATAATTCTTCAGTTACCACGTGCCACATACAGCTCTAAAGAACCTTCTTAATGCAGTAAATCCTATACTGTGTGCTCCAGTACTTCTGGAGTTATTCCTATGTATTTTGTGATTGAGTCACCTCCTCCAAGTCTGAATTTCTAACATAATCTTTTTCTGGTGGGTTTGGATATCCAGTTTGATCACAATACTCTTTGAAACACAAAATAATAATGTGATAATAGCGTGGAGGCTCTGCGTACCATATATTTCTAATAGCATCCGTGTATAATTGAAATGCTTTGCCACAAACTAGAGGTTCTCTGTGTTGCATTTCAAGCACAGATATGGCCCATTGTCACATGTGTCAAATAGTGTAGATAAGCCTATACTTAAGAAAATGTTTTAGTGGTCTTTGGAGAACATGAGGGGAGAAATCCTGGGTCTGTGAATCTTTTTTTGGATATGTGCTTGAACTTGCACTTCTTGTGATGTTCAGCCTCGTGCACCTCTGTCTTGTCCATTTATATTGAGGGCTATGATATGCTTGATATCAGGCGGATAAATAAATGATCCTTCATTTCATCATGCAACAAAGCTGATGAGATCTGTAAGTAGTCTGAGCTTCATCTGCCCCTAGTTCGTAAGGAGAAACATTGGACAGTGTAGACTGCATGGAAGAATAGTGAATGCAAACATCGTGTCTACATTACCAGTGTGCAAAAGGAGCAAGTGTTGAACAAAGCAGTTCATGTTGGAGATTTGATATGCATACTGTACACATTTGGGTGAATTTAATTTCATTTTACTCTAGTCTGTTTCCAGGGACTGATGTCTATTAGCAGACAGAGAGCATTTAGGTGCACTCACAGAGCACAGCTTCTGGTTTAATTTAATCAGAAAGAAACCCAGGTTGTGATCTCTGAGCCCATGATAATTTGTATGTGCAATAACAAGCAGTAAGTAGGATTATCAGGAGAGCCAAGTGAAGACTGCAGTTCTGATTAAAACTAAAATGTTAATGTAGACAACAATACAACACTGAGCAAGAGTATGTACTGATTTTAGAATCAACTGTAATTACATAAAGCACAGATTTAGCCTAAGGATCTCAGCAACTGGTGTTGGTTACTTTCAATACTGTTAGGCAGGCTGTGCATACCCAGTTCTCACTAAGCCCCAGTAAGAGCCACTGTAAGTACTCTATAATCAGACAGGGTTAGGAAAGTCACAACACACATTTTGTGCACATTTTCACTTTTTCATCCCTGATTCCAAAATGAGAGCTAATACAACCTTTTTGCCTTTTATTTTACTCTGTCATTCCTTTTAGCTCACTGCCTGTTTCTTCATAAATGCCGATTTTAAAATACATAATTCTTTCAATGTTCTGGATTTTGTTCTTTTCAATATATTTATTTCTTACTTCCTCCTCTGACAACCTGAGTGCAGGAAAAGAATTCAATACAAAATTTTAGTGTTCATAATAATGTCTTCTGCTGGAGATTACTGTGCACACATTTACTAAAGAGTAGCATGCTGAACTATCAGCTATCTTCCCTTATGAAAGGAGGGCTTTGTGAATTCTTTTGTTCCTAACTGCAGGTGCTTCTAGCTCTGAAAAAGACCCTGTGATCTGATAGCTGTTTTTCGTGTTTTGTGATCATGGGCAGCTTGCATAATACAACAAAGGTGGAAGACTGTTGCCTTCCCCAGGGTTGCTTAAAGTTACAGTCCTGATCTCTTGACCTTTAATTTCAGCAAGTTTGATTGCTCAAGGAACCCTGGTGTGCATACTTGGAGCTAGTATCACAATTTGCTCTTCAGTTTATTTTAAGTGCTTTAATGCTGACATTGTTTTAGAAGAGCAATAATTTCTGGGGATCTCCTGCATGTCATGGAGCTAAGGAATAAAGAACAACTGCCAACACAAAATAAACCCCAGACTCACAGTACACCATGGGATACAAAATATTCTGTTATGGATATTATAAATACTGATGTGTCATGGAACAATGGTGCAAATGTCAGAGGCTGTTTGTGTTATACTCCCCCAGCAGGGTGCTGTGCAATGATAAGACCTAAGCAAAGGGCAGTAGAGCTCAAAGAAGAGAACCCAAAATAGAGGTTAGAAATAAATTATAAAAATAAATTACTTTTTTCTTTGTTTTAGCTCAGAAGATGAATAAGAGAACTGTAATAACAATAAACAAGACAGATCAAAATAAAGTTTCCCTCACCAAACCTTGTTGATTTTCTACTTTTTTTTTCTTTTTTTTTTCCCCAAGTAAATGAAAAACCTCCCAGTTCAAGGTTCAGCAAAGCATGTTATTCAATCCAAAATATTTTTCCTGACTTGTTTTGAAGAAGTAGCAACAAGAGACTGAGAGTAATCCAGTTTAGATCACCTCATAACAAGGTGGTTAGTGTATTCTTCTGTAGGTAGATTTCAGTACCTCATGGAAAACAAGGAGATGATCTCAGATGTGCAAGGAATGGAATTTGGATGATTGCAGTGATCACTGGACTGCTGAGTAAGAGAAGAAACCTTTTATTCCCCCTCTGAACCTCTGAACGGAGATCTTCACTTTGCTGAGAAATCAGAATGTAAAAGGTTCTGAAAATGACGAACTACATTTTAAAATACTTTCTAAACATTTCCCTGCTATTTTTGATGTATTATAACTGCAGTTTTTAACTAGAGAATGATTCACCAAATGAAATTATTTCCAGTCAGAAATCCTTAGTATATGTCTCAGTGGGTGAAGTATTCGTGACCCACTGAAAGATCAGCAGAAACTGCCCAATGATTTACAGCATCAGAAGGACAAACTAGCTGTGGTTAACGGTAGTACTGAACTCAGAGAAAAGTTTTCTTAAACTGGACTACTGGCAAAAGTGGAATAAAAATCTAAGTTTAATCCATATTAATGACTGTGAAACATTCCTTTACTATGGTGTAGAAAAACAGAGCAGAGCTACAATGTAAAATAAAATGGGACATAGAAAATGGTATAAATAAGTAAAAAAGGCTACATTTATTCACATTTTAAAATCAGTTTGAAACAAAGAATGGTAACTGGAAACAATTGTGAAATTAACTTCAGAACAGTCTTAATTCAGACTAAAGGATTTATGCAGACACATCCACAAAGACATTGAGATTAATGTTGTTCAGCTGCTCATTTAAACACCTCTGCATTACGTGGTCCTCCATGTACAAACTTTGAGAACCACTCAACTCTGCATGACATTACCAGTTGTCTAAATCATCCCAGTTTACTTTTGAAGGGGTAATTAACCTAGAGGAAGTTTGTGGGTTTGCATACCACCTTGTGTTATACTTTATTGTGTAATTTGGCCACTTTCTTCATAGGTACCATGATTTAATAGCATTCAGCTATTAAAATAGCAAACAATGTTATTAGCAATTATTTTAACAATAATTTACTAAGAGCAAACAATGAAAATCTTGGTAAAGCTACACTATCTGTCTGTATGCTCACTCTGTTCCTGGCGGATTTCCAGTCATGAAGTCCCTCACGCATTCTAATAGAGTAAGGAGGTTGCCCTTTGTGTTTTATTTCTTTCACAGGTCTTATGTAGGTTCCTTTTTTGTTTCTGCTCTTTTTTCTCCCCTTTTTTTTTTTTTTTTGGTCTATGTCTTGGAGTCAACAGATTAGCTGTTAATCTGAGCTTCTGTGTAAAAATTAACTTTTTAGTCATGGTTACTAGACAAAATTTGAAAACATGACTTGAGTGCAACTGCAACAACTCAAAGCCAGGTGCAAAGGAAAAAGCACAGCTTTTATTATTATGTGTGAAAAAACATCTAATTGGGTTATCTGTCTTATTTATACCTCAATGAGGCAACGTGTCAAATTATCTACAAATGCACAGCACACTGATTCATTTTTGCAGGTGTTTACTTAGTCTCCTGTGTTTCTCAAGCAGATCCCCATCTGTAAAGTAAAGCAAAGCTCAACAAGTTTCTGAATGTTAATTTAATAAGACTTCACACAGTTTTGTCTTTCACAAAATGAAAATATGTTTGTGTTTGTTCTGAAGAAATGCAGTTTCTAAGGGGTTAAAAAAAATAATGAAAAACACCAGGGGTTTGGGTTGTGCTTTCATTGGTTTATCTTCTATTTATTTTGTACTTCCAGTGGTCACCAGAAACAGGAAGGTTTGTCCTGTATTGGTAAATCAGTCCGTACCTATTACTGTTCTCATTGTATTATTATTTTAGTGTAGAACTAACACTTTAAATCTTATCCACTATCCAGCTGCCAGCACACTGGCATAGAAGCAGCACCAAGTTGAAGAAATACCAGGTTTCTTTGTGCAGTTGGGAGTTCTCCACTGGATCCATATGTCACATATATAAAGTGGGACACTTGCTCAGACTTTAAAGTGTTGCAATGCTATTAGTCTTCTCAATATGAATTAGTTACATGTGACTGCTGAACAATATCACCTATCCTCATGTTGTTTTCAGTGGAAATCTTATTTCCCAGTGTCGTGTTTTAACCCCAGTCAGCAGCTAAACACCGCACAGCCACTCACTCACTCCCCCATGGAGGCGTGGGGCAGAGAATCAGAAGCATAAAAGTAAGAAAACTCATGGTTTGAGATACAGACAGTTTAACAGGTAAAGCAAAAGCCGCACACGCAAGCAAAGCAGAACAAGGAATTCATTCACGACTCCCCATGGGCAGGAAGGGGTTCAGCCACCTCCAGGGAAGCAGGGCTCCGTCACGCGTAATCATTTCTTCGGAAGACAAATGTCATTACTCCAAATGTCCCCCCCTTCCTCCTTCCCCCAGAGCTTTACATTGCTGAACATGACATCATATGGTATGGAATATCCCTTTGGTCAGTTGGGGTCAGCTGTCCCAGCTGTGTCCCCTCCCTCCTTCCTGTGCACCCCCAGCCTACTCACTGGTGGGGTGGAGTGAGAACTAGAAAAGACCTTGACTCTGTGTCAGCACTGCTCAGCAGTTACTAAAACATCCCTGTATTATCAACACTGTTTTCAGCACAAATCCAAAACATAGCCCCATACTAGCTGCTATAAAGAAAATTAACTCTATCCCAGCCAAAACTAGCACACATGGTGATTTACTTCTAAATTCGTAGCACACCCCTGAACTCCTATTAAAGTATTGGATGTTAGAAGAAATTTTTAGTCAGCTTGCAATGAAAAATAGCCATAATGCCAGAAGTACCTGTATTCTTACACTTACTTTTTCTAACCAAGGATGAAAGGGTTTTCATCTTTTGCTGCATTATTCTTCTCTCATTTTCTAATTAATTCAAAAACTAAATTGTAGCAGTGTTGTTATTTCTAGTGACTGTATAAATCTGCCTAGCTCTGTCAACGAAGACGAACTGGTTTGGAAGGGCCTGACTGTCTCTGAAAAACTGAATTAAGTTAGCCCTGCGTGTTTTAATAAAGACAAAGTCAATGTCAGAATAGCTTTTGAGAATAACTGCTGAGATACAGTGTTCAATCTAGCAATAGACTTTCAAGTACTGAGATGAAGAAGAGTGATCTGTGGTAAGAAAATTTTGTGTCAAGAGATTTATATTTTTATTGAACATATCCAAATATTCTTGTCATTGTACAAACATAGGTGTTTTTCAATTCTTATCCCAGAGAGCTCTAATACGTCCTCTAGCACAAAACATATAATATCTAAGAAAATAAATATGTTTTATGGGAAATGAAGAAAAGTGAGAGGCTTAGATGATTAATTTTTTTTTGTGATGTTCAAAAGTATTGTGCGCAACAAATTTGAAGAAAAAATTATAAGTATTTCTCTTTATTGCCTCAAAAGAATACTACAAAATAATTAAAAAAGAATAAAATGTTATCCAAAAAGAAATATTTGATTTTACTTACAAATAAAAAATAGATTAAAATTCCAAACTACAATATGATTTCAAAATCTTTTTTTCAAAGTTGTTCCTCATTTTTCAAAAATAATGTTCAAATAACATTTGCATACCTGACCTTTTTCTAGAAATCAAAATATTTAATCAAATAATTTACAGAGCTCTACTTAGCATTGATTTCAGTCACAAGAACATGTCTCAGTTGAGATATTATATTAAATTTCACTCCAAAACCTGCACTTTTCAGTGTGGATAAGCATATCACGAATCTAATTATTACTTCGTAAGAAATCCTCTGAAAATATGAGTGCTTCTGATTGATCCATTTGATCCACAACCCTTAACTTTCATAAGAGTCTAACGTCCTTTGTCAGCTTCTCTATACAGCTGTAAATCACTCAATAGAGAATTTATTTGATTTATTTGTACACTCTATTTACCTTTACTATTAAACACTGACGTCAGAGGCCTTCCCATCCAGTTGAATGACTTGTGGACAATATATCTGACTAATATATAGTGTCTTGAATTCAATTATCCAGTAGTGAGGCATTTTCAGAATTTCTCAATGAATTTCTCACCTCATGCTCTCTCAGATCCTCATGTTCCTTTTCCTGGATAGGAGGATAGGAACCAAAGTTAGTTCATGTGCATCCCAGTGGAAAGTGTAGCATTTGTTACTTTGCTTAAACCTGTATAATTTTAGTGACCTCTAATTAGATCATAGAGCAGTGAGAGTAATTTCTAACCCTAGATACTCCAAGTAGAAAAAAAACGGTTAGTTCTTTTTGTTTGTCCTCCTGTCACATGTACTTATGTCCCCTATAAAGTTAAATATATCAAGCAATGGGAATTTTCCACATGCCTGGGGAAAATTAATGCAGTAGTTAAAGGATCTCATTGTTCAGAAGATTTTAATTTCAATATGTAAATCTCACCACTTCTGACTATGAATGCTTTCACTCTACGCAAGCATCCACTCTTTACCTGATATTTGTGCAGAATAAATAATGTAGGTCGCAAGCATATCTTTTTATCCTCCTGGTAATTTTTAGTAAATTGTATACCAAAATTTCATTTTGTCTCCTTTCAACCATTTGGATTGATCTTTTCTAAACATTTATTTTATTACCAACTCACCAGTGCCAAGGTATTTTAAATACATCTATATCTCCATCTGCTGCCTTTCAGAGATGTACCTTTATCATATCAAAAGATGATGGTCAAACGTTTCTTTTAAAAAGATCCTCAGTGAAATCGTGAAAATGCTAGAAACAAAATTTTCTGTTTCAGTTTTGGCATCCCATAAAGACCACTGTAACAAATCAGTATGGCTTCTATTTTTTTCTAATTTATCCTCAGTTATTATTTTAGATCATATCTTTTAAGTCTCAGCTGAAGATTCTTACTGTGGCCTGAGTTTCCATACCCTGAGCTAAGCTGTCCATTATCTGACTGTAGTCCCCTGTTAATTTTAAGTCTGGCATTTTACAGCATGGCAAAGGTGCTCTTGACATGTCTTGCTGTGAGTGAGTAGCACCAGACCTGTGACAGAGGACAAAATAGCTAGATGCCTAATACATCTGTGCCCTTGAGGCTTTCTGTAGGTGGTCAGCCCTTCCAAATTACCTTTGTTGTCTGATTTTTCTTGCTTTTATAATACTCTAGAGTATCATGTTTCAAACCAAGTGCTCAGTCTTTGAGAGTGTCCAATAGCAACACCATTGGCTTATTAAACATAGATCTCAGTGTCAGAAGGGATCATTTTGGTAATTTACTCTGACCTGCCACAGCAGTAAACTTAAAAGATTTCCAGGACAATTTCTTTTGCTGAAGCTACAGATTATCTCCTAGAACACTCATTAAACAGTCTTGACAAAAGCATAACCTAATGTTAAAAATATTATGTATCAGTTTGCAATAACTTCTGGTAATATAAACTGCTGGCTTTTTTTTTTTTTTTCATATTGTTCTCCTTGCCTCGTTATTTGGCATTCTGTTCCTACCCTTGCTTCATGAAATCTTTAGCCAAGGCCATAGTTCTATTTAAATAAAAATCACTTTCCATTTACTTTGACATTTTTGAAATTAGAATTCAGACTCTGAAATGAAGGTCCTGTCTTATGTCCTTTTTCTTGATTCTTAGCTTGTCCTTTATTTAGCTGCAGGCTAGAACATGCATAGAATTGCTTCACAGAGAAATTAGGGTTAGTGGGGTTCTGGCAAAACCTGACCACAGCTAGATTTCCATTTTACAACTCTGCCTTTCAGGTATAATTCCATACATCACTTGTGTGACTTATATATAGTGTACATAGGTGATGTATAGACTCAATGAACAGACAGATTTTATACTCCAACAAAAACCTTACTATGTACTTGACTAACAGGATTATCGTAAAGTATTTCTTTGCCTTCATATTTTTTTCAGGATCTGTACTTCTTGAAGAGAGATTTATATAAGTTTTCGTTCCAGGGAGCTAGCTGTGTTTGTCCTCAAACTTTTTTTCTGAATCGTCCTGAAAACAGCAGTAAGAACAGAAAACAGATGAGTAGATGACAGTCTGTTAGTGACAGCTATCAGATTTTTCCAAGCCAGTAATAACTAGAACCAGCCAAAAGCACGAAAAGGAATAACAGCTTTCAGATCATTCCTAAACTTTAAAAACTGGAAGGTATAGGCCTACCTTACCTTTTACTTTGTTTGTTTTCAAACACACTCTTGCACATGTTAAACAACTAAATATTACTGAAGGCCTGTTACTGACTGAAGTCCTTGAACCTATATATGCTGAATAGGGTCTCCTGAGGGGAGTTTTAAAGAACAAAGAAAAAATGACACTCTCAAAATTATTTCCATTTCAGATACTAATGTAGAGGGGATTCTTGAGCTAGCACCATATCATCTGGGTTGGTGCTTATAAGGGTATCTGCTTCCAGCATTGCCAAAATGGTATGAGACACAGCGGGCCCTCTCAACCTAAAAGACTGAGTAGAAAGGATTGTCTCCAGCATTTGAGAGACCAACATTTTCGAGATGGCTTGGAGATCAGCAAGGCAAAGGAGACTGAGTACATCTTTATATGATGTATGAATTGTACTTTGTGTTAATTTTTTTGGATGGGGGACAAGTAAGGCTAGTTCAGCCTTTAAGACAGGTTAAACTGGAACACCATAGGAAATTTTCATTTGACTGCGTGTATATGTACAGACAGCTTACTGGTAACAACGTATAGTAACTCTTTCCCCCTCCTAAGCACTATTCTTCTCTTGTTTGTTATCTCATCTGTTATTATGGTTAAGATTTAGCTATTAATTAAGTTTAATTTTGTCATCATGTTCCCCTCTGAAAATGTGTAAGCTTTAGACACCCTTCTGAATAAAACAAGATCGATTTCTGGCTCTGAGGCCAGATGGGACACGTTGGTCACATCCACATTAGTGACATTTAGCCCTGGACAACTCTGTTATCTCACAATACCGATATTATTTTGTGCGTGTGAGGTTTTTTAGACAAAAATTCTAGTGATGTAAGGATTGTGCTGCAGTCCGTGGGAGTCATATTTTCTTAAAACCAAGGTATATGTTGCATATATATTTGGAAAGTTTTTGAAGGCTTCAGAGCCTTCTGGGCTACTATTGGAGCCCTGCAGGAAAGAGTTTTGTCCATACAATCCAGAAGGAAAGTGTTGCTCAGACACTGAGAGTGCTAGCTGCCAAGAGCTGTCCACATCAGGAGATACCTCAACAGTTAAACGGTATGGACTTGCTCATGATGTCTCAGAACAGCTGAGAGCCCAAATAGTTAGAGTTACAGTAGCGAAGACTGAATTTGAAGTTCCCAACTTACCAGAAGCTACAGTGGGACCTTTTCCTTATTCTCAGGCTAATTACTGAGCAGTCCTAGAGCACATCAGGCAATTTTTGTTTTGCACCAGTTCATATGAAAAACGTCAGAAGTTTCTGGATTTGTGCCAATGGAGAAAAATATTTGCAATCTGACACTTTCTGTGGGTACCAGTCTCTACAAGAAAATTTCTGATTTTTTGTTCCTTTAGCCTGCATTTGATTGCTTAGTTCAACTCTTTTCACATTCTTTTATTTTGTTATTCTTATTGCAGGATTATATTTTCATGTTTTTGTATGAGTGTCCAAAAAGTAGATTAATTTAATAAGATATACAACCATATCACTTGCACTTAACTATATGAGCAGTATTATTGCAGTCATACAACAGTACTTTGACAGCTTAGGTGTTCAGAAATAGGGAGCAATCAAGTGTGACGTTTTCAAGGCGATACTCACAAAGGTTTTTTCAGTTTTATTTTTGCAAGTAGTTATTCATTATATGATACACTCCATTAATTGAGGCAAACTTTTCGTTCTAGTATAGTTCATCAGGGGTTTCTCACTGGACTTTTAAGTTTACTTTTAACTCAGTTTTGTAAACTGTTTCTTTGTGCATACACTTTCAAACAAAGCTTTTAAAATTATTTTCTTTCATGAAAAATCTGTGAGTCCAACCTAGGAAAAGGTAAAATAACTGTGATGTATAGGACAATTAAAGAACATGGGGAAAAAACCAAACTACTTTCTATGCTCTTTTGATAGTTTACAGAATGTATAATAGATAGTAGATGTGAACTATTTTTGCCCATTACCATAGACTCATGCAGACTATGTTAGAAAAGCTTGTAAATTAATTAAAAAAAATCTACAGATCCACTTGCTGTTTGCAGTTTGCAATTTTTGCAACATACGCACTTTTTTTCCTCTTTACTCTTTTTTTCTATTACCTATGAATTCCTCCTTTTTCAACAATGAATATTCTTATAGATGTTACTAGTTGCCTTAATGGGCAAATATTGTTCAGACAGTAATTCAGGACTAGAAGAATGCTACATCCTTCCTGTGGGCATACTCTCCATTTCCATTCTGCTGGTCAATTCACAATGGTTGGATTTTTCCACTGTCAATATCTATAACAATCCTGAAACCTCAGACATTTTTGTCATACATGCAGGGCATAATTAATCAAAATTTTGCACTCGGTATGTTTTCTAATTCTTCTTCTTTCTTTCTTAGTTTTCCTTTCACTTCTTTTGTGAAATATAGTCTCCTGTGAAATATCGCCTAAAGTAGATTCTGTAATGGTTCAGGACCATCAACCAATGAATGCTCAGCCCAGTGTGGTGAATGCAGTGACTGGCATAATCAGTTATTCATCGGAGTGTAATAGACTTGTCATGCTGATTGATGCAACAAGATTTGTGATTGTATTTTTAAGGTCAGGAAGTGCTCGGGTGTGATTAGCATGACAATTCTGTTCTACCAGAATCAGTAGCAGCCTGTTGAGAACTTTATTCACATATCTTGCAAAGATTTGTCCCCTGGTATCAAATGCATTGCATGATATACTTAATGGATGTCAATTCTGTTATTTTAAAATTAAGAACTGATTCTAGCAGTCGTATTTGTTTAAATAATTTTGAAAAGTGTCTTTTAGATTGTTGGAACTGAAGTAGATAATATATATGAATGACATTTTTTAAATGTCCCCTTAGTTGGCATTCGACAGATATGGCATTAGGAGTTAAATGCACCATACTGTACTTTCACGTGAATCATATAGTGATTATCACTATTATAATCATATAGTGACAAGGATGGGCAAGAAACAGACAAGTAATACAGAAATATTTTTACTACTTCTTTTTTATTTCATAGTGGTGTTTTTTGTTCATTTATATGTTTTTGGTTTTGTAATCAATTTCCTCACTTGAATACAGTTTGACCATCACAAAACATACAAAAAGCATCTGGGATCCTTTCTGCTTATTTCATTGGGGTTTGGATTAATCCCATACTGCTAAGTTAGGTGAAATACCTACTTAGCTCCTGCAACTATGAAAAATTCAAATCCCTCAGATGTGCAGTAAATCCAAGTGAAGAATTCCTGCAACTATCTTATCTTTCGGTTTGTCTCTTTGTTATCTAAATTATAGTGTATGCAAAGCAATGTAACAGAAATTTTTGCTACAGGTCTGATCATGGAAATGTCTACAGCTAGGCTTTTCAGAAGCAATTTAAGGGAATTAAGGACCTAAATCCAACAGAAATTGAAATCCAGATCCAATTGATCTATTGTCTCTCTTAGGTTTCTTTTCAAAATCTTTCACTTATTATTCCTTGCCTACCTATTTTATTCAGACTGAATTCTGCAGTCCTTACTCAGTGAAAACTCCATTACTGCTAAACTGTCAAGGTGTCAGGCAGAACAGTTTACTGACTCAGTAATAGAGAAATCTGAGCATCTAGTAATGTTCTCTCATCACTAAGGTCATTATATGAAAATCAAAGGCAATATAAAAAGAAAGGAATGTTAATCATTTGTCTGACAAAAAAAGACATATTTTTCAATATTTGAATTCTGTATTTTGTCTAAGTGTCTGAGAATGTGGGATCAGGCCCAATGTGTGGTGGATTCCTAGACATTTCTGCACCTGGCTTCTTGGCACTAGGTCAAAAAATGACAGGGCAAATCATAAAACTCAAACATGAAACCCATAAAGCAGAGGATCTAATAGATTTCATAACGCTCAAACTTCAACATGAAAATCTCTCTGGAAAATCCAAACTGGATTTGTAATCCCCAGTAGTGAAGGTGACGAAGGAAAGCCTGAGTGCCGAATTTTCTCTGAGCAATATTACATGAAGTTCAGTCACAAAAGATAGCAAGTGGCACATAAATATGTGAACCTAAATACTTGTGCCTTGCAGGAGTGCTGAATGTGTCCTGCTGTTGTTACCACCTGTGATCAAGATACGATATGGGCTGGCTGCAGGTAGGTGTGTCTCATTTGTTAATGTTTAATCCCCTGCATTGGTGAAAAAATGAGGCATTTTCCTCAGTACTTTTGATCTTCAAAGGTTGCTTAAGGGAATCACAAATCTTGCTTTGTCATATTTTCTGGTCTGATTGATACTTTTTCCATACATTCTTTTCAGGATTGCTCTTTTAAGTCTTGGGTTTCAAGCTAGCCAGTCTCTCTTAAGACAGAAATTTTTTTATTTGTTTGTTTCTTCTGCTTTTATCTGAGATCACGCATTGTTTATCCACTTTTTGGCACCTGTATTTTTTCCCCTGCAGGAACAATCACATCATATCTATGACTTGAGCTTCTTAAAGAGTAGTATGACTTAAAATAAAATCATTTAAAAGAAAAGTAGATCTGAAAAGTACACAGCCTATGTTCAGGCCTGCCTTTCCTTAAGGTGCCATCCTTTAGAACAAGACAAAGCCCAAAATGATCAAAATCTACCCAGAAAATCACTCTTTATGAAATGTGCCATCTTTGTGTTGTGTTCTTTCCCTGCTTGATACTCCCAGAATTCCTACCCATTAAGCTGAGAAAATACCTTCATATAACAAAATCTTGCAGCACCATAAACTTCAACTTCATCTGACAGCATAGGAAATTCAGTGAACTTTGAAGATACATTGAAGATAAGAATATGTTTAATTCATGACATATAGAACAATAGGAAAAACTTCACTAAACAGAACAGTTTATGATAAATTTTCATATCCACATTGTCTGCATTTCAAGATTTGGGGTTTGGGTTTTTTTGTTGTTGTTTTTTTAACCAAATACCCATTGGTGACATCAGAGACACATAACTTAAAAGGAAACCCGTTCATGCTCTTTGAGATCTCTCCAGAATGTAAACCAGAGCACAGTGAGTACAACTGAGAGATCCCCTTCAAAATCACATTCCTGATCTAAAAAGAAGAGGGATTACAGATTATGAGATGATCCATGTAGACATTGACAAATCTGACAGCAGAACTGTGTCATGAATGCAAGAGGAGATGAGCTGCGAGCTGGGTGCGGCTGCAGAAAGGTAGAGAAGCTCTGAAAGCCATGAGTAATGGGATCCAACAGAATATAAATGCCAGGATTTATACTTTATTGCTATCATGCTCCAAAACAAGGAAACTTAAGCCTTAAGATTTTTTTCTAATGTTCTCCTTGTCCTTGTTCACCATCACTACTATCAGAATTTACCCCAAGTGGCTGAAATCTTCTGAATGTCTCTTTCCTTGGAAATCCCTCTGAAACACTAAAGTGGGAGACATCCCTTATTAATTAAGGGAAATTCATGACCTTTAAAATGAAAAATATATGAATGCTCTTAACAAATGACAACAGAAGATATGTGTTTTACTTATATATATTGGTTTAACTAAATTAGGATAAATATGGCTGTGAGAAAGTGAAAAAAAATCAAGTCAAAGTAGTGCCAAAAATAATAATAGGAGAAAATGAGAAAATGGACTGTATACATACTCTCACCATTTCTTGGTGAGTAAAATGCAAAAAATACAATTGAACAAAAACAAGGATCAGGAGATTGAATGCTGGATCAGCTTTCATGAGGTGAGAACCCCTGCTTTAAAAACCAGGCTACTTCTGCTGTAGAACTATGGATTAAAAGCTGGTATCAATATTATTCTATAAATTATATACATGTGTTCTCAGCCTCTTTTAAGTGCATCTTTACATCTTTTGCTATGCTGAGATGAATACTCTTGTGTTCGTGTTAAAGTAAAATGTGAATAATTATTGAGGCATAAATGAGGAAAGATTTAATGTTAGTAGAAGAGCTAGATATTGGAAAATATAGTGTAATCTTTTCACACTGTAGGAAATGTAACATTCAAATAAGCCAATTGAAAATAAAGAAGAAAAAGAAAGGCCATAAAACATATCCAAAAGAATAAGCAGGATTGACTGAGACAACGAGAGGTAGAAGGAAATTAAAATGAGAGGGAAATAGCAAACCTATACAACTCCTCTGCACAGCTGCCAGAAGTACTTGAACCAGCCCTACAACAGACGTAAAGAATCATGTGGGGAAAAGGTCTAGCACTTGAATTATATAAAATTTTAAAAGGAAGGAAATAAAAGACCTTATGGTGGGAAGATTATTTAAATTTTCAAGCTACTGGAAAGTATTCATGAGCTTTGTTTTTTCTACTACTCATTCTTTACTCTCTCTTTTGCCCTGTCACTATTTACTGCCTTTGTATAGCTTTTAGCTGTGATTTTATGTCTTATAACTTTTAAGAAGCTGACCCTTCCCCAAACAGTGAGCAAGAGTGAAATTTTGGCCTTCACTTTTGAGAGAATCCCACAGGATGATCTGTGTCCAGACTGTACTATTAGTTTTTTGGGACTGTTTATGTGAATAACTTGCTAGAAGGGACTCCTAGCAGTAGTAGTGCATTGTTATCTATGTCTTTCTGAAGGTTTTGGTTTAGGATTAGCTTTCCCAAGAGACAAAAAAGTTGCTGTAGTTATCCTTGATTATTTTTTAGTTATTTTTCAGAAAGAGCCCCATAGGTTGTAAGCAGCACATTAAAATCACAACTCTATAAAATTTATTGACAGTTTTGTCACTGATTTCAGAGATACAAGCACTGTAATTTTTGAGGTTACTGTCTGAAAATAAGCATCAATATATATGCTCATGAATGTGTGACTGTGGAGGATTAAGTGTCATCCTCTACTTTAATAACTCATTGGTGACTACTAATCTTTTTCTTCACTTATTTTTTAAGATCATTCATAATGCACAGCTTAATGAAACAAAACATTCACCTGGTCCCAGGAGATGGACAACTATTCATACAAACATACATTCTTATTTATACACTGTCACTGCCGTCAAAAACACTTTATATGGAAATGCAAACTACATTGTCTATACAACACTGTGTGTCAGCAAAAAGCCAGTTACATTCTTGTTGTTGTAAAATTTACTGCTAAAACTTATAATATATGAAAGCTCAGTATCTGAAAACCTTCATGATCGAAGCTTACATAGTATGCTGAGAAGCTCAATTCATCCAAATGCAGTTCAGACACCTCCCTAGTTTTTCCAAGGACATACATATGAAATGGCCTTAGCTGGAGGAGTATTTTAATATTATTGGTACACAAGTGAGCACAAAAGCATTCTAATGCTCCTCAGAATTTTTATGTTCTCTATTTTCATTGCAAGTAGGAAAGCTGTCAGTACCACTCCAGTAAAAATTTCAGTATTTTATGCAAATTGAAACTACCAGAAATTATAGTTTCCAGAATAAAATTCTAAAAAAAACCTCAACCAAATAAAAAAACCCACAGCCTTGCATATTCCCTTAAAGAATAGTGATAGAAGGGATATCTACAGTCAAACTCCTTCTCTAAATTGGCTAGAGAACTCCATCTGTTCTGTATTCCAACTGTTATTCAAACCAATGGGATGTACTGTTTGAGCAGGTGAGTAACAGCCAAGGCTATTACCACTCTATATGCCAGAAACCTTAATCGGAGAACTCATTAATAATTTTTTCTTTAACCTCTCTCAGAAATAGGTCTAAAATTGAGCGGAGCAACCTGAGGTTACTATGAGTAAACACAGTGGCAAAAATGTAGCACCTATAAAAATCTACAAACAGATATCAGGTGTCTAAAAGGGTGCCCACTTACAAGGCTAATAAGAAAATAAAGATGCAATTTTATTTTATTAAATATTGAATGCATTTTTCTCTATGTGAAATTGTATTTCTGTCAATTTTATAAGTAATGTCTTAAATGTGTAATTTAACATATCAACATACATATGTGTGAGCAAAACCTTGTAGTATTTATTTAAAATACTTTAAACTTCAATAAGAATTGACTTTAAATAAGATAACAAAAAAAACCCCAAAACCCAACCCCAAAAACACTAAATCAGAGTTTGAATCTATATAACAGACATCATTAATTTATATGTCTGTCATGGTTTAGCCCCAGCCAGCCACTCGCTCACTCCCCCACGGTGGGATGGGGGAGAGAATCGGAAGAGTAAAAGTGAGGAAATTCATGGTTTGAGATAAAGACAGTTTAACAGGTAAAGCAAAAGCCACGCGCACAAGTAGAGCAAAACAAGGAATTCATTCACCACTTTCCATCAGCAGGCAGGTGTTCAGCCATCTCCAGGAAAACAGGGCTCCATCACATGAAATGGTTACTTGGGAAGACAGATGCCATAACTCCGAACGTCCCTCCACCCCGTCCTTCTTCTTTGCCCCAGCTTTATATAGTAAGCAAGACATCATATGGCATGGAATATCCCTTTAGCCAGCCTGGGTCACCTGTCTTGGCTGTGTCCCCTCCCAGCTTCCTGTGTACCCCCAGCCTTTTCACTGGCAGGCCAGCATGAGAAGCTGGACAGTCCTTGACTGCTTAGCAGCAACTCAAAACATCAGCACATTACCAACATTTTCCCATCCCAAATCCAAAATGTAGCCTCACATTAGCTTCTACGAAGAAAATTAACTCTATCCTACCTGAAACCAGGACAGTATCCACCTCTTATTCCATACCATTTATGTCATGCTCAGGTATCATGCTATCCAATACAAACTTATTAACCACCACCACTCTTCCCATACTTTGATATAATACACAGATATTATTCCCTTAGTCTATGGACCATCCCTGTAAAATGTCTGTGAAATGTCAACAAACGTCCACGAAATGTCCATTGAGTTCATTTAGTCCATGACTTTGGGCTCCCATTTCTTATGGCGGTCACTCAAGACAAGAGGTGGTGCATTGCATGCAGTTACTGGGCACCAAAACCAGCTCAGGTCAGGTCACTGTTGAACTTGCACTGCTTCTTATAAGACTTGTCCTCCATTGGTTCAGGTGGTTCCTGCTGTAGTAATTCCTATAACATACAACTCAAATAATGGGTTACAACAATTTAAAGGTATTTCCATTACAGACTCCACTCCTGAGCTCTTTGGCCTGGACCATAGAGTTTAACATTGCAATGAACTCCTCCCCTTGCCCGTGCTCTGACTTGGACTTATCCACAGACTACAGTCCCTTCCATGAGCTAGTCTCTTCGGGGGTACATCTGCTGTGGCATAGACTTATCCACAGTCACAGTCATTTCGAGGTGTACCTGTTCCTAAATGTCCTCCTCCATGGACCACAATGACTTCAGAGATATATCTGCTCCAGCATGGCCTTACCCACAGCCACAGTCCCTTCAGAAGTAAAACTGCTCAAGCGTGGCCTCAGCCATAGTTCTAGTCCCTCTAGGAATGTACCTGTACTGTCAAGGGCTTATCCATGGCCACACGCTTTGAAGTGTTGCAGCATGACCTCATGCACAGCCACTGATGCTTCAAAGTGTGCCTGCTGCAACATGGATTTATCCACAGCCACAGATGCTTTGAGATGTACCTTCTTCAGTGTGGATTTTTCTATGTGCCACAATCCCATCAGAGGTATACCTGTGCTGCGGCACAGACATAACCATGGCCACAGATGCTTCAAGATATACCTGCTCTGGCATGGGCTTACCCATGACTACAGAGGCTTTGAGGTGTCCTGCTCCCACGTGGACTCATCCACAGGTCACAGTCCCTTTGACTCAAGTTCACACTGGAGTTCCAGCCTGTCCAGTAGAGCAGAACAGAAAAAGCAGTGATGCCCTGGACATCTGCCAGCCCAGGCTCATCGCCATTGCTGTTATCAAAATGTTCCCAGGCACAACAGAATAAGACGATAAGCAATACAGCAGTACGGCAAGCAGCGAAAGCAAAAAGCAGCCACTAATGAGCACTAGACTCTAATACACAGAGAGGGAAGTAAATCCATGGCACAGGAGCCTGACAATTAATAGCTTAACAGCAATAACAGCTAAGAATACGATCTAGCACATTCTGATCAAATTTGTTTTTATCTCAAAACCCTTTGAGCCCCATGTTGGGTGCCAAAAAGAACTATTGTGGTTTAACCCCAGCCAGCAACTAAGCAGCACGCAGTTGGTCACACACTCCCCCACAGTGGGACAGGGGAGAGAATCAGAAGAGTAAAAATGAGAAAATTCATGGGTTGAGATAAAGACAGTTCAATAGGTAAAGCAAAAGCTGTGCATGCAAGCAGAACAAAACAAGGAACTCATTCACCACTTCCCATTGGCAGACAGGTGTTCAGCCATCTCCTGGGAAGCAGGGCTCCATCATAGAATCACAGAATCACAGAATCACAGAATCATTAAGGTTGGAAAGGACCTTCAAGATCATCAAGTCCAACCATTAATCCAGGGCCACTATGCCCCCTAAACCATGTCCTGAAGCGCCACATCCACACGTTTTTTGCATACTTCCGGAGATGGTGACTCCACCACCTCCCTGGGCAGCCTGGTCCAATGCTTGATCACTCAGTTAAAAAATTTTTCCTAATATCCAATCTAAACCTCCCCTGGCACAACTTGAGGCCATTTCCTCTCGTCCTATCACTAGTTACTTGGGAGAAGAGACCAACACCCTCGTCGCCACAACCCCCTTTCAGGTAGTTGGAGCGATAAGGTCTCCTCTCAGCCTCCTCTTTCTCCAGGATAAACAACCCCAGTTCCCTCAGCTGCTCCCCATAAGACTCGTGCTCCAGACCCCTCACCAGCTTCGTTGCCCTTCTCTGGACATGCTCCAGCACCTCAATGTCCTTCTTGTAGTGAGGGGCCCAAAACTGAACACAGGATTCAAGGTGCGGCCTCACCAGTGCCAAGTACAGGGGCACAATCACTTCCCTACTCCTGCTGGCCACACTATTTCTGATACAGGCCAGGACGCTGTTGGCCTTCTTGGCCACCTGGGCACACTGCCGGCTCATGTTCAGCCGGCTGTCAACCAGCACCCCCAGGTCCCTTTCCGCCGGGCTGCTCTCCAGCCACTCCTCCCCAAGCCTGTAGCGTTGCATGGGGTTATTGTAGCCAAAGTGCAGGACCCTACACTTGGCCTTATCAAACCTCATACAGTTGACCTCTGCCCATCGATCCAGCCTGTCCGGATCCCTCTGTAGAGCCCTCCTACTCTCCAGCAGATCAAAACTTCCATCCAACTTGGCGTCATCTGCAATTTACTGAGGGAGCACTTAATCCCTTATCTAGATCATCAACAAAGGTACTGAATAAGACCTGCCCCAGAACCGAGCCCTGGGGAACACCGCTTGTGACCAGCCACCGACTTGTTTTAACGCCATTCACCACAACTCTCTGGGCTCAGCTGTCCAGCCAGTTCTTTACCCAGCAAAGAGTGCACCTGTGTAAGTCACGAGCCGCCAGTTTCTCCAGGAGAATGCTGTGGGAGACGCTGTCAAAGGCTTTACTAAAGTCCAGGTAGACAACGTCCACAGTCTTTCCCTCATCCACTAGGCAGGTCACCTGGTCATAGAAGAAAATCAGGCTGGTCAAGCAGGACCTGCCTTTCATGAACCCATGCCGGCTGGGCCTGATCCCTTGGTTGTCCTGTACATGCCCTGTGAGCATCCTCAAGATAAACCTCTCCATAATCTTCCCCAGTACCGAGGTCAGGCTGAGAGGCCTGTAGTTCCCGGGATCCTCCTTCTGGCCTTTCTTGTACATGGGCGTCACATTGGCAAGCCTGCAGTTGTCTGGGACCTCTCTTGTTATCCAGGACTGCTGATAAATGATGGAGAGTGCCTTGGCAAGCTCCTCTGCCAGCTCTCTCAGTAGTCTTGGGTGGATCCCATCAGGCCTCATAGACCTGTGGGCGTTCAGGTGGCTTAGCAGGTCCTTAACTGTTTCCTGCTGGATTATGAGGAGTTTATTGTGCTCTCCATCCCTGTCTTCCAGCTCAGGGAGCTGAATACCCTGCGGGTACTTGGTCTGGCTATTAAAGACTGAGGCAAAGAAGGCATTAAGGACTTCAGCCTTGTTCTCATCCTTGGAGACAATGTTCCCCCCTCCATCCAATAAGGGGTGGAGATTCCCTTTGCCTCTCTTTGTTGTTAACATATTTGTAAAAACATTTTTTATTATCCTTTACGATTGTGGCCAGGTTGATCTCTATCTGGGCTTTTGCCCTTCTAATTTTGTCTCTGCTTGACCTAACAATATCCTTGTACTCTTTGTGAGTTGCCTTCCCCTTCTTCCAGAGGTGATAAACTCTCCTCTTTTCCCTGAGTCCCAGCAAAATCTCCCTGTTCAGCCAGGCCGGTCGTCTTCCCTGCCAGCTTGTTTTATGGCACATGGGGACCGCCTGCTCCTGTGCCTTTAAGTTTTCCTTCTTGAAGACTGTCCAACCTTCCTGGACCCCTTTGTCCTTCAAGACTGTCTCCCAAGGGACTCTCTCAATCAGTGACCTGAACATGCCAAAGTCTGCCCTCCAGAAGTCTGTGGTAGTGGTTTTGCTGACCCCTCTCCTTACTTCACTCAGAATTGAGAATTCTTATCACATCTCATCACACATAATGGTTTCTTGGGAAGATAGACACCATAACTCCGAATGTCCCTCTATCCCTTCTTTCTTCTTTGCCCTAGCTTTATATACTGAGCATGATGTCATATGGTATGGAATATCCCTTTGGCCAGCCTGGGTCAGCTGTCCTGGCTGTATCCCCTCCCAGTTTCCCGTGCACCCCCAGCCTTCTTGCTGGCAGGCCAGCATGAGAAGTTGAACAGTCCTTGACTACTTAGAAACAACTCAAAACATCAGCACGTTATCAACAGTTTCTCATCCCAAATCCAAAACATAGCCTCACACTAGCTTCTGCGAAGAAAATTAACTCTGTTCCACCTGAAACCAGTACAATATCATTTCACTGTCGTGTCTTATTATATTTAATTCATGTGTAAACAGTGAGAGAGTTATGCATACACCAGATTGGGTTAAGCACATTAGGCTACTTTGTCCTGCTTGTCAAAAGATCATGTTTTAGACTAGCAACACACAAACAGAGTAAGATAATAATAAAGGAATGTGAAGCTGTATGGTACTACTACTGTACAAATATTAGTTCTGACCAAAATTCATTTACCTTTTTATTCAGTGTAGTATGCATTTTTATACATGGTTATATATGTTTTCCACCTTTTAAAACTTTCCTGATTTTAATGGGCAATCCAATCAAGCTGAGAAGTCAGTCATGGGAAAAAGCAAAGAACTAGAGGAGATAAGGATAAAGCTTATATAATACTGAACAGGAAAGAACACAGAGCGCTCAATTTTTCCATTGCTTTGAAAAAGTAATTCCTAACAAATGTTTGAGTGACCCGTCTCTTAAAAAATCATTCAGGAACAGAAATTCTACAGCTTTACTTGGCAATTATTTTCAAGAATTAGTTATCTTCATAGAAAAAAGCAAGTATCTATCTAGTATCTGGCCAAATTGCTTCTTATCTGTGTATAAACCCAATACAAGCTTTACATGCAACCCAGTAGAAGACTGGTGAATGGTGCTTTCTAGTACACATTTTAGTACCATTTTCAGTACCATTTTTCATGCCTGCAGAACACCATCAGTTCTTGGTTTTGTCTTCTCTTTCCCAGATTAGAGAAACAAATTGTACACTTCCCTACTGCTCATTTTTTTTAAACTTTTGGATGAGAACACGTGGGTTTTGAGTGAGCCTAAACCTGCAATTTTGATGATGCTTTTGGCAACATTAAGCTGAGTGAAATTTTACTTCCTATATCTTACACAGGATACTTATTTTACACTTTCCATAAACAATGAAGGAGACAAGTCCTCACACTCCCACCCCAAATTCTATATCCAAAATGGAGGGACTTTTTTTCTTCCTTTTATCAAATAATTTTAAAATATGCTGATTCATAAAGCCAAATCACTTCAACAAAGATTAATTAAGTAATCGCCATCTCTATTACATACTAAAATTATGCCCAGTTTCATGAATTTGGAGAACCAAAGAGGATATTTTAAATTAACTTTCCAAAGTTCATTCTTGCAAAGAAAGAGTTTGTATCATAGCAAAGTACTGCAAAAGTATGGCTTGTCTCTCAAACGATCAGCTTAATGATTAAATCTCTTAAAAAAAAATAGAAAAATTTATAAAGTTACAGACTTGATGGAATATTTTCTTTATATTGATACTTATATTTATGTGTAATGTATCTTTATTATATGCATAAGTAAAATAATAGGAAAATATACATTGTATAAATAATAAATCATATATATTTTAATATATAAATATATATTTATATTCCAGTGAAATATGTTTCCTAGTCTTTCAATTTCCCTCTAGGAAAATCTAAACATTTTTAGAACATTTGATCCATGTATTAACATCTGTTGTACTAAGCTGAAACATATTGTGTCATACTACTTGAAAGAATCTGTCCACTTATGGTATGTATGATAGATGTAGTAAAATTTAGCACCATAAGGTAAAATGAATTGTCATATTTGCTAAGATTTCTGAGGAAGGCCCCACAGGTAAGCCAGAATTTTAAAAAGCTAAGCAATACCATGATTAAAAGTAAAACAGATATAGTACAGAAGAAGGAGGCAGAGTAGTCAAAGCTGAACGTTCTTACAGTATTTCATCTGGTAGAATTTGGTTGCCTTTAAACGTCCCAATATCAGCCTGAGAGACTGCAGCCTCCTAGGTTATAAACTACCCCTGCTCTCCAGCTTCCCCTTTGTGAGCTAAAGACGAAAATATTGTCCTCTCCATCACTTCTGGCTAGATATTTTTACTATAATAATTGCTTCTATGGCAACTGA
Source organism: Phaethon aethereus (assembly GCF_964289735.1). Classification (NCBI taxonomy): domain Eukaryota; kingdom Metazoa; phylum Chordata; class Aves; order Phaethontiformes; family Phaethontidae; genus Phaethon; species Phaethon aethereus. Next base: position 43,949,501 of record NC_138576.1, on the reverse strand, counting down.
GGACTTACAAAGAGCTACCACTTAAGATAATTTGAAGTTTCTGTTGATACAATCTGGCATAATCTTTATATTACTTGTTGTTGGAGGATAAATGATCAACACTTTTACTTGGTTTTACAGAAGAGTAACATATTTGGCCTTCTCAGTCCTCTTCTGGCTGTGAATCCAGGCAGAAGAGGGAAAGCTGCAGCATGAAAAGAATATATTTTCCATATCTGCTGGCTAAAATTGGCACAAGTGGGAACAGCACTGAACAGGACTATATACTTTTTGCAGGTATCTTCAGGGAGAAACAATTAAAACTAGGTTTTGGCATGACTTTGCAGAGCTGGCAAGCAAAACATTGCAGTGAAATTTTTCTATGAAGTAAAACACAGTGCTTATTTTTTCCATGAAGTTAACATGTGGCTTTCACTTAAAAGTCCCATTTTGCAAATATAAATGGCAGTTGCTGTTGATGCACGACAGTTTGAACAGTGCAAAAGGATGTCTCCTTTAACACTAGCCATTCTGTCATATCACATTAGGGACCTCTCCATTAGACTGTGCCAACACACAGCTCCAGAAGATAGAAGATCAGATGACTGGACAGATAAAACATCAAAGCCAAGTACACTGACTAGTTACCTGCTGCCAATCTAGTGTTTGAGATGCCTAGTCTGCAGCTGAAGCCCTGCTAGAGCCAGAGAGAAGACAGCTGGAAGTCTCTTGGCACTTCACTGTCCACTAATTTCAGTATCTCCCCCAGATATGTTTTAAAAACAGTCATGTTTTGAGAGTATTTATTTAATAAAAGGCTATTTTTAATATCTATTCCACAAAACAAGATAAGCTTTTATTTATTTTTAAATAATTGTTTATGAAGCTAGTGTTTCTTAAAAGGAGACAAATGTCAGTCGCAGAAACTAAAGGTCTCTAACTCTTTAAGAGGCATAGCACAACAGCAGCAATGTGAGTGTCCTATCTTTAATCCACAATGATATTCCACCTGTGATGAAGCTAAAATGTTTCTAGAAATCTAAGGGACATACAGTTTCCTGAGAATTGGTTCCAAAGCTTTATGTGCAATGCCTTGGCAGCGCATTAGTATCCTCTGAACATGCTTTGGTCTCACTTTTGTTGAAATACAGGATAGAAAAGAACATTTTAGGTCGTCATGTTCATTGCCCTGTTGTCACAGGCACCATGTCATATAACCACCTCCTTAAATTTGCAACTCTCAAAAGGCAGTTTGGTTTATTTGTCCCTGCTGGACTTATTGGATGTCTACCCCAAATCTACACTTTACTGAAGCTCAAGAATATTCTCATTCTCAGCCCATTGTTGTCCAGTATATATCCATTTGTTCCTATGCCAGCCTGGTCTATCTGTTGTTCATCTTTTGTGTACTTTACACAGGCATTCACATCCCCTTACATCATTTGCTAGACTAACAAAACCAAGATTTTCAGTTCTCTCTTGTAAAATAATTTTATTCTGATCATCTTATACTTTATTCTGTTCAAGGCCTGAATAATTTTTCATGTGGCTTCTGAGAAATTGCTAGCAATGGCAATTCTTGTCAGGTACTTTTGTTATTGTTATGTCAATATCTATCCAAATATCTCTACAAAGGGAAAACCAGAACCCTGCCCTATTTTAAGAGCATGAAGAAAGCCATAACTCCTATGAGAATCTGGCAGGCCTGAAGACGTTGGCAAATGCTCTACACATTATTGGAAGGACAATGACTTTGGATTAAGATTTCTGAATAGATCAGTTGGATGATTTGTTTTCTGTGTTTGAAGAAGTCTCTGTTTGCACTTCTTTCATAATGACTTGGACTAGATCTTCCCTAACAGCAACTAAAGTTTAATAGGCTTCATAAATACTGTGGAAAAAAACAACCAAAAAACAACAAAGGTAATAAAAAATAAAAAAGAATGATTGAGCCTTTCTGACTTTTTTTTTAAAATAAATATATCCTGAGCATTTTGATATTGCTTTTTCCCAAAGAGTCACTTGACAGAAAGAAAATGTTTTACAGCAAGGACTGTCTAATCAAAATATTATTAAACAATTACACTGCAGTAGGCTGTTTAATGAAGTGTTTTCAGTGCAGTTTGAACATTAATAGCAACAGTGTTAAGCTGCTTTGTGCTCTGTGTATCAAACAGCCTGGAGTAATGTGAGATGACTAACAGCCAAATACAATCTTGAAGCGCCTTTGACAGACAATATACTTGTGCCAGTCTAAATCTTGTCATGCATTATTACTGAGCATGGAAATGACGAAAAGGCATGTCAAGAGTTTCTACATAGTGTATATCGTCATTAGCTTCATGATAATGAGAGGCCTCCTGCATTCTTCCTCATGGCTGTCCCGTGCTCTAACAGAGATTTGAATCTGAGCAGGAATTTGAAGCTGCATACTCTGTAGCTGTGTGGAAAGAAAGTTTAGATTTCTGTTCGGATTCAAAAACTCTCCTGGGCTGTAGCAGGGGTGCTGCATCAGCATGTAATTTACAGATAGTCACTGGATCCCAAAGGTTCAATTGGCTTTAAAAGAGAGGAATGCTCAAGTGAATGAGGAAATGGCCTGTTTGAATCTTTGCTGACTAAAACTTTTCTAAAGCTCAGTATCTCTGAGATTTTTGCTTGTTTAAGCAAGAGACCAACAACAGGATATCCAGCCAATCTTGAATGGAGAAATAGGCAAAGTATTTCAAGAGTTCATCCCCAAAGCAATAATCTAAATTTCATTAAGAAGATCCATTTTTACTGAATATCAACACAGAAGGAAATTGATAGAGAATGAAAACACAGAAACAAATTCAGATTTAAATCTGGACTTCCTAGGGACTGGTTGCATTATCATTAACGTAAGTGGGGGAAAAAAAGGTGGATAATGTGAAAATTTGTAACATTCTAATAATATTCCATAGTTATCCCACCTACAGAAATTAGAGCGATGGCTGATGAGCTATGGTGAATCATCTTTAAAAGTGATTTAAAGTTACTGTCAGCTCCACCTCTCTGCCATCCTAAAGCAGAGTTGTCCTGAAAGAGACAATGTATGTATTTAAGCTTATCTTGGACGAGTGTCCGCATCTTATCAAACTGCCCATGGAAGTGTCTTTAGGCCAGGATGCTGGTCTTTGTGCTGAAGCATCTCATCTGAGGGCATACTTTCCGTAACTGCTGCATATGATGGGGGAACAAACATAACTTTTCGCTGGCTGATAGAGTAAATAGCTAGGGACTACCACTACCACTGTAAAGGGGCTGGGACATTGCCTTCAAGTTGGGCCTGTGTCTATATGAGTGCCTGGGTGTAGTCTGCACCCTGGGTGTTTTACAGTGGCATTGCCCAGAAGCCTTGCAGAAGCAGTGAGCAACTCTTGCTATCTGCTTCTCCTCATGTTTGAGGAGAGACTGAACTCCAGCATTAATTTCTTTTAATCCCAACTTGTTCTGCCCCTGCTTCAGTGTTTCTGCACGTGCTCTTTGACAGAAATGTGTGTGGGCTTTCATAATTTTTATCACACTGCCACAGCACGACTGTAACTGTTGATGTTAAGATGTAGGTAACAAGCACTGCTACTATGGTAAAATTATGTCATCCTGTGGCAGTGAATGTTGCATAGTACAGGACCTACTGTATTGTGGAGAGAGGAGCAGGTTGCATCAGAGTTGTAGCAGGGTGAGAGTGTAGGAAATGTTGGTTTTCCTAGAGGAAAACTCTAAATCAGTTACACAGCTTACTTTGTGAACTTACCTTACAGCAGCTTGCTCAATTTCTTATGACACCTAAATATTTTTAGTCTTCTACAAGAGAATTTAATCTGAATTTTGCTGAAATGTCAGAGAAATTGCTAGACTGAAACATTTGTTTTTTTCTTAACAGCTACAGAAGCCAACAAAATTGGAACAATGTTTTGTCTCCCTTTTCCAACTTAGCAACACAAGGCACTGAATACAGTAATTCTCTCTTCTAAACAACTTCTTCCTCCACTTCCAAAAATATCTTTTTCCACCCACCATCAAAGTGTTTCCTAATAGCAGAGAGAGAGCCCTAAAGGGGTGGTTGCCATGAGATAATTGGATAACATACTCTGAGATCTGAGGTGTCAGAGGCATGGCTTAGCTGTGCTTTGCCTCACAACACCCCAGGGATGTGATATAGGCAACTGAAGTTTCTGTTTCCACTTATGCCTCATTGCCTCAGCATGCCAGATCACTCTCATGCAAACCTTGATGGTACTTTCGTGTATAATATAGTTTATGCTCATGGGTTCTGCAACACAACAGTCTCAACAGCAGTAGCTATAGCATGACACAATGACATCAGATCTGGCAAAAAAAAAAAAAAAAATTAAATCCAAACCCACAGGTTTTCATTACAGGTATGGATTTTCGAAAAACAAAGCATTTTATGGGAACATAGTATCCATGAAGGAAATCACCAAACTATTTATTTGCTCTTCTGATTATACCTGTTGGAGGTATTCCACTGTCATATAAATATTTAAATTCTAGCTGGGAAAAAGTGTGATCACATGGCCACCGGATTTGGGAATTTTAGGTTTAAACTCTTGCTTCATACCCTTTCTCTTTCTGAGTGTCTCTTCCTCTGTAACTAGGGGACTGTGAAAGATGTAGCCATACTCAAATCCACTGAAAGGTCAGATTGAGACTTTAGGCCTGACTACAGTTTTGGACTCATGAACTGATGGGAAAATCATCACTACTGTAGACCCTTGACAGCTCTGCCAGCAATTCTTGACAATAAATGCCCCAAGCCTCAGCACAAATCATGGGATAGTCTTGCAACAATATCATCTCATCACAAATCATGTAAAAGGTTAGAAATATAATGAAGGCAGCACCCAAATCACATTAGTTAACAACAACTAAGACTGAAATAAAGAATTTGATTAAAAGAGATTAAAATAAAATTTTGCATGAGGGACAAAACCCCGTAAAATCTGGATCCACACAGTGTTAAGACCTGATGAAAAAGATATTGAAGAAGAAATGGAAGGTACAGATTTTCCTTTCTTTTTGGCTATAAGACACTTAGTCGAGTTAAAAAAAATATAGGAAGGTAATAGTTCCCTGTTTGCACTACTCCAGTCAAACCTCTAGGGTGCGAGCAGTCAAATATTTACTTCCAGTATGGTGATCAAATTATTTTTTCACAAGAAAAAAAAAAAAAGAAAAAAAAATTACAGAAGAATCTGCAAAGACATTGTAAAATTATCCAGGGTTGATATTTCACCAGAAACTTCATGTAATGATCCGTCATGGCAAAGTCTGTCTGATAATCTTTTTCATAATATTTTTTTTTCTCTTTTTTTCTTTTCCTTTACAGCTGATCTGGTCAGCATTTTTTTTTGTTTCCCTCACTGAAATTGTGATTATAAACTGAGCACTGTCTTTCAGAGTGCCATTGGCAATGTCTTTACATTACTAAGCATGGAAGCACAGAGCTCTTTAAAAAGCATTAAATCTGAGACCACTCAAACTAATCGATTTTTCATCCTTAAGTACTGGTATTATTGATGTCGAATGGTCCCCAGTATGGCAGAGTTTACCCTAGACACCTGTACTTTGGTAGCATTTCACTACATAAAAAGAGTTTTTCTTCTTTTGTTAATTGTGTTGATTTCTTAGCACACATTCTTAGGAGAAGAAAAAACAAGGGTGACTCCCTGAATTGATGTAGTTAGAAAGTATAATTTGTTTCTTAAATATTGCCTGCTGAGCTAACCAATATATAAAACCAGATATATCACAAAACATTCCTGGTGCTGTTCAAAAAAACCCAACCTAAAGTAAAAGTGTACTAGATAATATGTTACATAATGTCAGGATCACATAGAATTTTTTCCTTAAGATCAGTGTCTTAGGTTTTCGTTGCTTGGTTTTGTTTTCAGACAGAAACAAAGCTCAGCATAGCTTTGTATCTAATTAAAGGAATGAAGTCCCTCCAGTAATGAGAAAAGTGTGAATTGTAACACTTATACACTTATTTTTATATTATTGAAATATTTTTTTGGGAAATATTTACCTATGAGAGTTGTTCAGGTATGTAGGATGTACTCACATCTCTCTACCTAATATCCACCCACCTACCCGTCCAATACAGCTATGGCACAGGATCTGCCATTTAAAGGTTTGTGGTAACAGCTCTCTAGCTACAGATTAAGCTCTATTCCTGTATCTATTAAAGTCTCAATCTGGGTAAACTGTGTATTTATTCACCTGACATTTCTATTCATTTGGGTGATTGCCGGGTAACAAAAGCTGTATTATGAGGTTTGCATGTTACACATTAGCTGCTGTCACACTTTATTATTTGCTAATGTGTTGTAAATTAGTAAAGGGTCAGGACCCAAAATAGGATTTGCTTTTCAAACAGGATACATTTTGAAGACCACATCATATATAAGCAAGAAATCAGCTTGACACTAGTGTTACTGATACAAATATCATACATCCTAACTCTTAACACATTTAATGTGCTATGATGCTATCTTCATGTTCTAGAAGAGAAGTCTTCACTTGAACCATTTATGTTGCATTTTCTTATAGTAAATAAATATTCAAGATGAGGTGCTTGGCCTTTTCTGTCAGATACACTTAGAAATGAAGCTGCTATGGCATTATTCAATGAAGAACAAAAGTTGTTTTCCTCTTCTGTGGACACAAATTAACAAATCTCTGAATAACTGTTCTAGTGCCTGCGTATATGACACCTAAAATTCAAGCTCTAGGCTGAATCGTTAAAATGAAATATTTCCAGCCTCAGAAGAGGGATTGTTCCACTGACCAGAATGACTTAACTGACATTACCAGAACTAGAAGGTCAGCAAATGTCCTGGTTTCTGCTCGATATTAATTAGGGAAGTTAAAATCCTATTAGGCCCCCAAGAAAATTCAAACCTAAATAGCTGGTAGAGCTAAGTCCTCCTCCAAGACTAACCTCAGAGCAGGCAGTTATAACCAGATGTCCTGATTTCAGCTGGGATAGAGTTAATTTTCTTCTCAGTAGTTAGTATGGGGCTGTGTTTTGGATTTGTGGGGAAAACAGTGTCAGTAAGACAGGGATGTTTTGAGTTGTTGCTAAGAAGTCAAGTACTGTCCAGCTTTTCATGCTGGCCTGCCACTGAGAAGGCTGGGGGTGCATGAGAAGCTGGGAGGGGACACAGCCAGGACAGTTGAACCAAACTGTCCAAGGGGATATTCCCTACCACATGACATTATGCTCAGTATATAAAGCCAAGGGAAGAAGAAAGAAGGGGGGACATTCGGAGTGATGGCATCTCTCTTCCCAGGAAACCATTACAGGTGATGGAGCCCTGTTTTCCTGGAGATGGCTGAACACCTGCCTGCCCATGGGAAGTAGTGAATAAATCCCTTGTTTTACTCTGCTTGCATGTGCAGCTTTTGGTTTACCTATTAAACTGCCTTTATCTCAACTCATGAGTTTTCTCACTTTTACTCTTCCAATTCTCTCCCCCATCCCACCAGTGAGGACAGAGCGAGCAGCTGCGTGGTACTTAGCTGCTGCCTGGGGTTAAACCACAACACCAGTGCATTCTGCAATACTCACACAGACTCTCACAACTGCATTTTCTTGCGTTTGCCTCTTCTGCTAGGTTCTGACTCCAAAATGCACCTGTACACTACAGCATGTTTAAGCAGGTATGTGAATTACACTATCTTACTTGCCCTTTTTAAGATTTCAACTAGGTTCATTATACTATTAGTGCTTTAATACTTGCAGAATCTAAAATCTACCTCATAATCCAACATCAGGTTTGGCTGCATTGGAGTTACACACATAATGCATTCAATTTATGAAGGGGTGAAGTAGATGTGGTACTGAAGATGCTTCTATTCTTCCTGAAGAATCAACACATCACCAGCCTTGTGTGTCTTCAGTCTTTTTTATTCACTTACTACTTTTGTAACTTTCACAATGAATTTATAGACTTCCAAGAGCTAACGCAGGTTCCTTAATGGATTTATGGATTTTCTTTCTCAGTTGGCTCTGGAATCCCTGAGACTATTAATCTTATATGATTTCAATGTCCATGTTGACAATGTAGATAATATGTTTGCTTTCATGCTCTTCCTCTGCTTTATAGGCAAAATCATGTGTTTATTTGGTTTATCTATTATCCTGATAACTCATCTGATACCAAGATTTAGTTGTCTTCTCTCCATGCTCGTCATTGGAATAAATGACAGGTCTTCACTCTCTACAGTTATGTGGTAGTATTTGCAATAATTCTGTCTAGTTTAGTATTACCAGTTATGAAAATATTCTTGTTTTTTCTATTTAGTTTCCACCATCCTCTCTTTTTATATTTGTTTGTGCTCAGTAAATGCAATACAGTATTTCTGTCTAAAATATTTTTTAGATGTTCTTATTAGCTTTCAATTTTCTTTTTTTTTTTAATTTTATTCATATTCACCACAGACTTGGGGGAGCGAGGAATAATGTTCAGTTACCAGCAAAATGAACAGGACACAAAGTGGAAGATGCAAAATCTGCTGTAAAATTCAGATGCAGGATCAGACTTTTTGTTCTTCAAAATATAAATTATTTGGCTAATTTTCATTCCTCAAGTTCATCTTCAGAAACTAAAAGTGTCCTATAAATGTTCCTTAGAAAAGATAGTATCCCAGACATATCTTTAAATCTAAGCACACAATTTGAGAGCTAGTCACATTTCACAAAAGCCACCGAAATAAGTAACCTTCTCAGCAACATTTCCCTGCATGCACATTTTATGCAGTTGGTAAAGAATGCCCCTGGATTCTGGGATTAGTTTTCCTTTGGTGTTATGCAGCAGTAACCAAGGGAGGGAGGACACCCATTGTGGATGGTTTTCAAACTCTGGTTTCTTGCAACTCTTTGGCAAAACCCTTGTCAGTGGGACATGATAACATCTTTCCCAGTCTCTCAACTCCTATTTGAAAATAATATTTTCTGTCTTTTTCTTACTTGCTGGCACATTTTCTATTGTTGCTCTCCTCTCTTGAGAAGTGTTTAATTTTCTTCTGATGTTGTCCCTGCACTGGCACACATATTTTGTTTTTTCTAAAGCAGGGCTTTTTCCCTTCCTTAGGGACTGAGAAGCTATTATACTAAAAAATCCTGTTGAAAAATCACCCATGGTCATTGCAAACAATATTATTGTTGTTTATTTATGTAATGGTAAAAATAAAACTGTTACAGACATAACGGATTTCTGGGGCTGGCTGTCAGCATCTCACAAATGTTTAGTGTACAACAGCTTTTGTGTCCCTGCTGGTGTCTTTGAGAGTTTTATCACTCAGTGTTGTGAGAGTTGCATAGGGCCTGAAATTAAAGAGCAGATATAACAACTGCATTTTGCAGGTGGGGAAACTGAAGTATGGAGTCATGAGGTGACTTCTTCAAAGTCAATGACAAAACTGAGAAATGAACAAAGAATTTCTGATTCCTAGCCTGCGAATCTCAGCCTCTTCCTCTGAAGTGCTTCATTTCACATGTAGACCTTGAGAGCCATTGTTAACAACATTAATTCACACACAAAACACTTATCCTCAATTCTCTCTTTCTGGTTGCCATAAGTAAACAATTTTCAGAAACAACTGAAAATAAATTTCTGTGACTGTATCTATGTAAATAAACTAAATAATGCTAAATAGAACCTTCAAAATCCATTTTAGGACAGGACTTTTTTTTTTTTTTTTTTCTGTCTCCTAGAACAGTACATGGTGATTGTAGGGGTGTCAAGCTAAGTAGCATTACCAAACAGTTTTCAAGTTCTGCTTAGGGACAGCCCAGACAGAGCACAGACCAGGAATCTTTCACAACATGCCGTCTATTTGGGGTCACCTTTTATTAAACACTAAGAAAATTTAGTATTACAGAGGTAGCCAGATGTTGCTATTGGTTCCAGGGCTAGGGGATAGATCTCATTTAGTGTATTAGTATACATTTAGTTCTTGTGCACTGGTAATTTTATTTGTTTTGAGGTAAAGAGCCATATTATTTTTCACTGGCTAGAGTTACCATACAATCAAAGTTGAAATATGAGAATAAACCATTTTGAAACACATAGAGAACTTACTTAATGTTTGGTTTTATGAAAAACAACGTAAAACAAAACAATAAAAAAACAGACAATGGAGGAAAACTCTTTTCAGAAGTGGAAAACAAAGAGCAACAGACACAAATAATAGCTTGGAAGGTTCAAACTGTACATTAGAGAAGTCTTTGTGAGGGTGGGTGAGAGAATATGCAGCACTGGAAAAGGTTATCCAGATAGGTGGGAGAAACTCCATTTTTGGAGTTTTTCAAGACTCACGTAAACAAGGTCACAGATGGCTTGATCTACTGTTAGTGTTAGTCCCCCTTTTGTTGTACCAGATAACCACCCATCTATTTCATGGTAAATCAGGAAAAAACTTATGCCAAAATTTGGAGGACAACATAAGGTAATTTGGGAAAGATTGCATTCTGTATGTCCATGCATGTCTATTTATGTGTATCCTGTCATGGGTTTTAAGGTTGTTTTTCATGGTAGAAACATGCAGAGGTATAATTTGGCTTTCTTATAGTCATGACAGCTACTATGACAATTATTCTGCTAATAATGAAATCCTGGAAAGGTGATCACCTTCACCAAACTGCTTCTGTTCCAGCAGTTCACTCTTGGGATTTCCTCTGCCTTTTATTCCATTCTATTAAATTTTTCACTTAACTATGTAATTTTAATAGGGCTTTAAAAGATTACATTGAAGAATAAAAGTTGTAAATGTCAAGAAACATATAAACTTCAGTGGGTTTGTTTCTTTATTTTAAAATGCTGCCAAAAAATGATATAGGTATAGACATACTGATGCATAATCACCTAAAGGTAAGGATAACTGCTTTTCATTCAGTACAGGAAATAGCTTCTGTCTGTGATTTTCCTGTGGTTGCTATGAATGAAAGAAGTAATCCAGATGCTTTTGCACTAAATTTAACTAAACAGTGATTATCATCGCACTGCTAAGTTACCTGTGCAGTCATCTGAAATAACAGCATGACGCACAGCTGTTTCCTCTGAATATATGTTGTAGGAATCTACATTTGGATTAAAAAGTCTTATTAATTACTCACTGTAAAGTAAGGATCCTTAGACCTGTACCTGCCTCATCCTAGTTATCAATCTCATTTCCACAAAGTTTCGATAGTCCTGAATTTACTAATATCCGTAATACGCTTTTCAGCCAGCAGTATACAGACTATTGCTGCTACGTTTTCAGTAATATGGGAGGTAGTTCTGGAAATACAACACTAGAAAGAAACAGGCATTTAAACAATGTAAAGTCTGCCCTTACACAAGTCAAGTATTAGTGAAAGCAGGTGATTTTTTGTACTCTAGCATCTCCACAGACACTGACATAACTGAAAATGAAGCAGTATTAACAACGGTGAGTAATTTCATATCATCCTGTCATGGTTTAACACCAGCTGACAACCAAGCACCACGCAGCTGCTTGCTCACTCACCCCATGGTGGGACAAGGGAGAGAATCAGAAGGGTATAAGTGAGAAAACTTGTGGGTTAAGATAAAGACAATTTAATAGAATAGGTAAAGGAAAAGCCGCGCACACAAGCAGAGCAAAACAAGGAATTCATTCACTACTCCCCATGGGCAGGCAGGTGTTCAGCCATCTCCAGGGAAGCAGGGCCCCATCACGTGTAATGGTTTCTTCGGAAGACCGATGCCATCACTCCGAGTGTCCCTCCTTTCTTTCTTCTTCCACTGGTTTTATACACTAAGCATGATATCATATGGTATGGAATATCCCCTTGGTCAATTTGGTTCAACTGTCCTGGCTGTGTCCTCTCCCAGCTTTCCATGCACCCCCAGCCTTCTTACTAGCAGGCCAGCATGAGAAGCTGAATGGTCCTTGACTGTTTAACAACAACTAAAATGTTATCAACATTTTCTCATCCTAAGTCTAAACCACAGCACTATACCAGCTATCAGGAAGAAAATTAACTCTATCCCAGATGAAATCAGGACACATCCATAAAAGCCTTAGAGCACATTCCTAGAAACAGCTGAGTCCCTGACGCAAAACAAGACCTTGTGAGGACTTACATGAAATGTAGACAAAGTTGTATAAAAATGCAGTTCTCAAATTGTGCCTGTTAGCTGCTTTAACTGTCTCAGACGTTAGCTTTTTCACCTAAGAAAATGCAGTTTATGCAGTCATACAACCTACTTCTGTCTACCAGCTTTTCTCATTAATCTTTTGTTCCAATGACTAAAGGACTGCTGCCTGTGACAGCCCTGCACAGGGTACACAAATGCAGCCTAACATACCTAGAGCTGCAGGGTCTCAGAATCCATGGGCCCATTCAGCTCATCAGCAATGAGGGTACAATGTCCAGTAAAGACATATAGCACCAGCCAAAATTAATGTTGTCTCTCCATTCACTGCAAAGATAGTTTATGTAGATAGAAACTAGGAATATCGGGAAAATTAACGAAAGATACTGGAAGAGGTGGAAGAATTGCAGTGAGAAGAGGCTGCGGGAAATATGAGTTCACAGTGAAGTTTGATTCAGTTAAGAAGTCAATCAACCACTAATCTCTGTGGAAATTGGTCTCTCTGATTTGTAGCAAAGATTCCCATGTGTCTAATCTGCAGTTGGTAAGTCTGACTAGCTCTATGACTAGATTACATTTAAACTCCATCCACAACACAGAGTAGAAATTCTGTCTTCCAGTGACTTCCCTGCTGAAGGACTCAGTCTTGAGCATATTTGATATGCTCATTTAATAAAGCATGCTTATGCTACAATTTGGAAATAGTTTCTTTTAAAATTTGACAAAAAGACACAACTTCCTTACCTGTATTAAAAAGCTCCATGTTTAGCTCTCTCCAAAGGTATGAAGACTCAGAACTTGATCTGGAAAAGGATGAGAGTGCAACATTTAACTCATTTTTTTTGAAGTAGTTCAAGTTTGCTTTAAAAGTTTGGTGATGTTGTTAAAGAGGGAATGGAGGGATTGTATATTATATCTTCTTCTCTCAAAATGTTTAAGCTATTTAGCCACTGATGGTTTAATGCAAATATGTAAAGAATTGTTACAAAAAAAACTTGGAAAAGTTATGAACTTCTACAATGTAAGATGAGGCTATACATCTACAGAAGCTTCAAGGATTAAAATATGTACTATAAAAATATTGGTTATGATCTATACTTACTTTTTAATGCAAGTATTAATATGTCGATCAGATAAAACATGGAGCATTGAAAAGGCTGCTTCTGGAAATTATGATGTGACTGAGATTTCTTTCACTATTCCTGACATCCTTTGCATGGCCATGTTATGTTAGCCATGGTACAACCAGTCCATACAGACCCAAAGGTTTATCACCTTATATTCCTTTGCATGAGCAAACACCTTGAAAAAGCAGATGTCTAAAAGTACAGTTTATCTGAGAATAGCTGGATACTTTGATGATTTTGACTTGCAGGTCTTGAAAAAGGCTCAGATTAAATTGTTTCCTGTAGTTTGGCTTGTCAAACAGAAATAACTGAGATTATTCTCTCATATAAATGCGGCAATGCTATGTTATGAATTGTTAGATATTTAACATCATTTGACTATAATATATAATAGTAAAAACCTTATGAAAATGTCTTATACATTTTTATTGACACAAATATACTGCTTACAATTATAATTTTAAAAAGTTATAATTAAAAGTCTGAAGGGAGGTTTAAAAATGTTAATTTTTACAAAAAGAATATAATAATAAATTTTGTAGACTATAAGACTCATTTATCTACATAAAACCCTCTTCATTTTATCTCTATTCAATTCTGTAGGACATTCCACTAACTCTAGATGTATTTTGCATTGTACAATGAACTCTTAAAGAATACCTTTTAAATGCCTAATCTGTATTCATTTACCATGCAACTGACTCACTGAAGTTAATTAATAAACTGCATTGAATCTGAAGCATTGAGAAGTGTGGTCTCATAAGGTCAAAAGCAGGTTGCAATGTTTAAAAAAGATTCTAATAGTCCTTTAGATATGTTCACAGAAAGTAAAATAGTTTATTGAATTCTACAGTATTTGCTTATTTTCTTCTGTCCCAGTACATTGTTGGTGGTTATTGGCAGAACCACAACTTGATTTGTTTTTTATTAACAAAAATTAATGCTCATCTGCCATCACAGTGCCCTGCTGAGATGTTTTCTTTCACTGGTCCAATTATTTGTCATACTCTTGATTGTATAGCTTCCATCACTTTTAAATTGTTTTTCTTAGTGCAATTGTAAGATCATCAATATTTAAAAGAGAAAGATTAATAAATAAATAGCATGGGTTACAATTTAGCTGAGTTGGATATTCCATCAGCTGTGAGTCAACATTTAATGTTATAAAAAAATATTCATGATTTTGATGGAAAAAACCAGCAACTGAATTTGGTGCCAGAGGATAGGTATCTTAGTAGGGAAAGAAAATTAAATTTAGGTCTTCCTGAGCACATGCAGTTTTGGCTAAAAAGAATCAAAAGTGCCTCATGTCCCTATGTTTTAAAACAAAAAGTTAGTGTGCCTTACATACCTCAGGCTTACAGCCAGTCATATACACCTTCAGTCTTCTCAACTGTGAATCAAATAATGTAAAAAAGATATTTTTTCCCTCATAAACTTAATATTTTGCAGCTGCAGTTACATTGTGTATTAAAAATCTTTCTGTTAACAAAACATGTTGCATGCACTGCACAGGCCTATCCCAGGGAGTAAAATAAATGGGATATAGCCCATCTTAATCCTTAAATGGAGACTTCTTTTTTGCTCAGCAAATGATACATTCTTCAGTGTTCAGCAGGTGATAAGTCAACTTCAATTTCCACAAAGGACATTTATCAGTATGAACCACATAAATGATACTTGAAGAACCTTTGGTTTCTGTAATCTATTGAGATTATCACAAAACATATCATAAAAATTTGTCTCTGAGGGACTAAGGACTAAAGTCGTGCAAACACTGTTTCGTTTTGCCCAGGTGGATAGATAAGCATTTCCTTAAATTTCATTCATTAAGTTGACTGTGAGTTGTAGGAATTGCAACTCATTCAAAAGTCTGAACCTCAGAGACACTCAGCTTTCTAGGACAGAAAAAGAAAAATTATAACACAGAAAATCTATCAACTAAATATCAGTCAAATCCTCCTGGCCTGTAAGAACTTTACTGCCTTGCTAATTTGAAGTGAGTTTAGATTTCAGGTTTTAAGGCCAGGAGACTTACTTTTATCAAAACTGACTTCTTACATAGTACCGGGCACAGAGTTTCACCAACCAATGTCAGTATCAAGTTCAGTAATTTGTCACTGAAATAGGACAAGTTTGAATCAAAGTCCTCAGATGATAGAGTATGTGTCACATTCTTTTCAAAGTTGTTACAATCCTGAATGGCAAAAATATGTCAATTTCTTGACATTTTCACTAAGTTCCATTTTTATTTGTCTAGCTTCTCTTTCAGCCATTTAATTATTTTAACACCTTTTCTGGATTAGAGAGTGCTCTGTCTCCTCACTCTCTTATGTATCATGTGAAAATCACTAATCTGGGTATGTCATCTCATAATCTTTGCTGATGTAAAATGTACATGGAGCTTCTTTTAGTTTCTCACAACAAGATACATCTTCCAAGGTCAATGAACACTCTTGGAGCTGTCATACATCTCCAGAGAGAAAGACTGTGGTGGTCTTACTTATGCTAAATGATGACACCATCTTCCAAGCAGAGGTAATAAAAAATATTTTTAATTCAATGGAAAAAAAAAATTTGGTTGTCTCAGAACAATTTACCTACGCAATTTGAACATGCAAAAGATTTAAAGTAAAATAATAATCATCCTTATTAAGGGTTAGATTGACAGTACAGGATGTCACATCCTATTTTTAGCTATGTGTTAGGAACAACACATTGTTAGGAACAACACAAAATTCTCAGCTAGCCACAGTGTCACTTCTGTCTGAGGAAACATGAAACCACAGCTCCCACTTATCAGAAGTTATGAGGTACCCAGTCTGTGCATGTCAGAGATGTTCTATGTTTTCTCTGTTGACACTGTTCTACAGTTTATAAATACTTAAACATTCGTTTCAGTAGTATGGATATATAGATAAACTCACTTTCAGTTCAGTGTCTGACAGCCTTCAATCATTTGCACTCTGTCTCAGAAATTATTTAATTCCAATAACAAAGATTCAAGGAAACTTATTTTAGAATAACATGTAGTTAAAAAACTCATTTGAGATATGGGAGACCCATTCTCTGATCTGCTTTCTGGCTGATTTAGAGTTAGCTCTTTCGTGTAATACAGCCTAGGAACAGCATTTACTATTTTCACCGCCACATTACACTGAGAGATTTGCCTTGAGCTTTTCATCTTCCAGTATCCCTAAATCCATTTTAAACTTAGATCTTTCCAGACTACTATCATTCATATTGGAAGAATGACCTTACAGCATTCATTGCTCCTAGAAAAGTACCTTGACATTTCGTTTATTTAAGGGCTATGTAGGCTGATCGTAAGTAGCAACTATTTATGCTACTTTACCAGTCTTAAAGATATATGGACAATTTTTTTATTGGGGAAAAAAGTATACTTCCTTGCAAGCCATTGGATAAAACACTGTACAGTCCCCAGGTTAGGCAGTAAAATTGCAAACATCCCATTAAAACAGTGCTGTAATAATTAATCATAGAAATCTACTTTAAGCTGTTTAGAGTAATGATTTTTGACAATTCAAATTGTTTTATGTACTAATTATACTATTCTAATAAAAAAATCTTTAGGAGTTGCCAAATCTGGAAGACCAGTAGAGGTGAACCTGCCACAGATCCACATCTGCAGGTGTAGCCAATATTTAGGTTGAACATGTATTCCCCATAGGGTCTTGCAATCTGTAAGGTGCTCTGTAAAGCTATCTTGTCCTGATGAGTATTATGGCCAGCCCATGGGGCTGACACCCTCCTGGTTGCTTTGGGATGAGTCAGGTCAAGGGCCCATTTCTCTAAGTTGCTGGGGTTGCACTGCCTGCGGCCTTGCCTCTGTGCATCCCTTTGTAGATGGATTTTAGCTTTTAATCACACACACTGTCCTGGTGGTTCAGGACTGATTTGTCCACTCTGTGGGTGGGATTAATTACAAGTTTCAACTTTGACGAAGATCAATAATGCCTGCAATACTTACTAGCTCACAGCATGCAACACATCACTTATTGGACTCGGGTATAACACAGAAGAGTAGGAAAAATGTTTTACAACCAGCTTTCACTGTGTGTTTACACCGCAGTGCAAATGGTGGGGGATGCATGCAGTGGGATGTGGTGTGAGAGTGTGTCAAAGTGAGTAGGTGGGGAGAAGGCTCCAGAAGTAAAACAGAAAGCCACTTAAAGGGGACAATTTTGCTAACCCAGATGTATTACTTCAGCTTGTTAAAAACTTTATTTGACAACCTTTAGGCTTAAGTTATTATTCTGAAGAAAACTGAATATAATCCTAGGCAGTATGTCCTTTAAAAGCACTAGTGCAACAAACATCAATGTTTCCTTAATGTGTTCAAGCAAACTCACTTCTTTTTACTATTATTGAAAGAGTCAGCTCTTATTGACTGAACTTATTACCTATTCAAGGAATAAGATTCACTGCTGTTTATCACCTAAAATGACAAAATCATGTTGATTACCAATAAGGAATAAATCAAGCCTGATTAAAAATGTAAACATAACAGTTTGCTATTATGCACATTCTTTTAAATGCATTTTATCAAGGCTTGTGTTTTCCATGTAAAAAGATTGACTTTGTCAGAATATAAATCAAGCCAAGAAGTAACATTTTATACAGGATCAGCAAGAATTTAAAATTCTGTTTTGATTTGTCAGCATGACACACACAGTTGGACTTGATTTATTACCAACTGCTTTATCAACTGCAGAAGCTGCCATCTTGAATGAGTTAATTTAATCAATGTAGTGTCTGTATCATGAAAAATATAGACTACTCAGGGAATACAGTCCATATATTGTGTATATATATATAGTTCACAGGCTGCATATACAGGGCAGAGTAAATTGTAGTCACAGTTGTAATACCTATGAGATGCTACATTACCAAGCTGCATTCAAATATCTGTTTTGACTGGAACATTTCAGTTGATTTTAAATTATGTATTTTGCCATTTCCGAATTTTTTCAATTTGAGATACAAACATGTTGAAATATCATCATTTAATGCAGCATTTCAGATAAGAAGTGCACTTTTGAAGCAAATTTCCACTATCCATACTTTGATTCACTTCATGTAGTGCATAAACTGGATTCCTTTTGGAGGGAACTAAACTAAAGGGCCTGGTCTAGTCTATGGAACCAGATTGAGCCTAATCTGAAGTAAACCCTTTTAAAATATTTAAGTACACACTAGGTCTTCAGCAAAAACCCTTTCCTCTTCAGATATTAGGCCATAATTCTTGTTAATTTAAACACAGACTCGGTCACTAATACAGCTAAGAGCTCAAACCACGGACTTGAACTACCCACAGAACACAGCAATTTAACAGCATTATGCAGAGTCCAAACACAGAACAAAATAAAAACCATCTACAGATGTATGTATGATGCATAAAGGTGTCAGGACAACAAATTTGTCATCTTTTTCAGGTTTCAAGGGAATAGAAATTTCCAAGTGTTGTGGTTGTGGATATACTGCAATTGTACAGGAGTTCAGCAGTGAATCAGCCTTTCCTCAACACCCAGACACCATATAAACCAGTTTGGCATGCACTAGATTGGGACAAAAGCATACAAGTACGTGTGAGCAGACTTTACACCTGGCTACATGTCAAGTATGCAGTCAAAACACACCTAAATATCTGTGTAGCTGCACTGGTTTTGATCACCTATTTTGGCTTTGTTACTAAGCTCCACCAACGGTGTGATATAGCCTACAATGCAGGCCATTAATTTAAAATTCTTTCACGTCATAAGACCTCATTTGAGGAAAAAGAGGAACACAATAATAAAGCAAAAAATTCTTTCTTTGGAACTGTGTTCTACAAAAAGATGTCGTAAAGCACAATGAACCACTATAACTTAGCTTCATTGAAACATTTTTCTAGCTGCAGCTATTTCAACATTTCATTCTTAAAGAATGACATTTTGAAGTAGTATACTACATCTCACCAAGATATATGCCCTAATTCCCTAACAATATATTTGTTCTACTTAGTTGTAGTAGTAGTAGAAGTATGTCATCTACTCAGTTCATTTTATTCTCTCTCTTTTACCACTTTAAGGCAATGAAGATTACAGTGCACAGCAATAATTTGTTAAATACATTTAAACAAAATTAATATATTTTAATTTTAAGCTACAGTGTTAACCACAGCGGAGGGTAAGCAGAATGAAAACTTCATCCTTGTCTCTTCTTTGGTGGCCTTTCTGTGATTCAGTGGTCTGGACTGCATAAGATATCCACTATGTAGGGACCTTTACCTCAGACTAGATCTAGCCTGGTCCCATTAACTGTATTTCTGTAAGTTTTTATGTTGATTAACAGAGAGACCTGTCATTATTATTATTTAACTTTATGAACTGTTGACATTTTTAATGAAGATGTAGTTCCTATTTTGCATTGCTCTAAGGATATATGATATTTCCATATAAAACAAAGAAGAATTTTTCTAGGATAAGCCTCTATAAATTATTTTCATATAGTTAATATTTATAATATCACTGAATAAAAAACAAACCTGTAGGAAATTGGCACATATCTGAGTTGAATTATATGAAGATAGTTTGAATTACAAACTTACAAATTTACAAGTCTTTCTACAAGTTTACCTCCATTATTACTGCACTATTATTTCATGATTTTTAAACAAAATAAAACTTTGAAAAAGATAATGTATTACATCTATTTTGGTGGGAAATATTTAGGCATGTTGGTAACTCAGCTAAACTGAGTTTTTAATTTGATATATCTTGAATGCCTTCTCTTTTCTATTTGATTAAGTGCTAGATATTATTCTAACTATATTCTCTTATTCTCTTTCTTGCTTGCCTTTCTGCTAATTTAAGGTACTTTAATTTAAGATCAAAAATGAAATATAGACTCCAACAGCAGTACAAACTGGTTGTACTTTTAGAGGTTGAAAGGCTGATAATTTTTTGTCACACAGTCATGAAGAAACCAAATTTAATAATTCATAAATACTTACAAAGAAATTTTCATGGTATAATTTCAAATTACAAAGAAGAATCATCTACCAAAAAAATAGAGACCAGGGTTTTGTTGTTGATCCTTTTAATCTCTTCTGGGTTTTTGGATCCTTGCACTCACCAGGACTGAAAGAAGACAAATGATTATGTTGTCTTTGTATTTATTGTCTCTATTAACTTTGACTAATCTATTTCACAGATAGGAACTTTCAAACAAAACATAAATAGCTAATCTTGTCAAATGTTGTTAAACTTTTATTTATTTGGTTGTTTTTTTGTTTATCTTTCCAGAAGATGGAGGAGCAAATCTAACTTCTCACATTCTCAAGTTTTACGCAAGGAATGTCTTTCACTAATTTAATTTTGTTCATTCATTGTACTGGTGATGCTTGTGGTGACTCTGGTGGTAGGTTAAGGAAAGATATGCTGCCTCCTCATAACCTCGGAATTTTTTGACTTACAACCACCAACACATACTTTTGTTTCCAGGACAATGTGTTTCTGGTTTAATGGACAGACTTGATGCTATGCATGTAATTAGATTTTTTTCATAATGAAGATGTATCCCCTGACAAAGGAAAACTCCCTCTATCTTCTTCAATTACTGAATGAGCTTAGTTTATCAGGGTATGACAGTTTTCATTTTTCTAAAGTCTAGCTGCTTTATTTTTAAATCTTTCAATGCACATATTTTAGTATGTAAGAATGATAAGGGTTTTTCTTCAAGACTCAGTGGTGCCCAGGTTACCTGTCCGACTATAAACATAATATAATTTCTATCCATGCCTCATCTGTTCCAATAATCATCTTCAGTTAAATTTTCCTGAATGGTGTGAGTTCTGACAGCACATTACAAAGATAGAAATTTAGTACTTTAGATAGATAATCCACCCATTGGTATAATTCTAGGATTTTAACACATCTTGTACTTGTGCTTTTGATGTGATATTTACATTACCCTTCCACTGGGGAAAGCAAAATGGGTCATGCTTGGAGAGTATGGAAGAGCCTGATGGAAGATTGGTGAAAAGACTACATTTTATAATTAATGTATAATCACGTTATTTACATGCATTTTAGCTAATAAAGGGACCATTGCAGTCTAGATACTAAGCACTTCAATTTGTATTACTTTTAGATAGTAACAACTAGGAAAAAAGTTTGGGACATAAAGGGAATGCACCAGAGTATGCATAGAGTATGCATAGAGTAAATGGAAATTAAACAGATGTACCTTTGTTTTCATAAAGGTTTGCTTGAAGACTTGCCAAAATTTAATATAAGTTTGTATTAAGTCATAGTGCATATTTTTTGAGGTAGGCAAAAAGGGAACTATGATACATTAGGAGGCAGAGGGGTGAAAAACTTCTACTAGCTAAATGTGTGATCTGTTATCATGCAGTTGTTTGGATTTTACCAGGGTAAAAAAGAGAATTTTTACAGCCATGAAGCTAGACAGATTTCAAAACAATGCAAAGTGGTTCTTCATTCTCAATGCAGATGAGTATGTGTCACCAACACAGAGATGGTGGCAGGGAGACCTGTAGAAAAAGATTAATGACAATAGAATTTACCAGCTTGTTGCTTACACTGCACTTTCAGTGTGCAGGGACACACTGTTTGTTTTCCCTTTTAGATTGCTTACCACTGCTTGATTTACTGGGCAGCAGAGTGAAGACAAGTTTTTAAATAACTGTGGCATGGCTACCATTCTTCTCAGCAAGCAACTGAACTTCTTTTAGAGACTGAGGAAGATTACTTGTACTGGGAAAATAATGTAACACTTCTTGCTACTAGGATTTTCTTCATGAAATGTGACCTTAAAGGATACCTCAGGTGCAACTTGCTTCTGATTTTGGATATCTTTGAGATCCTTTGGCCATGAGGAAAAAAATCTGTGAGCAATGAACAGATCTGTGAATGGATCCCTGAAAAATTAAATAGGTAACAGGACTTTTCATCTATACAAGAACATATGTGCAAAAATCAAAATGGTTAATATTGTTTTTCAGTGAGTTTAACAAGTTACAAAGACTTTACAAATTTCTAAGTGGCTATGGTATAAGATGACATCGGATGAAAATCTGCCATTTGGTTATTCCATTGAAACCTCATTGATTTTAATACAGATGCAATTGGAGAAATGTATACAACCTGTGTAAAGAAAAGGCAAACTGCTTTCTTCATATAATGTTATTACAAGCGTAACTCCAGATATTGAAGGAGTCACACCAAAATGAATTTAATCCATTCTTTTCCAATTATAGACCTTAATTCTTTTCAAAACATTACAGCTCCTGGTTGCACTCCTTCTTAGCAACCCCAGTCCCATTTAGTCTCATATTTGCACTTATAATGGATTTTGCGAGGGAACTGTCACTCCATCTGGATAAATTGAGTTTCTTGACAAAACATTGCAAACTTGTCACTGGAGAAAAGGTTTAAAAATTGACATGATTTCAGGCATTTTAACAGGCAGAGGGCTGTCTGAGACATGCTTCATAATATAAATTCATA
Organism: Phaethon aethereus; assembly: GCF_964289735.1. NCBI lineage: Eukaryota > Metazoa > Chordata > Aves > Phaethontiformes > Phaethontidae > Phaethon > Phaethon aethereus. The sequence goes on along the minus strand of NC_138576.1, from coordinate 43,926,692 downwards.
TTCCTGATTAGTCAGGAATTGTATTTACTCAATATCAACACTTCTTTTTGAGTGTGCTTAAAGACAATGTCAAGTTTGTTTTGGTCTAGGTATAAAACAGATCTTCTTTCAGAAAGACTTTCTCCATATGAACAAAGGTGGGTGGTCACCTGGGGGAGGAGGAGTGTTCATGGCCTCTTTGTGATTCCACTAATGAGCCACCCAGAGAAGGTAAGATTTGCCACTTAAGCTATTATCCAAGGCTTGACTTCAATATAATTTGCATAACACTTAAAACAAGAATCTTACTTTTTAAACAGTTTTGCTTAAATTTTTCACAATGGGTGAGCAAAGTTAAAATGAATCAGCAGCAAGGGCCTCAGGTAAGAAAAACAAAAGCAAAAAGAGGTGTCATCAGCCTCTAGAGGACAGGCAACAGGGTCATTTTAAAATAGTACCAAGCTCAACTAAAGTACCAACGTACCAAGCTCAACTAAGCAGAATGACAAGTGGGGTTTGCATACTGTAAAGAAAAGTATAAAGAATGTGGCATGACTTTTCTTAAACCTCTACAATTTATTTACACAGTTGTAGGCTAGTTCCGTTAGTCATGAGTGGTGGAGTGGAACACAGCAGTACTGTATATAAAGGACCCCAGTCAAATTAGTGCAAATATATCTAATGTTTCAAAGGTCATTAGGGTATTCTGTGATTATGCTACATTTCACTATGAGAAAGTGCTGGATTATCACATGATTTCCATTTTGTCCTTTTGCCTCATCAAGAAGATATCACACTACTGGCAAAGGCAATACTTTTTTCTTATAATTTTCATGTGAAAAATAAAATCTCATATATAAATAGTTTGATAAGAGCACAATGGTTTCACTGCATCTGTCTACTTCAGGCTTTCATGTTATCATCTAACAACATATTATCTGAGTAGTCTGGGCTTGCATATAATTATGTCACTGCAGTGGCATGACTGACTCTCCATCTGTTCCTCTTACTGGGGAGGAACAATTTTGTGGATTTCCCCCCTAAACAACTTCTTCCACCTGGTGGCCCAAACTCAGAAGTCTAGGACGAAAGTTGGCAAGATACTCAACTTCCATTAGGATGAATAAATACCCTCTCAGGATCAAAATGGGGCAAATAGCGCTCAGGTCAACTCCAAATGTATCAAGATTATAGAGCTTCCCTGCAAAGTATATATCTGTGCTGGAATACCTCTCATAGATGCTGGATGGTGTTTACTTGCTCCTAGTCTTGTACAGACATATAATTTAAGATGATGGTCCAGGTGTAGCTTCAAAAAAATCTTTAACTACTGAAACCTGACAGCTCATGTCCTACACCAAGGGTAGACTTGCTAAACCTCTGCCTTGAAGGGGGCTCTCTGCTCACCACATCTTTGTCCTGACTCAATCTGGAGCTTCTGTTCTGTTTTAACCTCTGCCGTGTTTACCACTCTATATTTATAAACCACAAAGATAGCACACACTTTTTCCAAGTTAAATTCTTTAAACTAGATTCTTAAATTGCTTATTGACCTAGCAATTTTTTCCCCCTGTACCTCTGTGTGTGTGTTACTTTTGTTTGCATATGACTTTATGCAATTACTGCATTTGCATTCTTTGGCCATGTCTGCACCAGCAAGGAACTAATAGCTAGTTTCCACTGCTAAGAAAGGATGCCACCTTGTAAAGAGGCTTATGGGCTTGTTTTCATAAAGTGAAGAGGATAAACATGTAATTCTATCTGAATCCTCTACACTTCACTATTTAAAAAATGAGAAACACCACAATGTCATGGTCTACTTTAAACTGTGTGAATCCTTCTTGTGTTACTAAAAAAATGGAGAGTTTGGTGTTTTCCAATAGGAAAGGATTTCTGGTTTTAAATCCTGATTAACCTAAGGGGCAGGAGTGCTAATACTGAGTATGCTTAGCACTTCATATCAGATTTTTTTAGATTGTTAGATAGTGAACATTCAGGATTTTTGCATATCATTCTGAGGGATACACTTTCAATATTTTTTGTAGTCAAAGTGTACACTTAACATATTATTTAAATGAGTATATACTGGTAAATTTTAGGGGTAAGATCAAGCTAACCCAATTTAAATGGCCTGAATGTACCTCAGCATTAGGTTTGTAGTATAAAGATCCTCTTAAAAGTTTCCTGTGTTTTCATGAGAACAATTCAAGTTAAATCCTGTTGAAGTCCTCCAGAAAAAGGTTGGTGATTTATTAAGCTTCAACATCTTAGTGGTAGAATTCATGTCACCTAACATGAGATTCAAGAAAACATCTCCAAATAACACTAATTTTTTCTTTCTTGGAATGGGATCAATTGCCTTCTAGCGATGCCACTTCTCCTTTATTTTACAATAATGCTGAATCAGTATTTTTAAACAAATTTGTGATCTATTGATCCAACTGTCTGTATGATCCTCCTACATTGGCATGTCCCCTTACACATACTTTTAACATAAAGCCATTCAGTCTACACCTCAAAGGTGCAAATTGAAATAAAGAAGTCTATACAGTCTTCTGAACTAATTTAGCTAAGCATACATTTAAATAAACTATTTCAATGTCCTCATTCAGATAAGGTCTTATGACACATCTTAATATGTTCATCATCACCCTTGGTTCCGGCAAAACTTAGTGACAAGCAAACAAATGATACTCTGTTTAGAACTGTTAAAACTGAACTGGATGTTGAAAGCAGCTACCTCTGTAGTTACACTTTCAGATGGTACAAGTGTCAATTTACAGCAGGCAGCATGTGTGTGGGTTGATAATGAGGAGCTGTCAGTAGGCTGTGGTCACCTCTTAACGTAGATCAGCACCAGCTGGAACAACATCCAACTCTGCCCATAATCTTCTATTTTATTTAGGAACTTTTGAAAATTTAGCCCAGAAGCTAAAATGTTTTCTGCATAAATTAAAAGATACTGCAATTACATTTCCTCATGTCAGCAATTTAATTTACTATTAATTATGGTTCAAGTATAGCCATGGGCTAAATTTAACATGGTGTCATAAGTTTAGTGCTGTTATACATGTATAAGAAAGATACTTCTCTCTTCTTACCTTATTGATTCTCTGAAATAACTTGGTATGTTTCCCTGTATTGCAAAAAGCCAAGTGCAAGGTAAATCAACAGTACTGAGATATAAAGCATATAAAAAAAAGATTAGCTGAAGCAACACTCAAAACCAAAATTGACAGAACTAATTAAGAATTAATTTCTTAATTAAAAATAACAAAGCAAATAGATATATTTCCAATTCTGAAATTTTATTTTCAGACCAAATATCTTATTTTTACTTTTTTTAAAAATTTTTTTTTAATTACCTCTTGGAAAACCAAGGAAGATGGAAATCCAATTTTACTGGATAAAAAGAATGAAAAAGTTTACACCTACCCTTATGAAATAAATGTCAAAATAAGCTGTAACAAGACAATACAATACAATGGAACAAGGAAGGAGGGTGAAAGCAGCACCAAAACTGATTTGCAACAATATAACTTAACCATGCACTTTTAAAAACCCACTAAATTCAGTAGAATCTTTCCCACTTCATCACAACTGTAACAATCAGTTGGTTCCAAAACGCTAAATGCCCTGTTTTATTGCTCCATAGTCCTCCAAGTAACTTAACATTCCTTAAGAGAATTTTCATTTATATCTGGATTTAAAAAATCGACAAATATTTATGGAAGGAAATTTTAGAGAAAAAATGAAGTTTAATCGTAGATCTATGAAGTTTTCAGATTGGGTCAGTATCTGGTCTCCAGGGGAATGCTACACGAGAAATTCTGGAAATACACCAACAGTAAAATCTCGTGTACTTAATTCAGTATCCCAATGGACCAATTCTGAAGAAAAATTGAGAGATGTTTCCACCACCATATTTCTTATGAATAGGTCTTGAGTGAAGGGGGCAATAAATTCATAGCTGCTTGGGGTTTGAGGCAGTGAGTGGATATAATATTTTAAAAACAGTACAATTATCTTTTCAAATATATTCTTCCAGAAGTTCTTACCTTAGCTCCAAATAAATTTACTTTGCCACATATCTAGTCATCCACCTGACTCCCCTTGTACTATAACACGGCTATTAGTTAAAAGCTAAAGATAAGAGAGCTCTTTTGATTTACACCTCTAGAATGGTCATTATAGAGAGGAAAATCTCTAAAATGAGCATATTCCTTTCCTCCTCTTGCTCCCACTTCCATTTTTTACAATGAATTTATCCATTATGAGACAACATTTTGTTTGTTGCTTTTTTAAATTCAACGATTTTACACAAAGCATCCTGCTTAGAGAAAAATTATATATTTTAAGTCTGTGTGTTTCAAAGTGCTTCAAACTTCAAACCTCACATGGTCAGGGTCATCTTCTGGTTAAAGAAGAAATATGAGTCAGGACACTTATGTTCTAGTTATCACTGTTACTGATTTACTGTGAGATTTTGGACAAATTCTTTTCCTCTCTGTGCCTCCAATTCCCATATACAGAGGATGAGGTTATTATTCGTTGGGGTTTTAAGATTCTTTTGGAATCTCCCAAAGATGCTCAATGTTATGATTAATTATTACTGTCAATATATGTATAGAGTAATAAACACTGACCATATTTAAATAGCAAGAGAGTCTCTGGCATATGTACAGTATTCAGATATGAGAAAAAAAGAAAGAACTATTTCAGATTTTATCTAATGGTATTTGAAATTTGAGACAAAACAGAATGAAAAGAATGTTTTGGGGTTTTTTTCTGTACATAACTGCAGCTCTAAAAAACTCAATCCAACCAACCAAAACCTAGTCTGGTTAATTTTATCTTTTGATTAATATCCCCCTTTGTTTTAAAGAATAGCTGAATTAAACTTACAGATACTTAGCTAAATATAGATTACTAAGAAAGTGGGTAGCTGCTTTCTGAAGATACATATTTCCAAAGATGGTGTGGTTATGGTTTTGATCTTTTTTTTTAATAATTCTGATTTAAATATCTATTGCAATGTACTTAAAATAAAAAACTCTTGATAATTTAAAAATTGTTTATCACGTGTAATTGTAATATGCTATAAAAGGCATATTAATTGCTAGTTTATGTTTGCAACCTTGCCTTTTAAAGAGTCTCCAGAATTGGATCTCTTCATACAGAGTACTACTAACAGTTAAAAAACCCACCACCAAGAACAAAAACACCTCCATGGTAGTCCTAGTGTTAGTTTGAATGAGAAGTTGGGTTGTTATCATCCTTTTCTTTTCTATCTATGTATAAAATATGTTTTGCCATTAGAGCATTGATCAACAATGACTAAAAAATAAAGGATTTTTTTCATATAAACATTTCTACTCCAAGTGCAAAATGAAATGGAAACAAGTACAATTCAGCCATGAGTAATAAATATGTGACCAGTTCCTCATAATTTTTGTTTTATAATAATTCAAGTTGCAGGAAAAAAATAATAATGGACAGATTGTGATCTTGTCTCGTTCATGAATGTACGGGAGGTAAGATTCCTACCAGTTCCATTACACAGCTCACATAAGTTTGAGTTGGGATGGGAACACAAGCCTTGTTTTCAACAGACTCCTTACCATGAATGACAACCCAGAAGGACAAGTTCTTGTCCTGGGTTGATCTTAAAGTGTCAGTCTAATGGTTTGTTAAGCAGCAAAGTAACAATGGTTCTCAGTCATGCAGATTCAAGTTAAACTTGTTTCTCAGTCCCAAAAAGTTGGAGTAGGAATATTGCAAAATAAGCATTGTCTCATAAGATTAACAGCTTCAGGAAAATATGCATTGTATAAAACTGATGTTGCATAAGACAAGATAAACATTGGGCCATATGTTTCAGTAGCACCTAGTGCTAAAATTGCTTCAAAATCTTGTACGTAAGTTAAAATTGTCTTTGCTATTAAAGGAGGACAGTAAGATTGTGCTGGACCTAAAACAACCACTTGGTTGGTTGGCCCTGGCTGGATGCCAGGTGCCCAGCAAAACCACTTTATCACTCCCCCTCCTCAGCTGGATAGGGGAGAGAAAATACAATGAATGGCTCATGGGTCGAAATAAGAACAGGTAGACCACTCAGCAATTACTGTCACCTGCAAAACACACTCGACTTGGGGAAAACTTAATTTGTTACCAATCAAATCAGAGTAAGATATTGAGAAAAATAAAAATTAGAACTTAAAACACCTTCCTTCTGCCCCTCCTTTCTTCCCCGGCTTAACTTTATTCCTGATTTATTCTACCTCCTCCCCTCCAGTGGCACAGGGAGGTAGTGAATGGGGAGTCAGTTCATCACACATCGTTTCTGCTGCTTCTTCTTCCTCAGGGGAAGGACTCCTCACATTTTTCCACTGCTGCAGCATGGGGTCCCTCCCATGGGAGACAGTCCTCTACAAAGTTCTCCAATGTGAGTCCTTCCCATGGGCTACAGTCCCCTTCAGGCATCTACCTGCTCTGGCATGGGGTCCTCCACAGGCTGCAGGTGGATATCTGCTCCACCATGGACTTCCATGACCTGCAGGAGGACAGGCTGCCTCACCATGGTCTTCACCATGGGCTGCAGAGGAATCTCTGCTCAGGTGCCTGGAGCACATTCTCCCCATCATTCTTCACTGACCTTGGTGTCTACAGAGTTGTTCCTCTCACATATTTACATTCCTGTCTTCGGCTGCAGGTGTGCAGTTGGTTTTTTATCCCCCGTCTTAAATACATTATCCCAGAGATGCTATCATCGTTGCTGATGGGCTCAGCCTTGGCATTGGCTCTGTCGGACGCAGGGGAAGCTTCTAGCAGCTTCTCACAGAAGCTACCCCTACGGTGCCCCCGCTACACAGCAGAACTTTGCCACACAAACACAATACACCACTGTAAAGCAGAAATGATTATTTTTAATGGAAAATATCTGGGTAAAGTCAACCATCATGTAAGGGTATTGGAAAAATTATGAAATTTACTACAGACAATATAATCATTGCTCAATGTAGTCAAAAATTTAGTATTATCAGCCCTTCATTATGGATGCCAGCCTAAAACAATAACTCTGTGTGTGTGTGTGTGGTTTCCACCTCATATAACAAAGTGCTTGATGAAATTTGTATTGCAGTTTATGAGTCTTTTTTCTTAGAATGAATTTGTCAGTATTAGCTATTAATAAACAGTATTAAATATTAAACAACATTCAAATATTAATTTTATAATGTATACTTTAATATATAATATATTTATCTCACAGGACAGCAAGAAGGTTGGGGGTGCATGAGAAGCTGGGAGGGTACACAGCCAGGACAGCTGAGCCAGGAAGACCAAAGAGATATTCCATACCATCCAAAGAGATATTCCATACCATAGGACATCAGTATATAAAGCTGTGAGGAAGAAGGAAGGGGTGGAGGGACATTTGGAGTTATGGCACCTTCTTCCAAAGAAACCATTACACATGGTGGAGCCCTTCTTCCCTGGAGATGGCTGAACACCTGCCTGCCCATGGGGAGTAGTGAATGAATTCCTTGTCTTGTTTTGCTAGTGTGTGCAGCATTTGTTTTACCTATTAAACCGTCTTTATCTCAAACCATGAGTTTCCTCACTTTTACTCCTCTGATTCTCTCCCCCGTCCCACCGTGGGGGAGTGAGCAAGCGGCTGCATGGGGCTTAGTTGCTGGCTGGGGTTAAACCAAGACAATATTAAATAATAAATTTTAATTAAATCAATAATTGAAGACATACATATTGAACAATTGGTTAACTGTAGTTCCTAGACTTAAATTATGGTTTGCTAACTTTCATACACTTTTGTATGAAGCCTATTCAAGGATGTAAGTGAGGTTCATTCTCTTAGTATATCATGTGAACTCTTAATTTAATCAAAAATAGTCTAAAGTCAAGGTAAAGGACTGAAATTTGGTGAAGAGACCATCATCTGCTTTCTGATAAACACGCATTAGCAAGAACTGCATTTTTACACTTTTGATAAGATTTGCCATTAGATATATTGACTTTTAACATTCTGTCTATAATGGAATTTAGATAATCTACAGAATGATTCAACAAATTAGTATGGTTGCAATTCCATTGCCTATATAAAGATGTTTCCTGTTATGTGAAACACCCCAGAGCATCTGAGCTACCTGGATGGATCTGGCAGATATGACATAGGACCCATAGGTGACCCCCATGCATTTCTGGAGAGGAAGATAGAGGCCAGGCAAGATAGCCTAGAACTTTTAAAATACTAGAAATGTGTGTGTGTGTGTGTGTGTATCCATTCTCTAAATATCATAAACCCTGAGGATTTTATTTCCAATGGGAGCTTAGACTGATAATGTAAAGTCACCAAATTTTAGAAACCCTAAATGATGTCTGGTGCCAGAATCGTATCTCTTTGTGGCCTACAATACAGGAGGTAAATTAACATCAACAGCTTTGGCTGTAGTGCAATCAGTGTCCAGAAAGTTTGGAAAATTATTTGAACTTCCATGATCAAAAGATCTAAATAATAAGATTGAACTTTCAGGGGATTATGGATTTCAGGTGCCTGGAAACAGAAATTTCAAGCACATATTGAAGATATGTAAGAGAAGATCAGGTTTGAGATGACCTGAGGAACCTGAACATGCACAAGTCTATGGGACCTGATGAGATACATCCCAGAGCCCTGAAGGAATTGGCTGATGTAGTTGGAATGTAGATGGAATGATCACAGCAGTGGACAAGGGAAGAGCTACGAATGTCGTGGATGAGGAATTGGTTGGATGGTCACATCCAGAGGGTAGTAGTCAAAGGCTCAATGTCCAGGTGGAGATCTGTAACGAGTGGTGTCCCTCAGGGGTCCGTATTGGCACCAGTACTGTTTAACATCTTCACCAATGACATAGACAGTGGGATCGAGTGCCCCCTCAACAAGTTTGCAGACAACACCAAGCTGAGTAGTGCAGTTGACCCACCTGAGGGACAGGATGCCATCCAGAAGGACCTGGGCAAGCTCAAGGAATGGGCCTGTGTGAACCTCATGAGGTTGAACATGGCCAAGTGCATGGTCCTGCACCTGGGTCGAGGCAACCTCCAGTATCAGTACAGGTTTGGGGGATGAAGGGGGAGGTGGTGGAGTTCAAAAAACCTGTGGACGTGGTACTTCAGGATATGGTTTAGTGGGAATGGTGGTGTTGGGTTCATAGTTGGACTTGATCTTAAAGGTCTTTTCCAACCTTAATGATTCTGTGATGCTGTGACTGAGAGCAGCCCTGCTGAGAAGGACTTGGGGATACTGGTGTATAAAAAGCTGGACATGAGCCAGCAAAGTGTGCTCACAGTCCAGAACCATATCCTGAGTGTGGCCAGCAGGTTGAGGGAGGCGATTCTGTCTCTCTACTATGCTCTGGTGAGACCCCACTTGGAGTACCACATCCAGCTCTGAGGTCCTCAGCACAGGAAAGACATGGACCTGTTGGAGCAGGGTCCAGAGGAGGGCCACAAAAATGGCCAAAGGGACGGAACACCTCTCCTCTGAGGACAGGCTGAGACAGTTGGGGTTGTTCAGCCTCGAGAAGAGAAGGCTCCCAGGATACCTTCTTGCAGCCTTTCAGTACTTCAAGGGGGCTTACAAGAAAGATGGGGACAGAGTTCTTAGCAGGGCCTGTGGCAATGGACAAGGGGAAATGGTTTGAAACTAGAAAAGGGCAGGTTTCAACTAGATGTAAGGAAGAAATTTCATACCATGAGGGTGTTGAACCACTGGCACAGGTTGCCCAGAGAGGTGGTAGATGCCCCATCCCTGGAAACATTCCAGGTCAGGTTGGGCGAGGCTCTGAGCAACCTCATCTAGTTGAAGATGTCCCTGCTCATTGCAGGGGGGGTGGAGTAGATGACCTTTAAAGTTCCCTTCTAACCCAAAGATTCTACCACTTTATGATTATCCAGCACTTCAGGAAGAGACACAAAAATCCTGAGGGAAAAATGTGTTTGTTTTCTTTCATGAGAGGTTTGGACCAGGAAAGGAATAGAGAAGAGGTCAATTCAGATTCTGTTTATAATTTAGAAATTTTTAGACTAATTTTTAAATGTCTGACAATTATATGTGTTACAAAGAAATGGAGAAATGAGTTCAACCAGAACAGAAAACTAATTGTTAAGTGGAGTAAAGACTTGAATTGTTCCCTGTTTGGCCGAAAAGTAACTTAAACCTCTGCCCCAAGCAAATTCAAAATTAATTAAACATTGAGCATTTCTGAAATTCCAAAAATGTATTGTTAACTTTTCTTTTAATTATTAAAAAATGATATGTTCACCTCAGTAGATATTCTATCAAACTAACCAAACTATCTGGTTTGGACTAAGATGTTGTGTAAAACATGAAATTAATATTAAACTTTTTATACATTTGAGAACTATAGATAGACAGAAATTATCCAATATCAAAGTAGTGCTAGAGATTTAATTGAGAGCTACTGATTACAATGGTAAATATAAAATAAATATTTTAAGATAATTATTGAGGCAGATTAGGAAGAATAATTCTGTGAATCTTAACATTCTGAAGTCTATTCCACATGTCCTGTATTCAGAAGATATTATTTACTTCTTTCCAGCTTTTATCACTCCTGCATTGAATACTAGGACTTAGGTTACCAAAAAATCCATGCAGAATCTATGGGAGTCGCTACAAAACAACCTGGTGAAAAACACTGGATGATTTACAGAGTATGGACCAGGCACAAAAAAACCCCAACCAGAAGCAGCAGCTTTCTTTGGCCTGCTGTAATAGCTGTGCCTTGTTTCAGGGTAGGCTATTTTACATGACAATGCACATAATTGAGGGTTGTATTTATCAGTGAATGTGACTTAACAAATAGTCCAGGGCAAAAATAATTGTTTTCTTCCAAAAAGTCAGAGTAACACTTGTACATGTGAAGAAATATGAGCAGGTTGCTTCTAACACTTCCTCATTTTTATTTTATTTCTCTATGGGGGCACCTTTGAGCTGTAATATTTTCAAGCTACCAGATGAGTTTACTGCAGTTTCCAAGCAGAGTTGTTTTTATTGCTCTTCTGTCAATATAATAACAGAGAAATTAGAATTAAACTCATGTTTCAAAATTGTGATTGCCTCCTACACCACTGGGGGTAATGTTGAGAACTTGGAAGAGCAACGAGGGATGTTCTCAGATGGTGTATTTGTTTGGCAGTTGCAAGAAAACATTTCACATTTCTCAGCAGCAGAAAAAGTTACTGGCTGCAAGCTTTTTGCTAAATATTGTTCTTGAATGACAGACAAAATATTTCCCAAGTATTACTTTTTGGAGAGGGATTTTTTAATTAATTTATTTATTTTTTAACCTATATAAATTTAAAATAATACAAGAAAAATTAAATAAATTTTGCCTTGGAATTTTTTTTACTTTTTTAAATCCTTTTTTTTTTAAATATTTGTTTAGTCCAGATGAACTACAGATTAGCTAGAGAAAAAATGTATTGACAGTTGAAAAAATAACTGCAAAACCACTTTGGGACATGTTGAAATTTAGCTCAGAAGAAAGACATGGGCTTCAGCTTTCTTTCATTAATAGTGGCAAAATTCACCTCTGATTTCACTATATAAGTGGCAAAAAAAGATTAAGAATTAAGTACAACTGTGATGTATATTCAAGAGTCATTGGGAGTTTTCATTTTTGTTTATTAAAGAAAAGAAAAAAAAAAAGGAAAAAAAGAATGAGAGATATGTAGAGTAGGAAGAAAACTGAGTCAATTAGATTTAAATTTCCGGTTTGGTTTTATGGACTCCAGAGGAGGCAGAAACAGAAAATGAGGCATCATATTTTATCCCTTTAGGAATCCTTGCTAATGAGGAAGTCTCTAAGGTAGGTAAGGTATGTTCTTATTCCAGTGTATGTTGCTCCCTCTACCAAAATCACTCTAAAGCTTTTGAAAACTTTCAGTCACTGGTTTGGAGAGAATCATTGTAATGAAGTACTTTGCACAAGCCTAAACTCACAGTAGTGACTGTAGCTCAAAACTTTAAACTGTGGACCAAGGTGTTGAGGACATGGTCCTCTGCCCTTTAGCATAATGGCAGAGAGGGATATTTCTATAATTGCTGATTATATCTCACAATTTGAAAGAGAACTTTTCCACTGTTATCAATACAACGAAGGGCAACTGGGGAATAATGGAGAAAAGGTGAGACAATGCATATCAGAGATGGAAAAGGCACAGAGGGTGAATGGTAGTAGAAAGGGATGTAGCTAGAAGGTTGCTATATTTATTTCTGCTGCAGTAGGTTCTCAATCTGCAGAAGTATGAAAAAGACTGAAGCCTTGGGAAAACATGTTATTAGCTTCTTTTTTTTCCCTGGATGATTTTCATTTTCCTTGAAATACCTTGTGTTACCCAGCAGAAACTCAGCTGTTTGGTAATGTATTATGAGTTTTTCACAAGTTCTTACTGGTTTCAAATTAATATATGAAGAAAGCAAAATATGTCACATGATCTCTTTGTGTTACATTTTATAGGCACATAAAAGGAATTACAGTAATAGAAATATAACCTAGTACATACTGTGTGCTAGGTGAATGGCTGGAAGTGTTTTAGTATCTACATCAATCTCACAAGTGCAGTATTTTTGCAGTTTCCAGGTGTTACTTGTGGAGATGCACCTGATGTTCACTGGCAAACTTTAAAAAACATCACATTTCTTTTAAAACAATTGAATGGCTAATAAGTTAATTCTGTTACATTATATTACCAAGAAAATATACAGAAGCTAAGTAATTTCTTTTTAGTTCTTCTAATGTCATTTGTTGTGCATAATCAATGCTGTCCAATACATTGAACAAAGACAGCAGATTTCACTTAATATTTGTTTCTTGATACTGGATGAATTATATGTTTTTTATTTATTTACTTCGCATTATCAGAGAGATATTTAGATCAGTAGGTCTTGTTAAGGAGTTTTAAAATAAAGCTTGAAGGGAAAAAATGTGTATATTGGTTCCCCTGTATATGAAAAGATGTATGGAAGAAGAGGATTCCAGACATTTTTTAAGTGTGGAGTTGGTTGGTTTTTTTCCTTGCTATGGTGGTGTCTTTTCTGTCCTAGGTATTTTCAGTCATTCCATAATTTAATGTCAAGTTTTGAGTATTTAAATAAAGTTATTATTTCATAACCCTCTCAGTAAACAGTCTTGAGGTTGTGACAATAGTAAAATTATGTCTAGACACACAACATGCCATAGTATTGCAGGCAGATTTTTTTTTTTCCCTACAGCTATCTAAACAAAATTTGGAAGGGGAAAGTGCATATAAATATATCAGTCTGGAAGTGACAAGGACAGCTTTGCAAAACACTTTTTAAATCAGTGAAATATACATTTAACCACTATGAAAATATACACTTCTCGTTCCTGAGGAAGACAGACAAGAGATCCTAACACAAGCTTTATAAGTCTTTAGAAGAGTTATAGCAACATATTCAAAGACCTGATCCTACTTCCAGTGTAATCAAACAAACATTTTTGCTAATTATTTCAAAAGACAGGAATTTAGACCCAAGGTTTCTTGTAAAATAATTCCTCTCACACATCTCTAAATCTATGTGGTTCTACTGTTAGTGTCTACACATTGATGTCTTTTCCTCATAAAAATTGTAATTTGCCATTTAACTTCTTCCTGTAAAATCCTTCCTTTAAGAAATGGAATTTGCTTGTAATGGCTCACGATCAGGTATAGAGAAGGAAGATTTTGTTACACAGGTTGTAGCAGATGGAAAAACACTAATGTAAAATATATGGAGGCTGAGAGGGCACAGCATGGAGTAGGGAGAGGGTCTTGCTATACTTTACTTTGCAGACCTGTTAATGATGTCTTAGGTAGACCTAATGAATACACAGGGGGACTCTGCGTTTCTTGTCTGGATTGGAACAGAAAGACTGGGCATTCAAAACTGCCTGTGTCATACATCTGTCTCTCTCCTAAAAACTACCAATATGTGAAGGAATCCCACTGACTTCTTTAGATGTTACATATTTCTTCCTTAAAGAATTCTTATGCAGCATAATGGAAGACTACATATGCATGGACGTGGTTTTAATGTGCTATTTGGATGACCACTTTTGCTTGTATAAATAGTGTATTATTTTGAAAAATACAAACAAATCTGTTAACATGTTAATACCGTTCTTGAATTGTGTGTGATCCAAATCTTACTAAACTATCAATGTGTGTGAATCAGATACCCTAGTCTTTAACAAAAGCATAAAAGAATACACCTCAGTATTTTTCCAAAATGTAAGGACCTTGTTTATATATTAAAAGTATCCAACCATGCTCATAATTCACAAACATAAAGATTTATCTACCTCTTTCTTCCTGCTTTTTTTCTCAACAACACATCAACTTCTTGTAAAACCTAAGCTTCATCTGAAGGTTCCTTACAGAAAAGAGGCAAGATCATCCTGCCTTTTAAGCTACTACATTTTTGATGCAGATAGCAATTTCTCAACAATCTCTCAAAATCAAGCAGGCTGGATTTTCAAAGGAGGCACAACTCCCAAAAATGCTTTAAAGTCTCTCTATGGGATATGAGTATGCAGTATCATACCATTATGTCTTTTTATATAGGGGCAAACCCGGTAATTTTTAAGATGCTGCAACTTGGTGACACTGTTTCCAGGTCAGTGCTTTCTAGTGCATAACAAATAACTAACATTGTTCTAGGAATCTATCTAAAAGCAAAAAATGGAATAATCTCACCATAGAGTCAATCACAAAATCATAGGAACAATGGTTGGAAGAAGCCTCTGGGGGTCATCTAGCATCGCTTCCCACTAGAAAGGGAATACTGCCAAAACCAGATCTTGCTGTATGTTGGAGTTTCATTCTATAATGATTTAAGCTTCTGAATGTCCTTATCACATATCTGAAGCCTGATGTGAAGTTGACCAATGAGTACAGTTTTCATCTGGTCTTAACCAGTTATTGCACTTAATCTAAAAATTTCTGTATTACCATTTTGGTGGTGATAGTGAGAGGAACAAAATTCCATCTGTTTGTACACAGCAGTCTTCATGTCCAGAATGTTGTCCAAGAACCAATGTATACTAGAGAACAACTGGTAAGCTCTGTCTTGGAAATGCATCTTTCAGACTCTTAAAAAAAACTTTACTAAATAGTGATCTGGATTCCCTTAGGTGGGAGAGGAACTGGCTGGATGGCCGAGCCCAGAGAGTTGTGATGAATGACGTTAAATCCGGGTGGCAGTTGGTCACAAGCAGTGTTCCCCAGGGCTTGGTTCTGGGGCTGGTCTTGTTCAATATCTTTATAGATGATCTGGATGAGTGAATCGAGTGCTCCCTCAAGTAAGTTTGCAGAAGACACCAAGTTGGGTGGAAGTGTTGATCTGCTGGAGGGTAAGAGGGCTCTGCAGAGGGATCTGGACAGGCTGGATCGATGGGCAGAGGCCAACTGTATGAGGTTTAATAAGGCCAAGTGCAGGGTCCTGCACTTCGGTCACAACAACCCCATGCAACGCTACGGGCTTGGGGAGGAGTGGCTGGAGAGCTGCCTGGCGGAAAAGGACCTGGGAGTGCTGGTTGACAGCCGGCTGAACATGAGCTGGCAGTGTGCCCAGGTGGCCAAGAAGGCCAACAGTGTCCTGGCCTGTATCAGCAATAGTGCGGCCAGCAGGAGTAGGGAAGTGATTGTGCCCCTGTACTCGGCACTGGTGAGGCTGCACCTTGAATCCTGTGTTCAGTTTTGGGCCCCTCACTACAAGAAGGATGTTGAGGTGCTGGAGCGTGTCCAGAGAAAGACAACGAAGCTGGTGAGGGGTCTGGAGCACAAGTCTTATGAGGAGCAGCTGAGGGAACTGGGGTTGTTTATCTTGGAGAAGAGGAGGCTGAGGGGAGACCTTATCACTCTCTACAACTACCTGAAAGGGGGTTGTGGCGACGAGGGTGTTGGCCTCTTCTCCCAAGTAACTAGTGATAGGACAAGAGGAAATGGCCTCAAGTTGCACCAGGGGAGGTTTAGATTGGATATTAGGAAAAATTTCTTCACTGAGAGGGTGGTCAGGCATTGGAACAGGCTGCCCAGGGAGGTGGTGAAGCCGCCATCTCTGGAAGTGTTCAAAAAATGAGTGGATGTGGGGCTTCAAGACATGGTTTAGGGAACATGGTGGCGCTGGATTAATGGTTGGACTTGATGATCTTGAAGGTCCTTTCCAACCTAGTGATTCTGTGATTCTGTGATTCTGATTCTGTGATTCTGATTCTGAAATCTGATGCTGACATATATTCTGTTCTGCAATGGAAAAGAAAAAAAAAAAAAAGCAGAAACAGGTCAGAAAAAGAATAAGATACCTCCAAGATGTACTGGTTACTTCTTGAAACCTAAACAGAAGTGAACTTGTACCTACCAAAACCCATTAGTTCTTTCCCTCATGTTTCTGCAATCTGTTTGTAAGGATAAGAAATAATTTCGTGTCACACAATTCCCTCTCAATTGTCTGGTTTAAAGATGATTTCAGTTATCTGCTGTGTAATCTAAGGCAAGTATGGTGGGTTACATTTTGCAGAGACCTGAAGGATTATTTCCTACTTAGATAACAGCAAGAGGAATGCATTTTAGCAAATTTTTCCTCTGAAGTCACTGCTAAATTGACAAATTGTTCATGTCGGGTTTGCAATGTTGTTAATGTCAGATTTCAGAGCCATTGATGCTGTGGAACTCCTTACAGCCTTGTCACTGTCTCAATGAATTCCAGCCTAAACTCTTCAATGCAGAAAGACTAAGATATGCAGGCATATTAAAGAGCAACACAATATTAAGCCGATTAAATAATTATATATCTACTCAAACTGCATAGCTGCATACTATAAGTGTGAAAAAAGTCTCAGCTAAACTCTCTGTGGTATATCCTTTCACTTAAGAATATAACTGTTACCTATCAAACCTAGAGAAGTTATGAAACTTCATTTCACAAGAGACCTTGACATTACATTTTTCATTTGTTCTCACTGCCAGCTCTTTAGGTCATTCATGGACAGGCACTCAGGTCCAAAATCCTATTTTTTAAAATTTGAGATATTTTTTCACATTCAATAAGCTACTCATATAGTCCATAATACATGTGTGAGTATAAAATCAAGGTAGAGGAGTCTGTTTGGTTTGATTAGGGGAATGGTGTTAGTAGCTTGAAGCTATTGTGTTTAGATTTTACTCCATCAACACCTGATTTAACAGCTCTGAAAAGTTATCATTTGAAATTCTGTCAAAGAAGCAATAAACTATTAATTCCTTTTATGTAGAGGAACAGATTGTGTAGCAAAATGTGTTGAATTTCATTTGAAATAGTGTCATTATTTTTAATTAATTTAAGCTTGGACTAAAGCTCTCATACAGAGACAGTTCAAGCTGACCAGAGTGAAGAATAAGCAGAGTTACCCATTAAGGTGTACAAGACAATGGAATAAAAGCAATATAGCATGTATTTAACTATATGGATTTGTTCAGATTAGATTAGGTTTTGTCAATTGGAGGATTTCCTTTAAGGAATCACACAATAAGGAAGCTCTTCTACAGACTAGCAAATAAGACAGGGGCTTGGGATGTCCAGGATGGTTCCTCAAATCTACTTTCTGAGACATGTACCAGAATAGAAATATATCATTGCATGGTAGGAGTATTCTATTCAGGGATCTGGAATTATCTCCAAGCCAATTTCAGGTTGCTTAGTATGACCCAGAGGCTATTGCTAGACAAAAGAATGAAACAGCTGTTTGCTGCATCACCTTTTCAATAATCTCTGAGTATGGGGAGATCAGAATCAAAAAATACCTCAGCACAGTCCAGCCATAGTTTTGAGAACACAAGTTGAAGCTTTCTACAGCCCATGGAGCAGCTCCAGTCACCAAGGCCTTGGGGAACTTCTAAATATAAACTATTCCTAAGGGTAATGGGTGAAATCTTGGCTCACACAAAATCAGTGGCTCTATGCACACTGGAGCCAAAATTTAATTCAGTTCCGTTCAAGTGCTCACGGTGATGTTATATGACCATATGGAATCTGAAACAAATCTGTTCCTAACTGAACTGCCTGGCAAAAACAAAGAGATAAGAAAAAAATGTGACATATCTTATTGGTTCAAAAGGTTGTTGTCATGTCTTTTCAACATTAAGAAAAGGAAAGATGAAGAACTGTGCATAGGATGACAACACTTCCCCCATACCTAGTTACAAACATAGAACATATAAGAGAAAAGAAACAGAAAGTGAAAAGGATTAAGTGAGAAATAGGAATAGATACATTATTTCAGTGCTGCAGAAACACACGTTTTTGCAAAAATGTTGTCTCTTACCCAGGAGCATCACTTTCCAGATGTAGCAGGGGCTATCTGATGGAAAGGATGCACAGAGAGCTATAGGCAATCCAGGACACTCCTGGAATGCACTGAGGATAACTTCTTAAGCCAGGTAATAGGCAGCCCTACCAGAGGGGATGCCATACTGGAGCTGTTGGTCACCAGCACAAGTGAGCTAATTGGTGACGTCAAGATTGGAGGCAGCCTGGGTTGCAGTGATCATGCACTGGTGGAGTTTGCAGTCCTGAGGGTTAATGGGTCAGGCAAAAGAGTAGTCAGGACCCTGAATTTTAGGAAAGTAAAATTCCAGCTCTTCAGGGAATTAGTCAACAGGCCCCCTTGGAAACTGCCCTCAGGGACAAGGGAGCAGAACAGAGCTGGCAGATCTTTAGGGTGCTTTCCACAGAGTGCAAGACCTCTCAAACCCCAGGTGTAAGAAATCAGGAAAGGAAGGCAGGAGGCTGTCATGACTGAGTGGAGACCTGCTAGTCAAACTAAAGGGCAAGAAGGAAATGCACAGGCAGTGGAAGCAGGGGACAGGTATCCTGGGATGAGTACAGGGATGCTGGCTGGTTGTGTAGGGATGGGGTCAGGAAAGCCATGGCACGACTGCAGCTGAACTTGGCAAGGGACGCAAAGAATAATAAGAAGGGCTTCTACAGGTATGTTAGCCAGAAAAGGAAGATCAAAGAAAGCGTACCTCCCATGATGAACAAGACTGGAAAACTGGTAAAGAAGGCTGAGGAGAAGGCTGAGATACTGAATGAATTCTTTGCCTTGGTCTTCACCAGCAGTGTCTCTTCCCACACCTCTCGAGTGGATGGACTACAAGGGGGGGATGGCAGGACCAAATTGCTCCCACTGTAAGAGAAAGTCAAGTTTGAGATGACCTGATGTCCCATAACTCTATGGGACCTCATGGGATGCATCCCAGAGTCCTGAGGGAATTGGCTGATGTAGTTGCCAAGCCACTCTCCATGATATTTGAAAAGTCCTGGCAGTCAGATCAAGTCCCTGGAGACTGGAAAAAGGGAAAACATTACACCCGTTTTTTCAAAAGGGTAGCAAGCAGGACCTTGCAAACTATTGACCAGTCAGCCTCACCTCTGTGGCTGGGAAGATCATGGAACAGATCCTCCTAGAAGCTATGCTAAGGCAACATGGAGGACAGGGAGGTGATGTGAGACAGCCAGCATGGCTTCACCAATGACAAGTCCTGCCTGACCAACATAGTGGCCTTCTATGATGGAATGACCACATCAGTGGACAAGGGAAAAGCTACAGATGTCGTCTGTCTGGACTTCTGTAAGATTTTTGTCACAGTCCCCTACAACATCCTTCTCTCCATATTGCAGAAATATGAATTTGATGGGCAGACTGTTGGGTAGATGAGGAATTTGTTGGATGATCACATCCAGAGTGTAGTGGTCAAAGGCTCAATGTCCAGGTGGAGATCTGTGACGAGTGGTGTCTCTCAGGGGTCTGTATTGACACCAGTACTGTTTAATACCTTCATCACTGACATAGATAGTGGCATCAAGTGCCTCCTCAGCAAGTTTGCAGACAGCACCAAGCTGAGTGGTATGGTTGACACACCTGAGGGATGGGATGCTTGTTGCAGCATTTCAGTACTTCAAGGGGGCTTACAAGAAAGGTGGGGACAGAGTTCTTAGCAGGGCCTGTGGCAATAGGACAAGGGGAAATGGTTTGAAACTAGAAAAGGGCAGGTTTCAACTAGATGTAAGGAAGAAATTTCATACCATGAGGGTGTTGAACCACTGGCACAGGTTGCCCAGAGAGGTGGTAGATGCCCCATCCCTGGAAACATTCCAGGTCAGGTTGGGTGAGGCTCTGGGCAATCTGATCTAGTTGAAGATGTCCCTGCTCATTGCAGGGGGGGTGGAGTAGATGACCTTTAAATGTCCCTTCCAAGCCAAACTATTCTATGATTCTAGGTTTCTATGATTTTATATCAATGTATTATTAGTCATTTATTCTTTACTTCATTATCCTTTATCTTTCAGGTCTTTCTAACCCCCAACTCAAAACTAGTATTCCCTCTACAACAAGGAAGCAAGCAAATGAAAAAATAAAAATAATAAATTATATACCCCCAAAAAACAACAAAAAAAAAATCCAACCAGCCAAAATCAAATAAAAATAAAAAAAAAAAACAGATGAAAAGCTAAAGCTGAAGAAGTAGCAGTGTATTGTTCCTAGCCTCTCTAATTTGGTAGTCTCAAAACTGCCTGAATATATACTTCCTTCTGTGATGTGCAATCTCAGCATTCACTTCAAGATTCCACTGCTTCAAAATAGGAATCAGTTAATTGGGTTCCTGGCAGCACTGATAACTTCAGAACTATGAACTTTAAAGTAGTCTCATCCTGGCCTGAGTCTGCAGAGAGGCTGAAATAAGATCTCCAAGAGATATGAACTTCCCTTGCCACCTGTCTCAGCACTCAGTGGATGGTGTAATCGTGCAGCTGATTAATTAGGCTTTTTCCCCCAGGTTTCAAAAGTGTTCAATATTTTTGCTTTGCAATACACTATTTTGCTGCTTTTCGGCATCAAAATTTTGTGTTCAGTATGCTTCCTTTGCAAACCATTTCTTTTTCTTTCCTCTTTCTCCATCAAGTGAATTTACCTTTCAGAGTCAAGCAGCCTGGAACCTGTCTTGTGGCCCTCCTCTGTTCAGTGTGCAGAAGAGCCCGGCTGACTGGGGAAACAAGAGCTCGGACACGGTCAGCTAGGAAGATGAATTCCTTGCAGCTGAATACAAGTGCTCACACAGTAAATATTATGGTAAGGAAGATAATTCTGGTTTGTCTCATCTGCGAACATATGCATAAAATTCACCCTCAAATCTAATTACCATAACTGATCAGGCTATCTGAATATTTTCAGCCGTCAGCAGTAATCTCGACTGCATTTCAGGGGAATAGAAAGAAGCCAAAACAAAACAAGACTAGTTGTCATTCCAAAAATTAGTATTTCTGGAAACTGAAGGAACTTGTGATGCTAAATGTGCTTTCTGCTGGCTGCACAACTTGATTTTGTTTTACCACAGTGTAGACTGCAAATGCCGGGAGTAAATGAACTTTATCTGGAGTCAGGATTCTCTCATTACTGAAAGCAGTTTGCCTGTTAGGCATACCATTGATCTATTGAGCCTCTGGCAGGGAGACTGCAGTAAGACACAGGCTGACATCTGTATTCCCCTGAGGGCAGCAAGGAAAAGGTCTCCTGGGAGAATTTACAACATGTTAAAAGAACCAGGTTCATAATCTGAGCATGAGTAAGTTGTATTAAAGGTTGAACAAGCAATAAAAATGGAGAGATTCAAAGGAAGCTGGGGGTGAAAGAGACCATGCCAAGAGACTCTGCTTCCATTGTAAAAAATAGCTATGGAATATTAGAGGAATGGCAGGTAACCTCAAGAAAGTACATGCTTAAAAGTTAAAGCTATTTAGTGATCGTCCTAAACAATAACAGTGTGAGAAAAAGAAAGCTTGTCTATGTGCTGGAAAATATACTTTCAGGGAAATGGTTCCTGGAATTGAGTCAAAATTGGAGAATAGTTTCAGTCACAGTTGAAAAAAAACCCCATAGAAAACACAAAAAACACAATAAAAACAAACAAGCAACAAGTCTCCACCCTCAAATAACTATAATGTTTTAGACTTGAGTTCGTGCACACATAATAGTGACACATTTTTCTCATACTTCTTGACTCTCGGTATGATGTTCATGTAACTGTTCTTATGATTGAATCCATATCGCACTTAACTTTTATTTTTTTGAACAGCTAGGCCTATTGATGTATGTTTATGGTAGTCATCCCAATAAGCATTGTTCTTTTCAAGTCTTACATTTATATAAATAGTGGTGAGTTTTCTAGTAGTTAAAAATTTAAATAAACCTAATATTTTTACTATATTTCTAATTTTTTAATAACTAAACCATTAAGAAATCATAGTTAACTGTGGTAGCAAACATAAGTGTATTGTTTTATTAGCCTTTTATTATCCTTTTTTTGGTATAAACAATCATTTAATATTGTTTCATTCACACAGTTTGAAATATGATTTACTGTACATATTTATTCATAAGAATTATATTTGTGAATGAAAATATAGTTTAGGTTTTTTAATTTGAGAAATGAGAGAGTGAACTCTTTCTATATAATCATTCCATCTGGAACAGTAAGTTGTTTTTTTTTTTTTTCAGGTGCAATGCAGCAGAGAAGGCAGGGAGGGAGGGAGGGAGGAAGGAAGGAAGGAAGGGAGGGAGGGAGGGAGGGAGGGAGGATATTATTAATGCTATTTTTAACATTTTTGCATTGAAGTGGTGAGGTAAAACAAACAGCATTTAACAGGCTGCATATAGTTAACAAAGCATCCCAGAGTAGATTTCTATTTATTAGAAATTACTGCATCACTGATTTCAAAATAAATTTGGTCCTTTCTGTCAAATTACTGTTTTGAAAATTAGATTGGCTTAGTTGTGTTTCTACAGAAGACGGACCTATCTTTCATAAGAAAAATATATATGTTAGGATGTCTGTTTCTATATAAGCTTGCAATAAACATATATCCTCTTGGAACAATCCTAACCAATAGCTATAAGGTACAATTCAGGCCAGTAAAACCCTTACATTTAGATGACAGAAATGAAGGAGACAATTAAATTCGAACAGACATTTTATGAAGTATCTGCCTAAGACTGCTACAAGAGGATTCTGAGAATAAAAGGCATTTCCCATCAAAAATAGGTAAAAAAAAGTGTGGGAGCTTGCAAACAACCAGCTGTAACTTGATCTCATCACACATCAGCAGCTGTTAGAACTTCCCTGAGACATGAGGGAGTCCCTTGAAGGAAGTCCTTTTCATAAATACCTCTGTCATGTGGGGATAAAAAATACAGCATGAATCCCATGTCTTTTCTATTAAAACATTACTAAAAATTTTCTCTTTACAGAAAAGATTGCAGTTTGACAATTTCACAGACTTTCTGCCTGCATGCTTGGGAAAGAAAAGAAATCAAGAAGAGGTTCAAGTATTTCTAAAAAATCCTCATTTGACAAAGATTTTACACGCCAATAAGAATATTAATACTTTATGTTCACTAATTTGCCATATTTAGTAACCTATTCTTCAAAGAGCCTTAAGGAGGAAAAGAAAAGCATTAGTGAAGCTTAACTTTACCTTCTCTAGGGAGTTAATTGAAATCCTTAAAATCAGAAGTCATCCTCATTCTTCCAATATTCTCCACTTCTCACTGAGGAGTGTCCCGGAAAGTCCCTCGGTCACTTGGAAAAATTAATAACATTTCTACTTTCTACGAGAAGGAAGATTGAAAGGCATGCCAGCCAATCTACCCACTGAAAAACAGGCTCCTACAATGTCCTTTTGTGGGCTTAATCCCACTTTTAGATAATATCAAAATGAAATTCCAATTGCATTAGTGTTATACCCTTGCTAATATCAAATGAGGTTAGCTAAGTAATTCAACAATCCTGCATGAGCTCAAGGGATTAATAAGGTGCCGTGATTTATTTTGAAGTGTTGCCAAATTGTCATCTCCTCCATCTTTTTTTGTGTTGGACTGATTACATTAATAACAACACAACAGCTTCAGTCTAATCTCCAAAATCCTGAACTTTACAAAGCAAACAATTTGCTGATCCATCAGCATTTATTAATCACACCAATTACTCTGAGGCCAAATACCACGATTACAGTGTGTCGTGCTTACACCATAGAGGCAGAGAATTGATTTGTGTAACCCTTCAAAGAACAAGAGGCTCTTCTGAAAGAGCATCTATACCTGGAGGCACCTGCCTGGAAATAGTAGGTTTTTAAAATAGTCTAAAATGTCTTAAACTAGAAAGGCATAAAACAAACCACATAAGTTTTCAGATGATTACAAATTTATGTGAATTTATCCTCATCTGTTGTAGCACAATCAGTACATGATACAAAAAGTTTTAAATTTATCATGGTGCTCCCTTGAGAAAAATGAAATAAAGGAGAGCTATTAGAGAAAGGGTTTTAGAATGGAAAAGAATAGGAAGAGTAGGAGATTTACTATCTATTTACCAATCTGTCTGTCTGTCTATCTATCTACCTACCTGTCTAATCTGCAGTGCATTATCTTTTTGTCTACTTATCTTTTTTTCAAGACCTGTTGAAATCAGCAGGGAATTTAGGTCTTCATCGACTCAAAGTATAAATAGCAAGCTATGAAAATGCTATGAGCTGTAATGTAACTGTTAGCTGAAGTCATGTGCAATTTGGGAAAGTGTTTCTGGGCACTGCCTTTATGAAACATTCTTCCTCATACGGCCAGATTTTGATGGCACCAGGCTCAAGGCAATAGGAAATAGGATTCTCTCTGATGTTGTGGTGGGCTGTCCTCTCCTGGAGGTCAGGTGCCAACAAGCTGCTCTGTCACTCCACTCCTCAGCAGGACGGGGGGGAGAAATTAAGATGGAAAAAATAACCAAACATGTGGGTCAAGACAAAGGCAGTTTAATAAGCAAAAAGCAAAGGCTGCACATGGAAGAAAAGAAAAACAAAAGATTTATTCTCTACTTCCCCTCAGCAGTCGAAGTCCAGCCACTTCCCGGGAAGCAGGGTTTGAGTACACGTAGCGGTTGCTCTGGAAGACAAAAATAAAAAAAAATGAATGCCCACCCTCCTACTCCTTTCTCTTAGTTTTTATTGCCGAGCTGATGCCATATGGTATGGAATATCCCTTTGGCCAGTTTGGGTCAGCTGTCCTGGCTGTGTCCCCTCCCAAGATCTTGCCCACTCCCAGCCTACTGGTGGAGGTTGGAATGCTGGAGAGACAGCTATGATGTGGTGGAGCACTGCTCAGCAGTAGCCAAAACACTGATGTATTTATCAACACCTTTCTACCAATATAAAGAACAGCACAATGAGGGCTGCTGTGGAGAAAATTGACTCCATCTCAGCCAGACCCAATACAAGAATGAAACATTCTTCCTCATAAGGCCAGGCTCAAGGCAGTAGGAAATATGATTCTCTCTGGTGCCAACCTTGGAAAAGCTTCAGGTTTTTCTAATAATGTATATACAGTTTCAATCATGACTTATGAGATTAATATTTTAAGCTTGAATAGATCAGTGGACATGAAAAAAGAAACATGCATATTCATTAAGGCCACAGTTTTGACTCTGTTTGGAAAAGGTCCTCTAACTAAGATTTCATTTTTTTAAAAAGAGCCTTTTGCAAGTCCTTACCATCATTAGAATAGGTCATAACATAGAAGTTGGTTATCTAAATTCTTATTCAACAGGTTTTGCTTAAACAGAAACTTAGTTTTACATGCATACTGCAAAAGATGGTATCTGATGCAGTGGGACCTGAGGCAGAGGAAGCAAATTTCCAGAGAGCATAGAACTGTAGAAATAAAAACAGAAATATGTGTCTTATATTTTGGTCTGATCATGCTACTCCACTGTCTTGGAGAACGCTAGTAATATGTAAGATATAAACACAAATAACTTTGCTAAGAAAAATATTGAAATGAGTGCAACAGACATGTAACACTTCATATCTTTTCTGACTACATAAAATGAAATGTTAATGAAAAGTAACATACAAGTATGTAAATAGTTGATAAAGACACATTGCAAAATCATAATAAATTGAATAATATAATCATAAATGTGATGTTCATCCAATAGAATGGGAAACAAAGGATAACACACTACAGCTCAAAATTTAAATAAAAAACATGCCTTCCCATTTAATTGTTCTAATATTTTTAAAAAAGAATGTATTATTAACTTTTTACCACTGCAGGTATAATCTAGATAGACTTGTCAGAAGATAATTCTGACCTTACTGATTTTGCCACTATTTCAATAAATCTTTTTTTTTTGTGGGGTTTTTTTTTAGAAGTTGACTCATATTTCAAATGTGTTATCCCAAATGAGTTTGCAAATAACTCATTTACATGTCTGCCTTTGCTTGCAAAGAGCTTTCCTGAGACCTCTCCATGAACTACATCTTTCCTTTTTTTATACTGTGTTTGTTCCCTGGTTTTGTTAGGTGTTGACAATTCATTACCTTCTGACCTCTCATCAGACATCCTTGCTAATGAACGAGAATCTTTATGAGCAGTTCACCTCCTGCTGTTCTAAAACATGCTTTCTACTATTCATTGAATGGTTTAACTAAGTGAGAAGGCAATAGCTTTGATTTACCTTTAGATACTGATGAACAGAACTACCTTACAAGAACTTTTGAGAGAAGCTTTCCTGCAGCTTCATAGATATTCTTGATTTTCTAATAATGACAAACTCATTTAATTAAAAGCGATAACTGAATTATAATTGCATTAACAGGTATTTAATTGTTACTCTGCTTATACTGTAGTTTCTTGAACATATTTACAGCTTTCTAATTAAAATTTATGCAGGTAGCAATAAACATGAAGTATGGATGTTAGTTATTCAGCTTGTTAGTAAAACTCTTGTAATAATGTCGTATTTGAAAATGAAAATACAATCTGTTTGTAACGCATGTAGAAAACTTCATCAGAGTCCCAGTTGGGTCCCGACAAGGGACTTTGAAATACTGGTCTTCTAGTACAAATACAGAAATCATTCCCAGTAATGTGGAATGGAAGGTTATTTAAAAGCATATGGTCAAACTGGTATTGAAATAATAATAGGCAAAATTCATTGTAATAAAATTATATTTTATATAGGCACAGAAACCATTTTCTGTCTATCAACTTCTTGAGTTTAAAATAATGGAGCTGTAATGTGGCTATGTTTAATAAAAGGACTGATAAACACTTAGGGCTGAACTTCTGACAGCATTATGCCAGATTCTGGAAGTACTTATGGAAGTGTGTAAAATAACCATTTTATCATCTCTTTATTATATATTCAGAATTTCTATGTAGACTTCCAAAAATACAAAAATAATATGAGACCAGTATCTAAACTAATCATGGGTTAGGTATGAAAGGACAGATTAAAGCTGATCATTTAAAAAACATAGAGATTAAAATATTTAATTAAGTTCTTGTGAGGCAAGAGTTTCAAAATAAAGCAATGAAAATTTAAGAGCAAAAGACCCATGAAGCTTAATATGCTAAACATTGAGAAAAATCTCCATTCCACAGCACTTGCTGAAACAAACCTTCTTCTACTTCCCCCCATTCTGGGATTGGACCTAACCACTCATGTCATACCAATACAAAACAGGAATCTTTTCTTACTTGTGTCCCTGAACATTTTCCTCAGATGCAGTTGAAAAATAGTGCATCATTTATGCTGCCAGATATTCATATTCTGAGGATTCAAAATATTTTTGGCTGGCTCTGTATGTAATTTTATTCTAGAATTTCATACCTAGAATGAATTTCTTGTGTGCCTTACAGTGCCTGTAACACTTTGCTTATTCACCATTAAGATGCCAAACAGTTTTGCTGCTGTTGAATGCTCTTTGCCGGCATTCTGAATAGAAGTCCTTCCTTTCTTGCCCTTCCATTTCCTCTTCCCCAGGAAAGCGGTACTACACTGCAGCCAAATGTTGACAATTTCGAGCTGTAAAGGTCCACCTGTTCTTTTTAATCTTTTGTCCAAGGATAAATTCATATTAGTATGGATGGTCTCTCTCTGGGGACATTTTACTGCTTCTGCAAAATGAATAGTAAAATTTAACTTGTAATATTTCTTCATCAGGCCATGAATAAAGTTAATCTTTGTTTCCATTGTCTTTTAGCTCTCTTAGCAGACCTCTTTGTTTCTTCCCTATTAGCAGAAAAAAAAAAGCTTTTTTCCAGAATCCCCTTTACCTTTCCATGGACATGCTTTGTGAAAAATGTAATTTCTTTTTTTAATTAACACTCATCACGCATGCATTTTATAAGACCTATTTAATGTAGTCTTCTAGGGAAATACTAGACTCCAGATTTTTTCCGAACAGAGTGCTTTAGCTTCCAGATAACAAAAGAGACAGAGCATTCTTTTTTTTTTTTTTTAGATGACCAGAGCAGAAACATCTGTATTGAAGCTAGTTACCCCAAAATATCCTTATAACCAATAAAGGGATATCAAAAATTCTTGTGTGCAAGACATCTCATGGTAATGAGTATGTCTAAAACCAAACAAATTAATCATGCCCTGAAAATGCATATTTATGAAATTATATCCACTCTCCTTGTCTGCACTCTCTTTCCCTCTTTCTCATCCCATCACCATGAGGCTAACCTATGATGCATCCTTCTATTTTCATTCTCTCTAATCTAGTGTATATTGACTGTCTGTTTGCAATACAGAGAAGACATAGATCCATTTTACTAGACAATCTGTAGCCTCATCTGGAGCCCATAACCTGAAAATTAGGGCATCAGTTACTAGACACTGTGAAAAAATGTTTGCAGTACATGTGGCTGAGGACAGAAATAATTATGGGTCTCAGTCACTTGGGAAGTACTAGACGCTTGTATAAAACCTGGGTGGTGATGCCATCAACAGGCCCGTATTAATGGCAATATTGAATAGATCTGTACTTTGCAAGGCAGCACAGTCTTGTCAGCATGCAAGTGCCCTAACCACTACTTCTCAAATCTCACAAGGGACCACCAATAACTGCTGCCACTGACTTCAGAAGGAAATTGGAAAATGTACTTAAACCGCATACAGAACCAGGAGGCATACTTGGAAAGTATTTGGTGAACTGTTGCCTCTGTGTGCAGGCATGCCGAGGAGATGGCAGATTCACAGATGTGCAGGATCCCAAATTCCTGAGAACTTTTGAGTCTGATGTTTACAGGTGCTCACAGAAGTACAGTCATAGTACATGAGGAGTTTTTTAATGTTGAAAGAAGTTGTTCTATGGAATTCCTTTTTAATAGGGGACTTTTTAAGCTGCCTCCTCCAGCCCAAACACAGAAATCATACTAAGCAATGTAGAATGAAAGGTATTTTGACACTAAAGGATCAACTAGTGTTTAACTAATAATAACCATGTGGTATTCATGGCAGGTTTTCATATTACAATTGCAATTAAAAATGTGGCATCATGTGTTAAAGACCTCCTTTAGTTTATTTGGTTTTTTCCCTCTGGTCATGAAGTCTGCTCAAACATCTAATTTTCACCTGTAAAATGAAAACCTCATAGATGAGTGATCAAATCACAGAAATTTCCATTAAAGATTTTGAGTCTACCAGGACTATGGAAATAGGACATCTGTAAGTACTTTAGATCTGTAGATAAATAAATAAAAATTACACAATTTGGTCTGTTATGAAATTCAACCACCATGCTACATCTGGAAATTTGATAAGAACTGTATTCCTCTCATTCCCACTAGTAGTTTTATGATTCAGTCTGAATAGAAATAGCTGAATATACAGTTGCTCTGAGGTCAAGAGAGTATGGGCATGACAGTTTATATAAATTATATGGATTACACTACTACATTGCAAGGATTGGTGCATTCTTAGGAAATTCTCATTGTTTAACTTCTGCACTTTCACTGCAGATATTGCATTGACACTGACATATAGGACTTTGGTTAGAGATGATCTCCCTTAATATGATCATTCTGATAACTTCTATTTCATTTTGACAGCTATTATACAATACAAGGCTAGTGAACCTGATCTTCATTATTTTTTCTCTCGTTTTCCTTTCCTCTTTAAACTCCAGAGGGCTGATCATTCTATTCACTTCAAGGCACCACATAGTGAAAAGACCAGACATCACACACAGCACGGTAAACTGCATCAAATGTGCAATCCTAATAGTCTCAAAACAGCTACTTATTAATTTTGTAGAAAAATATGTAAGTCCTGAGACAACAGCTATACTCTTTAAATCCTTGAATGACAAGTAAGACAAAGGTGTCATACATCATGTCCTGATACTACACACCTTTAATTTACTGAACTGCCATTGAATTCAATGGGATTCCTATGAAGAAGGAAGGGGGGATGGTTAAGTCCTTTATTATCCTTGGTATATAAATACGTGAAAGTGATATATGCATACATTGTAAGAAAGTTTTGTACTTTGATATTGGTAATGAACACGTATTTAGAACCTATGTACCATTACTGACCAGACAACTCAAAGGCCGTGGTTACTGTTCTCTTTTCCCTTCCCCATTTTTTTCCTTCCTTTTTTCTTTCCCTCTGTTTGTCCTGTTTAGGAAAATAATAGAAAAGAGTGGCTATAGAAAAGCAAAAAGCTGCACATTAAAAAAGAACAGACAATATATGTTAGATATTTTCCTTATAGCACTGACAAAATAAAAAAAAGGGAAGAAAACAACCCTGCTATGCTAACCTTTTTAAACAGTTTCAATACAATCCAAAGGCATTGCTCAGGCACATTTAAATCTCTTGACAATAATAGCTGTGATTCTTCAACTATATCAACAGGTAATCACTTTTTATGTTTATCCTCCATTTATGCCATAGCTTAACACAGTTCCAGAAGGATGAGATGTTAATAGTAAGAGTATAAATTACATGACTGAGAAGAAAGTTTCAAGGACAATCAGTTTTCATGGTTCGAAGCAACATCCTTTGGCCAGGTAGTTCTATGACTGAATAACTCTATTTTGTAGCAGTGAATGACTAGATGAGTAGGGCGGATTTTAGGCTGTATTTTCCTCCAAAGGATATATATGTTTGGGTCTTTTTGAACACTAGTCCCTACAGTGGACTGTGCATACAAAGTTAAATATTTAATACATGTGAAGGTGAAAAATCCTAATTAGATTAAGTCAGCATGATTGCCACTGATGCCAGTGAAGGCAATATATTATTTCTTTATAAAATAATTGGATTTATGACTATTTTGTTACATTAGTACATTTATAAATCAAATTAACTGATGTTAATGCAATCCAACTTTCATAGCACAGATTATATAATTTCTAATATGTGTTTTACTTGGAATCTCATCTTAAAATATTTTACTAGATTGTGATATTGTAATTAAATTTATTTTTACATATCTCCTAATATAAAAAATACAAGAGTATCATATATGATTAATTTATGTGCATTTAAAATACTATTAAAAATGACAGACTTTTTAGCATTAAGGTACAGCTAAAAAAAATAATTAAGAGGCATCTTGTAAACTATAATGACTGGACTTTGCTGGGCAACCTTCCCTGTATCTTCTCTATTTTTAGATGCCACAGCTGAATTCATATTTGAGGGGTCAAGCAGTCTTGCAGTTTTAGAACTACAAGTGTCCATGCAACAGATACATACAACAACCAGCTTGTGTCAGTTGTATTTAAATATTTTTTCATGTTTTCACAAAAATAACAGCCAATCCATGCCAAGACACATGGCAGCTATATATGACCCCGTGTCCACTACATGTTCCTGTGTCCACTTCTCTAGCATCATTGCTGCCCCCAGCTGGCCTGAGTTTCAATACACCCTGTGACACTTCATCAGGCCACCATTTCCTTGGACACTCAGGGATTTGTGCTATCCTTATCCACATCCTGGACAGTTGTGCGGACTGGTTTGTCTAAATTGTATTTCAGTGGCAGGCTCCTGTGTGATGTATGCCTCAGAGACACTTACTGACAACACAGATAAGAAGTGAAATAAAGAGGTGGAAGCTTGGCTTGGACCATCCATTCTGCACAGGCTGAGGCTCAGTACATGGTGATGTGGAAAGCCCACAAAATCCTGAGACCGTATTTAGGCTTTGCTGCCATACACCAACATACACATCCTTGATGGACAGTTGCCTGTTCATTCACACAAACAGTTTGACCGTGTCCTACCAGTGCTGGAAGAAGACGATCTCAGCTTGCTTCTTCAATCACAATGTCACAGAATCACAGAATCTCTGATTCATTAACGTTGGAAAAGACCTTGAAGACCATCAAGTCCAGCCATCAACCCAACATGTCCGCTAAACCATGTCCCGAATGGCCATGTCTACAGGTTGTTTTTTGAACACTTTCAGTGATGGTGACTCCACCACCTCCCTGGGCAGCCTGTTCCAATGTTTGACCACTCTCTCCATATCCTAATATCTAGTCTAAACCTCCCCTGGCACAACTTGAGGCCATTTCTTCTCATCCTATCGCTACTTACTTGGGAGAAGAGACCAACATCCACCTCACTACAACCTCTTTCTGGTAGTTCTAGGGAGTGATCAGGTCTCCCCTCAGCCTCCTCTTCTCCAGGGTAAACACCCCCAGTTCCCTCAGTTGCTCCTCATAAGACTCCAGACCCCTTGCCAGCTTCGTTGCCTTTCTTTGGACACACTCCAGTAACTCAATGTCCTTCTTGTAGCAAGGGGCCCAAAACTGAACAGAGTATTCAAGGTGCAGCCGTCCAGCCAGTTCTTTACCCAGTGAAGAGTACACCTGTCTAAGCCATGAGCCACCAGTTTCTCCAGAAGGATGCTGTGGGAGACAATGTCAAAGGCTTTACTAAAGTCCAGGTAGACAACATCCACAGCCTTTCCCTCATCCACTAGGTGGGTCACCTGGTCATAGAAGGAGATCAGGTTGGTAAAGCAGGATGTCCTTGAGATAGCTTTCCAAGATTGTTATGGGACAGTACGGATACTGAAGACCTGTTTGCAGAAGTGTTCCATTCAGATCAAGGATAAACAAGAAGCAGGAGGTCTTGTAAGTTGTTTTAGGAGCACAATATTCCTAAGAAATGACTGTGCATGTGCCTGCACTCCTTCTGCCATGAGCATAGAACAGAGATGCTCAGGCAGCAAGGGTACTGGCAATGTCACATCCAGTTTCTATTGTACTTGCAGTACACAGTACTTACACATTTGTGTGTTTGGTGGCTTGCGCCATGTCAGTACAAAATAAGAATCACAGTAAAGAAAAGTAGGTCTGGAAAGACCTCTATAGGCAGATCAATTATATCTCTGTCACTCTTTATGGATGTTTCTAAAGAATCCAATGATGGTGACTCCACAAACTCCTGAGATAATCCATTTCATCCTGTCACTATTCTTACCTTCATAAACAATTGCTAGTCTGAATCTTTCTTTATGCAGTTTCACACAGAAATTTTTCACCTTGCATTTGTACCTAATGAATTTAATCATGGTTTTTCTTCATCCTGTCATTCTGAATTCTAATCTCATCCTCCAGCCTGCCTGACATGCTTCTCATCATGTTGTTTGAAAATTTAAGAGATATACTTTTTATTACATTATCCAAGTTATTAGAGAAGATAAATAGATTATTGAACACTAAACATCTCTTGTGAATAATGGCTTGAATGAACTGTGCTTGGAGTTCAGCAGGAAGAGGGTTCATTGGAAAGCTAAGGAAGAGAAAAATGATCACAAGAGTCATGCCTTTCTGATCTTCTCTTTGTATTTGTCAAATACGGAGTTCTTACCTCATTTACTGCTTGATCAAAGCATACATGTGCAAAGTATGCATTCCCTAGTTCAAGTATGGGCCTTCCCAAATACAACCCATATACATGCATTACAGGTACTGTTTAGATCAATTATCATAGTTGTGTAAGTAAAAACATACTGGGAGAAAACTGGAGGATCTAGGATCTGACAGACCAGTTCCCAGAGACAAACTACAGTCTTAGTTTACTGACTTGTCAACGGCTTTGGTCTCAGAAGTTCTTCACAGGTGCCTCAGGCATAGTTGCTTGAATTTCTAACTCCTTCTATTGTAGACATGAGGTCTACACAGTTCAAAAAGTAATGATTTACCTGGGAACTGGTAGACGCTTCCCTCCCACAGATCTCATTCACTCTAAAGTGGTTAATTGTGACCTGATGCCCAGGAAAGTAAAATCATATCCCAAGTCTGCAATTTTGTAGACTTGCATTTATTAAACTACTTGTATGGGTCACATCCTGGGCCATGGCTTTGTGTTGCTGTTCAGAAATTTTACCAGAACAAAAGTTTTGCACTGAAGCATATTGTCTCTGAATACTCATGGCATGTCGTTAGCACTTCATATAGCTTTTTCTGGAATCAGTTATATTCCATGAAAAGCTTCCCCAGAAGGTTTTTACCTCTTGCTGCCGATAGATTTTTCTAACAAGACAGTGGCCTCAGCACAGCCTGTGGCAGGATGGTGTTAAAGTGCAGGTACAAAGATACAAGGTGTAATGAAATATTGTTGTGAGTCCATGGGTCACTCAAGTCAAGACCAACCCTACAACTTCCATTCTGCTTGTAGGAGTGGAGTCAACTTCAATTCCCTGAACCTTTCATACCAGGGGTGCCAGTGAGTATGTCCCAAAGTTTTGAACATGTATATGCAGACTGGTAGAAAATGAAGGTAACTGAGAAGTCAGGATTTGAAAGTAGTCTTGACATGTAGTTAGCATGACTCATGCATATCAGAGACATTGCATATGTAAAATAATAATTATGTCCTTTAAACTAGCATATTCTAAAATAAGAACTGTCATTGTTTGAATATATATTATGGAGATAGTTTCTACTACGAATGATCTAACAGTTTTTTAAAAATACTTTTGCTAAAATTTTATTTTAATAATTCATTTTGGTAGTTTAGATAGTGCATATTTTCTTCATACTGAGTTGAGACATAGACTGGTAGTCTATGGTAGTTTAGATAGTGCATATTTTCTTCATACTGAGTTGAGACATAGACTGTCTTTTTGATATTTTTTTTTTTTAGTTGTATATATAATGTGTCTCATTCTTACTACTATAGGGGTAAGGATTTTCTTTTTTTTCTTTTTTTTATTTCCCCACACTTTAGCTTTTCAGAAGAAAAGTCAGAAAACACCACTACAGTTAAATTAACTGGCTGACATACCTTTGAGAAAAACAAAACAAAACAAAACAAAAAAACACACATCACCCTACAAATAACATTTAGAGTGTCTTATTATGAATTCATTACCCTTCCAGAATATTTTAAAGGATTTTCAATTTACAGGTTCATCGATGGCAGATGACCTCATTAATTATATTTTTTCCACACTTTTTATTTTTTAAAAGTGTCCCTGTTGTGAGTGGCACTGGAAAACAAAGTGGTATATTGTCATCCTTGGAATTTTGGAAGATTAGCACTATTTACAGAAGATAAAATCAATATTTGTTTTAATCATTCTGTGCTTGAACTGGCATTTTACACAGCTTTTCAGTTGCTGGTCCGCAAAGACTTCAACTGTGAGAACACAGTCTAACAGTGAGTGTATCTGTACAGTATATAATGCCTCTGAGAAATAGCTACGGTAGTGTTATGATGTGTTTCTGAATACATTACAATTTCCATACATTACAAAAATATTGGGACACATGCTTTCATTGTGTGGAAAGTACAGATTAGATATGTAAGAAAAGATAAAATGAACTTTGGGCTCACCTTTTCAAAAGAAGCTTTATGTGATTGAATATCTGCCACGAAGTCAGAGTTACAGTATTTGGCATCCTGGATGGAAGGAACAGCCAACATTCTCCTTAGTGCTGCTGCTGCCAAAAGATGCTTCCATTAAACTACAACAGTGAAGATAAAAACTGAAGTCAGGTTATTTTCAGAACTGGTCATTAACTGCTGTTGCTTGAATGTTGGATGCTCTTCCTTAGACAATAATGAGAATACACAGAAACAGAGACACAAAAAGCTGAGAATACACTTTTCTAAATATGACCTGAAACAAAAATCAAGTTGTGTAAGCCAAAATTAATAAGGAAAGTATAGGGTTGAAAAGTTATATCTCGGATAATTTCATTAAAGCAAAGGGCTAAAAGACTAGTAAATTCAGTGTGAGCCTTATTATTTACTTTAAGAGGTGGTTAGATCAAGACCTATATCTTTTGTTCTGGAAAGGGAAAGAGAAGGAGAGAGCAATGAGGGAGAAGTGAATTAAAGGCTGGAACATGAAATAAAAGAGTTTTGCTGCAAGGAATGCCTATAGATTTAGAACTTGAACCTAAGATCATTTATTTTCCAATTTACGTTGCAGGACCTAACACATGAAGTGCTGTAGAAAAGCATTTTACTACCTTCTGGGTAATTTGTTTCTCAATTCCAGGATATTTTAGCATCATGAAGCATTAAAATATGCATACATAAGTTCTGCAACCTTTTAAAGTTCTCCTATCCCCTGTGGAGAAATACTGTAAATATCCTTGACAACTGTAATAACTGGACATTGTTAGAGCGATGCTAACAGAGGGGGTTAACAGCTTGTGCGTGTACAAAATACTTGAAGTCAGACAGAAAGCCATTATTATGACCTTGTGCTGACCACATTCTATGAAGTGTTACATGATCAGGGACAGGGAAGTTGCTTAATGGAAGTTATATAGTAGCTAGATGTATCCTTGTCACACTTCATCTAAACTGATACATTGCAATGGTCCGCACCGCTCAGACCTGGCAATTACTGTCCAATTCCAATCTATTCCACACTGCCACTATAATGAAAAATAATTAGGAGCCTGAAAATGAGTTTTCACATGAAATGGTTTCGGTGCTTGGACACAATCGCCTTTGGCAGATGGCTTTGGGTTTGCTTTAATATAATAAAGACAGTTAATCATCTCTAAAGAGTGCACAGAATGAATAAACTTTTAGCACTACTTTCTCCTCTGAAACTCTCATATTGATCAAATGTTTAGTACTGAAGAGTTCATGTTTCTATGGGTGAGTGTTCTCAAATAGCTGATAGCCAGCAATCTGTGCACATTCTGATACACCCTGGAGAAGAACCAAATTAACCCAGGGGCCAATTTCTTGATACTGGAGCTCAGAAACTAATATTAAAGACCAAAAAAAAAAAAAAAAAAGAAAAGAAAAATAACCATCTTAAATACAGTAAAAGTACAGAGCTTTGGAATGTTTTCAATGAACTCTGACTAAGAAATTATAGCTTACTTGAATCTCAGGAAATAACATGACATTATAGTAGTAATATTATTGATAACTTTCAAAAAACATGTGAGCTTACTGTAGTGAGCACAGAAATTGATGAGTAGTAACTGTTTCATCTGACGTCAGTTATCTACAGTGCAGTTGTTAGTCACTTTAGTCTCTCTTTGTAGCCAAGGTAGAGAAATAGGCACATTTAAGGTGCAATTGGTAGGAGCTGTATGAGATGCCTGCTTTTGGTTGAGATGAATTACACCCCAGAAGACCTATCAATTTCTCTTCCCTGACTATAAAGGTAGCCCAGAGCGATTAGCTCAGATGTAGATGTCAATAGTGCTTAAAGTCAGATTCAATAAATCTGTCTTGAATAACTGTTTGATTTTCATTAAATTACTTGCTAGGTTTTGTCACAGTTTTCTTTATTTTTATTTAGTATACAAGTTAAGAAACACTAAATGATGTCTTGTATATATGTTGTAAATCATACGCCGTAACAATCTGAATACAGAAGGATGGTTAAAAGTCTTTCTGGTGCACCCATTGAACTCTGAATTATACACCTAACCAGTAGTACTAGAAAACAGAGCTATTGTTCTCCTGGCAAGCAAAAAAACCAGGTAGACCATTCTTTTCCTGAAGACCTTAAATAAAGACCACAAAAACATGGTGAAAGTTATATGACATGTTAGCAGATGGAGATAACAAAGACTACACAGCTGTGTAGGTTTTGGTTATTTTTTGTGGAGGTGGTGTTGCTGAGATAGAGAAGAGCTCAAACAGCAAGCTACCAAAGGTAGGAAAGCCCTGAAAAACTATGGGAAGTATTCCAAACATCCCAGAGTCCTTATCTGGTCTGCTTCTCCTCAATACCTGTTTGGTTTCTTTCTGCTGTTTTTCTCCCAGGCCACAGGGCAACGGGACTAAGGAGCATGTCATCTTAGTCATAATCTCTGCCAGAGTGAACTGTTTTCCCTTGGAAACATCTGGTTATGATGGCCCAGTGAGGCCTCTCTTCTTCTGTTTTGCTTCTCTGCAGAAGTCCTCGTCTTTGCTCCTGTAGCAGCTCAGTTATAAAAAGAAGAAAAAAAGATTAAAAAACCCCCAACAAAACACGAGAGGGAGAGACTAATGAACAAATCTCTTAACAAAAATCTAGACAGGAATCTGGACTATATTTTATCCTTTTCAGTTCAGTATTGATTAGCAGTAGAAGAAGAAAAAGAAATTAATCACATTTTTTTCCATTGGTAAATGTTTGCAATAGGCGACTTGATTATTCCCCCTTTCTGTATGTTTATAATTTGTTATTATATTCATTAACAATACAATTATTTTTTAAAATACAACTTATTGAGTACATTTAGCAAATTCTTCAACTACTGCTTGGAAGCGATATTTATCTGGTTTTTTTTTCTTTTTTTCATTTTCAACGAGGTAAGAATTCAGTATTTCATAACCATGTATGTCACTAGGAAAATAATATTGTATTCCAATAGGCTAATTAATACAGAAAACTAGCAACATTTAATATATGGGTTAGATGGAAAAGTTTAATGTTTACAATGAAGAATAATGGGAAACAAAAATACCTCCTTTCAGGTGAATTATTAAACAAAGCTCTAAATTGTCTCTCACAGAATTAGCAGTCATCAGTGCTCTAGGTTTTTCTTTCACTTTAACATTATTGTTTGTTTAGGTAGTCCTGACAACTTTTAACATCTTTTTAGCTACTTCATCTTCATCTTTTGACATGTTTTTACCTCCTCACTAGTTCTGTGGATATCATTCTTCTTTGATACAAAGTTACGGTTCTGAGGTTGTAAATTCCAACAGATGTTTTCTGTAATTCTGTAATTCCAGTTTAAAATTGCCAAGTGAGGTGGGGATTATAAGTAGAAATAGTGATTAGATCAAAAACCTTTATTGCATATTTCTGTTTAATTCTAAAACCCATAATTATTTGTCAATCAAGCAGATTTATTAGAATACTTATTTTGGAATGTTGGATACAAGTTATAAGTGCTTTAAAGGCTGATGAGTGCAGTTCACATAACAGTTCGATTTTAATCTTATTTCTCATACATTCAGCTTTATTGACTATCAACCCAACTTCATGTCACAGAAATTTTTTGCATATCTTTTTTCTATGTAGTCTGAAGACATTCATATGTCTGACATGCTGATCCTTTCACCTTGGTGATTTTTTCTAATTGTGGAACTCGCTGCTCTCTACAATATTGTAGGGACTTTACTAGCTTAATTAAGAGATAGCACAAAAGTTATGACGGAAACTGCCTTTTCAGACATGTAAATTCCTTGCAGTGTTTAAAGTTCATGTAAAATGTCCATTTAATTTCATTTTCTAAAGAAATTTCTGAAGGAATTTCATTTTCTCTCGTCATATTTTATGGTCTACTTTTACAAAAAAAAAGAACTCTGAAGCCGTTGCAAAGGAACCTTATCAACGTATATAAATATCTCTGTATACAGAGGCTACTGAAAATTATCGTGATAGCTGCTATATTTCCACAAAGGCTGTAGTTAAATTTTCATTTCTGCAATTAGATAAAAAGTAGTCTAGAGGTCCTGTGGGTATAGCTGTTGAAAATTTTACATATTTCTCAATAAACTGTCTTGTGTAATTAATTCACTGAGCAGCAGTGCCAATTTGTGGCACCATGTCCAGCTGAGACAGTGCATCAAGAAAGAGACTCAGACAGGAGGAAAAATGACTGTGAAATCTGCTCCTCACGTACATCAGAATGGTCATTGGTCCAAGTATGTTACCAAGAATTGTTCAGATAGATAGTGTTGATATTTTTGATTTTCCTGACCTTTGCTCCAAGAAATAAATGAATAAAAGATTATATACATAGATAGGTATCTTTGGTGAAAGGGTGGTGAAAATTAATTCCAATTATTTTTAAAGGGACATACATTTGTAAGGTGGTAAGAGATTTTTTTTTTTCCTCTTTTTTCCATCTTTTTGGACTCATCTCCAGAGCACATTGCCTCACCTTGAATCTGAACCACTGCTTGCAAAATAAAATGTGGTTTGGCGTTCTTTTTTTTTCCAACAGATTTTCATCTGTATTATCTGTATTGAGGTAATTGGTTCAGAAAATGGAAATGGGAATGAATAAAAAGGATCTGTTTGAGTAGTGGAGAAAAATCCCTCCAGTCTGCAGTAAAGAACTCCAGAAATTGGACAAATTAGTGAGTCGGGGGATCTAAGTGTGTGTGGAGCGGGGAGTGGAGGTGGAAGGAAAATGAGACTGTTGGACTGTTTTCTTGGTGGTGTTCAACTGAATAATGCAGAAGCTGGAGAACAGCAAATTTAGGATAGATAAACTTCAGAGGGCTACTGTTGAGATGATTCAAATAATTCTGTATAGTACGTTGAGTGATAGCCTGTCTGAAGGTATACTACAACACAGTTGGAAGACAGTTCTTAAGCCAGATACATCTGAAACTGCTCTGTTGCTACGTGCATGCCTTATATAGAATTAATACTGGCCCTATATTTAGAAAAGAGAAACAAAGAGATATCGTCAGGCAGTCACACTACATCAGTACAAGGTGCTTGGGAATGATAGCATGATAGTGCTGTGTGAATCCTACGGAAGGTGGCACCAGTGTACGTCCCTATAAAGTCAATTTAATGCTCAAGACCAATGGACCTCACACAACACTCTGACATCAGTGACATTTTTCCCACTGTCCTTAAATATCATCTTCTCTGTGACCAATTTCCCTGTGAAGTTGTGTCATTTCAGAAAGGACACAAGTCCTATATGTTATAACTATGGTATATATTCTTCACTCGGTATGTAGAATGGCAATTTTATATTGACTGTCATATAAAATGGCATGCAAAGAACTAGCTAACAGGCAACAGCAGCTTTAAAAGAAAATGTGTAAAACTTTAAGGTATACCAAATATATATATAGGAACTAAAATGTTCCATAAATTCCCTTTCACTGCATGTATAAATCCCTTTAAATCTTATTGTTTTTCATACATAGCCACTGAGAGAATAATCTATACTTCTGTGTTTCAGACGACAGCACTTGGCTGATTTTATTCTTAAACATCCATGTCAGCATTAAACATTTTATAATCAATGTATATATGCCTACGTAAGTTTAAATATGACATGATGCACTCAGTGTTAGCAATACAAGTTTATGTCTCTCTCCTTATAATACTTCAGCTACTCTGCTACATAGTTAAGACAAACATAACAAAGTACTAAAAGTGTTGTTTTCCATGTCAAACTTTAAACTGTTCACACAGAGCACAAGATGGTGGTTAATTTTCCAGTAGAGCTGCACTCCTCTTCAATCACTATTGTCACTGCCAAGTGTTACACATGCTTCTTTATTTTATTAATACATTTCTACTTTAAACTAAATGAGAGAAAACAAAAGGGGAAAGTTTTTAGATTTAATTGGGGCAGAATGTCCATCACCTTCCCCAAACCTTGCTCTATTATTTATGAATTCAATAATATACAGACTAAAGCCTATCTTTAGGCTTTATGCATGCTACATACATTTCTGAATAATGGCAAGGATATTAGAAGTACCCAAGCCATGCATTATGTCTTCATCAACAATTCAAATTAAAATGGAAAATCCTTGGATTTTCCTTCCATTATCATGTCTGGAATTGAAAATTATAGTTACACTTGAAGATGTCAGACATAACTTGCTCGTGCTGTCACTTCACATATAGTTTGCCTATATAACACCACATGCCACGAACTCTTACTGGCACATGCAGTAATGTGATATAATTTCTAAAATTCAAGTGCAATGCTTACAATCAATTTTACAATCAGATTTTGAACAGGCATAACTTTTAGAGCTACAGGTCATTCTTGCTTGGTACTTACATCTGACTGTTGTCTAATTTCAGATTACAGAAGAAAATATTGAGCATTTGTAATATTGACTTGGGGGGAAATAATGAACTATTCTGACTAACTAGATAATTGCATGTTGGAAATGTACATTTTCTCTGTGTGTTGTTTTTCAACATCCTATTAACCAATGACTAATTATTTAAATGGTTACTTTCATTTTACTATAGATTTTAAAAAAAATATTACGGTTTATGAAAGCATAGTATACATTTCAAGATTTAATTACATATTTTCATTTTATTTACTTCAAGTATTTTTCAGTGGAATAGGTACATGCTTTAAATACTTAACCTAGACTGTATATTTCTTTCTTGCTACAATATTACCTGCAATCTATTTTACAATGCATATTTTTATTGGTAAGAATTTGTAGCATGAAATAAATACTTAACATGGCATTCATGTTATCTAATCTTAGGAGTCTACATTGCTTACATTTGAAGAAGTTGTGCAGACTGTTTTATAGTCAAAGCTATAGAATTAAGCAGTTTTAGGGTGCTTTCCCTGAAATACG
Source organism: Phaethon aethereus (assembly GCF_964289735.1). Taxonomy (NCBI): domain Eukaryota; kingdom Metazoa; phylum Chordata; class Aves; order Phaethontiformes; family Phaethontidae; genus Phaethon; species Phaethon aethereus. The sequence continues at coordinate 43,883,999 of NC_138576.1, read as the reverse complement.
TATCTAGATCACATTGTGTTTAGCATCAAGCATCTCTCTCTCACCACTAATTATGAAGTGCCTAAGCAGCTAGTTTACATTCAGATTTCTCTGTGATAGATTCAGATAAATCTATCAGGTCAGATAAATATCACCCAGATTCTTAAATCCTGGATTAATTTTATGAACAGGGGAAAGGTCATAACAGATATACATAGACAAAGATATAATCACATACATATGCATTTTTGTGAGAGTGTTTGTTGTGTGTACAGATCTTAGCTCCTTGGTTACTATTATGTATTCAGTACAGTTTTTAATTACATTATCACATGCTATTTTTGCATAGGAACCTTCTTCATTCAAGGCACAGATGGATATGCGGATTTTGCTCACTTAATGAGAAGTGTTCAATATTTTGTTTTGTTTTCTTGATGTAGAATATGCAGGTCCAAACTTGATTCGCTGCATATTTACTACAAAACCTGCTCTGAAGGCAGACTTGCTCATTTCTTCTCCGGTGGCAGTCCTCACTGCAATATCCGTGTTCCCACAGCCAGGAGGGAATGCAGGCCCCCCCAGTCCCACACAGCAGTCGTCGGACCCACCCTGTTGGTTCCTGTCTCTCGGCCCCCGTAGCAGCACTAATGTCGCTCTGGCACGTGCAAGGTGATGTTACGGCTTTTCTCCCACTTTCTCCCCAAACTGTCTTTTGCCAGTCAGCTCTGCGGGGTCACACAGAAAGAATAGCCACGGCATCTGCGCCTGGGTCGGGCAGCCCTGCTGAAGCTTCTCTGTGCTTAGTTCAGAGAAGCCTGGTAGATGATAGACTCACCAGATGTCACTGCTGATGATGTGACATGAACAGTCCCCATCTCATGCTCCTGGGTACCAGAAGCATCTCCTGAGCTATGACAAACCATGAAACTGCCTCATGCATCACAGGCAAAGGTCCTTAATGCATAGATGCATTTTCACATTACTCTTCAGTGAGGAGGATATTTTTACTCTTCATGAATCGAGGCAAAGAGAGGAAGGAGAGGAATAGCGTACCCAATAAATCAGATAAGGTGTTTAGGATTTGTTTCTCAGAATATGTAGAGTATTTTTAGAATATCATACAGCTTCCAGGTGCTTATAAATTCAACCCCATGATGAAATGAGGGCTAGAAAACCAGTAAATACCTGTAAGAAATTCAGCTTGAATAAATTGCTTATAATTATATAAACAAAATGTAAAGTCAGGGTGCAGATACTCTGACTTGCTTTTGGAGCTTCAGAGTGTTTTGAGGGGATGGGAGAGGAGGATGGGTTTTGTGTACAGTTTCCATTTAGAAAAAAAGGCAAACTGGAAAAGCAGAAAGCTCATCAAGCAATATTATCTGACAGCTTGGCTGGAAGCTTTGGATGGGCATTGCAGACCTCTGACACTCCATGGAATGGAGTAAGTGATAGCAGCAGGTGGGAATAGTCCCCTGCATAAGATGACAGCACTGCAGGAGCCTGCGACACTTTGCCAAACATATTACATAGATGTTTGCTGAAAATAGGGTAACGTTAAGATTTTCAATTTAGGGCACCTTTCCAAACTGTTCCTGAGCCTGCATTTTTGGGAGGATATATTATCTTGCAACGTTTCTGCAAGATTTAACACTTTCTTCTCCCCCTTTACCAACATGTTAGGGTCTCAGTGCCATTTCTTGTCCACAGTAGCTCCTGGTTCAGTTAGTCTTCTCCTTATGTAGTTCCAGACTCCACCTTTTGGGGTTTACAGCTGTACATGTTATACTTTCAAACTCTTTGCCACAACTTTAATTTCCTTCCTATACTACCAGCCCCAGCTGTTTTTTACAGCCATTATTATTTTTACTTTGAATTCTATGTCCCGTCCTAACCTCTTCTGTTAGCCAGTTACAATTCTTTATTTACAAACTCTTAATGCTTTTGGGCTCTCCATCTTTCACCCCTTTCATCTGTTCTGTTTGCTCTCAGTCTACCTGCTCAGTTCCAGCCTTCATGCTGGTATCCCTGTTTCCTCACATCACCTGATGGTTCAGCCCTGATTTCCTTCCGTTACTACCCACGTCAGGCTTTTTGCCTAGTGAGCCAGGCTGGGATTCAGCTGATGCCAAGAGGGATTCAGTTTAGGACTAATTTCTTCAGGAACTAGCAGAGTATTTTAGGGACGTTCCAGTACAGCTAAATATCTATTTGCAGGTAATTGAACTGTGTCCCATGATGAACCTCAGGATGAACTTCATTGCTCTCTCTTCTGCACTGACCTCATTGACTAAATCTCCATTGTTTATGGTAGTCTTATAGATAGAGGGTCATCCTTGGATATCCTGGTGGTGTCAGGGTATAAAGTCCTAGGGATTTTGCCAATCCAGAAAGCCACTTCTCTACTTACATCTTATGGCATGTCTGGTAATCTTTAGTGGTTACCCAAAGGTTTACCCTTAGGTTATCCTAAAGGCATCTGACATAGTTCTGGATGCCACTCAGATTGCTGAATACTGCTGCTGAACTTAGGAATTGATTTCTGCCCTCCCTGCCTCTCCTGGCCTTGGGCTCAGTCCTTGTTAAATGCAAGCAACTAAACTTTCAACAAAGCTGTAAGCTACTGAAAACAGGATATTATATGTATTAAACTATGGCCTGCTAAGTAATTAACAAAAAATTGTGTACTGGATGTGGTTGGGACAGAGTCTGTGAGCTCCAAGTCTGTTAGGGCTCAGTGTCATTCATTTTATGAGACAGGTATCTCTTTCCTACAGGAAATTTATTCACCTCAACATAGTATGGCGAAACAAAACCAGGCATTTTCCTTGCTTGCAATTGTCAAGCCTGGTATTCCTATGGTTCTGTTCTGAACTAAGCCCTCCTGTTCTGAACTAAGCCCTGTCTTTTTGCTCTTGACTAGGTCATAACTACCTCTTTAACTGTCTGCTGGCTTTATCAACTGACATTTTTCTTTTCAAGCATACATAACACGGTGAAGAATACTCTGCATTTACCATCAGTTCTACAGAAACTTCACATTGCTTGCACCTGCAATGTATTTCTTCAGTTATTCCCCAAAGAGGTGGTGTTTGGTTTGGTTTGTCTTTTTTCCCCATTTAACAGAAAGATGACTCAAAAACATGTTGGCCTTACCAGCATTGTGTCCAACTATGAAAGAAGCCTTCTGATGGCCATCAGTGATACCTCTCATGAAAACTGGCATATACCTCCAAGAAAAAAATCTGCCTTCAGATACTAGGTGCTATGATTATAGTAGAGTTTGTGGGTTCCTTCCTGTAAAGAGGTGAGTTACTTGGCCCAAATCGATGAATGGAAAAATGCTGGAACAGTTATATTAAAATCAAAAGAACAGTCAAGCATTCAGAGTGCAATTGTCTAGAAGGATTGGATTTATCACACATGGAAGACTTCCATAAGAAAAGTCATCCCAAACTTTGCCAAAATATGAAAAAAAAAAAGAAAAAGAAAAGAATTGAGATGAAAATTTTAGCTTGTTCTCAAAAGTCTGCCATCTAAGGCTGAGACGGAAGCTTCCTTTCAAGGAACCACAAAGATAGGTATATTAACTAAAAAAAAAAAAAGTTTCTCTGGCAAAGACTTCAAGACAATGGCATAATCCTTCCAATGTGTCACTTACATATAATTTATTTTATAAGTGGAAGTCAGAAAAAACAGTATTTTTTTTTTCCTGGAAATATATGGGAGTTTTATTTTAAAATTGTACATCTATTAAGGGGATTGTTGAACTGACCCAGAATGTTCAACACCTTATAAGATCTAGCTATGAATTATGCTAATGTCAATCTTTAAAAATACTTTTAGGTTATGAACACAAAGTGGATTATTTTTTTAAAAATACATCTCAGATAGGACTGATTGATACCAAGATCTTTTCTGGACTGTATGTTTTAGTCTCAGTGGATGTCCATCAAATGGACATGTTGGTCTATGTATCAAAGCTATCTGCTCTGACGATCAGACTATTGGGTATTTTTTCATAGTAATAGCTTATTCTGCTGGAATTGCTCAACATGGTATAATAACATACTAAATGTTCATTGGAACTGCACATTGAGTGTGGATCATTTGAATCATAGCTGAGAGCCTTCATTACTAAATTGTTGTCAATCTCACTCTTTTGCATTTAATGAATAACAAATTATGTATTTGCAGAGCAACAGCATAGCCTAGTGGTTAGGTTTCTGGAGAAGACAAGGACCCATGTTCAACTGTATGACCCAAATAAGGCAGAGAAGGGAAAGCAGATTGTGTCACATAACTTGGAGCTGAAAAACTTTTGTCAAGAAAAGTTTTATCATCATTAAAAAAAGTTGGGTTTGGGTTCATTTTAATTTCTTTTTTCCCTGTTGTTTTTGTTCCTTCAGTGTTTCTGACCATATAAATAAATGAATTTATGACCGGATTTCTCATTGAAGTAATGTAGCATATGCTGTCTACTGATACTTTTTTAAGCCTCTTCCTTTCATACAGACCCTTTAAGGCCTTATTTTAAAAGAACATATTAAGAACAGCAATTTCATCCAAAAAATAAAACAAATGGAGGCTGACAGCATTGATGTGTAGAATGTTTCTACATGTGAAAAAGAAGCTGGACCATTTCTTTTTCTGAGTTCACCTTTCTGTCTTCATAGACCATAAAGTTTTTCTTAGCTTTTGAGCAAAGCATTCAGTCAAGCTTTAGAATGATAGATATATGGGTCTTGTGGTTAGGTCTGTGGTTCCATTTCACATCACAAATTCCTGGAATTCCTTAAAAATAAATTACAAGTCGCTGTTGCTGACAATGTGTTCTAACATAGTAGTTATCAGTAATAGTATATCAGACATATGAGAAGATATCATAGATTATTTACAAAATGTGCATGACTATTCAAATAAAGCATGAGTCATAACAAGACATATTTGGCACTGAGAAATGCTGGGAAATCCAAATGTGGGCCTTGCCAGGAGTTGCCTCTTGCCTTATGTTGTATATACCTATAATTATATTTGGCACTCTCTAGCACTTCCAGTGAAACTTACTGCTTCAAACAACAAACATGTGGCGGATTAGTAAGTATATTTGTATGACAGCATGTACGATTACATTCCTTAATTCAACACGTCAGTTTCAAAATCAATCATTTAGTGCACAGAACTTTTGACCATGGTCAATATATTTCAGTCTTTTGATGCAATTGTTATCAATTGCTAACAAAAAAGCCCCCCCAACAAAACCCTCTTTCTATTCTCCTCTTAAAATTCCTTCTTTTGTGAAACTGGACTGGTTTATGGAAATATTTATATTTTGATAGAAAAAATCCAACATAAGGGGATTGGATTTGGTGACCTTTAAGGGTCCCTTTCCAACCCAAACTATTCTATGATTCTAAGATTCTATGATGAGACTGGAAAATTTCAGGTAAACTGACGGATCACTCCCATTGTTTGTGAATGCTGTAGCCACCAAGTTGCTCAACATCCTGGGACAGCTTAATTCTTGCTTTTATTTCTATTAATTTTTAATTCAAAATCTTTACATAGCTTATTGAAAGAAAATATCAAAATGCAGTTTTTAAAAATTTTTAGAGTCTTTAAGTGTTGTTTTCTGGCCAACCTATCAGCAGTTTTCACTGACACCATTAAATATAAGACTAAGACCTTAAGTACAAAAATTCCTGTTAACAAATAGCCTTGTATAGCTTTAAATTTCTAGGTCATATACCAAATGAACTCTCCAGAAATTACCCATATTCCTGAAGTTACAGAGTTAGTTTTATTTCTTCAGTTCTGTTGCATATTCAACTGTGTACCCTACAACTGTAAACTCTACAGCAGCATTTGTCATGACAAATGTCTCAGTAATGAGGTCTAATCTCCATATTATCCTAGTCTCTCTGCTTCTAGCTGCTGTGGTATAAGCAACAGATCATACATTTATTTCCTATAGGGTTCAAGAATAATGTTTTTGTTTGTTTGTTTATTTCAATAAAGTCTGCCCCATTACTATAAAAATACCCTGCTATAAGCTTATGGTAAATGACTCCCTGAGGATTGATGGCATAAAGTCATGTGAACCATGAACACAACTATTCTGTATCACTCCAGAATACCTTCTAGTGCTGGATAAGATACACTTATCACGACCAAGTTGAAGAATCTCTACACTTTTCTGGGCATAAATTGCAGTTGTAGGTATGTGCACATTAATAGAAAACAGACAGAAAAAAAAACCCCAAAAGAAGCAGGAGAGTGCTTCATAATCTTCTAGAAATAGATGAAAAAAAGATATTAGAAGGAGTCCTATTTCTTGTTCATTCTTTTGAGCTTACAGAACTAATTTACATTAAAAGCATTAGCTCATTGGGGTGTGAATGCTTTCCTTTTTTTTTTTTTTTATTTATGCTATATCTATATTGTAAAAAACAGGCAAACACATTTGTACGGGATCTTACAAGACCATTGTGAAATCAGTCGGAAATGTGCCTGAAGTTACATTCCATCTCTGGAACAGTTTTACATAAAACACCAGGAAGTGAGAGATCATCTATGAATAAGTTTATCAATAAATTTATAACTTTATTTTTATGACTGTTATATCTTAAAGAAGACATAAGACTTATGTCTTCATTGAAGACTTTTTTGAAGACTTCATGAAGACTTCATTTGAAGACTTTTATGTCTTCATTGAAAGTCAAGGAACTGATTCCAACACGTCAAAAATTCCTAAGTTTCTGATTAGCTTCAGGGATTTGTGGGGGGTAGAATAGAAACAGAAAACAAAAAGGCAACAACAGAAACAGTCATTTCAAAGCTAAAATGGAGGAAAGCTGGACATCTTTACATTCAGAGTTTGTAGTAACACAGATTCTGCATTTCTGCTATACTACTGAACAGCTATAGATACACAATATAGTAGTGTGAGATGTTAAAACTTCTGATGTGTGATGAGAAGCAATATACTGCTGATTATTTCTTTTTGCCTCTTACTAACAGAAATATTGTGCCTCACAGAATCCTTTGAATTAATTATTCTAGCCTAAAAGCAAGTCTATTAATTTTAATATCACTTCACAGATTATAGAACCCCAGGATTTTCTGAAATTTCAAAAGACAAGCTTTGCTGTTTCTAATCATAATTTCTGCGAAGTTTCATCTTCCCAGCTCACTGAAAAAGGAAACAAGCATACAGAAAACCTTATTCAAGAGGGATGAAACATAATAACTAATGGAAAGTTACAAAAGAGACATACCTGTTTCTGTTAATTTTATATGTCTTGCTTTAACAAGCTCTTCATGTTCTTCAACATCCTACAAAACTCCCAGAGAGGTACATTGCTGCTGGTCTTTCTTATTACTACCTGGTCCCCTGGTCTTGCAGGACAACCCCCTAAAATCTCCAGGGCATCATTTCTGAGTATAAAAGTTCTCGCTGCCATTTATTGTCACTGTGAATCCAGTGAGTCTTCTGTGTTCCTTTCCTATATGTTGAATTATATGTTAAAATATTAAACACTATTACTGAGACAATGTGAAACAAGAAATATATTCTGGGTGCAAATTTGCTATGTTTGATCCCAAACCAATATAGAAGTCAACTTCAACCCCTTAAAAAGCTTGTCCTTGTAATCAGACAACACAAATTTTATGTCTCTGGACATAGTGTAACATCACTGTACTATACAGTGATATATATACTATATATACTATACTAGCAATATACACTTAGGCTTGGATACTGAGTAGGAATTAGACATCCAAATACCTTTGAATATTTGACCCACAGTTATTTGTGTATTGTTTAGAGACTTGAAGCATAACTAAAGATAGTGGAGGGGTCTATTGACATGTCTTCTAGAAAAGAATGTTTATTTAGAAAGGTAAGAATAATGTAATATTGTGTCCTTGAAAATGTCTGGACATTTTTAAATTAAAAGTACTGAACTAAAGAATTTCTCATTTGAAACTAAGTAAAATTTCACTCAGAAAACTTCAATCAACCTATCTAGAAAATGGCTAGGGGGCCCTCAGGACCTGAAATTCAACTGGAGTTCTGAACAAAAGTCTGAATTTAAAAAATCCTCTATATTCTCAAAAACTGTAAGTCTCTGCATCTTTACTTTGATGATTTTGTTTATTCTTTTTTAGATTATTTATATTAAAATAATATATATCACAATTATAAGTTGACTGATCTGCTACTTATTTACCAATAGTGTGATCTGTAGGAACTGTTGATAAAACCAGAAAGAGTAAAGTCCATTGTGGGTATTTGCACTGAACCCCAGAATACAGAGAAGCAAGCAGTAAGGTAGTGAGAGGAGATATTTCAGTGTTGGTGATGAGGTAAAGCTGTTGGATGTCTTTCAAATTATTATGCCAGTCAAGATATTTTTTGCATAATGAGAACATCTTTCATGTGTCAGAACAGGTTTCGATTATAACTAAATAAGTGAAAGCAGGGATATGTTGATAGGGTCACCTTTAATGTAAAGTTTGGTCTAGGTTGTCTAAAGTATTTCATGGAATAGGGAAACCTGCTGATGGGGAGAGGCATTCAGAGAAAGAAATATTGTAGAACACCATAATTTGGAGGAAAAAATAAGCATCCTTTTCATTCAAAAATAAAAAGTCACCTATACTGACAAAATAGAATTCAGTTACAGTAAACAAACAAAATGTTAATAAATTAAACAGAAAATTTGTTACTTGCCATTATAAATTATTTCTTCAAGCTCATAAATATTAAATTAATTCTTGGGTGTTTTTACTATGTTTATTACAGTAGCAATGAAAACCTTGCTCTAAATCTGTGTGAATAGCTTCTGTCTGCTTGTAGCTGGGTCTTCACAGAAGTTATCATTTCATGTGTTCAAGAACACACAAAAGGAAACACTGATTTCAATAGCACGTTATTACCCACAGAACTCACTGTCAAAGGATGCTGCAGGGGTTTAAGCTTTATTTATATAGTATTATTTATTATAAGTGTATTATTTCTATATAGTCTTAACCAGTAAGGTTAGTATGTTCCTTTTAAATATTTCAGAGTCACTCAACAGCCAAAATATGTTGATATCTACCCCCTAAGTTGAACTTTGGGGTAATAAACTACTTTATTAAGGGCTAATTAAAAGACTAAGAGGGTTTAATATACCACTGCAGTAATATAAATACGTATTCCAAAGATTTATGCACTAATTTTCTAGATTTTGCAAGAGATTCTGGAGCTGGCCTTTGGATGAAGACTTGTATCCCAACCGGTATTTGACATATTTTTCAATTTCTCCCTCTTACCACAAGGTGAAAACATGTTTGCTGAAGAATAGTGAGAATTTGTTTAAACCCTTGTCCTTTTTCCTGTTTATGTCATTTGCTTTAGAAAAAAATATCGCCTTTAATAATAGGCAGTATTTGGTTGTAGCCTATCACAGATGTAATAATACTACATCAGGTGAACTCCTGGCAGTTTTGTTGTAACTGCAGAAATGTAAAGGGTGCTGATGTTATATGCATTATCAAACATGTATATAACAAGTTCTCACAAAGCAGGTGTTTTCCTTCTCCTTTGTATTTGTGCAATATCTAAATGTAGGGTCTCTCAGTGTGTACTACAATGCACAATTTTATAAATAACAGCAGAAAAAATGAAGACATGCTCCTAGGACTTACTGATAAACTTTGAACGAGTGCTATAAATTTGTCTTTTTGTGATAATGAGAAACTTTGAAAATAAACTAATGAAAGTATTGAAATATCATAATAGTAGTGCAGTGTAAGAAAGGCCATTTCAGATAATGTATATTAAGCTTGCAGTGTTATCAATAATAGCTGAACCTTTAATATCACAGTACGAATATTTTAGCACAGTCCCAACTAAAAAGTCTTTCTCTATACGCTCTCTAAGTAATAAAGAAGTTGTTTTAGACAGTAAGATTGTGTTCTGTACAATGGTCAGCATTATCAGGCCCCAGAAGAAGTCTTAAGCTTGGTAGGTATGGCATAACATTTTAGATCAGTTTATAGATTAGTAAACCTCTCCCCATTAAAAGGTTGTGATTTATACCCAGTTGCATGAGGGCATGTATGTAAGTGCTGCCTACTCTATACAGACATATATACAAACATGCACATGACTTGTCACATATTTCTCATCTACTCTATGGTACGTGACCCACATAGATGCACCCACAAGCATATTTTATATAGAGCTAGCCTTGTTAAAAAGGTAATTGAGTTCATGTGATTCAAAACTTGCCTGATTAGCATTTTAAATTAGTAAATCCCCTGTGATTTCCTGGTAGGCTATATTATCCAGGGCCTAGGATCAGAGAAACATAGTCAGTTTTCTTTTTCTTCTCAGGTGTGTGTATGTTTCTGGAACATAAAAAGCATAACTCACATAATCTACTGCAAAATTCAGGTGTCCTTTTTTAGTCTAGTTCCAAAATTGTTCCAAGAACTTCAGTTTCAGTTTTCATGTCAATTTTATTTTTAAATTACATTTTGGACAGAAAAGTCTGAAAGAATGTTCCAGCACTGATGTTTATAACTTAACATTAAGTAATTAAATGACAATGTAAGGTATAGATGTTAAGGTTATTTGTTTGAAAGTTAGGAAGCAAATAAAAATCATCAAGTCTTACTGTGTCATTGAAGGGCATGATCTTTAAGCCACTCTTATAATTCAGAGTCCTGATTGATGAGTATAAACCACATGGCACTGGCAATACTGGAGATCCTGCTTAAATAGGCAGGGGTTGGGGACTTGCTTGGTTTTGTTTTAATCTTTTTCACAGCAATGTTGTATGGCCTAATTATTTAGATAATAATAATAATTGATAATATTTAGATGCCTAACTGAACAAAGAATGCATTAGTGTACAGCAGGTCTCCAGAATATGACTTCATTATGGTTTTCCTAAAGATTCAGTTCACATGGTTTACAGCACCCTTTAACCAACACCTCCAGCTGAGCTAGGAAAAATATGAGGTAAGGAGAATGTTGCATATAGAGCAGTTTTCCATTTTTGTTTGCACAAATATTAGGATTTTTTTTTCTGTTAAACATGCTTGCTCTGAAATTAGCAGTCTTCTCCCCTCCACCTTCATTTCCAGGGTGTCTATGCGTATATACCACTCAGTGTGTATACATATGTATATATCTACCTATACATGTACATTATGCACTTATACATAAACTACATATATACAGCTGATATTATCAGATAGAAACTGAAACATCTAAGAGACTTAATTCTGCCTTTAATCATTTACTTACAGTTTGGTGGAAGAAAGTGCTTGGCAAAGCATCAATTGTTCTGCTTGTGTTCTTTTTCTGTTTGAATGAAAGTAATTATGATTATAACAAATCAAGCACTGCAGTTTTTTCCTTTTGGAGTGAGGTAAAGTACGTTTCTTCTTCAACTGACAGTTGAATCTTTGAACAGGTCTGGTTTTCATTCTAGAAAACAAAAAAAATGTTGTGTGGGTTTTTTCTTTCCTTTTTTTTTTTTTCAGATTCCTAAGTCTAATGAGTAATGTGAATAACAGGATCAAATAAAAGTCATCTGCTGAGAGAAATTATCTTAAAAAATGAAAATTAAAAAATGCCAGAAATGCAAGAGAAAATTAATCAGCTAGCAGTGGGTGAGACAAAAGTATCATTCTACTCCTTTTAACACTATGTCTTGATATCAGTGTTGGGGATTAATGACATATATTAATTAAAAATCATTAAGTTTAATGGTCTTGTGAATACAGATGAAAGAAATGTGGAAGTAAAAACCTTCAGTAATCCCAAATCTTTCAGGCTACTTTGTGAGGCTTCTGGTTAATCCAATACAAAATTTGAAATATTTAACGTTCTCACCATTCCTGGTAGGTATTGACAGTGTTTGTTTTTATTATTTGAACCGTGTACAGGTAATGCACTGCTAATTGTAACTGATTGCTAAGCACACACCCCCGGGAAAGGCAGTCACCAGGAAAAAGCTACTCAGTTCACATAGTTTAGGCCAGAATCAGAATGGAAGCACTTTATTAATTTATTAATGACATGTAATTAACCCACAGGGAACTATACATTCAGGATCAATATTGGTAATACGACAGATAAATCATGATACCAGGCGCTCACAGAGCATTAACAAACAGCCACGCGTTGCCCAGCCGCGTAACTGTTCCCCAGGAGCACACACCAACCCCTGACCTCCCCCCCGCCCCAGCTCCCAGCTAGCGCCCCCTCTGCCCCCGGCCCGTGGGTCACAAGCACACCCCCCGCGGGGGCGGCACACGGCGTGGGTCCCCGCGCGTGGGTCCCCGCGGCCGCCCGGCCCCTGCCGGGGCGTGGGCTGCTGCCGGCCCCCGCGGGGCTGCGCTGCCCGGCCCGGGGACGCGGCCGGCGGGGTCCGGCCGGGAGGCGCTGCTGCCGGTCCCCCTCGGGGTGTCCCCCGCCCCACAAACCCTCATCCTGCCTTCATGCCTCTTTTCAGGCTGGCTCCCTCTGTATTTCTGTTTCTGTTGTTCTATTAAAGAGAATTTCTCTTCTCCTGGCAATTCTCCGGTTACTGTTTAATCTGGCTGGTGGTCATCTTCCCCTTTAGCAAGGTCAGTTTGGGGCAAACACCCTCACGTCAGTCCTGTGCACACGGCACACACACACCCTATGCACACCCACAGTCCTGCCCTAACAACTGGGACTATCGGGGCCACCTCAAGTGTGGGTCATGTGAACACCCCACAAGGACCTTTATGTTACAGTTGTGAATGGTAAAAACATTCATCTGCAGAAAAGAATACAATCAATTCCACACAGGCATAATTTTTTCTCATTCAACTTGTGTCATTCTGTTCATTTCACCTTGTAAAAAATGTACTTTTGGATTCAAGAAAGTCACCTCATGGAAGAGTAAGTGGGGAGATGATTAAAAGAGACACAGGATGCAATATAGAGGGAAAGCAGTAGACAATTTAGAGCATCTTAAGATTTTGTTGCCTGAATACAAGATAGTTATCCTCCTATTCGCAGCAGTTAGAGATATGCATTCATCTCGACAGGCAAACTCACCCAGTCTGTTCTAGACACTTGAGACAATTTGGTTAGGACAGGATGGATTGTCCTGTGTAAATGACTATTTCTTATCAACGGATTTGAAAGGAACTTAAATTGATTAGTGTGGGCTTACATAACATGTAACTCTCTAAAGTTATGAGAGACCTAAAAACTACCCATGCAGTCTTTACTCCCTATCAGTAGACACCAATGCAGAAGTCCTTGAAATGTCTGCATCACAGTACAGTTTCCCATTGAATCCTGGAAAATATTTCTATCAGAATACAGAGTACAATTCTATCTATATACATATCCTGATCCAATTAAATCGTAATGAAAAAGACCTTCCAACTACCAGCAAATTCCTCTACTCCTCATTCTAGCTGCGATGGATTTTTAATCCTTATCAAAACAAGTGTATTCAACAAATCAGGTTACAAAGAAGAAAAAAGTGATTGTGATTATGAATCCTTTCTGTACTGCATTTTGTACAGTGTCTGGCATAATAGGATCCTGGTCCATGAGTACCCTGCTAACAGAATACAAACTAAAAAAAATTATTATTATTGCCTGCCAGTATAACACACTGGCATAATATATCAAGAAACCCACCTTGAAAGTGACATGGGACAGTTGATGCTGGGAAAGTGACCATCACTGTATTTTAGTTTTTGTCCCCACAGAGTAACTGTGAGGCAGGCCACAGCACCTTACCAACACAAAACTGAAGGAAACGAGGTCCATTTAGCACTGGGTCCACTGGGGAGAGGAATTACCAGGGCAATTATTATAAGGAGTTTGATGAAACTGGTGTTTCCACCCTCAATCAGAAGTTCTGATTCTGTCTTTTCATACAATATCCATCTTAGTCCTTTACAAAAATGTACTTGTGCAAGTTTTGATAAGCACTTGCATTTAAATGATAATGAACAGTTGCATCTCATTAGTCTCAATTTGTTCAAACAGGCAGAAACTTACTTTGTTAAAATCATTGTATACCTATAGCAAAGTGAGCAACTGATTTTAAGAGAGAGAGAAAAAAGAGACTATTTCTTTCACAGATGACCCAAAAGACTTCTACTATAGGGATGGATTGCTCTCTGGAGTAAATTGTCGCCTGGCAGAGTTGTCTTCTCCCTCTACGCTTGCTATTCCTTACCAAAGTTTGCCAAACCTGTCCATAAAAACTTCTAATGGTGTCAAAACCAGGACAAATGGGTAATCAAGAACCTTCCCAGGCAATCATTTCCACAGCTTACTTTTAGAAAAAGATAATATTTCATATTTTTTGTAATGTCTAAACTAAACCCCTTTAGCTGCAATTTAATCCCATCATTTCTCATCTTATTCCCAATTGGGATGTGGAGAACAGATTTTTCCATTCTTCTTTTTCTTATTTACAGAAATATTTTGCATATTTGAAGACTGTTGTTACATTCTCCTTCTGTATACTCTTCTTCAGACTAAACAGAGTTCTTCCCGTCTTTCTTTATAATCATGATTTTTAGATTGTTGATCTTACTTGTTATATCTCTCTGGATTTCCTCCAGCTGGGCCACAGCTTTCTTGAAACATGGTGCCCCTAAACAATTGTTGATTTCTCCAGTTGAAGGTGTTGCCTATATACTTCTAGGCAATGTTTCAACTGTTTTTAATGAAGAACAGTTGAATTGGATTTAGAAGGGAAGAAATGTGACTGTTTTTTGTTTGGTTGCTTGTTATTATTCTTTTTCTGACAAGGGATCTCATGATATGATGGCTGCGATGTCAGAAATCATTAAAAGCCAATGTTACATATCCTTTAAAAACACATCAGCTGTGCTCATACGCATGTCTGTATGGCTCTGAAAATGACAAGGGCCTCTGTATCACAACTTGTTTCAAAGCTTCCTTCTCATTGTGGTGACAGCTGATGGCAAAAGAAACTTACTCATTAAGAATTTATTTAATAAGGAAAAGACCACTGTTAATAATTCTCATTTACCTCAGCGACCTGGCACTGTAGTCACTGGGATCAGGCACTTGGTCAATGCCAGCTGTCTAACTTAATTTTCTACAGAACATAGTTTCTCACATTTGTGCATCTGTAAACTTTCCAGCAGCTTCTTTGTGCCAATGAAGAGCAGAAGCCTTGCTCTGCTTCACTGGTATTTCCAGATATTCTTGTTGCTGTATGTACATTCGCTGCACTTCTTTCCTACAACTCAGGTCAGAATTTAATATACCAAGACTTGAAAGCTGACGGGGGATAAGTTAGATTCCAAATATCTGTGCTGACTTTTAAACCAAGGATTAATGTTGTTTAAATGGCTCTTCTTAATGACCTTGGATTCTTATAACATTTATTATGCTAAATATAGAATTGCCTCAGGATGTGATAGCTACGTATTTTAGAATCTATTTGCACAGATTGGAATGGAGCTTTGTATTGGTGATTATTGCATATATTATTTGGAAATAAGATTAATATTTATAATATAATACTTGAAAGCTGATCTGACAAGTGACAATGGGAAATTTGTTGTATTCCTAACAGTCTGCCATACTTGGCAGTTCCTAATATTTCAGCAAAAATTCAGAGACACAGGCTTATCTCTTTCCATTAGCTGAAACTAGAGCAGAGCAAATGATTAAAAAAAGCTATGAATGCTTGCTCAAAATTGTAAAAGAAATTATCTTCTTCTTCAGTCATAACTTGCTGTATTTCCTTTTCTGAGTATTACCATACAAGGGTTTACTAGCAAATTGTCCACTCAGAGAATTTATTTAAATGAAGTCTATTCATAAACATTTGTAAACACAATTATTTGAACCAAAACAGAAAAGTCACGCTGATTCATTTATGGAACAAAATATACTATATGCTTCATGTATTCAATCAAACACAACCAACGACATTAAAATTTCAGATATTGATTATTCTCAGTGACTTCTTCCTAAACAATTTAAAAATAAGAGGTCTGTGAGATTATTGTGTGAATAACAATGCAACTTGCAAACAAATATAAGAAAATTATAAACTGCAAGAAATATAGAAGATGGACATAGAGAAGAAATCATGTGGAGAGGTTACAAACTAGGGAATGCAGAAAACACCATTTAAAACTAAGAATAAATTTAGAAGTTGGAAAAAGAATTGATAGAATTGATTTATGAAGCATCGAAGTGTATAAATTTTTTTAGAATGTGGAATCAGTTACATTATTCCAGGTCTAGTGTTTTTATTACTTTAACCCATTATGCTCTGCTTCAAGGCTTAGAGTGCCAAGTAGCTAAATAAATGTTCAAATTCTGTTGTTTCACTTAAAGAATTTGTATAATGCAAATACTTCTGATGCCAGAAGAATAAAATATTTACATACAGTACATATAATACCACTCTGAAGCAAACACTGATTATCAGGTACAAGTGTATTAGTTTTGTGGTTTGCGTAACAATTTTCTTTAGGACAACAATTACCTGGCAAGAATCAAGGTTTAGTTTTGTTGGAATCACTGTTAAATGTGATTTCTCATTCTAAGCTCTCTATAGACTCAGCACATGAAACAAAGCAGCAGATTTATTTTATTTACTCTGTTTAGTAGTACGACCTATTAAAAAAAAAATAAAATTGAAAGATCCAGGCATCCTGGGAAGTCACTGTGGCAGGTGCTGTTCATTAATCCCAATAGCAGATTAAAGTAGGTGGATATAAATTACTGGTAGAGTGAACTGGAACAGACACTGCATGAGAAAAGAGCAAAACAGGTACACTACAAACTCATATAGTAATAAACTGCAGGACTGTGTAACCTGTAAAAATGAGTCATGAGCTACGGTCCTCTGCTGTATCGACATTGGCTTAAAATCATTTTTTAAGATAAATAGCAGTCTTTTAGCATTTGGCTTCTGTTTTTTCTTCAAAAAGAATATGTGTTATAGTTTTTAACCCTTTTCCATATCTAAGAATGACAAAGATTAACTTGTGGCCTAAAATAAATGACTGTAATATGTAACCATGTGCCTCTGGCAGCTACCGTGTTATACAAAACAATGGCTATCTAATGAAATTAGATAAAATTATGAAAAGAGGTAAGGCCAGAACTGGAAAAGAAGCTTAATTTTTAACTTCAGATAAAGAGGAAGGTTTGGCAACTGGCTAAGATCTCTGCAGTTTCCCAAGGCCAGGACAGACATTCACACAGATAAACAGCAAAGCTGGATGCGAACCTCCTTTGCTAAACTTTGGTCTTTCAGGCCAGTGGAAAAAAGTGTTGCATAAGTTTTGGTTGATACAGGTAAAAATGTATGGTCTTGTAAGGGGATTTATTTCCTGTTGAGAAAGTAAAAGTATCTGAGACGTTGTCTCTCATTTCCTTGCTTTCAAAGCACTTTCCTCCTAACGCTTACAAAATTGTGTCTGTTTTCCCAACGGACTTCAAATAGCAACTTTGTCCAAGCTCTAACCTAATCAATCTATTTAATCTCCAGTTTTCGAGTCCAAAATGTCTGTTATAATCCACTGACTCAGAAGAAATGTAAGTATTTACCTCGTCCTCTCCCCTGTGTCTTTTGAGGAGATAACTTTAACAGATGTTACCATTCTGCATCCTAGACCTTTTTCTGGGAGAGAATAGGACAAGGAAGAAAGCTCAAGTAGAAGACAGTTACTGATCCCCTGAACTCAAATTCATAGGGACTTTTGAGGTTCTTTTAAAATGTGTATTAGTTTCTGGTTACAGTTACACGGCCTTCGTTAGAGGCACGAATCCCAAGACTGGATAATATCCTACCCTATCCACCACAGTAACTATGAACCAACGTACATCTAATGGCACTGCGACAGTGACGGACAAAATGTTTTTATATGGTTGCTGTGAAACCAAGACTGCAATTGGTGCAGCAGTGCCAGTGTCACTAACAGACTGTTCCGTTACGCTGCTTAGGAAGTTAAGGTGATACCATGCAGTAGCTGTGATTACATATCTTAAAACTGATTATTGATTGGTAAAATAATATAATCCTAGGCACAACTTTTAATAGCGTATGGGTTTTCTACTCAGATGAAGCGTCCTAATACTTATAAATGATCCCATGGGAAAAAGGCTTCATGTTCTTCAAAACATGGCTAATGATAAATCAGGCTTCTTGCCCTGCACAATTAGTAGCTAAAGTGGTGGAAAAAATCCAGCTTCCCCCTAGGCTTAGTGTTTGTAGCTAAAAATGTCTCAACCTGTAAAAATTATTATTTGTGAGGCCTCTCCCGCTTTTTTTAAATTAATTTGGGAAACACTAGAATATTACAAGTAGTAAATTTTATATACTTTCTAGACTTAGCTTTGTCATCATTCACAAATATATATATTAATTTATTTCTATAATATAATAATAAATACATCATGACTTAAACTATGACTTCAAAGAAACGATGAAACTCCTAGAGAAGAGGGATAAGAGAGCTACTGAACATACATCCCACAGTATAATACTAAATTTAATCTGAGACTACCTTTCACCTTACAGCTATTTATACAGACAGTCATTTGAAAGATTATACTTCAACAGCCTTTCCTACTATTTCAAAAGTTCTTCAAATAAGTGAAGTGGAAGTAGTTACTGGAGAACCACCACTGCAAGAAAAGGTGGTATGATAAATCAGAGGAGTGACACAGACACAGCTCAAGGCAAACTGCAATTATTACTTTTAAACTATGATTTCAATTTAAAAAAGGCTTATTTGAGAACTCACAAAAAAGCTAAGTTTTCAGGGAGGGAACGTTTGACACTTTCTGAAATTTTCTGAAATATGACAACTGACTTTAACTCTTGTAAAATGTTGAAGTAGGTGAATTTCTTAATTCATCTTGTGTGCTATTACATTGCAATGCCATAGTTTTTGCAAAGAATTTATCTACATTTTATTAAGCTAATTTTACATCTCTATGTTTTTGATGCCTATAATAATCTTGCTAAATTCTAAGATTGTGTCAATATGCCATTATATGTTAATCCTTCACTGGAGAAGCTGAAAGCTAAAGCAAAAATGTTGGAAAGTAAAACAGAAGAAACTTTAAGGAATAATAAGTTCATAAAGTTGTTTAATTTAGAATTAAAATTCAAGTTACCTGAAACTGATATTGGGCCATGATGAACAGGACATTCGGAAAAGATACATCACCATCAAAAAAGCCAATGTTTGTTCTGAGTAAAGCAATGTATCAGCTGTTCAGCAAACCGTGAGAACT
Source organism: Phaethon aethereus (assembly GCF_964289735.1). Classification (NCBI taxonomy): domain Eukaryota; kingdom Metazoa; phylum Chordata; class Aves; order Phaethontiformes; family Phaethontidae; genus Phaethon; species Phaethon aethereus. The sequence continues at coordinate 43,864,717 of NC_138576.1, read as the reverse complement.
GTCTCAACAAACACCTGTTGCTTAATGCACCATATTTTATTCTGTAAGATGTATTTTGCTGCTGAACTACTGTGAGCATAAAATCATGTGTAAAGCTGTCCCTATCCCCAGAGCTGCCCTTTCAGCCTCTCAAAGCAGGAAAAGCTAAGAAAGTAGTTCTGTAAAATAAATACTACAATATGAAGTTTTCAATTAATAATTACCTCAAGTGACTTAAAAATAATTTTGAAGAGGTTATTAGGTCAATACATGAACTCATAATAACAATCTTTGAAAAATTCATTACAAATTTGGACCAAATGAAAGTAGTTTACACTTAAACATGTTGTATTTAAATATTTACACCAAGAAAAGCAATTTTCTTTGTATTGGTTGTATCCTGTATCATATTTGCGCATTTGAGCAAGGCTAACTATTTTTTCTCTTTCCAGTCTTATTTTTTGCCACTGCACTTTTCTGTCATTATCTGAGCTTGCATAACATCATACACACTCAATATTTTCAAAAAACAAAGGTATTTTATTTCTCTGAAGCAGTATTAAAAGTCTACAGGTAAATCTGTTGGGAGTGTGCCACTCTGTGGCTTAACATATTCTTATAGAGCTGTCGTGGTTTAGCCCCAGCCAGCAACTACGCACCACGCAGCCGCTCGCTCACTCCCCCTCCCACAGTAGGGTGGGGGAGAGAATTAGGAAAAAAAAACCTTGTGGGTTGAGATAAACACAGTTTAATAGGACAGAAAGAAAGAAGGAAACAACAATGATAATACCGACAAAGGAATGTACAAGAACAAGTGATGCCCAATACAGCAATTGCTCACCACCCGGCGATCGACAGCCCGTCCCCGAGCAGCGATTTCCGCCCCCCGGCCAACTCCAGTTTATGTACTGGGCATGACGTCGGATGGTATGGAATATCTCTTTGGCCAGTCTGGGTCAGCTGTCCCGGCTGTGTCCCCTCCCAGCTCCCTGTGCACCCCCAGCCTGCTCGCTGGCAGGCCAGCACAGGAAGCTGGACTGTCCTTGACTGCTCAGCAGCAACCCAAAACATCAGCACATTATCAACAGTTTCTCATCCCAAATCCAAAACAGTCTCACACTGGCTTCTGTGAAGAAAACCAGCTCTATCCTGGCTGAAACCAGGACAGTATCCACCCCTTATTCCATACCATTTACGTCATGCCCAGGTCCTGTACTTTCAATACATTCCAATTATTCATTATTACTCTTCCTGTCTTTTAATATATACACACAGATATCACTTTCTTAGTCCATGGGCCATCACTTTAAAATGTCTGTGTAGTTCATTCAGTCCATGACTCTGGGCTTCATCCATCATAGCAGTCTCTCAGGGCAGGGGAGATGGTATGTGGTGTTGGATCGTTATCTGGCACGGTCCATGTCCGTGATCTGCAGGTCGAAGATGTCGGTCTCGAGGGATTTGTTGGGCGCAAGCTGCTGAAGCCAGTTCTGGTTCCATCACTGCTGCATGTTGCTTAGTTTCGGTAAAGCTCATTCTTCATCAGTCTGGGTGATTCTTACTGTAATACCATCGATATGGTAGATAGCAACCATAGTAGTAATGACATACTGTATTGTGTAACAATTAACATAATACAATTCAAATCATTGACTATTTTCACCCAAAATCAAGTCTCCTTGAGGTACACATCGGACTTCCCCATCCTTCCGCATTACCCACCAAGTGCACCCAGGTCCCTGGGCAAAGGCAATCCCACGAACGGGTTTACCTTTGCCTGAGGCAGGAGTAACCCAGACTGTCTTCCCCAGCATATTTCTCACATGCACCACAGGGACTTTATCCCCTTCTACAGTACGTAAAAGTTTTGATTGGGCAGGGCCGGCTCTATTAGTAGATCCCCTAGTGTTGACTAACCAGGTGGCTTTTGCTAAATGTTATCCCAATGTTTGAATGTCCCATCACCCATTGCTCTCAGTGTAGTCTTTAACAGTCCGTTGTATTGTTCAATTTTTCCGGAAGCTGGTGCATGATAGGGGATGTGATACACCCACTCAATGCCGTGCTCTTTGGCCCAGGTGTCTATGAGGTTGTTTCGGAAATGAGTCCCGTTGTCCGACTCAATTCTTTCGGGGGTGCCATGTCGCCATAAGACCTGCTTTTCAAGGCCCAGGATAGTGTTTCGGGCGGTGGCATGGGGCACAGGGTATGTTTCCAGCCATCCGGTGGTTGCTTCCACCATGGTAAGCACGTAGCGCTTGCCTTGGCGAGTTTGTGGAAGTGTGATATAGTCAATCTGCCAGGCCTCCCCATATTTATATTTCAACCATCGTCCTTCATACCAGAGGGGCTTTAACCGCTTGGCTTGTTTGATCGCAGCACACGTTTCACATTCATGGATAACCTGTGCAATAGCGTCCATGGTCAGGTCCACCCCTCGATCCCGAGCCCATCTATATGTTGCATCTCTTCCCTGATGGCCTGAGGTGTCATGGGCCCACCGAGCTATAAATAATTCACCCTTATGTTGCCAGTCCAGATCCACCTGAGCCACTTCAATCTTAGCAGCCTGATCCACCTGATGGTTGTTTTGATGTTCTTCGGTGGCCCGACTCTTGGGTACGTGAGCATCTACATGGCGTACTTTTATGACGAGATTCTCTAGTCGGGCAGCAATATCTTGCCACAATTCAGCAGCCCAGATGGGCTTGCCTCTGCGTTGCCAGTTGCTCTGCTTCCATTGCTGTAGCCACCCCCATAGAGCATTTGCCACCATCCATGAGTCAGTATAAAGATAGAGTACTGGCCATTTTTCTCGTTCAGCAATATCTAAAGCCAGCTGGATGGCTTTCACCTCTGCAAACTGACTTGATTCACCTTGTCCTTCAGCGGCTTCTGCGACTCGTCGTGTAGGGCTCCATACAGCAGCTTTCCACCTTCGATGTTTGCCTACAATACGACAGGACCCATCAGTAAATAGGGCATATTGCCTTTCATTCTCTGGCAGTTCATTATATGGTGGAGCCTCTTCAGCACGCGCCACCTCCTCTTCTGGTGATATTCCAAAATCTTTGCCTTCTGGCCAGTCCATGATCACTTCCAAGATTCCCGGGCGATTAAGGTTTCCTATTCGAGCCCGCTGTGTAATAAGCGCGACCCACTTACTCCACGTAGCATCAGTCGCATGATGCGTAGAGGGGACCCTCCCTTTGAACATCCAGCCCAGCACCGGCAGTCGGGGTGCCAGGAGGAGCTGTGCTTCAGTGCCAACCACTTCTGAGGCAGCTCGAACTCCTTCATATGCTGCCAGTATCTCCTTTTCAGTTGGAGTATAGCGGGACTCAGATCCCCTATATCCTCGACTCCAAAACCCTAGAGGTCGACCTCGAGTCTCTCCTGGTGCCTTCTGCCAGAGACTCCAGGTAGGGCCATTCTCCCCGGCTGCCGTGTAGAGCACATTTTTAACATCTTGTCCTGCTCGGACTGGCCCGAGGGCTACAGCATGAACTATCTCCTGCTTAATTTGCTCGAAGGCTTGTCGTTGCTCAGGGCCCCATTTAAAATCATTCTTCTTCTGGGTCACTTGATAAAGAGGGCTTACAATCAGACTGTAATTTGGAATATGCATTCTCCAGAAACCCACAACGCCCAGAAATGCTTGTGTTTCTTTTTTGCTAGTTGGTGGAGACATAGCTGTTATTTTGTTGATCACATCCGTTGGGATCTGTCGACGTCCATCTTGCCATTTTATTCCTAAAAACTGGATCTCTTGTGCAGGTCCTTTGACCTTACTTTGTTTTATAGCAAAACCAGCTTTCAGAAGGATTTGAATTATTTTCTTCCCTTTCTCAAAAACTTCTTCTGCTGTGTTGCCCCATACGATGATGTCGTCAATGTATTGCAGATGCTCTGGAGCTTCACCCTGTTCCAGTGCAGTTTGTATCAGCCCATGGCAAATGGTAGGGCTGTGTTTCCACCCCTGGGGAAGTCGATTCCAGGTGTATTGGACACCCCTCCAGGTGAAAGCAAACTGTGGCCTGCACTCTGCCGCCAAAGGGATCGAGAAAAACGCGTTAGCAATATCAATGGTGGCGTACCACTTGGCTGCCTTTGACTCCAGTTCATACTGAAGTTCTAGCATGTCCGGCACGGCAGCGCTCAGTGGTGGCGTGACTTCATTCAGGCCACGATAGTCTACTGTCAGTCTCCACTCTCCATTAGACTTTCGCACTGGCCATATGGGGCTGTTAAAGGGTGAGCGAGTCTTGCTGATCACTCCTTGGCTCTCCAGCCGACGAATCAGCTCATGGATGGGGATCAGGGAGTCTCTGTTGGTGCGATATTGCCGCCGGTGCACTGTTGTGGTAGCGATCGGCACCTGTTGTTCTTCGACCCTGAGCAACCCCACCACAGAAGGGTCCTCTGAGAGACCAGGCAAGGTGGACAGCTGTTTAATTTCTTCCGTCTCCAAGGCAGCTATACCAAAAGCCCACCGGTACCCTTTTGGGTCCTTGAAATACCCTCTGCTGAGGTAGTCTATGCCCAGGATGCACGGAGCCTCTGGGCCAGTCACAATGGGGTGCTTCTGCCACTCATTCCCAGTTAGGCTCACTTCGGCCTCCAGCACAGTCAGCTGTTGGGATCCCCCTGTCACTCCGGAAATACAGATGGGTTCTGCCCCTATATGGCTTGATGGCATTAAGGTACATTGTGCACCAGTATCCACTAAAGCCTTATATTCCTGTGGGTCTGATGTGCCAGGCCATCTAATCCACACAGTCCAATAAACTCGGTTATCCCTCTCCTCCGCCTGGCTGGAGGCAGGGCCCCTCTAATCCTGCTCATAGTACTCGTTACCCACTTCTTGTAAATAGGAATCAGAAGTCCCCTCAAGAGGATCAGAGGTGAGATCAGCTCTTCTATTCTTTCTGGGGAACTGCCCACTGGAAAGTGGAGCGACGATTTTTCTGGAGGAACATGAACGCCCTTTTGTAATTGTTTTCCCTTGCAGCTCACGTACTCGTGCCTCTAGGGTCGAGGTAGGTTTTCCATCCCACCTCCTCATGTCCTCTCCATAGTCACGCAATTGAAACCACAGGGTGGCTCGCGGTGTGTATCCTCTATATCCTCTCTCTTGAACAGAAGAGCGTTTACTCCTAATGGCTGAGACACTGGTCCGTATGGGTGGAGGGTAGGGCATATCCTCTTTGAATTGCCGGAACTCTCGGGACAGTTTCTCTACAGCAGAGACGCAGGCCCGTAGGGAGGAAGAGAGACTTTCTTCGTATTGCCGGAGTTGGCCAGCCAATTCATCCACCGTTGGTCTCTCTCCGTCTTTCCAGGCCATTATTGCTAATGAGTTGGCATATGATGATGGTGCACTCCGTACAAACTTCCGCCACATAGGTCGCGTGCAATTGACTTCATCTGGATCTTTGGATGATTGTCCATTGTCCAAGTCACCATAAATCACTTCCAGCACCGCTAGCTCCCTCAGGTACTGGATACCTTTCTCCATGGTGGTCCACTTGCCTGGGTGACATAGAACATCTTCCTTGAAGGGATACCTTTCCTTCACACCCGACAGGAGTCGTCTCCAGAGGCTGAGGACTCGTGCACTTTTTCCAATTGCTTTGTCAATGCCCCCTTCCCTAGAAAGGGATCCCAGCTGCTTGGCTTTCCTACCCTCTAATTCCAGGCTACTGGCCCCATTATCCCAGCATCGGAGCAGCCAGGTGACAATGTGCTCACCTGGACGACGGCTGAAATCCTTTCGCATATCTCGCAGTTCACTCAGTGATAGAGATCGGGTAGTTACCGTCTCTTTTATGAGTTCTTCCTCTTCCTCCTCTTCAAGCGATGACCTGCTCTCTTCCCTCTTCAGTCCTTGTGATGGCCCTGCTTCAGAGCACTCTGCCTCCTCACTCGCTTCCTCTGCCTCCCTCTTAGCAGAATCTTCCTCCTCCCTTACTAAACGAGCTGACTTCCGCTTCCAAGATTTCTTCTTTTGTACAGGGGCAACTGATACTGGGATGGGCTGGTTCTCTGGTTCAGCTGCAACAGTCTGAGTAGCTACAGTGCCTGTTGCAGGGGTTGGAGTAGTCACAGTGGCCGCCGCAGGGGTTTGAGTAGCTACAGTGTTAAATAGAGCTCGGTAGGCATGGGCCAGGCCCCAGCACATGGCAATGATTTGTGTCTCCTTGGAGCTGCCAGGCTGACAGCATACTTCTTCCAGATATTCTGCTAGTTTATCAGGATTCTGCACTTGTTCGGGAGTGAAGCTCCAAAACACCGGAGGTGCCCACCGCCCCAGGCATTTGCCCATGCTGTTCCACACGCCCTGCCATTCATAACTATCCAGCCTTGGGGCAGATCTCCGGGTGATATTCTTAAATCGCTTGCCAACCTTAGACAAAACCGAAACAATGTTCCCCAGAAGTAGCAATAGAGGTATTATAACTACCCAAGGGTGTTCAAAATACGGAAAAATTACTGTGATGAAGGAGGAAACGTTATGATAGAGGGTAGCAAAGGTATCATTCTGCATTTCCTCCATAGAAAGCCTTTCAGAGGCAGAAGTATAATTGCTAATCGTCTCCACAAGACTGTAGCCAAAATACAGTAACGGCTTTAGTACAGAGTTCAGATGATACCACATTAAGCTCAAGGTCAGTGCTCGAAAAACAAAACTTGCAGGCGAGTACAGCAGCCCGCAGAGACCAACACCGATCCTTAACATGTACAACAAAGACGAGAGCATCATGCAAATCAAATAAACTGATATTGTGACCTGCAACTGTTATTATCTCAAGCCTCAGGCCCCACGACCCTGGGATTAAGAGTCCCATGCTCTACCGACTGAGCTAGCCGGGCACGCTCCAGCTCCGAGAGGCTGTCGTGGTTTAGCCCCAGCCAGCAACTACGCACCACGCAGCCGCTCGCTCACTCCCCCACGGTAGCACGGGGGAGAGAATCGGAAGAGTAAAAGTGAGGAAACTCATGGTTTGAGATAAAGACAGTTTAATAAGTAAAGCAAAAGCCGTGCACGCAAGCAAAGCAAACCAAGGAATTTGTTCACCACTCCCCATGGGCAGGCAGGTGTTCAGCCATCTCCAGGGAAGCAGGGCTCCGTCACGCGTAATGGTTTCTTGGGAAGACAGACGCCATAACTCCGAACGTCCCTCCACCCCTTCCTTCTTCTTTGTCCCAGCTTTATATACTGAGCATGACGCTATATGGTATGGAATATCTCTTTGGCCAGCCTGGGTCAGCTGTCCCAGCTGTGTCCCCTCCCAGCTTCCCGTGCACCCCCAGCCTGCTCGCTGCAGGCCAGCATGAGAAGCTGGACTGTCCTTGACTACTTAGCAACAACTCAAAACATCAGCACCTTATCAACATTTTCTCATCCCAAATCCAAAACATAGCCTCATGCTAGCTTCTATGAAGAAAATTAACTCTACCCTAGCTGAAACCAGGACAAGAGCTTTTTACTTGTGCTAGCAGGAGTTATTTAATTTTTCAATCAAAACTGAAGGTCTTCGGTATCTGAAATGTTTTCAGTCACAGAAGGTGTACTCTTCAGTTAAATTATAACAGATCTTAAGGTACCACTGAATGTCTAAGTATGATAATAAACTTCATAGGATGCTGTTAGGAATTTACAAAGCCAAGTGCTATGCTTGCCCCCAGTAAAACTTTCTTTACTATTATTAATGGATGATAATTTATAGTAAAGCATAAAATAAGCAAACTAAAATTTAGAAGTTGAAAGAAGATAATTGTTTTAATTACCATATTCTGAAAGAGTTCTTCCAGTGCCTTCTGGCCTGTGTCTTGTAGTTTAAGATCCTCATCCCAGGAGCAGAAGAAGTAAGAGACACATTTAGCAATTTTATATAAAGATGACCACTTTAGAGGCAATATTAAGGCATTGTAAGACCCCCAAATATTTAAGCTTATATACATTAGGCCTAAATTTTACATTTGTCTGAAATGGAAGAACAAGTGTAAGAATTTTGTTCATTCTCATCTTTACATATAGGTCTTACTAGACCAAATCTTTTTGCACTGTTCCCTGAGTAAAGTGATTATGTTCATCATAGCTTTCAAAAAAGAAAAAAAGGTTTTTGTTCCTCTGATCACAATATGAAATTTGACATGTGATATGAGTCTTCTATATAGAAATTAAAAATGTGAAAAAAGATTCAGAATATGTACATCTTGATTTTTTAATTTCATGATTTCTAAGTCAACTAAGCAATTTTCTGAAGCTTGGTATTTTAATAGCTGGAAAATAACATTCTTCTTTGATACTTTTACTGACCGTATGAAAAGAATGAATGGAGAACACTAGCAAGGCCTGTTCAGACTGTTAAAAGAATACATCATGATGAATCAGTCAGAGCACAATCTGACTCTTTTCCTCTGCTTTTTTATCTGATTTTGTGATTATTCATATCAGCCATCCTCTCAGTGATTTCTTTTATCTCACACTTAGCTGGACATAAACATCACCAGAATATAAACATAACATTTGAGGACCTTGTTTGTTCACTTTGAAAATGCCATTCACTATAACATATCTTTTAATCTTTAAACTTTGGACACAGCCATTTTGTGATCTGCTGGGGCAAAGTGCTGTTTCATCATCAGCTTTCTTTCTCTGACAGTCATATCAAAACTAACTAACTAATCAGACTCCTATTATTGCCTCTTTTTCTCTGTTTCCACTCTTTCTGTGAGTACTTCTATTAATAAAAATAGCAACAGTAATTATAACACTGTGAAACTGAAATAAAAATCCAACATAACAGGCATTTATTTGCTGCAGTGATTAATTTGCCTAGGGCACCTAAGCAACCAGAGAGGTTTTCAAGGCAACTTTAGAAATGATTTTTGTTTCACTAACATTTAGAACTGTTACCTTACTGATGTAAGATAACATGAACTGACTTTACAACTCACCTTCTGGGATAATTCAGAGAAGTCAAGTAATTGACTGTGGTCAGAAATAGCTCATTGTGTCTATTTTTTCTTTTGCTCACATCAGTTTTACAGGAATATAATTCTGTCTCACTGAAGATGCTCCTCTCATATCACATCCTATTCCCTTTAGCGGAGTGAGGTACAGGGTTAGACGCACCTGACATTATCTATATCACCCAGCAGCAATGTTTTTGCAAGTCTTTTTAGCACGTTGAACTTGTGTCCTATATTTTTATTTTAAACTGAATACTCATATAGACTAAGTGCATGAGAGAGAGATACAAAAGACTAGGGAAAGACTTAGAGATCTTCAGACTCACAAGGGTAAGGCATTAATTGTAGTATTACTAAGCATAATTCCAGAAGACTCAAGAAGACTTAATGAAGCTAAGATGTCCTTCCTATTCCCCTTTTCCCTGCACCCCCCCCCCCCCCCCCAATCTCGTGTGAAAGTCATGGCAGAGGCAAGAAACCTCTGTTCTCCAGAGCAGGGAGGTTAAGTATGCATTAATGCAGAGGTTTACCTAGGGGACACAGGCATCATGTCTAAGTGCTAAATTATCATGAGTGGGCATGTGATGCTTCTTCTCTAGAGAAGAACGGAAGGATGGATAATGCTATACGCAATTGCAGCAACTCTTCACAAGCATGTAAATACACATTGCACACCCCAGAAAGAGTAATTGAAGGTCACAGAGGAGGAGCTGCAAATTATAAAGCATCAGGCCCGGGATGATATCACAGAGGTACCTCGAGATTTAAAAACATAATGAAAGAAAAGGTTAAAGTAAAATATTTTATTCATAATGAAAAACAGTGCTAAACTGCCTGACAGAACAGTTCAGGTGAGAGGGTGAGAGGATACTTCAGAGCTTCCCTCTCCCAGACCTCTTCTCTCATGGACTATTTCAGCAGCAAGAGAGAACTGAATGCACTGTACGTATTGTCACAGCTCTTTGCAACTTTTTGCCATGCTATTTGTATCTGAAGCAGTAACTATGATTATGGATTTTTGTGAAATACCTGTATGCATTCTTTTGTCTTGAGTGAGGTTATCTTGATTTAGTAGTTTATTTTTTTCCTGTGACCACAGTTTTTTCTGTTCCGTTAATATAATTAACATTATTTTTGGCTTCCCTTTTTAACTCATAACATATCTGTTATATATGGCTCAAAGAATGTTAAAATGTGCCAAATACATAAACAAGGAATATGGACTAAATTATATTTTCATTTTTCTCAACTTAATTTAGTCTCTGTATTCCTTCTATCAATAAGTCCCACAATACTTCTTTTTCACCCGTTCCAATAACATTTAAAACATGACCTTGATTGACGTCTAAGGGTGAGCGGGTTAGGAAGAGGTAGAAATGCCACAATATTGTAGTTCAGGATACAACTACTGAAGAGTAGATTTCAGGCCTTATTTTTTCACATCATAATTTTCCCAAGTTATATGGGACCTAAAAGGTTGATCTCTGTCTTTATTTAGAAGTGCTTGAATCAATTCTGAGTAATGATGTTGAATAATTTTTTTTTATTCCTTCATCAAATCTTCATATATGAAAAGTGTTTGAATTGCCTTAATGGATCTATGGATTCATGGACAATATAAATCATATCACTATATTCACCCAAATTTGTTTTCATTATTGGGATAGCTGTTTTCTGCCTTTGTATAAACCTCTAAGGCACACTACTAATCACTTATATGGACTTCATGCCACTGATCACAACTCTTTGAAGCCAGTAGTTTACCCAGTTTTAGAACCACCCCACTGTCCAGTTAACTAGTCCATATATAGTCAGCTTGTATATGAAGTTAGGACAATGTTGAAAACTTTACAAAAGTCAACATAAGCAACATCCACTGTTATCCCCTCATAAACCAGGCCAGTCATCTCATTGTTGAAGGCACTCAGGTTGGTAATCACAAATTTCCTTCCATAAATTCATGCCAAATATTTCCTATGTTTATTAATTCCTACAACAAGGAAGACTGAAAAACCAAAGAAAGGTGACCTTGACAGAGTGCTTGGGAAGTAATTTTTCCTCTTTGTTACTGTCTTGTTTTCATAGAAACATAAAATCATAGAGTAGTTTGGGTTGCAAGGGAACTTTAAAGGTCATCTACTCCAACCCCCGTGCAATAAGCAGGGACACCTTCAACTAGATCAGGTTCCTCAGAGCCCCGTCCAACCTGATCTGGAATGTCTCCAGGGATGGGGCATCTACCACCTCTCTGGGAAACCTGTTCCAGTGTTTCACCACACTCATGGTATGAAATTTTTTCCTTATACTTGGTCTAAATCTTCCCTATTTTAGTTTAAAACCATTAGCCCTAGTCCTATGGCAACAGGCCCTGCAAAAAAGTCTGTCCCCATCTTTCTTGTAAGCCCCTTTGAAGTACTGGAAGGCTGCAAGAAGGTCTCCCGGGAGCCTTCTCTTCCTCTAGGCTGAACAACTCTAGCTCTCTCAGCCTGTCCTCAGAGGAGAGGTGTTCCATCCCTCTGATCATTTTTGTGGCCCTCCTCTGGACCCGCTCCACCAGGTCCATGTCCTTCCTGTGCTGAGGGCTCCAGAGCTGGATGCAATACTGCAGGTGGGGTCTCACCCGAGCATAGTAGAGGGGCAAAATCACTTCCCTTGTCCTGCTGGTCATGCTTCTTTGGATGCAACCCAGGATACGGTTGGCCTTCTGCGCTGCAAGCGCATGTTGCTGGCTCATGTCCAGCTTTTCATCCACCAGTATCCCCAAGTCCTTCTGGGCAGGGCTGCTCTCAATCCCTCCATCCCCCAGCCTGGGTTGATACTGGGGGTTACCCCAACCCAGGTGCAGGACCCTGCACTTGGCCTTGTCAAACCTCATGAGGTTCACATGGGCCCATTCCTTGAGCTTGACCAGGTTCCTCTGGATGGCGTCCCATCCCTCAGGCGTGTCAACCACACCACTCAGCTTGGTGTCATCTACAAACTTGCTGAGGCTGCAATCAACTATGTCATTGATGAAGATATTAAATGGTACTCATCCCAATATGGGCTCATGTTTTGAAACACGGAATATTCAAAAATGTCTTAAGAGAAATATGTTGAGCTTTTTTTTGCAGGAGACTACAGATAGTTTCTGTCATATACTCTAAGATTATCTATATATGTATAGTGAGGAATTTTCTGCAGAAAGCATGCATATTAGTCCTATTTCTCCCTATTTTTCATTATGTTGTTTATAGGGATTACTCATGAATACTTCTACACTGCCCAGATATATAACAAAAAGTATATCCATGACAACATGAGATGGGTCTGCTCCTTGTTATACTTGTTTCCCAAACAACACGTGCTGGGTTTCCCTTAGAAGAATCTCTTGTCAATTAGGAGTGATCTGCTGCAGACAAGCCCCTTGAGTGGTTCACAGTTTGTGAAGTTCCTCCAGTTGTCTGGAAGACTCCATGTGTTATCTGTTATACTTCTGGAAAACCTAGAAACTTACAGCAAACAGCAAATTAAAATAATGATTAAAATGAAGAGTACACTACCATGCAGTTGGAAGTACAAAGACAGTAATACTTGAAAATGAATGAGGACAAACACCTGAACAGCTGAAGTCCAGCTCCGTTAAGGCAGATTGTGGTGAAACACTTACTGATCATTTTGTGCTACTTGGATGTTGCTCAATAAAGGCATGCTCTGAATGGTAGTCTAGTGAGAGATTGTGTCTCAAAATTCTTGGAGGCTGAGACCACGAAGTTTAGCAACGGTGGTGTTCAGGACTTCAACTCGTATGTGAATTGTGATAGGCCAAAGTTCTCAATGACATGACATAGACATTTTCTCATGCTTACACAAGATAAAGTTGTAGTCTAAAAACTAACACACAAACAAACAAAACCCTCCAAAATCAAACAGATCAATCAAAAATCAATGTAGAAATAATTATATTTTAACCTGGTTCATGGAAGTTTTACAAAGATTACTGACTATTTCAAAATATTTCAAGAAACATAAGTTTAAAATTAATATTATGGATTGCTATTTAGCTGCTTTAGAGAATAATTATTTCTAAGAAAACTGAAAATTTAAAAACAGTATATAGAGGCATTCATTCTGTTTTGAGCCATTCTGCTGTCATGCCACATGGCTGCATTTGAAAGTCTAACCTGATTGGGAAAGGATCTTGATAATACTGAGATATATGAAGAATAAGATTGACTGTGGTGTTATATGTAGAATATAGACTGTTATATATTCATAGAATCATTAAGGTTGGAAAAGACCTAAAGATCATCAAGTCCTGCCATCAAGTCAACACCACCATGCCCACTAAACCGTGTCCCGAAGTACCATATCCACACATTTTTTGAACACTCCCAGTGATGGTGACTCCATCACTTCCCTAGGCAGCCTGTTCCAATGCTTGATAATGCTTTTGGTAAAGAAATTATTGTTAATATCCAATCTAAACCTCCCCTGGCACTAATTGAGGTCATTTCTTCTCATCCTATCGCTATTTACTCGGGAGAAGAGACCAACACCGGCCTCACTACAGCCTCCTTTCAGGTAGTTGTAGAGAGTGATAAGGTCTCCTCTCAGCCTCCTCTTCTCCAGGGTAAACAACCCCAGTTCCCTCTGCAGCTCCTCGTAAGACTTGTACTCCAAACCCTTCACCAGCTTCATTGCCCTTCTTTGGACATGCTCCAGCAACTCAATGTCCTTCTTGTAGTGAGGGGCCCACAACTGAACACAGTATTTGAGGTGTGGCCTCACCAGTGCCGAGTACAGGGGTACAATCACTTCCCTACTCCTGCTGGTCACGCTATTTCTGATACAGGCCAAGATGGTCTTGACGTTCTTGGCCACTTGGGCAACTGCTGGCTCATGTTCAACCAGTTGTCAACAAACACCGCCAGGTCCTTTTCTGCCAGGCAGCTTTCCGGCCACTCCTCCCCAAGTCTGTAGCGTTGCATGGGGTGGTTGTGACCCAAGTGCAGGACCCGGCACTTGGTCTCATTAAACCTCATACAGTTGACCTCAGCCCATCAATCCAGCCTGTCCAGATCCCTCTGCAAAGCCTTCCTACCCTCGAGGAGATCAAGACTCCCACCCAACTTGATGCCATCTGCAAACTTACTGAGGGTGCACCCAATCCCCTCATCCAGATCATAGATACAGTTATTAAACAAGACCAGCCCCAAAAGTGAGCTCTGGGGAGCACACCAGTCTGTGTTGACTGCTGATTGCATTTAACCCCATTCACCACAACTCTCTGGGCTCGGCCATCTAGCCACTTCTTTACCCAGTGAAGAGTACACCTGTCTAAGCCATGAGCTGCCAATTTCTCTAAGAGAATGCTGTGGAAGACAGTGCCAAAGGCCTTACTGAAATCCAGGTAGACAACATCCACAGCCTTAAGGATGAAGTAACTGAGATCCATACAGAAAGTTAATGTTAAAAAAGCCTCTAGGCATATCAAGTTAAAGGTATTTAAGCAGAATTTTGTATTATGCATAGTGTAGCCACATTTCCTGGCACACAATCTCCAGATCAAATAGGGAGCATACACCATGCAGTACATGCACAGTAAGTCTTATTGCATCTGGAACACATTACCTCTACTGGGCATGTTCACGTGAGCTGTATAGCACATGTGCAGGTAAACTATGCATGCACAGTGGTCATTTGTCTGGAAATTCTGGAAAAGGACTGAATGCCTTTTTTCAAGCCTAAAGAAATTTACAGTCATGTTAAGGAACCCATGACATAGGGCCACCATCGTTTTGTTATTGTCCTTAAAAATATGATCACAACTTCTGCTTCTAAAACAGAGTCAGTAGATATTATTCACTCATGGAATTTTATCTGTTTTTGGAGTAATGAGGCTACAGCTCAAAGGTTTTGTGCCACTTTGATAGTGTATGCGTTCAAATAAGAATAAAGCCTCAATCATTTGCTGGATAAGTCTTCTCACTTTTCTCATTTCCTTTGTTCCTGGTTTGAGCTTCTTTCTATTCATCTTCTGGAGAATTTTAATTACTGTGATGATGCTGAAATGAGTTGCTAGAGGGTTAAACACTTCAGCATGTTAATATGTCTGGCTAGTTTTGGCACGAATGGGGTACGAAGTACCATGTTTTAGTATCTGTCCTGAATGCTCTGTATAAATCCTCCCAGTCATATTTTCACTTCGTACAGGAAAATGCTTTACATTCATACTTTAAGAGGTATAATTAAGATAATCTGGATCAGTGCATTGTAAGATGCAGGAATTCTTATCTCTCTCTCTCTTTGCAGCAAGCAAAATTGACTGGACACAGCCCTGAGACCTGGTCTGATCAGACCTGCTTTAAGCAGGGGGCTGGACTAGGTGTTTTCTGAGGTCCATTCCAGCCTGGAGTATTCCATGATTCTGTGATCTGCAAAATGGACTGAGTTAGGCACTGTGATATGAAATCGAAGACGATCCTGGCATTGGGAAAAGAGCAAATGCAGGTGATGTTAGTGCAATGAGTTTTTCCCTCTTTCCAATTAAGAAAAATATTTTTTCAGAGAGCAAAGTACATAATATTCTCAATGACAAGTTCAAGTGACCAAAGATATTTGTAGTAGGAAATTTAGATAATAAAGGTAAACTTTAAATTGGAGAATTGTAAACTGCAGGCAAAGTTCCGTCCAGAGCACTATGCAAGAAGAAATTGTGTGTACGGTTTTCCAGAAACCAAGGGAATGTAGTATATTTAATAGTAATGTAGTATATTTACAATCAACCTGGATCATGTTTTTTTCTCTGAGAAATCCTACAGGCTAGAGTAATATCATCTACAGATTAAGCAATTAGGGAGCATGAGTAAATATTTTATAATCCAATCTTCAAATACCAGAATAATATTTTTACCAAATGAAAGAAAAAAGAAAATTTGAACTGAAAGGACTATGGTATTAGGGTAAGAATTACTTTAAAATTATATTTTCAGGAAATGCTTTAAAAATCACATTACAAGGAAACATACAATGTTTTTGATTTGTAGTTGCATTTGATTGATGTTTTTCAGAGAGTTAACTTTTGAAAAATGGCTTCTAATTATTAACATTTGGCATATGTTTGTCAAAATATGTTTTGCAGCAACTGACAATGAAGAGGCTATTTTTTTTTATTTTAAAACAAAATATTATTTCAATTAAAACCTGTTTCATTTATGAAATCTGTTTAAACCCAGTTATGAAAATAAACAGGGAAACATGTTTCTTGCAAAATATACCAGGTGGTGATAAAAGGGTTAAACACATCCCAAATGCTGACTTCAGCCAAGCTGTCAGTAAGGTATGCTATAATCATATTTAACCTACAAGTGTAAAGAAACTGAGAAAGCTTCTCACAGAGTCTGTAACAGAGTCCAGAGTGCAGAGGGAGTGCAGGAAGAAGCCACATGCCTGCCTGGACAGGAGCCCAGTGCCCAGCTGAGTAATCCCTCCGACTTGTGGGCTCAAACTCAGATCTGTAGCTATGCAGATATATATCATTGTTTAACTAAATGTGATAATGTTGCATGGTCCAGTTGTATGACACCATACCAGCTTCAGTTTCTGCTGTTTCTGGTAGCACATCATTACTGTGCTGTTGTGCCAGATAAATTTTACAAAACATATTACCACTCTTTTTCTGTTTGTGTGTCAGTATAACATTTACACTCCTTGCATGATGTTTACATTAAAACACCAAGTGTGTTCATAGTATAGGCAAGTAAATGTTCAATATTTTGGAATCTAAGTTATATGTTAAAATACTCTGTAATTTTCACCTTTATGATATCTTCTGAAGAAAAATAAGACAACTGCAATAAGACTAATACTTCTAAATGCATATGAGTGCACCAATAATGTAATTCATCCAGCATAGCACAGGTAACTGAAAGTTAGTGATTTATGCTTAAGCCAGTCACCCAAGCGTTCTTGTGGAATCAGTGGAGATAAATAAGCCTCTGAGGAGGGAGACTCACTTCATCCTAAGATAGCTGCCTACGATAAGTGAGAAGAATCAGTCTTTGGATGTGCTTATTTCTTTCCCAATATCTCAGTTGATGTGTTTTTTTCCCTTCAGATCTGCATCCAAAGGTACTGAGAGATGTACAGAGACTCTTCTCAGAAACAATAAAGTATTACAAAATATGTCTGTACAGGAGGGTCTGGCAACATTTCCCAATCTGGATCCTGATGTGTGGCACCCCTGGCTCCATGTTTAGCTGAGGGCTAATGCTACACCACCATTCTTTAGTTTCTGTACAAAGGAAACAGGGACACACAAACCAGCAGCACTGAGAAGCTTAAATCTGTGGAAAAGCTTTAGTAGATACCAGCTGTGAATACTATCTGGAAAAGCCTCCTGGTTACAGTCACCAGAAAAAAAACAGTTTTCCTGGACAAAGGACAGTTCTACACACCCCTTGCTTATTATGCTTTTTTCCTTATCATGCACTCGTGGTTGTATTTACTTATGAAATATAGGACGAGACTGACCATTGGACTGACCCAGTATGGCTATTCTAATATTCAGTAAATTTATTACCTCAGAGATTCAAAATAACCTAGGAAAAGAAGTTTATTGTTCATGTAAATGTG
Source organism: Phaethon aethereus (assembly GCF_964289735.1). Taxonomy (NCBI): domain Eukaryota; kingdom Metazoa; phylum Chordata; class Aves; order Phaethontiformes; family Phaethontidae; genus Phaethon; species Phaethon aethereus. Next base: position 43,847,143 of record NC_138576.1, on the reverse strand, counting down.
GCGGAAATCTTCAAAAAGAACTCTATGTATACACAAATTTTTGTCAAGTATTCTAGAAAAGGCAAATAATAAGCATATTATTACATGTCTCCACATCTAAAGCATTATGTTTTGTCTAAGTGGCATGAGATGAGGATATTCTGCCTGGAGACAATTACAAAGAGCACTGAAGTAATTACATCCATCTTTTATATCCACTTTTTTTTCTGCTTTTCATTATATAATTTGTATATATAAATATAATCATCCTAGTGGCTGACAAAGAAAAAATAAATAAATAGGGATGTGCTCTGTGGTTTATACATAACTTGTCAAGCTGGAAGTTTGGAAACACATTTCTTCTTTCATTCAAAGGAAAGCAGCTGATACAGGATACATTTCTTTATTTTCATGTGGCAGTATACTTCTCCTTAACTGTGGGTGGTGAGTTGCACTGTGGTGTAGATCTGTTTCACACAGGAAATAAATATGTGAGATAATTGTGCAAAGAAGGAAAAATTACTGGGGGAGGAAGTGAAGAAGAAAAAAGTTTCCCGAACATCTGTTCTTCACATTACAAAGGATCAAATTCAATTATGTGCCAGATCCCTAAAATCATGATTTGTTCATAAAAATGATGAAACTTTAAATATATTCTTTTCATGATATCTTAATCTCTGATTCTTTTAAACTTCAAGGCTGGTCTCTGCTTATATTTTTAGATACCTTTTTTTACTCTTAAGTGGGGAAACATATTTTCCAAAACTCAATTCTTAGATTCTAAAATAGACAGTTCTAAGACCTTGCATTTTTAGAAATGTAGTAAACATCAAATGTGGTTATAAGACTTACAGTGCATAGGTGGGATCTGACAGAACCAGAAATTCATCCATAAGTGGGACATTTGTGTTTATTCTCTACACTTATATTAGCAAATAGACAGAAAAGCTGACAGAAATGCTCACAGAACTGACAAGTAGAAGTGTCAAGAGAAATGTAAAATGTATAGATGTTTCCCCAGCAACAGAATAATGAAAAATGACACTTTGTGGCTTAATTACATTTAATATTAAAAAAAAAAACCCTTTAACGAACTTCAGACAAAAAGTCAAAATTGAGTACTGAAAAAAACTTGACATATAAACCTCATTCTTAGATTTGAGTGCATCCAGCCTGGCAATATAGCAATCCAGCTGCTTTGTTGCTGCTGTTGTTTCCAAGAAGAAATTAAGTTGAAATTAACTCAGAGACCAATATCTTAATATTTACTTTAAATAACATTGCTGACACTTTTGTTCCATATGCTAAACAGAAATCTCCTGTTTGGCTCCAAGAAGAAAGCACCAGGAGAAAGAACTCCAAAGTATTGTAGGAGAAGGTACACACCTTTTTATTGACAAATGCATCCCTTACCTATCATGTGATTCATATAAATGGATTCTCTATATAAGACAGATTCAGACTTCACTATGAAACAGCGCATAAGTTAGGGCTTACAGTTTCTCATTCTTGTTGCAGTAACACGCAGATATTGCAAGAAAGTGAAGATGCCAGCTTGGACAGAGTTTTTAAAAACATATAGAAAATGACAGAGCAAAAATCAAATTGGCTCTATTTCCCTGATGGTCTTGAACCATTGTTCCAATTTAGTTCTCATTGTTAGAGTGTTTTAAGGATTGTTTTTTTAAGGTTTATGCTACAAAACCTCTCATTGTTATGATTCTTTAACAAGCTTATGAGATAAATGTCAGGTCTGTTGCAAATTTGAATTTTCTTATCTGCAACTAAAACTATCCAGGCTGACATTTGACCACTTTGTTTACAGTGTGGAAAGGGTTAATATGCTGCCTTTAAAGACAGTGTCTGTATTTTTAAAAGTAGGAGAAAAATTAATAAGTGAAGCATTGAAAAAATGTATTAAGTGCTTTATCTGTTAATTTTGCTGATGGAACAGTTTTCATACACAATCCCCATGATGGTAACCAGTGCTATTAGAAAATATAATTAGCTATTAAGGACTGCATTTGGAAAGGAATTATTTACTCAAGGAGAAATATTTGTAAACACTTAATGTGAATTATCAATTTCTTGCATGAAACCTTATGATTTTGTGACTATTAAAAAAAAAGATTGATTATGGGAGATGAAGTATAATGCATCAAAAGATACCTTCATGGAGAAATACCCATTTTTGTCTAGAAAATCACTAGTTTCATTTATTATAAAGAATGAATCTTCTATGGTCAAAGCAGAGACGGATGAGCAAAGTGCATTCATGGAAAACATTGTTGCAGCCAATACTGCTGCTGCTGTTACTTATTTGTCTCCTGCTTCAGACTTCAAGGGATGCAATTTCTTCACAATCTCCAGCTGCTGTTGCAGGGAAAATATGCCTAAACTTGGAATCTTTTATTTCTCAGACTAAAAATGCACTTGCATCTAAACATATAGTTAACAAGTATGAATTCTGGAACAAAGCAAAACAAAGCAAAACAAAACTACAAAACATCTCATTATTCAATGAAAATGTGAATTTCTAAATACCAGAGAAGCATCCAAATATTCAGAAATGTTAAAATCTGACTAGGAAATGTACTCTTATTCACTTTCTAAAGGACAATGCTGCATGCCTTGCAGCCACTGAGAGTTATTACACTTTATGACTAAGTCCTAAATGTATTTTCAAAGGTAGAAACAACACAAATAGTAATGATAACTGTCCTTACTATAGATGCATTGGGGGGGGAGGGGGGGTGTGTTTCTGGTTTTTTTTGTTTGGTTTTGTCTTTTTTCACCAACTATCTTCTCAGGAAAAAGGTCTAATTGTGAACCCAAGCAAAGGCAACACTCCTGGGTTGATCCACAGCAGTGGAGTTTGAACTTTACTCTTTCCAAGCTGAATAAAATATACAATACACTAATTAAATGAAAGGTAAGGAAAAATTATATTTTAAAAGCATTAAATATAGTATAATAAAATATTTACTGATTATTTTTTATGTCAACATTCTTCCTTTTTCATTGTAACTTTGTCTGACCTTAGTGTTGTGAAAAAGTATTCATCTTCTTTACAGTGTATTTAGTCTGTGCTATGATTTCCCTAGTTACTTGGTCATGTTTTGCAACCTTCCTAAACAGGAAAAACAGGGGAATATCTAGCAATCTGTAAGGGATATGAAAAGCTGTGAAATAAGAAAATGACAATCCTAATGACAATGTGTTTTGGAATTAGTATAATCTGAATGTCATGATCTGAATTTCACTATCCAAACTAGAGCTTAAGCATGTCAATCCTCTGGCACTAAAGCACATCTCTAAGTTAAAATTTTTCCTTTGTTCCTTTGCTGCTCTCAGCAAAAAAGTCCAACTGTTGCTATATGTCAACAAAAAAATAATAGCCCTTAATGAATCTGGCCAATGACCAGTGAGAATAGAGTCTGTTCCATCCACTCTTCCTACCCGCTTGCTTCTTTTTCTCCTCTGCTAATTCCTGTAGAAGTTCTAGTAAAGATGTGCTGGTGATGCTGATGCTGATGTGTTATTTCTGCAGGCATAACATAGTCCAAGTTAAGAGTTATGCCTAGGTATAAATCTACTATGTAAATTGATTAGGAATAAAGTATGTATTTATATTTGACAGATCTGCTTGTGCATTGCTAGTTGCTTAAATTGATCTCTATTAATTTCAAAACATTTTTTCCTACCTCCCATTTGTGCCTTACAAGATCAAGGCAGGTATGAACAAGGAACATTATCTTGTTTGTACATTGTCAGAAGAGCTGTTAATTTCTAATTACATAGCCACATGCTCCACTGTACTACCATAACTCACTGAAATTAGCGAGATGCCATGAAAACTACAATTCAGTCTGCATCAAATTGTTCTTGTTATTGAGGATGTACAAGTCTGAAAGAAATTTAGGTAAGGCAGCCTGTTGTTTAGAGATGTAACCCACTGGATTTCACCTGGAGAAACAAAGCGAACAATAGGGACTCTACAATGACACTTCTAAAGCTATATATTTGTATTATTTAACTGCCTTATCCATTGAACTATTTTGTTTCTACTTAGTCGTTTTCCTCTTACACTTCAACATTGTAATAAGTAAATGAGATTAATTAAAAGCCTTAATAACTTTAGAAAAATCTTCTTCCTCTATTAATTTCTTTCCCTAGAAATGGCACTTTTTTCCAACCACTATGCTCTGTAAAGCAAGAGTAATATACATTAAATTCAAAAAATAGTAATAGCAACATTTAACCAAGCAACAAAACCATAGAAATTTTATTGGAATAAGGGGGAAGTACCAGGAACTCTCTGGATTTCATTTTGGCTTTCCCTGTTTACTCCATGTTTTACATGGATAATGCTCAAAAATAATGTAGATTGGCGCAAGTCTGGGATCCTATAGAAGAGATCAAATCTAAGTGACTATTGACCAACTCCAGAATTAGATAAGCAGCTAGGAATAGTTTCTGGTGGGTAATTGCTCGACACCCTACCCATTTTAGAATCATAGAATCATTTAGTCTGGAAAAGACCTTTAAGATCATCAAGTTCAACCGTTAATCTAGCACTGTCAAGTCCACAACTAAACTGTATCCATAAGCAATCTTTTAAATACCTCCAGGGATGATGACTCAACCACTTCCCTGGGCAGCCTGCTCCAATGCTTGATAACTTTTTTGGTGAAGAAATTTTTTCCTAATATCCAATCTAAACCTCCCCTGGCACTACTTGAGGCTTTTTCCTCTTGTCCTATTGCTTGTTGCTTAGGAGAAGAGACCAACACCCACCTCGCTACAGCGTCCTTTCAGTTAGTGGTAGAGGTCGCTCAGGTTTCCCCTCAGCCTCCTCTTCTCCAGAGTTAACAACCCCAGTTCCTTCAGCTGCTCCTCATAAGACTTCTTCTCCAGATCCCTCATCAGCTTCGTTGCCCTTCTCTGGACACACTCCAGCACCTCAACGTCCTTCTTGCAGGGAAGGGCCCACTGAACACAGCATTCGAGGTGTGGCCTCACCAGAGCTGAGTACAGGGGTACAATCACTTCCCTACTCCTGCTGGCCACACTAGTTCTGATACAAGCCAGGATGCTGTTGGCCTTCTTGGCCACCTGGGCAGACTGCTGGCTCATGTTCAGGACTTCCAGGTCCTTTTCCTCTGGGCAACTTTCCTGCCACTCTTCCCCAAGCTTGTAGCATTGCATGGGGTTGTTGTGACCAAAGTGCAGGACCCGGCACTTGGCCTTGTTGAACCTCATATAGTTGGCCTCAGCCCATCAATCCAGCCTGTCCAGATCCCTCTGCAGAACCTTCGTCCCCTCGATCAACACTCCCATCCAACTTGGTGTCATCTGCAGACTTACTGAGGGAGCACTCGGTCTCCTCATCCAGATTGCCAATAAAGATATTGATCCCAATACTGAGCCCTGGGGAACACCGCTTGTGATGACTGCTGATTGGATTTAACTCCATTCACCATAACCCTTTGGGCCCAGCCATCCAGACAGTTTTTTACCCAACAACTTTCCTCTTACAAGCAGCCAGTTTCTCCAGGAGAATGCTGTGGGTAAAAGTGTCAAAGGCTTTACTGAAGTCCAGTCAGACAACATCCACAATCTTTCTATCATCCACTAAGCAGGTCACCTTGTCATAGAAGGAGATCAGGTCAGTCAAGCAGGACCTGCCTTTCATAAACCCATGCTGACTGGGCCCGATCACCTGGTTGTCCTGTACATGTTGTGTGATGGAACTCAAGATATTCTGCACCATAATGTTCCCTGGTACCAAGGTCAGGCTGACAGGCCTGTAATTGCCCGGATCCTCCTTCTGGCCCTTCTTGTATATGGCTGTCTGGCATAGTTTAACCCCCAGCCGGCAACTAAGCACCATGCAGCTGCTCACTCCCCCATGGGAGAGTGGTGGGAGAGAGGGACAAGGGATGGGGGAGAGAATCAGAAGAGTGAAAGTGAGAAAACTCATGGTTTGAGATAAACAGTTTAATAAGGAAAGCAAAAGCCACACACACAAGCAAAGCAAAACAAGAAACACATTCACCACTCCCCATCAGCAGGCAGGCACCCAGCCATCCCCGGGAAAGCAGGTCCCTATCACACACAATGCTTTCTTGGGAAGACAGATGCCATAACTCTGAAAGCCCCTCTCTCCCTCTTTCTTCTTTGCCCCAGAGTAATGATGTCATATGGTGTGGAATATCCCCTTGGCCAGCTACACAAACAAGATACAAGATAGTTGTTTTTAGCTACAACTAAAAGGTCTGTACGTTATCAACATTTTCTCATCCCAAATCCAAAACATACCCTCACACTACCTTCTGTGAAGAAAAATAACTCTACCCCAGCTGAAACCAGGACAGCATTATATTTGCTAACTTGCAGTCAATGTGGACCTCCCTGCTTAGCCAGACTGCTGATAAATGATGGAAAGTGGCTTGGTAAGCACTGTTGCCAGCTCCCTCAGTACCCTTGGGTGGATCCCATCCGGCTCCATAGACTTGTGTGCATCTAAGTGGTGTAGCAGGTCACTAACCATTTCCCCTTGGATTATGGAGGCTTCATTCTGCTCCCCCTCCCTGTCTTCCAGCTCAGGGAGCTGGGTACCCAGAAAACAACTGGTCTTACTATTAAAGGCTGAGGCAAAGAAGGCATAAATTAACTCATGCTTTTCCTTGTCCTTTGTCACTATGTTTTCCCCCCGACATCCAATAAAAGATGGAGATTCTCCTTACCCCTCATTTTGTTGCTAATGTATTTGTAGAAACATTTTTTATTGTCTTTTACAGCAGCAGCCATATTAATTTCTAGTTGGTCTTTGGCCCTTCTAATTTCCTCCTTGCATCACCTGACATCCTTGTAGTACTCCCGAGTTGCCTTCCCCTTCTTCCAAAGGTCATAGACTCCACTTTTTTTTCTGAGTTCCAGCCAAAGCGCTCTGTTCAGCCAGGATGGTTTTCTTCCCCACCAGCTCGTCTTTCAACACATAGGGATGTCCTGCTCCCGCACCTTTGATATTTCCTTCTTGAAGAATGTCCAGCTTTCCTGGACTCCTTTACCCTTTAGGACTGCCTCCCAAGGGACTCTGTGAACCAGTGTCCTAAACAGGCCAAAGTCTGCCCTCCGTAAGTCCAAGGTGGAAGTTCTGTTGACCCCCTTCCTTACTTATCCAAGAATCAAAGATTATAATTTCATGACTGCTATGCCCAAGATGGCCTCCAGTCATCACATCACCCGCAAGTCCTTCTCTGTTCACAAAAACCAGATCCAGCAGGACAGCTTCTGTAGTCAGATCACTCACCAGCTGTGTCAGGAAGTGATCTTCCACACACTCCATGAACCTCCTGGATGGTTTCCTCACTGTTGCATTGTATTTCCAGCAGACATCTGGTAAGTTGAAGTCCCCCACAAGAACAAGGGCTAGCGATTATGAGTCTTCTCCCAGCTGCTTATAGAGTATTTTGTCTGCCTCTTCATCCTGGTTGGGTGGTCTATAACGGAATCCTACCACAATATCTGCCCTATTGGCCTTCCCCCCGATTCTTATCCATAGACACTCAACCCTGTCATCACCATCATTAAGCTGTAGACAATCAAAACATTCCTTAAGATCCATGGCTATCCTACCACTTCTCCTTCCTTGTCTATTTCTTCTGAAGAGTTTATAGCCATCCATTGCAGCACTCCAGTTGTGTGAGTCATCCCACCATGTTTCCATGATGACAACTACATCGTCTCTCTTAAACACTGGCATGCTGCACCCAGGCTTACCTCTAGTGAGCCTAGTTTTATCCCTTTCCCCCTTCAAATCTAGTTTAAAGCTCTTTCAGTGAGCCCTGCTAACTCCTGTGCAAAGATCCGTTTCCCTCTTTGAGACAGGGGTACCCTGTCTGTTGCCAGCAGGCCTGGTGTCATGTAAATGGACCTGTGATCAAAAAAGCCAAAATTGTGCTGATGACGCTAGGCTCAGAGCCAGGTATTGATCTGCTGGCTTTTCCTGTTTTTTCCCTCATCACTCCCTGCAACTGGAAGGAAGAAGACTGGAGGCTTGCCAATGTGAGGCCCATCTACAAGAAAGGCCAGAAGGAGGATCCTGGGAACTGCAGGCCTGTCAGCCTGACCTCTGTTCCAGGGAAGATTATGGAGCGGTTGGTCTTGAGAGTGCTCACAGGGCATCTGCAGGACAACCAAAGGATCAGGCCCAGCCAGCATGGGTTCATGAAAGGCAGGTCCTGCTTGACCAACCTGATTTCCTTCTATGACCAGGTGACCCGCCTAGTGGATGAGGGAAAGACTGTGGACGTTGTCTACCTGGACTTTAGTAAAGCCTTTGACAGCGTCTCCCACAGCATTCTCCTGGAGAAACTGGCGGCTCGTGGCTTAGATGGGTTTACTCTTCGCTGGGTGAGGAACTGTCTGGATGGCCAAGCCCAGAGAGTTGTGGTGAATGGCGTTAAATCCGGCTGGTGGCCGGTCACAAGCGGTGTTCCCCAGGGCTCGGTTCTGGGGCCGGTCTTATTCAATATCTTTATTGATGATCTGGATGAGGGAATTGAGTGCTCCCTCAGTAAGTTTGCAGATGACACCAAGTTGAGTGGGAGTGTTGATCTGTTGGAGAGTAGGAGGGCTCTGCAGAGGGATCTGGACAGGCTGGATCGATGGGCAGAGGCCAACTGTATGAGGTTTAACAAGGCCAAGTGCAGGGTCCTGCACTTTGGCCACAACAACCCCATGCAATGCTACAGGCTTGGGGAGGAGTTGCTGGAGAGCAGCCCGGCGGAAAGGGACCTGGGGGTGCTGGTTGACATCCGGCTGAATATGAGCCGGCAGTGTGCCCAGGTGGCCAAGAAGGCCAACAGCGTCCTGGCCTGTATCAGGAATAGTGTGGCCAGCAGGAGTAGGGAAGTGATTGTGCCCCTGTACTCGGCACTGGTGAGGCCGCACCTTGAATCCTGTGTTCAGTTTTGGGCCCCTCACTACAAGAAGGATGTTGAGGTGCTGGAGCGTGTCCAGAGAAGGGCAACGGAGCTGGTGAGGGGTCTGGAGCACAAGTCTTATATGAGGAGTGACTGAGGGAACTGGGGTTGTTTAGTCTGGAGAAGAGGAGGCTGAGAGGAGACCTCAGCGCTCTCTACAACTACCTGAAAGGGGGTTGTGGCGACAAGGGTGTTGGCCTCTTCTCCCAAGTAACTAGTGATAGGACAAGAGGAAATGGCCTCAAGTTGCACCAGGGGAGGTTTAGATTGGATATTAGGAAAAATTTCTTCACCAAGAGAGTGGTCAGGCATTGGAACAGGCTGCCCAGGGAGGTGGTGGAGTCGCCATCTCTGGATGTGTTCAAAAAACGTGTGGATGTGGCGCTTCAGGACATGGTTTAGGGGACATGGTGGTGCTGGATTAATGGTTGGACTTGATGATCTTAAAGGTCCTTTCCAACCTAGTGATTCTGTGATTCTGTGATTCTGTGAAAGAGGAGAACATTACTTGTGCTCCTGATCCCTTAACCAGTCATCCCAAGGCCCTGAAATCTCTCTTGATTGCCCTCAGACTTCTTGTTGCAGCTTCATCTCTGCCTGCCTGAAAAATCATGGATAATAATCTGAGGGCCATACCAGGGTAGGAAGCTTTCTCTTCACATCTTTAACCCAGGCCCCAAGGAGGCAGCAGACTTCCATAAGAAGAGGGTCTGGTCTGCATATTGGGCCTTCGGTTCCCTTGAGAAGGAAGTCTCCTGTGACAATGACCTATCTTTTTTTCTTTGTGGAAACAGTTTTGATGCAGGGCGTAGGCTGACTTAACCTCAGCGACACCTCCAAGCTACATGAACCATTGTCCTCATTATTGTTTGATTCCACTTGCAGAGCTTCATGCATATTATGCAAGGGCACCTGCCAAGGTGGGGGAACCACAGAGGAGATGTGCCTGCTGAACCATGCAGGAACTTGTTGCCATTGCCCCCTGTCCCTTAAGTCACTGTGTCCAGCCAAGCAGAGAGTGGATAGGGAATGCTCCATATCATGTGTCCTGTCTGCCTGTTGGGCCTGTCCCAGAAAAGGTAGGGTGCGATGCCAGTAGTCTCTCTCTCTCTTTCGCACTCCCTGATACTCCTCAACCTACTCGTCTCCTTCTGGATCTCTGTCACTAAGTGTCATGGTTTAGCCCCAGCCGGCAACTAAGCACCACGCAGCCGCTCACTCACTCCCCCTCCCGCAATGGGACGGGGGAGAGAATTAGGAAAAAAACCTCGTGGGTTGAGATAAACACAGTTTAATAGGACAGAAAGAGAGAAGGAAACAACAATGGTAATACCAACAAAGGAATGTACAAGAACAAGTGATGCCCAATACAGCGATTGCTCACCACCCGGCGATCGACAGCCCGTCCCCGAGCAGCGATTTCCGCCCCCCGGTCAACTCCAGTTTACGTACTGGGCATGATGCCGTATGGTCAGCCTGGGTCAGCTGTCCCGGCTGTGTCCCCTCCCAGCTCCCCGTGCACCCCCAGCCTGCTCGCTGGCAGGCCGGCACAAGAAGCTGGACTGTCCTTGACTGCTCAGCAACAACCCAAAACATCAGCACATTATCAACAGTTTCTCATCCCAAATCCAAAACACAGTCTCACACTGGCTTCTGTGGAGAAAACCAGCTCTATCCTGGCTGAAACCAGGACACTAAGTGAAGGAGTTCCTCTACCTGGGCACACCTCCCACAGGTGTGCTCACTGCTGCCGTCCCACACTGGCATAAGAGTAGGGCACAACGTGCAGCCTGACGCCTGGGTGGCAGCATGTTCCCGCTGCAGTTCTGCTTGGGAAACTGCATCAGTCGTGGAGGGTGCAGAGCATAGAATGGTCATGACTTTCTGCTGGGTGGATAGCAGTTGTCCTTGATAGAATAAAATGTAATAAAAAAGCCTGACTATCCATTAAAATTACTGATGTTTATGCTGTAGACCATTTGCTCTACAGATTATTTCTTCCATGCAACTAGTTCAGTGGCATATGATAATCTGTTATCTGCTACAACTTGCACTTTTATAATTAAAACTCTGCTTTCAAAAAAACACAAAAAATACACAGGCGAGTAAGAAATTTAGGTTTCTGATGAAGGAGTATGGTAAGAGAGCGTATCACATAAAAAAACTATGATATGCTATATTTTGTACTTTACATTATAAATAAAAAAAAACCAGTCTGGATTTATGATAGAATGTTAGGTAATTTGTTTATGTTTTGTAAAATGAATGTTTTTGTTAAATTTTCTTTAAGATTATTGTCATTTTCTCTGATACTTATTTGAATCAATCCTGCTAACCTACTATATATTTTCAGAAAGCTGGATATTATGAAGCATTTGAGCCTCTGGATGTTTTTATAATCTCATGTGGGAAAACCTATTATATTTTGTTCATCAGTGACACATGGAACAAATTAAAATGAAACATTTTTATATTGTTTTACTTAGTGTAAATTGAAAAGCTAGATCATATCTCACTGAAAATGTTTTTGCTCTCCTAGAACGACCAGACCTATTCACTGTATATCGGTTTCTCCAGCTATAATATCGCTTTAAACTTTTGAACAGCCATGACTATGAAACAGATTTCATAAAATATAACAATCATGAAAGGTGGTGAAATCGGGAATAGCCATGGGCAAATTGGGAATCACTAACTGTCATGTCACTTTACAACAATGCAGTCATAAAATAATAGTATGTTGGAGTATATTGGTATGATTTACTTTTCATCTGGAAGTTAAAGTAGTACAATGCACACTGAGAGAGAGCAAGCAACATCTAGAGAGAAGGGAAGAAAACATCACAGTTTAGCCCTTCTGTGCCATGGGCAAAGCACCTAGGAGAGGAATGCATGTTTATAAACCAAAAACCTTTCTCAACCTTTTGTACAGCGTTTAATCAGATGAACTGCTCCTTTGACAAATCTGTCGATGACCAGGGAAAAAGACTTCAGCTAACCCACAGGTCTCAGTGTACAGATCTCCCTTGGACAGAGGTTTTTGGAATGATATCTTTTCCAAACATGGTCTGTATTTAACCTTTGCAAATGTCTATATATGGTCTGTAAGCATTTTTGCAACTACTGTGTGCAGTATCAGTCTAGCAGTCTAATCCTCAACAGGTGTCCTATGAATGTCTTTGCAAGATTAACACAGAGAGCATAGCCTTATGGACTATTTTAGTAACTATGATTAGCATTAGGAAGCAAATCCCCCTCCGCATTTGTGGTGTGAAAGGATCCCATTTCAGCACATGTGCCATTCCCCTGCACAAGAAAGAGGATGGGATGTGGGGTCAGGCTGAAGTGGCAAGGCTAAGCTGGAGATGGAAGGATCAATGTGCTGCAGTGCAGGAGTAGGAGGAGGCAGCAGTCAGCAGAAAAATATCTTCAACTTCATAAATTCTCCATTTAACACACCTCAGTAAAGCTCCATGTGGAACACAGAGGCCAACATCCAGTAATCAAGAAATGTGGTAGGCATTGCATAGATTCTAAATGAGCTGTTTTCATTTCCTGGCCTTGAGAGGTTTTTTTTTTCCTGAAAATTAATACTAAAATAGACTAAAACAGACTCATAATGAAAAATAAAAATAAAACTTCACCAAATGAAGAACATTTTAAAATTCTTTTTAACAGTTTAAGCATAGACAAGCACTTAAAACATTTTTCTTTGTTTACAATCTTCTGGTTTTTAATCAGAGAGAAATCAGTTTTCAATCTAAAATAATTAACAAGATAAAAACAATATCAGCTACAGTATGAATTACTAATCCTATTAAAATAAATTATAACAGTATTCTGAATTTTCAAGCACATTTTTATTTTGGATATTTTGGTTTGAATAAAAATGTATTTTCCTCCAAAAGGTTTCTTGATAAACTTATTCTATAGTTTCAGGCAACATATACCATTTTTGCTCACATATGTTCCCTGGAGATGTAACCTAAATATTTAATACAATTAAACTTCATTTAGTAGATGATAGACATTTCCCAAATGCTTATCTCTGACTGTGGCCACAATCTGTTCTCATGGGAACTAAATACTGCCATAAACCCAACAGCCTTCCCTCCCAGTGCCAGCTGTAGCTCCTTAACTTTCCCTTTTCTAACAGAAATGCATAATAGCATATAAATGTGTGTCCGTTAAACAATAGTGTCGCTTATATATAATTTTAAATTATAAACCTATACTAATGGAGTCATCTTTTCTAAGGCATGTCACATTAAACCACAACATTTCCAAAGAATGTTACATATCTCTGAACACTCCTCTTACATTCAGAACTCTGGTTTAGCTTAAAACTTTAAAACCCTTTGTAGTCAGATATCTTTATCAGTACTTGGTACAGTTATAAGGATGCTTAAGAACATATGTTAACTCTACCAAGCTCTATTTTACCCTACACATTAAAAGTCGGTTGAAGTGTAAGACATTCACCTTTTGCAAATGGCAAAGTATGACTAAGTAATGGCAATACTTACTCTGAATTAACTGGAATGCTTTTAAAAGTTTTCTTGTGATGACCTTATAAACAAGCAAGATGGAAAATGATAAAGACATGGCCCAAAGCACTAGACTTTACACAAAATGTATCCATCAGTGCTGAAGGGATGGTCTTTCTGCTGCAACCACTAATGAGAAAAAAGAAGAAACAGAGGAAAAAGTAACTGCTGCGAGAAATGAAGAACATCTCTTTCCAATGCTACCTCATTACTCATGAATTAGAGAACCTTATCAGTTGCATTTTGTGTTGCGGGGGCTAGTTAGAAACAGAACCTTCTGTAAGATGTCAAATGTGTTAATCCTTATTTCTCCTGATCATTTGATTGCCAGGACTGATATATTACCATTCTGAGACAGGTAAAGAACATTCAATTTAATTTTGCCCCAAATCAGTTATCATAGTACACTTCGTTCATTCCTTTAAAAGTAGATATTGAATTATTAAAATTTTATTCTAACACATAAATATATATTTTTTCTGGTTTTGTTCAATCTTTTTTTTTGGTTTTGTTGCAAAATGCAAATCCATGAAATGGATAAAAAGTGGTTGTCAAAAATTAACTTATTTGTCATAAATTCTTAAACTGCATTCAGAAATAGTTTCTGATTAATTCAAATTTGGTTGATCAGACTGGATCCTACAGTACCGTACTGTTTCCAACTACTTATTATAGAAACAAATTACATTCCAACAACAAAGTTGGACCAAATCTTCATTTAGGGTCAAAAAAAGCCTGACAATGAAACAGTGGTAGCAATTATTATTAAGAGAATGGTTGTATTCAAATAACTTCAGGTCTAACTGTACAGTAGTGTTCCATGCCATTTGCTCTTGTAACATTGTGTTGCTTCTCAGTGGAGGTCTGAATCTTATTTGTAATATCTCATACGCTCCTGGTACTTAAAGTTCTGTTCCAGTCATGGGTTACATCACTCATGATTAAGAATAAAGGAACATAAGAACATGATGACCATAAACAAAAGACAGAGGCAAGCAGATATGATACTTCTCATTTATACTATTCCAGACTCCTGTCTGAGCACTGAGACTTCCAAAATCAGATGTATATGTTGTTTTCCATACTGAGGAACCCTTAGTGGATTTCTTTCATATGAAGATATCTCTCTGAATTCAGTGAAGTCCACAGCATCCTTTGACAGGGAGTTCGACAGCTCTGTTACAGCAGCACGGAGAACATCCTTTTGGGGTTTGTTTTGAACCTGAGCCTTATGTCTTTAACTGATGCTCCCTCATTCTTGTGATGCAAAACAGACAATAAATAAACAGCAAATCTGTCAAACTTTCCATGCCACATGCATTTGTAATTCTCTATTACAATTTTTCTTAGCTGTCTCTTCTGCAGAATGACTCCTAACTAAATTAACAACAAAGTATGGAAGTTGTTCCATACTTTCGATATGCCTTGGAGCCCTTCACTGAATTCTTTGCAGAAGTATTTATTTTGACATTAAATCACAAGAGCTATATATAGTAGTAATGGTATAGATGTACATAGGATTTATACAGTAGAATATTCCTGTGATCTTTCATGTTATCTTTCATTACAGTCCCTAACTTCTGATTTGCCTTGTTGACCACTACTAAGTGTTAAGCTGATGCTTTAATTGAACATTCCTGAAGGTCTTGGGGTGAATGTTAATCATCTGTTCACCATTTTGCATGTGAAATTATTATTGTTTTCCTTCTGTGGGAAAGTGCACCACTTTACACTTATCAGTGCTCAATTTAATCTGACATTTTACTTCCTCATTTTTTAAAGCATTTTTGCAATTCTGTATGAGATATTATTTTGAAAAAATTCCTGTAGTCAAAAAACTTTGTCAGCTTACTGCTCACTTCTTCCCCACATTTTTCAGGTCATTTATAAATATATTCAACAACACAGGTAGAGCAACAGCAGAGATAGTATCTAACAGTTGCAGATATTCAGTTATCACAGATATTCCAGTACTCACAGTCACTGGAAATCATACTGCTACTTTCAAGACTTTCTGTCTCTTTCATGTTCTTTCTGTAAGTAGGAAAGAAATGCCATTTAAAAAAAAAAAAATGTGACTGAACAAAATAGAATATGACATGCTTGCTTTATTTCTTAATAATGTCTATCACTGGCTACAAGATGTTCTCTAAACCAGTGGGGGGATATGGATCAGACAACCAGTATTTTAAAGAGGATGGCTGAATAAGATTTAAAATACATTTGAAGTTTAGAGACAACTGACGTGGTACTAAGCGTACTTAGCTACGATGGAAACCCCATGATTTATCATTTACCTATGATGCCAAAACATTTTTAAAACTATGTGTGGTGAAAGAAAAACAAAACACACAAATAAACCAAATAAACCCTAAACTTTATAGAAACTTATTTCACAGTTTATTTATAACCAGTGTAGATATGATCAGGCATTGTTTTGTCTTGATTATTTCAATGAACTATGATTTAATATTATACTTGGGAATGGTCATTTTTTGTCATTTTAGTACAGCAGAATATCAATTTTACCATCCTGAAATCTTTCATGAACAGATCTAGCAGCCAGCTAAGCTATTGTACTGAAACTGGATGGGAAGTATTTAAGACTATTTAATTTAATTATGCTGACAATTTTTTTTCCAGTATTTCTTTACGGTTTATGTGTAGCAGCCATGTATCTTCAGGACAGAATATAGAAAGCAAAGTAAAGAAAACAAATCATCATCACAAATGAACAAGATTCATTACTGTGGGACAGAAAATCTCCTTCAAATCAACTCTCATTTTCACCATCATATATGAGTGAGATATTTTGATAAACCCTTACATGTTCTGATAATGCCCTCTCCCCATCTTCGCACTGGAAATTAGTCTGTGGTATGCCAGGTGGATCACCAGTGGTTTGTTTGAGAATGTCTATGGTAAGAACTATCTCCTAGCAAGGGTGTGGAATCCATGAGGGAAAATGGAAGGTGCAGGAAATTCACAACTGCAGCATTTAGTGTGAACTCCATCAGGGGCCATTAAACACAATGATTCAATCCATGGGCACATCAGCCCATGAAGGATTCTCCAGTTTATGCCCTCAGTGAGGTGTCAGCTCAGACACATCAGCCCATGTGGATTCCTTACCTTCTCTTCTGACTGTTCTGCATTAGGACAAGACAAAAGAATGATAAAATGGAGCAAACTGAGCATGAATGTGTTCCTAGGCGTGTTTTGGTAATGGAGATAAACCAGCAAGATGTTTTAAAGCCAGCTGAAGTGTTGTGCAGTGTTTGGCTGGAGAGACTAGAAAGGATCTGTGGGTCAGCAGTGACAGTACTTTTTTCACGTAGATAAGGGTTGTCACCCCACAAGATATTTTTGGGGTGGCAGATATCTGAAATCAAGCTTGTCAACAGGATCTGTGCAAGTCTTTGCAAGCACATGATGGAGTGTTCCCCTGCTACCCAGGGGACCTGGCTCCCTCAGAGACTGACTCCACAATTTCTGGTAAGTAGCAATGCTGATATTACATGTTTGATCAGGGGTTGGGATTGTTGTCAATGAGAGTGGTGTTGCTAGTTATTCCATAAATACCGAAAAGTGAAAAATCCTTCACAGATTTGTTGGGAGATGTAAAAATAGCTCTAGAATTGCTGTTACAGACACGTGTTCCACCTCCCCAGACACTTGAAAAAGGCTTTAGTGAACCAGAGGATGAAGTCTTAATCCCCCTTTTTTGCAGAGCCACACAGACTGGAGTTTTCTCCAGTGAACAACACAGCTCTGTGTGTACTGGGGATGCTGAGGAGTCTGTAGGCTAAAGCAGGTCCATAAAAAAGTCATCCTCTACTTCTTGCCCTTCAGCCTGGGGCACTTCTGTCTCATTTCCTGTTTTTCTAAGCCCCATGTCCTAGGAGCAATGATGAGATGTTTAGAGGGGATTCCAGAGAGGTTTCAGACCCCAGCTGCTTGCCAGAACAGGTAGATAGAAGAAATGGGGAGCATGTCAGGAGCTCGGCCAGGACTTCTTATTCCTTGTAGTAGAGGATTTAGGAAGAGAGCAAAAGTGTTGAGGCTGTCATCAAAGTCCCATGATTTGGGTAAGAAATTGTATACCCTTTGTCCCTCCTGAACAGCAGGTCCAACCCAGCACATCAGCCTGCCTAAATATGGTATTAATTGCCATATAAGAGTTCTTTAACACATTAGATTGTTACAGAATAGTTCTTTCCAACAGCCACCGAGGCAAACTACGCTTCAGTGGAGAGAATGGGTGCAAAGAACACAAGACCATCTTGAAGTCTTCCCCAGTTAGGGACCTCATAAGGTAAGCAACAGCAGAAGCAGTGCCCTTTCCAGAGCTACACTCTGGTCAATCTTACCAACTGGATTTTCTTGAGGATTAAACAATGGGTTCCACAGTGACATTTTCAGAAGTTTTGGAGGAGATTCCACCCCCTAGCAAGGGAGATAGGGAGGTTCTAGGATTGTAGTTCTTATTTCCTAGTTTTAATACTAGGGTCTGACCTTTCTTAAAGATTCAGGAAAAGGCTTATAGGGAAAAATAGAAAGGAAAGATAAGCAGAAAAAGTTGTCAATGTCCTTCTCTCCCATTATACGAATACTGCCTCATTCTCCTCTCTGGAACTGCTTTGGTGGATCTGCTTCTCAGCTGGGTGCAGCAGGGCACCTTACCTGATACCTGAGTGAGCTTGTTCTGTGGCACATCAAAGAAAACATATTTTGATGTAACACCGCCCATTACAATGTGGTGTCCTTCACTTATTGGTTTGGGGGCAGTAGCTTTCCTTCACAGAGAAAGAAGTAATCCCTCCAAGTATTCCCTCAAATCTGGTTGGAGGAACTATCAAGTCTCCCAGTTGTAATAATGCACTCACTATTTGGACTGCTGTTGGCAATGACAAAGAACACCTTCCTCCTCCTCGTCCTAATTTCCACCCATCCACATTTTGTGATCAACATTTGGGCAATGGCTTTTGTCATGCACATGGCAGCTTTTACACACCAATAGGATAGAGCAGAAGGAAAAGCCTTCCTCTTAAAAATGGACAAATGAAGGAGGAGGTCAGAACTGATGAGGAAGAGCAAGACTGAGGTTAGCAACATCCAACAAGTTCAAGGGGGGTCAGTCACCCTGGAGGGGGATAATTAAAATTTCCTTCTCTTTCCCTGGAAGTCCCTCCTCAAAGGAAGTGCTCTGAAGATGTGAAAAGTGTAAAGAAAGCAGAAGACATCTTTTTACGTGGTGACTGAGCCATGCTGCACAAAACAGTGTGAGGTTGCAGCTGATGTTTGCAGAGACTTTGGATCATGCAGCATCTGGGTAACAGTGTAGGTGTCAGCAGAAGGAGCAGGATGATGGCAACAGCACCTGCAGTTGTGATGTGGTACTGGATGCTACAGTGAAGTTATAGGCCTTTTCAATGCAGAGAGATAATTTGGAGGTGGAGGGAAGGGAAGGAAAACTTACCTGATTATTTTTCTTATTTTGGTAATGAAGAACAATAGAATGAAGGTCAGGACGTTATACGGAGCAAATGTTTAGTTATTATAGTCTATCAGGGATGTATAAATGTGTGGCAGAAAGAGAGAGTGACTGCTTAATTAAATGCCTTAATTTATTTGACTTTTAAAAAGTCTTTGATAAGGTCATGCTAGAAGCTACAGTGAGCTGCAGAAGATCTTTAGCTGTCCAGAACTGTAAACTGGTTTGAATGTTTTCAGTAATGTGAAGGATTTAGAAGATGGTATCGTTGTGCATTTCAGATTTTAAATACAAATTAAGATTTAGATGATGACAGCATTTGACAAAATAGTGAGGTGTCTTATCAGTCTTACTCCTGGTGGTGGTGGAGTAAAAATACAGAGCCAGACTCTTCTCTGTGGTGCAGTGACAGGACAAGAGGCAATGGGAACAAATTAAAACATTAATTAAAAAAAAAAAACAAAACAAAGAACAAATCATTTAAGCATTGGAAAAAGGTTTTTTTCCTGTGAGGGTGGTGGAACACTGGAACAGTTTGCCCAGCTGTTGCAGTTTGGGACCAAAAGACAGTGTGGAGCTACTTATGATATAATATACTACAAGCATTGTCAGCTAGGCCTAATTTACGCTAAATGCTACACCAGAGAAGTTGTAGCATCTCAGTCTTTGAAGATGCTCAAAACCTGACTGGGCATAGTCTTGAGCAGTCTGTGCTAGCTGGCCCTGCTCTTGAGCAGAAGTCAGATTAGGTGGTCTCTAGACATCCTTTCCAACCTCAATGATCCTGTGATTCTTGGAAAGTTTTCACTGTATTGGAGAAAAATGTTATTAACATGTAAAGAAATCTAAATTTCTGTCCTAAATTCACGTAAGATTTGGTGATATATACATATGATTTACTGATTGCAAATATGGTCATTTGATAGCCTTGTCTGCTGTCTTCTCTAACGGTCGTTCAGATTGTACAGAGACATACAGAAACAATACTGTGATCATTCTGTCTGCAAGACCAAGATAAAAATGAGATGTATTTCTCAAGCTAATGACCAAAACGGATCTTGTTTGGGTAATGGCTCAGGGTGCATTGATTTTGGGTGTATTGATATAAATCTTGGGTGATCGATAGTACAGCTGGTTGTAAGAAATTAATGACTAATCTCAAGACCTAAAATAATTTCAATCTAATGAGGAGAATCTATAACCATAGTGTCTGGGGCACTATTATGCACTTTATCAAAGAGAAATTATCAAGATGAGTGAGGAAATCAGAATGACCATAATGGGAAAGGAGGGGGGGAAGAAAAGGCAGAAAACCATCTGGAGCAGAGCAGAGTATGCCATAAGTGTACATGTCTACACAGCCTGCTGAGGACAAGCCTGGGGGAGGTCCAGGTTCTGCTGTGCCCAGGTTATGTCAGGGAGCACGTGCAATAGTAATAATGAGCACTGGTCTGCCAAGTTATCACTGCCTGGTTGCTCACAAGCAGTCTTCAGTCTGTCCAAGAGACAAGTCACATGGCAGTCAGGCAGGAGCAGACTAGAGAGGGTACGATGGAGTGTTTCATGCTTTTCATTGCTCCAAACCAATTTTCCGGAATGACAGAAGGAGGCTGTTAATGGAATGGTATGCCTGTTTCTGATGTCCATATTTTAGAATGCTTAAGATAAATTGATAATTGATAAGATAAATAGAGTAGACAAAGACATTTAAGATTGATTTGGAAATTGAAAAAAATGCATTATAATGAGAGATTAATGAAGTTCAGCCCATTTTGTTTGATCAAACAGATGTTACAGAGATGAAGCATAGCTTCCCTGACTTTTTTTTTTTCATAGTTGGTGGCTCCTAAATCTAATAAAAAAGGTGTAGCAATAACAAAGATTTTGAAAATGCAGCTCAAAAAAGTGAGAAGAGAAACATTTTTAATTTGGCTGTAACGCAAATTACATATCACAGTAGAACCAGAACCAGCAGAACAATTGATCTGAAAATATGATGAACTCCATGTCACTAAGACATCTAACCATACTGCCAGTCCAAGTAAGCAATGTAGGCTCTGTCTTTAGCATATGGGGGAGAAATATTAAATTTGGGAGTGTAATTTATGTCATTATAATAGATAGGTATGAGAAAATGGGGAGGAGAAAAGAACCTTAGGTTAAAACTCAACCTTGAATTTAGATTGCTAAAGCTGGTAGAGATAAATTGGCCCTTGTCATCTTGAAAGTTATATATTCAGCGTGCTATCAAGGGACTCAGTAATTTCTAGGTAGGTTCTATGACCTGTATTAAACAGCAAGTTGCTGTTTGCTACTCGATCAAGTTGCACTTGATCATCCTTTTAATGAATGTCTGGCCTGTTAAAACCTTAAAAAAAACCTGTGTGTGCTCCAGAAGCCCACCCCAATAGTAGATTTTTTAAACTAATGTTCAAGATAATTTTTGAAAGACAAGGCAAAATCTTAAGGTGATTTTTTTTTCATACAATGTTTTATTCAGTTTTCATTCAGTTATTTATCTAAATGCCATTCAGCTATGTCGTTCTTATATTTCACCTATAAATACCTGTATTTTCTTCCAGAAATAAATTAATGAACAAATAAATCTGAATTGTTAAAACTATTGCTTGCTGTCCACTTGTTTTAGAAGCAGAAAACTTAGTCCTCCTTTGTCACAGGCACGCTGGTGTACTCCTTCAGGATGAAACCACAGTACTGACAGTAATTCTTTTTATTGACCCTCTGCCATAAAAGTACAACAGAGTTCTCTTGAAGTTTTCTTGCATGTGATGCACTGTCTGAAAGGGCTTCTTACTTGCCAGTTGAGGAAGTGTTACTACTGTCAATGAGTTAAAAGTGATGTGAAGAAACTTCTGTGTTCATTATATAAAGCAAGAAAGATTAATAGCTGGGATTTCATCAGTAAACTTCCTATGGGTGGATGAATGCAATAGCATTTACGAGATTGGAAAACAATAACTTTTGACAAATCATAGCCTTAATTATCTCAGCAAATAAATTTGTGACACTACTAATGATTATTATTATTTATTATTATTTATTGAAAAGAAACCTACCCAACTCAAATGAAAGGTAGACTTTAATATATATAAAATTAGAATCTTCAAAATACCTTTTAGTACCTTTACCCATGATCCTGGACTATAGAGAGGCAACTGTAGGGGCCAGACTCATTTATGCAACTTTCCTTTGCATGGTCTACAGGGGCCTGGGATATCTGTTGAGGCTCTGTCATGGTCCTGTTCCCTATTATAGGAGTACAAGACATCTTGTGAAGAGACAAGTTCTTGACAGTCCTAAGGAAGGCCACCTTAGGAAAACCAAAAATGTTATGATTCCTTCACACTGCTCTAGTTTTTTAACCCAGTATAAGCATACTGGAGAGAGAGGATCTTAACTAGGAGCTCCTGCTTACAGGTAATCCTTTATGTCCTACAGCAAGAAAATTCACAAGTATTGCACCTCCTAGCGTGTGGCAGGACCTCTAAAATGAAGTTAATGTTTAAATGCTTTCCAAGCATACAGAATAACACCAAGTAGAATAAAAATCTTAGGTAACATTTAGGCAGATGTTAGACACCCTCTAATATTGGGCTCTGCGTTAAGCTCCCTGTTCCCTTTACTCTGTGACACAGATCATTGGGCTGACTTTCAGCTCGAGCTGTGCTGCATCAAACAGTTTACCCCTTGACCTTCAGCTCCTTCTTCTGCTTTAATATATACACTTCGCTTTTCCAACATAAAAAAATCAATTCTACCCTAAAAAATGCTTTAAGTTAAAGCAGAATTCCTCACAGTGCCTCAACTGAAATTATTTTTTCTCTACCCTCTCATTAAAACCAGCATAAAGGCAAAGCTTCTGTTTAATTTTATATATACAAAACTTTGCCTACAGCTCCACCTCCAGCTTTACTATGCCACCCTAGAAAGTATAACAGAGTTAAAACACATTTTCAGGCCATAAAACTAAGCATAACCATCAAGGAAAAAGAACATGATTATACAACCTCTGAAACAGTTTGAATGTATAGCATAACCTCCACTTAAAAAGTGTGTTATTATGTCCTACTAAAATATGACAAATAGCCTATGATAGTAAGTAATGGACATGCTATCATTAAATTAAACTGTACAAATAAAAAGGCCTAGTTTATTCAAATAATGGAAAGCCAGGGCACATATTATGAATTTCAGCATGGATACGGTACAACGCTGAAAATAAGATCCACATCGGTAAATGCGGACCTGACCTAAATTGCCTTTAATACAATGCCCTAGAGAATCATTTCAATTAGGTGCTAATAATGAAAAGCCCTTTTCTCTATATTAATGATTTTTTTTTTGCTTTTACATTAAAAAAATCAGAGAACAGTGGTTCAAACTTCTGTATTCTTTCTGAAGACAGACACGTAGCCTTAACATGGGGTAAAGATAGAAGGACAGTGAGGAATGTAATTGTGCAAAGTGTAAGCAGGAACAGAGGAGAGTGTGTAGGTACTTCGGTATTTTGGTACTTCCCCCATCAGCCTGTGACCCATTTTCCTCTGCAGAATGACTTTACTTTCACAGACTGAAGGCCCTAAAATGGAAAATGTTGTTTAATACACCTGACATTTTCTGACAATGTAATTCATTTTTGAAAAAGAATATACTTACATTTCTAACAAATAAAGCTTATATTTTAATGTATCGTATTCACATTAATCACCATGGACTGTCATAGGAGCTGCGTCAAAGTGTCGTGGCCTAATGCGATGGTGTTCTACAATGAGAGATTTTGTTACAAACAACTACATAAGGCAATAAGGAAAAATTCTGGGTCTCTTTTATGAGTTTCCATAAATCTTGCATTATTATAAGTTTCACAGCTGAAAATTCTGTTTTAACTTGGTTAAAGCTTCATGTCTTTCCTATTTCTACAGCCTTCAAGAGCCACTGTATTCGATACAACTTATCTAATATACACCATCTATGTAGTCAGAACTAAGGCTAAGTTTTTACTTAGTGACATCTACATTAAAAACATTGATTGTAAATAATTTTCAAGATATTTTCAAACAAACAATACATTTTTAAGATTCTGGGTTTGGACTGGGAAAAATAATAATATATTTTGGATTATGAACCACATGTAAAAAAAGTTACATTGTATTTACCAATTCTAAAATATTAGACTGCTTTCTAACTAGGACATATTTATTTAATTAAGAATAAAAATCACACCTTCCCTTTGGAGGGTAAAGAAAGCTTGCTTTTTTGATTGTGCTTAATTAAAGATAAAACAATTGCATACAGTGAAATCACTATAATGAGTTAGATTCCTCTATGCTTTGCAGATTTTGCTGTATTAAGCATTTTTGTGGAACTTCCGCAGATTTTAAGAACAAATGATGCATGAAACCAGAGCAAATTGAGCCCTAAGTGTGTGGGTGGGTGAAATGGAGGATTTAAAGGGATTAACACTTATTGGAGTACCTCATATAAAAGATTTTGACTGTGTAATAATACAAATCAAGGAAAAAAAAAAGCAGGTGCAGAGGCACATTAGAAGTGGGATGTGTAGTTTTGATATTAAAAGCAAGTTAGAAGCTCAATCATAAACTTAAAACTTTAAAATCTGCCAGTAAATTACATATCATTAGATTGTTTTTCATTATGACATTTAAATACGATATTCAAAAGTTATTGAGAGTTAATCCATACAGCTGAGCTGGTCGTTCAGAGATTTATCCAAAATTCCTGCATTATTTAGCATACATTAAAATAATAACTACATAATGACAAAAGGTGTCTTGTTACAGAGCTCAGAGAGATCTTTTCAAAGGATGCCTGCCTGGAGGCTGTGCAAACTGGTAGCAATTGGCAGGACCCATTCCTCAATGCATCAGCTACTGAAAGGCATGAAGAAAAGCAGCCGTAATCTGGAGACCAGCAACAGGCTGGAGGAGCTCCCATTTCCAGCAGCACACTCAATGGGCACAAAATTTCAGGGCTCTGGGAAATGCACGGTGCCCATCCAGCCACACAGAAAATGTCCTCATGAACTCCTAGTGCCCATAACAATATAGATGCTGTATGCTACCTTAAGGAGAAAATCCTTGTATAAAATAATTTTACTGTCGAATTCAGCAGGAAGAGTTATTATTTGTGATAGAAGATCTGCTCCTGGCCAATCCTGCTTTACAGGTATGGGGCTAATACTAAGGATAGAGTGAAAGGTGCAGTTTCTCTTAAGAAACTATGTACGTTTCTGGGGAACCTAATGTATTTGTTTTGTAGGCTGTTTTCCATAATGTGGCAGAGAAGGATTCTATTGCATAATAACTGAGACATATAAGAGAAGATTAGTGGAAATAAATAAATATATTATTTTTCTCTCTCTCTTTTTAATGTCTGCTTAGGTGAACTTTAAGACAACTTTATGACCCTTTCATCTAGGTACAAAAAAACCCCAAAACCCAAACCACAAACACACAATAGTCATAATTTATGTCTGAAAGCATTTATATGCTTTATACACATTTGCCAAAAGATCAATATACCAAAAGGTATCTATCAAAAGATATATAAAAGCGATTAATAGTTAAAGCTATAATTAGTAAAAGTAAGAAAAGTGTTGAAACGTTTTTGTTTGAAGAGAGGAATAGAAAGGCACATGAAGGATGTTCAAAACAATGAATACAATTAGTGAGTCAGTTGAAGTATTCTCTTAGGAAAAGAGATCACATGGCTTCTGTTTTTCAATCAGCCTAAGCAATTCCTCTTACACAGTGAAATTAGTTAAACAAATGATAAAACTCTGTATGTTGACACTGTTAACCTTCATTCTAAATTATTAATTGCATTATGGAAGCATCTAGAAATATCAGAACTAGTCCAGGATTTTTTTCATAGGTGCACAAAGTGACAATCCACTCACTAGATATTGATTAAATAAAAGGTGTACAGAGAGCTGGAAAAGTTGCTTAAATCTTGCACTATGTAATCTTTCTGACTGTTTCCTAGTTTACTTCTAACAGAAAAGGTGTGCACATGCACAAATGTTTTCAATATAAATACATAAATAAACTACATAAATACACACAAATATTTGAAACATAGTCATCTTTGTTGTTTTAAGTTTATGTTGTTTTATAATGCAATGCAATGTATGATAATGAAATTTTAAAAGGAAAATTTAAGCTCAGTACCATGAAAATCTTCTTGACAGTAAGACATATCGTCTATTGGATGGTTTCTCAAGAAAAGTAATTGAAGTGAAAGTGATTGAATGTTTTAGTCACCACTTTGATTACTTTCAAACATCTTAAAATTTCATGCAAATGGAACATTGAAGGAAAAGATATCCAAAATTATTATGAATGAGCTGACCAAAACCCCATGTTTTTCAAGGGTGAAAAAAGCCATTCAATTAGTTTATGTCTATTTTTGATGACCTGTATAGATCTCTCTTCATTAAAGACCTAAACTGTCTATTTGTATCAGAAGATATAGCTGAAATGTTAAAATAAAGCCAAATAAAATATTGCACTATGAAGCAGATACCTCACAAATGTCACATCAGTCTTAAAAACAAAGCAAATCCTCCCAAGGCTTTCTTTTTAATTAGAGCTGCAGTGAATCTTTTCCCCATTGTTACAAACACCGATAAACAAACTTCTCATAACTTCTAATCTTTAGATACCATTATGGAACTCCCTTCAGCCAATCTGAATGCATTCCCTTAGGTCCACACTAAGGATTGAACCTAAAACACTCTGACAATTGCACCAAGCCAGTGGGAAATTCTGAACACATTTGAGTGTTCAAAAAAGTTGAACCTCTGAACAGGCTGGCAACATTTAGAGCAGGAGTGTTTTGTTAAGATATTGTTCTACATGTACCTTTTATATGGTTTATATAGGCGTTTGCTAAGCAGGCTAGAGTTTGAACTCTGTTGTGCTGATTAGGCAGGAGAAAGAAAATTGGAGAGGGTCAGTGTGACTGGAATAATAAGGAAGCCTGCAGAAGTGAGAAGTATATATTAAAGGCAAAGTAATACCCTGGTGTGAGAAAAAAGAACACTCCAACTTAATGTTAAAAAGCTTGATATCTAGCTCTATGTCTAAATAAGTGAAGAATCAATTACAATGCAAAAATAGAGAATACCTTGTTTGATTTCCAAACATATTGTGAACCTAATAAACTACTTAAAAGTTAATATTTTAAAGATTTATTGAAAAAAAGGGTGAGCAGGCTATGAGAAAGGCAAAAACAACAAAGGAAGAAAGAAAGAAGAAAAGTGTCAAAAATGAAGAAACATCTTTCTTTTTCTCCAGGTTTAGTAAAAGTTAAAATGTCAGGCTTAAGTTATTTCTTTTGAGAACAGTCTTAATTGGAAAGTTCACTTCTTTTAAATTAATTTAGTAATCATAAGCAAGAAGAAATATTTAAGGAAAAAAAAAGTACATTATTCTGCTGCTTGGAAAAAAGTACCGTAGAGTGAGTAAGTCTTGATTTCATATGGACATAAGCTTGGTTTGTTGCTTACTTCCATATTTTTTTGAAATTCCTGTGCCGCACAATGTTTTCTAAATACTGGCAAAACATAATTTGCTATTTAAAAAATCCTCTGATTTTGGACAGAACTTTTTCTCCTCTATTTCATCACAGGTATTTTGTTCATATTTAAAAGGAAAATTATATGAAGTATTCAAATTTTCTTATTTAACTCGGTTGTGTTGGAAATAGCTAAAGGACTAACAGTAAAGCAGCAGTGAGAAGGAGAAGTAAGGCTTATTTTTTCCTGAGAATTGATAGATCCTGCCCTCACCTGAAGATTTGAACAAATAGGTGTTTTCTTGAAAGGATATTTACATTAATGAACAAAAAAGTTAAGATAGAAGCTGAGATTTAGGGGTTTTATTATTCAGGAAGCAAAAATCATAAGGACATTTCTGTTGCTGGATGGGTTGTGCTGGAACATCATCCTACATCTGCTATACATTTAACTTTTTGTCTGTTTTACCACTTCTTCTAGCTTTTGTCTGAACTGCATATTCTTCTGCTTTTGTTTTTCATTTTATACTGAACTAAGTTCCTTAAGGATGCCTCCTTGGGGCTTCTCTTTCTTATTGTTTTCCTCTTTCCCTTACCTCTTTTTCTGTCAAAATTACTCAACCAGTGTCTTCAGCGGGTAGTAATGCTCATATGCATCATGAATTTATCAATAATCTACTGTTCTAGCCTTGTCTTTAAAAAAACAACATTGTTGCCCACTTCTTCTAAATTGGAGTACCAATTTGTTTTCCTTCTTATTTCTCCCTCCTGCAGCTGACCTACACATTTCCAGTGCATAGGTATACTGGAGTCATATGGGTGATAAGGTATTTGTACACTTTGCTTGCCACCTGTGTGATCAAAAGTGAAACAATAAAAGTGCATATGTCCTATAATTCTTTCTAGTGTCACCTAGAGATTTGAATATTTTTGTATGTTATATTTATATCCTGACTGGGTTCTTATAAGTCACAAATCTTCTGTGAAAATTACTAGTAAAAAGAGCTTATTTCCCCAGTGTTTAATTCTTTAAATTTTTAAAGAACAACATATATTATGTCAGCCAGTACCAGCTAATTAAAACGATTATCAGTTTGCATAGTATGAGAAAAATATGGACTTTATTTCTGAAACATTATATATGTACTGCTTACATAAAGATGTGTGTGAATGTATTTCAGGCCCACATGATGCAATTTTCATAATTAATCTCAAATTTGTTTTGAGAATCAAATAGGATTCAGTTCAATTATTTTTTTTTTTTCTCATTCAGCTGTTATTTCAATGTTGTCTACCTATTGCTGTCTAGACACAGAAGTACTTGAAATTTAAGGTAAAAAGTTTGGTGGGGATAGATGGCCGCGTGATCAAATGTGTGGAAATGTTCACAAGCAAGCAGCTCCTCTGATATCCTTCACAGTCAAAGCAGCATTAGTGTAGCCTTAGGACTAGGTTACAGGTCCATCATTTCTCACTAGCTCACACAAGCTGCATGAAAACTTCCATTCTTGGTTCTCTGAATTGTCTACTTAATATATTCTTTTGCAACAATATATTGTTGCTCTTCAAAACATACACACAAAAAAAATCAATATTAATATTCTATACCCTTGTATGAGGTACCATTGTATTTTATTTATATACACTTCGAGATAGATCCTACTTAACATTTTTAATCAAATAATTTTTACCACTATAAACTTCAATAATTGTCTTTGTTTTGTTTGTTTGTGGATTTGTGGGGACTTGGGGGTGTAGCTTTTTTTCTTGCAGGAAGAACAATCCTAACTCTAAAATGTCAAAGCACATTTTTCCCATAATTTAGATTTAACTGGAATGCAAAATGTACTGGAGACTTGTGCAAGAAAAAAGCCCATACAAATTCAAAAGAAGTAAGAATATAAATGCACACAGAAACTCCTTACACATGCACACACACACTTTGATGTACGTAGTTAAAAATTCTGCGAAGTACTTGGGCAGATTCTGACTACTAAAAGTGGTCATTAACAAAAAACTTAATGATAATTTGCAAAAACACTTTTAACAGTGTTTTTCTTATCATTGTATGGCCTCAATCAAGTCATTAGAGTTCTCTTTACCTCAGCGAATCCTTATGTGAAATGGGTACAGTACTCATTCCCTCACTGAAAATCAGAACACGCATTAATTGGATGTGAACAAAAGGGGTTAGATAGTTTGCACACACAGAGAAATACTGAACCTGAGTCCCTGCATATGCTCGAAATCATGCAAGTATTTTCACATTTGTAGACATAGAATGTCATATTTATTAACAGTGCCGAGAACATTTATGTTTTATCACAAAATGATGTAAAGGTTAAGTTGTAGATGTTCAACAATTTGGAACCATCTGTTGTGGAGAAAAAAATGTAACTACCAAGTCAGCCTGAGGTCGAGATAAAGTATAACTTCAAGTGCAGCGGGCAAAAATAGGCCTTCTCTGTTCAGGCTAAATTACCAGTAAGTTAAACCACCCATGAGGTGTCCAGCTGGGAAGTGACTAACAGAAGATTCAAGGTTAAACAGCTTCCTCCACACTTGCTGAACTGCTTTTTATATTGTTGTAGGTATCCTAAAACTTCCATCAGCACTTATAGGGGACAGATCTCCATGAAAAAATCATATAGATGACAAAACAGTGTTTTACTATTTAAAGGATACTTTGTAAATAATTTAATGGCTTACTTTGATGGAATATTTTGATACTGATTTAATTAAGACATTAAGCAGAAAATACACATAGCCTTATTAAAATGCCTTTGAAATATTTATATCTCAATTGTTCAAATGAAATTACTATTTTCTGCATGCTAACATATTAAACACAAGACAATATATAAAACATGTTATAATACATTCTTATTCATGAAGGGAAACTCTTAAAGATAATAAGTTATGTTTCCTTTGAAGGTGTCCTTAGCAAACATTTTTCTCTTTCTGGCTTGTTCTGCGTTTTGTTGGTACTCCCCTCAAGAAATGTCTGTATATTAATAGGCAGAAATTTATAAAATGTTTTCCTTGTCTTAATGCTTCATTGTCATATTGTGTTACAACAAACACATAACCTGCTAAATCCTGCTTTTGATCTTTTACACTAACTAAAACGGGCACTGAATCAGCAATTTAATTTGTACATCTGTGATCTTAAACCTGTGTGTATCCAATTAGTGCTGACTTTGACTTTGCATCTTTATTAAGATTGCACTGTCTTGTTCTGTGATCAAATCTGAACACTGATATGTTTCAACCTAAATACTTAAGCCTTTTTTTTCAGTTTTTGAATGAAAGCTCTTTGAGAAAGAAATCTTTGCAAAAAAGAGATGTAATTTATTCCTCTTTAATGTGACGGTTTTGCAGAAGCCTTATTCACCTCATATTCATACTGCTGATGTTGTTTGAATTGTTACTTCAAATAACAGCACCCAGAATAGTAGATGAGAGCATTTTTACATTGTTATAAATCACAATAAAAAGTGTGCAGAAGCTTGCATCAATGCTGTGTTTATAGTCATTACAAACCCCATGAAAAAACAAAACTGTACTGAAGAGTCCATTCTCTTTATATGTGCGCATTATATGCATATCTCAGACACATTCATTCTTATTTAATGTGCCTAATTTCTAAGGATATTCAACTAAGTTCTCCATTAAACAGGATATAGGACAGAGGAGTTTTATTTTTGCACAGACACTTTTAATCTTGCTTATTCATAAAAGTTTTGAAAGTGCATACATTGCAAGTGGATTTAAAGTATCTGAACTGTAATTACTGTCATTAGTGCTGTACCATCTGCATCTTTCAGGAACCAGCAGATTAAACTAATCACCAATAATTGTTTTCAAGATGTTTAGCACATCTTAAATTTAAACATCAAAACAAAAGCTTATATTTGGCACCAATTTCTGTCAAAGTCTTCTTTTTCCAACATCCTATGTCTACACTAGTTTGATGTGCTGGATTAAGCCCTACATTAACTTCTCCCCTAGCTAAAGTCTGATACATAGTTTTGGAAAGTGTTTGATAGTTTCTGGTTTGTATTTTCCCCTTAGTAGCCCACATTACAGAGACATCGTACATCATTGCAGGAGATCAGAACCCTTGCTGGGACCATAGCATGGAAAACAAATTACTTTCCAATACAAACACAGTGATTCCTTCTTAAATCACCTCTTGTAGTCACTGAAGAAATGTCTGGGGAAAGTTTTATCTGTGTAAATCTATCACAACTGACAAAAAATGGAACAGACCACTTCAGATTTAATAGAAACTAATGCAGTGATGTAAGATAAAAACATTTCTAGCTGATGTATAGGTACGCAGTTTTAATAATTTTACTCTTTACTTCATCTAACAGCCTGCTTACTTTTTAAGGTTTCTAAAAGTATTTGACAATCCTCTTGTGAAAATGACTGTAACATTGTACTTTCTTTCAAATACAAATACACTTAAGTCATATATTCAACATTTCTGTATAAGACCACAAAAAAGAAAATGGTTTAATGAAAGTGAATTTTTAAATAATGTTTAACAAATGAAAATTAATAACATTTTCTCCAGGCTTCTGAGTGTTTTCTTCCTTTTCTTTTTAACTTTTAAACTTTGATCCTACAGGCTGCACTCTGCATCTGATGCCTGTTCCTATGTAGAGCTGCTTGCAGGAAAGAGACTTTATGATGTAAAACTCCTTGGGACAAATGTGTTATACCAATTTTATTTCCTAGCCTCAACACAACCTACTGACAAGCCCTGAGGGTCTCAGTGTTATTGTGCAACTTGTCCCAGATTTTGCTGATAGAAGATATGAGAAGGTTCTGTCCCCTTCAGCTCTTCGTTTTTATAGCATGGTTAAGACACAGAAGACTCTGACTTATTAAATAGCAAAGATAACCCATGATAAGTAAGAAAAGTACCTCAAATATTTAGGAAGTATGCTACCAAAGCAAAACCTGAACTGTTCAGACCTATTCATTCATGCTGTCCTACACATACCAGCTGTACCTATAACGAATCTCATACGTGTTGTATTCATAGCTCCTTCATCTGGTGAACAGAAGGGTCAGAGCCTCAATTTTACTTTATCAACTCAGTCTTTGTTCCACAGTAGCGAGACTGTTGTGGTTTAACCCCAGTTAGCAACTAAGCACCACACAGCCACTCCCTGGCTCCCCCACGGTGGGACAGGGGAGAGAATTGGAAGAGTAAAAGTGAGGAAACTCATGGTTTGAGATAAAGACAGTTTAATAGGTAAACCAAAAGCCATGCACACAAGCAGAGCAAAACAAGGAATTCATTCACTGCTCCTCATGGGCAGGCAGGTGTTCAGCCATCTCCAGGGAAGCAGGGTTCCATCATGCGTAATGGTTTCTTGGGACGACAGACAGACGCCATCACTCTGCCCCTCCACCCCTTCCTTCTATATATATAGTTATATCTATCTATCTATCTATCTAGCTAGCTAGCTATAAAGCCCCAGCTTTATATACTGATCATGATGTCGTATGGTATGGAATATCCCTTTGGCCAGCCTGGGTCAACTGTCCTGGCTGTGTCCCCTCCCAGCTTCCTGTGCACCCACAGCCTTCTCTCTGGCAGGCCAGCACGAGAAGCTGGACAGTCCTTGACTGCTTAGCGACAACTGAAAATATCAGCACCTTATCAACATTTTCTCTTCCCAAATTCAAAACGTAGTCTCATACTAGCTTCTATGAAGAAAATTAACTCGAGCTTGTCCAGATCCCTCTGGATGGCATCCCGTCCTTCAGGCATGTCAACCACACCACTCAGCTAGGTGTCAGCTGCAAACTTGCTGAAGGTGCACTCGATCCCGCTGCCTGTGTCATTGATGAAGATATTAAACAGTACTTGTTCCAATATGGACCTCTGAGGGACATCACTTGTCACCGATCTCCATCTGGACATTGAGCTGTGGACCACTACGCTCTGGATGCGACCATCCAATTCCTCATACACCCAACAGTCCACCCATCAAATCCATATCTTTCTAATTTAGAGAGAAGGATGTTGTAGGAGATCATGTCAAAGGCCTTACAGAAGTTCAAATAGATGACACCTGTAGCTCAATTTCATGAGATTCCTCTCAGCTTAATTCTCCAGCCTATTGAAGTTCCTCTGAACTGCTGTACAACTCTGATATACCAGTCAGTCCTTCCAGTTTTGCAACATCTGTGAACTTGCCGAGGGTGTACGCTGCCCCAACATCCAGGTCATGAATGGAGATATTAAACAATACTTACCCCAGTACTGGTACCTGGCTACACCACTAGTGACTGGCTTCCCACTGGACTTTATGCCACTGATCACTACACTCTGGGCCCAGCTGTTCAGCCAGTTTTCTGTCCAACTCACTGTGCACTTAACTTGTACTCTGTCAGCTTGTCTCTGAGGATGTTATGGCAGACAGTGTGAAAAGCCTTACTAAAGTCAAGATGATCAACATCCACTGCTTTACCCCCATCCACCAAGGCCTTTGTAGAAGGCTCTCATGTTGCTTAAGCTTGATTTCCCTTTTGCAAATCCATGCTGGCTACTCCTGATCACCTTTTTGTCCTTTCTGCCTTTGGAAATGTTTTCCTGGAGGTCTTTCTCCATCAGCTTCCCAGAGACTGAGGTGATGCTGACCAGCCTGTAGTTCCCCCAGTCTTCCATCTTCTTGAAGATAGCAGTGACCATTTGTTTTCTTCCAGACTTTTGAGCGTGTCCCATTTGCCATCGCTGTTGAAAGCTAAGCAAGTGGATTCACAGTAACGTTGGCCACCTCTCTCAGGCTTCTGTGGACTTAGGTATATCTGTTTTGTTGAAGGGCTCCCTAACTTGGTCTGAGGTACCTGATGGGTAGTTTCACTAGTAAAGACTGAGGTAAACAAGGCATTGAGTTCCTTGGCCTTTTCTGTGTCATTTGCCACCAGCTCCCCTGTCCCATTCAGCAGCAGGCCCACATTTTCCCTAGCCTTTTTTTGCTGTTTAAGTATTTGTGGAATCTTTTCAGAGTACCTTTCTGTTAGGACATTTGAATTGTCATACAGGCAAATAATTTTAAACTCTTTTTTGTAAGAAAGAAGTATTTCTTGTTTTTCAACAGCTCAAAAGTTCTTGCAATGAACTTTTGCATCATGCTGAATCTGTTATGAAGACTCTTATCAATTTGTATGGACCTGGGTAGTGGTATACTGGCTTCATTTGAATATTAACTTGACTGAATCAGCCCAAGCTCTTGGAAACATAAGGCCAATTAATTAAAAAGAACATGTTTTGAGTGTTGATTTTAATAGTTTTGTTATCCAACCATACAAACTCAGCAGTGGACTATATTTATTCTTTTCGTTCTTTGTTTTGATCTCAAGATTTTATCAAGTTTGTCATGTTTGTCAGAAGGTTGTTTTTTTTTTTTTTCAGTAGAAGTCTTACATGATTTGCTTCCAAGGGACAATGGTTACTTCAAAAGCAGAGCATGAAATGAGATAAAAGCAGAGACTGCTGTCCTTCATCTTGGCCTTGGTTCTTTAAAACTGATGAACACATAATTACATATTCCGAGCATGTATTTTAAATGTATCTCGTAATATATGAGTATAATATTTTATGTATATACACACACAAAACAGTCCCTGAACAGTAGAAAAATATACAGTTAAGTTTTGTAACTTAATCAGGGCTAAGCCTAGGATCTTTTGAACTTTTAATTGGTAATAAAATCTAGATTCTTAAAAATGAAAAGGGACTAGAAATGTGTTTATATATTGCAAAGCTACTGTGTCCAAAGCCTCAGACCTTAACTTTGAAAGCTGTATTCTTAAATTTATGTATTCAGAAAAAAAACAAAGGTTGTTTGTCTTTAGCAGGCAGAGACATATAAACATCAGTCAAGGTATTTCGTATAAAATACGTATTTTGAGCAAGGGGTTCAAATTTGCAGATCAAAAGCAGAATTAGGAAGTCATTTGGTCACAAAATTATAATAAAAAGAAAACATGTTGTATATAGTTTTATAAGGATTTTCCATTCCTATGCATGTTATACTATTTGTATTACCTATTATCCCTCTAAGGCTATCTTTTTTAAAGATATAAAATTTTATTTTCTTTCATTTAGGAACACTAGAATCTGATGTGTATTGTACACTGAGGACCTCAATAAGAAAAAGTAGTTTATTTTATGCTTATGGATTCCTTGTAGTATTTACGGGTAAGACCTGCTAAAATTCACCTTTGTTATAAAGTAATTGTTTTTTCAATGCTCTTCAAAACAGAAAGGTGAAGTTTGTTCACAAGATTTTCAAGCAAGGGAGGGGAAATGTTACTGTACTAAAGGCATCACTACCCTGTAACATTGACACAACATAAATTTTAAAGGCAAATGTTAGTTCACACTTGGTATGGGCAAATGTTATTTGGAATTTAAAGTAGCTCATAGCAATATGTGCTATCTTTTCCACTGGTTTTAGCACAAATATCCTCCCACCCTATACCTATTTACTGAACCGTTTAGAAGCTTGCTTTTCCTTTAGAACAAAGAACACATGCAATTTTTGGAATGTATTACATGTATTGTCACGTATCACATGAATTGTCAAAGGATTTAAAGACAACAAATTTAAGCACATGCTGATTCACAGATGGAGAATCTATTATAGCCAAAAAGCTTTAGGATGTGAAATAATATATGGAAATACTAAGGCTTTTCAGTTACAAATTAACTGCATATTACATGAATGTTTTGAAATCTGTGATCTATGAATTTTAGTGAGAAAACCTCACAGTTTCAAAGGTCATGTATTTTTTCCAGTAGGAAAAACATATCAGCAAGCACACCTGGGACACAGTGATTACAAACATAGTTGATCTGCACAAACAGAGAAAAATAAATCCACAACTAAACAATACCTCCAGGGTAATACTTCGATACTTTGCCCTGCAATCAATCTCCAGTACTAAGTTTACAAAATTATACTTGATTTGATACATAGGTATGATTTCTACAGCAATTTTTTTTTTACATGTTACATGAAGAAACTAAGACTGACTTAAAGAAGTATATATTTCATATCCATTCAAACTAGATGGAAAGACAGCTGTCACCTATGGAATATATGAAGTCAGCACTTGCTCTTTGATTATTGGAACAGGTCATCAAAAGAGTAAATAAAGGGATTATTTCTTTTAGTAAAGATGACATATTGTCTTTAACATATGTACAATTACTTTCATTTTGTTTATATGTACATTTGGATGAAGTTCTCTACAGAAAAAGAAAATTCGCAGGAAAAAACATTATCAATGCTCATGTAAATTAATCCATGCAGGGGGATTTAGCTACTCATAGAATCATAGAATGGTTTGGGTTGGAAAGGACCTTAAAGATCATCTAGGTCCAACCCCCCTGCTGTGAGCAGGGACACCTTCCACTAGACCAGGTTTCTCAAAGCCCCATCCAACCTGACCTTGAACATTTCCAGGGATGAGGCATCCACAACTTCCCTGGGCAACACATTCCAGTGCCTCACCACTCTCCTTGTGAAAAATTTCTTCCTTATATCTAATTTAAACTTACCTTCTTTCAGTTTAAAGCCATTATCCCTTATCCCATCACTGCATGCCCTTGTAAAAAGTCTATCTCCATCTTTCTTATAATCCCCCTTTAAGTACTGTAAAACTGCAATAATGTGTCCCCAGAGCATTCTCTTCTCCAGGCTGAACAACCCCAGCTCTCTCAGCCTTTCTTCATAGGAGGGGTGCTCCAGCCCTTTGATCATCTTTATGGCCCTCTTCTGGTCTCAATCCAACAGGTCCATGTCCTTCTTATGTTGGGAGCCCCAGAGCTGAAGGCAGTACTCCAGGTGGGTTCTCACCAGAGCAGAACAGAGGGGCAGAATCACCTCTCTTGACCTGCTGGCCACGCTGCTTTTGATACAGCCCAGGATACGGTTGGCTTTCTGGGCTGCAAATGCACATTGCCAGGCCATACTGATCTTCTCATCAGCCAACACTCCCAAGTCCTTCTTCTCAGGGTTGCTCTCAATCCAGTCTCCACCCAGCCTGTATTTGTGCTTGGGATTGCCCCAGCCCATGTGCAGGACCTTATACTCAGTTTTGCTGAACCTAATGAGGTTTGCACAGGCCCACCTCTCAACACTGTTAAGGTCCCTCTGGATGGCATCCCTTCCCTCCAGCATGTCAACCACATCACACAGCTTGGTGTAGTCAGCAAACTTTCTGAGGGTGCACCAAATCCCACTGTCCATGTTGCCAACAACAATGTTAAACACCACTGCTCCCAACACCAACCCCTGAGGAACACCACTAGTCACTGGTCTCCCCTTGCACATCGAGCCATTGACCACAATTGTTTTAGTGCAACCATCCAGCCAACTCCTTACCCACCAAGGAGTCTGTCTGTCAAATCCATGTGCCTCTGATTTAGAGACAAGGATGTCATGCAGGACAGTGTCAAATGCTTTACACAAGTCCAGGTAGATGACGTCAGTTGCTCTTCCCTTATCCACCAATGCTGTAACCCTGTCGTAGAAGGACAATTTTTGCCAGGCACAATTTGCTCTTAGTGAAGCCATGTTGACTATTACCAATCAGTGCCTTATTTTCCATGTGTCTTAGCATAGTCTCCAGGAGGATCTGCTCCATAATCTTGCCAGGCACAGAGGCGAGACTGACTGTTCTGTAGTTGCCCAGGTCTTGCTTTTTTCCCTTTTTAAAAATGGGGGTTATTTTTCCCCTTGCCCAGTCAGTGGGAACTTCACCAGACTGCCACAACTTCTCAAATATGATAGGTAGTGGCTTAGCAACTTCATTTGCCAGTTCCCTCAGGACCTGTGGATGCATCTCATTAGGTCACATGAACTTGTGCACCTTCAGGTTCCTTAGATGGTCTTGAACCCGATCTTCTCCTACAGTAGACATTCTCCCAGTCCCTGCCTTTGCCTGCTGTGAATTAGGCAGTGTGGCTCGAGCACTTGCTGTTGAAGACTGAGGCAAAAAAGTCATCGAGTACCTCAGCCTTCTCCGTATCCCAGTAACCAGTCTCCCATTTCCTTCCAGAGAGGGCTCACATTTTCCTTATTCCTTTTATCACTGATGTACATACAGAAGCTTTTCTTGTTGGCTTGATGTCTCTTGATGTCTTCTCTGTCAGAGAAGTCTCTGACTTGTTGGGATGCATCGCTCCTGAGCTTGGAGGAGGTGATCCTTGAATATTAACCAGCTTGCTTTGACCCTTCTTCCCTTCAGGGCTTTATCCCATGGTACTCTACCAAGCAGACCCCCTGAAGAGGTCAAAGTCTTCTCTCCTGAAGTGCAGGGAAACGAGCTTGCTGTGCATGCTCTTCAGTGCCCTAAGGATCTTGAACACCACCATTTCATGGTCACTGCAGTCAAGGCTGCCCTTGAGCTTCACGTTCCCCACAAGCCCCTCCTGGTTTGTGAGAACAAGGTCCAGCATAACACTTCTCCTCGTTGGCTCCTCTGTCACTTGGAGAAAGGAAATTATCCTCAATGCACTCCAGGAACCTCCTGGGTTGTTTATGCCCTGCTGTGTTGTCCCTCACTTTGACAGCTTGAATTTGCAATCTTCTAACGAGCAAGCAGAAATAACACTACATGACTTTGGTGATCAGACACAACACAGATAATTAGTTGAGGATAGTAAAACTCCAAAAGATTACATGAAGTTTTCTTGAAAAAGTGATTCTAGAATATATTTGTGCAACTTCTTTATCAAGTAACCTTTCTTTACATAACTAAAAAAGTGAAAAATATCAATGGTTTACTCAGGAAATTACATGATCTAAATTCTACCTTTCATCCTAAACAGGATACTACACCACATTTTCTCAGGTCTTTGTTTATTTCTAGATTCATATTATACTTGTGAATGTTAAAAAAAAAACCTTCTAAATATATGAAATTGTAGGAAAACCTGGATAGATTCCTAAATGAAACAAAGTCAAACTATCTTTTGCAACAATAAATTAGAAAAACAATTTAAAATAATTCTTCACTCTATGCCATATTATCATTCTTGTACAGATGAGCAGTATGATAGAAATTGATATTTTGTATTGCATGCTGACTCAACAAAATAAATCAGAAAAAGAAGTTGTCCTTTTTCTTAGGTCATTTTGGGGTTAATATGGGTACTAGGGGAACTGGAGATGGCATCAGGCTTTATGACTTGTTAGGGTCCTATGCTGGTTTTGCATTGATGTATTAGGTCAGAAGCTGACAAATGTGGGGTTTGTCATCAGTCCCTGTTGCAGAACACAGTGCCCCTTACAAAACCATTGTTCAAGCTGTTCACTGGTAGTTATCAGAAGCTTCAAAATCAGCTTGTGCCAAGAAAAAAGAAAAATCACTATTAATAATAATGGTATTACAATATTTGTTTTATATATAAGACATTTAGCAACAGATGATCATCTTGAGACTTGTAAGCATCAGGATAAAGTATGGTGTTTTTAAATAAATAGCTACCCTGAACTAGGGGAAAAAATAACATACAACTAGTAGGTGTAGTCAGATATTCCTAGTTTTATATAAATTAACCTATTAGATGTATATTACAGTTATGAAAATGATGACTCCTGTCTGTAAACACCTCTGAATCCTCATTAAGACATTTGACTCACTTAACAACTGTTTTTTTGTTGTTGTTTTTGTCTTTTTTTTTCTGTTAAAAAGAGCACTCAGCACTTCAGCACCCTTGAAATTAATTTTTTTTTTTTTAACTAGAGTGATTTTAATGGCTTAAATGTCATAAATAGAGCAGGGATTAATGTTTGAAGTTCTTTCCTTTTGCACTCTGAAACCTAAAATCTCTGCAGTTTTATCATTTAGTACCATTTTGTGTCTTCTATACTTCATTTGTATTTTTTTTTACAAATATCTATAAATAGGAAGAGGTAATAGAAACTCAAAAAAATGTAGAAGAGAATGTTTTGAAATTCATGTTTAGTTGGGATGATAGGCTATAATGGAGCTGTTTCTGTTGTTTGTGTCAATGCGTACTCAGAATGTCATCCATGGATTACAAACACAATGGACCATAGCAGATCCCACTGTATGAATGGCTGCTGATATGCATAAAAACCTATAATTCTTCAGACAATTATTTTGTCTAAATTTAGAACGTGAACTGCTGACATTATCAAAGGTACTTTTGGTTGGACATCAGAATAGAAGATGTTACAGGATTTAACATGTGTTAACATTAATTGACTATTATGCCTGTCAAGGAAATAAACCCCCACATAATTGAATTAAACAGGGTGCTAGAATGAGAATTGACTTGAATGTAACCATAAGAAAATGTAGTTGGAATGTGGGTATTTATAAAGAGACTTTTGTATAAATTTTCTTCATGAATTCTGGTATAAGTTTGTGTTTCAGTGTACTTCTTTTTAATCTGCATTTTGGATTCTTTGTGTGCAGTAAGCTTCCAAGGAAGAGCTTTCTGAAAAGAGAATTACTTTTTCTTAACACTGTTCTATGTCTTGTGCCTATATCTTGCTATTTTATTTTTGATGGTGATTTTACACTTATGAATTAAATTGCTACAGGAGTGTTTTTGTGTGTGCAAGAGACCATTTCATTTACTATGGTGTGGGATTTTAACTTTTATTTTTAAAGAAGTAATTTATTTTTTAAATTATTTTTTACCTAGTAATAGATCATTTTTTGTTTGTTTGTTTGGTGGGTGGTTTTTTTTTTGCCAGCTAGATTTTTTAAGGCAATATTTTTTTAGGTCAGAAGAAAAAGAGAAAATAAAATGGTAGGAACCTTATAACTGCATATCTGCAGTATAGAAACCTAACTATTTACCTTAGTGTTAGCTTCAGCAGTAAAACTCTGGTCAGCCGGGTCAACGTAGAGAGTTATGGAGAATATCTGACTTCCTGCCATAAAACTCAGCATGTAACAATAAATGCCAATAATAGTTGTGGTTATTGTTCACTGAAAAGACAGAAAATTATGCTTTCTAAAGGGGACCTTGGGAAGTAAGGACACTAGTGGGTTAGCAGATGAAAACTTGTGAAGGAAGCCATCAAAAAGATCAAAATAGAAAGTACTTTTCAATACATTGTCAGAAGGACTTTACCATTTTCACAGGGAAGTATTTTCTATTTCATTCTTCTTATAATAAAACATGGAGCTATGAAACTCATTGAAAATAATAGTCCTTAGAGTGCTAAGTGGGAGAATATTAGAGCAGAAATTTTTTTAAATTAATATGAAAATACAACAACATACTCCTTTAATTACACCCCATTCATTAAGAAAAGGCTTTGTAGTCAGATATAGTTATTACAACAGCATTATATTTTTTCTCTGTGTTGGTTACTGATACCTGTGGAAGCTTTTATGTCCTCCATTATACAGATTTTGTGCAAACAGAACAGGTTTATAATGTGTGCAGGTTTCACAGGTATAGGATGAAAAAAAAACCCCAAAACAAACAAAAAGAAATATTTGCCTGGAGAAGCAGAGTGAAGCTCTTCAGGAGTCTCAGTAGATCGAGTCATTAATAGGAGCAGTGGTTTTGAACCATTATGTTTAAGGAATATGAGACTCAAGTAGTTATGAGAGTTTTTCATCAGCTGCATAATGATTCAATTTTGGACAGGACTATGAAACAAATAATACATGCTGAACATGCTCAGGACTTTACTGGGTACATTAACATAGCCATTCTGGCCTCTGAGGAGCTTTATTCGGTCTCATTAATGCCGTGCCCAACTGCTCTTTCTGTTTTTGTAGAGTCATTTGCACATCATTCTTGCCTTGTGATTTAATTATGACAATATGCCATGGGCTGGCATACCACTACAAGAGCTGCATTTTTCATTAATTTTTGCTGTGAAGCACATGGATTTCTACAAACTCTAGAGACATGGGATCTGATTCAGAGTTCAATGGTTTGTGCTGTTAGTTATACAAGTACAAAAGTAATATTTAAATTGGGTCCATAAGTGTCAAAGAGGTTCTTCCCTCTCTTTCCCACCTGAAGCCTTTAATTCTTGATCATTAATGCTGAGCATTAGAAAAAGAAAGCAATAAGAAAGTTTGATTCTGTGGCTTAAATATACGTCCAGTTGGTAAATTGGTATTCCAGCTAGAAGAAAAACAATATTTAGTGTTCTTCAATTCAGTTAATACTGCAAACTTTAATATTTCACCAGCTTAATGCTTTATCACACTTGTGGTTAAGGCAAGTATAACTTCTGATTCACAAAGTTTATCTTTCTGAAAATCCAAATTTACAGGCATAAGATGTAGGAGGAATTCCCAGAAACTTCCTTCATAGATTGTACAAAACTTTAATTGGTCTTCAGGTTAAAACCACATACTTTCTAGGTGATTTAAATGTGTCTAGTTTTAACCTCTGGCCACTGGTTCCTTTTGTTTCTCTCTGCAATAAATTAGGTGGTTTGCCCTTGTGAACGTACCTATGTACTGATGTGATGTTAGCTCCCAGTCCCTTTTTTCAAGACAGAGTGAGCTCCTCTGACTAACACTTGTGGGTCTTTTGCATGTTACCTGTTGTACTGGTTTTGGCTGGGATGGAGTTAACTTTCTTCACAGTAGCTTGTATGGTGCTATGTCTTGGATTCGTGACCAGAAGCATGTTGATAACACATTGATGTTTTATTATTGCTGAGCAGTGCTTACAGTGCTTGGACAGCTGACCCCAGCTGATCAGAGGAATGTACAGAATCACAGAATCACAGAATCACTAGGTTGGAAAGGACCTTTAAGATCATCAAGTCCAACCATTAATCCAGAACCACCATGTCCCCTAAACCATGTCCTGAAGCGCCACATCCACACGTTTTTTGAACACTTCCAGGGATGGCGACTCCACCACCTCCCTGGGCAGCCTGTTCCAATGCTTGACCACCCTCTCAGTGAAGAAATTTTTCCTAATATCCAATCTAAACCTCCCCTGGTGCAACTTGAGGCCATTTCCTCTTGTCCTATCACTAGTTACTTGGGAGAAGAGACCAACACCCTCATCGCCACAACCCCCTTTCAGGTAGTTGTAGAGAGCGATAAGGTCTCCCCTCAGCCTCCTCTTCTCCAGACTAAACAACCCCAGTTCCCTCAGCCGCTCCTCATAAGACATGTGCTCCAGACCCCTCACCAGCTTCGTTGCCCTTCTCTGGACACGCTCCAGCACCTCAACATCCTTCTTGTAGTGAGGGGCCCAAAACTGAAGACAGTATTCAAGCTGCGGCCTCACCAGTGACGAGTACAGGGGCACGACCATTTCCCTACTCCTGCTGGCCACACTATTCCTGATACAGGCCAGGACGCTGTTGGCCTTCTTGGCCACCTGGGCACACTGCCGACTCATATTCAGCCGGCTGTCAACCAGCACCCCCAGGTCCCTTTCCTCCGGGCTGCTCTCCAGCCACTCCTCCCCAAGCCTGTAGCGTTGCATGGGGTTGTTGTGGCCAAAGTGCAGGACCCTGCACTTGGCCTTATTAAACCTCATACAGTTGGCCTCTGCC
This sequence comes from Phaethon aethereus, assembly GCF_964289735.1. NCBI lineage: Eukaryota > Metazoa > Chordata > Aves > Phaethontiformes > Phaethontidae > Phaethon > Phaethon aethereus. Next base: position 43,803,012 of record NC_138576.1, on the reverse strand, counting down.
CATCGATCCAGCCTGTCCAGATCCCTCTGCAGAGCCCTCCTACCCTCCAGCAGATCAACACTCCCACTCAGCTTGGTGTCATCTGCAAACTTACTGAGGGAGCACTCAATTCCCTCATCCAGATCATCTATAAAGATATTGAACAAGACTGGTCCCAGAACCGAGCCCTGGGGAACACCACTCGTGACCGGCCGCCAGCCGGATTTAACGCCATTCACCACAACTCTCTGGGCTCGGCCATCCAGCCAGTTCCTCACCCAGCGAAGAGTAAACCCGTCTAAGCCACGAGCCGCCAGTTTCTCCAGGAGAATGCTGTGGGAGACGCTGTCAAAGGCTTTACTAAAGTCCAGGTAGACAACGTCCACTGCCTTTCCCTCATCCACTAGGCGGGTCACCTGGTCATAGAAGGAGATCATGTTGGTCAAGCAGGACCTGCCTTTCATGAACCCATGCTGGCTGGGCCTGATCCTTTGGCTGTTCTGCAGATGCCCTGTGAGCACTCTCAAAACCAACCACTCCATAATCTTCCCTGGAACAGAGGTCAGGCTGACAGGCCTGTAGTTCCCAGGATCCTCCTTCCGGCCTTTCTTGTAGACGGGCGTCACATTGGCAAGTACGATACCATATGATATAATTCTCAACAATAACAACTGTGGGAAAGGAGGAGAAAGTTGGGATGGACGTTAGGAGTGATGGTGTTTGTCTTCCCAAGTAACATTTACGTGTGATAGAGCCCTGCTTTCCTAGGGATGGCTAAATATCTGCCTGCTCTTAGGAAGCAGTGAATGACGTCTTTATTGTGCTTTGCTTGTGCACGTGGCCTTTACTTTATCTATTAATCTGTCTTTATATCAGCCCATAAGTTTTAATGCTTTTTTGCTTTGGATTCTCTCCTCCATCCTGCCGGGAGGGAGGGAGCAGCTGTGTGGGGATGAGCTGCCTACAGGATTTAACCACAGCAACTGTTTAGACATTCAGTTTTTCATTACTTTGTGATGGGAAAGTCTGTTTAAATTTGATCTGTATTTTTTTCACATTTAAGCTATTTCAGAGTCACTGTGTTCTGATATGTGAGCAGGTGTCAATGGATCGCACTATTTGTTCCTAGTTTTTGTGCATGGCTGTATTGAAGCACTGTGTTTGGATAGTCTTAAGTTGCCAAACCTGCCTGATTGCCACCTCTGTTCTGTCCTCACTGTTATTTATCACTCCAAAAGTCTTTGTGCTATTCAGAGATCTTTTAGCTGTCATTAAGTAATTACCTCTGGATCACTGACAAAATTTTAGCAGAGGCTGAGGTCCAATACTCTCTCTCTTTGCAAAACTGTATGACAATATTATGCTGAAATACAACAGCTAGCTAGCCTGTTTTCTGTAAATCAACACATCTTCCCCACAAAATCCCATGTACCTTCAAAGAAAAGGAGAGTAGATTCAAACAGAGACTGAAACTTATATTAGAAAATTTTCTAAGCATTTAGTCAGGCTATCAACTGAGAAACTCACCTAACAACTGTATATGGCTTTTTTTTTTTTTAACTTCCATTGTTTCTAAAGTTTCTTTACTTTTTTTTCTTCCAGCATTGCCTGTTCAGAATGAAATGTCAGATTCTCCATTTCAGCTCATATAAACCTTTACCCTTTTGAGTTCCTGAATGTTCATAAATAAAAATATATCTAATAGTACTTCAACATAAAATGTAGATTGCTCATAATGTGTTTATACAGCAGGAATACTCCACTGTGTGACCAAAGTATGATCTCAGTGGAAATACATTTTTTTTCATTGAATATAATTTAATCCGCACTCTATTCAGCTTTCATTTCTATTTCAGTTTCTAATAGAAAAAGTCTTTGGATTTTTCCTTAACAATGGCACTTTAAAGATCACCCAAAATATAGAAACTTTATCCAGATGCTGCTCAATTTCAACATTGCATACTACAAAATTTTACTACCTCCCTAGAATAAAATTATCTAAACTAAGTGGATCCTGAAATAAAGATCCTGAGTCCAAGTGACCAAAAAAAAACCTACTTAGTGGTATATTCATAAAGTTTAAAAAGGAATTCCCATTGGGGGAAAAATACTGATGTGGCAGAATCTGATTCCAGGGAAGCTAGTCATCATAGGAACTTTTACATTTAATTTTCTATTTAAATGAAAAGGGTTCCTGATAGCTAGGGTTGAGAAAAAATTGCATGAGTTCACAAACAATTATTGAATATGCTTTTCTGAAACGGTTTCTTTTTTATCACGGGAAAAGTATACATAATGACAGCACAGCACAGGGTCTGATTTGTGTCACATATTACAGTGTCTCAATGAAGGCATCCTATAGAAGAGGATAGTGACTCTGGGTAATTGACATTTGGTCTGGGACAGTTCAAGGGACAAAGGCGCTCCTCAGGAGAACCTGGGAAGTCATGTCTTTGAGCTGGGTTCAAGAGAGAGCAGAAATCTAGCAGACGTCACTCTGCATTCTTTTCAATTCTGGTGAATGACTTTCAAAAAGGGACTCCTGTGAGACCCTTAACAACAGTGCCCTACAGGGCGTCAGACCTGCAAAGTCAGTATGCTCACCTTTATAAGATAAAAATAAGATTTTGAGGAGAGTTATTGAATGGTGAAAATAAAGTCAAGTTTAAAAAAAAAAAAGTATTACCATTTCCAGGCCAAAGCGCCATCTTGCTTTGGGGTATTTTGCATTCCTGGAATGCTGGTAAGAGACCACATCTACAGTAAAAAGTACACTGGGGAAAAAAAAAATAAAAAAAGAAACATGTATCTGATGTAAAAATTATTCTAATTTTATGTTTTACAAGCAAAGTAACCATGAATTTTTAAATTAATTAAGGGTCTTAGTATTCATTAATACTAAACAGTTCCTGCTCCAAAGTAACTGCGTTCTAAACAAACACAGCTGGTGAACTATGCTACTTTTGAATCATTTCTTTAATGTACTGAAAACATCTTCTTCCCTCTCTAGTACATTGGATGGTTATCTTCTGTTCATGTTGAAAACATTAAAATGTTTCATTACAGCACAATAAGGGGATATTTTGATCTAAAAAAGCTGTTTAAATCATGACTATATAACATCCCTAAAAAAATATTTTAAAAGTAGTATCAGAAAAAAAAAATCATTCTGTTGCAACAGCTGATCATATACAACCTTGTGATATCACAATATGGAAGATATAGAATGTATTACTTGGGACTGCTTCATGATGAAATAAAATGAGTTCATCAACTAATAGACACAACTAATAATGCAGTGAATACGAACATGATCTCATAGCTGCTTCTGATTTCTTATGATAATAAAATATTAATTACAAAATTGTATTGGATATCTCAATGGCAATGCTGCTGTTTTTTTTTTTTTAAAAATCCTCCATATACTTTTTTAAACTGAAAAATATTTGAATAATTAATGTCCAAACACCTGTAGAATGACCTTCTTAGCTTTTGCCTTCCGAAACAGAATTAAAATGTGATAGTTAACTGTAGATGTACAGAGAGAGTAAAGAAGTAAGAGAGTCTGAGGTAAAACAATTGACATGACTTCAACTAGGGGCCATAAAAAAGTCATATGCTAGGAATCAGGCCTCTGCAAGCTTGAAATAAAAGCAGAGCAAAGCTCACACCTCCACTGACATTGTATGCGCACAGTGATTCCTATGAGGCTTTTCATTACATTCACAGATGACCCCTATTACTGTGCTCTTTCTTGACAATTCTGCAGGGAAAGGACATTCCAGAATGCTATGAAATGCAAGCAGAAAAATAGAAAAAAAAAAAGAGGAAGTTGAAAGTTATACTCACAGCTCTACAGCTATGTGGACCAGTGGTCAAATGGTCAATTATCTGCCAGCAAAGTGTTTTTGGAAATATCTCAACCAGCAGCACAGCCTATCAGCAAAAAATCCTCAGTTACAAATAAAGAAAAGTAAAAGACAATACAATTTTATTTTTAAAGGGTTATGAGAAAAATTGCATGGGATGTTTTTTAATTCTAGTTTAGCAAGGGGTTTCATCACAGTTTTCAAATCACAATTTTCTTGAGAAGACCATGCCCCCACAAGAAAGAAAGAAAAAGAGAGAGAGAGAGAGAGAGAGAGAGAAAGGGAGAAGGCGTAGGGGGCGAGGAGGAGGAGAGAGAGAGAGAGAGGGAAGGAGGGAGCAAGAGAGAAAGAAAAGAGTACTTAATATTTTAAAATATTAAGTTACTTTTATACGGATGATATTGTGTTTAGGCTAGGTTAAATGATCTCCCTTGTAAGCCATGTTGTGGTCATGTACATTTATTGTAAAAATTATGTAAGTTCATCAGTAAATTCCCATTCTAGTAAATCCAGAAGAGAAACAAAGCAAAAGAAAACAAAACATTTCAACCCACACCAGATCATTTGTAAAGGGAAACTTGTATTCTGATGTGTCAGCTAACAAATAAAACAGAATCACTGCACTAAATACATTTAGGAAGGACTCAATTGTATCAGAAAATAAAGATTACTGTTTGAAGTTATTTAATATCTTGAATGAAACTTCCTTATTATCTCAATGTGAATTATTCCATCTCAATGTTTCATCCTTGCTGAGGAATCTAACAAAGGGTTGGCAAAAATGTCCTTTATTCTACTCCAGTCCTGTATACAATTTCCAGTGGAAACTATATTTCCCCATGTTCCCATTAATGCAAAGCCCTCTGCTTTGTGTATTTGACCTTCTTTCTCCTTCTGTGAAAATAAAAAAGTTTTGTTAAAATTTTCTGAGTAAAGAAAAAAGTATCATTATTGTTATGACATAAGAAATGTTATTGGACAATACTCGTCTAAATTTAGTCTGGTGAAATACCAAGTTACTTTCACTAAACCTCTTCTAACATAGTTTTCCATATTCAATGGAGGAAGTGAATGTCCTCTAGCAACCGATTCAGAGCCGTAATACACTAAAAAGAAAGGCCACCTGTAATGGAAGGAAAATAACTTTACACAGAAATATTGTCCTATTGAGCTGATGAATTACAATACAATATGAGTTACAAAATCACTAATCTAGGTTTATAAGAATTAAAAGTCTGACACGCAAAGTTCGCCTTCCCCATGAGAAATAATTCTGTACCACTTTGCACAATGCATTATGGCAGTGGGACTCAGAGAGAAACAAGAAAAAACATTTGTTGGGGAGAATTTACTACATCCATGCAGATCAGTGGTTGTACTAATATAAGCATATAGCCATCAGCAATAGAAATTTTAATCTCCCTTTACGCTTGATCTATATTAGATACCAGTTGCCTACTGACAGACCTGGCTCTGTAGTTCAAACCGAGGAGACTCAAAACTGTGGAGCTTTTCATTCAGTGACTATGGTTGGTCAAGATAACGCACACAGTGGAGAAAAATGCTGAGCGTACAATTTCTTTGTACAGTTCTATATCCCTAATTAGCACTCCAAGCCCCATATGGTCTCTCAGATAGTGACAGAAAGGAAAAGAAAACCATCAGGCCATTCTACTTTCCTTAGATTTCTGCTAGGTGAGATGTCAGTGACAGAAGGGCTTCTCCTGGAGGTGCCATTTCTCACAGCGGTAGATTCAAATAGTTTGTGGAATAAGTTTGAGCCCAGAAACTGGAAAAAAAAAAGTCCATTTACTTTTGAACTCATCTTTTTATTGCACACTTGGAATTCTCTTCTTCCTTTAGTTGGTTAGATATGTTCCCTTTTTCTTATACTGGTGAACATTCAAGGGCAAGCAGCCTGACATACGAAAAAAAATCCAAACTGATAGACATACCACAAATCTGCAACTCAGCTGGTGAAAATAGAGAATATGAACTGAAACTCACCCTGGGAAGAAAACCTCGACACAACACTGTGGGAAAAAAAGAGCAAGCCAAGCAATTTCAAAATTAAGGGATCAAGGTGAACTTGATCATTTGATCATTTTCCTTGAAGCACTGCCAAATATTTGAAGGCAAATTGGATTTGCAGCAAGGAACTTCAGCACATCAGGTAGAATATGAGCCTGGCTTGAAGAAAAAAAATCTATGAAGAGGTGGAAAAACATCAGATGAGATCCTCACCCTTGATAACATTTCTTTGAACAGCTCAGGTTACTCAGAGGAACTGCTAAATTATTCTGACTAAGCATCTGAACACCTCTTCAGCCAGGGAAAGGCAATGTAGCTGCTTAGCTACATGGATATATTAGCTGTCTTAAGGGACTGTACAGCACACATGCATCATTTATTGGGTATTCTGTCTGAGACATCAGTAGTGTTACAACTAGTGTTTTACCATCTACAGTAACTAAAATAGCACTAGTATCTGCTCTGGAGTCATTTAAGCCTAAAGAATAGAGAAAAGAAGGTGATGCACCAATAGTATTGCTTTTCTGTTATATTCTGCCCACAAACACCTTGACCAGGCTTTTTTTTTGTGAAAGGAAAAGTACTGATTATCTAAAGAAAATTTCACCACTGCACAGCTAATATTTTCCTTGTTTCTTTTTCTTTTAGCCTGGGATTTTATGGGAAAGAACATATCACAAAAATATGCATCTCGAAGTCTGCACGATATTGTTCAAATGCAGGTATCTAGTATCTAGTTTTAATTGTTCATATCAGCCAAAATGCTAAAAAATGAAGAAAATTCAGATTTAACCATTAAAATGTGAATCGCATGTTATAAAATATAACTAGTTTCCTGACTACACACAAAGAATCAGATATTTAATTCAACTGGGTGGCCACAAACTATTTCCATGACTAACTAAGGATACTAGTAAATGTCAATTTGCCGTGCATTTTGCACACACGTTCTATCAGCAAAATCTCATGTTAACACCATCTTTTTTAAGCTAACAGAGACAGAGGAGGATTTAGTCTTCTCCACTGAATACAGCAAAACCATGCACATAGAAATCCTACTGCCTAATGAAATTTTTAGTTTCTACAAAGTAGAACTTTATACTACTTGATCTCCCTATAATGAGCATGATGGTATTCAAACATCTAAGAAAGGGAAAAAACCTGGAAAGTCATATAAATTTTTCCAAAAAGAAGTAAAATACTCTATGCTGCAAACATGAAGCAATGAAAGATCACCCCTTGCCTGTCCCAGTGGCTCAGGCCCCAGGACCTGCTTAAGGCACATCTACTGGGTCTCTCAAGCTGTTCTAGTTGCTCCTGTTGCAAGAACAAGGACGCATTACTCTCAGATGACACACCGTTGATTAAGGTGGGGAGTAAGTTAGGCGATATAGACAAGAGATGAAGTCATATCGAGTTATGCAATATAGCACCTTGTAAGATGTCTTCAGAAATGTCACTTAACTAACAGCAAGGAAAATAGATGACTGTGTATATCCCTGTATCTGTGATAATTAGCCCTAAGCAGAAGTTAATTCACCTGTTTTCTGTATGGAGTTTCACAGTGTAATACTGAGAAATCCTAAGTGGTTGGCATAGGAAAGTTAAGTCTCTCTGGGTACTTGTAAACAGCCTCATGCTTCTGGAATAATGTTCTTAGGTCAAGTCAGACTATTTGGTCTCTTGCCTCTCTCTGGAGAGTTTCTGCCCCCCCCCCCCTCCAGCTTGATACTTCTGTCAGGAATTTACTGTATTTCCTTAAGCGTAAGGATTTTCTGTGGTTGTTGGGCAGCTCCTCACACTCATTCATAACTTTGAGACAGAAGGGAACTAGACCGAGAAGGGGGCAGCAACATTCTAGTCAGAGGTCATTCCCTTCTTGATCTGGTTTTAGGGAGACAGTGAGGGTAGTTCTGTGAATACCTCAGTGTGCTCATTACTTGAAATAGTGGAAATACTCATGACATAAGACTGGATAAAGGAGAAGGAATAAGCTGTGATGAAAGAGAATCTCATCTGGTGCTTTTCCACTAGTCTGGTTTTCAAAGATTGTCCCTGCTCTCAGGAGCCTGGACACAGACAACCCTGCCTTGCCAGATTTTCTTGTTGCCTGTTAACTATTCTCAGTGGCCATTTCACTCACTCCTATGCAGGGCATACCAGTCACACGTTACAATCCCTTCTTTCCATGCTCCTACCCAAATGGATCTGTTGGCCGGCAGCCCGCCATGTTATTCATCATGGTTGCTGGTTTGATCACTTCTCCACTGGAAGTATGATTCAATTAATGATTATCCAAAACTGTCTTCTCCCTTCCAGAGGAAAAAAAAAAAGAGACAATAAAAAAATTTGGAATGTACTTTGCGTGCTACACCAGAGATGGAAGGAATTTCACAGCAGATGGAATTGTGCACTTATTTCCTCATTAACCATCTAAAATTGAAAATTTTCTCTATTACCTATTCCATCCTATTCTTACGAATACAGTACACTGAAAAGGGAAAAAGATATTAAAAAAAAGCAATAATAAACCTGCTTTTAAAGGTTCTTCAGATTACTTAGTACTTACCACTGAAAAGAATAAAAAGAACAGGAAAACATGCATAGGTACTGTGAACATTATAATTACTGTAGTACTCATCCAAATAAAAATCTAATTGTGACTAATACTTATGCTATACACTTGAAACTCTTTTTGGTAGGAATAAATTTTTGTACTTGAGATATTCATCTTTATCTTTCTTCAACAGCTGACAAAGGACCCAGAAATTATTAAGAGATTGACATAAAATAGTATGATTACCCTTAATCCTTCCAAAAACTGTCTAGTTATACCTCAGCATTTCTGTTAAGCAGTTGTAAGAAAATTAGAAAAATGTGCTTCTATGAAAGCAACTTTTCTTTATAGGAATTCATATAATAAGAAAACAGGACATTTCATCAAGTACAATAAAGATAATAGATAAAAAAAACAAAAGTCAATGAAAATAAGAAATTTAGTTAGAATTAGTGATCTAGATAACTTTCATAATCTGAGAGAGAAAAATACTCTCACAGGTCATGAGTCCTTCCATTACTTTCCTTTATGATGAATTGTCATCTGCAAGTGTCCATGACAAGATTTAGTTAGAACTCTAATTGTATATGTCTTAATTTAGCTATGACAGATCTCACCCCAACCCAAAGGGATGCCTGCATGATCACCTAGAATGAGGTCTAACCTACACAGACTGTTAGCCTATAATGTACCACGTGCTGTTCTTTAGAACAGTTTAAATACATGCTATTAAAATCCCCTGTGAAAGAGACACTAGCAAAACAAACCTTAGGAGAAACAGCCGCAAATCTACCCAGCTGCACCAGAAAAAAATTTTTCCATGGGCTTTTTTCTCTTTGTGACAATAACACATGGATGTTATAGTATATGTTTGATGATATTAATTTGGACATCCTATTTAACCTTATCTCCAAAAAATGCACTGTTATTTAGTAGTAAATCTTTTGGTAAAATCAGAGGTTCAAGAGAAGTTTTCATCTCTTGAGAAAATATATAGCACAGAGATTAGAAGATATAAATTTGTTTCTGTCTTGTGACATCTCCTTTTAAAGCCTTCTAAATTAAGACAAATTAACCAGGGTCGTCTAAAACACCATGAAATGTCTTCTTGAATAGTGGTAAAAAAATGGAGTTATGGACTCAGAATAAAAAAAAAAAAGTGGTAAATAGGCAGTAGATGCATTTGACATTACTGTGAGTGTGAATTTATTCCCTTTCACAGGAAGATGAAATCTAGGAAACATCCTGGCAGAGGAATAGAGATTTCTGTAACAGTTTTATCATCATAGTGTGTCTAGAACGGAAGATTAACTGACGTGTTGATAAAACACTAGATCCAAATGAATTTTTTCCAAATATTTTTTAGGGGTGAGAAAACAGGAGACATTGACAAGTCATTTTCCAAGCCTTTTGATCACTCACTGAGAAGATAAGAACTCATATAGGAGATGCATGATTGCTACAACATTGTTACAACCATGTTACAAAAATTATTAATATAAAGAGATATGGAAACCTCAGTAGGATAGTGCACGATGTATCATAAACATGGAGATACATTCACCCCTCAGAGGTGAACCTCCAGTTGCATTGCAGATGGCTGTCATGGATTTCTCAGGAGCAGAATCCAATCTTGAAGCTGAAAGAGGAAATGAAACAAAAAAACCCCAGAAAAGTCTACTACACACAATTGTCTCTTATTGACTGATTCAGAAAACAGTAAATAAAGATTAGAGAGGTTGTTATCAGGATTGCAATACTACTTACTTTGTGACAGAAAATGAGGTTGGTAATTGCAAAGCTTACTTCCAGGAAACTATTAGAATATGTTGAATATCCAAGATAAATAGAGAACAGTGAGAGAATGTACCAAAAAGACAGAGACTTATATGAAAGTTTATAATTCTATGAAGTTTTTTTTACTTTATGTTGAATGTAAATATCAGAAATGTGGGAGGGCACATAGTGGGCAGAGGAGTAGAATGTTATGAAATCTCATGAATTCTTCTCTCAGCTTTAAGTGTGGTTTCTTTTGTGAACTTTGCTGAAATATTTAACCTTCCCTCTTTTGCATTCTGTAAAAACAGAGTATCTGATCCTCATGAGTACTGAAAGGTTTAATTTAATTTTGTCAAATCCTTTTAAGTCCTTGGTTGAAAAAAATTACATGTGAGTACTGCCAACCTTATTTTTTTTAAATGACTATTAACAATGGTTGGGTTTTTTTCCTTTTGTGCAGCTTCTGAAGTCATGGGTTTATTTAAGAAAATACCAGTTTTCATTAAAAAATATTTTTTCTAAGGAGAAAACACATGAGAAAAAATTGTTACAGTTCACTAGAATGTTAACTACCCTGTGATGTTGTTTTGTTTTCCTATTGGTCCACAAATAATGCAACATTCTACATGCCCTGGAGCACTTCTGAAGGAGGAAAGTTTGTGACCAGTGCGTAGAACTTTCTCCTTGGATATAGGAGCTATTGTTATGAGGCTGGTGTTCCTGTCTCCACAGAATGAGCAGTTTTATGAGATGATAAATTTTGACTTTTCTTTTGTTTTGTTTTTAATTCATGGTGATTTTTTAATGGGTTATACTTAGGATAGCAGAATAAGTCTTGGCTCTTCAAAGGGAGTATTTCAGATGCTGTATGTTGAGTGACTAGAAGCAGATTAGGAGCTGAGAAGCCATCGGTTCAAAGACAGGAGAAAACCTGGTTACAGCTTTGCATTCTCACAATGGCTAGCCCTTGTTCTTGTGGGGGACTTCAACTTACCGGACGTCTGCTGGAAGTGCAACACAGCAGAGAGGAAACAGTCTAGCAGGTTCCTGGAGTGTGTGGAGGATAACTTCCTGACACAGCTGGTGACTGAGACCACCAGGGGAGGTGCCTTGCTTGACCTGCTGCTTACAAACAGAAAAGGACTGGTGGGAGATGTGCTGGCTGGAGGCTGCCTTGGGCTTAGCGACCACGACATGATGGAATTCTCAATTCTTAGTGAAGTAAGGAGGCGGCTCAGCAAAACCACTACCATGGACTTGGGGAGGGCAGACTTCAGCCTGTTCAGGACACCGGCTGAGAGAGTCCCTTGGGAGACAGTCCTGGTGGAAAAGGCTGGAGAGTCTTCAAGAAGGAAATCTTAAAGGACCAGGCAGTCCCCATGTGCCTTAAGAAGAGCTGGCGGGGAAGATGACCGGCCTGGCTGAACAGGGAGATTTTGCTGGGACTCAGGGAAAAGAGGAGAGTTTGTCACCTCTGGAAGAAGGGGAAGGCAACTCACAAAGAGTACAAGGATCTCATTAGGTCAAGCAGGGACAAAATTAGAAAGGCAAAAGCCCAGCTAGAACTCAGTCTGGCCACAGTTGTAAAGGATAACAAAAAATGTTTTTATAAATATATTAACAACAAAGAGAGGCAAGGAGAACCTCCATCCCTTATCGGAAGGAAGGGGGAACGTTGTCACCAAGGATGAGGAGAAGGCTGAAGTCCTTAATGCCTTCTTTGCCTCAGTCTTTAATAGCCAGACCAGGAATCCTCAGGGTATTCAGCCCCCTGAGCTGGAAGACAACAATGGAGAGCACAATAAACTCGTCACAATCCAGCAGAAAACAGTTAAGGACATGCTAAGCCACCTGGATACCCACAAGTCTATGGGGCCTGATGGGATCCACCCAAGAGTATTGAGGGAGCTGGCAGAAGAGCTTGCCAAGGCACTCTCCATCTTTTATCAGCAGTCCTAGTTAACAGGGGAGGTCCCAGACAACTGGAGGCTTGCCAATGTGACGCCCATCTACAGGAAAGGCCGGAAGGAGGATCCTGGGAACTACAGGCCTGTTAGCCTGACCTCCATACCGGGGAAGATCATGGAGCGATTCATCTTGAGGGTGCTCACGGGGCATATGAAGGACAACCAAGGGATCAGGCCCAGCGAGCATGGGTTCATGAAAGGCAGGTCCTGCTTGACCAACCTGATTTTCTTCTATGACCAGGTGACCTGCCTAGTGGACGAGGGAAAGGTTGTGGATGTTGCCTGCCTGGAGTTTAGTAAAGCCTTTGACATTGTTTCCCACAGCATTCTCCTGGAGAAACTGGCAGCTCGTGGCTTAGACAGGTGTACTCTTCACTGGGTAAAGAACTGTCTGGATGGCTGAGCCCAGAGAGTTGTGGTGAATGGTGTTAAAACCATTTGGTGGCCAGTTACAAGCGGTGTTCCTCAGGGCTCAGTTTTGGGGCCAGTCTTGTTTAGTATCTTTATCAATGACCTGGATGAGGGGGTTGAATGCTCTCTCAGTAAGTTTGCAGATGACACCAAGTTGGGCGGGAGTGTTAATCTGCTCCAGGGTAGGAGGGCTCTGCAGAGCAATCTGGACAGGCTGGATCAAGGGCTTGTGGTCAGTTGTATGAGGTTTAACAAGGCCAGTTGCCGGGTCCTGCACTTCAGTCACAACAATCCCATGCAATGCTACAGGGAAGAGTAGCTGGAGAGTTGCCTGGAGGAAAAGGACCTGGGGGTGTTGGTCAACAGTGGGTTGAACATGAGCCAGAAGTGTGCCCAAGCGGCCAAGAAGGTCAAGAGCATCCTGGCCTGTATCAGAACTAGTGTGGCCAGCAGGAGTAAGGAGGTGATCATGCCCCTGTACTCGGCACTGGTGAGACCGCACCTCAAATCCTGTGTTCAGTTTTGGGCCCCTCGCTACAAGAAGGATGCTGAGGTGCTGGAATGTGTCCAGAGAAGGGCAACGAAGCTGGTGAGGGGGCTGGAGCACAAGTCTTATGAAGAGCGGCTGAGGGAACTGGAGTTGTTTACCCTGGACAAGAGGAGGCTGAGGGGAGACCTTATCGCTCTCTACAACTACCTGAAAAGGGGTTGTAGTGAGGTGGGTGTTGGTCTCTTCTCCCATGTAAGTAGCAATAGGACGAGAGGAAATGGCCTCAAGTTGTGCCAGGGAAGGTTTCGACTAAATATTAGGAAAAATTTCTTTCCTGAGAGAGTGGTCAAACATTGGTATAGGCTGCCCAAGGAGTTGGTGGAGTCACCATCACTGGAGATGTTGAAAAAACATGTAGATGTGGCACTTCGGGACATGGTTTAGTGGGCATGGTGGTGTTGAGTTGATGGTTGGACCTGATGATCTTAAAGGTCTTTTCCAACCTTAATGATTCTGTGATTCAGTATTCTCTATTTATTAACTTTAAGCAGCAATACGCAAATTCTTTTATATGCCTTTTTTTGTATGTGTGTTTTCTCTAAAATATGGTTATTCTCTTTGGAAACAGGTGCTGAGAAAGTGGTTATTGTAATATCTGAATTAGAGACACCAAGACATATCTGATTTAATTTGAAACTTCCCATATAGCCTCTATTAATTCAAGAATGATAAAGATGGTAGGGGAATTACCATTACTGTGAATTTTAAGAGTCAGATTCATCCTTTAATACATACCCTGTTGGCATCAGAATGAGTTGCCTATGCATTTCAGTAGTCAAGAACTTGCCTAAGGAACAGAAAAGCATTTTTAGCATAATCTGAAGGCATATTAGGTAGAATTACTTGGAGTACACTGAGTACAGTAAAACACTGGAGGAATATCAGCAGAAATAGCTCTGCAAGTTTTAAGAAGAACTGGAAAAATGTCATGTAAAAGTAGACTGGACAAATTATTCAGATACAGTAAGGGCAAAAAAAAACAATGCTAGGATAAAAATAGATCAGATGACCTAATCTGTGCCTTTGATCAACAGTATCTGTGATTCTTATAGTCAAGGACAATATAAATCAAAATGAACAAACAAATGCTAGCATGTACAAATGGAGTATAACAAGAACCTTTAGGCTTCCTCATATACTTCAAGATTTGCCAGTTTTAATACTAGAATAGACTCAATAAAAATCAGAGAGCAACTGTCTCAATTTTTCCCAGCAAGATGATTATAATTTACCATTACACTCTCTACTCAGATCTACTGTAAATCACAAAGAAATAGTGAGATTTAATTTTAGCTAAATCAGAAAAGTGTTAAGTAAGGATCCATAGGAGAGAAGCAAAATACATTTTGGAAAGCTCTACTATCTAATACATGAAGACAGGTTCTTTTTCTTTTTCTTTTTCTTTTTCTTTTTCTTTTTCTTTTTCTTTTTCTTTTTCTTTTTCTTTTTCTTTTTCTTTTTCTTTTTCTTTTTCTTCTTCTTTTTCTTCTTCTTCTTCTTCTTCTTCTTCTTTTTCCTCTTCCTTTTCTTCTTCTTTTACTTTTTCTTTTTCTTCTTCTTTTTCTTCTTCTTCTTCTTTCTCTTTTTCTTTCTCTTTTCTTCTTCTATTTCGCAAGCCACAGAAGGACAAAAGCTCTGACAGAGTGCATGGGAATAGCGAGAATGAGTTAGAAATATTGTTAAAGAAAAAAGTACTGAAAGAACACAGGAAATGTCAGTCAAAACTTTTAGGAAGAAGGGAAGCAAAATACCTAATCTAACGCAAAAGATGAGGATAGATAAAGAGCGTGAGTATTAGAGAGGTGGCTGGTTGCAACAGCCTCTATTACACCTTAAGAAAAAAAAGAAATTACATTAAGTTTTACAGTAGCTGTCATTAGATAATAGAGTGGTGTCTGGTTTTCATTCCCTCAAGCTGCAGTGCTGCAACTTGACTAGATACCACCATTATACAGAAAGGGAGTCTTGAAAATCATATATTCATTATTTTTTTACTAAGTCAGAAATTTTAAATTGAACAGAGAGGAAAAGAAAAATCCTCCTCACTGCAGTTCAGGTCATAAACTGCAATGAATTCATCCCTTACCCTGGAATAAAATCACAATCTTACATATAAACCGTACCATGTAAAAATGTATATGCACACAGAGTGATCAAAAGGTAGGGTTGCATAGATCATATAAGAATGGCCTTTCAGATGCAGAAAGAATACAGTTCACTTCAGCTGGGCAATCAATGGGTCACTTCCATGACATGAACCCTATAGATCCATGAGTATTGTAGAAATACCTGTTACATAAATTTGAGCAAATAAATTCATCAAAACTACATGTCAATTGGCCAAAGCTATACAGAGAACATAGAAGTATAATCAATGCATTTAGAATAGAAAGTCGTATGGATTTAACATACAAAAATTAACTTCATTTTTACAATATTAACATCATGTATTTTATCCCTTGTGATTTACCTATGAAACTTTAAGATCTGTACTGCTTTGGAACTTCTGCATTTATTTTGCTTAGATCATTATCTTCCTTTTATAATGGAGAAAGGAACATGAAGTTGCTTGAATTGCCTGTTTACTTGAATTTAAAATTTCACAATAACTCCTAGAGTTATTAAATGAATGAAATAATTCCTTTCAATGATACTGTTTTTTGGCTGAAAATGGCATTAAATATTTTCATCCTTTTTTGGGGAAGAGGGAACTTTATTTTTCACGACAGAAAAATTCGATGGTTTTGTACAAAATTAAAGGCTAGGATGACCAGATTATTTAGAAAACAGTGAAACCACAATAAGTAAAATTGAAAGATTCTGTTACAAGGGCACCTTGATAAAAATTCTTGTTTCCTTTCCCAGATGGTGAGAAATTATTCTTGCCAAAAGTTTTATTTCCCTAGACTCTGTTGTATTCCAAAGAAGTAATTAGTTTATGGAATAGATATGGTTGCATTTTATTGTTTTCATCCTTGCTATCATATAAAGGTTTTTTAATGAAACAAGTGATTTCTAGAGAGCCCTTTAACTCACCACACAAAAGCAGGTAGCTGACAATAGGGAAGTTCAAGTTGCAAGATGTTTGTTTTCAACAGAGACCATTGGAGGTTACTAAGTTTATCAAGGCAAGAAATGGTTTCTGAATCTCTTAATTCTAGATGAGAATCTCTTTTCATAAATTTGGGATGGCTTACAAGTTATTGTAATTGGTATATACATGCACAGTTTTATTTTTATTTGAAGAAGTCCTCTTTTCTTTCCCTCCTTTCATTCATTCAGTTTAGTGTTAACATAGGAGCATCTGATCTGGCATTCAACACAAGCAACGGAGTCAGAATGAGTGTCAAAGGAAAAGAGAGTTGTTCTTAAAGCAAAAAACAAACTTTCTCCCCAGGGCAGATCCACTTCTGAAGGTTCTTTGCTTTCTTCTTCCCTCCATCTCCTGCCCATTCATGAGGAATACCAAATAACCATTACAATAATAAATTCAGATAATTTCTGCCAGGAGGGACATAAAGCCTAAATTCCATAATTGTTTCTATTATGTTTTTTCATCTTTTTTTTTTTCACCAAATTGATGACTAGTTTATCTGTTCAAAATTCAAAAATAATTAAAATTACACTGTAGTTCAGCCAGAGGGCATAGGCTTACTGCAGCAATTAAGTTGAATTTTATGGTTAGGAGGACAGATTACATCATGATGACAGTCCCTTCTGACCGTAGAACTAAGGTTTCATTGCAGATAGTATAATAGATATTCCTCAGGCTATACTGAAGCTACTGGTCTCTGTCTTTCTGTGATACGATTCAATCAGTATCAATGTTTAAGTTTCTTTTGTTTCTTCTTGTTTCCCTAAGGATTCTCTGTCTCCAGCACTCACATTTAATGTTTATACATTCTTCTCTGCTTGGATACCTGGAATCCCTTTTAGGATAATGGATCTCTTGCAATCAACTCACATCAGACCACCCAGACAGCTCCTTCTCCTCAAATCTGCATCCCTCCAACTGTCTGTTATCAGTTTGGTTAGAGCCTTCCAGCTTGTGTTTCATGGGATGAAGTATCATACTTCCAGATTATTCTTAACTATCATTCAGATGACAATTTTTAACCTTTACATTTTATTAAAGAAGTATGCTTAAATAATAATTATTTGTGTAGTTTAGAGCTATTTTATCTTTTAATTTGCTTATTTATTCCTAAATTATCTTGAGAAAGCAGTAGTCTAATGCAGTTTTAATGTATTTACAAGGTATATATCTGTGCCAAAAGATTTTGATGTGATAATTTTCTTACAGACTTTTTCAGAGGCATTTCTGAAAATATTTTTTGAAGCTTACATGGTTTAAAATCTCCAGATTTTAACATTTTTGCTAATGGACTAGTCCATTCAAAGCCTCCAATTTTAACATTTGGTCTATATTCACTTGAAAAGCTCACCTTATTCATGACATAAGGTCTTTTCTTCACAGTATTTAGAAGTCTACAGATGAAATTAAAAACAATTCCGAAGTATGGACATCACTTATCTACAGACTGTACCTCTCTCCCTCCCCAAATATGTTTAAATAAGGAATAAATGGCTATGGTATCATGTATTGGATTAATTCCAGTGGCAGCATAAGTGAATGTGGATTCATGATTAGTTCTGCAGCAACAAAAAACATTTAGTTGACAAGTGTGTTTTTTGACTGAGGTTGCTTTATTATGAAGTACATTATTTGTTATATAGTAATTCAGTTGCTCCTGGATCTTCAACAGACCCCATTCTGACAAGTTCTGACCTGATTTAGAGTGACATTTAAGTTAAAAGTAGAGTTGAGAGCTGGATTTTTCATCTCAAAAGAGATTTAGGATAATAATCTGTTGTGCTTCACTGCGAGAAAAACAACCAACCAAACCAGAAATGTTCAGTGTGTCAAAACTCTTAGCTATTCCCTCTCACTTTAAATTTCAATTTCTTAGGAAAAAAACCAAACACAAAAGCAAAATGTTTTGTTCTAGACCTGTCTTTTAGAAATATCAACACTGTTTATTCTGTGTTCATCTTAACAAAAAAATACTTTTAAAGGAACATAAAGAAGTTTCTATTTGTTTGGGGTTTTCTGTGTTTATTGAGGGAATAAAATACTAAATTTGTTGTTATAAGTGGAGAAATCATTTTCCTAAAGTATGTGAAAAAGGGAAAATAATTTATTGTGCATTTAACTGTATCAAGTGTGTAGTAAATATTGATGGAATAAATATGGTATTTTCAGTGTAATACACAATGAACACTAATTGCTCAGAAAGAAAAATGAGGAAGAATTAGCTTATAAAAGCAATCAGAGCTTAAAGTAAAAAAATCCATGAATTACAGGATTAAAAAGAGAAAGATGAAAACAAAAATAAAACGGTATGTAACAAAGCTGAGAGAGAGTCACAAAGACAACTTTATGATATTGTTAGAGGCTGCAAAAAAAATTTGAGGTAGATATTTTCTATGTGCAGTTGTGCTGGTTTTGGCTAGGATAGAGTTACTTTTCTTCATAGTAGCTAGTATGTGGCTATGTTTTGGATTTGTGCTGGAAACAGTGTTGATAATACAGGGATGTATTTGTTATTGCTGAGCAGTGCTTGCACAGAGTCAAGGCCTTTGCTGCTCACACCACCCCCCCAGTGCCTAGGCTGGGGGTGCACAAAAAGCTATGAGGAGACACAGCTGGGACAGCTGACCCCAACTGACCAAAAGGATATTCCATACCTTATGACGTCGTGCTCAGCATATAAAGCTCTGGGGGAAGAAGAAGGAAGTGATGGACGTTTGAAGCGACGGCATTTGTCTTCCCAAGTAACCATTATGCATGATGGAGCCCTGTTTTCCTGGAGATGGCTGAACACCTGCCTGCCCATGGGAAGTGTCGTGGTTTAGCTCCAGCCGGCAACTAAGCACCACGCAGCCGCTCGCTCACTCCCCCCTCCCCCAGTGGGACAAGGGAGAGAATTGGAAAAAAACCTCATGGGTTGAGATAAAAACAGTCTAATAGGACAGCAAGAGAGAAGGAAACAACAATGATAACAACAATAATAATACCAACAAAGGAATGGACAGGAACAAGTCATGCCCAATACAGCAATTGCTCTATCCTGGCTAAAACCAGGACAGGAAGTAGTGAATGAATTCCTTGTTTTGGTTTGCTTGTGTGTGCAGCTTTTTCTTTCCCTATTAAATTGTCTTTATCTCAACCCACAAGTTTTCTTACTCATACTCTTCAGATTCTCTCCCTCATACCACCGTGGGGGCAGTGAGTGAGCAGCTGTGTGCTGCTTAGCTGCCGGATGGGGTTAAACCACAAGAGCAATATATACAGCAAAGTCTTTTGGGACACCATAATAAAATAGAATAAGCAGTCATGAAAAGGTTTGTGACTCTGTGGGCATACTTTCAGCAGGTAGAGAAATTCCATAGATCATTAATCAGTCATTAATGGAATAGATTGAAATATCTTCATTTTAACAGATGCCAGAATAGATGAGGGAAGAAGTCTTCTCTGATGACTCACCTAAGTATCATTGCTTTTATTCTTCTGAGTGCATCTTATATCCTTCAAGGCTTATTAACTGCCTCATCATGAGCTGAAATGGTTTCTAATACTATAGCATGATTTGTGCTGCCTGAAACACAACTCTAAATTGTGATGTCCATTGAAATGTGCATTAAAATGGAACTAGAACTCAATGAACCCCCTGAGAGTCTTTCTGTTGGTTTCTGCATGCTTCAGACTAGATATGCACATATTGCTGTGTATGAACAGAGAATATGCTCTTACAATAGCATCATTACCATAAAGGAAGAATGGCCCAGAAGTTAGGGAATAAGCTTCAATTGCCACAACTTCTACTCCTTTTTTTTTTCATTACCTTTCTGTGTTACTAAGTTTTTCTAGCAAAGGAGGTGGTGATCCACCCGAGCACATTATCACTACTGGTTCTGGAGCTCCATAGCTGTTTCATAGGTGTGTTAAATTTTCTTGGTCGCAAAGTTAACATAGTCTCTATGTTTACATCTGTGCTATCCCAGGTTAAAACCCAACTGAAGGAGGAAATACTTAAATCACTTACATTGCCTGAGAAGCACTGGACATCTTTTCAAATGGAAAGGGCCAAGGAGCTTATTACACGAAGTCCTGATAAAGAGTAGTACATTTGTTGAGCAATTAGAATGCAATGGTTGCCTGTAATATAAGTGACATGAGACAGCTTTTGTCATGTGAAAAATGTACCTGCATGTTACATGACTCCAATGGACACACACATTCACATCCTCTGGACCTATGTATGTGTAGCTGAAGGGGTACGTGCATTTGAATAACATAACAGATGAACTTCCATATTGTCCTTGTGTCTGTACTTTGTGTCAAGGGAAGATGCAGGAGTTGAAGCTCGCTCTTTTTTCTCATGTTGTCTTTTGGCTCACTTAAGCATGTGGTTAACTCTTCAGTTTGTTGGCTTTTCTTTTTCTTTTTCTTTTTTTTTTTTCTTTTTCTTTTTTTTTTTTTTCTTTTTCTTCCTTAAGCTCCTAACTCTTGTGCATTGAATAGGCAACCACAGTATTCCTAAAACACTGTTGCTGGACTGGGTCCAGACACCTCAGTCTTATACTAGTAATGTAACGGTTTTAGTAACTTCCTACTTTACATGCATGCATTTAGACAACATTTGTTAACATGAGGTGGTGAAATGGCAGCTATCCTTTTACATCTGGCACATATAATTTTATTCTTAAAGTTTAAATGTTGGCTTCCAAGTGCTAAGGATAAAAAAACCAAAAACAAACAAGTGTTCAAATGAGCCTGTGAAAGACATAGGTATAAGTTCTGTTACCACTAATTAATTCTGGTGCAGACTACCCACACAGAGCTCTCAATATTGACCTCCAAGATGCTCAGTTTACATGTATTGCTTGTGAAAAATCAAGCAGATAGATACATAGAAAAAAATAACTTCATTGTTCCATTGCAAGTTGTCAATCAAGTCAAAGCTTGATAATGACATATAAGCCCACCTAACAAGAAAAATCAAAAAGATTTTATATGTATAACATATAAGCAAGTCACAAAGGACTAACAAGTCTCTCTACAGTGCCTAAATTGAGCTGTTTAAGCCTCTGCTGCCGGATACATTCTTATCACAGCTATCATTTTTAATGCAATGAAGAAATCCATTTGCAATCTGTTTGACAGGAAAATAGATTTATTATAACAGAGTAGTTGGAGAGCAAACTCTTCAAACATAGTTCAGAATGAAGCTTGCACTTTAGCTGATTTGTCAATAATTATAAAATTACTGATTAGTGTAAGGTGTGGGCTGTATCGCCTTGTTGCCTGAGTACTTGGTATTAAAAAAAAAAGGAAAAAAAAAAGTATAGTTTTTTTCATATCCATCATACTTTTGACAGCCTAGCTGGAGATTAATGAAAAGTTCACACAGGGATAGTTCTTTATGATTACAAGTAGCAAAACACAGAACAGCAGTTATGGAATAGATAGACTAGCTTGTTGTAATGGCAACCATGTTCCACAAGATCTTCCTTGCTGATTACTTAAAGACCCACAGCATTTTATAAAACAACAAGCCAGGTTATTTATTAGGCATTGGTGTTGTTGGTATTGTTTTTTAACACTGTACTATTATACCACACTCTCATTTCCTTTCAAATCACTAGATCCTTTTAATTAATTTCAATGGGATTTAAATGGCCTTTTAATAAATGAAGTGACCAATGTGATCACCTTTGTGGTCACTGATTTTAATTCCTCCTCAGCTGGTAGTGATCAATCCTTTCATAATTAAATTGACTGGAATGTCAAAAGCAACATCTATAATAAACGGGTATGACACAAGAAACCAGCCAAAGAAGCCTTCTCAAAGATTCCTGAAACTGCTGCAGTTTTGTCTTTTCCCTCCTTTCACTGTCTGTCCCCCAATCTTCTGGGGGGAAGGCTTCATATCTCCCCGTATGTATAAACTCATGTCACTCCTCAGGAGAAGGTTAGGTTCACCTCAGCAGTAAGCCAGCATGACACAGACCTGAAAATCAAGAAATCAGACTTGTTCATGAGTCCAGCTTGCAGAGGCACTCTGATCTCAGAGTTGTTTGCTATGTGGGAGACAAACACAGCCTCTCTTTTCAGTTTGTTTCGCACTCAAGGCTGCTGGGTGCAGTAATACCTGCATCTGTGAAACCTGTGAAACCTGGTCTAAAGCTCCTAACTTTCCACAGACAACATAAAGAGAAGGGAGATATAAGAATTTAAATTTTAGGAACTATTTCCAAGCTCTGCTGCTCTTTTACTCTTTATTTCCTGATTAAAAAGGGTAATGAACCATCTTTAAAAGCATGCTTGTCCAGCTTCCACTGCTGGTGCCAGATCAAAGTTTCAAAGTTTGTAGTGGGAGATATTCTCTCTTTTTCTTTTTCCTATTTCATCTTTTTTTTTTCTTTTCTTTTTACTTTTCAGCTGCTTAATAACATCAGCTTTAATCTGCTCTTTAATCATCAGCTCTTCATTTGCTTAGTATTAGCTGCTTTCTGACTTACCTTTCACCATACTTTTTCAGATGGAATGCAACTGTCTCCAAGGGGCAAATAGATTCTTGCTTACGAGTTGGCAGGCCTCATCGAGAGGGCTTTAAACTAGATTTGAAGGGGGAAGGGGATAAAACCAGGCTCACTAGAGTTGAGACTAGGGGTGGCGTGCCAGAGTTGAAATCGATAGCCCAGCTCAAGTGCATCTACACCAATGCACGCAGCATGGGCACCAAACGGGAGGAGCTGGAAGCCACTGTGCAGCGAGACAGCTATGATGTTGTTGCCATCACAGAAACATGGTGGGATGCTTCTCATGACTGGAGTGCTGCAATGGATGGTTATAAGCTCTTCCGAAGGGATAGGCAGGGAAGGAGAGGTGGTGGGGTGGCTCTGTATGTTAGGGAGTGTTTTGATTGTATAGAAATCAATGATTGTGAAGACCAAGTAGAGTGCTTATGGGTAAGGATGAGGGGGAAGGCCAATGAGGCAGATATCCTGCTGGGAGTCTGTTAGAGACCACCCAACCAGGACGAAGAGACAGATGAGACATTCTATAAGTGACTGGCAGAAGTCTCGCATTCACTGGCCCTTGTTCTTGTGGGGGACTTCAATCTACCAGACATCTGTTGGAAGTACAACAGAGCAGAAAGGAAACAATCTAGGACATTCCTGGAGTATTCCTGACACAGCTGGTGAGTGAGCCCACCAAGGGAGGTGTCTTGCTTGATCTGCTGTTCACAAACAGAGAAGGACTGGTGAGAGATGTGGTGGTCGGAGGCCGTCTTGGGCTTAGCAACCATGACATGATAAAAATCTCAGTTGTGAGCGAAGTAAGGAGAGAGGTCAACAAAACTGCTACCGTGGACTTCCGGAGGGCAGACTTTGGCCTGTTCAGGTCACTGGTTGAGATTGACCCTTGGGACAAAATTAGAAAGGCAAAAACCCAGATAGAGCTCAGTCTGGCCACAGTTGTAAAGGATAACAAAAAGTGTTTTTATAAATATATTAACAACAAAAAGAGAGGCAAGGAGAATCTCCATCCCTTACTGGATGGAGGGGGGAACATTGTCACCAAGGATGAGGACAAGGCTGAGGTCCTTAATGCCTTCTTTGTCTCAGTCTTTAATAGCCAGACCAGGTATCCACAGGGTATTCAGCCCCCTGAGCTGGAAGATGGGGATGGAGAGCACAGTAACCCACCCATAATCCAGGAGGAAGCAGTTAAGGACCTGCTATGCCACCTGGATACCCACAAGTCTAATGGGCCTGATGGGATCCACCCGAGAGTACTGAGGGAGCTGGCAGAGGAGCTTGGCAAGTCACTCTCCATCATTTACCAACAGTCCTGGTTAACGGGAGGTCCCAGAAGACTGGAGGCTTGGCAATGTGGCATCCTTCTACAGGAAAGGCCGGAAGGAGGATCCTGGGAACTACAGGCCTGTCAGCCTGTCCTCAGTACCGGGGAAGATCATGGAGCAGTTTGTCTTGAGAGTGCTCACGGGACATGTGCAGGACAACGAAGGGATCAGGCCCAGCCAGCACGAGTTCATGAAAGGCAGGTCCTACTTGACAAACCTGACCTCCGTCTATGACCAGGTGACCTGCCCAGTGGATGAGGAAAAGACTGTGGATGTTGCCTACCTGGACTTTACTAAAGCCTTTGACATTGTCTCCCACAGCATTCTCCTGGAGAAACTGGCGGCTTGTGGCTTAGACAGGTTTACTCTTCGCTGGGTAAAGAACTGTCTGGACAGCCAAGCCCATGGAGTTGTGGTGAACGGTGTTAAATCTGGCTGGCGGCCGGTCACAAGCGGTGTTCCCCAGGGCTCGGTTCTGGGGCCGGTCTTGTTCAATATCTTTATTAATGATCTGGATGAGGAGATCGAGTGCTCCCTCAGTAAGTTTGCAGATGACACCAAGTTGAGTGGGAGTGTTGATCTGCTGGAGGGTAGGAGGGCTCTGCAGAGGGATCTGGACAGGCTGGATCGATGGGCAAAGGTCAACTGCATGAGGTTTAATAAGGCCAAGTGCCAGGTCCTGCACTTGGGTCACAACGACCCCATGCAACGCTGCAGGCTTGGGGAGGAGTGGCTGGAGAGCTGCCCGGTGGAAAAGGACCTGGGGGTGCTGGTTGACAGCCGGCTGAATATGAGCCGGCAGTGTGCCCAGGTGGCCAAGAAGGCCAACAGCATCCTGGCCTGTATCAGAACTAGTGTGGCCAGCAGGAGTAGGGAAGTGATCGTGACCCTGTACTCGGCACTGGTGAGGCCGCACCTTGAATCCTGTGTTCAGTTTTGGGCCCCTCACTACAAGAAGGATGCTGAGGTGCTTGAGTGTGTCCAAAGAAGGACAACGAAGCTGGTGAGGGGTCTGGAGAACAAGTCTTATGAGGAGCAGCTGAGGGAACTGGGGTTGTTTAGTCTGGAGAAAAGGAGGCTGAGGGGAGACCTCAGCGCTCTCTACAACTACCTGAAACGGGGTTGTGGCGATGAGGGTGTTGGTCTCTTCTCCCAACTAACTGATGATAGGACGAGAGGAAATGGCCTCAAGTTGTGCCAAGAGGGTGGTCAAGCATTGGAACAGGCTGCCCAGGGAGGTGGTGGAGTCACCATCTCTGGAACTGTTCAAAAAACGTGTGGTTGTGGTGCTTCAGGGCACAGGGTTTAGGGGACACAGTTGCGCTGGATTAATGGTTGGACTTGATGATCTTAAAGGTCCTTTCCAACCTTAGTGATTCTGTGATTCTGTGATTCTATTTCTTTTGTTTGTGGCATTTCAACAGACTTCCTTTTTGCATTCCTAATACTGTCTTTCATTAGAGAATCTCAGTGGAAGTGTTTTTTCATCAAATATTTTATAATATTCAAGTCCAGGAATACAAAGCTATCTATGATTTCATTTTGAGCACCAGCTTGCTGAGAAAATATTGAAACCTTTGCTTCTGAATCTTTTTCTTTAAATTGCTTCTTTTCAAATACCTGCAATTTTCTTTGAATTTTTAAAGATTGTAGAATCTCGTTATAAAATTTATTATTCCATTTACAGAATTTATGATCTTTCTATACTGTTCTTTGCCAAGACAAAACAAAACAATGCACTTCATTTATCAAATTATGCTCCCTCCTCCACTTCCCATGAAAGCTTTTTCCTAAACAGATCAACATTTCACGCTTTGTGTTTCACACTTATTTTGTCATACATTCATTCATACATTTGGTCCCTCCCTCCCAGCACCACAAGTCCCTCGGTATGTATACAACTGAAAATTGTGGTTTGTCAGCTGACTCATTCCCTAGGTGTCATTGAAGTACTGGCTAGAAAGTCTAAACAACCAACATGCATCTAGGCATCTAAATGTAGATAGTTGTCTTAATATCGAACTGGATCTCACCCCAGGGACTTGTGCGTAAATATTTAATGCTGTTTGAGCTGCCATTTAGGCAGTTAGTGCAGACAACCTCCAGGGCTAGCAAATATGACACAGGAATCATACGGGTCTGTTTCCACAGGAAGCAGCAGCTGGAACCCAGGCAGTAAGCCTAGAGCACATTGAAGGTCACAGGGCATCTGCATGCGGGAAGCTGAGTCAAGTCCTTTGTCGATACCACCATTTGGATCAATTCAGTTGCCTAAACTTGCGCCTCAGGCCACTTAAAAGGGCCTAAGGTACATCACCTGCGTTTCATCTGCCAGCACAGAAAAGTGCAGATGGCCACAGGTATTCAATCTTTTTATCCTCATAGCTGAGAAGCGGCCCATGACTGCTGTCATGCCATTGACATGTGGCAAAGCAAAAAAATAAAAGCGTTCACCAGTGCAACCATACTTTCAAAAATGGATTTGCCTTAGGTAGCACTGTAAGTAAAAATATTTTGCTTTCAGTGTGAATGCTGACCAAATTCCATAAAAATAAAAAATCTTCCTGAAGGATTGGAGCAGCCTTCAACTTCTTTTCTTTACTTAGAGAGTCTGATAAGAATACAACATTGATCATGAGAGGTCAGAGCCCCACTGTTGTGGTTATTACCTGAAACTCCTTTGTTCAGGACCGGTACAGACTGTGTCCTTTCTACTATTGTATACATTGGGTAGTCCAAGACATTGACTGCATGTGCTTAGCAATTACCCAGCAATGCTTTGTAATCTCTCAGTCTCTACACTGAGACTAAAACCATTGTGTAATTTTCAGATCCCCATGTACTCTATTAATTTATGTTTCCTGTAAAATGATCTGAATTTATACGCAGGGGAGATAAGTAAAAGTGAAAAACATTACCCTGCACAGAAGGGAGTGAGATACTTTTTTGGATAGCATAGATGTTTCCATTATAATTCATTAACTTCTGCAAAGAGGGTTTTCAGCTGTGAAGGGAATACACGTTCTGTCTGCTGAGGCCCTGATTTCATCTGTGTACACACAAATATCTACTGTCTGCATGCATGTGTGTGTACTTACATATTCATGCCTCTGAGCATATATACAAACATATATTTGGATATTTAAAAAGCAGAAAATAACTGTGGATATAAATACATACATAGTGATTTTAGTATTTGAGCATTAAATACTTAAAGCTTTAACAAACACCATTAGAAACAGTCTGAGATCTCTATTTTTATTGCAATGAATAAAATTATGTTTTTCACATAGTTAAGGAAAAAAGCCTTAAAATGTGTACTCCAATATTTCAGATGCCATGACATAAAGGAAAAAAAAACACCACAAAAAAGCCAAAACATCTTCTTTATAAAGTTAACATAATGTAATCTAATGCAATGACTGATTAAGGAAAGGGGAAATAGATTACTAATGATTTTTAAGCCTTGGAGTTAATAAAACTGACAATCACTGGAGAGGAAATGACATCATAAACCACATGGTCAAATTGCAGCAAAACTGTGATACAACCTAGTATTAATAATAGATGGAATTTTATTTCCCAGACCGATTGATATGAGAAGAGGTAATAATGCAAAAAGCAAATACTGGTGTCAGAATCATGGTGTCATGATTTGATGATGGGGGTCAAATTCCAAGGGACATTGGGTAAAACAGTTTTTGCAGAAATATACATGAGCCGAACCAGAGCCAAACTTATATTTTGCTTACATTTCCAGGGGATTATCCTTGGCTAGCAGACAGACTCCCATGTAGCTTCTCACTGAGTCCCCCTCCCTCTTTGGCAGGACAGCAGGGAATAGATAAGAAGAACAGAAATGAGAAAGTTTGTCGGTCAAGATAAAGACAGTGTGTTTACCAATTATGGCTGTGGGCAAAACAGACTCTATTTGGGGAAAATTAATATATTGCCAATTAAAATAAATATTTAATAATTGTTTCAGGTAACGGGAAACAAAAATGGGGAGGCTGCAGCCAGCAGGCAGCAGTTTCTCTCTGCTGCCACTTCCTCATCACACTTTTCCTCTGCTCCGCTGTGGGTCCTTTCAAGGGCTGCAGGAGATACTCTCTCCTCAATGGAGCGCCTGCTCCTCCTCCTCCAACCTTGGCCTTGGTGTTCCCTCTGCTGTTTCTCTTTTTATTTCCTCCTGTTCTGCCTGTGCAGAGCGTTTGCCCTCACAGAACAGCACCTCACCAGCTAAAATCAATACAGATTTTTTAAAGAATTGTTCTTAATTAGATACCTCCTATCAGTAATAAATTGTTGACAGGCCTTCCTTTTACCATGGCCTCTAAATTCTGCATTTTTAATTTAAGATATTTGCTAAATCTAACTTTTCTTATATACTATGAACCCACTGCAATATTTATATGCTTATGCTAAAATAACCAATATCACTGTTTTTAAGTAACTGATAATTTACTGTGACAACAGAAATTTTGTGGATTAATAGACAGATATAGATGAAAAAAATATCTGTCAGAGGAACTGAAACATACTATATGGCCTCTGTAAGAGATTTTCTTTGGAGAAAATATGGCAGTAGCACCATTGCATGAGTCTAAAAATAAGGGGTTTTTTTATTGTGTGATAAGGAAGTGTCAGGAGAGAGAAACTGCTGTCTACTGGCCAAAGCCTCCCATTTTTGTTTCCAGTTACCTGAATTAATAATAAACTATTTTTTTTTAATCTAGCTTAAAGAGTTTACCCTATTCTGTTCAGCGTCGCATGGTTCGTTAGCACTGCCACTAGCATAAATGGGTACTAGCATAATATTTTAATGTTGTAGTGGAATATTTCTGTTGAAAATTATGATTAGTACCTATTCCTGCTCAGATCAAAGAGAACTATGAAGTGCAAAGTATTCCAGTGGGTCACAGCTTCTCCTACGCAGACTATCACTGCAGGAGTACAGCTCAGTACACTTCATTGGTTAGCAGCCTACTTTATCATTTGTGAAATAGAATCATCAGCAAATGAGGAAAACAAGATATATTATTAGTTGCTTTTGTGGTCTACCAACAATTATGGTATGTGAATATGGAATGATCTGTAGGAATAATTTTTTTAAAGAAAACACTAAGGTATTTGACAAGTAATTTTAATATAAAATGAAAAGGCACAGCTCTGGAGAATATCACGCAGATTATCAACTAAATGCAAACTATTAGCACAGAAGCTATTGCTACCTGTTTGCTGTTTCTAATTATTTGGATTATATAGACCCAGGTTCATGGGGGCCTCATGGGTGTTGTCGATGATGTTTCTTTCTGCCTAAATTATAGTATAACTTGCTTTATTTAGTGGCAGATTAGGGCCATCTGTCTAATGGCGACAATAACTGGTATAAAGGCAACTAACTTACACCAACTTCAAAATCACTTTACTTCTAAACTTGGCCTTGATGCCTTCTTACTATCACTGATAAACACTCTGAAAAGTGCGGGTTTTTTTCTGAAATAAAAGGTTCTCAGTAAATTGGTACAGACGGCTCTATCAGAACCTAATTATGACTGTGGAGTCAGAAAATAGATTGCATTTCCCATACATTATTAATGCTCTTCAAATCCTCATTTGTCATGTTCAAGGTTATGTAGAGATGACATTTAAGGAACCCAAACTCCTTGCTAAATTCATTTAGACAATCCAAGTCCTTTATAACACCATCTTCTTAAGCTCTTGGATGATATTAAAACTATAGCACCATTCTCATGGGATTGTATAGACACCATAAGGTTGTAAGGAAATAATTGATGATGAAAATTAAGTTCAGTACAATAAAAAATAATTTCATTAACAGGCTTTCATTTATATAATAGTTAACCAAATACATGTATAAAGAAAGAATGGATTTTGTAGGACCAGCTGATGTTTACTACATGCACACATAAGCAGATAGGCACATTAAGACCTACAGAGGCACATGGCTAGAAGGTGATACAAAATATTATTAGTGAATGCACATTGATTCTGAGCATTCTTAATACAAGAAAACACAGTTCCAATGGTAACCATAAAATGTATGTCTGGTTTTTACCACTAGCAATACAGTGGACATTTTACAAAAACCTAAAATCAGGTTGTACCCACTTACTTATTCTGAGCACTCCTAAAGAAATAAGACAAGCTTTGTATGACTAAAATAAGTCTTAGGCTTTCAATATGTTGCTATTTATTTTAACACTCAAAAAAATAACTTTGAATACAGTCAAATGAATTTATGTGAAACCGTCATACTATCCAGCTTCTTCTTAGTTTGGTGATCAAGCAATATTGGAGAAGTCTCTGATGTTTTATATTTCTTATTGTATCTTGGTAGTTCAGTACAGAAAGATGTTCTGCTTTATTTCAGCCCAAGTAAACACCAATTGCTAATGGAAAAAGTGAGCATTCACAGTTATCTGTGATGAAAGATGAGAAACAATGTCTTATGAATACAACAGATATCTAAAATATCTGAAAAGTATAAAGCTTCCCCCACTCTATTCATGACTGTTTATATTTGCTGAAGTTATAAACCACTTGTTAGAAGAAAAACTGTAGAGCAAATTAGATACTGGCACGTAGCTGTTGGTCATTTAGCACAGAGCTATCCTGAGAACAGCTACTTAAAATTTTTATAGTACCTATCATGCCGATCCATCTTATGGCACTTTACAACATTACATTAAAATTGAAGGCTAATCCATTTTGAAGATCTACTGTTCAGATAAAATGAGATAAAATCCAAGGGACCACATTCAACATGTGTGCAACTTCTATCGTGTCTATACGGTCACACAGATGATAACTACTTCACTGAAAACCAGTACGTCTTGTATTTAGATCTAAAAAAGGGACTTGCAAGCTAGTACAAATTTAAAAAAGAAAAAAAAGCCATTTACTGGCCTGTCTTTTTTAGTAAACTTTTTGCTATTATTTCAGATACTTGGATTTGATTAGGAGCTTATTATTATCATTCTCTCATATCACGGTTCTCCATCTTCTTGATCTTGCTGAGAATCACAGAATCATTGAGGTTGGAAAGGACCTTTGAGATCATTAAGACCAACCGTTAATCCAGCACCACCATGTCCCCTAAACCATGTCCTGAAGCGCCACATCCACACATTTTTTGAACACTTCCAGTAATGGTGACTCCACCACCTCCCTGGGCAGCCTGTTCCAATGCTTGATCACTCTCTCGGTGAAGAAATTTTTCCTAATATCCAATCTAAACCTTCCCTGGTGTAACTTGAGGCCATTTCTTCTTGTCCTATTGCTTGTTACTTGGGAGAAGAGGCCAACACCCACCTTACCACAACCCCGTTTCAGGTAGTTGTAGAGAGCGCTGAGGTCTCTGGCCACCTGGGCACACTGCCAGCTCATATTCAGCCGGCTATCAATCAGCACCCCCAGATCCTTTTCCGCCAGGCAGCTCTCCAGCCACTCCTCCCCAAGCCTGTAGCGTTGCATGGGGTTGCATGCAGCTGGATTTAATGCCATTCACCACAACTCTCTGAGCTCGGCCATCTAGACAGTTCTTTATCCAATGAAGAGTAAACCTGCCTAAGCACGAGCCACCAGTTTCTCCAGGAGAATGCTGTGGGAGACAATGTCAAAGGCTTTACTAAAGTCCGGGCAGACAACATCCACAGCCTTTCCTTCACCCACT
Organism: Phaethon aethereus; assembly: GCF_964289735.1. NCBI lineage: Eukaryota > Metazoa > Chordata > Aves > Phaethontiformes > Phaethontidae > Phaethon > Phaethon aethereus. The sequence goes on along the minus strand of NC_138576.1, from coordinate 43,771,239 downwards.
ATGCGGGTCATCTGGTCATAGAAGAAAATCAGGTTGATCAAGCAGGACCTGCCTTTCATGAACCCGTGCTGGCTGGGCCTGATATCTTGGTTGTCTTGTACATGCCCTGTGAGCACCCAAGCTCAAGATGAACCTCTCCATAATCTTCCCTGGTACTGATGTCAGGCTAACAGGCCTGTAGTTCCCAAAATCCTCCTTCTGGCCTTTCTTGTAGATGGGTGTCACATTGCCAAGCCTCCAGTCTTCTGGGACCTCCCCTGTTAACCAGGACTGCTGATAAATGATGGAGAGTGCCTTGGCAAGCTCCTCCACCAGCTTTCTCAGTACTCTCGGGTGGATCCCATCAGGCCCATTAGACTTGTGGGTATCCAGGTGGCATAGCAGGTCCTTAACTGTTTCCTGCTGGATTGTGATGAGTTTATTGTGCTCTCCATTGTTGTCTTCCAGCTCAGGGGGCTGAATACCCTGTGGATACCTGGTCTGGTTATTAAAGACTGAGGCAAAGAAGGGATTAAGGACCTCAGCCTTCTCCTCATCCTTGGTAACAATGTTCCCCCCTCCATCCAGTAGGGGATGGAGATTCTCCTTGCCTCTCTTTTTGTTGTTAATATATTTGTAGAAGGATTTTCTGTTATCCTTTACAACTGTGGCCAGACTGAGCTCTATCTGGGCTTTTGCCTTTCTAATTTTGTCCCTACTTGACCTAATGAGATCCTTGTACTCTTCGTGAGTTGCCTTCCTCTTCTTCCAGAGGTGACAAACTCTCCTCTTTTCCCTGAGTCCCAGCAAAATCTCCCTGTTCAGCCAAGCTGTTTGTCTTCCCTGCCAGCTCTTCTTAGGGCACATGGGGACCGCCTGCTCCTGCGCATTTAAGATTTCCTTCTTGAAGACTGTCCAGCCTTCCTGGACCCTTTTGCCCTCCAGGACTGTCTTCCAAGGGGCTCTGTCGACCAGTGACCCGAATAAGCTGAAGTCTGCCCTCCCCAAGTCCATGGTAGCAGTTTTATTGACCCCTCTCCTTACTTTGCTCACAATTGAGAATTCTAACATGTCATGGTTGCTAAGCCCAAGACGGCCTCCGACCACCACATCTCTCACCGGTCCTTCTCTGTTTGTGAACAGCAGGCCAAGCAAGGCACCTCCCCTGGTGGGCTCACTCACCAGCTGCATCAGGAAGTTATCCTCCACACACTCCAGGAACCTCCCAGATTGTTTCCTCTCTGCCGTGTTATACTTCCAGCAGATGTCTGGTAGATTGAAGTCCCCCACAAGAACAAGAGCCAGTGAATGCGAGACTTCTGCCAGTCACTTATAGAATGTCTCATCCGTCTCTTCATCCTGGTTGGGTGGTCTCTAATAGACTCCCAGCAGGATATCTGCCTCGTTGGCCTTCCCCCTCATCCTTACCCATAAGCACTCTACTTGGTCTTCACAATCTTTGATTTCTATACAATCAAAACACCCCCTAACACACAGAGCCACCCCACCACCTCTCCTTCCCTGCCTATCCCTTCGGAAGAGCTTATAGCCATCCATTGCAGCACTCCAGTCATGAGAAGCATCCCACCATGTTTCTGTGATGGCAACAACATCATAGCTGTCGCGCTGCACAATGGCTTCCAGCTCCTCCCGTTTGGTGCCCATGCTGCGTGCATTGGTGTAGATGCACCTGAGCTGGGCTATCGATTTCAACCCTGGCACGCCACCCCTAGTCTCAACTCTAGTGAGCCTGGTTTTATCCCTTTCCCCCTTCAAATCTAGTTTAAAGCCCTCTCGATGAGGCCTGCCAGCTCGTAAGCAAGAATCTATTTGCCCCTTGGAGACAGTTGCACTCCATCTGCTGTCAGGAGGCCTGATGCCTTGTAAACCACCCCATGGTCAAAAAAAACAAAATTCTGCTGACAGAACCAGCCCCTGAGCCATGTGTTGACCAAGTGTGCTTTCTTATTCCTTTCAGTGTTCCTCCCTGCCACTGAAGGGATTGACGAAAATGCTATCTGTGCTCCTGCTCCATCAATCAGTCGCCCCAGTGTTCTGAAGTCCCTTTTAATTGCCTTCGGGCTTCTTAGCTCAACCCCATCGTTACCAACCTGTAGGACCAACAGTGGGTAGTAATCAGTGGACTGAAGCAGACCAGGGAGTTTCCTGGTGACATCTCTCACCTGGGCCCCAGGGAGGCAGCAGACTTCCCTGTGAGTTGGGTCCAGTCGACATATTGGACCCTCTGTACCTCTCAGAAGGGAGTCATCTACGAAAATTACCCTCCTTGTTTTCTTAACCGAGGATGTCTTGATGCGTGGGGCTGGCTGACACCCTATGCAACCCCCTGGATAGACTTTCATCAGGGTCCTCATGTTCCTGGCCCTCAAGTTCCAGAGCCCCATACCTGTTGTGTAAGGGCAGCTGGGATGGTGAGGGAGGCCAGGAGGGGAATCGTCTGTCTCCCCGAGCAGGGACCTGCTTCCATTCTCCCTCATCTCTTAGGTCCCTTCCTTCTGCCCAGCAGCAAGAGGACAAGGGATCCCCTGCTGCTTGTGGAGCCTCCACCGGCTGATTCTGCCTTAGGGATGGCCGGGTGTGACTCCATTGATCCATCTCCCTCTCACACTCCCTGATGCCCATCAGCCTCTCCACTGCATCTTTCAGCTCTGCCCCAGGCTGAGCAGGTCGCTCACCTGGTCGCACCACACACAGGTGGTGTCACCGCTGGTCTCTGGCAGAAGCGACAGGCTCAGGCACTCCTTACAGCTGGACACTTGGACAGTCACATGCTTGAGCCGGAGCTTGGTCTGGGTCAAAAACAGGTCAGAAGCTGTTACTCTTCCAACGTATGTGTGTGTTTGTGTGTTTGTATGTGTTTTTGAAGGAGATACTATGCCACCATCTTTTGCTGATCTAAATATGATGTGGAAACAAACAATATCAAACTGCCTCGTGATATTGAGGAGGAGTTTGTTAAGAAGAATTAAACCTCTGTTTAAACAAAAATATCTTGAACGGTCAGAGAACATATGAATCTGAACCAACACATCTGTTTTTCTTTTGCAAACGTATTTAGAATAGAGTCTGGAAAACTTTGTTTAAGTAAAGACAATACTTTGGTTCTCATGTCAGTAGACAAAATTAATTAAATAAAAAAAAAAGGAAATTTAACAAAAGGAAGATACTCAGTTATCACACCAAGTAACAATAAAAGCTAGAGGACAGTTACCGGCTTTTGTAAGCAACCACTTACCAAGTTGCATGTGACCAGAGAGCTAAAACTAAACTTGCTGCCAAAAAAGTGTAGGAGCCAAAGGTGTTCAGTGTGACTAACACAAATAACTAATTATATGCTAAATTTTAGGTATTCAAATAAGTTCTGAAATACACAGTTTACTAAGAAAACGTGATTATTAAAAGTCTCCAGAGGAATGCTGACCACACTTATGGGGACACCACTAGCTCTATCCCTCAGTTTAGTGATTGTATGACATGACCGTGAGTTGAGTAAGTGAGTATGTTCCTGCAGCTTTTACAAGCTTAGATCATGGTTCTTGCAATTCAATATGTACTTTAGAGTACTTGCAAAATGAGGCTTCATTGCTAGTGATAATGCTTTGATAGATAGTTTGCAGATTTTTTTTTGTTAAATAGTCATTTTAATACATTACCTTTCGCTTTCTGATTTCTTGCCGGTAGTGCAGTGCAATTTATCACTTGTTATATATGATAACTTTTCTCTCTTTAGTCTCTATGAAGAGATTCACTCCTCTTCACCAATAAAAACAAACATTTGTAATTTTTCAAGGAACCACTTTTAGAATATTTTAAAGTTGCTTTCCAAGCAATTACTTGTTCATTTCCAGTGCAAAGTTCTCACAATTTTTCTGAAAAATATTTTCAAAGGTTTTGCTCCTCTGCAAATTCTTGAGAAAAAAATTGTCCCATCTTAGTGTCTATAAAAGAACAAAGATAAATGCAATCTATAAATTACATAACAAGATTTTATTCAACATATAATTTACAAAATCTGTAATGGCTATATTTGCCACACCAATTGAATACTTAACCTTCTAGTTACAACCTAGTGAATGCCTATTATATTTTTTTAATTTTTCCCATAACTTTTTCTGTTCAGATGCCTAATTGAAATGATTGTCCTTCCTTGAATTCCCTCTAGTTCCTGATGTCATCTGGACAATGAGATGTCCAGAATTGTGTAAGTATTGTAGATGTACAGCCACACATATCCATATGGAAATAGACTCATTCCTTTGGCTTCTGATTTGATTGCTTTGTATACTACAGATGATAAAACTGCCTGTTTTAATCTTTCCCTCCATCACATTACATTTGTGTTTAAGCAGATAAAAGCTCCATTGTTCCTAATACACTGTCCATTTAGAGCCCAAAGTCCCACTCAGTGTTACTGTATTCCAAGTACTTCTATGAATATCTGTGGTTTGGATTATTAATCCCCAGAGGTATTTATATGCAGGTTTGCAGGCTGAAGCTCATTTAGTTATTTCCAGTCCACATGTCACTTCTTTGTTTTTTACATCTTTTGTGTATTTCTCATTTCTCACTGTTTTTTGCAACACCTCTTAATTTAGTATAATCTGAAAATGTAATTAATGAACTGTTTAGTTTTTATTCCAGTTCATCAATAAGAATAGTAAATGATTTTTTTCATTCCACTGAGGCATAAATAACTGAAGTAATCAATATTGAAATTATATTAAAAATTAGGTATACTTGGAATATAAAATTATGAGATGGGTCTGGTAATTTTTTAAAGGAAATGTAGCTGCTTCTTTTAGTTTCAAATCTCAAATGGATAATGATTAATGTTCATACAATGCTATACCTCTTTACATGTCTGTGCAGTTTCTTAGAGAATTTAGCACAATTCTGAAAAGAAAGAGCACAAAATGAGAGCATAAATTAGTTGTTATAACCAAGGTGGGCACATAGTTTGAAGTCCTTTAACATTTGTAAATTGATTCTTCCTACTCCAGTTGACCCAAAGAGTCAGGCATAGTGCCATTCCAGCCTCTCAAGCAATTCATTTTAAGGGCTAAAAGTAGACCTTTTATTGCCTTGACACATCAGTGTTGAGTTACTCGCAGAGTCAACATAGCTGCAGTCTTCATGGTTCCAGTTCCTTACCTTACCAAAATCTGCTGTTCTTGATGCTACAAAAAAATACAAAAATCAATTTTGCTATTGTCTTTAGCTGAACTGTTCAGGGAAAAGTTAGAACATATGAGCTCAGACTGATGGACTAGCTGACCCAGTATCTTGTCTGTATCGACAAATTTCCCCATTATTGTCAAGGAATTGCACAGGTCTGCTTTAGCTTCTGAAGAACTGCCTCTTCCTTGTTTTGAATCAAGATCTGACTAACTTGGTAGTCTGAGCTTTTTAGTACCTGTGACATAAGATGCAGTGTACAGTTAGTACCTGTGCACAATCTTGACACCATTCATAAATTTGTAGGGTTCTAGTATATCTTTTTTTAGTTGCCACTTTTCCACACTCAAGAGTCCTGGACTATTTGTATTCTTCTTCAAACTGATGCCACTCCATACTGTCAAACCTCCTTGTGCTGTTTCTATTTTTTTTAAACTCTGTACAGTGTTTTTGAGATGAGAGGTACAGAACTGAAACGTGCTCTTACAGCCCTGAAGGCCAACCGTATCCTGGGTTGCATCCCAAGAAGCATGGCCAGCAGGTTGAGAGAGGTGATTCTGCCCCTCTGCTCTGCTCTGGTGAGACCTCATCTGGAGTCCTGCGTCCAGCTCTGGAGCCCTCAGCACAGGAAAGACATGGACCTTTTGGAGCAGGTCCAGAGGAGGGCCCCCAGAATGATCAGGGGGATGGAACACCTCTCCTGTGAGGACAGGTTGAGAGAGTTGGGGTTGTTCAGCCGGGAGAAGAGAAGGCTCTGTGGAGACCTTGTTGCAGCCTTCCAGTACTTAAAGGGGGCTTATAAGAAAGATGTGGACAGACTTTTTAGCAGGGCCTGTTACCATAGGACAAGGGATAATGGTTTTAAACTAAAAAAAGGTAGATTTAGACCAGATATAAGGAAGCAAATTTTCACAATGATGCTGAACAGAACTGGTTGCCCAGAGATGTGGTAGATGCCTCATCCCTGGAAACATTCCAGGTCAGGTTGGACAGGGCTCTGAGCAACCTGATCTAGCTGAAGATGTCCCTGCTTATTGCAGGGGGGTTGGACTTGGTGGTATTTAAAGGTCCCTTCCAACCCAAATTAATCTATGATTCTGTGAAGTTTATGATTTACTATAGCCTATTTATAACCAGAACTTTCCTTATTTCTCTCTTTATCTTCATTTACCATTTCTTACCCTTCCATTTTTCCCTCCCCTGCCTCCCTGCCAATAGTAACTCATCTTTTCCTTCCTCCCCTCTCAGTTTTTTACCAAATATATGCCTAAATAAGCTGTATCTTAACTTGTTTTCATAAATCTACTAAGCTTTTTAACCAAAACGTATTCCACATTACAGAACTGAAAGTTCTGAAATAAATCATCTGTTACAAGAGCTAGAAATGTAAAATGTTTATTAAAGCTGTAGGCATAAAAAAAAAAAAAAGGATATTCTAGTACTTAATTGTAACCCATGGTTATCTGCCTGCTCTGCTAGTGTAAGCGAATGTCAAAATACAATATAAATTTGACATGTATTTACTGTAAGTTTCCTTAAAGGACATTTTCAGGATGATAACATATAAATGATGCTATTTTATAAATAGAATAGTCTGTGTCCCCACTCCCATTTGGAAAATAAATACACTACATCATAAGCACGAACAACCCCAGACTGAAAAGCTATCTGTAGGTAGCAAAATAGCCTGAACACACTGTGAAAATGGGTCAAAAATGAAGAATGATCATAAAGCTTTTCTGAAAACAGTATTCTGAAAAGAAACAGGGAAAATGTGCTCATGCAGAAATTTGATGAATTGTTGTCTCCCTAGGTATTTGTGTATTACTTGAAGAATCTGAAACGAGACTGGTGTGTTAGACATTGTCAATCCAAAGTGATACTACAACTCAGTTCCAATGCAGAGCTCTTTAGCTTATAGTTTGATGGGCTATGAAGCCAGCTGGTTATGTTCTTGTGTCCATCTCCAGGATACTCACCAAATGTCGGCTGTCACATAATTGATGTTGTTTAGGGTGGGAAAGTGAGGGAGAATGCAGCCTTATCTGAGGCCTTTGTAACACAGAAACATGGACCTCTGGAGTGACCATATGCTACAGATTTTCTCTGTGACTGTTCCACTGAAAACACAACCAAAAAGCAGATAATAAAGACTGAGTGATATCAGATTTTGCACTAAGATGCAGGTATTGACCTAGTTCCAAAAGGGAAGTGAAGTAACAGCTTTCATATATTGAATGCACTGGTGCGTAATTTAAAACATATCTATATTATATTTTAGCTTTGATTTTATATACCATATTTCAATACATTATTTATTTATGCACAATAAATATAGCACATAATGAATAGATTATTAAATTAATAATTTATGTAGTCGATTTGATACAAATAATTTAGAAACATATAATATTCAGAAATAAATCAGTGTGCCCAAGATGTTTGTTCTCTGGGGGATACATATTTAGAATACATTTGGGATACATGTTGAAAACTTTTCAGTAATATTTCTGTCCTTGACTACAGGACATATTCCAGTCTGCCTGACAAACCAGCTGAAAAACATTTCATACATCTGAGTTAAAACTCACCTTTCTCAGTTTCAGGGACACCTCCAATTTTCAGTATTATTCTGTAGTATGAAGAGATCCATCTTTATTTGGATACCTCTAAAGATGTTTTGGTGACCAAATTTTAGTGACATATTCCCTCTTCTCCTCACAGTTTTTGGTGATAAATCATTGCTGCTGAATTTTCTGTCATGCATTGTTTGGTACAAGTTAATATTGTTCATACAGCCTTCCTTCAGCATTTGAAAAGCAGGAATCTGAAGTTGTGCTTTCCTCACCTTTTTCTACAAATCGTTTCCTCATACAACTACAGTATTTAATACTAATTTAATTTAGCATGATATGTTGCCAGGTAATGTTTAACATGCATGAATATTTAAGAAACATAAAAAGGGCTCACAGTGACATTCGGGTGACTGGCAAAACAAAGAATATCAAAGAAGTAGTTGATGGATTATTTTGCTATTGTACTCAGGCTGCTTTCTTCTCAGCTGGGAAGATGATATGAAGCAGTAATGCCTTCTCTCTTTTATATGTTCCCAACTTTCTTAGGCATGAGGAGCATGGCTGTGGAACTCAGACCCTTCTGAGTATCTGCCAATAGCATACACCCAATTTACTACATTTTTATATACATATGCACATGTAAGCACAGAGACACACGTGTATGTATATTGCTGTATTTCAGCCTTGAGATATTAGGAGAATTTAGTATGCTTCAAGGGTTTTTAAGGACTTTAGAATGATATACTGCCACTGAACATTAACATGAGTGAATAGTGAGAAAATGGAAGACTCACAAACACTGGCAGAAAGGGAGGACACACAGCACAATGATATAAGGTGGTAATTTCATCCATCCTTTTTTCACTCTGGTTTTCTTGCCTTCAAGAGTTGTTTAGCTGGGCTAAACCACTGACTTCTAGGATAAGACCACTGACTTCTAACTTGAAGGGCTACACTACAATAAATATTCTTGCCTTTTCAGATTCCCCAGACCATGTAGAAGATGAAAATTCTCCTTATGAAGCAGTTGAAAGAAAGGCTCTTGTTTTCTTTTCAGTGTATATGTGGGATGAAGAGCAGGTTGAAGTGGGCCGTCATATGGGATATACATATTTAGAATACATAAGACTTTGCTAGTTATCTTAAAATCTAGTTGTTTCTTAAAACAATGAATAATGAGTGGAAAGATGGTGGGTACAGAAGGTTGTCAAGTGTACGTGAGGAAAGAAAATATGATGATGAAGCGAGAGGCAAAGTGGAAGTATTCCAATATACGATATTCCAAATGAATGAGTCAATCATTTCTAAAAAGTATTACTGGTCTTGATTCCGACAATATACTTACTGGTTAGATTGTTCTTCATTTGCTTAAGTGCAAGTGAAACATCACAGTCATTATCCATCTAAATAAGGTCTCCATGAGATATTCATACTATCTGTCACTTTACAAATCTTGCAACAGAATTTGTTACAATACCAATATTGCTTTTATTATTTGGCTATGTATGTTGCTCCTGTTACCCTGAACGTTAGTTAAATTAAGTGCCTTTTATTTAATATTTTATGTGCACTGCATTTTTTTGCTTCTGGTGAGTTTTATAGCTTCTATAGATTGTCATAGTGTAGTATGCATTAAACTTGAGAGAAAACATAAAATCTGATTCTATGATTCTAAATGGCTTGAATGACTCAGTTGGCATTTTTCTCAATTATTTCCATCTGCTACAAGGGAATTTTTTAAACCTCTGAATTATTTGAATGATACTAACAAGCATGAAGAGCAATTAATCACACAGAGTTTTTTTTTCCTCTTTCAACTTCATTATTGTAATATTATCATTGACTTTTCCTGCTACATGTCACCACTGCTGATTGATATGACTCTATATGAGACAAAATAGCTGAAGAAGGCATTATCTAATTTTTCTGTGAACTCTGTGGCCCTGCACAGAGGTAAATCTAAAGATTATCTTGGAGTAACTTAGAAACCTAATGAAACTGATTTATCTCCCTGAAAGTTGAGAGGTCATGGGAAGATTTCAAACATGTTCTGTTCCAGCAAAGATCAAGGCACCTGAGAAGAGCCTCACATAAACTATTTTCTTCCTCCACTATCCATAGTAGAATAAAAAATGACACCTTATCTCCTGCTTCAGGATATCAATACACTTAATTTTCCAGTTAAACAAGTATGGATATAAATTTAATGCTGTAAAGTAAACACAGCATAAGCCACTTTAATATGCTGCTATTGCAACAAAAACATTAGTGCTAGAGATCACGATAAGTGTTAGCTTAAAGGGGAAAGCATTTCTCTCCTTCAAGAAAGCTGAATATTTTAATCCAAAAAGTCAAATTTGCAGAACCTGATGTAAGAGTCTGCCATAAAAAATACTTCTTTCCTGTTCCCTCATGTCCTCTGCTTCATTCCGTGAAATGCAAAAAGTACACGAAAGTGAACTAAAATCCCTGGAATACTGAAAGTAGGCTGATTCTGCTAAGCCAATTTATCTGAAAGACTGAGCGAGATCTTATGGATTATATAATGAACCATGTTAAATACTGACTTTAGTGTATTTAAGTAATTTTAACACCTGATAAATTTTTTTTTCCTACCCACAAATAAAATTAATTCATTGCAGTCTTATTATGTGCCTCTTCAGCACAAGCCAGACCCTAATAAACTGCTTGCTGGCTTGTTTGTTCATTTTCTAACTTTCTTGCTTAATTTATGATAAATTTTTTTAAGAAATATTTCTTAAATGATACAACTTTTAACAAACATTTAATCTTTATGTCCAAAAATGAGCACCCACATTCTCTCTTTTGGCATTCTGGTCTCCTAAATTACTGAATACATGCAGCTTCCAGGTATTCAATATGAGTAATTTAATTTATATTTGCTGTTCTGTGAATCATCATGATAAAGAAGAACCTCAGGTATTTACTGTATGATGGGTAGCTAATAGGGAATGGTAGATCTCATTAATTTATCTCATGAAATTATCCGGAACTAATGTGATAACAAACCAAAACAAAATACCTCTTGTTTTGTTGTTGGTGTGGTGCGCGTTTTTGGTTTGTTTTTTTCTTTTTAATTTCAAACAATATGCCAATTCTTTCACCTTTATCATGTCTGAAAAAAAATTTGTGTTACTTCAATTTTTCTGCTATATTTAGGAGTTTATTCTACAGGAAAAATTGCAAAATTATTATCCCTTTTGCCCTATTTAAGTTTCCCAGAGCCTAAGTACGGCTGAGAACCCTTAGGTTTTTTACACACTTGTGATGTTCTAAGCACTCTGGCAAGCATATCTTTTTGGGTATGTTGGCTGAAAGTCTAAAAATTCATGGTTCCAGTGTACCCTATAAACCTCCCCTTCACATCCCACTATTATCTATTTTTTTTCTCTGCTAACTGTCCTAGTCCCTACCATCTACTGTCTGATCTCTCCACTTTTCTGAATGGGATGCTTAATTCAGTGTTCAAGACTAAGTGGTGCTGATTCCTGTATTTACTCCATCCAGTCTTTTATATTTTCTTTTATCCTATGGGAATTTTTTACTGTAAACCCATAGATTGCAACTCCATGCACGCTTGATGTAAGTAAGTACACTTTTAGCTCACCTACTTGTTCTTTAGAATATATGAAACAAAGTTTAGCATTTGGCATATTTTAGGAGAGCACTTTGTAGCTAAAATATACTCAGGAGATTGCTATATAAATGACAAGATAACTGCTTATTAAATGATGCATTTAATTTAAGATCAGAAGTTTAGTGAGTTTTTGTTTTTTTAAATTCTCTGGAAACTTGAAGTGGTAGTTTTCTCTGTCATAATTCAGGCAATTTTTTCCCATGGAGTCAATATGAAAATAGCAACATTTTCTGTATTAAAAGCTCACCACTGCTTTAGTGAAAATTTTATTTCTTTGCTTGAGTAATTTCTCTGACCTTCCTTTCTATTCCATTTTTTTATTTATATAGAGTAAGACATTTGTTATTTTTCAATTTAAATTGCTTTTTATCCATGCAGGACAAATTAAAATGGATCTCTTAAGGGAATCATATCATCCTGATTACCATACTAAAATAGAGGCAGGTTCCACCACTATTGCTCACTGACCTGTGTCTATGAGTTCTTATTTCATATTCCAGCTCTGTAAGTGACTTTGGGCTACTTACTTAGTCTCTGTGTACATGGATTTCTCCCTCTCAAAATTATTTATAATCTTTTCTTGAGTTTTGCAAAATACCTGGTTTCTTTGTTTTGTGAACAGAAAGTACCTCCAAACTATGTTTATGATTAAAATCATACAATCTGAAGATCTAATGTGATCAGGTTACTTTTTTTTGAACTATTGTACTTTTTCATAAAAAGTGTATGAAAGGGACAAGCAAGCAATTGTAAGAGTTGTCCTTTTAGTCTGTAGGTCCATAAATGCTGTGAAGAGTACCATGAGCACTGGGGGTTTCCTGGGCTCTTTTTCATCCTTGGCGTCATGGCCCATGGCAAGCAGTCTGTGTCACTGAGCAAAAGTCTGAGCAAAGAGCAAAAGCAGAAAAACATTGTGCTGGTTTTGGCTGGGGTAGAGTTACTTTTCTTCATAGTAGCTACTATGGGGCTATGTTTTGGATTTGTGCTGGAAACAATGTTGATAATACAGGGATGTTTCTGTTACTGCTGAGCAGTGCTTACGCAGAGTCAAGGCTTTTTCTGCTTCTAACCTGGTTGGGGGTGCACAAGAAGTTGCAGGGACACAGCTGGGACAGCTGACCCCAACTGACCAAAGGGATATTCCACTACCATATGATGTCATGCTCAGCATATAAAGCAGGGGAAGAAGAAGGAAGGGGAGGACATTTAGAGTGATGGTATTTTGTCGTCCCAAGTAAGTGTTATGCATGATTGGAACCCTGTTTTCCTGGAGATGGCTGAACACCTGCCTGCTGATGGGAAGTGGTGGATGAATTCCTTGTTTTGTTTTGCTTACATGCATGGCTTTTTCTTTCCCTATTAAACTGTCTTTATCCCAACCGACAAGTTTTCTTGCTTTTAGTCTTCAGATTCTCTCCCCAATCCCACTATAGGGTGAGTGAGCAAGTGGCTGTGTGGTGCTTAGTTGTTGGCTGGGGTCAAACCATGATAAACAGACAACTCAGGAGACCAATGTGAAGAATGTCCTTGTCCACTCCGTTCACAGTCTTCTTCCAGGCTGCTGTTAAGCTCCTTTTCTTTTACTTCAAACACTGTACTGTATTTCATTCAGCATTCAAGTCATTGTTATTTGTAATGGGCCATAAATGTCATAAATGAATGTCATTCCTCCAGGAAACGTTATGTTTTTCCCTTCCAATATACAATATATATGAAGATTTGGTTCATGGCTTTCTAGACTTGTATCAAGAAAGAGCCCCATCTACACATGAAACACAAAGATTTGGAAGGGGAGAAATAAAAGGTCAGAGACCGAAAGTAACTTTCTAGTGACTACAAATAGGTTTCACTGTCTTTCTTACTATGCATTACTTTTTAGTTACCTACTACTTACTATTAAATCCAAAACCACAATTTTGGATACAGGTGCTTTTTAGGTTCCAGTACATTTCATCCGTTAGAGCAGTTGAGAAGGAGGGCAATAGGAAGGGAGTGGAAGGGGATGATTCCATACAGAAACCTTACCGAATGGACTGAGTACACAGCATGACTGAGCGAACTCAACAATTCATATCTGCAAAATGAGGGAAATTTCACCCCCCATTTCTCTTTTGATACTTTCTTCCCTAGCTGTCTGCTGCAGATTTCCTATATTTTCCCTGCTTCCTCATTTACTTCTTCCTCTTGTCACCAATCAATTTAAATGACAACTTCCTCCAGTATGCTGACTCCATTTCTCATCGGATCACAAAATAAACCATCTTAATTAAACATTTCTTGATGGATTATTATTCTACCACTTTAACCAGTTCAATTCATTATGAGACCTTGAGTCAACCAGACTCGGTCAGTGGAAGCAATGGGACCATCCCTTTCTGGTGTTGATCCGGTCCATGCTGCATAAGGAACCTTAGCCTTAGGTACTCTGAATTAGGTGCTCTACAAAATGTGTAGCCAAAGCAGAGGCCTGTACACCAAAAAATTGTGTGTATTATTCAAAATATAAATAATATCAGCTTGTATCGATCATGATATAAATAATACTATCTTGCCTTAAACCCAAATGTTAAAATATGTAACTAAAAGCCATAGAGAAGCATTTTGTAGCTCTGGGATAGAACAGCCATATGGAACAAGGTGCAAGTATTTTACATAGGCATGGGGGCAATGTGACCACTAAAGAGGTAAAGAAGAACAGATGTAGTTGAACTTAGAAGACACTCAAACTAGCAAAGAACAAGTAAGAGAATGCAAACAGACAGGTCCTCCTGCCAAATGGGAAGGAGACAGGCAAAAGAAAAAAACAGATAAACACTATCAATCAGGAGCAAATGAGATCTTCCCTTTTGGGAGGGAGGCAATAACATAAAAGCAACAAGTGTAACAAAGGAAAATCAAATGAGAGAGAGGACCACCAGCTTCAATTCTGACAGAAAAACCTCAGTCTCAGTGACTGAAGGTCATCAAGGGCAGTTCCAATCTTCACTGACTATACAGAATCAACCTGGTCATATTGTATACCCACAACTTATTTGGGACATAAATGTAAAGACTAGGAGTTTTGTATCTGTAGAGAAGGTCATTGATGGTAAGAATTTATCATTAGCTCTATGTGTGCTGTTAATGAATAAATTTAGAAAAGTTTTGTTCCAAATTCAATGCCCTGCTTGATGCATCAGTCCTCTAAACACTCCCATCACAACAATACGTAATTGCCTAATGTTTATACAGAAATATATACATACACACACACATATACGTATGCATGCATATATACAAATGTTCAGTTACAACAAAGGAGTGTGGAGAGGCTTACTTCTAAGGTAAATATCTCAAGTTAGCAACGCAATTTTTCTCCTACTCTTTCAACTACAGAGCCATCCTGACCAAATGCTCATTTCACTTCTTTTTTCATCTTCCTTTTTGGGATTGCAGCTTATTTCTCCTTAGTTTACTGAATTATTTTAACTTCAGGATACAAAGACTATCTGTATTCCAACCTATACTTACTACGTGAGCCATTGAAGTGAGAGCTGGTTGCATGTCTCACAAGATGTACAACTATTGATTGTGTATGTGTGCCTGTGCTCATTTTTCTAAAAATGTCAGCACCAAGGGAATTGTGAGCAACTTAGACACCTTTTATCTTTTTGTTTATTTGTTATTTTTGAAGATATATGTGTGCTCTTCTGCCATTAAGTTTTCATTCCATCCTTTAATACACAGGAGGATAGAACTCATTAATCATATAGTTATAACTCCCAAGTTTCAGAGTAGTAAACAGAAAATGTTATCTTTAATATAGAAACAGATTTAGTCAGTCAATGAAAAGCTACCTTCATTGTTTTCCATTAAATATCTCTGTCTGTTTTTGATTCAGTAACTGATCTGATAGTTACTGTATCTATAGAAAACTAAAATAATACTGTTGCTACAATATTCAGCATGCTAAACATCTATTTAGCTAAGATTTACATTGTGCAAATAAGAATGTTTATTATTTAATTCAAACTATGTTTGGTCTTCTATTAGAAAGTAGAAATAGAAGAACTTTATGTGTAAAAACTGTACATAAAAGGTCATTTTTAACATATTTATTATGATAAAGTAATTATTATGCGTAATTAACTATGGTCAAATAAAGAAACTAGAGATTACCTTGCAAAACCTGTAGCTCAGAGTGATTAAACATTTCTATGTAAACATAAGTTTTGGTGCAAAGTAGATTTTTGCTTTCCTAAAGGTTGGTATGATCATGTTGCAGTAAGATTTGCATGATAATACATGTACATTTGAATCAGGGAGTCATGTGCAGAATTCCTCATTGCAATATATATTAATACTAATTGAGATTGAATTGGTTTTGTCTGGAATGGGGTTCATTTTCTTCATAGTAGCTGGTATGGTGCTATGTTTTGGATTTGTCACTAACACAGTGTTAATAACAACGCCCTTGTTTTAGTTATTGCTGAGCAGCACTTACACAGTGTCAAGGCCTTTTCTGCTTCTCACACTGTCCCCCAGCAGGTAGGCTGGAGGAGAGCAAGAAGTTGGGAGGGGACAGCTGAACCCAGCTGACTAAAGGGATATCCCATACCATATGACATCATTGCTCAGCAATGAAAACTGGGGAGAAAGTTTGCCAGGGATGCTGTTGCTCAGGCACGGGCTGGGTGTCGGTCAACTGGTGGTGAGCAGCTGGGGTTTTGCATCACTTGTTTTTCTTAGTTTTCTTTCTCTTTGAAGACAGGGGGTTAAACCACAACAGACTCTCTAGATTCAGGGTGTCTTTTTGAAAAAAAAAAAAAAAGCTCAAATCGATAAGAATGTATTTTAGTTGCTTCTCTGTTAGCAGCATAAAAGAAGGAAGGAGGACTACAACATGTGACTAGATCAGTCTATGCAGTCTTAGAGCAATTAACCTGTGGACAGCCAGTGTTTGATGAAGAACAGAAAAAGTAATCCCCCCCCAGGTAATCATAACTTCTTTACAGTTAGTAATCTATATAAGTAGTAACTGTAAAAAAAAGAATTTGAGGTTTCTGACTTATTCCAGTGCACTTCAGTATAACTATTACATTTAAAGGCTTTCTGATCAGAAATACTTTGTTTGTTGCATGCTATGTTATCAGACTACATGTTACCTGCCTCTGACCTTTCAGCTTAACATCATTGTCTAACCCCAAGTTCTCAAGCTTGTTTCTTATTACAAGGGATACGAATTAATCATTTTAGTTTTCATAAACTAATTGTTTTCTTTCTCAAGGGCTGTCATGCCCTATCACCATATGATTTCTTATTTCTCTTTTACTCATGAAGTTAAGCCCCACATGTGATTGCTTTTATGGACACACATTAATACCTTCAGATTCCAACATACGCTTTCTTCCACAGGGACTACAATAACTGTTTATTCAGAATTAGAGACACTCGGCCCCCAATTCACCACGTACAGTGATTGAACATTTGCAAAAGTCCCTGTTTATACCAGCCAGCAGAAATTGCATTCAGGATGCTGATGATGCTGAAATTAAGTTACATTTAAAATGGGGACAGGAAATCACTGTTTATGCTACACTTTCGCTGGAAAGAAAACCCACAGCTGGTGCAACTCTAAACTTGGAGTAGGCTGAGATTCCCCACTATGTCCTTGATGTCAAACAGATTCTGTCTTTATATCTCTATGGCAAAGAGCAAATGAGTCAGGGCTAGTTTACTTATAGTCTTTGATATTTTCATGTGAGGTAAGCAAAACACAGGCAAGGCTATAGGATTGCTGGCTGAAATATTAAAGTCTCTGAAAAATCTGTCTTTCATAATTCCCGTTTATTGAGGAAACTTTTAACTAGTGATTATAAACTAAATCATTAGCTTTGACTCCAGTGTTACCAGATGGCAAATGCCACTGTGGGAAAAATCTACCTCCCTCTGCGACGAGCAGAGTGATACTTAATTTTATGAAGGATAGATCATGCATTTCATGGTAATTCTCACACTTATGACTTCAGGTTGGAAATAGAAAGTTATCCTGAAAACGCTGTTCTTGGTATAAGATGAAGGAGCTGATAATCTTCTTAAGCTTCACAGATTGCTGTGAACAAATTGCCTGCATGTTTTTCTCTCCATTTCAGTTTACCATTGCATATAAAGAATAATTTCTCATTGGGATTGATGTTGGACACTCAAGAAATTCCCATCTGAGAAAAATCCAGAAAGATAAATAAATAAAAAACATGTTTATCAGGAATAAAATCAAAGCTTTCTCATTAATGAGACTTAGACTCAGTAACAGTAATAGTACATTCTCAGCAGAGAATAATAACTATCGTATCCAAAAATATTCAAAGCTAAATTGAAAATTTATTTTACCAATTTGGCTTTCCAAGAGTAAGTTGTTTACACTTCTATATGTGTGTATCTATCTCTATGTATATCTATCTACATACATATCTATATATGTATGTATGCAATCAACACATGCAAGTGATTGCTTCTTCCTATCCATAGAAAGAACAGAGATTCATATCGTAATTTCAGGAAGGAACTCATTTGTAACAGGGGAAAATTATTGTTTGACTGTTTTCTTGAACATATCAAGGCAATTTCAAGACACCTCTTCTGCTAGGAAGGAGAAAACACTTGCATGTCCAAATGTCCAGTGCATGGATGAGGAGATTAGAACAATAAAGACACTGGTCTCACAATGAAACAGCTATCACAGATCACTTTTGATATCTCAGCCCTTACTCAGACCAGAAATAGGACTTACAAATGGGTGTGCATATATATGTGTGGCTTTTAACAAAAATATCAAGTGCCAGAAATATAATCCTTGACAGAAAAAGCTCATTCTGTTCTGAAACAGTGCATAGACTTTCAACTAGGCAAGTGAAAAGTGACAAAGGTTTGAAAGGGAAGCGAGAGAGTTGCTGATGAGAGAATGTAAAATTTCTTTACCGTTTATTGTCACTGGAATCAGGTTCTGCTTACCTTAGAGCAAAATAAGGTCTTTGAGAAGATAAATAATATGCTTATGTTTTAATCTTTTTTAATACTTTTGAACTTTTAAGATTTTTCTATAAATTCTATGGAAGAAAGACTCCATCTTCAGTTTCCAAATAGCAAAACCACTACAATAAATTAAACAAAGAATCAGTCCTGCAAGTTGTAGGCTGCTACCCCCATTTCATTCTAGAAAGACCAGGGGTAGCATAAGGAAGAACAATTCTCTAGAGATATGAAGCAAAAGGAGCAGGTGGCTTTAAAAGCATCAGTAATGGTCAATAAAAAGAGTTGATTCAAAAGAATCTTCCCAAGGGAAGGAAATATAACCTGATTGGCATAAAGCAAATGAGTGTATAATCAGAGACATCTGTGTATTGGAATTTCTTTTCCTTCCTGAATTACAAAGATTTTTCACTAGTGTTACGATAATATTCTTATTCTTTCAGTTCCTTCTGGTTCACAGCTAATACTTAGAAGATAGAGATTTTTAAAAAATTTTTAGGGGATAGATAATTCAAGAAGCCTGTCTTTTCTTTAGAATTTCTTTATAAAAGATAAAAAAAAAAAAACAAAACCAAAAAAACCCCAGGAAAAAAATGCAAACAATAAAAAGCTTTTTCCTCAAGTTTCCTTATGTGCTGTGCAATACCTTGTTGATATGACCAGGCAGATACTCTGTCTTGAAAAAGTTGCGAGGTAATATTTCAGTACTATATATTATTTTTTATTATCTATAGAAATAACAGTCTGAAGGCTTCAGTCCATGGGAAACTCAAACATCAATATGGCACACAAACACATTAAAAAGCTTAATGACAAGAGGAAAACTAAAATACTCTTGAGAAAAGCTTATAATTACCACAAGCAAATACATATTATGTTTTATCTCATCATTTTGATCCCATTAACCTATGCAATTTTGCATTTTGTCCTTTTCTGAAAGTTTGTCCGGAGCTCCTCCTCTCTCTTTAGCTCTTTCCATATTGCTCCTTTTGTTACCTAGTTCCATATTTTGACCTTCCTGTTTGATAAGCAACTCTGGTGGAATTGTATTTAAGCTAGTCACCTTATTAACTGCAATCCTTTCCTTTTTACTTTTGAATTCTTTGTATATTACTGTCCTGAGTGGTTTATGATTATCTATTATTTCTTTATGTTTCTGACTATAGATGCATTCATTGTATTCCCAAGAAGAAACCCAGCACCTCTACATGACAACTATATTCACTTATGTATATGGGACATGCTTGCCACATTTCCTTGAACCATAACATAACAATCCAAAATTTTAAGAACTAAATACACAAAGGTGCCTGAGATGCAATTACATCCCTTTATTATGTACTCTGCCACTCTGTGAAATCTACATCGCTAATTGACAGGAGTAGGCAGAACATCTCTGCATTACTCACTAGAGTAAAAAACAGTCTAGATAATTTTTACCTAAAGCATGTATTTAGCTTTTTTTAAAGTGTGTAAAATAGTGTCTTAGTGTGAGGAACATGGTCTTTATCTACTTTTCTAATAATAATTTCCTAACCGTCTTTAGAAAAATTGCTGCATGGCCTAGTTTCTCCATTTGTTAATTAGTATTCATTGCTCATTTCTTAAAAGCTTTAACTCTGTAGCGTTTTTAGAAAATGATTTTTAAAAACTAGTATAAAAGTTCAAAATAGTTCAGATTTATATTATCAAATGCAAAGACTAATAATGGATGTGACAAATTATTCTCCCTCTTTTATTCTTTTATCAAGCTAGGGAGCCTGGAGCTATATTATTGAGCTCCACATCTGCCAAATCTTATTCTCTGCAATTATACATGCACCATGTTATATACCATTATTACTGAAAAGGATGAATGAAAAATGAATGCAAGAACCACCTCAATCTGTTTTTCGAGAGCCATCTCTGGTTTACAAGCAGTAGCAGTATGTAAGTTTTCCCACTGTCTGGAGTGCTCCAGTCCTCTCCTGTGCTTGCTAATTGGAACGTGACTGCATATGTCAAGTCAGATTGTACAGAAGCTCCTTTCAGAAAACAGGCTTCAGGGTTCAGCCCAACCGTGGGTAGGATGGCTGACACGGCAAGCACGGTTGATCTTGCCGGTAAATCACAAGCTCTCTCATTTCGTCAGGAAAGTTTCTGGAATGTCCAAAGTCATATCTGTGTCAAGATACTGGTTAATTCAAGTTATTTGGCAATTGATTTGCACAGAACAGTGTTGAAAAACTGAAATGAGGGAATTATAAAGTGATCTTAGAGCTTTGTGAGGAAAAACTGTTGTCAAAGGAAAGCTTGTTTATAAAGAAATTGTGTTACTGTCTTCTCAGAAGGAGCAGTCATTTGGTGGTTGGAAAAGTGTCTTTCTCGTTTGCTGTGTGGATCACCTGTCATTCCATTTGCAACGTCTGTCACATTTGCTCATTTGAAGGTTTTTACCTGACTTCCCTCTGAACTCCTGACCTCATGTTTATGTGACATTGAATTTTATTTTTTTTTTAATTTTTTGGGAATTGCTGCCCCCAGAACATCACCCAGGGTACTATAAGTCCACCTTTCCTAATCTTACCTCAGCATGGTGCCAACTACCTTATCTGTTCTCAGCACAGCAATCACCTCCAGACAGTCATATAAAGAGGCTGACAATATACATCACTGTCTGTAAAACACCTCAAAAGTCTGGGCAGCAGCCAGATTTCAAAAGACCTTGGACAAATTTTTGAATTGTGTCCCATGCTAGTTCTTAAGATGGTTTGGGAAGATTTAGCCCACAACATGCTTGTCTTTTAGAATACAACTACTGAATGTCCATTTCACCTTTCTTCAGTACAAACATTTAGAATTATCTTTCAATACTAGAAACAAATGGCAAACATTATTTCCAATGTTCCCTTCTTGTACCTAAAAATCTAGATCCCCATCCCACACTTACATATGGGCCTTTCTCAATATGTGTAAGCATTTTCTTACGTGTAAGATAGTCCCTCCTTTCCTTTTTTCACCCAACACTGAAACAAACTGGCTCCCTTAATGGTTTTGGAGGTAGGCATGCTGTTCTTAATGGGGATATATTGCTTTTTTTATTTTAATGAAGGTTTACCAAGTTTCTGACTGAATGGATCATGAACATGCAAAAAGCAAATCCACCGCAAGTGTGCCAATTGATTGCACACGCACTGTAGGTGTGACAGAGCCTGCTTGCTTGGTACCCCTGAGTAATGGGAGCTCTGCAGAGCGATGAAGCAGACCATTACATATTACCTTGATTTGTTATTCTCTTTCCACTCTTTTGCTCCAGTCTGTTTCCCCTCTCCTCCTCCAGGATACCAGTGATATCTGCTATCTTGCCTCAGCTTTACAACCCACTCACTCCCTGCCCAATGTTAGGGTAATGGGGATACAAATGACAATGTAGATGAAAGCAAGGAGGAAAGAATGGTCTTGTGCTTAGTTTTCAAGAGAATTGAAGTGCCTAGGCAGTGTGAAAAATGCCACTTGTCCAAATCTGCTTCATTAGGCACCTAAATGCCCCCGAGGATCCAGCTTTAAGAGATATAAACTAAAAATATTCTCTAAAAGCAGAGATGCAACTAAAGGGAAAATGAAACAAAGAGAAGCAGAAAAAGGCATATGAAAAAGAAACACTGCCAGGGTGCAGTCTGGGCCCAGGGCTCCCAAGGGGAGTAGTCAGGGCTCCCTGGGGTCCGTCAGGGCAGGGCCTGGCAGAGAAGGCCCGTCCCACTGCCCCAGCCAGGAGCAGGGCAGCTGGGGGATCACCAGGGCAGCCCCAGCCCTGGGCACTGTGTGCCTCCCGGGGGACAGGGATGGATAAGGCTGGGCTGGGCCTTGGGCCTGTGGATGGCCCCCGCTCTGTGGGGCCCAGAGCCGGGCAGAGCCGAGCTGTGAGGAGCCAGAGACTGGTCCTCCTGTGGCATTGCTAAGGCAGAGTCTGATGGCCCCGGGCGTTGAAATGGGGTCCTGGGCCATAGGTAGGGTGGAGGGAGCCACTGGGATGTGGGCAGGGACAGCCAGGTCTCTGGGTGCCTTCAGTTATGCAAGGT
Organism: Phaethon aethereus; assembly: GCF_964289735.1. Taxonomy (NCBI): domain Eukaryota; kingdom Metazoa; phylum Chordata; class Aves; order Phaethontiformes; family Phaethontidae; genus Phaethon; species Phaethon aethereus. Next base: position 43,748,764 of record NC_138576.1, on the reverse strand, counting down.
ACATGTCAGTAGTTAAGCATTTAGCTCTTTGAATCCTTGTATTAGGCACCTATCCCCACCTTCACATGCCCCAGGTTGTTTCAGGATATCCTTTTTGAACTGTGTTCATTCCACTTAACCTTACAATGAGGAAGGCATCTAAGGTAGTGTTGCAGCATTTCTAGTTTCCTTGATCAAAGGGAGAGACACAGAGCTCCAGAAGGCTTTTCAGTCCAAGAACTGAACTTTCCTCTGAGAGTATCTAGGTCTCTCCTTCAAGTAGCTCTCCCTTTGACTTTACGAGGGTGACTATACCCCTAAGTAATTCAGTTAGGTGCCTCAAATTGAGTAGGATGAACTTGAGTTACTGCCTGTGATCTTTCTCCCCACAAGACCCTTTTGTACCTCTTCTCACACAGGCCTGAAAATTCAGCCCTGAGGAGGTGCCATGGTCTAATCCCTCTTTTCTAACTGACTGTGATCCTAAAAAATAAACAAATTTACTACAGGTAGATAATACTAACGCTGATTTCACAAAGAAGAGCATCACTCAGAAGATTTCTTTCTAGCTGTCTTGTCTCTTTCCTCTATGGAAAAAAAACCCAAAACCTAGAAGTACTAGGTTTTCTTGTGGTTAATGCTGATTTCACCCAATCTGCACGAGAACATTGAGCCGTAAAAAGAAAAAAGAGTGCTGGAGGTGGAGAAAGTTGTAAAAACATGTTAGAGACAAATTGTCCTCTTGGCTGAGGCTTAGATACAGCTTCTACCAACCAAAGACTAGGTAGCATAGTGAGAAGGGAAGCACAACTCTCACTCTGCCAGGGAAGAGTTACGGAGGTCAGGCTGACAGGAGTCTTCATATAGTAGAAGCCTATTAGTGCCCAGGCCACAGACACATCCATGGCATTGGGAAAGAACATGCTCTAGGGCAAGATAAATAACCCGCTAAATTCTGTTTCCTTGTAGTAAACCCCTTAGGTGGCTGCAACTGAACATAGGCTCCATGCGAGTGGGAGCAGGAGGTGCTTTTCCATCCTCTTCCACTGTGAATCTGGGCTGACACATTTAAAACAAATCCAACAGAAATGAGAGAGTCCTGGAGAAGATAAAACATTTTAAGTTGCTTCTAAAACCAGTTTGTGGAATTCTTTCGCTTAGTCCTACTTATGCAAAAGCAAGGGAAGAGTGCATTAATCAAAGCCATGTGGGAACTGTGCAACATCATAAATGGGTGAAGATTAAAAAAAAAAAAAAGACAGTCAGCCAACAATGTAGAAAGATATGAAGAGGCTCAGAAAGTTGATCAGAGAGATCAAGGGACTGAAATCATAGCCAAGAGAACAATAGGGGAGCCAAAGGCCAAGCTAGAGAAGGGAAAGAAGAAGCAGAAGGCAAACTCTGGGACTGAGAATACCATGCCAAAACAGCTAAGAAGTGTAAAATAGACAGCAGAAAGGAAGACACGGAGAAAAGCAGTATCGCCAGAGCCTTGAAATATTCTCTGAGAACGGCATTATTGCTCTTCTGCTAGCTACCTGCAGACTGATTTCACTAGGCATAAGGAAATATAATCATCAGGTAACTCATAACTCGTAAACCTACCTGCATGTTGCCAGTGTTTGCTGACTTCTAGGACTTCAACATCACAATTCATTTTTAAATGGTGTTTTCTATTATAGAAGTTGCTTTGTAAATCTTTGCCATTTCAGTTCTTGCTATTTTATAGGCTTAATATAATTCCACCATTTTTTGTGTTTGCAGTGAGTATCTCTCAATACATATCTATTTAAAAGCAAATGAAATGTATGAATTATAAGTTTGTTCTTATAGTATAGTATAATCTCCTTTTAAATTAAGGTGTTTTATGAAGACAAAAAAAGCTTATGTTCCCCTTAGAAACCTCATGCTTTGTTTAGATCCTTTTTAAAGAACTTCATGATACATTCTGTATTTCATTAAAACATCACAGTCAAAGATATTTTGATAATAACACTTTCAAAATTTATCATATCAAGAGAAATCAAAATTTTTAATTTGTTACTTAGTATCCTGCTCTCCATCCTTAACTGAATTCAGGCATCACATTTCAATGAGAACTAAGTTTCTGGCTTTTTTCCTTTACATGTTTTGTTTTGTTTCAGGTTGTGCACGTACTAATCTCTACCTCTTACTAGGTTCTTGCTAACATATAGTAATTTCAGGAGCGTATGAACTAGTAGGGGTTTTTTTGTGGGGTGTGCTTTCTCCATATTTCTGTGTACTTGTATCTTTTGAAACCCTGATTTCCTCATACTACCTTTTGTTATGCCAACTATAATATATAATATAAGGTAATTCAAACAGCTCCATGGGGGCCAGCCTATTCCCGCACCTGTGGGTGGGTGCTTAACAGCATCAATATTAATGTTTAATCTCTTGCTATAGGTGCTGAATCATTAATGCCAGATTTCCAAACACGCAGATGCTACTGTTTTAGGGTATTTTTCAAGTGTTTCTGGAAAGCTCTTTCAACACTTCCTTTGGCTGTGGAAGTCTCATTTCCTTAGTGTATCTCAACAAAAGATGGAGATATGAAATCAACATCCATCAGTACTAGTGTCTAGATCAAATTGTTTGATCATGAAAAAAGCAATCAACTGTCTTGCAACCATCAGCCTTTGTTTCTTTTTTTTTCTTTTAAGTAAACTTATTAGTACTTTAATAATGAACTTTTTCTACTGCATTGTGGTGGGTTGACCTTGACTAGATGCCAGGTACCTACTGGTTGCTCAGAATCATATAGAATTGCAGAACTGTTGAGGTTGGAAAAGACCTTTAAGATCATCAAGTCCAACCACCAACCCAACACCACCATGCCCACTAAACCATGTCCTGAAGTGCTAAGCCTACAGTTTTTCTTAACACTTCCAGTGATGGCGACTCCACCACCTCCCTGGGCAGCCTGTTCCAGTGCTTGGCCACTCTCTCCATAAAGGAATTTTTCCTAATATCTAGTCTAAACCTTCCCTGGCATAACTCGAGGCCATTTCCTCTCATCCTGTCGCTAGTCACTTGGGAGAAGAGACCAACACCCACCTCGCCACAACCTCCTTTCAGGTAATTGTAGAGAGCAATAAGGTCTCCCCTCAGCCTCCTCTTCTCCAGACTAAACAACTCCAGTTCCCTCAGCCGCTCCTCATAAGACTTGTGCTCCAGCCCCCTCACCAGCTTCGTTGCCCTTCTCTGGACACGCTCCAGCACCTCAACATCCTTCTTGTAGTGAGGGGCCCAAAACTGAACACAGTGTTCAAGGTGCATCCTCACCAGTGCCAAGTACAGGGGCACGATCACTTCCCTACTCCTGCTGGCCACACTATTTCTGATACAAGCCAGGATGTTGTTGGCCTTCTTGGCCACCTGGGCACACTACTGGCTCATGTTCAGCCAGCTGTTGACCAGCACCTCCAGGTCCTCTTCTGCTCTATCACTCCCTCTCCTCAACTGGACAGGGGAGAGAAAATATAATGAGAAGCTTGTGGGTCAAGATAAGGACAGGGAGACATCATTCAGCAATTACCATCATGAGCAAAACAGACTCAATTTGGGGAAATTTAATTTATTGTCAATCAAAATCACAGTAGGATAATGAGAAATAAAACCAAATCTTAAAATACCTCCCTTGCACCCCTCCCTTATTCCTGGGCTTACCTTTGCTCCCAGTTTTCTACCTCGTCCCCTCAAGTGGCACAGCAGGATGAGAAATGGGGGTTGTGGTCAGTTCATCACATGTTGTCTCTGCTCCTCCTTCCTCCTCACATTCTGCCCCTGCTCCAATGTGGGGTCCCTCTCACGGGAGACAGTCCTCCATGAATTTCTCCAACATGAGCCTTTCCCACGGGCTGCAGTTCTTCATGAACTGCTCCAGCCTGGGTCCCCCCACGGGTGCCGTCCTTCAGGAACAGACTGCTCAAGCGTGGGTCCCCTGTGGGGTCACAAGTCCTGCCAGCAAACCTGCTCCAGCCTGGGCTCCTCTCCCCACGGGGCCACAGCTCCTGCCAGCAGCCTGCTCCAGCGTGGGCTTCCCACGGGGTCACAGCCCCCTCCAGGCATCCACCTGCTCTGGCGTGGGGCCCTCCCCAGGCTGCAGGTAGAGATCTGCTCCACCATGGACCTGCATGGGCTGTGGGGAAACAGCTGGCCTCACCATGGTCTTCACCATTGGGCTGCAGGGGAATCTCTGCTCAGGTGCCTGGAGCAGCTGCTGCCCCTCCTGCTGCTCTGACCTTGGGATCTGCAGAGTTGTTTCTCTCACATATTCTCACACCTCTCTTCGGCTGCAGTTGCTGTTGCTGTTTTTTCCTCCTTCTTAACTGCATTATCCCAGAGGCGCTGCCATTGTCACTGAATGTCTTGGCCCATGCCAGTGGCCTTGGAGCCATCTGGGACTGTTTTATCAGACAAAGGGGAAGCTTCTGGCAACCTCTCACAGAAGCCGCCCCTGTGGCCCCCGCCACTACTAAAGCCTTGCACGCAAACCCAATACACACATTCAGTTTTCTGAGGCTTCCTGTGTTTTCTTCAGCTGCAAGTGCTCAAAACATCATTGCCTGGGTACTGCACTCCATTGCTGCATTCTGCAGGGCTGGCAAGGGGTAGTGGACATTAAACTATTGAGATCACCATATCATTTTCACTCAGCTGCTGATATTTATTGTGGATCTTCTCAGAGACATTGCATAGTTCCTCTGTAGCTCTAGAGAATCTTTTCACAGACTAAACAAATTGAAATGGGAGAATTAAGCCACTGATATATGGTTATAGTGGGAGTAAGTACAACAGTAAAATTAATCTTTTTTTCAAAATTTATGGATCCAGCATGACTTCTTCTTCTAATTAACTGAAATATTTAGCATCAATATAAATAGCCTTCAAGGCAGGAGTAAGGATGCACTGATTAACATAGTAAAGAATCTTGCTCATCAGTTAATAACCAAAACAATAAAACACAGCTATATTTAGTGTTCTGGTAGCAGTCAAGCCCTATAAAATCAACTGTTGTGTTAAAATCTAAATAAGACTGAGGATGTACTAAGTCGTAGATGCAGATTGCTGTGGACTGACTAGGTTTACAACACAAGAAACTAACAAGTCACACCATCTTCAGGCATAAAAGTCGAGATCTTACATAGTTACTGTATTTCATAATAATTTTTTGGTTGGGGGAAGGTGCCTTGTTTTCAGTTTCATTTTTATATTAATTATATATTGAAAGTTTATTTATTTATACATGAAGACTAACAAAGGTAGAGACCTATCTTACTGCTCACAGTAATTGTGTCTTCAACAGCATGATATATTGTTGACAAAAGTTCTAAAAGATTAGAGAGGAATTTTAACTTCTCCCTTGTATATTTTGTTTTCCATCATCTGTAAATGTTCGGTGTTGTCTGAGGTAGAAAATTTAGCTGTTATTGAATGCTATCATTTCATCATCTATGCTTTTCAGTGTGCTGCATGAGCATTGCACTGTGCATATCTGAATTAAGGTCCCAGTTTCCCAGGAAGCTTGCACAGTGCAGACATAATTTATTTTCAAATACATGGATGTTTCCAGATATCATTGTAATCAAATACAGTATGATGTCATTTAACCGTGTCATGCAACTGCATCCCTAGCTGCTTTAAAAAACAGAATGAAAATGTGAGAAAAATACACAGCACAATCTTATTAGCTTGTGAGTGAATCTTTGAACATTCTGATTATTACCTCTTGCAATGAAGATCTGTAGTTAATATTCTCAAAACCAGCTAAAACTGATAGCAGCCTTCATGTAAAGCTCTGGATTAAGAAAGCATCAAGTCCTTGTTTGATTCATATGTTGTAAATTTTAATCACCGAAATAGAATTTTTTGAGTTCCGTTGATTTCTTTTATTTTGCATTGTGTTCCCCCAACAAAGTTTGGTATTTTCAAGGGAAAGAAAAATAAGATATACATTTTCATGCTTTAGAAGGAATGTAATGCAAAATAAGTATCAAAAGGAAGCTACTTCCAAAATATATTTCATCATTCAGAAAGGAAAGATTTACTTTTTTAACTCACCGATGAACTCTTAAGAATTTTTCATGAGGACTGTCTGAAAAATCCTGACAAAGACATTATAACAGAAGGAAAGCAGGGAGGGGGAAATCCCTCTAGATCTCTTTGTTTAACGGTCATGTATTTCCTTTATGTTATGTCCAGTTATAGATAAAAGACAACGAACATTTCTTGTTCAAAAGCTGCTGCTGTTGCCATCCAAGTTGAGTTTTAAAATCCAGATCTTTTCGTTTTTAATTATTCTTTTAATTTTATATTATTTTAAATAATATTTATGCAACTCATAGAGGAGAGAAATACAAGACTTTTTTTTCTACCCAATGATTTTATTAAATTTAATTTCCCCCAAAATTTTAAAATAACTTTTTCACTTTTAAGAATAATTTTAAAGCATGCAGTCTTAAATCATGGGCAATTCAAGACAAGGTAAACCACTTGTCAGTACACAGTTGTGTGGTAGTATAATTTAGTTTTTCAAACAAAATGAAATTTTCAACTCAAAAATATTTTTGACAGTTATTTACTTAAAAATAAAGCATTTTTAATTTGGAAAATAATTTTCTGATTGTTGTAATAAAAATATTTATGTTCCATTTAGTGTATTTAGTTGTGAAAAACAGACAAAAAAAAAAAGATTTGATTTCCTAATAAATGTAAAATGTGTTCGAAGAAGACATATTTCAGACAGATCTAGAGAGTCCTCCTACCTGTAATATAAGTAACAAGTAGTAATCATTCAGGAAAGAATTATATATGTTAACTCTTCATAGCTTGATTGGAAAGATATACTAAAATATTCTTTTTGTAATGTTCAATATCATGCTAACTTAGTTGACTTTCTCTAAGAAGATTACATCATTCTACTGCTCAAATTCCTAGCCTGTTAAATCAGGAGAAGAACCAACAAAACCAATGATAGCTGATAAAAACCATAATGATAGATCAATAACATAATGCCCACTGTCCTTATTTTACATACCATTTTAGCTTCTTTTAAAGTCTTCTCATTTCCTCATCATTTTGCCCTGTTGTTTTAAATGTGTGTTGTGCTCAGCATTTTTGCTCCCTCCTTGTTATTGCCATATCTATCCATCTATCTACCTACCTATCTATCTATCTATCTATTTACTTGTTTATTTTATTCTCTCCTTCCTTATTAGCTTTCCCTTCCTTCTGGAACAGAGGCAGCAGATCTGGCGTTCTGAGCTTCAGTGCAATGGCAGCGGGAAAAGATGGTGTATGACTCTTCTGTTAGAATCAAAATGGATGTCTAATGTAATAATGCCTCGATAATTTTACCTTTTGTTACAGATGGGAACTTTTCCATGGGATTCTGTGATTGACAAATAGAAATCAAGTGAATATTTTCTAGGAGGTAGAAATATAGGTCCGGTGAAACCCTTTGATTTCAGAGTCCAGTAACTTCTTCCATCACAAAATGTAATTAAAAAAATCTATCAAGTTCTATCATTAAATTAACTGGGTATTTCTGACCACTCTTTTTGACCAATTCTTCCAAAAATCTTCTTAAAAACTTTCTTCTTTGATGAAACCCAAATTTATCCAAGATAAATTGATAAGTATGTATTCTTCTGACTATTTTTGGAGGGGGCACAGCTTGAAGCTTCGATGGATCATCTTCTCTGGTTTTTATTTCCTCAATGTATTTATAGAGAGAAATAATATCCTCATTGAGATTTTTCTTTTTCTTTTTTTTTTTCCCTCCCCAAATATAGATTCTTTTAGGATGTTTGTTCATTATTGAGTGTAAATTATGCTGGTGATCTGAATAAACGTTCTCAGCAACTTTTCCAGTATGAGTTTATACTTATGAAAACTTACATGGTCAGAGCTGGATACATTTCAACCTGGATCATACTGGTGCATTAATATTTTTCTATCAAATCTAGGAATACTTTGACAACCTCCTTCTAAGCTATATCTTAGAAAGAACAATATTGGTGGGATAGCCTGTGAAAAAGTCATACACATAGTCACTTTCCTTTTACAGTCTTTTCTCATGGATAATTTCCTAGCTTATAATGGAGATGTTTCTTTCTTTCTACTTATTTAGTACATGTTCACAGAATCATTTGAGACATGTACTGAATATGGAAGGACCAAATTCAGATTGCACCATGCCACAAACACACTCTCTTTCCTTTGTCCCAAAATTATGACATTTCACTGTTGCAAAACAACCAGTTAATCATTGTCATAATAAATAAATATGCAGAAAGATGACTAGTATCCTCAAAATATGTAAACTCACAGGTTGTAATGCAACGCCATTGTTGTCTGTGAATCTGAAATTCATTGAATCGAGAGCTTACTGACAGTTTTCGCATTCCATGTGGTTAGTAGTACCACTGTTAGTAGCCCCTGTGTTAGCCAGCTGCAAAGATCAGCTTTCCTTCGGCAATGAGTCTCATGTATTTAACCATCACCTGAGGGACAGTCATCATAGTCCGGCTCCTTCTTCCTGGGAGCCATATACACAAACTACATAAGGATTATAGTTTTGCACTTCAAGATCATCCTAATAGACTTTGAGTTACACACAAAAACTATAGTAGAGTTGTTGCTGACTCCATGGCACTCCCAAAGACTGCATGACCAATTTTCATATTTCACTGTTAAACCTACCTCTATTTCCATTACTTGACTCCAATGATCAACCACAAAGAGAAATCTTCCTCATCACTGACAGTGTGACATATCAAACTCTAACTTCTTGTGCCATGGTTCTGAACATTTATTGGTGCTAAAATTAATAGTTGATGAAATCTAACCTAAACTTAACTTTTTTGTACCACTCACCAACTTCAATGCTTTAATTAAAATACCTTATCACTCATTTTATGGAACAATAGAAAGATTAGTCTTTCTGCTTTTACTTGGTGTATAAATACACTAATTTCTCAAAGGTAGATACCTGCAGCTATTAGTATAGTCAGTCTTTATGTGAAATTTTATCTAACTTTTTTCTATGATCTTATTTTTAATTATGTCTTGCAGGTTTTAATGTAAAGTCTGACACAGTGTAAAAAAAAAGAACATGTGAAAAAAAGGACAGTAAGCCAAAATCAGCTGCTAAAGCAAATGATGTACAGTTGAAAACCCTGAACATTACTGCAGTGCAAGTGAAAACTCTTGTCTCTGTATTAAAATCTTAAATTCCAGTTTTTAAAGAATGAAACAGGTATTTGATATGAGTTATAAAAATCAGACATTTATTTAATATTTTAAATGCTGTGCAAAGAAAAAAAAAGATCAGATTCTTAATAACACAATGTTACTTTTTTTTCCCCCAAAGCTGTTCTTGCATTCAAATTGCAATCATTATGTCAACAAACAGCAATTAGATGAAAGACCTCATGCATTTTTGTGGGCAGGGGAAGCACACCTTATATTTGAAAACAAGAATTTTCCAACAGTCTAATTAAAGACTTAATAGTCTAATCAAGGATTTAATATTAATCTGTTTAGAATTGTACCAGCACTTATGGTCCAAAGTATCCAATTACAGACCATTCCAAATTAAGTTACAGTTAAAACTTACACACATAAGCATTCTAATATCTACCATCTTTTCTGAGGTTGTGCTTGATGCTTTCAGTGTGTTGTTATGGCAAGTCATGAGCATCCCAACTTCTTCTGAAATTAATTTTAATGATGAGGATTTGTTCTACCTTGTTGCTGGGTGTCCTTCACGTTATTTTGTACATTTGCTAACAGTCAACTTGCTTTTTTCACTTTTTTTTTTTATTATTTTTAATCTCAGAATGTTGTGTTATATCTAAGTTTTACATATCCTGGATATTTTTCATTACTCTCTCTGTTATTCGTAAAGGTAGTTCTACTCTGTTCCCCAGGCTGTATTCCTTTAGCAAATAGTAATCGACCATTTCTGAGTAGTGTTTATAGCTCTGGGACATCTGGTATCACCCTGTGCCTGCGCTTTCGAGGCCTGTGATATCACCTTGTACGTTTGAGGATGCCTGTTATAAACCATTATTTGACTTTACAGCTTTAAAGTTGCCTAGATAATGCTTTATTGGTACAAGATAGTCAAAGACACAACCCAGTATTAGGGACCTTAATAGTTGTCTCCACAAAATGATGATTGATTAGAAGATATATGTGTATATCCAAGATACACCATACTTTCCTAGCTACCTGTTATTAATACCTATTAGTTTTGGCGTACCACTCTGAATTTATCAAAATTGTTTCCCAATACTATGTACAGCTAGGTTTTTAGTACGTAGCTGTTTCTTGCATCTACCTTACCATGTCTAAAATCTCGCATCTCTGCTCTATATCCTTACTGACTATATTGCTGGAACTATGTATATAGTTCTTCTATTTGAGGTGGAAAATTACACAAAAAGGGTGATATCACATAAAAGTAGTAAGTAATTCTGAATACCTTCAGAACATGTCAGTTGACCAAAAGTTAATTCTACAGACAAGATTGTCTTTCAAAAGATTCACTTCTGCTTTCTTCCAGGACTTATTTACATTTTTGTTCCTCTTCTATTATTTTTGTTTAATTAAATTAACTTTGTTACACAGAGATCAAATGTAGATTGGTGAGACTAACTAGCTGCTGTAATTTTTTGTAACAAAATTTTTTAAGTGCCCTCTGTTTCTGGTTCTTTACCTGTAGGTCTCTGATCAGATAATTGGTGTCCTTCAAAGGCATTAGTGACTGATAGAGGCTGAAGGGAGAGACATAAGGAGACAAAAAGACCTCCCTAATCTTCAGTTCTGTTGTAAGATCAGTTTGCAGTTTCTCCTATCATTTCTCTCTCCTTGACTTTCTGACTTCCAGAAGTTATACTCAAATAGTGGGAGAGAAAAAAGTACAAGAAAGTACAGGAATACAGAATGTAGTTCATTATGATTAAAACTTAATAGAAAATTGAAGGCAATATTACAAATAAATTGGCAAAACTTTCTTCAAGCATCAAAAAGGATAAGGATATTCTTTAAAAAGTCTACTTCATACTTTTTTTCTGACAAGTCTTTTTGAGGATTTCATGGATTAAAACAAATATTCAATAAAAAGCATATTATGAATATGTATGATACCAATGTATATACAAAAATATTTTTTCTCTTCAGCATGACTTTTCAATTTGAATGTTAATCATCTCAGTATGCAAGATTTAAAACAGTCAAAATATGTGTGAAGGATTGTGAATCTACCAAAAGGAAATGCATTCACTCAGTTGAGGGTTTTTTTCTGTTTTGCATGCATGAAAGACATTTTGACTTTTCATTCCAATTTTGTATTTTGAAATTTTTATGAAACAGAAAAACAGCCTCTCACCTGTCACCTAGAAGCTTACAGCTGGAAGGATAAACAGCAGTTGCAGAAGAAACTTCGGAAGACATGCTTACTATTTCCTGAAACAAAATAAAATGGTCAGAAGAGCCCCAAGAAAAAAAATAGCAGAAGAATGAGTAAAAGTACCAAGTGGTGGGAGTGGAATTTCCCTTCGTTTACTAGTAATGTTATCACAGCTGGATGAGTCCAAGTGAAAGGAACCACTTTCAATGTTAACTTTCATTTCCAATTATAACCATGTTTGCTGGACTGAGCACATCTATTACTTCTAATGTAATCATTAAGAAGTGTCTTCATCCCTCCACACTAAACAATATTCACTTAACCATGAGAAGGTACTTCCTGTTATTTGAATGGTTCATATACTTTTCAGCTCTTTGCAAATGTAACAAAATTGCAGTGTCTTTCCCCAAATATGAAACTTAAACCATGCAACAAGGGCACTATGACATTCATGGGACGTATCCTATCTATTAAAGAAAGGAAAACTTCAGAACTCATGTCTCTCACTTTGAACCATCATACAAAAGAGCCAATCATTTTGACTTAAACTCATCAAGACATGAGAAAGGTGATTTTGCTTTTCAATATTTCTTTTCATTTCTGTGGGAATACGTAATGACTCCAGGTGAGACACTGGATGTTTTCCTTGTTACCAAAAAGTTTATATGAGTTTTTATTTCATTCCTCATTTCAAGTCAAGCAGATTTTCTTCTAGAGCTTATAGTCAGCTGTACTATATTAGTACACAATTTAATGATCTCGAAATTCCATCAACTTGTACTTCCTGAAGGACCCCATCAACATCTATAACACTGATGTTATGGATTACATTTATGTTATGAAATAACATTTCATCAGCTGAAATGAAATGAAAACATCTCAAGTTAATCTGTGGAAAGTTCACATCTTTTCTCTTCATCAATTTTCTTAAATAAAATATCTCCTCAGTACGTTTTAAAATGACTGCTGATTTGTATGCCCAACCTAAGACACCCAGCAGTGGTCACATCTTCAAGCAAGGCTAATTCCGGTTAGTGTGAAAGTAACCAGAATCAGAGAATCAGAGCAGCACTCCCATCTCTAGAACTGACTGTTAAAAAAGTTGAAATGTTTTCTGAAAGAAGTAAAGATTCACATTTAAGTAAAATTTCTGATTAAACTATTTTATGAAACTAAAAGAAAAAAATTCTTATTTTTTTCCTTTTTCTTTTTCTTTTCAAAACTTTTGATCACATCAAATTTAAAACTAAGACTAATAAAAATATTATCAGCAATACTGTTAATAACGCTTTCTTTTAATGCAGCTATTTAGTAAATCACACACAAAGCTTCAGATGTTTTTTTTTCTTCCAAACCCTGTCAGTTCTGGAAATCAGCAGCATGTGGTACAGATTCATCCTTCAGCCTGCGTTCAAAGAAGAACACTTCGTGTGCACAATTCTCATATAAGGTCACCAGAGATCCACTGTGGTTTTCAATATTCCTACATGCCTTTGTTCCCTGGCTACATATCTTCTAGTAAATTATGAAGTGACAGAAAATGCACTGGAACTTTATTCTCTGTATTTCCAAATAGATAGTCCCTGGTGCAGTGTTGGCCTTGACCAACAGACACTGTACCATTTCCTGGGCACAGCTGAAACACTAGTATGGCCCAGAGATTATTTCTAATAGTTGGATGCAGTTTCTGGTCTCTGGAGTAAGAGAAAATAATCACATGAATGGAGGCGGGTTTGTGCCATTTGCCTCAATATGAAGGAGTGGTCTCAGATACTTTCAATTTACCATCCTCGTTTCCACCTCTATATTGAATACCTGTCATGAAGTGTTTAGTGGAAATGTTTGGTAAGATTGTAATGACACAAATTTCACCTAAACAAAAACATTTTGTGGGATTTCGTTGAAAGCAGCATGAGTAAAAGAAATACTGTGAAAACTGTATAGCAAAATTATTCTCTTTTTCATCTAAATTCATTTCATTAAAAGCTTCTGACTGAGGTCACAGTCTATGTTCAATCTTGCAAATTGTTTAAGGCTCTGCATGCAGAGTCTCACTGAAGTTGACAAAGTTCTTGTTACCTTCTCAAAGTTAGCAACAAGTACTTTACTTACGAAGGATCATCATTAATAAAGGTCTAAGAAATCCGCAAACTCTCTCCGTACTGCTTTGCGGGAAATGGAGTTATCCAATATTCCTACTGGTTAGCATAGCCACTTTCAGGCTCCACAGCAAGTTCTCAGTGATGTTATTTTTTCATTTGATCAGTAGCAGAACACTTATGTTCCTGTGTTCATATGTTCCTCTCTTTTCTGCCTTTACTCCTCACACCTTTCAAACGTACACATTGCTCACATAGTGTATGTACATCAAACTACCAGAAAACCTCAATAGTTTCCTGTCTTGGTGCCTGTTACATCCCTAAGTCCTCAAAGGCTTTGCATTAAGGGTTGTTTTTGTTTGCTTTTTTGTTTGTTTGTTTTGTTGTTTTGGGGTTTTTTTTAAGAGATAAAAGTCAGTTGTGGACAATGTAGTTTTCCTTCTATATCCTTCCTTCATTTATGCAAACGGTTTATTTATATAAAAGGATAGAATCTGCTATCTGTAATACAATTTGCAAAACTACTAGAGAAGTAAATTGAAGTGTTTCAAACACAGAACCAGAATTGCCTGCAGGCTACAGTTTCCCTGGGACAGAAGCTCCCTAAAAAACCTGTGCACCCTTCACACCCTGAGATGTACTGTGTGTTGCACAAAAACCTGAGAACGGTCCTGCAAACAGGAGCGAAATTAATCCTGCACACAATGGGACTCAACTCAGTCAGGTGAAAACTTAATGGTTTCATGTTTGTGACTAATAGTTTGTAAAACATTAACAGGGTTTGAGGCCCTTTTTTTTTAATAAATATACAATAAAGCACAGATTTGTACGTACGTGATTAAAGTAGTTTACAACCTAGAAGCACCTAAACCCCACATCCAAATAGTCTGCTTCTGTTATCACAGAGGATGATCCAGGTTACTTCCAGACTTGCCTGCTGAGGTGCACTAAGGTTTCTGGTTTACATACCACAGGTAGAAACCCACAAAATGGGTTTCTTTTTTTTTCCTGCGTGAATATAGAACCATAGAAAATTAGTAAGACTGGAGACAATAGTCCCCTTCGTAGGGTCAAGTGCCTGGCACTAGCTAGAATATTTCTTTAGTTGTATGACTTTCAGGCTCTTTTTGTTATTGTACTAGTATCCCAGGAGGTAATTCAGCATACCCAGATTGAAAAACTGATTACTCTTTTACTTAGTTGTTCTAAATCTTTGTCTGTAGGAAGTGATATATCTACAGTGAATGACCAGTTTAAGTGTTTGAAGCAAAAGATGCCAACTCACAATTTCTAGTAAAATAAGATCCCAATCATATTGCTTAAAATCACTTCACCCTAGAATTTTTGCTGTACAGTATTGTTACTTTATCTGTCATTAGATCCTTACTATTTCTCTGCTAAAGTTGTCATCAGATATTCCATCTAGACTTATTTTTCTTTATGTTTAAAATTACATGTAGGATTTTTCTGCTGTGTATTTCACTCTTTGAGAATTCCTATAGAATGTAAAATATGCTATGAGGAAGAAACAAATACGATGAATTATTGAATGATTAGCATCCTGTGAAATATTGTAGTAAAATTACTGTTTTCTGTAATATGCACAATATTAAAATGTAAAATGTTTATGGCTGTCTATCATTTAATCCAAACTGGTGGACTGAGAGATATTACTATTATTGCAGTAGTAATACTTAAGATACATTAGCATAAACACAAATATCACTCTCCCCAAATCCTCAGCTGGTATAAAACAGATCATGCAATTACCTGAATTCAATACAACCCTATTTCAGTCAACGGACTTACGTTGATATTCACCGCACATGATTTGTCAATTTTTTTCTAAATTATATGTATCTTATTACAAGCAAGAATGATAATGATGCATCCAATTGTCATAGAATCACAGAATCATTAAGGTTGGAAAAGACCTTCAAGATCATCAAGTCCAACCATCAACCCAACACCACCAAGCCCACTAAACCATGTCCCGAAGTTCCACATCTACATGTTTTTTGAACACATCCAGTGACGGTGACTCCACCACCTCCCTGGGCAGCCTGTTACAATCCTTGACCACTCTCTCTGTAAAGAAATTTTTCTTAATATCCAATCTAAACCTCCCCTGGCGCAACTTGAGGCCATTTGTCTCGTTCTATGGCTAGTTACTTGGGAGAAGAGACCAACACCCACCTCACTACAGCCTCCTTTCAGGTAATTGTAGAGAGCGAGAAGGTCTCCCCTCAGCCTCCTCTTCTCCAGGGTAAACAAGCCCAGTACCCTCAACTGCTCCTCGTTAAGACATCTGCTCCAGACCCCTCATCAGCTTTGTTGCCCTTCTCTGGACATGCTCCAGCACCTCAATGTCTTTCTTGTAGTGAGGGGCCCAAAGCTGAACACAGCATTCAAGGTGTGGCCTCACCAGCGCCAAGTACAGGGTGACAATCTCTTCCCTCCTCCTGCTGGCCACAAGTCAAAGTCAAAGGCTTTACTAAAGTTTAGGTAGGCAACATCCACAGCCTTTCACTCACCCACTAAGCAGGTCATCTTGTCACAGATGTTGATTTTATAATGAGAAAAAACGCTAAAATCAAGGGACAGAATTTTGGTTATAAGCCTTCTTTGTCAAATGTAATTCTTTCATTTACAATATTTCTGCTTTTCTAAGTAACCCATGACAGACTTTATACTTTTCCTAAGATTCAAAAACACTGGCTCACTACGACAACAAAGAAGCGTGTCTTCTCTAGTAATCAGGGTATTTGAACCTATTGTTCATCTGTATGATGAGACATCCTCAAAATTCACTTTATTTTCTTTCATTAGGTGATGAACCTTAAGACAGAAAAAAAGACAGTGAGAGAAAAAGAGAGAGAGAGAGAGATTGGCAATATACTGATATACATGTCCTGGTTAATCCTAGGAGATGGATGCAGTTCTTACAATTCTGGGGATAAATTCCTCTATATTAATAAGAGTTTAAATTATCCATTTGGTAATTTTAGATTGGCTTTCTGCATGGGAGGAAGCTGAGAGATTGGAAATTTTTATTAAATTCGTTATTAACTTAGAAGTAGCAAAGCAGTTGTGTGGACAACTTGCAGAAAGTAAATTACAGTACTAGAGGCGTAAGTGAAGCTCTGAAATGTAGCATGTTGGCACTTGCTTGTTCAAAAGTGAGACAGGAACTCTGGGACAGGTATATTCAAAAAACATGGCTCTACAAGCTTTTTCCTGATATTTAGTATCTAATTTTGGAGTTAAATCTTTTTAATCTTAAGGAAAAGCTTTTTACACATAAATAATCTTCCTACTCTATCTGCATATATATATATGATGCACATAACAAATAACTAAGTAGACTAGACCTATTCAGCCTGTAAAAGAGAAGTTTGAGGGTTCTGATGGCTCTGGTCTTTAAAATCAGAATAGCCTCAGACAGTAAAAATAGGGAGCAATCATTCATTATCTGATGACACTGAACATCTAGCATGAATGGTGTAGGAACCAAATGAAATAAAAAGGTTTCAGATTTAAAAAAAAATTAAAAAAAAAGCAAACCAATAAAAGTATTTCCACAAGACAGGAATACTCCTAAGTTTGAATGACTACAAAAATCAATTGGACAAATGGATAGAAGAAAAAGCCATCACTGTTGTTAAGGAAGTTTGAGCAGCACAGTATTAACATCTAGTGAGCTTCCTTATGTGTCTAACCTATTCTGCTCTTTCCTAAGATATTTATTGAGCTACTGGCTGTTAATAGAGACAAACTGCTGAGCTGCACAGATTTTCGGTCAAATTAAAAATAGTTGGTTTTATATTCTTTTAAAAATAATGCAGTAGAGGTTACAATGAGGTCTGTAGCAGAGTTTAAATGTTATAGAGTATCAGCTTCTACGAATGTTTGATAGCATCTGAGTTTTTATTTAAGAGAGAGCAAATAACCTGCCACATAACAGAAATAAATACCAAAATCTGAGAAATCCTTACAGGGAAGGGAAGACTAAAGAAAAAGGTAGCTCCACATCTGTGAAATTTGTAATATCATTCTTTTATTGGAGAGGTAAAGAAAGAAACAGAAATATTCTGAGAGCATTTTGTTGTAAATTTAATACACAATTCTGAAAGTTTATTTTTATGTAACTGACTATGTTTTTTAATTTTCTCTGAGTAGTTACTTGGAACGGTTTTGGTCATGTTATGCAATTATGATATATGTTTCTCTAACTCATTTTTCTACAATACAAACAGTAGCAGGAAACAGTTGAACATAAAAGTAACATTAATTTAAAATTATTTTTTAAAAAAACTTGACCTTTAATAAAAATATCAAAATTAAATTTAAAATAGAAAACATCATGTTGGGGTGGAGTAAGTGAAAAACTTGAAACAAAGATGTGAAAAACAATGGGCATAGTTACTCTTTGAAAGAACTGTTTGAAAATGTGGAAAACCAGAAAAAATATTACAGAAAAAATTCTAAACACTGGCAATGAATCGTACTATTTATTAATTTTAATTGGTGATTTTCTGTTTTTTTCTCCCCTACCCCTATGCAAATATTTCCTGTGGCTTTTCTTTCTGATAAAACTCAGAAATTTGAAAGGCAACCCATACTTACAGAACACAAGACATTGAACAAGATGTCTAACAGTATTGAGTAAAAATGTTTCTAGCACAGAAGAATGAGATTCCTGAGAGAAACCAGACAAAGAAAAGGAAAAGTTGAGAGAAGTAAGAATGCTCTTCCACTCCTGAAACAAGAATATTTTTCTGAGATGCTGACTGCAACTTTATATCTCAGCTATTAAAAAGGAAAATTGTAAAACACCCAAAATAAATACTGCTATCAAGAAGGAGATAAAATAATTGCATTCAATTGGCCAGAAATGTCTAAGTATCTAACATAGGTGCCTCACCTGAACTATCCTACATTAGCTTAAACAAAACAAAACAAAACAATGAAATGACTGAGTCAAACAGGTAAGTCAAAGATTGACAAGACAACATGATATGCATTGAATATCATCAAACTAGTTTAAGTCATGTTTTTTTGTCCAATATAAAGACTTTTGCTGGGTAAAAAACTGGCTGGATGGCCGAACGCAGAGAGTTGTGGTGAACGGAGTTAAAACCAGTTGGCAACCAGTCACAAGCGGTGTTGCCCACGTCTTGGTTCTGGGGCCAGTCTTGTTCAATACCTTTAACAATGATCTGGACGAGGGGATTGAGTGCTCCCTCAGTAACTTTTCAGATGACACCAAGTTGGGTGGGAGTGTTGATCTGCTGGAGGGTAGTAAGGCTCTGCAGAGGGATCTGGACAGGCTGGATCAAGGGGCCAAGGCCAACTGTATGAGGTTTAATAAGGTCAAGTGTCAGGCTCTGCATTTGGGTCCCAACAACCCCGTGCAACAGGCTTGGAGAAGAGTGGCCAGAAAACTGCACGGCGGAAAAGGACATGGGGCTGCTGGTCAACAGCCAGCTGAATATGAGCCAGCAGTGTGCCCATGTGGCCAAGAAAGCCAACAGCATCCTGGCCTGTATCAGAAATAATCTGGCCAACAGGAGTAGGGAAGAGATTGTCGCCCTGTACTTGGCGCTGGTGAGGCCACAGCTTGAATACTGTGTTCAGTTTTGGGCCCCTCACTACAAGAAAGACATTGAGGTGCTGGAGCGTTTCCAAAGAAGGGCAATGAAGAAACGAAGATGGTGAAAAGGTTTAGCGCAAAGTCTTATAAGGAACGGCTGAGGGAACTGGGGTTGTTCAGTCTGGAGAAGAGGAGGCTGAGGGGAGACCTTATTGGTCTCTACAACTACCTGAAAGGAGGCTGTAGCGAGGTGGGTGTTGGTCTCTTCTCCCAAGTAACTAGTGATAGGATGAGAGGAAATGGCCTCAAGTAGTGCCAGGAGAGGTTTAGGCTGGATATTAGGAAAAGCTTCTTCATCAAAAAGGTTGTCAAACATTGTAACAGGCTGCCCAGGGAAATGGTTGAGTCACCCTCCCTGGAGGCATCTAAATGACGCGGTGCTTAGGGACATGGTTTATTGGTGGACTTGGCAGCGCTAGGTTAACAGTTGGACTTGATGATCTCAGAGCTCTTTTCCAACCTTAATGGTTTGATGATTCTATGATACCTTGATTCCCTAATAATAAAAAGAAAGCCTGAATAGTCCTGGCAACAAAACCACTGACAGTGCTTAACTGATTGCAATGTCATCAAATGATTACCACTTAGTTAGCTATAACAATAAAATAAGCAGAAACACATAGAATAATAGATATAAACTATAAAACTTTATATCTTTACTACTGGATATGTGTAAAGACTCTATGCTCCTCCATGTAAAGACCTGGCACTCTGATATTTCTAACTGTAAGGGTTTTTAAAAATTTTTACTTTCATTTTGGATATGTGATAAATACAGCAGCAGTCTAGAGAGTGTCACTTTAGCTTGTTCTGCAGAGTAACTGTTCATATCATGGCAACAACTATCTTCAAAAGAGAGTGAAGACCTCCACTGCCTGGGGAATTGTGGGGAGCTCCAGGTCTTTGTTGCTACTTCAAGACCAGTTATATTACAGACACAAGGATAAAAATGCAAAACGCCCAAAAGTGAAAACTGGCCCTGCCATATCCTTCACAGAAAGAAATATATGCAACACATATATCAACTACAGCAAAATATCAAGTACATATTGAGTATATCAAGACTCCTTTGCCTATGGCTTATGTTCTACCTGAGTAATGCCTTATTCATTGAGTGGTGTTAGTGATACCACTGGGATGATTCGCAATTTAAATTACTGTCCATTCTGAATAAGGGTGACAGAATCTGGCTCAAACAGGATAAAATGAAGAATGAGATTAAAAGGAATGTGAATCACTTCAAATTACAACACTAGAATTAAACCCTGAACTAGCTCCTATAAAACTACTTATAAGCTTCAGATGTTCTCATGCTGAGGACATAAACAATCCTTGTTTGCTGATACTTGAATGTCTGTGATAGAGAACTGTGACCACAAAATCTTTCCATATAAAACTGCAATCTCTAATTGCTCTCTGATCTATGGATAACCTGTTCATTTCCTTTATTAATGTATTTTGGCTGGAGTCCCCAACAGACAACAGGCTTATTTAACAATACTCTGGAAAGAACTTCGTAACATTTGTATCTGCTATAAGACAGAATTTGACCATTAACCGACCATTAATGACTAGTGTTCAGGAAAAAAAAAATAGGGAGTCTTATGTTTAAAATACAGGTTGCAGTGTACACTCAATTCTGCAGCAAGCTGTCTTGATTGCCCAGCATTTCAGAAGGTAATTTTGTATTTCTGCTTTCAGAAACATCCTGCCAGAATGGTGGTGTGTTGTCTGCTTTCTAAGGCTTTGAGGAGACCCTGTCTACTGGTACAGATAGCCTTCTGCAGTTTGTTTCAGCTCGTGTCTGGCTGGTTTGTTTACTTGTGGAGAACCCAGTGACAGACCCCTTTGATTAGGAATGCACAGCTGTAAAAAAGATCCTAGAAAACTAAGGTTCAGATTATCAGAAGATTAACTCTGGGAACACAGCCTAAGATCTGTAGTTCATTATATATGTTAGCTGAGGTGTTATGGATCATGTTCCTGTTGTCGGTCCTGTATATACTTTAAGGCTGGGATTTATCTCACCTTTATTGTATAAAACTAGGCACTTATTTAAAGCTAGATGTTTAGCTACCTGAAAACTAGCTTATATATGATACCTAACTTTCAAAGAAATAATGTATAAAAATTATAGCTCCTATGTGCCCTTGTTGAAATATGTGGGGTTTTCCCCTCAAGACACAGTGAAACAAGTTTATTTCTATGTGCCATCACATTCACAATTACATCTGGAGTGGCCGACATATAAAGGTATATAGTATCCCTGACAAATGTCAAGTACTTTCAAATGTAACATACACTATGGTATTAAAAAAAAGAAAATAAATGTAATTATTCGCAAACATACTAGTTAACTGTTAGAATCAAATAATAATGGAATTAATAGCAAAAATTATACAAGTTTTTCTCATTTCATTTAATCTGTTTAGAAATATAGTCTCATTCATAGTTCTTCTTTAATTTCACTTTTAAAGGTTTTTCCCCATAATAAAATTCCATATGTTAAATAAAAGCTTTTTTCCCCTATATACAAGTTCCAAAGTACACCCTTTAGCAATGATTCCATAGCTATTTAGTTTAGCTTCCATCTTCAGTTCTCAGTTGTCGATTAGAATCAATAAGTCCATCTCCTTTTATTACCTTGGATCAAATCATTGTGCAGTCTTCATTATTCCAAGGTACATTTCCTGTGGATGTTCCTCTTCCTGAAACATTTGTAATTTTAAAATGATGATACTGAAATTAAGACACACTTTCACACAGATCTCACTTTAGTTACATTTGTGACATAACTTGGATTGATATTCTCATACATTTTTTGCCATTACTCATTTTTGAGCCCGTATTCTCACAGATGTCAATGTCACAAAAAATATTGACTTTAATAGAATAGTATATTTTTCCTTATAAGTATAGAATTTAAAAAAAATTGAGACATATTTATT
The DNA here is from genome assembly GCF_964289735.1 of Phaethon aethereus. NCBI lineage: Eukaryota > Metazoa > Chordata > Aves > Phaethontiformes > Phaethontidae > Phaethon > Phaethon aethereus. The sequence continues at coordinate 43,726,645 of NC_138576.1, read as the reverse complement.
TGGTCCATTTATGTAGTTGTTCCTTTTTCTCCATTGTCAACTTCTTTTGAAGTATGAGGTAAGATAATTTTATTGCTGAAAAGTCCCTGACAGAACTTAATTAAGCAATGAGGCCTGGCAGTCCAATCCTGTATCGATGATTTCTAGTTGTGATGTAAATCACAACAATGTTATATAGTTATTGGCTGAAAATAAATTTCCAGATCAGAAAACCTACCACTGTAGTGGTATAAAAAAGTTTTGCTGCTAGTTCAGAAACTGTAGATAGCCAAAGGAAAACGTGGTATTATAATGCAGACAGATAAAACGACACTTCAGTGCAAGCAAGTGTGAATTTCACTTTGAAAGTATCTGTGAAACTTTACCACTTTCTTTGACATAAGAAAAATTCAGATTTGCTCCTCTAATATTATGCAATGCTTCACAAAAAAAGATGAGTCAAAATTAAATATATTTTTAATTGTTATACCAATTTGTTGCACTAAGAAGATAAAATTGTTGTAAAAAACTGCAAATATTGCCTGTTACCTTGAACAAGTTCATTTTCTGTCTGTGCAAGAAACAGAATATAACCTCAGTCAAACTTTACAAAGCTATATGTGGACAATTATTAGGCATCCCAGGTATTTTTGACAGGATTCTAAAGTCACTGCAGTGGTTTTGGCTTGGATAAAGTTAATTTTCTTCATAGCAGCTGGTATGGTACTATGTTTTGGATTTATGAATAAAACAGTGTTGTTAACACACCCATGTTTTAGTTATTGCTGAGCGTCAAGGCTTTTTTTTTCTGCTTCTCACACTGTCCTGCAAGTCAGCAGGCTGGGGGTGGAAGGGGAACACCCTTCCTTCCAAGTTGGAAGGGGACACAGCTGGGACAGCTGAGCTCAACTAACTAAAGGGATATCCCACACCATATGATGTTGTTCTCAGCAATACAAATTGGGAACAAGAAGAAAGCTGAGGGGTACATTCAGAATTATGGCGTTTCTCTTCCCAAGTAGCCTTTACACATGATGGAGCCCTGCTTTTCTGGAGGTGGGTAAACAACTGCCTGCTGATGGGAAGAAGTGAATGAAGTCCTTATTGTGCTTTGCTTGTGCACACAGCTTTTGCTTTACCTATTAAGCTGTCTTCATCTCAACACATTTTTTTTGCACTTTTGCCATTCCAGTTCTCTTCCCCATCCCACTGGTGGAAAGTGAGTGAGTGGCTGTGTGGGGCTTAACTGCCTACCAGGGTTAAACCACAACTGTCAGTCAGTAATCTTATGGTCAGTAAGTAATAACAAGAAGGGTAAGTGATTTGGAATGCAGAAGAACTATGCAGGCGTATAACCCCCACCCCCTTAAAAAAAAAAGGGACATGTTTGGGATTGATTCTTCCTCTTTTTCTTTCTCTTCCTTCTTTTAACACTGTTGACTTTGATTTAATATCTTTATGCTTCCCTTAAAATTAATGGAAGTATGAAAGACAGGAATTAGAAATGCAAACATTACAAAATCAAGCATTTATGAATAAAAATATGATATTTTAATGAAGTCTTAAAAAGTGCAGGGCTGCTGAACATGAATTTCTTTGTTACTTTCAAATTTATGTACTTTCTTCTACTTTCACCCATTGGAATGTCATTAAGAAAAGTGGTCTAGGCTTTTTTTTCTTTTGTACAAATGCTTGTCAAGTAACATAGAGCATTAAGATTTTGTTTCTTTTTAGGTGTTGTTATTGTAGTACCATTACGATCTATGACTGATCTCCAGTCTCCTTTAAGGAGATCTGCTTAAGCTGAAATACTACCTAATTATTAATTATGGTAAAAGACCCTCGATTTTCCATGTACTGCTATACTTACTGAAAGATCATTAGACTTGATCTTGAGCAAACTGGGAGAATGTGTAAATCTTCATAACACTGTAGAATTTAATAATCACATTATCAACATTCTCTCTTAATGGCTTAATGAGCTCACCGCTACCAAAAATAAAAATAATCTGTTTTATGGTGGGAACTGCTACAATTTACTTAAACCATCTAAAATTTAGACAATTCAGCTACGATTCATATCAACTGAAGTTAGCCTTCTGCAACACAAAACTGACAACTAAAACATTGCAATTGATTATATTTAATGCAATGATACAATGAATCCTTTCACCAGCTGTCTAAATCAGGATATGATCACCTGCATCCTCAAAGATCCTGTGCCTTTTCAGCAGCAGTAAAGGGACTATAAGTTGAATTGCTCAGATGTACCTGGCTGTTTGGTCAAATTTACTCCATGCATACTCTGAGATATATTTTCAGGCTCCTTGAATAGCCAACAGTGAGAGATAGATAGATATGTTCAGGATACAATTTTTTCCATTTGCTTTGGATTCCTAATATGAGAAGGCGGCCCTATCTTTCCATATTGACTGTAAAATTAACTAAACTGTTACCTTAGATCTAGATGGATCAAAACGCAAAATGCAAATTTTACTCTAAGCTCAATACAGTTGCTTAAAAATAAGACTCTACTGCCATTTGAGAGGCTGACAACATGTGAGAAGTCCACAAAGGGGCTGACCGATGCCACACAGGATGGACAAAGATATGTTTTTCTGGACTACATAGGATAATCCCAAGCCCCTGTGTTTAGGCAATGAAATCAAGCCCTAAGCATTGAATTTAGAAACCTCAAAACCAGCACAGAAAAAAGTACACTTAATAAAAATAAAGTATGTTAAATATAAGGAATTTAACAAAGTGGCTTACTACAAATACTCAACAGACTGAAAGCACTAGGAGATTAATACTCAGTTCCTTACAAAAAATCCTCATTCAGTCATGTATATTTAAGGCAATCATGTCATATGAAAGGAATGTGTAAAAATAATGGATGAGTATTTCATGATTCTATGCTTCCTGTCAGAACTTGTTTTAGTACTACAATGGGAGGCATATCTTTGGAAACATCATCTGAATCGAAAAAAAATAACTAAGTAGAGTGGTGGAGACACAAGCCCCGAGTCCTCCAAACTCTGGATACATGTACAGATTCCTGATGTTCTGGAATGGACACATACGTCTAAATATTTTGCTCATCCAATATGGTAGCTATGAGACAATCAAATGTGCTGCAAATGTGAGAAAATATTTTAAAAAGCTAGGGTTGTGACATACTATCTAGTTATTGTTCTTTTTATTATTTGGGCTGACTCAAAAGCACGAATGTTACTTTTCATTTTGATTACAACACCTTTTGAAAATAATTGTTAAATTCCATTTAAAACCTCTTGTGTATTTTTAAAATGACCTTTATGATTAGCTATGATGTTTCTAGTATTTTTTACACATAGTGGTATATATTTTGTACTGAGTCACATCTAATACAGTTTCTGTAAAGTCAGTAAATTTATGTGGACTAGAAATCACTGCGGAATTTAGCTTAATATCTATGTAGAAGTCAACTGTGGTAATACAGGGAAACCAAATAAAAATCATGGCAGGAAAGTCATTATAGTCTGCAATTAACATAACAGATTTTACAATGTGTGCTAGAAATGAAGAGGTTTTATAATAACAATTATAAAATGAAATAGTAATGATGATATGAATATAATGAGATAGGTCATGGTTATAGGCCTAGCTGCATCTCCTTTCTCTTTATAGGTGCTGAATTCATCCCTCAGGTGTTTGGCTTCTTGTGCTTAATGGTTTTAATGTAACATTTGATTCTTCCACACGGCTATACTGTGTAACTATAACTATACCGATGTTTATTAACTTGCAGTCCCAAGAGCATTTGGGCCATTTATTGGACAATAACCTCCTTAAGCCTAATTCATTCATAAGAGACGAGAAAAAAAAAAAAAGAAAAGAAGCTCTTCTAATATAACTGTGCTAGAAAAAGACAAGGCTGTACGGAGCTGCCTCATCTGCTCAGCAGTGTCAGAGGCAGTTGTGCATACTCCTGTTAACAAATATTTAGGCATGTGGCAAAGACTCCCAGTGGAGATTTAGGCAGCTTAGAGGCTTGGACATTCACAGGTTGAAGGTAGGTCTTTGGAGAATTTCATTACCATCTTAAAGGCAATTTGAGCAGAGAATTTTATGCAGCGCTTGTAAATCTACCTAAGCAACATGCATGCATAGCTATACTACTTAACAGCCCAGTATTTTATAACGATGAGTTAGGAAGGTCTAGTTCTTTTAAGTACTTCACACTATTAAATCACTTCTTGAATTCAGCTCTTCTCTAGCACCCACAGGACATGAACATACATAATGCCTATAATATTCTTTCTCATCACATTGTTCACAAAATGTACTGTCTTTCTGGCTAAATAAGCTTGTATACATCTATTCAGAAATTGTTTCAAGGTGAAAATTGTAATTCTTAGACCAAAAGATTTGATCCTGAGTTTACTTAAGTCAAAAGAATGGTTTTGGATGCTTCTAAAAGTTTTAGATGAGACTGAGACCTGAGTGTTTAACATGAATATTTCTAATAACCATGTGGTGACTAAAAATAAGAGAGCACAGAGAAGCACATGAAGATATGTTGACAGGGCCTTTGCATTGCAAGTGAAAAAGGAGTACACTGTTGATTGCTATGAAGCAATCTAGCTCATGAAGAAACATTCTTACTTCCAAAAAAATGTTTCCAGATTTCAGCAACTTGAACCTTCAGGTCCCCCCTCTGTTACTGACATAATTGGATCTTCTGTTTTCTAACAGTTTCTTCCTTTATCCTGGATTGAAGCAAGGGAGCTCTTGCTTAATTATATTCTTTAATGCTTGCTGAGAGCTGAAGGGTAGGAGCAAATAAGCTAAAACCCACCAGATCAGAGTATTTTTATGAAGTACAACACTTTGTTCAGCAGCAAAAGGCGTATCAAACATTGACCTCTTTGCAAAGGCGTTTAGCCTTGTGGTTGGCCTTCTACCAGTTATTTCTAATCTCTTACCCTGTTTACCACAATTAATTTCTCTTCTCTTCTACTGGAGAACAGTGCACAGCAGCTTCAGATTATAACCTATACAGTTCACTTAGTGCAGTAGTCCCAACTGCTGCAGAAACTCATAATAAGGGAGGCTAATACTTTAAAAATCTATAGAAGTAACTTATTTTCTGTTTTCTTGCTTCTTGCTTTCATTGAAGAGCTATTTGTTTGCTATTAAAATATCTAAGACTGAAGCAGAATTTCCTCTACTGTAGTAATCATATTTCTAGTGTCAGTAAATATGTTGTTCAGAATTAATCTAATCTGAAAATGGAGCCAGTTGTCAAGTAAGTATTTTACTGTACCTGACTACATTCATTTTGTGTTCAGTCAGTTGTACAACACCCTTCTCTCCTGTTTTTTTGCTAGTATTTCATATTAGTTCATTCACTTTCCGTAGATAGTAAATAAAGATAGGGTAACTTACTCCAGTATCCTGAAAAAATAGTACATTATGGAAAAGTGTGACTACTGGTGTGTTTTCCTTTAACCATTCAGCCATTCAGGTCATGTATATTATCCCAAAGAAATGCTAAAATGTAGATAGCACTAAGAGTACGGCAAGAATATGTATCCCAGAAAATATTCATGAACCATAGAACTATTATATTTTATTAAATACTTACATTGGGACTTTCCTCCCTTAGCTCCTCATCTCCAATTTTGTATCTTTAAATATATTTAATTCTTAATGCTTTTTCTATGTTCTTTGTGGTTCCATTTTGAGAATTAATGTAATGTATGTTTTAATTTTAAGAAAAATAGAGACTAAAGTATACATACCAAAATATTTCCCTCAATTTTTATGATTTCTCCACAGTCTTTCCTTTCCCTTTGTCTTTGTCTGCCTCTCTTTTTTGCCTGTTTTATCCGTCTTTTCTCATGCTTTTTTATTCCTTTAGGCCTATACTTCTATCACTACAAATCACTGCTATGTACTAATTTGGCTCCGTTTGATATCAATATACAAGACTGAGGCCCTATCAGGCAAAGTTTTCTCTGCCTATTTCACCTCTTCTGGGATGTTCCAAAAAGCCATGATGGGCTTTTTGGGATGTAGCCACAGCAGACTTCACACTTCCTTCTGGCCTTCTAACCAGTTTTCCTGTCTGTGACAGCAAGAGCATGATAATTTGACCCTTTAACTTTATAAGCCATTTCTACTGAAAAAGCAACCTTAGCATTTCTTATGATAAAATTAAGCAGAGATATGTATCTCAGGAACACTGCTAAATGTAGATTTTCAACTAACTTTTCTCCCACCCCATTTTTTAAAAGTTTACTTCAGAATTGTAGGAGGACAAAATTAAAGTGAACTGAATGCATGTCCTTTCTAAGCACATACACAGTGATATTTTCAAATGATCTCCATTAATTTACTGCACTGACAGTAAACGGATCCGAGTTGCATAAGTAAGTGCCATTATTGGAATTTATAATTTGAAGTGGATAAGGAATAAATGAGCATGGTGAATGAATTTGCTTTGTATTTCTTCAGGTTATAACTAACGCCCTATGAAAGTAGTTGCACGGTAGGAATTTTCTAGCCTGTGTGGCTTTTATCTATATTGTAACTGTTTTGTAAATGACCGATATCAACTAAGAGACTCCCAGGGCACCGAGATCCAGATTTTGGTAGTTTTCTTGGCAGTTCCCTGCTTAGCCCCAGTGAGAAGACAGATGCCTACCTGCCTTTCATACTCTGGATGATGTTCATGTGGAGTTTTGGCCAGTGCTGTGGTTTTCTCTTTCTTTGACAGAAATTTTTCACTTCCATCATTAGCCATTGCTGTTTTATAAAACTTCCAGATGGAGCACCAAGTAATAAAATGGAAAGTGATACTTTCAAGTGAGCATCTCAACAGCAAACAAGGACATGGAGGACTCAATTTTTAAAAGTGGTCTTTTTGTCAAAATGATACAATTTTAAACCTGGTATCCATGATACACTGTTTAACATAGACATTAATTTGAGGACCCAGACAAAAAACTGGCTTGCTACTTTAGAAGCTCTAGTTTAAAAGATGGATAGAAGTGCTTGTACAGTTAGATAATTTTAAAATGGTGTTCTATGTGTTTTTTTTCAGGAAGGCAACATTTTGTACTAGCTGCTAGCTATAAGAACTTTCCATATTTAGTAGTTGTCTTCAATATAATGAAAAAAATATATACGTTTGATTCCTTTTGATAATGAATTTGATGTTATTTTTATTTTGCAAATCAATCTATCATTCTATCAATTGCATGTCATAGACTACAAGGTATTAAAATACACATGTAGGCCTTAAAAAAGTAAGCTGTAAGTTATGTTAGAAATAACAAACTTTAAATTTGTCCTGTAAATTAACCATAATGCACAACCAAGGAGAAAGCTAGTCTAAATTAAAATATAAAAGTTAAAAAAGAAAAAAAATCCAAATTGTATTTTTTAAAAGCAGAAACGAAATTAAAAGGCAAGATAAAACAAGACCTAAGATCATGTGTTATCTGAAGAAGTTTACAGCTCCTTAACTCCAGCTTTTAATCTCTGACATAAATATATATTGGTGAGTAAAAGGGGCTTCAAATTTAGTGGAAAGGCAACACTGGGTGCTGTTGTCAGGAACCACAAAACATATGGAAAATGACCACCAAGATCCTGACTCCTTTTCATCTATCACTTTCAGAATGTTAAAGGGCCATTCTCTTGCACTTCAGAACTCTTCTATATCACTAAAATTGAGTAGATAACCATTTATGTAAATAAGAGTGTGTTCTGGGAAACAGAAAGGGTTATGGTGCAAATTGTGTCTTAGATTTGAAAGTGTGGGAAATTTAAATTAAAACCGGATACAAAGTAGCTTCAATAACTTCTGTGTTTCTGGGTGCTGACATAATTTCAGGAAAGCTGAAACAAAATAACCCCTGAAATTAAGCATTTTTAATAACACTTTTAGTCCCTCTTCTGGTTTAAGACAGATGGTATATGAGCAGCTCTAACCTAGCTGCACACGATTAAGAATATTATGTAAGCTCTTCCTTACAAACCTGTGAATTCTGTTTAGTGATGTCTAACATAGCAATGTAGCAAGAAAGGGATGACAGTAAAAGTAATTCATTAACAGTCTCAAAACTAAATGAATATTCCAGTTGTTTTTCTCCAGGGTGGAAATACTAAGAGTGAGAACAAAGACTATGTAGTTAGTGGGGAAGAAGGTAATTGAAACATCACAAAGAAAGCTTGTGGTAAAAAAAAAAAAAAAAAAAAATCTAAGGTAGCAAAAAACCCCATAAAAGATCTCAGTCAAAGGAACTCGTATTCTCTATCACAGTATGCTGGAACATGCTGTATATGAAATTGCCAATTTATCATTAGGAAGCCAGTGAAGGTGGTATCGTATAACTGAGATGGGAAAATACAATGTCTGCTTTTAAGAGGAAAGAAAAGAGCAATCTGAGTAAGTGTAGACTCATTGTCATATGAATCAATGGTACTGAAAGTTCTGGACAAACCTTTAAAAGAAAATATAATCAAAGAAATGGAAGAACATGGAAAATGGGATGAAATAAAACATACATTTAACAAAGGTAGTTCATGCCTGATTAATTTGATATCTTTTTTGATATGTGAATTTTTAGACACGGGAAAAGAATCTGTCTGGACTCAGGCTATATGAATAATTGATTTTTTAGTTCCACCACTCATCTGAAAAAAAAAAATTAAGAACTGGAAGAAAAATAATAACAACAATAATGATTACAATAAATTGGTTAGAGGATGGTGAAAAGGTAGCTATTTTTTGCATATATACCTGCATTTTTGCATGCATCCTTTCTGTGTGTATATGCATTCATACAATAAAAAGAGAGATTTCAAGTCATAATAGTAAATAATAAGTGAAAGAAGGCAGATTTGTTCTGTCAAGTCTAAGTAGAAATTATTAGCAGCAAGATCATATAAGGCCTTGTCTAAATACTTTTTTTTTTTTTTACATTTTAACAATTTTAGGAAAGAAGGATTTCAAAGAGGGCTTTAAATTCAGCCTTGGATATGTTAAGTTTACATAGCTGCAGCTACGTAGAAAAGTAGCAATCATCAGAAAAGCAAGAGAAATTGTACTATTAATACTCCAATACTTAAAACCAGGGAAGAATAATATCTGAACAAAACCAGAATTAAACACATAGCTAAAATGGTTTATATTGAAATATTAAAAATAATTTTTTAAGTTGCTAAAGCAAAATAAATTTTAAATGTAAAACATGTATAAATTTAAATTAAAATAGTAACTTTATTAAAAATACAAAAGTTTGAAGAAGCCATTGGGACAAAACCTACCAAAAAATGGACAACATAACAATCACATTAATGGGAAGAGTAAATTATTAAGTTAGCAGAAGTATCAGACATTTGGAAACAATTTTTAAAGCATTACATACCTCAGCTAATCCTTCCAGGAGAATGCTTTACTTCATCATAAGGCTCTACTTTTATTTAGTTAGAAAGAGAAGACAGATATGTCCTCACAAATTCCATTATAAAGGTGACAGTGGATATTATCTTGAAGACAGAAAGCACAGTCAGATGGGTTGGTTGCTAATTTTACAAGGCGTCTTATTCTCTATACCAATATGCTCATTTTAAGTGATAGTTAAAAAAAAGAACGGTTCCTTATAGTGGAAAAGAACTAAGGGTAAGTCTTGTCCACTGCATATATCATTAAAAAGAATTGTTAAAAGTTTCTGCCACAGTTTTGGCAATATACAAAGAGGTTTATTAGTTAGAAAGGTAAACTTAGATCAGTCAGGATTTATTGTGGTTAGACAAATTGCTGCTAATTAAATTAAGATGTCTGTGATTTGAGTTACAGTTCTCATGCATATAACGCCAAATATGTTTCATTATCTCTCAGAATGCAGAAAAATCTTTAGCCGAATAGAATGTAAATATGTGTTTCTTCTATTAATTTTTTTTTAATTTTTTTTTTTTTTTTGAGAAGAACTAAGAACTGGCATTCCTTACATATATGAGAATCCTGGAAGATCCTATTTAATGAGTGGAGTTTCTTCATTTAGCAAGAAAAAACAGAGGGGTACCCACAATCACAAGTAAAGAAAACTGGGACTATATGCACCATAGTCTTTGGTAATGACAAATTCAACAGGGAATAACAAAACATGTAACTGTCGTATTTCCAACAGTTTAGATTTTGTTTCAGTTGAGGACATTTTAGAAGAAGCAAATGTAAAGGTTGAGAAAAAAAATTTATAGCTAGTTCTGATTTACATTTCTGTAAAATACTTGAAAATAGGAAACATGCAGGAGTGCATTACACTTGAGCTGCATGTGGAAAAAGAATTTTAAAATGGGAAAACAATTTTCATGAGCAAGTTTTGTCTGTAGAATTGTCTAATCTTTTTGGTAGTCAGCTAAAGAACTCTAAGTGTTAACTACAGTGTTCATTTTCCTGACACAATAAGGTTCAAATCCTGTCAAGCTGAAAACATGTAAGGTTATTCTCGTTACTCTCATTCTGAAGGAAATAATACAAAAAAAAGTTGATTTTGCTTCTCCAGAATCATAGACTCATAGAACCTTTGGGTTGGAAGGGACATTTAAAGGTTATCTAGTCCAACCCCCCTGCAATGAGCAGGGACATCTTCAATTAGATCAGGTTGCTCAGAGCCCCGTCCAACCTGATCTGGAATGTTTCCAGGGATGGGTCATCTACCAGCTCTCTGGGCAACATGTGCCAGTGTTTCACCACACTCATCATAAAAAATTTCTTCTTTTAGATATATCTAATCTAAATCTACCCTCTTTTAGTTTAAAACCGTTACCCCTTGACCTATCACAACACACCCTCCTAAAAAGTCTGTCCTCATCTTTCTTATAAGCCCCCTTTAAGTACTGAAAGACGGCAACAACGTCTCCCCGCAGCCTTCTCTTCTCCAGGCTGAACAACCCCAACTCTCTCAGCCTGTCCCCAAAGGAGAGGTGTTCCATCCCTCTGATCATTCTGGTGGCCCTCCTCTGGACCCGCTCCAACAGGTCCATGTCTTTCCTGCGCCGAGGGCCCCAGAGCTGGGCACAGGACTCAGGTGGGGTCTCACCAGAACAGAGCAGAGGGGCAGAATCACCTCCCTGAACCTGCTGGCCATGCTTCTTTTGATGCAGCCTGGGATACGGTTCGCCTTTTGGACTGTGAGCACACATTGCCGTCTCATGACCATCTTCTCATCCACCAATACCCACAAGTCCTTCTTGGCAGGGCTGCTCTCAAGCCCTTCAACCCCCAGCCTGTACTGATACCCGAGGGTTGTCCCGACCCAGGTGCAGGACCCTGCACTTGGCCTTGTTGAACCTCATGAGGTTCACATGGGCTCATGCCTCGAGCTTGCCCAGGTGCCCCATGGGCTTATTCCTTGATTCCACTGGCTATGTCATTGATGAAGATACTAAATAGTACTCATCCCAATTCCAACCAATTCCTCATGCACCCAACAGTCCACCCACCAAGTGGACTTTGAGGATACTGCTCAATTACTGTCATAGTCAGATGAATGTCTTCTAACTCACATCCCTCTAAATGAAACATGCCAGAAATAAGACATACCTTGCTGTTCACTAGGACCTGTAAGGTTTGGTGTCAACTGCCCTTGCACTTTCTGGCAACATATACTACAGAGGAAATAATCTAATTAAGCCATTGTGAATCCATCATTCTTTCTTTATTTGGGTATGTTTATTTTAAATTTGAAACTATAAGATACATTCTTATCAGAATGAGTATCTTCTCACACAGATGAAGTGATTTTTCATAAGGTTATTTGCTGGAACAAAAAGTTCAGCTGTTTTTTGAACTTGCACTGGCATTTTCATCAAACTTAGTAAGCAAGTCATTGAGCATCCCATTAACAAAAGGTTTTTTAACAGTGCCAAATAATAATAAAATTAAGGGAATCCATTATGATATAAGGGGCCAAAGCTAAGCTTCTAAATATTTTTTATTTACACTGCAGCTTGTACATATGCCAATAGTCCAGCAGCAGAAAAGAGAAAGCTCTTGTATAGTCTGTACCACTATCAGTACAGACTGGGTGATGAATGGATTGAGAGCAGGACTTGGGGATAATGGTAGATAAGCCAGGAATGTGCACCTGCAGCCCAGAAAGCCAATCGTATCCTGGGCTGCATAAAAAGAAGCGTGGCCACCAGGACAAGGGAGGTCATTCTCACCCTCTGCTCTCATGAGATCCCACCTGGAGTACTGCATCCAGTTCTGAAGTCTCCAGCACAAGACAGACATGGACCTGTTAGAGTGGTTACAGAGGAGGGCCATGAAAATGATCAGAGAGCTGGAACATCTGTCTTATGAAGAAAGGCTGAGAGTTGCGATTGTTCATCCTGGAGAAGAGAAGGCTCTGGGGAGACTTTATTGCAGCCTTTCAATATATGAAAAGGGCTTATAAGAAAGATGGAGAGGTACTTTTTACCAGAGCCTGCAGCAACAGGACGAACTATAATAGTTCTAAAACTAAAAAAGGAAGATTTAAATATAAGGAAGAGGGTAGATATAATTAGATATATGGAAGAACTTTTTTCCAGTGAGGGTGGTGAGATGCTGGAACAGGTTGCCCAGAGAAGTTGTGGATGCCCCATTCCTGGAAGTGTTCAAGTTCAGTTTCAGTGGGGCTCTGAGCAACCTGATCTATGAAAGATGTCACTGCCCACGGCAGGGGGGTTGGACTAGCTGATCTTTAAACGTCCCTCCCAATCCAAATTGTTCTGTGTTTCTCTAATTTTATTCTAGTCACTAGGTCTTCAAGAGTTACATATGTAAGATTCAGAAGAATGACAGGAATAATGAATGTAATTAAAACAATACAAAAGAATGATGAAAAAATAAATGTGCTTTGTGGAAGGCTTCACAAAACCTGTACCATGATGAAAAAAGATTAGTGATATGTACCTGAAATATTTTGATTCCTAATAAGATGCCACAAAATGCAAATGACACCATTTAAAAATGCAACTTCAGATCTTTACTGAACAGAAACTGTCAAGTTTAAGATCCTGTATGAACCTTAGGCAGAGATTTTTCAAATTTAGTGTCTCTTCAGAGACCTCAGTGGAAACTCATTCAGTGCATAAGTGGGTTCTAAAGAGCAAAGATGCAAGGTTGCATAAGCAATGAGACTGGAGGATTATGCAAAAAATCTCAGTGTCATGTATAGACATCCAAGACATAATGTATTACAATATACTGTAATGGCACCTCTTTTCACACAGATAAACTAAAAGTTTATTAAAACAAGAATACTGAGCTATTCTAAAGATAGGAAGGGAAGAACCAAGACAGAATGAACTACAATTGTTTTCTTCACAGACAAATAAAAACATGAAATAAGTATATGTATAACAGTAAATGTTCTAGAGGATTTAGATTCAGGCTGCCTGATAAAATAAAAGGGGAAATTTTACCATAATATATAATTAAACTCTAGAGATTGCTGCCACAGAACCCTGTCTAAGTGAAACAACTTATCTGGTTACCTAAGGGAATACTACTGTGATATTTTGGAATTATAATGAATTACTATTGGGAGTAGGTAAAAGACTTTGAGCTGCAGAGTATTATTAGAGATCAAGATGAGACTAATGGAGGCAAGGGAAGACACAAGTTTCATTCATGCGTATATTGCAGACAGAACTGTTATCTGCCTATGGGAATTTCACAGCAGTAGACAGAAAGGATGGGTAAAGTCTGACCATGTTTCAGTTTTCATCTCAGTTCATTAGTGTATACTTTCACTGTTGGAGTATGTTATCTCCAGCATATTTTGGGCCCCTCACTACAAGAAGGATGCTGAGGTGCTGGAACGTGTCCAGAGAAGAGCAATGAAGCTGGTGAAGGGTCTGGAGCACAAGTCTTATGAGGAGCAACTGAGGGAACTGGGGTTGTTCAGTCTGGAGAAGAGGAGGCTGAGGGGAGACCTTATCGCTCTCTACAACTACCTGAAAGGGGGTTGTGACGACGAGGGTTTTGGTCTCTTCTCCCAAGTAACCAGCGATAGGATGAGAGGAAATGGCCTCAAGTTACACCAGGGGAGGTTTAGATTGAATATTAGGAAAAATTCTTCATCAACAGGGTGGTCAAGCATTGGAAGAGGCTGCCCAGGGAGATGGCGGAGTCGCCATCTCTGGAAGTGTTCAAAAAACGTGTGGATGTGGCGCTTCAGGACATGGTTTAGGGGACATGGTGGCACTGGATTAATGGTTGAACTTGATGATCTTGAAGGTCCTTTCCAACCTTAGTGATTCTGTGATTCTGTGATTCTGTGATTCTGTGACCTCCATGGTGGAGTACAGCTGACATCTGTTGAACGGTTGAGGACACTGAGATGCACACATAGAGTATTATTTGTATTTGAAGCAAATTACAGCTATTTGCTATTTTGAGAATGACAAACACAACAGCTAATGGTAGAAACATTTTAGATAACCAGGCAGTGATCTTAACTGGAAGACCATTGTACACTGAAGAATTAATGATTCACATAACAGTTTACCTGAGAAGGTGCAGGCATTTGCTGCTCCCTGTTGTATTATGACACACGTATAGCTTGGCCTTGAGGGTTGTGTTGTGCTGTGCACATCCTTCGGCTGCAGGGTATGTTTAGCTGGTAAGAGTAATGAAGGAGCCTGTAGGCAGCTGCCATTTACATCAGCAATTACACCACCTGTGTGTCCTTGTATGTATCTTAAAGTGAAGCAGTATGTTCTCAGGTGAATATACTTTTGTTTGATACTAGAAATTATTAAATAGAATTGTTCTTTTCTAAGAATATCCTGTAAGAACTGTAAAGACCAAAATGCTGTCAAAGAGATGGGATCTCTAGTACATGCTGTTCCCTGACTGGAGCTCTGTCTGATGATACACAATTGCTCCCTACATCTGAAGGCATGTAAGATTATCCATACTACCCTCTTTTTCCCTACAGTGTTAACTACAATAAATGGTATTTTAAGCAATATCTTACTGAACCTGAGTGATCTTTTCACTGGGATCGTAACAAACACCAGCCTCAATGCCTTGCAGCAGTGCACTACAAACCCCAGGGTAGATAAATCAGAGATTTAAACCACCTGAGAGTGTTTGTTCTCCTGCAATACAAGTTCTAGAGACATGATGGATGTTCATTCAGTATCTGAAGCCAGCACATAGCGCTACATTCAATGTTGCTTTGTGGTAGCATCTTCCAGAAAGGAGGACGTCAGTCCCTGCCTTAGCTGTTCCAATTCAGAGCAGCTACAGTGCAAACATCCTTTCTGTCCTATGCTGCCTGTGCTATGGAGGTGATAACTCTTGATCAGGGGGGCCCAATATATATAGCTGGGAACAGTAATATCAAAGCTGCTCAGCGGAAGATTGGACAGTTCCTACCTATTCAAGGTAGCAAAAAAAAACACTCTTTAAGCTGTCACATTTGTAAACAGTCTGGTGTTGACCATAGGACATGTAATTTGTCAAACTATGGACTTACTCCAAGATGGTAATGCTGATGTTACTAAATAGCTATGTTTCTTCATCATGAACAACGGAGAAGGTTTCTTAGAATGCTCTCCCTGTTGTAGCATTCCCTTGAGGCAAAATGGCTATGACTATCTGACTTGATTTAAACTATAACTGATTTGCATTATCAAGCAGTGTAAAGCAGTAAGACTGAATCACTGAAACTGAGGAACACTGTAATGTTAATAATGAGCAGAGACACATACTACCCTTGTCTCTGTTGCTGCTATTCTACAGTAGAAAAGCAATAGCCCTATCAACAGCAATTAGCAGGATGCTAGTGATTGGAAAGAACTTATAGGCAAAGGGAGGGATGGTTCTGTGTGTGTGTGATTTTTCTTGGGAATCAAAACACTTTACAAGTCAGAGAAAGAAGCAACATTTGTATAGCCACTATTCCCTTACATGTGGAAATGAAACAGTTAGATAGAATTATCTTATATGCACAGTCACTAACCTTACTGATCATTGTATCTGAGCTAGTGCAAAGGGATGAATGATGATGAAATGGATGCAGCAGCTATAGAATCAGTGAGAAGTGGGATATGAGTGATTTTCTGAGCTCCTGGAATGGCATAAGTGTATGCATCTCTGTATGCCATTACAAACACCAGAATATTTTTACTTGTAATTACGTTGGAGTGTGATTGGTCACCTAAACTGGAAAACAGTGTTTCTGCTCCTGGACTGGAAAATTATTGCATTGAACAAGAAAGAAGTTAATTCTTGCATCAAAGCCTCAAGCAAAAGCCTATGTAACTTCTTATTTATTATAACATTTAAATAATCACAGAATCACAGAATCACAGAATCACTAGGTTGGAAAGGACCTTTAAGATCATCAAGTCCAACCATTAATCCAGCACCACCATGTCCCCTAAACCATGTCCTGAAAAAGATTTAAATAAGATTTAAATTATTCTGGTTCTCTAAACTTTATCTGACTCAATACAATAATGCATGTAGAAAGGGCATAAGAAATATCTGTTCAGAGATCCAGCAGAAGATAAGACCTCAAAAAAAAAAAAAGAGAAGGAGATCGCAGAGGTAAATATCCCCTGCTGTCCCTGCTGATGAAGACAGAAAAAGTTGTTTGGCACATTTCAAGAAAAGCAGGCTTTTTCCTCAAGACTACATTTACTAACCAGGGGATTAATAAATTTTCACTTAGCTGGCATCTGCATTTCTGTAAATAGTAGTTAATTCTTCATGTGAAAATACACTTATTTTCTCTACCGTTTAGCAATAATAATAATTTACTATCATGGAATGATTCTCTGAACACACACATTCATCAGATACCTGGACATTCTCAAATGATAATGGACAATTATTTATAATTTTGTTTTTAAGTATAACAGCAGAAATATAATTCCTATCCATAAACAGTAAATAGAAATGCTAATTTTTCCTTCTTTCTGCTTAAAGGACATGTTAAACTTTTTGGTTAATCTAGCACTAAAAGTCACATGGCGTTATTTTATTAAACTGCATTTCACATTGGTCTTAATAGATCCAATCAAACATCACTTAGTGTTTGCCCTTGGAGTGTTCACTTGTGTTATTTGCATAAACAAATCATGTAATGCATCTCTCTATGCAAATCCCATTGATTAATATCATATTTATCTTGCAACAAAGGACTTCATAGGTTAAAGATCCACTAGCTAGAAGAGGAACAAGTGCAGAGAATGGGTATACACTGAGTCTTCAGTCATGTGAAGTTCCCCATGGTGACAATCATTGTAGTTCCACCAAAAGTAATGGAGCTAAGCTGACTTTAATCTAAACCTTAATTCCATCAGTTTGGCTGAAAAATGAAGAGACAGACATTTTACTAGTAATAGCTGGGTTTGTAGGTTCCTCTATTCTGTATGACCTAGTCAAGTTGCCTCAATTTTTATTTGAACCCCTTTGTCCTCAAGCTATAATGTACAAATATGCCCACTGAAATCATAAACTTAATCTAGACAATATTTTTTTACAATTCTATTTCATGGCTCTGATTTCATTATGAAACAACACAATATTCATCATATTTATTAATCCTAATAAATTATTACTCCCTTTTTGTTAAATCTGGGCTTCCACTAATAACTAGGTCAAGTAGAAGGTGGCAAAATGAAGGCTTTGAAAAAGGGTATAAAGTTGCAGGAACCAAATTAAAGCATTTTAAAATAAAGGGATTTAATCTTTCCCTATATTGACCAGGCAATTTAAAAAAAATAAGTCTGTGATAAAAACCCAATCAACCAGAGACATAACACTCCATTTTCTGAGGCTGAAATTCAATTCTGTCCTTAATTCTCTACTTTTCCTTCAGAAGTAGAACAAGAGTTCAGTGTGATCTAAAAAAAAAAAATCCGTGAGAGGAGGTTCACAAATATTGGATGCACATGTGAGTCTTTAAGCACCTCTCTTGAATTATAAAATACCGTTACCAACTCAAAGTCATCATTAACTTTTATCCTACCACTGGAAGTGCTTAAAATAACATGGAGCTTAAGTTTCCATGAGTAGATCTACGAGGTGCCTACTTTTCTTCTGCTGAGTATCTTATATCTACCTGTGTCTTACCATTGAGCTTTACACTTTTAAAGGCAGGAAGAAGCCCCAGATGACCACAGAGGCTGACGCTTATGCATACAGTCGTTCCTAAACTTGTGAGCATACTCTGACAAAAAAAGTAACCAAGAGAGTATGTAGTATCAATTGCTTAGAAGGCTTGTTTAGGAAGTGCAAGACACATATTTGTATTGCTGACTACCCAATTTGGAGTTGGGATTAGAAGGCAGCTTCACCATCTCAAGACAGGTTTAACTTCAGCAAGAGATAGTAAATAAAACATATGACAGAATATTTTTTGTCTGAAACAGTCTTTAGCAGACTGAAGGCTTGTAAGTCTAAGACTAAGTAAAGACTTGGGACCTGAATATCATTAACTGTTAGGGTACAAGAATATCTACAATTTATTGATACCATTTTTTATGTGTGAAATTCCTCAGGATTGGTGTTCTGCAACTGACAGTCCAAGTTGGCAGAATGAACTATTTTGCAGTACAGAACGCAGTTAACCTGCTGCACTCTTAAAAACACAGACACATTGTTAATAAATTTTCTTTTCTTTAATGAATGTTAGGGAAGCTGAAAGTGATACTTGATTGTAGCCCCTAACACCTTCTTCCACGCCACAAACAAACAGATCACACAGGTTAATCCTGGATTCTACAGGTCTTAGCCAATGAGCTGTGTTAGAGAAGGATTTAAGCTTTGATTTCCTGCTCAGCAACACTTTTGACCTTAGACAATAGGGTTGTATTATTGTGCTTTAATTCCTTTTTTGTAAAATAGAGATTTCCAAGAAAGACTGAGAAAGAACACTACAGAAAATATAGCTTCTCCCTCAAAATAATATTTTTCAAAAATTTTACCCAACCCACTCCCTGATTTCTCTTTGGGAATTTTTGTTGTTGTTCTTTTTTTTTGGGGGGGGGGGTACATTGGCAGAGGTTGATTTGATTCTTTGCTTTAAAAAATTGTAATGTCTATCTTTTCAGCTGATGCCATATAATTATTGTTGTCATGACTTCTTTTTTGCCATGTGACAGCTTCTGGGAACATTGTTTGAGAATGTCCACCTAAAAGAAACAAGAAATGAGCAAAGTTTTACTTTGACTAATTTAAGAGAAAAAATACACAAGCCAGAAAGCAATTTAGAATGTCAGCTTACTACTTGAAGGATGTGCCATAGACATCTCCAAGAGTCACATGGATTCTGGGCTATTTGGCAGAAATGAATAAAATTTTAAAAAAACAAACCAAAACCACAAAGGATGTGGTCATAAACAGTTTGTATGAGGTTTCTGGGAAGAGAAAGCATGAGAATGAGATGCAGAAGACCCTAATGTTACAAAGCACACATATTGACAACTAAAAGTGTATGTCATGGTTTTTCCCCTTACAATAAATTAGAGCCCTTACTTCCCCATTGAGACAGCAGGGACTGCATATAAAAAGGCATGAGCAGCAGTGTGAAAATTGCAGAAGTATTGCTACTTTCTATAGTCAAGTAAGCTCAATCCCATAACCAAGTTAGTATTTTGCCAAAACCTGAGCAATTAGCAGAATACACAAGAGTAACTTACCATCATTAATGGTAAATGTGTTACAGAGAGTATGAAAATATGTACCTGTCACAGCACATTGAGAATCCATCCAAAGTAGAGAAATTCTGTGGCAAGGATACCATGGTAAACTTGTGTCTAGTGTCTTGTTTTGAAATAGCCTGAAAAATAAATCAAGCATTTCATGTTTTTTGCTATATACTTGGTATAATTCATGATTGCTTTATCTTTACTAATAGTATGGAAAGCAATTTAATTTAAGGAACTCATCTACTGTTCCGTAGGTTTTGGTTATTTTTAGTTCTCATGCATGGCTAATTTACTGCATCACCTGCTGCACATAGGCCTTTGTTTAGTTACATAGCTTTCAACTATTCTATATTTAAAGAGTAAGCTTTTCTTCTACAGACAGCCACTGGAAGATCTTTGTAATGTATAAGCTCTTCTTTAACAGTTTCAGTCATCAATGATAGGACAGAAATGTTACTACCGCTGCATGCCATAACAGTCAGAGATTTCAGTCACAACCAGGACTGTGCAATCATTGTAATAAGGGTCATCTTGTCCTAATTAAACAATAATGTCAAATTAAACAATAAAATTAATAAGGAGGATTATTTAAATTTATTTTGTGCAGCAACTTACCTACTGTAAGAACAAAAGTAGGACCACAAGTGATTTTTAGAGAGAGATGCTTTAAAGAGAAACAGAATCAGTTTTATTAGTGATTTTAACTTCTGTTTTATAAACATACATTATGAAAGATGGATTAATATTTTTAATAAAAGATCTGGGTTTTGTTTTTTATTCCTTGAATTTCTGGTAATTTTTTTTAGAAAATCATTATTTTCCCTTATCAGTCTGAAATTTGCTGTCTTTCACTATGGCTATATAGACTTGGTTATTGTAAAAATGTTATTCTTATTCCCCTGCCTGCCAAGATTTCATGGCCCTTCTCAGTTGTCTCTGCTTCAAAGTGAAGACTACTGGTTCATCCCATCAGAGATCCTATTAGAGATCTTTGATTAGCATTTTGAAAAGGGATTCACGAATCATATAATCTTGATAAAGGAATCATAAACTGTGATAAAGCAGAGAAAGATATCTTTTATTTACACAGTGTAAAACTCTTGCATAATACTTTAAAAGAAAAAAAAAGACAGAATTAGCACACAAACCCATAATTATTATTATTATCACACCTGTGGATGATAACTAACATATTAATATTAAAATTGCAATCACCTAAGCATATTGAATTATCTCAATTAAAAATTATGTTATTTTCCTGTTAAATGGAGCTATGGCTTGAATTTCGAAGGGAAATATTTATCAGTCCTAGGATATATTATGCAACCAACTAGGTTGCATGCTGCAATCTAGTTCCTAGCTGAGTTCTAATCTAGCTATGTGATTCATGAATATGACCTGAAAAATCATAGGATGTTCTTGGAGGCGTTTAGTATTAAAATATGGTCTGCTGAAGCTAGTCAAGCTGTTTTAGTTAGGGGTACATCATATATTTTGCGGAGAATATTAAAAAATTTTTTTCTCTTTTGTTTATGTTCCCCCATATATTCAGTTCAATGTTTTGAGCTTTTTCCAACAATTTGAAAACATTCTCACATTTTGAAAAATTCAGCAGAAGCTTGCTTAGCATATTAGTAGTCCCAAAATCCTGGACTGTGGAGAAATTCCATTTCAGACATCTTTGTTATAAGCAAGAAGTCTTTTGTGTCCATGCCTATGCAACATAATTTCTATCAAGGGCAGCTGGGGTAAAAATAGGTATGAATCTGACTCTAGAAAGTGAAAATTGTGTGTAAATATTAGGTCCAGACACTCATAAATGGCAACTATTTCATCATGTAATTCTAACATGTAAGCCAAAAAATTACGTTCATAATTCTTCCTCAAGTGTGGTTATAAATGCAAACCATCTGGAACATGTTTTGCTTAGAAACAAATTATATTCTCACATAGTGAACTGTCAAAAAGAAAGACTGATTTGTAGAGTATTTGAAATATTAGCTCAGGAGTTCAGGTCTTGGGTCAAATCCTTTCTCTGACATGGACTGCCTTCATGATCTTTGGCATATCACATAAATCTAGGTATCAGAAAAGGACTTACATGCCTAAGTTTTAAGTAGTGATCTCAAGGCCACTGCATTGTGGAATCACTTGTACTCTGCAGATGTCATTATTTTTACCTTTGGAGTTCCTAAAAGTTCCATAACTGCATATTGGCAGAGGTCAATACATTCTGCATAGTTCAGCTTATTGCTTAGACTTGTTATACTCATGGTTACAAGTTGTACTATTTAGCTTGGCAAGGATTCAGAAATCAGATGTCCCTCTCCCCAATTCCTCTGTCTGACCAATGCACTCAGAGAATTCCTAACACCTACCACAGGACCAGGATCCTCATATAAACTAACGTGAATTGTTAATTTCTTTAAAAATATAGAAAATAAGACAGTTATGGTATATTCTTGTCCTCCAGTAGCTTCACTGTAAGCATGCTGGTGTATGGAGGCAGAGTTTTCCCATCTAGCTTTACTGGTATATTGGGAGTCAACTGCAAGGGTGCTGAATCACCTTTTGGAGATGTCTAGCTCCTTCCTTTGACTACAGAGTCTACAGCCACTAGCTGAAATTTACAAAACCATTATGAGCTGCATAAAGCTGAGTATGAACAATTGCACTCTGATGACTCCCCAAGAAACACGACGGCATTTCAGATTTAATTCTGCAGTACCTGGCTTCTCCAGGTGCAGCTTGGAAAGCCGGCATACCTCCTTTGGTAGATGCAATACATTCTAGCTGCAAGGTCTATCACTGGTAGCCAAATAGAAATCTGCTATGTGAGTGTGAGACCAAAGGCCCCAAGTATGCATGAGTGGTACGGGATCTGTCACATGCTCTAAAAAAAGTATGGAGACAAAGAGATCATAAAATCATAGAACCATTAAGGTTGGAAAAGACATCTTAGATCATCAAGTCCAATCATCAACCCAACACCACCATGCCCACTAAACCATGTCCTGAAGTGTCACGTTTACACATTTTTTTGAACACTTCCAGTGATGATCACCCCACCACTTGCCTGGACAGCCTGTTCCAATGCTTGGTCACTCTCTCAGTAAAGATATTTTTCCTAATATCCAATCTAAACCTGCCCTGGCGCAACTTGAGACCATTTCCTCTCTTTCTGTCGCTAGTTACTTGGGAGAAGAGACCAACACCCACCTCTCCGCAACCTCCTTTCAGGTAGTTGTAGAGAGCGAGAACGTCTCCCCTCAGCCTCCTCTTGTCCAGACTGAACAAGCCCAGTTCTGTCAGCTGCTCCTCACAAGACTTGTTCTCCAGACCCCTCACCAGCTTCGTTGCCCTTCTCTGGACCCACTACAGCAACTCACCATCCTTCTTGTGGTGAGGGGCCCAAAACTGAACACAGGATTTGAGGTGCAGCCTCAACCAGTGCCAAGTACAGGGCGCATGATCACTTTCCTGCTCCTGCTGCCCACACTATTTCTGATGCCAGGATGCTCTTGACCTTCTTGGCCACACTGTTGGCTCATGTGTCAGTCAGCTGTCAACCAGCACCCCGAGGTCCTTTTCTGCCAGGCAGCTCTCTAACCACTCCTCCACAAGCCTTGTAGCATTGCATGGGGTGGTTGTGACCGAAGTGCAGGACCCAGTTCTTGGCCTTGTTAAACCTCATACAGTTGATCTCAGCCCATCAATCCAGCCTGTCCAGATCCCACTGCAGAGCCTTCCTACCCTCCAGCAGATCAACACTCCCACCCAACTTGGTGTTGTCGGCACTTACTGACAACGCTTGATCCCCTCGTCCAGATCGTTGACAAAGATATTGAACAAGACCGGAACAGAGCCCTGGGGAACACCGCTTGTGACCGGACGCCAACTGGATTGGACTCCGTTCACAACAACTCTCTGGGCTCTGCCATCCAGACAGTTTTTCACCCAGTGTCGTAGTTTAGCCCCAGCCGGCAACTAAGCCCCACGTAGCCGCTCGCTCACTCCCCCACAGTGGGATGGAGGAGAGAATCAGAAGAGTAAAAGTGAGGAAACTCATGGTTTGAGATAAAGACAGTTTAATAGGTAAACCAAAAGCCACACACGCAAGCAAAGCAAAGCAAGGAATTCATTCACTGCTCCCCACGGGCAGGCAGGGGTTCAGCCATCTCCAGGGAAACAGGGCTCCATCACTCATAATGGTTTCTCGGGAAGACAGATGCCATCACTCTGAATGTCTCTCCACCCCTTCCTTCTTCTTCGTCCCAGCATTATTTACTTAGCATGACATCCTATGGTATGGAATATCTCTTTGGTCAGCCTGGGTGAGCTGTCCCAGCTGTGTCCTCTCCCAGCTTCCCATGCACCCCCAGCCTTCTTGCTAGCAGACTACTTAGCAACAACTCAAAACATCAGCACGTTATCAACATTTTCTCATCCCAAATCCAAAACATAGCCTCACACTAGCTTCTATGACGAAAATTAACTCTACCCTGGCTGAAACCAGGACACCCAGGAAAGAGTGCACCTGCGTAAGGCATGAGCCGCCAGTTTCTCCAGGAGAATGCTGTGGGAGATGCTGTCAAAGGCTTTACTAAACTCCAGGTGGACAACGTCCACAATCTTTCCTTCATCCACTAGGCGGGTCACCTGGTCATAGAAGGACATCAGGTTGGTCAAGCAGGACCTGCATTTCACGAACCCATGCTGGCTGGGCATGATCCCTTGGTTGTCCTGCACATGCCCTGCAAGCACCCAAGCTCAAGATGAACTGTTCCATAATCCTTCCTGGTACTAACATCAGGCTGACAGGCCTGTAGTTCCTGGTATCCTCCTTCCAGCCCTTCTTGTAGATGGGTGTCACGCTGGCAAGCCTCCAGTTGTCTGGGACCTGCCCTGTTAACCAGGACTGCTGATAAATGATGGAGAGTGACTTGCCAAGCTCCTCCACCAGCTCCCTCAGTACTCTCAGGTGGATCCCATCAGACTCCATAGACTTGTGAGTGTCCAGGTGGCATAGCAGGTCATTAACTGCTTCCTCCTGGATTATGGGAGGTTTATTTTTCTCTCCGTAACATGATGAAACGTAGATATTTCTGTGCAAAAGCTTACTTAAAGGGTGCATTATCCTGGCTGTTGGTATTGTTAGGTTAATACAGCATGTATGCCACTCAAGTTTTAAAAAGTAATTATGATTGCTTTCATACATATTTTGAGTCATGTTTTTGATTAATTTACCAAATGAGCTCTTCAGGTAATTTAAAGAAGTTCCAGGAAGCTTTCTTTTACTTCTTTTTCGACCCAATGGCAAATCTCCATTGTAAAAGTAGGTAACATACTTTTGTCCATAAAATATCCAAATGTGTTTATTCAGACCCTAAAAAGTGGCTTTTATAACCCACCTTACTTTGATGCTCCATATTATTTTCTTTTATCTTAAGTTTTGGAAGTTGCACATAATAGTTATTGGGATTTGTGCTTTGTATAAAATATTTAATACAATTCATTAGTTACACATTGTAAATATTCTGCAAATGGCGGATGGTAAAATGAGAAAACATTTGTTTAAAAGTCAAAACAGTCAACAAAAGAACAGATCACCTTTATCCTGTGGAAGACACTAATTTGGCACACCTATATGCTTTACAGGAAGTGGAAATAACAAAGAAAACAGCACTGCAAAATGCTTTGTAAAAAAAATAAAACCCACAAAGACTGTGATGTTATAAGGATCAAACAGAAATTCAGCAAAATATCATCAGAGTCATAAGCTATTTCATAAATCAGACCTTTTCTATCTCCTCTTTTTAAGAAAATATCTAACAAATTGTGTGAGAAGCTGCAAATTTTTTTTATTTTCTCATTGAAACCATTGTCTGCTGTAAACACCTTTATGCCTTCAGATTTTAATAAGGGCACCATCAATTGGAAAATGTTGGTTACTGCTAACTCTTTTTTTGCTTAAGAGTGCAAAATGCTTGATATGATAATACTTGGCGGGCAGTTTTTCTGGTTTTTGACACTTGGACTTGCAACACTGTACAATTCGTTACTTTATGTTTGCTAAAAGATGAAAGAAATGTTCAGATAAGATCATCGTATATTGTTTCTAGCTCTGCAGATAACAATCCTATTTTTCCTAATTTTAGTGTAAGGGCTGTAAAATCCTTTCCAAAAGTAAGACCTTTGGAATATACTTGTTCAGAAATATTAAATTAACATTACTAACTCCGAAATTACATTACCAATATGCGCTGGATATCTTTTTTTCCTTGATATAACACACTAACCTTGCAGTTTCTGATGATAGAGATGGCAGTTACCTGGTCAATCTTCTCTAGCTCAAGTTCACGTCTTGGTTTGATTGAAAGAATGAATTACCTGGAATCCCTTTCCTTGCAAACAGACTGTGAGCAGAATCAAAATATATTCCTCTTGTTTTTGTGACAGAATTTGGTGATGCAATATCTTGATTTTCACTTCAGTTATTGCCTTACAGTTTTCCAATAACAGAAATCGGCATTTTAAAGAGAACAAATGCCATAAAACAAGTTTAAACTACTGAGTTTTGAAATGTTCTTCAGCAGAGCAAAAGGTGTAAATGCAGCCATGTATAATGTCATTTGAGGTTAATGACAAAATAAATTGTTTCCCCATTTTTGGAGAAAGCTTTTGGGAAGACATGTATTGCCATAAGTTTGAAATCCATGCTCTGTGACAGCTGCTGACTAGTAATGAGATCTAATGAGCTGTCTCTTTACTAGAAAAAAATTGTAAGAGCATGAGAGCAGAGACAACTTCCCTATCCTGAGCTGTTAAGTGCATGCTGATATCAACAGCATTTCAATTCAAAAGCAAAACTCCACTGCTCAATTCAAATGTGAAAACGGAATGTGAGATTAGTGTTTGCATAGACAATCAAGATTTGCATCTATTTCCTTGTGGTTTTTGTGACAAAAATGCTTTTTCTGTTTTAAATCTATTAATATCTAAGCAAATGTAATGCCCTAGGAAACACAAACTAGATTTTGTTAATCGAATCTACAGATATAGATCTAAATATATTGTAAATATTTCTATATTCTGAAAGAGATTAAATATATATAAATTAACATGAACCAGGATCTCATATACAAAGACAAATGTACGTACTCAAAGCTGGCTTGGAATTTCTCTATCAGTTCCAATACTATTTCAGAAGGCAATGCTGTTGGAGGGGGAGGTCAGAGGGCCAGAGGGTAATCTTACTAACGTCAGTGTTAATGAAGAGTTACTCCATATTGATTCACGGGGTTTAATGTTCATCCAAAAATGATGTAACAATATCAAAAGCAGAAAGTCTTAACTTTTATTTTCCCTGTCTGCTTCTTTTTTGTACTAAAAATATTTTACTTTTTATAGTGCTTTTCCAATTTTTAATTGCAGGTGAACAGATTTTCTGATATTTAACCCTTCATTCAAGAAAGTGTATTACATAAATATATATGTATATACATATACATATATATGTTGCATATTTGCTTTTAAATTCTCTGTTGTTGGATCTTATAATGAACATACCTTATGCTAGAACTACAAGGGCTTGGAAAATTATTCCATTGCTGTAAATAATTTTGTTTTTAAGACACATAGTGCATTGTTTACCTACATTTCAGTCTCTCTGATGATTGAGTAAATATTTATCCTGGAAAAAAATTGTATATTAGGTAAAGCAATGTATTAGGCAAACAGGAGGAGTTTCAAGTCAAATATTTTTTTTTTTTTACATCTGTGTATATAAATATATATATAATGTGTTTTTAACAAGTAGGGAGGAATATAACCATTATAATTGATATTTATTCACATAATAAGTAGGGATACTGTTAACTATATCAGTCCTGTCAAAAGAAATCTATATTAGAAGGGCTAAAGGTGTGCTTTTGTATATTTGCCTTACTTCATAAGTAAGTATTTACCAGTACTTTTCAATTACTGGTAAAATATAGTTCCATGTATATCATGGTAAGTATAAGAAATTTAATGGACACAGGATTTTATTGAACTGATGTTTTGAAGATACAGCTGCAAGGAGCTTTCCCCACTAAGTCATATAGTCTTTGATTAATATCCAGAAGAATCTATTGGTGATAAATGAACCAAAGAAGGGAGTTCCATCAGTGAAACAGAAACATACAGAGAACTATGAGAAGATTAGTCAAACATTTTGTACGATGGAAACAGAATGTGAAGTGCATTTCCCAGTGAACACAAAAGAAAACAAAATGTAATGAAAACCAAACATAATGCTCTATGCTACCACAGAAAAACCTGAAGGTACCCTAACACAGACTGGCCTTTAATCTGCATTGCTTCTTTCTTGTATAGTTAGTTTCACTGATTCAAACTAGTTATGAAGAGCTGCAGTTTTAATTTCAAGGCATTTTCATATATACCCACTTTTCACATAAATGAGTTATTGTATTAAAAATACAGGAGGAAATCACCAGTGCCTACTCAAGTGGAAGAAGGCTACAATTTTCATTAAGCACCAATCCTGCCTCTTACATCTAGAAGACGTGATTATAAACCACGGTCCTCTGTGGATGTTCCCAAAGCATGGCTCTAGATCATATAAAAAGTCTTATCTAAATTTTCCATACCTGTACTTAAGTCCTGTTTCCTCTAGTATTCACCATTTCCTTTACCTACGCAGAGCTAATTGAGTGAAAGCAATGATTTGTGTCCCTGTGGTCTATTGCTAGATTTTAATACACCAAGAGAAGAGTCAAGTTAACTGGCTGAACAGCTGTCTGTTCTTTTTAAACTAGGCAATAAAATAAGGATATATTATCACAAAACTAAGACACCTGTAAGTGCTTTAGTTAATTCTATTTTTAAATCAGACCTGTGTTTCATTCCATGCCACAGGAGCAAAGTTACTTTTTTAACTCACCATAGCTCCTTCACATGGCTCACCATCAAGAACACTGTGCAGTGAAATGAGCAGAAGAAAAATTCAGGTATGGAAACACATGTTACGTTATTTTAAAAAGACACAGTAGTTACTGCCATAGCTGTCTGAGATATGTCCAACCTCATGATGTTCTAGGTTTGACTACCTTCAGTTCATGCTTTTCCATTTTTAGGAAAAAAAGGATGAGGCCTGCCAGTAGATAATTTTTACTATTGTCTAAGAAATATCTGAGAAAACACGACATAGATTTCAGTTTTCAGTGTATTGCTACCAAAAAAAATCCCAAGACAGCTATTCAACTAGTATGGATAAGTAAAAAAAAAAAAAAAAAAAAAGAAAAAATATATAAAAATGGGATTTGTTATACAGGTATTAGACAGCATCAGTTACCTAAGATATAGTAGGTCACTGTTATGATTTTACTGGCACTGCCAAGTGATGAACAAGTCAGTTGTGCCATCTCACATGATCGGTTTGCTGTGGCCAGTTAGCCACCCTCTATATCCCCCTACAACCCAGTTTAGCCACTATGTCTGGACTCTGAAATGATACAGGCAAGAAGGTTTTTCTTCTTTCTTCATACCACTAGTCATTGAATTTGGCTACTCTCCGACCTGACTGAAGGACTTGGAAGCCTGCATCTTTGCACTAGAGAATCCAGATACAGGAATGTTATTTATGTCTTATGCGTATTTAAATCCATATATATTTGCTTAAACGTTGAGGCCAGGTGTTCAGCACCATTTTTTTTACACATCATCTTTTGCCTGTATGTCAGAGTTGGTGATCATTTGGTGATTAAAGCAAATTTAGTGGGATTTGGCTTTTGCACGTGCAAAATGAATTTAGAACCTTCTAATGCTCCTATGCAGAGCAGCAACACTGCAGACACTTTCAAGGTTTTAGCAAAAGGTCCCATTATATATGTAGCTGTCATACATATATATAACATGACTGAACTAATTCAGCAAATATCTTAAAAGCATAGCAGGTGGATCTTATTAGTTGCATTAGGAACAGCTCTTTAGGTGATTCAAATTGACTTCAACCTTACCACGTGTACCTGTATCAGATGAAGACTGGCCTGTAACTGAAGAAATATAAGAAAAGCGATAGCAGCAGAGGCTTAATGAAGATAAGGGACACTGTAAATGCCAAAAGATCAATCTAGAAGGCAGAGAGTGAGGCCTGAGGAGGTCTGACAACTGAAAAAATACTTCATTTTATAAAACAAATCAATCATAAAATTACCGAATAAGTAAAATTTATTTTTATTCTAAAATGGTGACCAATTGTCTCTTTGCAACTTTTTTTCCCTATGTCACTTCTGAATGATCAACTCCGCTGCCTCAGTGAAGATAGATTTCTACTATTCAGCATGGAACATCCAGTTTGCTATGGAGTCATATAAAATATATCTTTGTTAGTACCTGTCTTCTTGTAGAGTTTTAACATGAATGTTATCTAATTCCTTGTGTCATTTCCTCCTGTGGTTAAGTGAACAAATGCCTTATGTACTGATTGAGAGTAATAGGGAAACCATTTCTGGCACACTAACTCCGTAGGTCAGGAGTGAATTCCCTGTTCATAATTATAAGGTGAATTCTTTATTTATGTGCTTTATATTTAATACAGAGAACATATTCCATCCCTGCTCTTCCACACGTAACTTTTTCATCATATAATCATGATTACTTACATTAATTGAGGACAGAAACTACAGTTGCCTGGAGTCTTTATAAGCATTTAGAAAACACGTTCTCTGCAACACGCAGTCTTAAGAGAAACACTTTACAGAAACACTGTGGGGAAAAGGAAACAAGGATAGCCCTCTTATACAGAAGGAAATTCAAAGCACAGAGTTTCTAAGCAACTTAGCCTATTCTTACAGACTTAAAAATGTTTCTAGTCCATGTCAAATTGAAACAGAGACTTTCAATTCTAATAGAGGGGGGAAAAAACAAGAATAATTTGTTTGATAGAGCTCTTGAATGAGAATGGGGAAACTGGTAGACAAGGAAAGAAGAAATGAGGCCACGCTGAAATGATGAGACAGATTAAAAAAAAAAAGGAAAAAGATCTATATGTAGCTGTATACTTTGTAATAAAATTTTCACACATTATATTGAATATAAATAGAAAGGAAAAATGGGCAGGAAAGTTATAAAGAACTGAACTTCATCACAATGGGAAAAGCAAAACATTAATTACCCCATACCCCTAAAATTTCTATTTTAATTCCAAAAACTTATATTAAAAAAAATTTGCAAACCTAGTACAAGCCTTTTGGTATTTTAAATCAGTTTGTTAAGTTTTCAACAGTACAATACGTTTGAAGAGTAATGTAATAAAGATATTGTTGCACGGTGAGGCCAGGTTTTTAATAGCATGCAAGACTGAACAAAAGTTGAAACACAAAAGAAAGAACATGGAGGTAAATGGAAAATGTGATGCAATTTCACATGATACTATCAAAAGTAAATTGTAGCAAACTAGATGATATCTTTTCCAATAAGTAATTTTTTTAGTCAAGGAAAATACAGATCTAATCTATATACACTGCAATAAAAAAAAAAAAAAAGAAAAGAAAAAGATATGGTTCCACCTGGAAACTTTTAGTTAAGCTGGAGAAAATGGATCTTATTTCCAGAATTGTAAGGGGTAAGGAAGTACTAAAGAAAACAAGAGGTTGTGCTCAAAGTCAAACTATAAGGCTGAAAGGAGGCTATTAGAGTTTCTCATGTATTGGTCTTAAATAACTAAGAACTTCTGGATTAACAGCTTTGCTAAAGAAAAAAAGTGGTGATAATAATAGCGAGTGATGCACAGAGTTGGGAGACTTCTTCAGGAAAATTAGGATATCATGTCAGACATTCAGAAGTAAGATGAGTGGGACTAATATAAATTTCTGCAATAAGATGGCAATTTATAAAACCTGTATGCACTCCTCCATCATGAAGTGTCTATAAGCTCAAAGCAATATGACTACAATGACTATAAGAGGTATATCCAACAGAGAAAGGGAAACATTAATGTTATTGTATGAAGTACAGTGAGACTTCATCTAAAAAATATGTACAGTTCTTAGCCAAAAAAATTAAAGGCTGAGGGAGGGTACAAATAAGCTTTTTGAAAATACATGTATGAAATAAAAAAGGACAAAATTGTGTTTTAACTATTAGATGATGCTGACAAGAAAATAAATGGGAAAAAGTTTATAGTAATATATTAAGAACATTACTTTGATTATTCAAGAGGTTTTTTTTATTGCCGTGTTCATAAATCACTATTGTATCACTTTTCTGCTGACCATTGGTACCCTAACCATTGACATACAGATCACTTTACACTGAAGTACAATGAGTGTAATTACTTAAATAACATGGAACTTACTGTCTAGGAATCTATGGGGAAAAAAAAAAAATTAATGGTCAAGCAATATGCTAGCAAGCCTAAAGCTTAAATTCAACCCCAGTGTCTGTCTGTACTGTGATCGAAGATGTCCTATAGTTTAGGTGATAGCTATTTTGGAGCCTGTCGAGCTTGCTGCACTTCATTCAAACTAAAAATCTGAGCTAAGAGACCTTTCGTAGGTCAGAACTGTCTGTGCCCACAATAAAGGTTATTTTCAAGGAGTCAAAAGTTTTTGACCAAAGCCATCAAAGTTTCAGTCTTTAAAACAACATTTAAAATGCATTTGACAGAGTAGACCAAGAGCTTTCAACAGGAATACAAAGGGATGTGTGGTTGCAGAGTATTTCATTATTTGGGATGGACTAGTTTTGGAAGGCAGTAAGTCTCTCTGAATATGTGGACTCTGAACAGCTGCAGAACTGAGGAATGACAGTTTACATTTTGTATTTTTATTGTTGTTATCATATAGGATTGTGGTCATAGGATGCTACCCTACAAATGATTAAGAAATAAGCAAATATGTCAGCAGTGTCATCTTTTTTGTGATATTCAATTCAGTGCAAAATGAGATTATGCACTTGTGTCTTAAGAATCACTGCATTTTTGTTTATAAACATATGAGGTATTCACCATGATTTTTGTGGTATTCAGTATAAGACCTACCTTCTACTTAGTATCAGTAATGGTTTGGAAATGGAACAATTACTGAAATACTGAGAGTGGCAGAGAGCACAACAACAGTGGTGAAGACAAAGCTGTAATCTGCACTGTGCTGATGAGGTCAGGCTATCATCATCTCTCTAGAGCATATAAAAATTAAGATTCTTCTCTGTCAGTCGTGTTTTTTGCCACCTCACCTACCACAGAAAGGGGTGCCTAGCCACCTGACAGAGCCTGACTTAGTTAAGGAAGGACCCCAGGTGAAATAGCTTAGACTAGCCATGTAATTCTTTAAGTCACTGTGGCGGTGAGAAAGAGACTTCACTGTAAGGTTCAAATTAGATATTTGAACTTCACTCACAGGCCCAATACGCCACTGTTGCAGGTTTTATGGATACAACGGAGGAATGGACTATTGCAGTTGTAAACCAGAGGCACACTAGATATTAATACCTTAAAGGAGTGCACCAGTCACAATCCCAAAGCACGCCAAGCACCACATGCATGTTTCTTAATCACTTACCCTCTCTCGGGCAAGGCCTCCTAATCCCTGGGAATTTACCTTGTTCGGCATCCATTGCTCCCCTACTCCTACCCTGCGCAACTTTTCGCGGCAGCCGGGCCACAGACAGCTTCTCCCTGCTCGGTGGCGGGCGGGGGCGGCCTGGCCCGGCAGGGTCTTCCCGACGGTTCTTCCCGCCCAAAGCCTTACGGCCTTCGGGCAGGACTCGCCCGAGTGGATTACGTGTTTCTCTCCGGTGGTGTGATGGCCCCTCAGCACACCAAGGAACTGAAAAGTGGTGGAATGGTGCTCAGGGCCTTTGCTTGTTACGGTGTTATTCAAGGCAGGTTTCGGTTCGTATCACAATGCAGTGTTTGGGCAACCCCGGGCGGAGCCATTTCTGCAGCTTCCCCCAAGACATTTCTGCATAGGTGAGGGTCTGCCAAGGTGAGATGAAGCCGAGTCGATTCACAGCTCCCTGCATCTCGCCCCCGTGCTCCGAAACCGGTCTAGTCCAGGTGATCCCATACAGTCACTAAAATTAGGTAAATTTTTTTTTTTGTGTGTCACCTGATTGTTCTTGAAGTTCCTGAAGTAATGGAGTCTCATTCCTAGATAGGACTTAAAAGTACTCCTAGAATATAAATAATAATAGTAGGAAAAACGCATTGTAAAAATAATAAGCCGACAAGAAATATCTAGGCCTTCACTTGGTTTTCTCCCAAGTTATTACAGTAGTATTTATTGCAATCTCTATTTTTCAGCATAAACAGCAAATTATTAGCCATTAGTCAAGGGTAAAACTTTTTATGCCTTAAATTTTATATGTCCTTCTTTACTTTGCCAGACTCAGATATAAATCTGAAAAGGCTATTTTCCTAATTGCCAGATGAACTTGATGTTTGCAATGCCTATTCAGTATTGGGAGTTTTAATCTACTGGGTGGTAGAAATGTGGGTTTTGCTATAAAGGACCCAGCTGTACTGTGAGCTTGAGCTGTATTATATACCTCTCTGAATGAGTCCTCTCTAGAACAGGTACATATGCTATTTCTCTTAATTCCTCTTAACTCAGTTACCAGTCATAAGCACATATCTTCTCCAAACATGGACTTTTAGCGTTTAATACATGTTTAGATATAGCTCGGTCATCCAAGCAGTAAGTCAAATAATGGTATAGGACAAAAGATGACCTCTCCAAAATAAAGATGTGGAGCCTTGTGTTTTCTTTGTACTCCCATATTTCAGTAATATGGTCTTCACGCTCAGAATTTTTTCTTTTTTTTTTTTTTTTTTTTATTAAGAGATGGGAATGATGATCTCTTCAACTTCGTTCAATCTAGCTATGAAATTATTTCAATACTAGGAATATTGCTTTAGGTCATTCTTATTTCAGTGTATGCTTTTTGTTAAATGATATGACTGCCATAAAATTTAAGCATATTATCTGAATATAAATTCATTCCTCTCTTCATAAAAAGAAGACCTAACTAGGCTGGATTTGTTTCAACAGAGTTATATATTGGCTTAAGCCTGGCTTGGAAGGTTTTAAAGATAGGAATTAACTTTCATTCTTAAAAGAATTTATGTGAGATTTTGGGACACATCATACCACTGAGATCAAAAGTTTATTAATTTGTTTCATTTTCAAGAAACTGAAGTCAAAACAAAGAAATGTAAAGAGCATATATACCATCTGATGATAATTTATGGTCAGAAATAAAGACAGCTTGATTACTTCTGCTTGGTTTTGATGTCTCATAATTCTTTTTTTTTTTCTTTCTCCAAATTTCTGTTCAGTGTTAATCATTAATAAAATTTATCAAATGCATGTAGTCTGGGAAGTGATTGCCTGTAGGACACCATTAGAAAAACATCTACTTATACATTGAGTTAGCCAGTGTCTGATCAAAGTAATGTGTCATAGTTTATTTTGGTTTGCTTTTTTGCTTTGTTTTTTATTCTCTTTTCCTAAAAATATCCAGAAGCTTTCTGAATTAAAAATGTACTGGAAGATTATTATTAACAGCCACAGCTGAAATTTTAAAAAAAAACTATCTCATAAAATCTGTTTTCCATAAACCCATGCTGATTGGTAGCAAAAAATAATTAAAGAGGGCTAATACAATCAGTCAAGTCCTACATTATCACTTGCATATTTTTTGTGTAGTATATGTATTTCAAGCCTATAATATGTGGTCAACCTGTTTACAGTTTTTAAAATATGAATAAAACACTAGCTTTCTTCCAGTTCTCTGAAACTTTTGCCATGTCCAGGACTTATTGAAAATCAACATTATTGGCCTATAAAAGCCCTTGCTCAGCTCTTCTAATAGCTTTAGATTCAAGTTATTAATCCCGTTTCTTTGAAATACCTAACATTATAAGCTGCTATTACATATTTTCCTGAGTTACTCTTGGAATGGAAGATATTTCATGTATTATTATACTAAAAGACTGAAAAGTAATTTGTATTAAATGGTTCTTTTTGCATTATTGTTGAAAAGCCTGACATTTCCACTTCAGAAGAAATATTATAGGATTTGTCTTTTTTCCTGATATATTTATACTTAAATTTTCTCTAATTCAAAAGCATCCCAGGTTCTGTCTTTTTTTCTTTGGTGTGTCTCAACAGTCTTCTACAAGTTTTAGGTGTTACATTACTTATGACTTTACCTCCTTTGCCCATTTGATTCTTAATTAGAATGCTCCTTATTTATATTCTGTAGCTGATTTCACTGCCTTAGCTGTGCTGGTTTCAGGGTTTGGGCTTTTTTCCTGTTATAGTTTTAAATTTTGTATTTCTCACTTTCTTACCTTCAATTTTCATTTGTACTCTCCTTTTTCCATTGATTCTGCAAGCAAACATAGTCTCTCTTCCAAAATTGTGCTGACAGTAAATTGCAAGGAAAAAAGCAACCTTGAGGCAATAAAAAACAAGCACCTCTTCTTTCCAAAGAGTAATTTGGTTTTACCAATAGTGCAAGAATTCCTGAGAATAGGAAGACTATTAGATGTCTGGAGCAGTTAAAGAAACTTCAGCTTCTTCAGCATCGTGTGCCTTAGGCATATTTGCTTTAATTAATTACCTCTGCCAGGGCAGTTAACTAAAAATTCCCAGTAAATTTTACTATATTGGAACAACTTTTGAGAGCCAGAAGACATAGGTAAAAATTATTATCTAAGGATGTGTACTACAGAAATCTATTGTCTCATTATCTCTTTTTTCTTTACTTTGGACCTGATGATGTATCTGTCATTCATGGTGGTGAGAATTTACAGGCTGTAGTTGCCTGTGAACCCAAAGCCTTGTTATTCGTCTTTTGCTGGTGTGGTATGCAGCTCCTTCCTTTGGTGAGTTCTCTGTATCACTTTTTTTACGTGATGGGCTACATTATACATCGCTGCTCTGTACCTGTAAAACACAGTCCAGGGGAGGAGCCGTGCTCCACAGTAGGGCAGGAGGGCTCTTGAGATCTCCTTCTTCTGAAGGGACGTGTGACTGGGCAGGAACATGGAGAATTGGAGTTTACTGCCTACTAATTCCAAAGCTGAAAAGAATGAAACCTATGCAAGCTCTAAACAAGAAACACAGCATAAAAGAGAAGTCATGTAGATAAATGTCATATTATTATCTTGAAGATGGATTTCTCTTTACTTCTTGGTATTTAAAAGAATGTTTCTGGCTACATCACAAGGTCCAAATTTTAAAAGTACTAAAAGATTCTCTGGACACCCTCAGCACAGGAAGGACATGGATTTGTTGGAGTGGGTCTAGAGAAGGGCCACCAGAATGATCAAAGCGATGGAACACCTCTTCTCTGAGAACAGGCTGAGAGAGTTGGGGTTGTTCAATCTGGAGAAGAGGAGGCTCCGGGAAGACCTTTTTGCAGCTTTTCAGTACTTAAAGGGGTGCTTCTAAGAAAGATGGGGACAGACTTTTTAGGAGGGCCTGTAGTGACAAGACAAGGGGTAATGTTTTTAAACTAAAAGAGGATAGATTTAGACTAGATAGAAGGAAGAAATTTCTTATGATGAGTGTGGTGAACCACTGACTCAGGTTGCCCAGAGAGGTGGTAGATGCCCCATCCCTGGAAACATTCCAGGCCAGGTTGGACGGGGCTCTGAGCAACCTGATCTGGTTGAAGATTGCAGGGGGGTTGGATTAGATGACCTTTAAAGGTCCCTTCCAACCCAAACTATTTTATGATTCTATGATTTAAGCAACATGATTCTACTTATTTCAATGTAACCTGTATTGATTTATATTTATAAAGGATCTGGCCCAGTATATAATTAAATGCCAAAAAATTATAGCATACAGATACAAGAGGAAAATATGGCTAAAGGAAATTTTTTTCTCTGAATACTTTTCCTTTATAGCTGAAAGAGTATAACATCTGTACTTTGAATAAATGTCATGAACCCAGGTTACTGTGAAGAAAATGAAAAACCTATTAGCACATATACCTCTTTGTTCTCCCTCAGTGCATTCCAGAATGGCAGAAATTTTTTTGTCAAAAATTCTGTTAGCTCTCGGTGGTAATGGTGTTGCAGAAAACCAGCATACCTCCATTGCTGGCTTTTCTGTGGTTTGTAACAACTCAACAATATCAGGGTTGTTCTGTAAAAAGATCAACAGAAGTAAAAAGATAGTTAGCTAGTGGTGGGTCCCAATCAACCACTGTATCCTTAATTCTCTTCTTTCCAAGGTCTTTTAAAACAAATTCAATGTACCATATTGAGAGCATATGTACCATATGAATGAGAGATAATAGTACTCGATCTTGAATGCATGACTTCTAACTTTCCAGAAGAGTCTCAGGGTAGTTTGGTATTCCATTTGGGGTTTTTCTGCTGAGAATTATAGGCATCACAGAGATTAAATAAGTCTTAAGGGAAACTTAAACCAAAATGAATGATTGATACCTGGTTTTGCTTTTGTCAAAGGGGAACCTACCACTGCCACTTTTACGTCGATGGAACCAGTGGAACTGCTCGTGGAACAAGGTCATATTTAATGCACATCAGGCAGGAAGACTCAAGCCTTTTCAAAGGCTGGGACGGTGTGGAATTAAATGTTCCAGTGACAGGTGTACTCTATATTTTAAGTATTTTTTAATGTTGTGTGTACAGTATACATACAGCTTATTTAATGTAGGATGAAATTGATCTCAAGGTATAGAACCTATTCTTTTAGTTTCCATTACATTCCTTTTTTTCCCATTTCTCAATATAAGTAATATTTTGCCCGTTATATTCTTTCAAAGCACTTACTTGTGCATTGCCTTACTTACCACAGCTGTCCACAGCGTGTATCAAATGCAATGTGCTACTGCCCACATTGTCCGTGTCTCCAGATAAAATGTCATGCTGGTGCTGCCATGCAGCCTGTCACCTTTGCTTAAGTAGTCCCCTATTATGGCACTCACCTCTGACTGCATCTTGGCAGCTGCCAAATCAGTCTTACAGGAACCATGACAAGAACTGTAATATTGAGCAAAATTTGTAAGGCATACCAAGGACAGAAAAAAGAAAAAAAAAAGTTGTTTGTTTGCTTTTTCAGGGGAAAAAAAGAATAAGCAAGATATGTGTGAGATACACTGCTAACCTGATACCAAAAAAAAAATTGCTTTTAAGTAAGCTGCAGATAAATAAACATATGAAATAAAGGAGACAACTGAAGTAATATTGAACAGGAATTTATGAGCACAAATCAAAATTTCTATCCTTGCTTAAGTCATACATTGCTTTTGAACTAGATTCTCCAAGCTTTGCCTTTATCAGGTCAGGTCTGGATTGTCATGCGAAAGAAAAAGGACATGAAATAGTAGCCTAGTGGTTAGGAATACTGTTTCTGGAAAAAAAAGTTCTGGTGTCTTTCCCTGTAACATGATGATGTTTAATTTTGTTTTGTTCTGAATTTTTTTTAATAAATTCTAATAAATAAATTCCCTAAAGAAGAAAAAGGAAACTTTAAAAAACTCAAACTTTTCCCCTTGAAAATTCTGGATTGCGGTTTTCTGGCTTAAGCTCATGCTGTTCTAAAACTAATGCAAACATGTTCGAGTTAAACACCTGCTGAGCTTACTGGACCTTGGATTTCATATAGAAAATACTGAGACACATGCATTTTACCTTACTTAGGTACTTTACCAATACTTAAATTTAAGTTTCTATTTCATCAGTTCTCATGTTAAGTGATATATATATATTACACATGCTGAGAGGTAGGTGACTCTAAAGGTTTTTACAGCAGCATCCAATTCTCTTATGCTATACATCTAACTAATAAGTTTTAGGTGAGATTTATCAGATTAAACGTTGATGCCTACAGTGTTTACATCTGAGTTTGTCACCCTGGATTGCCTTTATCAGAGGAAAGTTACTGGTCATTTCAGTCTGTAATTAGTCTGGCCTGGTTTAGATATCTGCCTTAAGATGCTATAAATTTCTTCCATTTCTCTACAACTGCTTTTATGTGAGAAGAGGCAGAATGTCAGTGGTGAAGTGCCCTAGGTGACTGTATCCTCCATCCTTCCCTCATTTTCATCTAGAAGTTAGACCTGCAGAAAGCAGATTAAGCAACTTGATTGGGCAGAGGTAATCTCTCTCCTGTGGGTCTCAAAGGGTCTGACTTCCTTCCACATAGCAAAGGTCCCCACTTAGTTTAGAAAGAAGAATTGGAAAGTTTAGGTGCAAGGGAGATGTCTTGGATAAGAAAACTGGCAAATTTTACTTCTGGTTCCTATCTGAATAGAGGTTACCCAGAAGCAATAGCTGACTGAAATATGAGCCCATTTTGCTTAGAAATGTGCCTTTGTCCCTGCCCAGCCAGACCTGCAATACAGTATCTTCATGATCTGACTGCAAAACAAACAGGCAAAACCAACTTCAGTTGGATTTGTATTATGTTAGGCTTTGTGACTAAAGGCTCATCTCCACCCACATGAAGCCCAGAGGCACAACAGCAGGCAGGTGAACCCCAATACAGCAAGCAGAGGAATGAATGCCCCAGCTTGGCCCCTCCCATGGCATCTCAGGAGGGTGTCAGCCCCATGGGCTGTGAGTGAGACCCATCACCATCAGTCAACAGGAAAGGCTCTCCAGGCCACCTTACAGGCTGAGAGTGGATACTGCCTGTAGAGGTAGGGGACTCAATATGGGATGCAGGGGAGAGGGTTTCGGAATTGTACAAGACTGTTATCAGACAATTAGAGGAGGAACCAAAGGCAGGGAAAGGGAGGGATGTATGTGGTTTGTGGGGGAACAGAATGGGAAAATAAAGACATAAAGAGATAAAAGGGGCTAGATGCCTTTTATCAGGCTGCTGGTCAATATACTTGTCTGGCTATGCCCTATGCCTGGTCACCTCAGTCTACCCTGCATTCTCATGAAAACCCATTTCTGACTATTTTTACTAAATAAGGGGCTTTATTTTCAGTGTATGTATGTGTACATGGAGGCCTGAGTTGCAGCAGCCAGAACTGGGGACTACAGATCATACAGACCATGTATCTTGGGTGCCAGCAACTTAAGAGACTGGAGTGGCGCATGTTGGCATGTGATCACTAGTTAGCATCGAGCTGCATTAGCTGGTGAGTATGACAGAGGCTCCGGAGCATCTTGGAATAGCTGTAGAGACCAGAGTGATCTGAGAATTGCCTACTGGAGGATCCAGGAGATCCAAGCTAGCAACTGAGGACACTGTGAGTTCTAGGGGTCAGACTCATTTACATGTCTATGTCTTTGTGCATGAGGCCACAAACCAGAGGATCTGTACTGGGACAAGTACTGTTTAATATCTTCATCAATGACATAGTGGGATTGAGTGCACCCTCAGCAAGTTTGTAGAGGACACCAAGCTGAGTGGTGCGGTTGACACAGCTGAGGGATGGGATTCCACCCAGAGGCATCGGGACAAGATCAAAGAATGAGCCTGCGTGAACCTCATGAGGTTCAACAAGGCCAAGTGCAGAGTCCAGCATCTGGGTCAGGACAACCCCCAGTATCAGTACAGGCTGGAGGATGAAGGGATTGAGAACAGCCCTGCTGAGAAGGACTTGGGGATATTGATGAATGAAAAGAGAGACACAAGCCAGCAATGCATGCTCTCAGCCCAGAAGGCCAACCGTATCCTGGGCTGAATCCAAAGAAGTATGGCCAGCATGTTGAGGGAAGTGATTCTGCCCCTCTACTATGCTCTGCTGAGACCCCATCTGGAGTCCTGCGTCCAGCTCTGGAGCCCTCAGCACAGGAAAGACATGGACCTGTTGGAGTGGGTCTAGAGGAGGGCCACCAGAATGGTCAGAGCAATGGAACACCTCTCCTGTGAGGACAGGCTGAGAGAGTTGGGGTTGTTCAGCCTGGAGAAGAGAAGGCTCTGGGGAGACCATATTATAGACTTCCAGTTCTTAAAAGGGGCCTATAAGAAAATGGGGATAGACTTTTTAGCAGGGCCTGTTATGGTAGGACAAGTTTTAAACAAAAAGAAGGTAGATTTAGACTAGATGTAAAGAAGAAATTTTTCACAAGAAGGGTGGTGAAACAGTGGAACAGGTTGCCCAGAGAGCTCGTAGATGTCCCATCCCTGGAAACATTCCAGGTCAGGTTGAACTGGGCTCTGAGCAACCTGATCTAATTGGAGATGTCCCTGCTCATTGCAGGGGGGTTGGACTTTTAAAGGATTAAGTCTTTAAAAGGTCCCTTCCAACCCAAAGATTCTGTGATTACATGGTTCCATGATCCAGGGGCCAGCTACTGGGTAGACTAGGTGTCTAAATCCAGCTACTGGAGGGGTCCATAGTGTATGCATAAATTGCCTACTAAGAGACCTTCATCCTGAGCTGCCAGAGATGGAAGCACGACTAACCTGTCTGTGCTACCTATATTTGTGTGAGTTTTTCTGTCTATGATAATTTTTGTGGCCAGCCATGTGAGTATGTATATGTGTATTGTGGAAGTGTACATATGTGTGTGTGTATATGTCTATCAAGGGCATGTGCTCATCTCAGTGTAGCTGCTGGCTGGACTTAGGAATATGGTTCTGTGGCAACCTCACCTCTGTCAGGCTGATGGATTCAGCAACTTGCAATGAATTTTCTATGTATTTGGTTTCTATATGTTATTAAACTGAATGTTATAAACTGTTATAAACTTACAGAGACATGTAAGAGGCAATTTCAGTCCTTTGTTTCAGATGAGAATTTCTCTTATATGAGACAATTTCCTCAAATATCAAAACTCATGGTGTTCCTTCTGTGTTTTATAATACTTCTGTTCAAAAGCTGCAATCTCTGCCAGACCTAGATGTGAAGTGTGGGAATGAATTTTGTACTCCATTTTCATTGAAATAACTTTCGGTATTGGATAAAGCTGTGGACAGCCACTTCTTCAGCCTTTGCTATGCTGGTCTTAAGTGTGGAATATTTGTGTAAACATTAAGTAAGTCATAGGATTTGGGGGGTTGAAATTGAAGAGGGGAAACTACCTTGTGGAAAGAGAAAACTGCAGAGAGAGGATTTTTATTATAAAGTTAAAAAAAACCCCAACATCTATTTGCCATTTCAAATTACAGCAAGTTATATTCTCAGGTTTTTCTGAAATAGGAAGTCTATTTCTCTGTCTATACATCTTAGGTTTTATACCACACCTACGATAATTATGATTTGGCAAATACGTTAGTGAAGTTGGCTGTTACAGTTATTTCTAGAAAAAAGTAAGCAATCAGAACAATCATTTCCATATCTTCTTTCAGAATAATAAAGGAATTGGCAGTCTACAGTAGCTGTATTTTTTGTGGGAGATTTTGTTCATTTCTTGCATTATGATATGGAGATATATATAGGATATATGGATATATATATACACATATAGGATATGATGGGATTGATGTGACCATTAGTTTATCACAGTTTCTTTGAAAGATACACCAATTTGAAGTAACAAGTGACAGTCTTTACTCTTAACCCGTTCTGAGTGAAAACAGGAAAAAGTCTGAGAATTTCACTGACTTAGTTACTGTATTCTTAATCTGCTTCCTTTCTCACCTCTATTCAAAAATGCATGTAGTTCATTATTTTGGCATGATGGGAAGGCTGTGAATGCATGAATTAGTCATTCAGTACTTAAAACCATCAAAATGGGCATATTAGGATGAATCCACAGTCCATCTACCTTTCTCCTAACAATGCCTAGAAGAGGAAGGATAGATG
Source organism: Phaethon aethereus (assembly GCF_964289735.1). NCBI lineage: Eukaryota > Metazoa > Chordata > Aves > Phaethontiformes > Phaethontidae > Phaethon > Phaethon aethereus. Next base: position 43,683,199 of record NC_138576.1, on the reverse strand, counting down.
CATGTAATAATTCTTCTTAATGCAAACCCAGGTTTTAGCAATGTGCAAGGAATTCTAAGCTGAGGGTATAATCTTTTTTCTTGATAGCTCCTGATGGTTTTTTCTTCTATGAATGCGTTTAGTTGCCGTCGAATTACTTGGCATCCACAAAATCTGTTGTCAATGACTTCCATGGCTTCAATTTTATATCTTGATTGGACAGGACATATTATCTCCCATAAACTTTACTTTGGAGAATGGAAGATTGTGCAAAATGAAAGTAACTCAAGAACTAATTGGTAGTTGTCAATGAAGTGATTTACAAATTATCTAGTAAGCATGGGCTTTGCACCTTCACTCTGTAACCACACTGAAGGCTACCTTTGAAAACATATGGTTGTCTAAGTTTGACTGGCTTGAGTTATATGATCCCACATTACCTTTTAGATAAGAATCACTGAGCCAGCTAAATAAGTACACATCTCTTGTTTAGAAATGCCTCCATATGATTTGACTAAGAATGCACAGACCCTCTGCAGAGAAATCAGGATCAAAACTCAGCCTTCCTAAAGCTCCATCTGTGTTTTGGTGATAAAAAAAAACCAATCCCTTTATTCAATGTCTATCCCAGTTCACTTACTTTTGTCACATCTTCCTTTTGTCACATCTTACTGTTTATTGTTGGTTTGTATCAAACAGTTATAAGCAAGCAGGGTATTTATTACTCCAATTACTTTATTAGATATCACTAGGCAGAGAAGTCCTTGAATGCAAGGACCTACTGTACAGTTCACATAAACTTGTATTCATCTTTTTATAGGGGGAAAAACAGCTTTCATTTCTGCTGATAGAATTTATCTATAAGATGTGAAAATCACAAACATATTCATCACGATCCTTCTTTTTCTGGTCCTATTAACGGGTGCACATTCTCACTGTGATTGCATCCTGTTTCTATCAATTTATATACAGGGATGGTATGTTCTTTTCTATTAAATATTCTGAAGAAAACGTATTTTCAAACTCACAATCTTTCTTGTACTATAATGAATCTATTTTATTACAGTTGAATGCATGCTACAGAATGTCCATTTCTGTTATATTGAAATTCAGTGCAAAATACCTTTTATTAAAATATAGCATCTGCTTGTAAAGCAATATCCACTCTTACAGGGAAAACAAAGAACCATGCACCTGTGACATTGATTTAGCATTTGGAATGACAAAGAATTTCCTTAAAAAGAAAGAGTGTTAAGGATTAAAAAAAGAGATAAGGAAATAAAATCACTCTGCCCACTTTACATTTACAACAATAATTAGTATCTTTTAAGTAATGGTACTTCACTGCATTTCAATGTACATCTAACTGTTCTCATCCCTTGAATCAAAAGTGTTTCTGACTTCAGCTCAGTAGCATAACTGCATATGCCATAGAAATCTGCTGGTCTGGAGTGGCAGTAAGTTATATGCGATTACCTTTTTCACCTCCACTTCTTTGGACCTAGCCTTGCTACCCATTGGCAGTGCTATACTTCATAGCAACTTGCAAAGCCGCACTGTAAACTGTTTGCTTTCTGATTCTGTTCTGTGCCATTAGATGCTGCCTGTCAGCTGCTCCAGTCATTTACAGTAAAATGCAAGTTATAAGTGCTGTTATAGTTATGTGGAATAGACTTTTTTTGGGGGGGGATTATATACTTTCCCAGATAGTAGAAAGGAATTTCTGTGGAAACAGTTTATTAGGGGTTAACATATTAAAAAACCCCAAACACCAGAAAAGCTCAACCCTACTTTTTCAGGTGAGTGTTGCAGGGCTTAAACAATGTTCAGCTGTGTTAGATGCACAATAAGGTTTTGTTGACACTAGCCCAACAGTGTGACAGTCCTGTAGGGACTACCATCTCTGAGCTGCTTTCTGCTAGCGTGCATAACAGAAGATCAGATAGCTGAGGACTGATGAAAATTACTAATGGATTCATCCGCTGAAATCTAGGAAGAAGAGCTGCAGCTGCCTGGGAAGCAAAGGGAGGGAAGCTACAGTACTTGCTTCCACAACACCAGTCAGAAGGAGTAAAAGGACAACTTAACAGTGTAAACTGACAGCTGCTGACTGCAGGCTTTTAGTAGCCTAGCACGTGCTATGCTGAGCGGCACACAGTGACAATGGAAGAGTACAGACAGACAAGTGGAATGAACCAAGGAGTAAAAATTACATGTAGACTGGGGTCTGAGAAAGGCCGCTGATCTAAATTATTCCAGAGAAATTGAACTTAAATGCAGCTGTAGTACAAAGTAGTACTCCTTTGCCTTACGAGCAGATATCATATAAGGCTACAGACCCCTCACTGACCTGCAGAGGCCAGAAATGGTACTCACAGTCAGTGTGCAAGTGCATATAAGCACCCAGATGGACAAAAGTTAAATAAATGTTTATCTGCATGAACTAAACATTCTTGAGGTTGTACCTAACAACATTCTCCTGGTGATCCTGGAGGAATCGTTTACTTTCTCTTTTCCTATCTCTAAGTCAGAGTCTTGGAATGCCATACAAAGTTGGAGGTATGGCACTGTGCAAGTGAAACAAATATATGTCACTCCAGACCAGAAATACTGTGACTGTGAGCAAATGTCATAGGACCTGTGGTCAACAGGACAATAGGACAACCACTTGCTCAATCCCCCTTTCCTCCCCTAGAAAGATGGGAAAAAGAAGGGCAAAACAGAGAAAAGTTGTGGGTTGCAAGAACGACAGTTTAATAAATTAAGGCAAGAGGGAAAAAAAAAACCCACCACAAGAGATGCAAGGCAATCACTCACCAGCCCCACAAGCAGACCAGCATCCAGCCAGTCTGCAAGCAACAGCCACCTAGGAAGAGAAAATCTTTTATTGCTGAGCATGGTGCTATGTGGTACAAAACACCACTTTGGCCAATTCAGGTCAGTTGTTCCAGCTGTGTTTCCTCCCAACTTCTTGTCCAGCCCAGCCAACACACTGCAGGGCAGAGCGAGTAAAAGAGAAAGCTTTGATGCTATGCAAATACTGTTTAGCAGCAGCCAAAACTTCGATGTGTTACCAGCACCGTTTTAGTCACAAATCCAAACACAGCACTGTACAGGCTGCTATGAAAAAAATTAACTCCGTTCCAGCCAGACCCAGTGCAGTGGTCCAGCTTGTCCCAGAATGCTGATGCTGCTCCTTACACTCTAGTTAGCCCCACCGATGCCTGACCAAGTATGTCTCCAATTCAAGCAAGATGGAAATTGAAGTCCCAGGAAAGATAGGTGAGCTTGTCAGTCTTTTCTTTTTGGGCAGGCTCTTCAGGAGCCACATGTAGCCTCTGGATACCTTTGAAGAAGCTGACTGAAGATAGTGGTATGGGAAATAACCTGGCAGTGCCTTAAACTGAAAATATGTCCTGTTTCACCCTGAATTGTTGTTTCCTGTCACAGGTCAGTGTAACTTAACTCTTGGTACCAATTTTCTCATGGACAAACCCGACAAAATTATGTTATTAGCCAAGCCATTCATTATTAGTCATATGTTCACTTCCTTCTGTGGGAATATCTGCAAAACTGCCTATGAACCAGACTCCTTAGATTAGCCCTGGCTTTCCTGGGGAAGGTGAAACTGCAGGCATCCCTGAATATACACACACATGGTTTCATCAGAGGGAGCATTGATCAGGAGAAGGGGGAAGGGAGGTGAGAGAATCATCTCACACAGTAAGTTCAAGGTGCAGATGTCTGCCTCCCAGCTGCTTGCACGATAAAAAAGGCCCAGAGATGCTCAAGATTAGCACATCACCGCGTGCATCTGGTACCTAGGGAATTAAAAGACAAACAAAAGCCCCCATGGGTATCTATCAGCTTTACAGGCAGCCAATTTGTTATCACTCTCTCCCTATTCCCACACTATTCTCCATCCTCCTCCCTCTGCTCTCCTGCCTTTTTTAAAGATGTAGACAAGGCATCTCACAGAGACAGTATTAGGGACTTCACCTCCAGTCTGCCCTGTCCCAGGGATATCACTCTTGCCCCGTCTGCTGCAGACTGGGCTGCCAGGAAAGGGAAAGAGCAGAGAGCTGTTGGCTTAAATGAAAGTCCACTGTGGTTGACAATGCCTGTCTTCTTGCACCATACATATCTAAGGGCCGAGTCTCCTCGTAAAATGTCTGTTTTCAGAGTATTTCTAGAAGATTAGGAGACCAAAACCTTTATATTAAATATTTAAGCGGCTTCTTCCCATCATGGAAATGGAGTTTTGTTCCTTGGCATCTTACCATAAACTCCTATTCTTCACCATGTCTGTGTTGGTGTGGAAAGGAAAGCTGCTTTACTTAACACTGTTACCTGTCTTTTCTACTAATAAAGGAAGCAAATGCCCTTGATGGCACATGTCATGTCTCTTGTCTTTTCTAAGGATCTAAACTTTCACTTTTTATCTACCAACACTGCAGACATGCACAGGCTTGAGAAGAGTTTCTCAAGAGTCAGCTAACAAAGCTGAAGCAAAAGGAAGTACTCTGTCAGAAAACAGCTCTTTTTCCACAATCAGTGACTACCAACTGGATTTAGGTTTTATACCTATAAATACTTCTGCAAACATTTTAATTCTGCTCATCCACTTAAAATTATTCACACATGTAAGAGCATGTAGGATCAGGACCTTACACTATAAACACTCACAGAAAATAAACAGATACTATTTATTTTATTTATTTATTTTTAGTTACAAACCAAAGTTTCTGGATGGAAAAGAAAGCTAGATATACAAAAACAAATGTATATTTTCTTTATCAAATGTAATTATTTGAACATCAGGAAATTAACAAACAGAGAACCAATTGCCAAATTTTTTTGCCAAAAATACCTCATAAGACATTATTTTGCATAGCAAAAATTTCCATTTCCCTATGAAAAATCTGTTTTCCAATTCACTAGAACACAAACATGTACTGAAATACCACTCATTAGAAAAGAAACCAAATAACAATAAGAAGAAGCAATGTTAGTAGCTGTATTTTATAGATAAAAGAGATTTCATATTAAAGCTTTGAAAGTAACACATAGTCCTGCATCACCACGACTCTGATTACAAAATAGCTGCCTTCTATAACCTCAGTTAGGCTTCCTTAACTTAAACAGGGCACCATACAAGCAAGTGGCAAAACGTATTGCTGGATTGTGTTTTCTATAATCAGTATATTAGGTAACGTTAAATATGTAGTCATTCTAATTTTAATAATTAAAATAATAATTAAAACTATGAGAAAACTTACAGCACTCTGACTTTATATTTCTCAAGATTATACCCCTAACAAAATCTTTACTACACATTTAGTAGACATTATAGAAATTCTATGCTACTGTTACAACAGCTTATTTTCATTATATAGTAAGTAATAACATAAAGGAGTTGCTGTGGATGTCAGGTTAGAAGAGTTACAGTGATTATAAGGGGAGGAAGAATGCGTTCTATCTTCTAACAGTTCATTTTCATTTCCTTTATTAACAAAAATAGCTAACGCTTTCCTTTATAGATTACAAAGCATGGTGTAGGGGAAGCAAGTATCATCTTCCCTACTTACAGATGGGAAACTGTTGAAGAGAGAAGTAAAAGCTGCATCTATACAGATGAACTAAACAGGGCCCAATTAGATACTAAAACTCAATCATCTACGGAGAAAGACAAGCAGGTTCCAAACCTATCTCAGTCACAGTTCAGGAATCAGCACAGGCTTTGGACCATTAGTCTGGAGACCCTACATGTTTTGACAGCTGAAAGAGTCAAATAGTAAAGATATGGGCTATTTTAGTTGGCTTCCTTGGCAGAAAATGATCCTGGGCATATTTAATTTACCACTGAACATGTAGCCCAAGTGATGTTCCCAACATCATCACCAGACAACCAGTACCAAGGCAAGGAAAGACAGCGAAACAAAGGTCTTCTGAATCTCAGCTTAGTATGTTGTCTGTGTGAACACAACTCATTTTTTCTTAAAAGCTCTAAGTATTCACTCTCAGATATTAGGTGAAGAACACTGCAAGAAAATTTAAACTACATTTTTATCCAAACAAATGTTGTGTTTGTGGTATTTAAAAGATATTCATTTTGTCCATGGAAAAGGGCTGTTTGGTACTACTGAAAGCTTCAGCTTACTCAGAATACATAAAAAAAAAGCCCAAAAGAAAAAGAGCAAAGAGTCCAAATAGCTTTAAAATAGAATAAATATTTGTCAGAAGTATTTGCTGTAAATTTTTATCAGTGGGATTTGGATCTGGCAGGTTCAATCACTGTTAAGCTTTGGCAGAGTTCTCTGTCCATTGTTTATGTTTATCATATAAATGGGCTCTAAGATCTAGTTCTGGGTCTGGAGCTGGACTTGCTCTAAATATGAAGTGTGGTCAGAATACAGGAGTAGGATTGTTTCCTTCTTTTTTTCAAATGTGTATAGAGCTATTCAATAACAGTGACTTGATTACAGCAGCTGAAGACTTACTGCTTTTTTAGAGTAACAAATTGTGCTGTTGAAATTTTTGTTATATTAAAATATTTCAATCACTTTCCAGATAAATAAATAATATTTACAGTAGTATTTGAACTGAGACATGCCTGCTAATTTTTTGTTCATGAATACAAAGCTTATTAAAAAAGGGACTTAAGGTATTTTTTTTCTCCTTTTGATCGTTAGTTGTAAGTGCTTATGACATATAATATTCTTTTGGTGGTGGTGTTACACTTTCAGTGCTCAGGGAACCATAATTTTCTTTCATAGTGAGGGATACAATATTTATTGTTTGTATTTATAGAGTTAACAGTGGCTGACTCTGCCATATATATTTTTCTAAGCTTCTCGGGTCTTGAGTCATCAAAATCACCCAGGGACAGATTTACAGTAAATCAGAGCAGACACTTTCTATACTTGCTTTTCCCCTCTAACTATGTTGTGTAAGTCTTGTTTAAATGTGCTTCTGGAGGTAATTTTAGTGTGGGTATATTTAGTTCCCTTTATATTTTCAGCAATCTTGATAAAATAAAAGATCCCTTATGCACAATAAACTTGTATTTTCTGTACTCAGAAGTGAAGTGTATAGCTTAAAGCTGCCCCAACTGCATTGGTTTGAAGGATATTGTACGTTATTTTTTTACTTAACCCCAAAGACAGCCTCAGTCAATCTACTATGGCCATAAATTTAGAAATGCTCTTGGCCAAATTTTGCTTTCATCTCCACTAATGTAAATCAGGACTTACACCTTTAACTTCAGTGAAATTACTCCAGATTTGCACTAGGAAGATGACCAGATTTTGACTGCCTAAATCAATGTTCTTTCTTACAGAAGTATATTACAGCTCTAGCTAGGGCGTTAAGTGTTTTTTGGAAGCCGTGGGTGTTAGACAGGAAAGTTCAAGAACAATTTACAGCAGTGACATGTTTTCTTACCCTGTGTTTCACTGAGCAGATGGGAAGTGCTTGAGGAGGGCATGAAGTTCAGTCATGCCTGAATAAAAACATTAACTGCACAATTGTTACAGATCCTCAGCACAATTTGTAGGTGGCTTTTTTCTTTCACATTCGATTTTGAAATGGAAGTATATCTCAGGATATAATCCTGAGAAATCTGGCTCTAGATTTTATTTACATATGGAAGGGGAGTTACAGTAATGCACCTATGGGAAAATCAAAACTTTTGGATTTTTTTTTTTCCTACAGTCATGAATTGATGTGTAATTCCAGAAAGGGCTGTAGATCCTCAAGTGGAAGTCAGATTTCTGCAATGTAAGTAAGCTTTGGCATCCTTAAAACCCCAACTCAGATGACTTCTTATTTTGGAAGTATTTGAACTTTGAAAGTGATTTGGTTTTCAGCAGCAGAGTCCTTCAAATACCTTAAGTCTTGTCCTGTGTCTGTCCAAGAGTGCCACAGTTTTAAGAAGGCTGGACAACTGCTTTGGGCTGGTTTGGATTTATAAATTACATGCAATGCTACCAGGAAACTTGAAAGAGCTCAATCTAGCAGGTGTGCTGTGAGCATGCTTACACAAAATTCAGGCACACTTGTCATTTTTGTAAGACATGGTGTGTTTCAATGCTCTCTTTATACATAGAGTCAGTGGTTAGAGCATTAATTTCAGATCCAGAGGACCTGGGCTTCAGTCACTCTGCAATAACTCAAAGCCACTTTTCCTATGATTTGCCATAACTAGGAAGCAATTGGGTATATGTGGCCTGGGATAGTTAAAGTGTACAGTAAATCCTATTTTAATCCTATTTTAACAACTATTTGAACTGATTTTAAATCAATTTCACTTTGTAAAAAACCTACTGAAATAAACATTGTGCTACAGGAAGAAGAACAAGAGAGGGAAGAGAGACAGAGAGAGAGAAAGTCTCACCAGGTTCATGGTTAAAGTGCTCATTTCATAGGTGGTGGTGGTAAGTTCTGGGTTCCACCTCTTGCTCTAAGAGCCTAAACTTCAACAGATCTTAGAAAAAATAAATGAAGCATAGTTTAATTTATCTGTGAGATTTAAACACAGTTTCAGGGAGGTTGCTTTGCTTTGCTAGTTTAGATTAGCTGCTTTTTCTGTGTTTTAACATTATAACTGTCAGCTCAGCATGCTGGTTATTAGGATCATCCTGTAAGGTTCTTACCTATCTCCAACTGATAGCTGCAAAGGTGTCTAAATGTTACAGTATTCAGTGCTGTGGTATCCTGATGTTGCCTTCGTGGTTTTGTTTGTCTGCATGTTTGTTTTCTGAGTCTGGCTTCACTACCTGTAATCATGAAGCATGAGCTTCACTGTATTTCTCTAGGAACGATGTCAGGAAACATACAGTTTTTATACCCCTCCAGGCAATGTTAAACACTTATCTGCAAAATATGTGGAGACATCTTAGATTTCTTAAGAAAGCTACTAAACCAAAAAACACCTGTTTAGCAAAACGAACGGAAACCTCCTGCCCACCATTACAAAGCAGAAGTTACAATGTTGGATGACACAGATTCTTGCAGAGTTTGTGTAAACCTCATGAATTTGGGCTCGTCAGTTAAATTTAATTTCAAGGGCATAGCTCTGTTTATCTGATGGACTGTGCTACAAATTTGAGTTGGAATTACTGTAAGCTGAGAAGGAAGCTTGGCTGTATGTTGGAACCAAGAATATTTTGGGCTGGCTTTATGATGATGTTTACCTAGCTTAAGAAAGAAAAGAAATTGTACATAGCATTTTTCATGTGCTTCTCATGGAGGGGTAACACACCAGGCAAACAAGTTTGCCACTCTGCTTCTAGCATATATGCAGAAATAGGACAACCACCTGTCTATATCTATTGAAGTTTAGATTATGTCTCATTGTGGAATGAGACATTCCACTCATTATGTCAGCCATGGTCGCCACTCGGCTGAAAACCGGGGCCAGAAAGACTGTGGCGACACAGACGGAGCTCCCGCTCAGGCACGTGGCTGTCCAAGTATCCGGCTGCAGAGAGTGCCTGAGCCTGTCGGTTGTCCCAGAGACCGATGGGGACGCTACCTGCGTGCGGTGCGACCAGGTCAGCGACCTGCTCAGCCTGGTGGCAGAGCTGAAAGAGGAAGTGGAGAGGCTGAGGAGCATTAGGGAGTGTGAGAGGGAGATAGATTGGTGGAGCCACACCCTGGCGGCCCTGAGGCAGGGGCAGCTGGTGGAGGCTCCACAAGCAGCAGGAGATCCCCTGTCCTCTTGCTGCCGGGCAGAAGGAGAGGACCTAAGAGATGAGGGGAAATGGAAGCAGGTCCCTCCTCAGAGAGGTCGGCGAATTCCCTCCCGGCCTCCCTCACCGTCCCAGCTGCCCTTACACAACAGGTATGGGGCTCTGGAACATGAGGGACAGGAACATGAGGACCCTGATGAAGGTCCATCCGAGGGGGTGCCTAGGGTGTGTCAACCAGCCCCACGCATCAAGACGTCCTTAGTTAAGAAAAAGAGGAGGGTGATTGTTGTAGGTGACTCCCTCCTAAGGGGTACAGAGGGCCCAATATGTCGACCAGACCCAACTCACAGGGAAGTTTGCTGCCTCCCTGGGGCCTGGGTGAAAGACGTCACCAGAAAACTCCCTGGTCTGGTTCGGCCCACTGATTACTACCCGCTGTTGGTCATGCAGGTTGGCAACGATGAGGTTGCGCTAAGAAGCCCGAAGGCAGTCAAAAAGGACTTGAGAGCACTGGGGCGACTGGTCAATGGAGCGGGAGCGCAGGTAGTGTTTTCGTCAATCCCTTCAGTGACGGGGAAGAACGCTGAAAGGAACAGGAAAGCACACCTGATCAACACGTGGCTCAGGGGCTGGTGCCGTCGTCAGAATTTTGGGTTTTTTGACCACGGGGCGGTTTACACGGCACCAGGTCTCCTCGCAAATGATGGAGTGCAACTGACGCCGAGGGGAAAAAGGATTCTTGCTCATGAGCTGGCAGGCCTCATTGAGAGGGCTTTAAACTAGAATTGGAGAGGGGAGGGGCTAAAACCGGGCTCACTAGAGTTGAACCTAGGTTCAACGTGCCAGAGTTGAAATCTATAGCCCGGCTCAGGTGCATCTACACCAATGCACGCAGCATGGGCACCAAACAGGAGGAGCTGGAAGCCATTGTGCAGCGGGACAGCTATGACGTAGTTGCCATCACAGAAACATGGTGGGATGCTTCTCATGACTGGAGTGCTGCAGTGGATGGCTATAAGCTCTTCCGAAGGGATAGAATGGGAAGGAGAGGCGGTGGGGTGGCTCTGTATGTTAGGGAGTGTTTTGATTGCATAGAAATCGAAGATTGTGAAGACCAAGTAGAGTGCTTGTGGGTAAGGATGAGGGGGAAGGCCAATGAGGCAGACATCCTGCTGGGAGTCTGTTACAGGCCACCCAACCAGGATGAAGAGACGGATGAGACATTCTATAAGCGACTGGCGGAGGTCTCGCATTCGCTGGCCCTTGTTCTTGTGGGGGACTTCAACCTACCGGACATCTGCTGGAAGTATAACACGGCAGAGAGGAAACAGTCTAGGAGGTTCCTGGAGTGTGTGGAGGATAACTTCCTGATGCAGCTGGTGAGTGAGCCCACCAGGGGAGGTGCCTTGCTTGACCTGCTGTTTACAAACAGAGAAGGACTGGTGAGAGATGTGGTGGTCGGAGGCCATCTTGGGCTTAGCGACCATGACATGATAGAATTCTCAGTTGTGAGTGAAGTAAGGAGACGACTCAGCAAAACTGCTATCATGGACTTCCGGAGGGCAGACTTTGGCCTGTTCAGGTCACTGGTTGAGAGAGTCCCTTGGGAGACAGTCCTGAAGGACAAAGGGGTCCAGGAAGGCTGGACAGTCTTCAAGAAGGAAATCTTAAAGGCGCAGGAGCAGGCGGTCCCCATGTGCTGTAAGAAGAGCTGGCGGGGAAGGCGACCGGCCTGGCTGAACAGGGAGATTTTGCTGGGACTCAGGGAAAAGAGGAGAGTTTATCACCTCTGGAAGAAGGGGAAGGCAACTCATGAAGAGTACAAAGATCTCGTTAGGTCAAGCAGGGACAAAATTAGAAAGGCAAAAGCCCAGCTAGAGCTCAGTCTGGCCACAGTCGTAAAGGATAATAAAAAATGTTTTTACAAATATATTAACAACAAAAAGAGAGGCAAGGAGAATCTCCATCCCCTACTGGATATGGCGGGGAACATTGTCTCCAAGGACGAGGACAAGGCTGAGGTACTTAATGCCTTCTTCGCCTCAGTCTTTAATAGCCACTCCAGGTATCCACAGGATATTCAGCCCCCTGAGCTGGAAGACGGGGATGGAGAGCACAATGTACTCCTCATAATCCAGGAGGAAGCAGTCAAGGACATGCTAAGCCACCTGGATACCCACAAGTCTATGGGGCCTGATGGGATCCACCCAAGAGTACTGAGAGAGCTGGCGGAGGAGCTTGCCAAGCCACTCTCCATCGTTTATCAGCAGTCCTGGTTAACAGGGGAGGTCCCAGGAGACTGGAGGCTTGCCAATGTGACACCCGTCTACAAGAAAGGCCGGAAGGAGGATCCTGGGAACTACAGGCCTGTCAGCCTGACCTCTGTTCCAGGGAAGATTATGGAGCGGTTGGTTTTGAGAGTGCTCACAGGGCATCTGCAGAACAGCCAAAGGATCAGGCCCAGCCAGCATGGGTTCATGAAAGGCAGGTCCTGCTTGACCAACCTGATCTCCTTCTATGACCAGGTGACCCGCCTAGTGGATGAGGGAAAGGCTGTGGACTTTGTCTACCTGGACTTTAGTAAAGCCTTTGACAGCGTCTCCCACAGCATTCTCCTGGAGAAACTGGCGGCTCGAGGCTTAGATGGGTTTACTCTTCGCTGGGTGAGGAACTGGCTGGATGGCCGAGCCCAGAGAGTTGTGGTGAATGGCATTAAATCCGGCTGGCGGCTGGTCACAAGTGGGGTTCCCCAGGGCTCGGTTCTGGGGCCGGTCTTGTTCAATATCTTTATAGATGATCTGGATGAGGGAATTGAGTGCTCCCTCAGTAAGTTTGCAGATGACACCAAGCTGAGTGGGAGTGTTGATCTGCTGGAGGGTAGGAGGGCTCTGCAGAGGGATCTGGACAGGCTGGATCGATGGGCAGAGGCCAACTGTATGAGGTTTAATAAGGCCAAGTGCAGGGTCCTGCACTTTGGCCACAACAACCCCATGCAATGCTACAGGCTTGGGGAGGAGTGGCTGGAGAGCAGCCCGGCGGAAAGGGACCTGGGGGTGCTGGTTGACAGCCGGCTGAATATGAGCCGGCAGTGTGCCCAGGTGGCCAAGAAGGCCAACAGCGTCCTGGCCTGTATCAGGAATAGTGTGGCCAGCAGGAGCAGGGAAGTGATTGTGCCCCTGTACTCGGCACTGGTGAGGCCGCAGCTTGAATCCTGTGTTCAGTTTTGGGCCCCTCACTACAAGAAGGATGTTGAGGTGCTGGAGCGTGTCCAGAGAAGGGCAACGAAGCTGGTGAGGGGTCTGGAGCACATGTCTTATGAGGAGCGGCTGAGGGAACTGGGGTTGTTTAGTCTGGAGAAGAGGAGGCTGAGGGGAGACCTTATCGCTCTCTACAACTACCTGAAAGGGGCTTGTGGCGATGAGGGTGTTGGTCTCTTCTCCCAAGTAACTAGTGATAGGACAAGAGGAAATGGCCTCAAGTTGCGCCAGGGGAGGTTTAGATTGGATATTAGGAAAAATTTCTTCACTGAGAGGGTGGTCAGGCATTGGAACAGGCTGCCCAGGGAGGTGGTGGAGTCGCCATCCCTGGAAGTGTTCAAAAAACGTGTGGATGTGGCGCTTCAGGACATGGTTTAGGGGACATGGTGGTTTTGGATTAATGGTTGGACTTGATGATCTTAAAGGTCCTTTCCAACCTAGTGATTCTGTGATTCTGTGATTGAAAATGGCCCTGCATTAATTTTCCATGGGGTGGAAGTTAGTACTAGAGCAAATGTGCTGGTTTTGGCTGGGATAGAGTTAATTTTCTTCATAGCAGCTAGTATAGGGCTGTTTTGGATTTGTGCTGAAAACAGTGCTGATAATATGTTTTAGTTGCTGCTGAGCAGTGCTTACAGCGTCAAGACCTTTTCTAGTTCTCACACCACCCCACCAACGAGCAGGCTTGGGGTGCAGAGGAATTTGGGAGGGGACACAGCTGGGACAGCTGACCCCAACTGACCAAAGGGATATTCCATACCATGTGACATCATGCTTAACAATATAAAGCTCTGGGGGAAGAGGAAGAAAAGGGGGGGCCATTCAGAGTGATGGCATTTGTCTTCCCAAGTAACCATTACGCTTTCCTGGAGGTAGCTGAACACCTGCCTGCCAATGGCACTAGTGAATGAATTCCCTGTTTTACTTTGCTTGTGTGCACAGCTTTTGCTTTCCCTATTAAACTGTCTTGATCTCAACCCGCATGTTTTCTCACTTTTATCCTCTGATTCGCTACCCCATCCCACTGCCGTGGAGGAGTGGGCAAGTGGCTGTTTGGTACTTAGTTGCTGGCTGGGGTTAAAGCACAGCAACTCACAGCCTACCCAACCAATTCACTACTTTTTGCTAAATAAGTTACACCCTGAGTAAAAAACGAAATATGCAGTAGTCATAGCAGGCAAAAAGCCTTGAAACTTTTAAAGAGATATTCACAGAAAACTTCTGCCTCATTGTAGTGTACAAGTATGACAGTGGTGTTTCTCGCATGTCATTCTGCTCAACTGAAATAAAATCTTTCACCTGTGGACTTAAAAACAAGTACCAGTGCATTTATTTAGTTAAGGTTCATAATATGTGCTGCATGTTTGTTTGAGGGGAGAGAGCAAAGGAATCAACTGGGTGGAGGCTACAGAAATCGTGAAGGCAGGGATAAATTTGAAGAATATGAGAGGGTCTGATAGATACAGAGGTGTTTGAATGTCTAGTCAAAGAGAAGCATTCAGCTTCTGAACTCTATTGCCTCTTCAACACCACTTCCCCTTTGGGATGAAGGAGGAAGATGAGGCAGAGAAAAAAATTACTGTTAATATTATAAACATCATATAACGGTTTAAAGAGAAAATCCTATCAAATTTACTGTGTGAGGGAGAGAGTCTAAAATTATTAGGACCCAAGAGCATAGCCTTTCTAGCCAACCCTTATACGCTTGGCAGCAAAAACACGAAGTCAAAGCAGGTGAATGTTCACCTTCAAGAGGAATAGAGAAGAGAGGGAAGAGGGGAATGAGGTGCAGATGGGGAAGGGGCACACAGCTGCCTGTCCCAACAGTAGGGGAAAGCAGTAAGTAACACTTTACAAAAAAGTTGATGCAAATTTGTTTTGTCAGATGTGCCTGTGTGGTAGGAACCAAAGGAATTCAAGTGCTTCATCCTACTTTATCTCGAAGTACTGAAACTCTCTCTCTTTCTGTACACTGCTTTCCAGGAGCAGCCTGAATGTGAGCCCTTTGTTTTGGTGGAGTTCTGCAGACACCAGGATCCTACTGCTTGTAAGCAGCTGTACTAATGCAACACATGCTGCTGGCTTGAGTGCACATACATTAGTCTTGCTAGAAAACTTTATTTTAAAGAAAGAAAAAAGGAAGAGAACCAAAAATGAATCAAACCTCAGTGATTATATTCCAGCTGCTGAGCTTCCAGTAAAACTCTCAGCACATGTGTTTGTGTTTTTTCACGTATATCAGAACTTACTGTGAAGAGGGGACATAACCTGAGTGAATGTGGATGAAACTCCGTTTTTTTCTAGTAAGTTACGTATGTTTACGTGAGTGCTCAAACTGGCCTATGCCATGATATGATTAGGTTGACAGGAAGTAAATATGTAGATGGTCGCAATGTGATTTCTCTCTTCACAGTACTGTTTAATACTGTGTTATATTAAAAGGAAGATAAATACAAAGCAGGCATTTCTGACCTGTGTCCGGTGCTGTTTTTATCAATAATCAGATCATTGACTTAAATTACTTTGAGGCTTTTCACACTAATGAAAGAAGCAATACAGACACACACTGACATGAATTGGTCCCAAGGTGTTTCCTGAACTAGTGAACTTGTCCAAAGGAAGAGCAGCAGAAGGTATTCAACTTGTATTGCCAACTCATCTGCTTTTGGCTGATGACTGAGAGACTTGGGAAGATTTGGTTCTGTTTCTAAGGTCAAGGAATAAAGATAGTAGAAGAGAATCTTTTACTCAGCATTTATCAGCAGTTCCTAGAGTAGTGTGCTGTAAGATATATTCTCCTTTGAACAGGTTTCCAACAAATCTGGAAAGGCACAGGGGGTAGAAGAGATCAGTGAACCATGCTGTGTTACAGAATGACCTTACAGCCCACAGGAAGAAGATCTTATTGGTGTTTATTTTTAGATGACAACTATGTTGGACTGACTTTTATTTTTTGGCAAAGGCATTAAGAACAGAAGTGGCATAAATAACACCTGTGGTGACTTTGAATATACCAGAAAGGAATTCAGTTAGCCCTCCAGCCTCCTGTTAATATGCACATCGAACGCCAGTTAACATTACTGGAAATTTAATCATGTGCCATGGTTAAGGAATAAATCTTTTGCCAAATAGATGACACCACTGTCCACTTTGCATAAAGTTGGAAGCAAAGGGCTTCATCATGAGCAAGCTCAGACCTTAAGGTTCAGGCACAAGTTTGGAGAGAGCTGTGGAAATAAGACATCAGGTGCAGCAGCAGTTGGCAATGACACAGGTTTTCACTGGGCCTTTAGAAAGATGATGGAAAGCAGAAGTAGTTTCAGAAGAAGTTGTTAAATAAATGGAAAGGAATGAAAGAGGAGAAAAGAGTAAATTCTGCAGTCACATTTTAACAGCATTTATTTTCCTATTTATTTAGACAATTCACTTTTGAGGAAAAATGAAGATTTATAAAATTTATTGTCTTAGAGCACAGCCTGCTTTTTATTTGTGCAACAGTACGGTGAAAAGTCCACCTTAATTTTGGTTAAACAAGGAGCAACATCTTGACAGTACACTTTCCATTATGTCTGTGTTTATGATTTTGTCATGAATCACACAATATTAATTTTTTTTTTTGAAACCTCAGCTCTAGGAGTTACTTCTTTTTTGTTTTTTTTGTTATTGCTTGGAATCTTAGTTTTCATTAAGTAACAACTGACGTACCAAGTGCTTAAGCTTGCAGATTTCCTGTTGAAAATGTGACCTGACTTTATATCTTGATTTTAGACAAAAAAAGACAAAAAAAAAATATCTTAAGCTCTTCTTTATTCATTATTATTGTTATTGTTGTTTATAATTTATTTAGAACTATACAATTTTTACTGTTGTTTATATATATCGTGATGTATGCCTATTTATCTGCCAGGACAAGCTTTCAGTTGCTGTACTGCACTTTTCCCTGTTTAGCATATTCCATTTCAAGAGGCACTGTAAAATCCGAAGTGCCTTGGCTATGTATTGAGTCGTGTCGTGATGGAAATGAAGAAACGAGGAATAGCTGTTTATGTGAACACAGATATCTGAGCACAGACTAAGCAGAGACATTAATATTGCCCTCCTTAAGGGGAGCAGCGAGGACTCAGACACAGCAGGAGCAGCTGCTGCCAGCACGGCTGCTAACTGAAACGCTGCTTCTTTGGAAGGGGGAAATGCGGCAGCTTTCTGTATTTTCACTTTGGTATATTCGGATTTAGGCACCGATTTTCCACAATTAATGTATCCGATCCCCAACGCATTTCCAAGCCTTTGCTGTTGTAGTGAGCATCTGTGGGAGCCCTGGGAGCTTTCCCTTGCAGACTTTCTTTTCACGTTTCCCATTTCAGCAACTTATCCCACAAGGGAACAATTAACTTTGTAATAAAGATAGGAACTTCCTCCCCTCTTTTTGGAAATTCATCTGAGAAACAGGAGAAGAGGAGAGGAATAGTCCTTTAAAGTGCAAAATAATTCTTTACGTCTTTGAGAAAAGGAAGTAGGAAGTGATAGGGGAAATCATGTTTTTATATATATCTATTTTTTTTTCCTTAAAAACCTAGTAACATGTGAGAGTCATTCTGTGAAGACATAGAACTATAATCCAATTAAAACCAGATGATGGGGGCGAAAAAGTCATTCTGAGTCTAGACTTAAGCTTAATGACTCAAATTCATATAAACACAAAATTAAATATGCTGACATATAAGGTTTTCTCTTTAATTCAAGAGTAAACATTCTGCTTGTACTTGAAAGGAGAGCTCAATGTCTTATATTTCGTATACTTTTTCTGCTTTTATTGAAAAGCAGAATAAGAAAGAAATGAAAAAATCTCCTGAAGAAAAAAGGTGTGAAAAAATTGAGCATGTGTTCTCTGTAAAGGACGATATTAAATCTCATAGATTAAAATGTAACACAATTTAATAATAAAAGAAAAAGACAAAATACTCTGTTTATGGCTCTTGTGATACAGAACGTGATCTCTGAATGTGATACAGAAATAATTTATTCTATAAGATGATCCATACCTCTATGAGAAGCCATCATTCTCTGTTAAGTTCTGTAGGAACAAAATTCAATTGATATCAGCCCTGCTTTGCTCAATGGAACTTTTCCAAAAGTTCCATTATGCAAAACAGCAGCTGTTCTAACAGAAAAGAAGTCCTATTAGAAGCTGTAGAACTCTGCTCAAAAGTTTCATGGACATGAGTAGGAAAGATACATAAGGCTGTGCATAAGTGTTATATAAGATAAAAGATAGGTTTTGTGCTTTGTTCCTGAAACCAACAGATATAGTGCGGTTTGTGTCCATACAATTATTCTCCCTTTCTCCCAAAACATGGTGACAACATCAAAACTGCTTATTGGCAATGGTTTCCAATACATGCCATCCTCCAGAGCCTACCCAGGCATTTCTGGCAGTTGATATGGCAGTTTAGTAATTTTGCTAGCTCTCCTGGACGAGACAAATCAGAAACCAGGCTAACAGTTTAGCAATATGAGAGATCACATAATAGTATCCTACCCTCTTTATTTGCTGAAGATGTAACTGTAAAAATTAGATAGCTAATAAAAATAAGCTATGGTTAGTCGGTAGGAGCACAAATGCAAGGATGTGCAATGATATTTTCCAGCAAGGAAGAAGACTAACAGTTCAGAAGGTATCTATGATGATTTTAGTACCTTATGTTGACCAGTAGCTTATAGAAATTGCACTAAGTGCAAGCACAGCAACAGCAAATATAACTACAAGTCAGCAATACTGTGGAACAACCAAAACCAACTAATGACTGCAGGTAATTATAGCAACTGAACAATGAGTTAGTGATAAGCTAAACATGGCAGAGAATCTATACATGTATGTATGTATGTACATATGAATCTAACTATCTATCTATCTATCTTTGTAGCGATCCTATAACTAATGAAATTATATACATGGTAGTGGATATTTATAACTCCGCAGCACACAGTCATTAGCAGCATAGCACTCTGATTATGAGACACTCTTCTGTCCAGATCCCTAAGTTCTCCCAACATACGAAGGTCCGCAAGATCCCCCCATCGACACTTAGAGGTCACACTCACAACATGGGGGATCCAGGCACATCCTGCCCAGTACATCAAGGTGATTTGGAGAAAACGCTCACCTTTGCAAGAGGCAGATCTCAGCCCCTGGCACCTGCAGTGCTGATTCTCTTCTGCTGAACCCACCTTGATGAATTTCTGAGTTGTCTTTTATCTCCGTATAATGCTGTGACCCACTGGCTACTTATGTTCTCAGCTGTCCAGACTGTCCTTCTGTTTTGCTGAATCCATTCCAATCCAAATAAAAGGGACTGGGGAGCCAGTTCGCTGAAACTGGCTGAGACAGCCCTTCCCCCTTTTCTTTCATTTACAGCTGTCTTAACCACGATGTTATTGCATTATTTCTGCTATGTTCTATTCATTATGCTGGCTCAGCAGCTTGTTAGTTCAGCAATTCTGTTACAGTCTACAGATATTTTAGGGCCCAGCAATGATGCTTACTCAGCAACTGTGTTAGCCTCTGTCCTACTCCAAGCAATGTCAGATGTGGTTTTTCAGGGTTTAGCAAGAACTGTAACATTAAGTGCCCCCACTCCATGCTCATAAGAGAATTAAGTGATATATTGTGTCCCATCTCTGCTCAGCAGTCCCCTCCCCATCAAAAACAGGCTTTGCTAAGTTCTACTGGTTTGTGTTATTGCAGTGGCTCCATTTCCCTTCCTCTGTCAAAAAATCAGGATCCCCTTTGGCATTTTGGATTTCCTCTTTCCTCCTATTGTTTGAGTTTCAGGGCTGCTCACACATAGTCAAGAGAACAATTCTGAATCAACATCTTTGTGAGCCATCTAAACTCCTTGTCAGCAAATGTATCCCTGGTAGGACTGCAGGAAAGCCAGAATGGTATAAAACTGCCCTTTCCCTTTTCATGCCTGGGGTTAGTCTTCACTCCGAGGCACATGATGTCCACTTGATAACCTTATTTCAAACCAAGTGTAAGTGCATTTGCCACTTCTGAGGTGGGCAAGAATGGTTTTTGCATTAATAAATCTCCTTAACTCCAAGTGAAGGTGTTGTGAAGGGACGTTACTTCCCAGACATCACAGTGCTACATAGGGCTGCACACAATGACCAAATATGTTGCCGTATGGCCGGTGCCCACGAAATCCTTCCCTATCCTGAAGGATTTGCTTACCTTTTGATCAAAGACCAGAGCAGGGCAAAGAGCAGATGGTGACTCCAGTGGCTGCAGAGTGACAGCACCAGGATTAGCCCCAGTGTGAACAAGCAGAGTGACAAGCCAAGAGGAGAAGGAGACAAAAGACATTTCCACAGGTGACCTGCTGTAAAAACAGCACATGGTTAAGAAGTTTGCAGACTGCTATATGGATTTAACATGGTCTATGCTCCTTGGCACCAAAGGCAGAACAAAAGAATTAGAGACAAAACCAGTGCTGAAAAGAAGAATATTCCGTATGTGTTTCCAAAGGAACCAAAAAATAAAATAAAATTTAGAAAAGTAAATAACTGAAGAGAACTCCTAACCCTGGGAAGCTGTGCTCTCCCACATGATTTAAACTCTGTACAAGTGCCTGAGAAAATTCAACTATTGAAAATAACTTCAAACATTAATAAATAAAGTATCATATTTATTCTACACTAGAGGAATGATGTGATACCTGATACGGTCAAAATATCCCCCCTACCAATATTTGAATACCAGATGTAAATTTTTTGTGCACCTTAAGCCCCTTCTTAGGTCTGCATGTGCAGATGTAAGTCATAATTTTGTGTTTTAATTAAATATAGAATGTGTACCCACTCTTTGCACATTAAATGTTAATGACAAGAGCATGACATAAGTGTATATTTATTTTTTTAATAAATATAGTCCACAGGTTTGAAGGTTGTGTTGACATCATAGACTATTTTCCTCACAAGTTTTATTAATATTTTTCCAAACTGTTTCCTATTCCCCTAATATAGGGCCACTGCCACTCCCAATTACATTTTCTGCTGGTGGTTACAATCAAATGAATAGCTGACAGAAGACTGAAGTAAGCAAAGAGAAGAACATTTGCCATGCAAAACATAATTGTTCCTGAAGTTAAGTAAATTAAAAAGAAAGTCCTGGATATCCTTATGCTGTCCAGAAGTTTCTACTGAAATGGGTTTGCGGTTTGGTTTAGTTTGGTTTTTCTCACATACCAACTGCCTGATATACAGTCTTCTTTGCTCATTTAGGTCTGTTGGTAGCTCACTGTCACTTTGCCTGATTCTAAACCAGAATTATGAAGCCTTTATAAAGACCTTTAGAGCCCAAGTGTTCCTCTAATTTATCTTTTTACCATTGATACAAGATTTTTCAGTTAAATAAATGAAGTAATTTAAACTCAATATCTTTAAAAAATATTTTATCTAAATATAAGAACATTTTTTAACACTTTTTTTTTCTGGGGAAACTGAATTAAGCAGTATTCAATGTTTGAATTCAAACGTTTGAATTCAAATGTTTGAATTCAAATGAATTTCTCATAGTTCCTTACAGTTGTTTTAAAAAATAAAAATAACAAAACCAAAAAATATACTCTTTGAACAAGTTGCAGTGGTCAAAAAGATTTCAGGAGTTTTGAAGAGGGTAACAATCAGAAAACAGAAGAAAACAAAGGCACATCTCTGGTTGTCTGGCGGTTTTGCTTTGGCTTTATGAAGGTAGAGGCTTAAAGCATAACTGTAGTTTGAAGAAGAAAACATCAGAGGAAAGTAAGAGGTCAAGGGGAAGGATGGTAGAGGAAAGGAGAAAGCAAGTAGAGGAAGGTTGGGGGTCACTGGAGGAGGGATCATAAGTGTGAACAGCTTTTTTCTGAGCAACAGAGCCAAATGCAGGCTGCAGACTGAATTGCAAAAAAGTAGAAGAGAGAAAATAATCAGTCCAGTCTGAATATTAGTATTAACAGGAACCACAAACCACAAACATAACTGGAAACAATATTATTGAAAACAATAAGAAATATTCAATTCTTGGCTATCTTCTCACAAGGATGCCATTTCGTATAAGACACAGTTTTATACCATGGATATATACATACACTTTGGGAGTTTTCAATTTCTAGTTCCGTCTGCACAGAGTTGTGAGCTAGTCAGTAGTTGTTAGCAACAGTTAGGACAAAATTCATCTGTGGGCTGACCTCCTTGTCTTTCCTAGCATTGTGCCAGAGTTAATACTTGGTACCTGATACACACTGACCTAGGTAAAATTTGAAAGGACAACCTTGAAATGAAGGGCTCTCTTCTTATTGTTCAGAATGAATTATCATGCCCCTTTTACAATATTGTTGTTATTGCTTTTTAATTTAAATGTATTAAGCATTCAATCGAATCTTTCCTCACCTCCGTTCCTTGTCCCATTCTGCTGTGTGCCTTTCTCAGCAAACATTTACTTGTGTTTTCAGCCAGTTTTAGCAAGCAAAAGACATAAAAAATCAATGCAAAACTATGCTCTTTTACTCCCTTCTATCTTCCTCTTCTTGCCACAGAATATCTACAGCTGAAAAGTTATTATTTCATGAAACAGCACATTGCCCTGATTACAGCCTAATTGATTACTAACACCTACAAATAAAACACATTAAGGCTGCCAAAACTTGCAGCCTTCATCAAGGCACTATGGAAAAAAGCATTAAAAACTGTATGAGTTGTTTTAGCGGATTTATAAATTTTAAAAGTTCAACGACGGGTGTTTAGTATTCTGCTGAGAATTTTAATATCCCCAAAAAAAGAAATTCACTGCTACTATTTCCATTCTTTTTTAAAAAATTATTATTTTCAGAAAGGTCTTATTCTTCCAGTAGATTTCTTTAGTTCTAAGGAAACTGAAAATATTTCTCCCCTACATTCTACTTGTACAGCTGAAGCACAGAATTTAAATGATTCTCTCTGACTTAATGTGTCGGTGTCAGGTAATATTCTCCCTGAGACAGCAAGTGAGGCTCAGCAAAGCGCTGCAGCAGGTGTCTGTGCTGGTCCTTCACAACCACTTCCAAAACTTCCCAAGAGCCAATGGGAGGAAAAAAGAAGAGAAACACTAAAATGCGCAATGATTAACATTTGAAGTGTGCTCCAGGTTTTGCCTCTGTGGATGTCTTAGTATCTTGAAGCCCAAGTACAAAGTATATATGGACAGTTGTGACAAATTGCAGCTAACTGGAAAATGGTTCATTATTCATATCTTATAATTTTCTGAGCACAAATCTATCATGTTTTAAAGAGAGAGGTCATATGAAAAAAACCTCTAAAATTGTACCATATCGCATAAGCCCAGAGACATGCACAGCAGAGAATGCTTTGTGTTGTCACCTTGTGCTCAGGCTGGATTTGTAAGAACTGTAAGAAGTACGTGCTGAATTGTCAGCATCAGACCTAACCACAGCTGAATTTGGAGTATTTCTGATCAGTACTACTTCATAATATGCTTTCTGAGGAAAATGCAGAGTGTATTGTAGCTATTGAGGTTTTCTGCTTTTCTCCTAATCTTTAATTGAAATCTTTTTTATTATCATTATTCATTATAAAGAAGCTGCTTCAGGAAAGATTATTTTTTTCCCCCTATAAATACCTATTAATAGAGCAGTTAGTGTGTATTTGTAGATGATAAAACAAAATGAAGCATGGACTCCTGGTAGGGAATTCTGCAGGGAAAACCTTGTTGCATAAATATGAATGAATAGGAAAAAAGACCTTAGTTTCCAAAGAACAAGAATAATTTCCAGATTTTCACATGTAAAGAAAACTCACCATTTGAACACTAAATCATAAAATAAAATGCAAAGCTGAAAATTAATTCAAGAGGAAACATCCTTCATTAAAAAAACTGCCTGTCAGCATATGTAAAATGGGAAGGCAGCATCACAAAGAAATAGCCAGTCTTCCATATACAAATCCTCTAGGATTTAACCTGCTAAAAATAAACAGAAACAGGTCACCAAACCAGCCAACAGATGAACAAGGCATAAATGGTTTGTATTGTCACTCAGCACTAGGTGTAGCCAGCCTTGGGCCTTACTGAGCAAAAACACATTGAGAGGTGGTTCAAAATATTTGATTTATTCTGTTTGCCATGCTAAGATACAAGAAGAGGGGAAACATCTCTTTGGTTTTTTAAATGTTATTACTTCAAAATGCATCAGAAGCTGATTAAGTAGAGGTTAGTGAACTTCTCAAAGTGCAGGTTTCAAGTGAAACTTCTGTAAAATTCTGTGAGGTAAAATACTGTCTCTTCACCAAGTATAATTTCTGGCACTGAAATTCATTGCAAATAGGAGGTATTAACTTAGAACAGCTCAACCAGTCCGAAAACCATGCCACTAAATAGGATAGTAAGGAGCTAAGACCTGAAGTTGGTGTAGGTCTTGCCACTCACTTGATAGGAATTAGACTGGTTAGATTGGCTCATGGGTCTATTCAGTGTGTTACAATAATCAATGCCACACAGAGAACAAGAAAAATATGTTTACCAGATTTCCAAAGTGCAGACTAATAGGATTTTGAAGTTATGCCACAGACAGGGCCAGTGGAGAACACCAGGGCAAAAAATTATATTAAGCGTTACCTGGGTTGGAGCAAGGGGAATTGTCCCCATGTCCCCTGATCCAGCAAGTATTCAAATCTAGTCAGCTCAGCCTGCAACTCCTATGATGAATATAAATAGTTGAAAATACCAAGAATGATTCGTGGATACTTGAGCACTGTTATTTAAAGGTATTTTAAAGTGATTGGAAAAAGTGGAAATACTCATATATCTTCATGTCACAACTTCTATGACGTCTGTCCATCAACTTTGCTTTAATACACACCTCTTTTGTGTATCTCTTGTGTTTTCTTTGTGTGTATGTTGATAACATCATTATGTTTCTCTTTTCCTTTAAGTGCTTTTTTTGCAGTCTTCAAAGGCATCAGGTAGAATAGAATAGTTCAAAGGTCTGTACATCTCTTCAACCTGATTTCTATGCCTGCATGTTCTGAAAGAGGGAAATAAATTGAATGCTGGTTTAAAGATGCATTTTCCCTTCAAAGAAGCAACGAAAACTTGATCTGTTAGATAAACTTGATCTGTTAGTTGTTTAATTTGGTCTTCTTCAATGTGTGATTGAGGCTAACTCAAAATCTTCCATCTCCATCTTCGCTGCTGTAACTTCTAAGAAAGCACAGATTCTCCAAGTTTTGTAAGAATCAAAATGTTTTTGGGTTTTTTTTTTGAAATTTATGGTATTGTGTTAGAAATATCTGATTTTATTGTGCTACCCTTTGGAAAGTCACTAACCTGAGCTTTTCTTGATTTTTAAAAATTTTTGTATTTATTGTGTCTGCCTAATCAGATATTAAGAATCCAATCTTAAGATCTGAGAGGAAGTGACTTGCTTGAGGACTGTCACGAGTGGAGAAGGGACTCAAGAGCTCCAGTTTGGAGCTTAAATGCAGGCGATACTCCTGGACTTACTATTACAGCTCAGTGTTACCCTAGATGTATATTCACATTTGTTCCCTATTTTACTTATATGTATTTGATCTGTGCTCATAACCCTTTTTATTTGTTTTCTAAGAGCACTAAATATTGAACAATCTTGCTGACTGGGGTGGCTGCCAAGGCAGCATGTTTTGCAGTCACTGCAGCAGATTGAAAGTGAAAACGGAACTGTAAAGTAAAAGATGGATTAATCCAGACAGGGGATAGACAAATGTCACGTGCTCTTTGTAGCCTATCAAAGAGCTGCTATTCAAAATTGAACACATTGATTATTTGAAGCGGTAACCATACCAGCTCATGATCAGTTTTTTGGCTTTAATATATCCTTACATAGCGTTTGTTCAACAATTTCAAGCAAGGAACAAATTTGTGAAAATTGTAACGTTTGCATGTGATTCACAAACAATAAAAGAATGAAAATAGTGAATAAACCATTCACAGTAATGGAGCTTCACACTATTAGAAAATCTTTTGACATTACTGATATGGAAAAACCCTGATGTAAAATTGAATTGTCTTTTTCCCGTTTTGCCTTTTTTTTTTCCCCTTTCAGTGCAGTTAAAAATCCGTAAGTCATAGAATCTATACTGGTGTCTGAAATTTGAAGGAATAAAAGACATAACAGAAGGAAATGAACAAGTTGTGTTTGTAATGATGCTATGCATGTGGAACAACATTTATTAGTCTTTCTGTGAAAGAAGTCTAATCACAAAGTGGTTAATATTTGATTTATTGAGATAGTTATATTTTTCATTTATGCAGAATAGTAAATCATTTTGGGAATTAACGTTATGTCTCTTGGTACAGTGTATTAAAGGGTTCTTTAAGTTTAATCTTAAAAGGATTCCGCAAAAACACATCAAAAAACAGGGCACACCTTATGTTATGGGTGTTTTCCAATACTGCCATATTTTAATGATAGGCAGCAAATTACGGCACTCAGGTTTCTGAAGTGTTTATAGATAATCAAAAGTTATCCACTGCTTGCATATGTCTAGTTGGCAAAAAAGTTATTGTTGAATATCAGCTTTTATTTGCCTAATTATTGAGAATATATTGCTTTTCAAGAACATTTAAAGAACCATATATAAAAATACTCTGGAGACAAGAAGTAAAAACAAAATCATTGTGAATCTTGAAATGAAATTAATAATAATATGTACTATTTCAAATACATCAGCATAAAACTTCAGAACACGCTACTTTAAAAAAATAATACCTGGTATCAATATATAAAATGAAAATATTTTTCATTTCTAAATAGAATAGCTAGGTTGGATATAGGTTGGATTTCTCAAAAATAACTTTGATTTTTTGTAGAAAAATGAACTACCTCAATTATTCTTGTGATTAAAAAAAAAAGAAAAATATTTCAGTTACTTTTTTTTAACTGGCCAAAGTACTGTAACATCTTATGGAAGTTTTAGATACCTTTCACAAGCTCCCTGACCAGCCTGTATAGAAGCATACAAATTAAAACTGCCAACAAATCCAAGAGGTCATCTGATGCCATTCAAATCAGAATTAACTACAACTAAATAATTCCTGAAAATTCTTTGCCTAACCATCTTCCTAACAGCTGCCATTGATGGAGAGCTACACATACCATTCGTCATTTTTCCCTTAATACTGACACTGTATTGTCTATGTTCCAATTCAAACACTTTTCTCATCTTAGCCAGACTGGACATGGTGAGCAGTGTACTCCTTTTCTGCAACTTCACTGGATGTTTTTGAAGACTGTTACCAAGTTTCTTCTACCTTCTGTCTCCATGTCTTACATTTATTTAGTTATTCATTTTTCTCTTAGGTCAATTTTTTGACCCTTCTTTTCTAGTAACTAGAAAAGTAAAATTATTGCATGCACCTTCAGATGCAACTGTTATATCTCCACCCAGCATGAAGGTTAGGGTTTTTTTTGTTTTTGGAGTGGTTTGACATAGTTGACTGATGCTTGGTTGTGATCTCTATCTGATATCTTTTACTTCAGTTTTCCCAATTTACTAATTGGATAAATCAAGGTTGGGCAGGTTTCCTGAGCATTGATGTTTGGGCTGGAGCTATGGCTTTCTATCTGTACCAGAAAACTCTTATCACATTTTTAACTGTATTTTCTCATCCTTGAGAGGGTGTTAAAAACATGCCAAATGTCATAAGGCAGTTGACATTCATTCTGAGTATCTTTAAATACACAACACAACATCACAGTTTTACTGTTTAGTGCTCTGTTTGTTGTACATTTATGTTGTTGTATTTTACAGTGTGCCCTGTAGGACAAGAATTCTCTCTTTATTATATCTGAATGTACTGAATATGTTACCTAGCATAGAGGGGCATAGGCATAATAGCTTAGGAGGGACATGGCTCCTGAAGGTACTATCAAAATACAGACAGTAACAGGAACAAATTAACATATTTGAACTATCTACTTATTTAAAGAGAAAAGGATTACCTTTATGGTACTATTTAAAAAGTGCTAATTTTTATAATATGGGATTAAACAGAGAATAGTACATGAATTAATGCAGAGAATAGACCAAAATATGTTAAAAAAAAAAGACTTCACGTTACTTTAAAACATCTCTGAACTGAGGGTATAGTTTTTCTTTCAAAGATATTTAGCACAATTTTTACCATTTCAAAGGCAGCTTTAGACTTTACTTGTGCTCTGCTGCTTTTCTACCGTCTAGAAAGGAGTACAACCACATCTGATAGCCAATTGCCAGTAGTGTCCTAAATAAGACAGGTGTCATGGCTCCTAAATCCCAAGATCATCTTTGAAATCAGGTCTTCAGTGGCTTTAGGTTTTTGGCACTGCTGCTTTCTCCCCAGATGAAAAAAATTCCAATTTACTTTCCTCTTTAGATCTGCACAGGGAATGAGTTTACATCAAATTGTTATGATCAAGGAAGATATTGCTTGTAGCAGTCTCTCACAGGTTTCAAAATGACTCACAGGGGCTGAGAAGTTGTATGTGTGTCAGCAGTGAAGGAAAAGGGAGGAAATGCAAAAAAGGATAAATGGTGAATGATTTGGAACTTTTGATGGAAGTAAATCTGCAAACAAAAAAAGACAAATGGAAGATAAACAGGGAGGGCTTATTTCTGAGGTGGAGATAAAATGCATTTGAAATGTAACTACAGATAGTACAAATGTATCTTTAGAAATCTCTCTGTTCAAAATTATATCCCTTCTTACAGGATAACTCATTTAGTATTTATTTTTTAATAAAGATGGGAAAATGTTACAGAGAGTTTTCATGGCATGAAAAAACTCATGATTTTAACTGAATTTTGGGCACCTTTCAAACCAGTCTTCAGGAATTCAATTGCAGTCCATAGCAATTTTCTAAGAAATGTCAATGAAATTCCCTCCTCAGAAAAAAAAGTAATTCAGAAATATGAATTATTAGAAAAGTCAGCAAGTATGTTTATTATAAAAACTGCCCATGAAACCTCATATAAACCTTATATAAAGGAGGTCTGTGTTTCCCCAAATTATAGCTTACACACCATTTTTGCATTATTTTTTTAACTTGCAAATTTTAAAGAATATTTTCTCCTTTTAACACTTGTCAAGCTGAGTTTATAACCTTAAAAATCTTTTTTTCTTCACAGGAAACCTATGAGAATCCTTCTTGCCACCTTTTCCAAATGAAGTCACAGTGAGTACCATGAGTGACGACTGGTTCAGGGATGAGATAGTTTTCTGTTTATTATTGTCATAGTTTAGCCCCAGCCAGCAACTAAACACCACGCAGATGCTCGCTCACTCCCCCATGGTGGGACGGGGGAGAGAATCAGAAGAGTAAAAGTGAGGAAACTCATGGTTTGAGATAAAGACAGTTTAATAAGTAAAGAAAAAGCTGCACACGCAAGGAAAGCAAAACAAGGAATTCATTCACCACTCCCCATGGGCAGGCAGATGTTCAGCCATCTCCAGGGAAGCAGGGCTCCGTCACATGTAATGGTTTCTTGGGAAGACAGACGCCATCACTCTGAACGCCCCTCCACCACCTCCTTCTTCTTCATCCCAGCTTTATATACAGATCATGTCGTCATATGATATGGAATATCCCTTTGGCCGGCCTGGGTCAGCTGTCCTGGTTGTGTCCCCTCCCAGCTTCCTGTCCACCCCCAGCCTTCTTGTTGGCAGGCCAGCATGAGAAGCTGGACTGACCTTGACTGCTTAGCAACAACTGAAAACATCAGCACGTTATCAGCATTTTCTCATCCCAAATCCAAAACACAGCCTCACACTAACTTCTGTGAAGAAAATTAACTTCACTGTTTCATTTGTGCATGAATGCTATATATGCAAAAATAATATTAAAAAGCTTTATGCATTATTTTGATTGACATTTTTTGAATGGCAATGGCACGTGTGGTACTGCACTGTCCTGTTCAGATATTGTACTACTACCATGCAGGTAATATTCCTTGTTTACTAATTCGCCCTTGTCTCCTTGCATCACTGCCTTATCAGAGTTTAAAAAATTATAGCCATATGATAAGCCAGAACACAGTCTCCACACTGTCAGAGTTCCTTTATACGATACTCCTATAGAAGATCAGATAAATAAATCTCCATAGCTGACAAGTATTCGCAGGGTTTCTGTGGGACAAATGCTGTTCTCGTATAACAACGCTGTTACAAAGCCCAATGCCTAAGACACCCAGGAGTCACTACTACAGCCTGTAAAGAGAGGATTGTACTCACCAGTGCTATATAACAAAAGACATGACCCTCTGAGAAAATGCATGTTTCTCTCCACCTTCTGAAATAGATAGTTTATTGATAAAGATGATGTCATCTGTCAGAGGAAGTCAGGACAGGTTTCAAATCTTGCCCAGAATCGTAATATTCTCTTTGCAGGTGTTGCAGTGACCTATGCTTGTCAGATAGAACTTCTCCTAAGGCTGTGGCTCTAAGTGTTACACAGTTTGTCCCAACAACAGCTATAGCTCTCATGTGTCTTG
Organism: Phaethon aethereus; assembly: GCF_964289735.1. NCBI lineage: Eukaryota > Metazoa > Chordata > Aves > Phaethontiformes > Phaethontidae > Phaethon > Phaethon aethereus. Next base: position 43,652,730 of record NC_138576.1, on the reverse strand, counting down.
AGTCCCGTAACCTTTTCTTGAAATGAAGTTTTTTCAAGAGAAGGTTTGTGCACATCATTTTACTTGGACCCACTACTTCCAGAGATAACTGAGGAACAGTTGTCAGGTTCACACAGACCTACCTTGAGTAGCAATCTCAATAGAAGGATGCAACAGTTATGAAAAATAAAACATAATTCATAATACTAGATTATACCCAACAACAGATTATTTCACAGATGCTTCAGTGTCCCTGTTGGAAATCACTGTTTACATGCACCATGCCCACCAGCTCATGCGCACAGGGCTGTCCTGGTCTGGGACAGTCCTTCCTCCAGTTTCATCTTTGGTATGATCTCTGAGATGTGACACTCTTTGGAGTAATTGTGCCAGAGGAACTTTCTCAGTTCTGGGGGGCAAATTTCTCTCTCTCTTCCCCTCTCTTTCTCTCTCTCATTATCCCAAATTATGCCTGTACTGCTTTTATGTCCAGATTTATGTCCAGCACTAATTCATGTACCTTAGTATTTTATACTGCTGCCACATTCTTCTTTTCCTCCCAACTAAAATGTGTTTAAAGTGTTTCCATTGCAACACAGGTTTCACTCTCACTACTGATGCAGTCAGCAGGGTTGACAATGTTTAGCGAGTCTTTAGCTCCTGATAGGAGCTACAACAGATACCTGGGGTACAGTATAGCACTGCGGGCAGCTTAAAGCTTTTGCTCCATCTCCTTCCCACTGCTCCTACCTCTTGTTCAAGGGCTCTGATTATCATAACATGGTATCACTTGCCTTCCTCGTAAAGCCATTCATTGCTGCAGAGCCGTGCTGGAAGAACTACATGCTGCACCTTTTAAAAAGCCGTACAGGAATTGTTGCTGGCAGTCATGTTTCCACCAGTGCCTTGAAGATATTGTGCCTTGGTGTAATATTTCCAGCACTGTTGGCCCATCAGCTGCTATCACTCCCGTACACCACTGACACAGAGAGCCATAACTTTAAATATACAGTATAAAAAAATCTTATTACAGAATGTAAGCTGAAGGTTATATATTACAATTTATGAGAGTGACTTTCATAAAAATGTTTCCCTTTACTTTCTTAGCTGCATAGATCATTCCATGGAATGATCTATCTTTTCACTTAATCTTTCCTTTTTTTTTTTCCCCACAGTATTTGTTCCTAAAATTAAAATTGATTTTGAACAATTCATCAGTGCACTATGAATTTTGCTGACATTACTCCCACTCTTCCATTCTACAGACAAGTAGCTTTTCACAGATCTTTTCAGAGACACTTTGTCGTTCTGATTTTTCCTCTTAGATTATTAAGTGCTAAGTAATTATTCTTTGAAAGTACACAGGCAGGCCAGTTTTCTAAGACTGATATGCAGAATACTAAAGAGTCATTGTCTTCATATATTTCAATTATATATCAAAAAGAAACACTGTGTCAGTTTCCATAATAAACTTTTTACTTCTGTTATAAGTTACGAATTGTAAAATATTACTTTCTACTGAAAAAGTCAACATCATCAGTACTGTTTTATTATTTTAAGTGTTCTTCATTGTTTATTTGCATATTTTAACCTTTTTAGTCTTTAAATTTTAAAAGGCAATATTAAACCCATATATAAATTATATCAAAGATATTTAAAACAGCTGATATGCACAAACCACAAAATATAAATAATTAATTAAATTGAAAATTTTACATAATTACTTGCAATAGAACTTGGAGAGACTGGATTTCCTAATTGGAAAATAAACTCCCCAAAATTATTTCAAGCCTCTCCAGATTAGATTAGATTAGATTAGATTAGATTAGATTAGGAAAAAATCTTAGGAATTCTGAGTACCATTCCTGTTTCTAAGGCATAAAATGTCTGACCAGAAGTAGTCAAAGGTTCTATTAGCAAAGGAAAATAATACTTTTAAGAAAGGGAAATCAGATAAATCTTTTATATTTCAAGTTCTTTTGAAGAAAACACTGTCAATATAGTTAATATACATTGTATTGCAAATTATCAGGAAGTGTACATATTTAGAGTGTTTAATTATATTCTGAGTTTTGATAATTACTGAAATATAATATACCACTATCAGTTTTAGTATATATTTTAATTTTACTGATTAGCTAATCCTAGGTAAAATAAAATATAAAGGAAATGGTATTTTGTAAAATAATAGATATATGCAGGATTTCAAGCTGTTAAGATAAATATTATTATTTTGTATTTTATTTGTCCATTTACTTATCCAGCTTGAAAAAGAAAAATGAAACTATTCTATTCATATAAGAAAAAAATATTCAAGTGTTTGATTTTTATACTTAACTTAAAATATGAATTTGATAAAATCCAACTTCTTCTTTGAAATTCATTAAATGTAATTCAGCAACTTAAACTCATTTAAGTGGTATTCTAACCATATTGCATGATCTGATACCACATTGATTTAAACATACAGGCTTTTTCATCATATCATGATACACTATTCACACAAGGTAATTTAAAATGTATTTCATTTTTTTTTTCAGTGGGGAGGAATAAAGACTATATTTGTGCCAAAAACATTTATACAAGTTTCCTTTTTCAGCACACATTGTTGTAAAGGAAATGCTTATCCTTTTCATAACATTTCTACATGGTGGCATACTTCTTGTTGAAAGCACGAGCATGAAAATTAATTTTCTACAATGTGCTAGCTTGGCTATATTCCTAAAGGACTTTTCCTTGTCTTTACAAGTATTTTTATTTAGGTTACACCATTTTTCTTAGAAGTGTTATAAGATTTTCAAGTTACTACTACAATTATTTACAAATTCTTGAATTGTAGGACCAGAGGGGACCTTTTAGGCTTGTAGACTGACATCCTATGTAACAGCTGTATTCAGATTTCTTCAGTTATATCTGATACAAAGCCAATAATTAAAATTTACCTACTTTGAAGGCATACCCACCTGGAAAGTACAAGTAGAAGCTTTTAGCCCATAATTACAGTATTAAATGTATGGATGAACATACAGAGAGAAGAAGGAGGATAAAGGAAAATTTGGGATGTTGAAAGCAAGATTTGCAAGATAATTTCCAGATTTCAGTTTACCACATCTCTGGACCGTTGATAGTCAGTATGGCCCTTGTTGGTTCTCTAAAACGTAAAACAATACACAAGCAGGTCCTGGCCTCAGAAAACCCCTGAATTTTAATTTCTGAAACTGGCAGATCATGTAATTTCCCTTTATGACAACTGATAACCGATAGCCCTTACGTGGACATTGTACCCAAGTGAGACTCTATTGCCTTCCAAGAGCTGATGGGGAAACAGTGCTGTTCTGCAGTTCTGTGCTACCACTTGTGCCATTCCTTCTCTGTTTCTCAACAGTGCTCGAGTTTGATTTGAAAGAGTTTAACCTAGTAAGCACAGTTTGTTGACAATTTCCTTACTTTTACAGCTACCAAAGAGCTTTTTAGTTCGCAATATTCTGTTGGTACTAAACCCTAGGAATATGCACTGCTGTATCTACCAAACAAGAAGAAAAGAATTCAATGATAGATATGTAGAAAACTAGCAGTGTCATAGCATGGCAACGTCTCAAATTCCACTTGGTCTGATGACATCATGTCAGCCATTTAATTTTTACACAGCACAAGAAAGTTAGGAAAAGCAAAAGCACAATACATAGGTTAATTTTTTTGCAGGAACAATACTCTCTTCCTCATACATTGCTTTTTTTAATTTCACATTTATTTCAATGTCACATGAAAGATCCATCTTAATGAATCCCACAATATGTCTTCCGCTTCTTCACTTCGTGTAAGATTGTTTATTCATTTATATTTTGTATATATTATTCATCAAAGTGCTCTGTTATTAAAAGCTCCATTTGAGGGAGCATAGTAAGGCTAATAATAAATTCTTCAAAGTGGAAGTTTGGACCTGTTTTGTACACAGCTATTCATAGAAGCTGTGTCATTTCTAGCCACTAGTTCATTCAGGAATTAAATTTCTAGGTTACTTACGCTTTGTTCAATTAAAGAAGTGACAATATTTCCCACTTAATCTGATTTGCTTTTCAAAACCATCGATATTAATAATATTGTCATCAAATATCTTTTCTAAAATAAATAATTAGGTATTGTTCACATATGAAAAAAATTGAAGTATGGAGTAGATTTTTATAGTCACCTAGAAGAGATGGTTTCCCAGCATTCATTATTATATGCGATTATTTAAAATAAGAAAAATAGCATGAATTATAATTTAAAATCTTTCTCTGAAGGTCTATATTTACATGAGGTCTTAAAGTCTGTTATGCACAGACTCTGAGTGTGTCTGGACTCACACAATTTTTCAAGTGAATAGTGAGAAAGGTATTGTGTGAACTGTGTGAATCCTGCAAGATTAACAAAAGATTTAAATTCAGTTAGAATAATGTCCCTACTATAATCATAGAACCAAATAGCTGAGATTAGATGGCCATATAAGCCCTCAACATAAGGACTGCATCTGGGATGAAAGAGAACTTTGGTGGCTTCTTCTCAAGTTCATAGCAATAGTTTTGTTTACGAGCATTTTAAGTTGCAGAGAATAAGAATAAAAATTACAGCGTTGGCATTTGACTTACAGATACGGAAATGTATCGAGCTTACACCCAAACTTACAATTATTCACCTACCTGATTTTACACTGGTCACGCTGAAGCACCCACCTCTTTATCACCTTTGATCAGGAACCACTTGCACTGCTGCCCTAGGAACTATTTATTGCATTGACCATCCTCTGATGATGACAGGTCTCCAGCTTTATAACATCACACCATTTCTTATCAGTATTTAGAGGAGGTGCCTTCCCTTTTTCATGCTAATCTTTAAAAAACAAAATCTGTCTTTCAGTGCAAGTGCTTAAGACTTGACAAGGTGTAGCAGATGCAAAGGACTTCATCTGCTATCCACTGCCTGAGAGTTGTTTCTGTGAAGGCCTAGAAAGCACAGCTTTCGAGACAAACTGAACTCTTTGTATTCAGTCTAATACAGTCTCACAGGATTAACAAAGTGAAACTGGACTTGTTTTGAGAGCAACTGTTTCTAAACTGACTTCTACCACTTTGTAACTCATTTTCCAACCCCTCATTCACCAAGCTAATCTTGCAAAATCCTTAGTGATCTGTTGAAAAGCACTGAAAAAACATATGGTTGCTTGGGGTTTTTTTCCCCCTTTCAAATGTAACAATTAACTCACAATAAGGGCCTTGACTCTACAACTATCCATTTTAAAATATAAAGCCATTACGAGGCCAAAGCAGCAGCTTGAAGTAAATAGGAGCACCTGAAATCATTTATTTCTCCATGTTTCTCGTGCTCGCACACAAAGCCTTTAACACTGGAACAGTGTGTGTCATTTCAGCCAATTGCAAATTTTGCTACGGTTAAACTGTAAACTCTTGAAAGTAAGGATTTGTCATGGAAATGCTGACACAGCCTTAACTGCAGCGGGGTGAATGGCGTGGTTTCCATTGCTCTGTACCAAAGCAGCACAGCCTCAACTGGCACCAATCTCTGTATGCACAGCCATAACAAAAGGGAAGCCAGGAGCCTGATTATTCTCCCAAAGCACTTAAAAGGCCAGCATGAATCGTGAGGGTCTTGCGTGGTTTTTGTTTGTGTGTAGCTAGCAGAGTGTGCTGTGCTATTCATTCTAGGTTAAGCTTTCGGTGCTGTCTAATAAGTGGCCCTTGTACAAAAACGTGATCTGTGCTTTTCCAGATATTTGTATGTCAGGCAGCTACACAGCAGCAACTTCTGTAATCCCTTCTCCTGCAGTTAGAGCTACTAGAAAGGCTTAATAATATCCCAGAGGCAAAGATGAAACGGTATCTCCACAGCTACTGTTTGCTGTAGAGAGCTTTTGAAGTCGAGCTTAAGATGTCTTTATTTCCCTACCAGAAAGAATTTTTTTTTCCCTGCTTTTTCCAGTGTTGTCATGATGATGGCTTTCTGCTTGAAAAATATTCCAAGAGGCTTCAGTGTTCCCATAAAGCATTAGGGAATGAGAATAGCTTTTCATCAGGGGCTTCTGGAACCTGTAAGTACAGTTTGTCACTACAGAAACCCACAGCCACCCTACCAGCAATCTCAATTTAAAACTTTCTTCCTTATCAGCTTTATAGCAGCCTCAGCCTTCACTGGCAGCTTACTCTTGCCTGGCTATTGGCTTTTAACTTCCATTTCTAATTAAGTCTAAACTGAGTTCATCATACAGCTCCCATTTATAACTCATTTTTCTTTGGCGTAAAGAAAGTGAAATATGCTGCTAAATCTGCATATAACCTCATCAAATGTTTGTCCAGCTTGTTAAACAAAAAGGGGTAGCATCGCTTTCTCTCAAATACTTATTGATTATAACTATCATAATTATAGTTAGCACTTAAGACCCTAATAATTTCCCATGCCCTGTTGTGTCAGGTGCTGTACACTCATGGAATAAAAAGAAAGTCCCAAAATAACTTAACAATTTATGATTTAACAAGAAGTCAAAAGAGAACAGAATCAAACAGAGGGATCTTACAATAAAACAATGGGACAACACCAACCACCACAACTCTGGTAACACCTCTGTTAATTCTCTTGTTGGTATCTGATCAAGCAGAAATTCTTAGAATGGTAAAAAACTGGTAATGATGTAGTTTAGCAGAAGTTTCCTGAGGTTCCCTTCCCAAATGGGATTAAAAAACAAGAAGCAAGTGTCCTTGTGTTTGCTTTGAAAATGTAACAGCTGAGGCTGGGCACAGCATTGTGGATTCAAGGTAAATTTCAATCTTTCAATGGCAAATAACAGATGAAAGATAGAGCCAGAACATTCTTAAAAGCAAAGGTAACCGAGTTGTTACAGAGTATGCTGCAGAAAGAAAGAGGGTTGTGGAGGAATATCAAAGAAGGGGGAGTAGGAAAATAGATTTGCAGCATCATTTTGAACATATGTGAATGAAGAAATTTCATTGCTAGAAAAAAAGGTATAAAAATTATCCAGACTGAAACCAGTGAACTTCAGAGGTATTAGTTGCTTGGAAAAGTTTAAAAAAAAAAGTCTTTGCACATAAAAAAATATGTAGAAAATAATCTCTGAGACCATGATAGAATGAGTATAAGGACCTCCAGATATTCATGTTGAAGCTGCCTTTTAGATTCCAAGGAAAATGATGATATTGTCGATAGTAATGCAAGAAGATTTGAACAAGTTCTGTTTTAATGAGGTTGAACTATGTCACTAAGAGAGCAATCGTATCAAAACGAGGCAACTATAAACTAAAAAAAGGTAAGGTCACCAGAGGATCAGGAAAGAATGATGTCTAAAGGCGTCTCAGGGAGTGTAGTAAAAAACTGGATGTTGGAGAGTGTTTTGCCACTTCCTCTTATATTTCAGCACCACTCCCACTCACACCAGACTATGTATTCAGTAATTTTATGGAAGAGTAACATTCAGCCACAGAAAAAGTTGGAAATGTATCAGAACATGGAGACAGTGATATTGGCAGGAGACCACCTGAATTCTTTAGAATAACTTAATATTTGTTTGCAAGTAGCAAAATGTGGCAAAAAATACCTAGGTAATTTTAGCTTTGCCAGATGCAGGAGTTCACCAGCATAGCTCAACTCTAATGAAAAGATCCAAGCTAGAAGTCTGTACCAGCAAAATTTATATACAGTTATAAAAGTCCTCAATCACTATTCAAAGCAAATGGAAAGGCAGGCAGTAAAACGAATACTTCTCTGAACACACATGGGGTTTTATTAACTTACTTCTAAGCTGACCTGTTATTATATGAGCTGAGTCATAAGCCAAAGCCAGACAATACAGTCCATGTGCCTCATGAAATAAAATGAGTATTAACATTATTGTTATTATCTTGATACTATCAATCGTGTAATTAGCTGTGATAGTTTATCTGGATGAGGCTTGCTAGTAGAACAAATAAACAAATAAAGTTGATTTATATCAGTTTGATTTTGATTAGATACATACACTGAAGTGAATGCTTTGCCTGAGAATTTAAACAGGATCAGCACGTACAATATAATAGGTCTTGTTTTCTGACATTTCCCTTTTCTGTCCCATAGTATTGGAGGGCAGCTCTTTCATTAGAGATGGTTTCTTCCAGTTATTCTCTGCGTTTCCATACAGGGACAATAAAGACCAAAACAGAAAAGGAGTATGCAGTAACCTCCAGCTTCGCTATGAAGGAGGTCAGACTCCTTGGTGAGGTAGTAGTGCAGAGGACCTGCCTGGCCCTCAAATATGAAACCTCAGCAGGAGGTTAACCAAACTGCAAACTGGAAATTCCTGCAGTGTATATCATCAAGCAGAACTAAGCTTCAAGTGTTAGAGAGTCCATGCCAAAACATGGGCACAGGACTTTCATGCAATTTATTATGAATTCTCATCACACTCCAGAAAATCTCTAAGTTTACATGCTGGATTTCTCATATATCTATGAGAAACTAGGCAAAACCAACATATATAACACTCATCTCTACATGCATAAAGTTTCCTGATTATATGATTTCCATAGAAACTTAAATGGTCTTGATGAGTCCATGATTTGTCTTGAATGTAGGAGAGAGATTAGAACTGGTGGAAGATAGACACCTGGACCTTTCTCTCTTTACCCACTACAGAGACAATGCTCTCAGTCCGCAGACCTGGGAAGGGAATAAAGTAGGATGTTTATTCTAGACTGACATATCCAAATGAAACTTTAAAACATTTCATTTCATGATGGTCTTTTTCACTGACAACAGGGAGGAAGAAAACACAACGGTAGATGTTAGTGCACTGCAGATTTTCAGTCCACTTTCTTGCTGTCTAATCTATGCTCATAGCTGCTAATCCTTTCTCTGCAGGGCTCCTAATCTACCCCAACTTGATTCTAACAACCTTGCCAACTACTGTTATATCCTGATGGCTTGTCCTGCTGCTGCGATCTGCAGCAGCGTGTATCCACCTGCCAGCCTTGCTAGAGGGCTTCAGGCTTTCACGATCCCATTCTGACAGTGGCCTTTCATTGTTCCCATCTCTTTGATGCTCTTTTTCTAGGCTTTGCTTCAATAACACACCGCTTGTCTCTCTCTCTCTCATTCACAGTGGGTAGCTTAGCAATGTGCATAGTATGAATGCCCCTTTCATAAATACAGTGCCAGTTGGCTCACCCCATGCCTTCAAATTGGAAGGGTCTCACCATTCTGGCTGCTAATCTGCCAGTAGTTTTTACATAGAGTAAGACACCATCACACTGCTCTATCAATACACAGACTTAGTACAGCAATATTCAGCATTCAGTGTCACATCTTTATCACAGCATGTGGAAACAAATTTTTGGGGTTGCACAAGAAGATAAAACAGATAATATCTTCATTTACAAATACCTTGCTGGCTGACGATAGCAGATACTCATTTAGATATTCAAATATTTTATTCCTTCCTTCCTTCCTTCCTTCCTTCCTTCCTTCCTTCCTCTTTCTCTCTTTCTCTCTTTCTCTCTCTTTCTTTCTCTCTCTCTTTCTCTTTCATCTCTTTCTCTCTGTCTCTCTCTCTCTCTTTCTTTCTTTCTCCCTCTCTTTTTCTCTCTTTCTTTCTCTCTCTCTTTCTTTCTTTGCTGTAGCCTCATAAAGGAATTGTCTAATCATTATCATGTTCACAGAACGTTGTTAGAGTCTGAGGAAAAAGAGAAAAAAACCATAAATGCAGAGCAAGAGTGTCACTGAAAAGTCATTACTTTGCTGGCAAGTATAGTGATTATTATAACAGCTGATACAAAAATCTTAAAGTGCAATAGTGCTTGTATCTGTGTGAATATGTCTTTCACTTAAACTTCAGGAAACCCAAAGGTCTATTTCTTTTTGGTTTCATTCGCCATGTTCCCAGTTAAAAATTTTCACTGATTGAAACATTACATACCATTTTTACTGATGTTAACTTAATTATTTCTTATCTATAGAGGATTTAAGCATGCTGGTGTAGCTGTCATTAATTATTAAATAAAAGAGAAATGATCTGTAGATTAGGATGTTTTCTTAGCTTGAAGTCATCATCTTTTTTTTATAATCTTGCCCAAAACATCCTCTCTTTTTTCCTGTAGACATTAAAAGTAAGTGCTTCTTACCTGAAAATTATCCTGAGACAAAGCAGGGATCAAAACAAAGGACACAAACTTTATAATTAGTAACATGCTTCACTAATGAATGTTTTGCTTGTCAACACCTGTCAGGCTTGTAATATTTTCTTCTCAAGCATGGAAGGTACTATAGAAATGTCAAAACCTCATGGGAATTCAGAACAAAATGTCTGGGAATAAATAAAAAACTTTATCTGATGTTTTCAGTCATCGTGAAAACATCATGATCAAATATAGATACTGAAAATCTATGCTTCCTTTTTTTTATTTTAAGTAAATATCACAATTTTATAGGCTTTTAACAAATCATTCCTCTTGCTTTGCAAAAACTTAGTTCTCCTAACTGTGAAGAAATATATACCTTTGTGTTCATGGTAAGGACTT